>NC_090927.1:150211839-151496839 GCF_040938575.1 Ambystoma mexicanum
CCCCCCACCCACCCCCACTCCTTTCCCAGACCCCCCACCCACCCCCCACTCCTTTCCCAGACCCCCCACCCACCCCACTCCTTTCCCAGACCCCCCCACCCACCCCCACTCCTTTCCCAGACCCCCCACCCACCCACCCCACTCCTTTCCCAGACCCCCACCCACCCACCCCACTCCTTTCCCAGACCCCCACCCACCCACCCCACTCCTTTCCCAGACCCCCCACCCACCCACCCCACTCCTTTCCCAGACCCCCCACCCACCCACCCCACTCCTTTCCCAGACCCCCACCCACCCACCCCACTCCTTTCCCAGACCCCCCACCCACCCACCCCACTCCTTTCCCAGACCCCCCACCCACCCCACCCCACTCCTTTCCCCAGACCCCCCACCCACCCACCCCACTCCTTTCCCAGACCCCCCACCCACCCCACCCACTCCTTTCCCAGACCCCCCACCCACCCACCCCACTCCTTTCCCAGACCCCCCACCCACCCACCCCACTCCTTTCCCAGACCCCCCACCCACCCACCCCACTCCTTTCCCAGACCCCCCACCCACCCACCCCACTCCTTTCCCAGACCCCCCACCCACCCACCCCACTCCTTTCCCAGACCCCCCACCCACCCACCCCACTCCTTTCCCAGACCCCCCACCCACCCACCCCACTCCTTTCCCAGACCCCCCACCCACCCACCCCACTCCTTTCCCAGACCCCCCACCCACCCACCCCACTCCTTTCCCAGACCCCCCACCCACCCACCCCACTCCTTTCCCAGACCCCCCACCCACCCACCCCACTCCTTTCCCAGACCCCCCACCCACCCACCCCCACTCCTTTCCCAGACCCCCCCCACCACTCCTTTCCCAGACCCCCCACCCCTCCCAGACCCCCACTCCTTTCCCAGACCCCCCGCCCACCCACCCCACTCCTTTCCCAGACCCCCCAGCCCACCCACCCCACTCCTTTCCCAGACCCCCCGCCCACCCACCCCACTCCTTTCCCAGACCCCCCGCCCACCCACCCCACTCCTTTCCCAGACCCCCCGCCCACCCACCCCACTCCTTTCCCAGACCCCCCACCCACCCACCCCACTCCTTTCCCAGACCCCCCCACCCACCCCACTCCTTTCCCAGACCCCCCACCCACCCCACTCCTTTCCCAGACCCCCCACCCACCCCACTCCTTTCCCAGACCCCCCACCCACCCCACTCCTTTCCCAGACCCCCCACCCCCCCCCACCCCCCACTCCTTTCCCAGACCCCCCACCCACCCCCCACTCCTTTCCCAGACCCCCCACCCACCCCACTCCTTTCCCAGACCCCCCACCCACCCCACTCCTTTCCCAGACCCCCCACCCACCCCCACTCTTCCCAGACCCCCCCCACCCACCCCCACTCCTTTCCCAGACCCCCCACCCACCCCCCCCACTCCTTTCCCAGACCCCCCACCCACCCCCCCACTCCTTTCCCAGACCCCCCACCCACCCCACCCCACTCCTTTCCCAGACCCCCCACCCACCCCACCCCACTCCTTTCCCAGACCCCCCACCCACCCACCCCACTCCTTTCCCAGACCCCCCACCCACCCCCCCCACTCCTTTCCCAGACCCCCCACCCACCCCCCCACTCCTTTCCCAGACCCCCCACCCACCCACCCCACTCCTTTCCCAGACCCCCCACCCACCCCCACTCCTTTCCCAGACCCCCCCACCCACCCCACTCCTTTCCCAGACCCCCCACCCACCCACCCCACTCCTTTCCCAGACCCCCCACCCACCCCCCACTCCTTTCCCAGACCCCCCACCCACCACCCCACTCCTTTCCCCAGACCCCCCACCCACCACCCCACTCCTTTCCCAGACCCCCCACCCACCCACCCCACTCCTTTCCCAGACCCCCCACCCACCCACCCCACTCCTTTCCCAGACCCCCCACCCACCCACCCCACTCCTTTCCCAGACCCCCCACCCACCCACCCCACTCCTTTCCCAGACCCCCCACCCACCCACCCCACTCCTTTCCCAGACCCCCCACCCACCCACCCCACTCCTTTCCCAGACCCCCCACCCACCCACCCCACTCCTTTCCCAGACCCCCCACCCACCCACCCCACTCCTTTCCCAGACCCCCCACCACCCACCCCACTCCTTTCCCAGACCCCCCACCCACCCACCCCACTCCTTTCCCAGACCCCCCACCCCACCCACCCCACTCCTTTCCCAGACCCCCCACCCACCCACCCCACTCCTTTCCCAGACCCCCACCCCACCCACCCCACTCCTTTCCCAGACCCCCCACCCACCCACCCCACTCCTTTCCCAGACCCCCCACCCACCCACCCCACTCCTTTCCCAGACCCCCCCACCCACCCACCCCACTCCTTTCCCAGACCCCCCACCCACCCACCCCACTCCTTTCCCAGACCCCCCACCCACCCACCCCACTCCTTTCCCAGACCCCCCACCCACCCACCCCACTCCTTTCCCAGACCCCCCACCCACCCACCCCACTCCTTTCCCAGACCCCCCACCCACCCACCCCACTCCTTTCCCAGACCCCCCACCCACCCACCCCACTCCTTTCCCAGACCCCCCACCCACCCACCCCACTCCTTTCCCAGACCCCCCACCCACCCCACCACTCCTTTCCCAGACCCCCACCCACCCACCCCACTCCTTTCCCAGACCCCCACCCACCCACCCCACTCCTTTCCCAGACCCCCCACCCACCCACCCCACTCCTTTCCCAGACCCCCCACCCACCCACCCCACTCCTTTCCCAGACCCCCCACCCACCCACCCCACTCCTTTCCCAGACCCCCCACCCACCCACCCCACTCCTTTCCCAGACCCCCCACCCACCCACCCCACTCCTTTCCCAGACCCCCACCCACCCACCCCACTCCTTTCCCAGACCCCCCACCCACCCACCCCACTCCTTTCCCAGACCCCCCACCCACCCACCCCACTCCTTTCCCAGACCCCCCCACCACCCACCCACTCCTTTCCCAGACCCCCCACCCACCCACCCCACTCCTTTCCCAGACCCCCCACCCACCCACCCACTCCTTTCCCAGACCCCCCACCCACCCACCCCACTCCTTTCCCAGACCCCCCACCCACCCACCCCACTCCTTTCCCAGACCCCCCCCACCCACCCCACTCCTTTCCCAGACCCCCCCCCCACCCACCCCACTCCTTTCCCAGACCCCCCCCCACCCACCCCACTCCTTTCCCAGACCCCCCCCCCACCCACCCCACTCCTTTCCCAGACCCCCCACCCACCCACCCCACTCCTTTCCCAGACCCCCCACCCCACCCACCCCACTCCTTTCCCAGACCCCCCCACCCCACCCCACTCCTTTCCCAGACCCCCCCCACCCACCCCACTCCTTTCCCAGACCCCCCCACCCACCCCACTCCTTTCCCAGACCCCCCCCCACCCACCCCACTCCTTTCCCAGACCCCCCCCCCACCCACCCCACTCCTTTCCCAGACCCCCCACCCACCCACCCCACTCCTTTCCCAGACCCCCCCCCACCCACCCCACTCCTTTCCCAGACCCCCCCCACCCACCCCACTCCTTTCCCAGACCCCCCCCACCCACCCCACTCCTTTCCCAGACCCCCCACCCCACCCACCCCACTCCTTTCCCAGACCCCCCACCCACCCACCCCACTCCTTTCCCAGACCCCCCACCCACCCACCCCACTCCTTTCCCAGACCCCCCACCCACCCACCCCACTCCTTTCCCAGACCCCCCCACCCACCCCACTCCTTTCCCAGACCCCCCCACCCACCCCACTCCTTTCCCAGACCCCCACCCACCCACCCCACTCCTTTCCCAGACCCCCCACCCACCCACCCCACTCCTTTCCCAGACCCCCCCCCACCCACCCCACTCCTTTCCCAGACCCCCACCCACCCACCCCACTCCTTTCCCAGACCCCCCACCCACCCACCCCACTCCTTTCCCAGACCCCCCACCCACCCACCCCACTCCTTTCCCAGACCCCCCACCCACCCACCCCACTCCTTTCCCAGACCCCCCACCCACCCACCCCACTCCTTTCCCAGACCCCCCACCCACCCACCCCACTCCTTTCCCAGACCCCCCACCCACCCACCCCACTCCTTTCCCAGACCCCCCACCCACCCACCCCACTCCTTTCCCAGACCCCCCACCCACCCACCCCACTCCTTTCCCAGACCCCCCACCCACCCACCCCACTCCTTTCCCAGACCCCCCACCCACCCCACCCCACTCCTTTCCCAGACCCCCCACCCACCCACCCCACTCCCTTTCCCAGACCCCCCACCCACCCACCCCACTCCTTTCCCAGACCCCCCACCCACCCACCCCACTCCTTTCCCAGACCCCCACCCACCCACCCCACTCCTTTCCCAGACCCCCCACCCACCCACCCCACTCCTTTCCCAGACCCCCCACCCACCCACCCCACTCCTTTCCCAGACCCCCCACCCACCCACCCACCCACTCCTTTCCCAGACCCCCCACCCCCCCACCCCACTCCTTTCCCAGACCCCCCACCCACCCACCCCACTCCTTTCCCAGACCCCCCACCCACCCACCCCACTCCTTTCCCAGACCCCCCACCCACCCACCCCACTCCTTTCCCAGACCCCCCACCCACCCACCCCACTCCTTTCCCAGACCCCCCACCCACTCCTTTCCCAGACCCCCCACCCCCCCACCCCACTCCTTTCCCAGACCCCCCACCCACCCACCCCACTCCTTTCCCAGACCCCCCACCCCCCCACCCCACTCCTTTCCCAGACCCCCCACCCACCCCACTCCTTTCCCAGACCCCCCACCCACCCCACTCCTTTCCCAGACCCCCCACCCACCCACCCCACTCCTTTCCCAGACCCCCCACCCACCCACCCCACTCCTTTCCCAGACCCCCCACCCACCCACCCCACTCCTTTCCCAGACCCCCCACCCACCCACCCACTCCTTTCCCAGACCCCCACCCACCCACCCCACTCCTTTCCCAGACCCCCCACCCACCCACCCCACTCCTTTCCCAGACCCCCCACCCACCCACCCCACTCCTTTCCCAGACCCCCCACCCACCCACCCCACTCCTTTCCCAGACCCCCCACCCACCCACCCCACTCCTTTCCCAGACCCCCCACCCACCCACCCCACTCCTTTCCCAGACCCCCCACCCACCCACCCCACTCCTTTCCCAGACCCCCCACCCACCCACCCCACTCCTTTCCCAGACCCCCCACCCACCCACCCCACTCCTTTCCCAGACCCCCCACCCACCCACCCCACTCCTTTCCCAGACCCCCCACCACCCACCCCACTCCTTTCCCAGACCCCCACCCACCCACCCACTCCTTTCCCAGACCCCCCACCCACCCACCCCACTCCTTTCCCAGACCCCCCACCCACCCACCCCACTCCTTTCCCAGACCCCCCACCCACCCACCCCACTCCTTTCCCAGACCCCCCACCCACCCACCCCACTCCTTTCCCAGACCCCCCACCCACCCACCCCACTCCTTTCCCAGACCCCCCACCCACCCACCCCACTCCTTTCCCAGACCCCCCCCACCCACCCCACCCACCCCACTCCTTTCCCAGACCCCCCACCCACCCACCCCACTCCTTTCCCAGACCCCCCACCCACCCACCCCACTCCTTTCCCAGACCCCCCACCCACCCACCCCACTCCTTTCCCAGACCCCCCACCCACCCACCCCACTCCTTTCCCAGACCCCCCACCCACCCACCCCACTCCTTTCCCAGACCCCCCACCCACCCACCCCACTCCTTTCCCAGACCCCCACCCACCCACCCCACTCCTTTCCCCAGACCCCCCACCCACCCACCCCACTCCTTTCCCAGACCCCCCACCCACCCACCCCACTCCTTTCCCAGACCCCCCACCCACCCACCCCACTCCTTTCCCAGACCCCCCACCCACCCACCCCACTCCTTTCCCAGACCCCCCACCCCACCCACCCCACTCCTTTCCCAGACCCCCCACCCACCCACCCCACTCCTTTCCCAGACCCCCCACCCACCCACCCCACTCCTTTCCCAGACCCCCCACCCACCCACCCCACTCCTTTCCCAGACCCCCCACCCACCCACCCCACTCCTTTCCCAGACCCCCCACCCACCCACCCCACTCCTTTCCCAGACCCCCCACCCACCCACCCCACTCCTTTCCCAGACCCCCCACCCACCCACCCCACTCCTTTCCCAGACCCCCCACCCACCCACCCCACTCCTTTCCCAGACCCCCCACCCACCCACCCCACTCCTTTCCCAGACCCCCCACCCACCCACCCCACTCCTTTCCCAGACCCCCCACCCACCCACCCCACTCCTTTCCCAGACCCCCCACCCACCCACCCCACTCCTTTCCCAGACCCCCACCCACCCACCCCACTCCTTTCCCAGACCCCCCACCCACCCACCCCACTCCTTTCCCAGACCCCCCACCCACCCACCCCACTCCTTTCCCAGACCCCCCACCCACCCACCCCACTCCTTTCCCAGACCCCCCACCCACCCACCCCACTCCTTTCCCAGACCCCCCACCCACCCACCCCACTCCTTTCCCAGACCCCCCACCCACCCACCCCACTCCTTTCCCAGACCCCCCACCCACCCACCCCACTCCTTTCCCAGACCCCCCACCCACCCACCCCACTCCTTTCCCCAGACCCCCCCACCCACCCACCCCACTCCTTTCCCAGACCCCCCCACCCACCCACCCCACTCCTTTCCCAGACCCCCCACCCACCCACCCCACTCCTTTCCCAGACCCCCCACCCACCCACCCCACTCCTTTCCCAGACCCCCCACCCACCCCACCCACTCCTTTCCCAGACCCCCCACCCACCCACCCCACTCCTTTCCCAGACCCCCCACCCACCCACCCCACTCCTTTCCCAGACCCCCCACCCACCCACCCCACTCCTTTCCCCAGACCCCCCACCCACCCACCCCACTCCTTTCCCAGACCCCCCACCCACCCACCCCACTCCTTTCCCAGACCCCCCACCACCCACCCCACTCCTTTCCCAGACCCCCCCACCCACCCACCCCACTCCTTTCCCAGACCCCCCCACCCACCCACCCCACTCCTTTCCCAGACCCCCCACCCACCCACCCCACTCCTTTCCCAGACCCCCCACCCCCCACCCCACTCCTTTCCCAGACCCCCCACCCACCCACCCCACTCCTTTCCCAGACCCCCACCCCACCCACCCCACTCCTTTCCCAGACCCCACCCACCCACCCCACTCCTTTCCCAGACCCCCCCACCCACCCACCCCACTCCTTTCCCAGACCCCCCCACCCACCCACCCCACTCCTTTCCCAGACCCCCCCACCCACCCACCCCACTCCTTTCCCAGACCCCCCACCCACCCACCCCACTCCTTTCCCAGACCCCCCACCCACCCACCCCACTCCTTTCCCAGACCCCCCACCCACCCACCCCACTCCTTTCCCAGACCCCCCACCCACCCACCCCACTCCTTTCCCAGACCCCCCACCCACCCACCCCACTCCTTTCCCAGACCCCCCACCCACCCACCCCACTCCTTTCCCAGACCCCCCACCCACCCACCCCACTCCTTTCCCAGACCCCCCACCCACCCACCCCACTCCTTTCCCAGACCCCCCACCCACCCACCCCACTCCTTTCCCAGACCCCCCACCCACCCACCCCACTCCTTTCCCAGACCCCCCACCCACCCACCCCACTCCTTTCCCAGACCCCCCACCCACCCACCCCACTCCTTTCCCAGACCCCCCCACCCACCCACCCCACTCCTTTCCCAGACCCCCCACCCACCCACCCCCACTCCTTTCCCAGACCCCCCACCCACCCACCCCACTCCTTTCCCAGACCCCCCACCCACCCACCCCACTCCTTTCCCAGACCCCCCACCCACCCACCCCACTCCTTTCCCAGACCCCCCACCCACCCACCCCACTCCTTTCCCAGACCCCCCACCCACCCCACTCCTTCCCAGACCCCCCACCCACCCCCACTCCTTTCCCAGACCCCCCACCCCCCACCCACCATCCTTTCCCAGACCCCCCACCCACCCCCCACTCCTTTCCCAGACCCCCCACCCACCCACCCCACTCCTTTCCCAGACCCCCACCCCCCACCCCACTCCTTTCCCAGACCCCCCACCCACCACCCCACCTTTCCGACCCCCACCCACCCACCCCACTCCTTTCCCAGACCCCCCACCCACCCACCCCACTCCTTTCCCAGACCCCCCCCACCCACCCCACTCCTTTCCCAGACCCCCCCACCCACCCACCCCACTCCTTTCCCAGACCCCCCCACCCACCCACCCCACTCCTTTCCCAGACCCCCCCACCCACCCACCCCACTCCTTTCCCAGACCCCCCACCCACCCACCCCACTCCTTTCCCAGACCCCCCCACCCACCCACCCCACTCCTTTCCCAGACCCCCCACCCACCCACCCCACTCCTTTCCCAGACCCCCCACCCACCCCACCCCACTCCTTTCCCAGACCCCCCCACCCACCCACCCCACTCCTTTCCCAGACCCCCCACCCACCCACCCCACTCCTTTCCCAGACCCCCCACCCACCCACCCCACTCCTTTCCCAGACCCCCCCACCCACCCACCCCCACTCCTTTCCCAGACCCCCCCCCACCCACCCCCACTCCTTTCCCAGACCCCCCCACCCACCCACCCCACTCCTTTCCCAGACCCCCCACCCACCCACCCCACTCCTTTCCCAGACCCCCCACCCACCCACCCCACTCCTTTCCCAGACCCCCCCACCCACCCACCCCACTCCTTTCCCAGACCCCCCCACCCACCCACCCCACTCCTTTCCCAGACCCCCCCACCCACACCCCACTCCTTTCCCAGACCCCCCACCCACCCACCCCACTCCTTTCCCAGACCCCCCACCCACCCACCCCACTCCTTTCCCAGACCCCCCCACCCACCCACCCCACTCCTTTCCCAGACCCCCCACCCACCCACCCACTCCTTTCCCAGACCCCCCCCACCCACCCACCCCACTCCTTTCCCAGACCCCCCCACCCACCCACCCCACTCCTTTCCCAGACCCCCCACCCACCCACCCCACTCCTTTCCCAGACCCCCCCACCCACCCACCCCACTCCTTTCCCAGACCCCCCCACCCACCCACCCCACTCCTTTCCCAGACCCCCCACCCACCCACCCCACTCCTTTCCCAGACCCCCACCCACCCACCCCACTCCTTTCCCAGACCCCCCACCCACCCACCCCACTCCTTTCCCAGACCCCCCACCCACCCACCCCACTCCTTTCCCAGACCCCCCACCCACCCACCCCACTCCTTTCCCAGACCCCCCCACCCACCCACCCCACTCCTTTCCCAGACCCCCCACCCACCCACCCCACTCCTTTCCCAGACCCCCCCACCCACCCACCCCACTCCTTTCCCAGACCCCCCACCCACCCACCCCACTCCTTTCCCAGACCCCCCACCCACCCACCCCACTCCTTTCCCAGACCCCCCCACCCACCCACCCCACTCCTTTCCCAGACCCACCCACCCACCACCCCACTCCTTTCCCAGACCCCCCCACCCACCCACCCCACTCCTTTCCCAGACCCCCCCACCCACCCACCCCACTCCTTTCCCAGACCCCCCCACCCACCCACCCCACTCCTTTCCCAGACCCACCCCACCCACCCACCCCACTCCTTTCCCAGACCCACCCACCCACCCACCCCACTCCTTTCCCAGACCCACCCACCCACCCACCCCACTCCTTTCCCAGACCCACCCACCCACCCACCCCACTCCTTTCCCAGACCCACCCACCCACCCACCCCACTCCTTTCCCAGACCCACCCCACCCACCCACCCCACTCCTTCCCAGACCCACCCACCCACCCACCCCACTCCTTTCCCAGACCACCCACCCACCCACCCCACTCCTTTCCCAGACCCCCCACCCACCCACCCACTCCTTTCCCAGACCCACCCACCCCCACCCCACTCCTTTCCCAGACCCCCCACCCACCCACCCCACTCCTTTCCCAGACCCACCCACCCACCCACCCCACTCCTTTCCCAGACCCCCCCACCCACCCACCCCACTCCTTTCCCAGACCCCCCCACCCACCCACCCCACTCCTTTCCCAGACCCCCCCACCCACCCACCCCACTCCTTTCCCAGACCCCCCACCCACCCACCCCACTCCTTTCCCAGACCCACCCACCCACCCACCCCACTCCTTTCCCAGACCCACCCACCCACCCACCCCACTCCTTTCCCAGACCCACCCACCCACCCACCCCACTCCTTTCCCAGACCCCACCCACCCACCCCACTCCTTTCCCAGACCCCCCCACCCACCCCACCCCACTCCTTTCCCAGACCCCCCACCCACCCACCCCACTCCTTTCCCAGACCCACCCACCCACCCACCCCACTCCTTTCCCAGACCCACCCACCCACCCACCCCACTCCTTTCCCAGACCCCCCACCCACCCACCCCACTCCTTTCCCAGACCCCCCACCCACCCACCCCACTCCTTTCCCAGACCCACCCACCCACCCCACTCCTTTCCCAGACCCACCCACCCACCCCACTCCTTTCCCAGACCCCCCCACCCACTCCTTTCCCCAGACCCACCCACCCACCCCACTTCCCCCCCACCCACCCACCCCACTCCTTTCCCAGACCCACCCACCCACCCACCCCACTCCTTTCCCAGACCCACCCACCCACCCACCCCACTCCTTTCCCAGACCCACCCACCCACCCACCCCACTCCTTTCCCAGACCCCCCACCCACCCACCCCACTCCTTTCCCAGACCCACCCACCCACCCACCCCACTCCTTTCCCAGACCCACCCACCCACCCACCCCACTCCTTTCCCAGACCCCCACCCACCCACCCCACTCCTTTCCCAGACCCCCCACCCACCCACCCCACTCCTTTCCCAGACCCCCCACCCACCCACCCCACTCCTTTCCCAGACCCACCCACCCACCCACCCCACTCCTTTCCCAGACCCACCCACCCACCCACCCCACTCCTTTCCCAGACCCCCCACCCACCCACCCCACTCCTTTCCCAGACCCACCCACCCACCCACCCACTCCTTTCCCAGACCCACCCACCCACCCACCCCACTCCTTTCCCAGACCCCCCACCCACCCACCCCACTCCTTTCCCAGACCCCCCACCCACCCACCCCACTCCTTTCCCAGACCCCCCACCCACCCACCCCACTCCTTTCCCAGACCCCCCACCCACCCACCCCACTCCTTTCCCAGACCCCCCACCCACCCACCCCACTCCTTTCCCAGACCCCCCACCCACCCACCCCACTCCTTTCCCAGACCCCCCACCCACCCACCCCACTCCTTTCCAGACCCCCCACCCACCCACCCCACTCCTTTCCCAGACCCCCCACCCACCCACCCCACTCCTTTCCCAGACCCCCCACCCACCCACCCCACTCCTTTCCCAGACCCCCCACCCACCCACCCCACTCCTTTCCCAGAACCCCCCACCCACCCACCCCACTCCTTTCCCAGACCCCCCACCCACCCACCCACTCCTTTCCCAGACCCCCCACCCACCCACCCCACTCCTTTCCCAGACCCCCCACCCACCCACCCCACTCCTTTCCCAGACCCCCCACCCACCCACCCCACTCCTTTCCCAGACCCCCCACCCACCCACCCCACTCCTTTCCCAGACCCCCCACCCACCCACCCCACTCCTTTCCCAGACCCCCCACCCACCCACCCCACTCCTTTCCCAGACCCCCCACCCACCCACCCCACTCCTTTCCCAGACCCCCCACCCACCCACCCCACTCCTTTCCCAGACCCCCACCCACCCACCCCACTCCTTTCCCAGACCCCCCACCCACCCACCCCACTCCTTTCCCAGACCCCCCACCCACCCACCCCACTCCTTTCCCAGACCCCCCACCCACCCACCCCACTCCTTTCCCAGACCCCCCACCCACCCACCCCACTCCTTTCCCAGACCCCCCACCCACCCACCCCACTCCTTTCCCAGACCCCCCACCCACCCACCCCACTCCTTTCCCAGACCCCCCACCCACCCACCCCACTCCTTTCCCAGACCCCCCACCCACCCACCCCACTCCTTTCCCAGACCCCCCACCCACCCACCCCACTCCTTTCCCAGACCCCCACCCACCCACCCCACTCCTTTCCCAGACCCCCCACCCACCCACCCCACTCCTTTCCCAGACCCCCCACCCACCCACCCCACTCCTTTCCCAGACCCCCCACCCACCCACCCCACTCCTTTCCCAGACCCCCCACCCACCCACCCCACTCCTTTCCCAGACCCCCCACCCACCCACCCCACTCCTTTCCCAGACCCCCCACCCACCCACCCCACTCCTTTCCCAGACCCCCCACCCACCCACCCCACTCCTTTCCCAGACCCCCCACCCACCCACCCCACTCCTTTCCCAGACCCCCCACCCACCCACCCCACTCCTTTCCCAGACCCCCCACCCACCCACCCCACTCCTTTCCCAGACCCCCCACCCACCCACCCCACTCCTTTCCCAGACCCCCCACCCACCCACCCCACTCCTTTCCCAGACCCCCCACCCACCCACCCCACTCCTTTCCCAGACCCCCCACCCACCCACCCCACTCCTTTCCCAGACCCCCCACCCACCCACCCCACTCCTTTCCCAGACCCCCCACCCACCCACCCCACTCCTTTCCCAGACCCCCCACCCACCCACCCCACTCCTTTCCCAGACCCCCCACCCACCCACCCCACTCCTTTCCCAGACCCCCCACCCACCCACCCCACTCCTTTCCCAGACCCCCCACCCACCCACCCCACTCCTTTCCCAGACCCCCCACCCACCCACCCCACTCCTTTCCCAGACCCCCCACCCACCCACCCCACTCCTTTCCCAGACCCCCACCCACCCACCCCACTCCTTTCCCAGACCCCCCACCCACCCACCCCACTCCTTTCCCAGACCCCCCACCCACCCACCCCACTCCTTTCCCAGACCCCCCACCCACCCACCCCACTCCTTTCCCAGACCCCCCACCCACCCACCCCACTCCTTTCCCAGACCCCCCACCCACCCACCCCACTCCTTTCCCAGACCCCCCACCCACCCACCCCACTCCTTTCCCAGACCCCCCACCCACCCACCCCACTCCTTTCCCAGACCCCCCACCCACCCACCCCACTCCTTTCCCAGACCCCCCACCCACCACCCCACTCCTTTCCCAGACCCCCCACCCACCCACCCCACTCCTTTCCCAGACCCCCCACCCACCCACCCCACTCCTTTCCCAGACCCCCCACCCACCCACCCCACTCCTTTCCCAGACCCCCCACCCACCCACCCCACTCCTTTCCCAGACCCCCCACCCACCCACCCCACTCCTTTCCCAGACCCCCCACCCACCCACCCCACTCCTTTCCCAGACCCCCACCCACCCACCCCACTCCTTTCCCAGACCCCCACCCACCCACCCCACTCCTTTCCCAGACCCCCCACCCACCCACCCCACTCCTTTCCCAGACCCCCCACCCACCCACCCCACTCCTTTCCCAGACCCCCCACCCACCCACCCCACTCCTTTCCCAGACCCCCCACCCACCCACCCCACTCCTTTCCCAGACCCCCCACCCACCCACCCCACTCCTTTCCCAGACCCCCCACCCACCCACCCCACTCCTTTCCCAGACCCCCACCCACCCACCCCACCCCTTCCGCCCCCCCACCCACCCCACTCTTTCCCAGACCCCCCACCCACCCACCCCACTCCTTTCCCAGACCCCCCACCCACCCACCCCACTCCTTTCCCAGACCCCCCACCCACCCACCCCACTCCTTTCCAGACCCCCCACCCACCCACCCCACTCCTTTCCCAGACCCCCCACCCACCCACCCCACTCCTTTCCCAGACCCCCCACCCACCCACCCCACTCCTTTCCCAGACCCCCCACCCACCCACCCCACTCCTTTCCCAGACCCCCCACCCACCCACCCCACTCCTTTCCCAGACCCCCCACCCACCCACCCCACTCCTTTCCCAGACCCCCCACCCACCCACCCCACTCCTTTCCCAGACCCCCCACCCACCCACCCCACTCCTTTCCCAGACCCCCCACCCACCCACCCCACTCCTTTCCCAGACCCCCCACCCACCCACCCCACTCCTTTCCCAGACCCCCCACCCACCCACCCCACTCCTTTCCCAGACCCCCCACCCACCCACCCCACTCCTTTCCCAGACCCCCCACCCACCCACCCCACTCCTTTCCCAGACCCCCACCCACCCACCCCACTCCTTTCCCAGACCCCCCACCCACCCACCCCACTCCTTTCCCAGACCCCCACCCACCCACCCCACTCCTTTCCCAGACCCCCCACCCACCCACCCCACTCCTTTCCCAGACCCCCCACCCACCCACCCCACTCCTTTCCCAGACCCCCCACCCACCCACCCCACTCCTTTCCCAGACCCCACCCACCCACCCACTCCTTTCCCAGACCCCCCACCCACCCACCCCACTCCTTTCCCAGACCCCCCACCCACCCACCCCACTCCTTTCCCAGACCCCCCACCCACCCACCCCACTCCTTTCCCAGACCCCCCACCCACCCACCCCACTCCTTTCCCAGACCCCCCACCCACCCACCCCACTCCTTTCCCAGACCCCCCACCCACCCACCCCACTCCCCCACTCCTTTCCCAGACCCCCCACCCACCCACCCCACTCCTTTCCCAGACCCCCCACCCACCCACCCCACTCCTTTCCCAGACCCCCCACCCACCCACCCCACTCCTTTCCCAGACCCCCCACCCACCCACCCCACTCCTTTCCCAGACCCCCCACCCACCCACCCCACTCCTTTCCCAGACCCCCCACCCACCCACCCACTCCTTTCCCAGACCACCCACCCACCCACCCCACTCCTTTCCCAGACCACCCACCCACCCACCCCACTCCTTTCCCAGACCACCCACCCACCCACCCCACTCCTTTCCCAGACCACCCACCCACCCACCCCACTCCTTTCCCAGACCACCCACCCACCCACCCCACTCCTTTCCCAGACCACCCACCCCACTCCTTTCCCAGACCACCCACCCACCCACCCCACTCCTTTCCCAGACCCCCCCACCCACCCCACTCCTTTCCCAGACCCCCCCACCCACCCCACTCCTTTCCCAGACCCCCACCCACCCCACTCCTTTCCCAGACCACCCACCCACCCACCCCACTCCTTTCCCAGAACCCCCACCCACCCACCCCACACCTTTCCCAGAACCCCCACCCACCCACCCCACTCCTTTCCCAGAACCCCCACCCACCCACCCCACTCCTTTCCCAGAACCCCCACCCCACTCCTTTCCCAGACCCCCCACCCACCCCACTCCTTTCCCAAACCCCCACTCACCCCACCCCACCCCCCTCCTTGCACGATAAAGTAGCACCATTGCGTTTTTTGTGTAGAGGAAAGTTAAAGTGAAGAGGCGAATGTTGGCCCCCTAGAATATTGGAAAAGAAGCGCCTTTGCGCTGTGAGTTATTTACCTAGTGCTGTTGCGCTATTTGGACACAAGAATATGCTGATAAGAGATAATAACCTGGCATAAAACAAGGAATGTGAGACCAATCTAAAGGAAAAGAATTCGAAGAGACTTAATATAGAGGCTGATATACATGTGGCTAGAAAAATTAAAGAGAGAGGGAGTCTACATTGAAAGTGCTCAAGAGCGGAGTCTACATTGAAAGTGCTCAAGAGCATCTGGGAAAGGAGTGTGTCAAGAAATGTTCCCAGTTATAACAATGCCCAACTGTGAAATCTAGTTGAATAAATAACAGCAGAGAACAAGTCTGAAGAGATTAGACATGAGAATAAAGAAAAGATAAGGAAGGGAACAGAAAGAAACAACTAGAGGAGAAAGTTATTCTTCAAGACTATAAAAATTAAAGCCACATAGAAGGAAAAGAAGTCTAGAGACGAGAGAGAAGACATTGTTTAAGAACTAAATTGACTCTTACCTGAATTACCATAAGCCAAGTCCGGTTGGAAGCTGAAGAGGTTCGAGAGAAACCGTATCCTTTTGTCCTTGTTTCAAAACAAAATACCTAGAAGAAAACAAATAATTATTAAATAAAGAATTGGGTTTACGTTATAATCCAAACAATCTACTTACTGGCTGAGAGTTTTATTAATGTGAATCATACGAACTGTAACAGACCTCATCCAAAACATGTTGAAAGACAGCAGGTGTGTTACAGAGACTGAATGGCATAACCTGATATTCATATAAACCGAACTTAGTTCAGAATGCGGTTTTCCACTCGCCTACTTCACGCACCCGCACCAGATGGTAAGCCCCTCGGAGATCCAACTTCGTATAGATGACCGCATCCCTGACTTGATCTAAAATGACAGGGATGAGAGGGAGCGGATACCGGTTCTTAATAGTAATCTGATTAACCCTGCGGTAATCAATGCAAGTCTGGAGTTCCCCAGACTTCTTCGGTACGAAAAATAAGGGCGAGGATACCGGAGAGTTGGAGTGCCATACAAATCCATGCTGTAGAGTTATGATATACTCTCAGAGGTGATTGTTCTCAGCTTCGGTCAGGGCATAGATACAGCTACACAGCTATGAAAAGCCTGATGTGGGGGTAAGGACTCTGGAGCCTTTTTACTAAAGACATCTAAGTAATCTAAATATTCTTCGAGCAAGTCATCGGGGGTTGCCCTCTGATGGCATAGCGGCTGGAGTATCTGCATCTGCAACTCCTGTGATACACGGGGGTGGTGTACCTGTTGACAATATTCCTGGCAATAACAGGAATTCAAATCAACCAACCCTGAAGACCGCTGAATGTGAGAAAGAGTCAGAACTGCGTGGTAGCAATTATATCGAAGGCGATCTCCTCCCAGTGAGCACCCCCACATTGCAGGGTCACCAGATGGGTGCTATGCGTTATGGGTCCCGAGCTAAGTGGTGTGCCATCTACAGCCAATACGGGCTCTGGTTTTGCACAGGGACTCCTAGTCTGGCGGCATAATGGCTGTCTTTGAAATTCCCAGTTGCGCCGGAATCCACTAACATGGTGACTGCCTGCGTTTGCTCCAAGAAGCTTAAAATATCAGATAGAGCAATATGTGGGGCAAAATGGAGATAATCTACAATTGGGGCCCTGCTGCTCATCAGGCTCGACCGGGTGACCCCTATAACTGTCCAGCTGAAGCGTTTCCCTGGGTCTTGAGTTTAGTGGGATATTCTCTGACAAAATGTCCTGCTGTCCAGGAATAGATATAGAGACCATCCTTCCTTATCTGTTAATTTTCCTCCTTGGACAAGGGCCCCTGGACAGAACCTATTTGCATGGGTTCTTCCCCACTTGACTTGTCCACAGCCCCACGGGATCCTCGGGACTGATCCAAACAAGCTATGGAACGCGGATCGCCTCTATGCTTGTCTCCCCGTCTCTCTGCCAGACGGTGGTCTAAACGTAGAGCCAGGTCTATCATGACAGAACAATCACTGGGCTGCGGATCGACTTGTGCTATCAGATCCTTTAGATCATCACGAAGCCCCTGATAAAACAGGGACATTCTCTTTTCCCGTGGCCACTCAGCCTCAGCCACTAACCGATTGAATTGGGTGACATAGGTCATTAACTCTTTGCCACCTTGCCTTAATGCCAGTAACTCTCGGTCTTTACATAAAGTGGCTGCTTGCTGATTATCTATTTTGCCGAATTCATTTCCAAATTTTTCACAATCATATAGAACAGCATTGTTCTTCTGGACCAAGGGATTTGCCCATGCTGCCGCATCACCCGGTACGGTCGCGGTCCTCAGGTACGTATCACCTCCAGTTACTTCATTACAGGTGCATGGTCCAGGCAGGCTGCGACACACAGGATACGACGGTGCACAGGTAAGTCTTGATTAAACACGGTGAACAGGTAAGTCTTGGTTAAGCATGGGTGTCAAACTTGTGGTGCTTGCAAACTTGTTCTGTACCTTGACTAAGCTTAATTTCACAATGTCTTTGTCTTTCTTCTTCACAGGGGCTGAGCGACTGACAGCTGACACTGCAATGAGATGATGAAGGAACAGAGCTGGACTCAAGTTCAGCACACTGGGCACTGGGACAGGCAGTGGTCGAAGAACAGAACGTGAGCTCTCACACTGTTGCTTTTCTTTTCAGGTCCTCGGATACTGCAGGAATGACACCAGTCGGAGAAGTGACGAAGAACCAAGTTGAGCAGACGATGAAGAACCAATGTCCAAGATGAGCAGACGATGAAGAACCAATGTCGAAGATGAGCAGGCGATGAAGAACCAATGTCCAAGATGAGCAGGCAATGAAGAACCAATGTCCAAGATGAGCAGCCCCAACGGTCCACTCCGGATGCTGCTCGGGAAAAAACAAAAACGAACGCAGAGACAGTCTTTATGCAGGGGCGTGGATCCTCGTTCAGGTGAGTTTCCAGTTGTTTGCGGATACACTGTGAGCAGGAGCAGTAAACGAGACAGTGCTCTTGCAAAGAACAGAAGAAACGCTGAGCACAGGGTGCGGTCCGGGGCATGGTTTTATAGCCTTGGGCCAAGCCTGGTCAGCGTTAGACTGCCAGCAGCATTGGTTCCTCGCACATGCTCGGCACTCCTTTGCACGTGCCAGGTGTTCACTCTCCCGTGGTAGGCACGCTGGTGCAGATCGCAACCTTGCTCCATCCTAGACGCTTATGCCTGCCAGCTACCATACCTGTCCACTACCTCCCTACTCTATCATGGGGGAAAACACCTCTCCCCTGGGCCCGACCGGGCTGGGTCCGTAATGGGATCGTGACAGCACTCCCCTCCAAAGCCCCCCAAGAAGGGCCATCCGGGTCCTGGCTTGCTGGGATGGTTGCAATGAAATTGGGCTACTAATCGTAGGGCATGAATGTTTTCTTCGGGTTCCCATGTCCTATCTTGGGTACTATACCCTTTCCAATCCACTAGGTAATATAAACGATGTCTGCTCATTTTGGAATCTAGGATGTCATTACTTCATATCCCCCCCCCCCAGGACTTCTGTTGGAGGAGGGTTAATCAAGGAATTTCGAGTGTGCCTTGGTATACGGGCTTGAGCAGCGATACATGAAAGACTGGGTGAATTTTCATTGCCGGTGGGAGTACAAGTTTGAGTGCAACAGGATTAATGACGGCTGTCATTGGGTAGGGACCAATCTTTTTGGGACTTTTAATTGAATATATTTGGTAGAGTGCCAAACCTTGTCGCCCACTTGGTACTCGGGTGCTTCCTTTCTTCGTTTGTCGGAAAATAATTTTTGTGCGTTCTTTGTTTCGCATAGAATTTGGATGGCCTTTTGTAAGGTTTCTTCGATGTTGGTTTGTAACGAGGTGACTGCAGTCATTTCCAGAGCCGTGGGTGGATCGAGGGCTGTGGTCTGCGGATTTCGTCCATAGAGGAAGTAGAAATGTGAGAACCCAGTGGAACTAAGGATGATGTTGTTGTAGGCATATTTTGCTGCCCAGAGAAGATCTAACGACACACCGTCGGCTTGAGGAAACATACACCGCAAATACTGTTCCAGGGTTTGGTTTGTCTCTCGGTCTGTTCATCAGTGTGCGGGTGGTGACTGGTGGACAGTCGGATATCAATTTGGGCTTTGGTGCAGCAGTGCTTCCAGAATTTCGATATATAAATTGGCTTCCTCGATCCGAAAGGAGCAACGCCATGTATTCGCACTATGTTGGTTAAGAAGGTATATGCAAGGGTTCTTGCGTTTAGTAGGCCTTTCAGGGCTATGAAGTGTGCCATCTTGGTCAGCAGGTCCATGACCACCATGAAGGTATTGTACCCATTACACGGGGAGAATTCTGTGATGAAGTCCAGGGAAATGGTGTGCTATGGGGCTGGCGGTATAGGTAAGAGGTGCCGCAACCCTGAAATTTTGGTTTTAGGCGTCTTACTGCGGGCACATACATCACAAGTCTTGATGTAGCGAATCACATCCTTTTGCCACGTAGGCCACCAATAATGTTGCCGAATCTTCCCTAGGGTTTTGGTGATTCCTGGATGACCCACTGTCAGGGCGTCATGGTAGTTATGTAGTTTTTCGTCTTGCATTCTGGGTCCTGGGACATACCACTGTCCCTGGTAGTAAGGGAGCCCGCCCTCAATGGTTTGTTGCAGATCTTGGGTAACCCATTCCTGTCATTGTTCTGGGTTCAACGATTGCTTGATACTGCGATGGAACTGGCCTAAGGGCGGTAACACAGAACTGGTCAAGCCCAACAACTTGCTACCTGGGATGATGGGCACGGGTTCTGAAACTGCGTAGGCATCGCTTCCCTCTAGTCTCCATCCGAAGTGCGATAGGGCATCTGCCTTCCCATTCCTGGCGTGGGGACTGGGCTTGAGCTGTTCCCAGGTACTGCAGATTCCGATGGTCAGTGTACACCATGATAGTATATCTTGCGCCTAACAGATGGTGGTGCCACTCCTTGAACGCTGCCTTGATGGCCAGTAACTCTTTGTCAGTTATAGAGTAATTCAGTTCTGCTGGTGAAAAGGTTTTCGACCAAAACGCCACGGGATGTAGGTGGGTGGTCATCGGGTCCCGTTGAGACAATACCGCTCCCATCGCAACACTGGAGGCATCTGTTTCAACCACGAACGGTAGCTTGTGGTTCGGATGCTTCAAGATATGTGCTGTCGTGAATTGCGTCTTGAGTTGTTTGAAGGCTCGCTCAGCTTCTGGGGACCATTTAAAGGCCTTGTGCTTCCTAAGCAGCGAGGTGATAAGGTATGGAATATCCGAGAACCCAGGTATGAACCGCTGATAGAAGTTGGCGAAACCCAAGAAGCTTTGCCCGGTCTTGAGTGATGTAGGCGAAGGCCAGTTCAAAATTGCTTCCACTTTCTTATTATCCATTTGGATGCCATGTGGGGTTAGTATAAAGCCGAGGAACTCCATTTTCCAGCATTTCTCCAGTTTTGCATACAAGTGATGCTGGCAGAGCTTTTCTAAGACGGTCCTAACATGATGTTCATGCTCCTCTTCAGTCACAGAGCAGATTAATATATTGTCTATATAGACCATGGCGCAGACGTCCAATAACTCCTGCAGCACATCTGTCATGAAGAACTGGAAGGCCGCCGGGGAATTGCACAGCCCGAGGGGCATTACAGTGTATTCCAACAGTCCATACTTCATGCGTAAGGTTGTCTTCTATTTGTCCCCCTCTTTAATGTGTACTAAGCGGTATGCCCCATGCAGATCCAATTTGGAGTATATTTTTGCATCCTTAACTTGGTCCAGTAGCGTGGGAATTAACAGCAAGGGATAACGGTTCTTCACAGTTGTTTATTGAGCCCTCGCTAGTCCATGCACGTCCTGATGTCCCCTTATTTCTTCGGTATGAAAAACAGGGCTGAGGACGCTGGTACTTGGACGCCGGATAAACCCATTGGCCAAATACTGGTCTAAATACTCCCGCAGATGTTGGTTCTCTTTTTCTGTGAGCGCATAGATGTGACTGCACATTGGCTGGGACCCTGGTATTAGATCAATTGGGCAATCGTATGGCCTATGTGGTGGAAGGGTGTTGGCTGATTCTTTTCGAAACGTGTCCTCAAATTCTTGGTACCTGGGGAGCAATTGTCCTGCCATGCTGGTTGAGGCTGCTTCCCCAACTTTAGCGCTCTATGGACTGGGGGTAGGTACGGGTAACAGGTGTGCAGGCATTCGGATGGAAAGATCACTGCATGGGTTTTCCAGTTAATGACAGGATTATGCCGTTCTAGCCACGGCATGCCAAGTGTGAGTTGAAACGGTGGCGCACTGATCAAGTCGAAAGTCATGCGCTCTCGATGCCTGTCTTTGCACAATACTTCCACTTCTTCTGTGCACTGCGTTACGGGTCTGAATGACAGTGGAGACCCGTCCACTGAAACAATGTTGTCTATCTTCCCCCTTGGCTGCCTGGTATGCCCAATTTTTTAGCTACTCCGATATCGATATAGTTGCCGATGGCCCCGCAATCAATATAAGCCTCTAGGGCATACATCCAGTGAGGTTGCCCTGGCCTGATCAGAATGACAGGTAAGGTAAGGTGTGAGACCGTGGTTACTTTAGTTCCCCTCGACATGCCGATCCCTACTCTTGTCGAGTCAAGGAGCTTTCTGACGGCAGTGCGGGATCCTCGGGACTGGTCACTGCCTCTCCAATGGCACCCAGGGCTCGTTTACTTGGCTTACTAGGACAGTCTTTCAGGAAGTGGCCCGCCTTGCCACAATATAGACACAATTGTTGATGCCGGCGCCTCTCTCTTTCCTCCTTCGAGAGTGGTCCCCTTGCACTGCCCCACTACATGGGTTCCAGGGTATTTTCTTGGGGACGCACTTGTACTTCGCGCAGGCACACATATATGGGCTGGGCTTCCGCCCTTGTTTGGTCTGCCTTTCTCTCTTGCAAACAATGATTCAACTGTATCACTAAGTCTATATAGTCTGCACAGCGTTCAGGTGGGTTGACTACTTGCGCTAAAACGTCTTTCAGCTCACCCCGGAGGCCTCGATAGAAGAGGGTGGTTTTTTCTCCTCTGGCCAATTTGTTTCAGCTACGAGCCAGTTGAATGTCGTGATGTATACCAATAGATCTTGGGACCCTTGCCGTAGGGCCAGCAGTTCTCAGTCTAAGGCTGCCCCTTGATTTCTACAGGCAAATAGTTTGTCCAGCTATTGCTGAAATGCGCCGAAGTTATGTAAGATGAGGTCATTTCGGTTAACTAGCGGTGCAGACCAATTAGCCGCGTGACCCTCCAGATAAGGCAAGACAAAGGCCACCTTGGCTTGGTCCGAGGGAAAGGCCCCTGGTCGGCACAGGAAGTGAAATCTACACTGGCTCATAAATATGGTGTACTTCTGCCGGTCACCTAGGAAGCTTTCGGGAGGGACTAAGGGAACAGGGAGCAGTGTTGTGACCTGAATTTGGGGCACCCCCTCTGCTACTCGGTCTGAAGGACCTGGTAAGGGAACCTGGCCGTCCTGAGCGACCAATAGCCGCTTGGCCAAATCCTTGGTTTTCTCTCTATTGACTACCACCTCCCTCATGATCGCATTTGTCTCTGAGCGGGCCGCATGCACCTCGGCCCGCGATTCACCCAAAAGGGTTGACAGCTGGTCTACCCCTGGATCCATGCTACTCGGGCAGGGCTTGTGACGTGGGATTGGCGTTTTGTCACGCTTATCTCTGGTGCCCTGCAGGAGTGCCTGGTCCGGTCTATACCGGTGTGTAGCCCCTTCGCTGGCTGCCATCACCCTGACGCTCGCCCCAGCCACTCCTTCCCCCTCTGGTCAACTGGGGATTAAGTCCCAGGGGACCGTGAGGTTGGGAGGGACCTGGATGGTTTTGGGACTTTTGGGATGTATCATTCTGGGGGTCAGGGTGACCTAAAGGTAAGTACATGATAAGTGTCATGATGCCTGCCCGCGGAAGACCAGACCAGGCCCAGCAGCCCCGGAAGCAGGCATCATGCCACTTCGAGCATGCCCAAAAGCCCCAGTTAGGGGCTGTTTGGGTGCAGTCCTGGCGCCAGGCTCATAAAGATAAAGTCAGTCCTCAGGCTCATTATTGATAACTTACCTGAAGCAGACAATGCTGCATACTCACCTGAGGCAGACCATGCTGCATGAAGACTCAAGCCAAATGAGGCTTAGGAGGGACTATTTTACTGAAGGGACTATTTTGTTACTTGGGTGGGGCTGTGGAAGAATACTTACCTGGATCTTCTTCCAAGGCTATTTAAACCACGCCCAGACAGCCACACGTGCTTCGCGTTATTCTGCTTGCTGCAGCGTAACGCTCACCGTGTTTTCAGCAGCTCCAGTCTTCAGCCACGCCCGCTTCAGTCCTGGGACTCCTGAAACAAGAAGAAAAGAAGGATAAAGGTTAGAACAGGAGTTTTAACTTTAATCCTTACCTGAATCCTGATCCATTTCGCCACGGAGCTGAAAGATAGAAGTCTTTGAAGCATCGCTTCGCATTCCTATGGCGCCGCGCTGAACTCACCTGCTTGGCGGTACTTCAGCATTCCATCACGCTCTCTCCATCTCGCGGCTGCCCTCCGACACCTAAGGAGACAAAGACAGTAAGGGGACTCTCTAAGGCTATACAAGCTACCCCCCAAGGACTTACCTGATTTACCACGGGGGGTACGCACCTTATCTCGGGTCGGCGCAGTCAACTCTGCTTCATCGCCGTACCCCGGCCCCTAAGGGGAAAACCACAATAGACTTACCTGAATCTTACTAATTGCCATTTGGAAATCTTCGAGTGGATTAATTGGCAACCTGCAAGGAATCGGACAGAGTGAAGATCAGACATTTGAACTCTTATGAACAATTGGACTTTAGAGTCAATACTGGAACTCACCAATTCCTCTACGCCAGTGAAGTAACTGGTCATCAAAGCGCCCCTGCGGTCGACGCAGGATGGAGAGCTCATCCTTCCAAACCATCAGGTGAGACTAAGGAGGGGACATCAAGAGTGATCTGTGGGAAGACAACGGGAGTGGGGGAGGTGGGTTGACACTGAATTCCACGGGTGGTTAATTCCTCTTCTCCTTTGCAGAAGAATATTCCTGCGAGCCAGACAAACTAGGCTGAGCGGGCCAGTCCAGTCAGTCATCTCGGCGCTACACATCACGCTGGTGGAAACAACAGCGGCCCAGTTCCGGTCGACGCCCCCGTGGGAACCAGGTGAGCGTAACAGTAAGTATAAGCGCAGGGCCTTCCCTTCTGAACCTCCCCTTCAGAGCCTGGGTTGGCTGGCTGGCACGAAGCGAACGCTGTTCACCATAATGTTTGCGACTACGGTTGCAGTCCTCAGGTATGTATCAACCTCCAGTTACTTCACTAAAGGTGCATGGGCCAGGCTGGCTGCGACACACAGGATACGACGGTGCACAGCTAAGTCTTGATTAAACGCCTTGAACAGGTAAGTCTTGGTTAAGCGTTGGGTGCCAAACTTACGGTGCTTGCAAACTTGTTCTGTACCGTGACTAAGTTTAATTTCACAATGTCTTTGTCTTTCTTCTTCACAGGAGCTGAGCGACTAACGGCCGACACTGCAATGAGACGCTGAAGGAACAGAGCGGGACTCAACGCGCAGGTGAGCACACTAGGCACTGCGATGGGCGGCGGTCAAAGAACAGAACAGGATCTCTCACACTGTTGCTTTGCTTTTCTGGTCCTCGGATACCACGGGAATGATAGCAGTCGGAGAAGTGAGGAAGAGCAAAGTTGAGCAGACGATGAAGAACCAATGTCCAAGATGATTAGGCGATGAAGAACCAATGTCCAAGATGAGCAGCCCCACCGGTCGACTCCGGGTGCTGCTCGGGGAAAAACACACCGATAAAGTCTTTACGCAGGGGCGTGGATCTTCGTTCAGGTGAGTTTCTTCAGGTGAGTTTCCACTCCTTTCCATCAATGTAAAGTCATTTGCAGATACACTGAGGGCAGGAGCGGTAAGCGAGACACTGCTCTCGCAAAGAGCAGAAGAAACGCTAAGCACAGGGTGCAGTCCGGGGCGTGGTTTTATAGCCTTGGGCAACGCCCGGTCAGCATTAGACTGCCAGGGGTGTTGGTTCATCGCATGTGCTTGGCGCTCCTTTGCACATGCTAGGCATTCCCTCTCCCGTGGTAGGAACGCTGGTGCAGATCGCGGCCTTGCTCCATCCTACACGCTCACACCAGCCAGCCATCATACCTGTCTACCACCTCCCTACTCTATCATGGGGGAACACACCTCTCCCTGACCAGCGCTGGGTCCTTAATGGGATTGTGACAGTTTGCCCCTGATAGCCTGACTATATTTCATCCTCTCCATGGCACCACTTTTCCTGTGACGCCCAGGTGCCTGCCATAATGGATGAATACCCAGTTTCTGTTGTTTAGCTTAGATTATATATGTTACATTAGATGTTTGCTCTGACCTTCACCGCGAGGATGAGCCCAGATGACCCATGTGTGCCAAGATCGATGAGGAAGAACTGGCCTATTAGCGCCTGGCATCCCCTATGGAGCAGGACAATGTGTAGGGTGCCTCCAATCAGGAGCCCCAGAATGTTCAGCTAAGATGTATTCTGTACAAGTAAAACCTTGTTATCCTTGCAAAGCTATAAAGAGGGCGCTAGAGCGCAACCAAGATGACGGCTCTGCTGTGAGCTCCGTGAGCGCACCACATCAATCCTGTTTAAAACAACGGATCCAGGGGCCATCCGTCCCCAGTGTCCAGGGTGTCATCCCTGGGAGAAATACACCCGATTGGAGGCTGCAAGCGGTGGCGAGATCCCGCACAGCCACCGAGAGGGCTCCGGGGCCTACCGGGAACGGGACGCCCGGGGACAGGACGCCCGGGGACGGCTTCCCCTGGGGACGGCTTCCCCTGGGGACGGCTTCCCCTGGGGACGGCTTCCCACAGCAACATCCAGAGGACCACAGTGGCGAGGAGCGGATCAAGGATGCTGCCTGCTCAACTGCACCAGCTCCCAAACCCCTGAGCCGCGGAGTCCGGTGACATCGCAGGGCCCCACCCCCCCTGCACAGAATCCCCATGAGGAGACGTTCCGGCAACTGCCGGCCCGCTTGGGTGGCCCGTGCCCTCCCAACGCGCCAGGCGGGAGAGTGGCACTCCGGCGCGGCCCGCTGGCTGGGTGGGCCCCGAGTTTCGCCGGAACCCAGCTACAAATCCGGCAGATCGAGAACGGACTGCACAAGATGGCACCGAAGGAAAGCTCAGGTGAGCAGACTCTTTCCCCCTCCCCATATTTCTGAGAGGCCCAGCAAACACTGGGTGCTCCGGGCCAAGCCCTGTGTCGCGGGCCGACCCATCGCCAAGGAGTCACCCGTACCCAGCGACCAAACCCCACACAGAGAGAGGCTGTGAATATATGCATACACCGTGACAGGGAAGCAAAGAGGGACTGGGCCCGACTCTCACACCAGGCAAACAGTTACCAGGTGGAGACCAACTGTCAGCCCCCCCATCGTAAACAACAACAGAAGTCAATCGCTCAGAGACTGGCGCGGAGCCCCCTTTTCCCACTACAGCCAGCCACCTCAGAGTCGGCTCACTCCCCTAAAATACCCAGGGAACCCACCAGATACTGCACAGAAGTAAACCCAAGGTCAAGGCTCCACTCAGGTTTGGAAACAACACCACCAGAATGGGGAAAACCGACAAGTCACAAAGAAAGCTGACTTTTGAAGCAGGAACCACAGTCAAAACCCCAAAATCGCACAATCAGCAGGAGGGCCCGGAGTGCCCAGTGGAAGCCATGCCTCAAGACGAAGACACCGCACAGGCCACAGACATCAGGGAGATCCTTCTTGATTTAATGGCTGGCATTGGAAACATCGACAATAAACTAGACTCCCTCTCTGCTAAAGTCGATCAATTGCAACATCGCCTCGATAAGCACGGAGACAGGCTAGATACCGCAGAACAGCGAATTTCTGATGTCGAGGACAGCGTGACCTCCATAACCACCAAAGTAACTACACTAGAATCCCAAATGAAAAGCCGTCCTAGCTAAAAAGAAGACCTCGAAGGACGCTACCGCCGGAATAATATTAGGATTCTTGGGGTAAGAGAACACCAAAACACAAGGAAAATGGAAGACTTTGTGGAGACCCTCTGCAAAGAAACATTTGGCAGCCCTGCGCTCTCCAACATATTTATAGTGGAAAGAGCCCACAGGGTCCCGACCAGCAAGCCCATCCCAGGGACTGCACCTCGCACAATAATAGACAAATTACTCGATTTCAAAAACCGGGACACGATCCTCCGCCTTGCCAGGGAGAAAGGGAAACTACAATACGATGGTGACGACATTCAATTCTTCCCTGACTTCTCCCCAGCAGTCCAAGCGCAACGTAGAACATTTACCGCAGCGAAACGTAGGCTGCAAGACAACAAACTACTCTACTCCATGCTATGCCCAGCCAAATTATGTATTCAACACAACGGCAAAGCGCAATTTTTCAACTCACCAGAAGAGGCAAACACATTCCTCGACAATCTGGGGTGCAAACAGACCAGTAACAATTCAAGACCCCCAAGAAGAGACCGTGACGTACGGGACCCGCCATGATACCCACTCTCGTCCACACCCAGGCGGCCTCCCGCCGTTCAAAATGCCCCTAGACATTTTTCCAATCAAAACAAATGTTAAGGTGCGCCCAACCTTGGAAGTTCCCTAGCGCCCCAAGCACAGTTCAATTAAGTTTTGGGAAATGGGTTGGGGAAATCTGATGGGCAAGTTGGGGGTTGCCCATGATTGGGAGGGTTTCTGTTCAAAGTTATGGAAGTGTTCATACCCGGGGCACACGCCCCCCGTACATACCCTAAATCACCTGGCCTACGTGACGAAATCGACCTCCGTACAAGACACCTAACACCTGAGAATGGTATTGCAGCAACCTGGCCTGCTGCGATGAACGACCTTCCTGTTTCCAAAAACCACCAAATAGGCTACCAGCAATCACATTCAAGTTAGCTACCTGGAATATTAAAGGGGGCAATAAACCCGGCAAAATCCAGAAAGATGTCACAATACCTAGAAGACATAAAGTAGACATTGCATTGATTCAAGAAACCCACCTTCTCCCAGGCTCAGAAAACCGCTGGGCCCGAGACTGGGGCTGCCACAGGTATTTTGCATCCTACTCTTCATATGCCAGAGGAGTGGCAATCCTCGTACATAAATCATTAAAATGCAAAGTAATCTCTACCAAAAACGACTATGAAAGAAGATCACTCCTAGTTCATGCGATCCTGGAAAACAAAGAATTTATCATCATAAACTCCTACAGACCAAACACAGACGGCTGCAACAACTTCAATTGGGTAATGGCACACCTGGGAGATGCCAGGTCCGCAACAATCATTTGGGCTGGCGACATGAACACTACATTAGATCCTCGCTGGGACAGGTCGCACCCATTATCCACAACCATCCTTAAGGCTGCCCTCCAAGTGATCGAGATCTGTAAGGCTTACAATCTGGTGGACATATGGAGACGCCAACACGCGAAACCCGCGATTATTCCTTCCACTCCTGGGTCCACAAGACAAGCTCCCGTCTCGACTACATATTGGTTTCCGCACACAGCCGAGTCCAATGGACAGACAGCCAAATACATCCCAGACCGATATCCGACCATTCAGCTGTCACAAAAGATTGCAATCCACCAGACCCATCAGAAGGGAGAAGGCATTGGAGGTTCAAACCCGGCTCCCTACAAGATCAAGTATTCCCTGACGAACTTCGTGCGGAAATCATCTCCTTCCTCGAACTCAACCAAGACTCGGTGACATCAGCCGGGACACTATGGGAATCTCTAAAATGCTACATAAGAGGAATATGTTTGACCAAAGAACAGGGCATCCTCAAATTAATAAAACGCAAACTGGCTTCGAGTGAGGCCCCACTAAAAGAACTTGAACACTTACAGACCACGACACCAGAACCACATGTGTTGGCAGCTTTGAAAAAAGAGCTTGACAACTTCAGAGCAACTGCTGAACGTGAAATAAAATTTCTATCACACAACCACTGCATTCGACCAGTACGGAGAAGGACAAAAACCAGGTGCCTTCCTCGCGAGATTGATAGCAGCAGACCGCAAACCACCACAGATCGAACAAATTCGAAACCCTCATGGCACTATGGTACACACAGACAAGGAAATTGCTGAAACTTTCCACGACTTTTACCAAAACCTATACAAAACCAGCTACACCGCCACTCAAGAGGAACTAAAGCAATACCTAGCAGACATTGAATTGTACTGGGTAGACGCCACACTGAGAAAACCCTTAAACCTACCAAACACGCAAGAGGAAATTTTGCTGGCCATCAAAGACTTACCAAGCACCAGAGCACCAGGCCCCGACGGGCTAACAGGAGAATTCTATAAATCATTTGCACCAATTCTTGCACCACTGCCGCTGCGTGTTTACAAAGAGGCCACAGAAACAGGTTCATTGCGCCCTGCTCTACGTGAAGCGAATGTACTTCTACTTCACAAAGCAATAAACCTCCCGAAGAATGCGGATCCTACAGACCGATCTCATTGATTAACCTAGATAACAAAATACTAGCGAAGATCCTGTCCTCCAGGCTGATCCCCCTGATGCCAGCAATGGTACAAGCAGACCAGGCTGGTTTTGTACCAGGCCAAAACACAACATTCGGCATCAGATGCATGTTTGGGGTCATGGAAGCGCTAATCTCCTCACAGCAAGCAGCAGCGATTCTCCTCGACGCCGAGAAGGCTTTCGACTCCGTCGAGTGGCCCTTTCTCTTTGAAATCCTACAAAGAATGGGCTCGGCAAAAGATTCATCCAGTTAACCTCCCTCTTATACAACCAGCCTAAATCTCACATAACCCTAGGGAAAGTCAGATCAACAGCAATAGACATTCAGCGAGGGACCAGGCAAGAGTGTCCCCTATCCGTGGTGCTCTTCGCACTGGTAATGGAGCCACTCGCCTCCGACATTCGAGCAAAGCGCATACACAGAGGCCTCACCTTTAGGGCCCACAAATTAATAATTTCCCTGTACGCCGACGACATCACCCTCTATATTCATGACACGGCCACAAACCTGAACCCAGTCATCTGCGACATAATTAAGTTCGGCAACTATTCTGGCCTAAAAATCAACCATAGCAAGTCGATTATTTTCCCGCTTACTCCCGAAACCCAAGAATTCCCAGACGACTATGGATCCAAATGGGAACATGCCAACGTACGGGACCTGGGCATCCAAATGGCGAGAGACTACCAAACCCTTTTCCAAGACAACTATGGGAGAGTACTCCAAACACTTCAGGGAAACATCGACAGATGGAAATCCCTACCACTCACCCTATGGGGACGAGTGTCATTGGTGAAGATGGTGATACTCCCCAAACTTCTCTATCTTTTCGTTAATCTCCCCCTACTAGTATCTCAAGTACATCTCCAACGTCTACAGAGCCTGATCCTGGAACTCCTATGGGCCGGTAAACCAGCCAGAATAGCATATAAATCACTAATCCAGCCAGTGAAGAAGGGTGGTATAGCACTCCCTGACTTCGAACGCTACTACCGGGCAGCCCAAGCCCAATTCCTGGGACATTGGTATGCCACACACTTCATGTGTGCCCAGGCAACTCCCTTCCTACTCAGAGCAATGATCTTCGGCCAATCACACACCCCACACAACACATTAAACACAGTCCTTTCTACCATAGCAATATGGAAAAGAATTACGCATAAATATGATATTCAGACTAGGTATTCCCCGCTCTTACCGATAAAATTCATACCTGGAATCCCCCTATCCACAGAGAGGACGTACTTAAACTAGAATGGTTTGAACTGATATACATTTATCAGATGGTGATTTGGAACTATTGCACTTAGAAGAGCACCCTCTTTGTTATCTGTTCTGGTCATCTCCCGCATTTGAAGTTGTTGCCACAATGGTATATTCTGCTCCATAGATCCTTTTGTCATCCTTGTTTGTGGCCATGATACCATCATGTGAATTTCTTGAAATGCATTAATTTGAAAAATCATCTGTATGTTCAATTTCTGATCCTCTGACATGTTGATCAGTAGACTAAAACACAGGCATGTTCTTCACTTACTGGATTGTGTCGTTGCAAAGAATTTACAAATGTCCATTCTGAAAAAGATAAATGGTGACTATACAGCATCCTGAAAAAGAAAAATGATTATACAGCAATTGCAATTTGGCTAAACTTGGAATTGACAATGCAATGTTACTATTTATATAAAAAAAGTATTTGTTGTGTACCTATGTGCATCATTAAGAATTGCCAACATTGGGGAGATAGGGGCAAAGCCTGCATGTCAGCATAAGGATCCACTCCCAAAGCAACGTTACAGTAATGGGAAGGGGTGGACGTATGCTCAAATCCTTCTTTGAACGTATAACAAGCTGCTTTTGTTGTCAGCTTACATAGTTCACATACAAAATAGCCCACTAGTCTGCAGGTAGTCTGATTGAAGCCTCTTTACAATAGAGATACAATGGCAGCACCTACTACAAAATTACCTATATCGACAAGCAGTTTTTCCAGCGATGAGTGCTTCTGGCAGTCATTCAGCAGACTAATATCTGATATCTGCTGGGTAACATTGTGACAATGTGAATCACCTTCATGCTATCCGGAATGATGGGAGCACTAAATAAGCAGTAATATGCATAATAAGTTATGGATCTCAAACTATTCCTTACTTGGTCAGACCTGGGTATTGTGATTGATCCCACAGTTGTGAAGAGCGGTAAGGAAAGGGAACATGTAGCAGACCCTCCTGTGTTTTTTACATCACAAGCTTAGAGCTCATACATTAAGTAGCTCAAGAAAAAAGTGCACATATACAGATTCATGACAGTCATCCTCTCTCGACAAAAAAATACACAGTATGTTCATTTGTCCAGTTTGCACAAAGCCCCTGAGCACATTGCGAGTGTATATGCATGTTTCTAGTTTGCATAATAACATAACAAGTCGCATCCAGCTTCACGGTCACTGCACCCTCCCTTTGGAACTCACTCCCTAACAACATCAGAAATTAGCAATCGTATCATGTATACAAAAGATCTTTTAAAAACATGGCTTTTCTATAAGTATGAATAACCAACACAGTCTGTAACAAAGCAACTCGCATCCAGTACGTGCACATTTCCTGTTAACATGGCTTTTCGAATTGTGCTAATAACCAAGTCTGTCTGTAATTATATTCTGCTATGTAAAGAACGCTGTGATATCCCCGGGTGTGGGCGTTATACAAATGTCATAGATAAATACAAATAAATACATACTGTTCCTTCACAGCGTAGAATAGATCCATCACAGCGCACCCCCCTCACACTTCTATTCCAACACTACCTCTTTCATAGCTCTTAGGTACGACATGACTTAACTCTGTTCAAAGCATAACAATCACAGTACCCTGTGACTGCCCATAATCTTCACCAAGTCCACCCACCGGTGGCTTACCAAACAAACTATGCATGCCCCATATGGGTATGCAATTTTAAAAAAGGACAATGAAAAAAACATTTCAAATTGGACCGTAATGTCTCTATGTGGGATTATGGAGAAGTATATTTGTTGTTGCTGTTTAATAGTTTTATTCAGCGTGAGCCATATCGGTAGAGACACAACAGAATATTTACAATCACCAATAAACAAAACACAAGATAAAAAAAATAAACAGTTTGCAGTATCCACAGGAAGCAAGATAAAAACTCATAGTGAAAACAAATCACATGCTATAAAGATACAGGTTTCAAAATCATCTATTACAAACAAACCATATGCTAGAGGTGTAACTCATTTTCAGAGCTTCACAGGAATCACCCTAGGGCCTTGATCCTCCTTAGCCAGGCTCTGTGAATGTATTTGGCAACAAAATGAGCCACCGACAGATCCATAGAGTTCTTACATAGATGAATAACTCCACTAACAGTCGGAACAGCCTGTAGTCTGAAGAGGGGTATCCAGTATGTAATCCTAAAGTCTTTCAATGTATCACAGAATAATACAAAATATACCCCATTGTTTCTTCCCCGCTTTTACACAACGGGCATGCAATGTTGGGTGACCCAGCCCAGTTTTTAGTGGTATCTCTCAAGGGCAGAGATCCTAGGTGCAGCCTCATGTAGAATGCCCTTGCAAAGGCTGGTTTGATGATATTCAAATAATTTTCAAATCCCTGGGACTCTTTGATGGCTAGGTAGGCCGGGCCTGTAGCCAAGGCGAGTGTGAGCACCGTTGCTCTTAGCTCTTTGTACCTACCAAAGGCTTTCTTCCCTATGATTTTTGAATTGCGCTCCATCTGCCGGGGGTTTTGCCAGTAGGCAGAAAGACCCAACTGGGCCAGCCAGATTTTTACATGCACTAGCCAGGAAATCTTCTGCCAACCGGTCAGGGATAGAACATACTCGAATGTCAGACGATATGCCTCTAGGTCCCGACTCTCCCAGATCCTAAACCAATAAAAAAAACTTGTCTGATGCAAATTTCCTCATCAATTGGGGGAGGATTGCTCTTCATGCGAGAGGAACTAGTTGGGGTGCTCTGTGGTAGCAGCAGGATTTTCTGTTGTTCTCATGGCTGCTACATCCATGTGCCCCAATTCCTCAGCCCCATAAATGGCTGACGCCCTGGCTTGCCTGTTAAAGGCCCAGTGCCGTCCCAGGGCTGGCCGGAGAGCCTCCCCTATCGTGTCTGTTGTGTCTGGTGTAATAGGCTTTGACTGCCTCACTTGTTTTATCAAATACCATGTTGGCCTTGGTCACTTGGATTTCCCAGTGGCCTCCCACACTCCCCTGAAAACTGGATCCCCAAATAATACCAATCCACCTGTTCCGAGATGGTGCAGTTTGCCCACAAATTCAAGAATTTCCGGCCTGGCCACCTTCGATGAGTAGACCATAGACTTTGTTTTGAGGCATTGATTTCCAGACCCACTTTTACGCACTCAGATTCAAAAGTCGCCAGAGTACACCACAGACCCATCGGGAAAGTGGACAGCAGGACTGCGTCATCTGCAAAAAAGAGAACCAGGACGCATTCACCCGCCATCCTAGGGGGAATCCGCATTCTCCTGGTGGAGCCTCTGTAGTATTGAGTTAATAAATACACAAAATAGGATAGGTGCAAGAATGCATCCTTGGCGGACCTCTCTGGCCACCCGGAAGTAGTCAGTCACTTCGTCCCCAAACCACCACCAACCCCCCACCTTGCAACTGCCCTGTTGTTTTCATAAAGGAGTTGGATCGGGCAAAGTAGTTCCTCGGGTATGTATTTGCTCCTCAGGAACGGCCAAAGAGTCTCTCTGGGCACACTGTCGAAAGCAGCTTCCAGGGTCTACGAAGACCCCATAAGGGTTGGTCTTGGTAATACTGAGATGTCTTTGGATAATAGATGGAATTTAAAGCATTGGTCAACAAGCCGCCTAAAGGTGGCTTAGTAGTTTTGTTTCCTGAACCCATGCTACTAGGTGCTGCTAGATCACCTTCGCAAAGGTTTTTCGGTCGCATTCAGCAGCAAAATGGGTCGGTAATTGCTGGGTCTGCCCTGTCACCCTTCTTAAATATGGGGACTATCAGTGCTGATGTCTGAGTCTCGGGAACCCAGTCTTGGAGAATTATGGCATTAAATAGCCTGTGAGCACCGGAGCCCAGACAGTTATTTCACTCTTATACAGGTTCTGAATGTACCAGCCCTTTTTGGTGCCTAAAAGTAACATATATGAACTTCTCATCGACTATAGAAGGTCACGGTCCAGCGTTTTTTCCCCTCTCATATATGCAATTAGAGCCCTCTTGGCTAATGAACAGTCCCGGTCAAACCAGGGAATCAGTTTCTTGGCCCATTGCCTAATTCGGTTTACTGGGGCAGATAGCAGGTGCCATGTTATTTCCTGGATTGCTACAAAACTCAATCATTTGTCTTTTGGGGAGGTATTTACATTGCAAATTAGTTCAATTTGGCCAAGGATTTTTCCATACAGTGTTAAGCCTGCTAGTTCCAGGTTTAAATGCAACCATTTTATCGAGCGTTGTGCATGGCCATGAACTGTAATATCATGTTCCTCAGTCCGCCATCTGCGGGCAAGCTTCAGCAGGATTTTTAAGGGAGAGCATGATTGGTCTACGATGGCTTTCAAATCGATCTAGGACCTCAAAGCCCACAACCCTATGCCAGTTGTTACCCAAAACCAGGGCATAGTCAATTTGATACAAGCATTTAGGGACGTAATGGGTGAGTTTTGCTTTTTGATTAGTTGAAAACCGCTCATTACAGCACCTCATGCCGAGATTGTGTAAGCTTTTGACCACTTCCAGGGACTCTTGGTGCAATCTCCCAGTGGGAGTCGCACTTACATCAGAAATAGCCCACCCTTCATCTTCATCATCCCAGAGACCTTCCAGTGGTATTAAAATCTCCAAGGACCAAGATGAAAGTTGGACCCTTGTTGGAAGTTCCCAAGCGGTCTACTATATCACACAGAGATAGTACTGCATTACTCGGTGTGGTGTCCTTCAACCTTTAGTAAACATCAAAGAGGAATGCTGTTTCCTGTTTTGGTAAGGACAACCAGTAATACATCCTCAGAACCTGTGGGACCTGCCTGGCCTCCCAGTTCAGACCATCCCTAACACCAAGAACCAACTGCCCAAAAGGTCTCCCTCTGTGGCCTTGGTTAGGCTTCACCTCAAAGATCTCATATCCCTGAACCGATACAACCTCCAAAGCCCAGGTCTCTAGAAAGGCAATAATGTCATATTGGTGTAATGAGTCAAGCCACTCACAATCATCAAGATGTTTCGTAAGGTCGGTGATGTTCCAGGAGAGTAGATTTATTGGTTGGGGACTTTGGCCCCTTGGCATAGTGTCCGCCTCGCCCAGTCAGTCAACACCCTCCAGGTTTGCCACCCTTTTGTAAGTTGTGCCCCCCTTGGGCATTTCTCAGGGTTCATGAAAGGACCTTAGTCTGTTATCACTCCATGGATCGAGATTGACCGTGGGATGGCTCAATCGTCTGCAGTGAAGAATGTCATCCCGTATAACAGAAGTACATCCCCTCTTGTGACGGATATACTGCATTACCTTATTGGTAAGTGCTTCCTGAATCTCCATGGAACCCTCTAAGAGTTTAGGTACACTGACCAGCACCACTTGGTAGCCAGATTACTAAAGGTTATCAGGCCTACGATTCACAGTCTCCAGAGATCTGACTTTCAATCCCTGCCCAAGGGATGAGGAAGGTGGGTAGAGCCCTTGGGCGAGTGGAGGAGCACTTCAAGAGACCTGAGTACCACTAGGTTGAGGTCCCCCTGTGCTCATTCGGTTTTGAAACACCTCCAAGAAAGGCTTAGTCCAGGTACCCCTACAGTGTTGAACGTGGGGTGGAGCTGGAGGAATTGCAGTAGGATGGGGAGCCAACCCTATTCCAGTGCTTGGAGGCGTCGGTGTGGGGAGCTTGTGACCAGAACTTGATTGAGCAAAGGGTGGCAAGGGGTAGACCCCTGGGGACATTTGTCAGAGAGACCAACTATCTCTATTAGTAGCGTGGTCAGGAGATTTTTTACAGTTGCTACCAACTCTTTCAATGCATCAATGGCACCATACAGCTCTCAAGCAGGATTAACTGTGTCCACCTCACCTACCTGCATCTTTGCTGGCTCTGTTCGCCTCTTTGCTCTCACATTTCTGATTTTATGCTCTAGGGCTGATCATAGGAAGAGATTTAAGCATTTTCCCCCTGCTTAAAGCCCGCTTCTTACGGGATGGCAGAGGAGGCGGTGGGTGACAGCTGCCTGGCACGGTGTCCCTATGATGTGAGGCCATCCCTTGGTTGGCCTCTGGGTTTTGGGAATCCCTGACTCCTTCCTCTCCTCCCCCCTGGCTCCAGGATCAGTTCTAACCTCTTGGACCGCTAGTGGCAAACATCTATTAGCAGTTGGTATAAGTGGGCAGAACTCCACCCTCTGTTGCCCCAATGATCTGAGTCCTAGCAGTGCCCCCCTCACGTGCCCACTCCCCAGAGTTACCCCTAGGGTTTTGCTTAACGAGGGGATAGTCAGCACTTGTCGAGTGAATCCCTATCTCAGCATTGCTACCTTGAGCCCTTGCTGTGCCGCGGCAAGTATAACCTCAATAACACAGGGCGCGACACTTTTACCGGGATCCAAATTCCCTGCAACCAACCTGAACGATTTACCCTCCTGTTGTCCAGGCAGGTTCTCAGTGGCATGGTCATCACGGGTTTCCTACGATAATGGTGTTGGCTTCCCTGTGGAGGCTCTCCATATTAGCTGAATAGACGATAAGAGGGAACAATCTGGTCCAATTTCAGTGATGCCCAAGTCCTGTTCCCCAATCACGCAGTAACATTTTACCTTACTGTCGGGGGGGACCATATCCAATGTCAAATAGTAGACTCTCTATCTCAGAAATTAGGATGTTAATGTCCTGGATGGGTTTACATATTGTAAAGAGTCTCTTGGACCCTCCCCCAGTGGAAATTTCAGTTGTGGCCTTCCTTTTCGATATGGGTGCTTGATGGTTAAAATGAGATGGCACGAAAAGTTAAATAGCTACTGTGAGTCAACAATCTCGTGATTTGTCATACATTTAAAATACAAATATAGACACAGGACAACTAATAGGATTAAGACACAAATGATATAGTTAAAAAGTCAATAGATGTAAAAAAAAAAAGACCACAGCTCCGAGGCACTAATAACCATTTTAAAAAAGTGGGTTGGACAAAGTGGAGGCATACCCACCTGATAGTGATAGTCCGGCTCCCCTCCTCCACTAATGTCCACTCCCCTTCCGCTACAAGTTTGTTGGATCGTTGCAATGGTTTTAAAAGTGCACATTGTTTCAAAAATATGTATGAGGAGGTTGAAGGAAGCCTGAGTGACCACATTTTTAACACAGGGCGCTCATGGCGTACCCTGTTGTCACTCCCCACATAGAGCAGAAGGGCACAGGAGGTGGGCCCACAGTCCCACGGTCAAGGTCTCGCATTTAAAAGCTTCTGAGGTCCAAGTATACTTATACATAGGTGTACCTGGACAAATGTGGCTAGTGTGCAGGTGGCCAGATGTATAGCTGTCTTCGGGAAGACATGCAACAATAGCAGTAGCAGGATACAGGGTTACGGCCCCCCTATGGTTGGGAACCCCAAAAGTCAGTTACCCCAGACCTGATCAACGAAGCGCAGCAACGATATGGCGAATACCTCGGCAAGCATCAGATGCGCAGGCTCCAAGTGGGGGGGGGTACGGGGCGAAAACAATACTTCCGTGCCAAGCTCTCAGCTTACTTGCACTTGAGCTTCGACTACTTTTGTTAATGCAGTCCTGAAGATATGCGAGCCGAGAGGAAGATTTACAACCAGCCCACCACTCTTAACAGCCCGCGGCTCTCAACAGCCGCCCTTAACCGATGATGGGCTTCACAGCTCTGGGGTCCTCCTTCAGCTTTTGATGGCAAGTGGGCATGGCTTAGGAGCGAGACTCAGCTTCCGCACCAGGAGGCTACCGCAGCTGTCAACAGCCGCCCATGACTGATGCCGGGCTTCACCGCTCCGGGATCCTCCTTCAGCTTTTGATGGTAAGGGGGTGTGGCTTAGGAGTAAGACTCAGCTTCCACTCCAGGAGGCTCCCGTGGCTCTCAACAGCCGCCCTTGACCAATGCCATATTTGCGTCTTTATCAGTGTATTCGTTATTTTCATGCCTACGTAAGTATTTGAGTGTGTCCAAGTATAAGAATACAGGGCTAGCTTAAGGAAATTGGGGTACCTGAGCACACTACCCTTGCCCTCCCTGCTCACTTTTATGAAGAGGGGAAAATGGGTAAATGGGAGGTAAATTGAAACAGCCATATCTTAAAACAGTTTGATCCCATCCAAAGAAAAATATTCTGACCTCACGCAAAAAACCACAGTGCTGCTACAAAACATCAGATTGACATATCCTGGCTCCATATACAAACACAGCCCTGCAGACCAATTTTTAAAGCCTCATGTCCTTACAAAATATTCAAAACATAACATGTGTAGCGCGTGTCCATCACAGTGTATGATGTCTGTGCATTGCTCTATTGGGGAAGTGTGTGTACGCATGCAGGGAAGTGCTGGGGCTGTGTGTGTGTGGGTGCTGCTGATGGTAGGGTTTGTGCAATGCTGGTGTGGTGTGTTTGTGCAGTGCTGAATTCATTGTGTATATGTAGTGCAGTACTATATGGATGCAGTTCTGTTTGTGTGTATGCAGTATAGTATATGGGGCAGTGTTTTAGCAAGTGCGCATGTGGGTAGACAGTGCAATGCTGAGGCATTGTGCGTGCAGTGTGCTGGAGGGTAAAGAGTGTGAAGAACAGGGCTGGGACTGTGTGCCTGCCTGCAGTGTGGGGATTGTTAGGACAGTTTTTTTGAAGTCCAACTAAGGGCTTCTTCAAAACCATTCAACTGAGGCAGTACAAGACTCCACCCATAGTATAAGACTGTACCACCCGAGTACATGGTAGCGGAGGCAGAGCAGCCAGGCTTATTTTAGGAGGGAGAGAGGGCAGTAGAAACAGTACTAGTGAAATTGTAACACAAATGTTCCAAAGAAACACTGAAACACTATGGGCCTCATTACACAGTAGGCGGTAATGGAATACCGATAACGTTAAATCCCCATGCCAATTATGACCCGGCTAACCGCTATTAGCGGCACCGCTAAGTACGGTGCCACTAATAGCGGCCAGTCCGCGTGCGTGCGACCCTCCATCCCGTAAATAACGCCATGCCGCTAATAGCACACCATCACAAGCCAAGCGTACATGCCAATAGCGGCATGGTAAAGCCCCCAAAATCCCTTACCGCCATAGCGCTAATACCGGCATCACGAACCACCCATTAAGAGAACGGAGCAGTGTCCCCACCTGCCACAGGTGGACACAATCAGCACAGGTGGAGGCAATGGACACTGTGACAGCACAAAAGGAGCACACCACACCCCTTCCCACACCCCTTCCCACACCAAGATGGTCCCAATACTAGCAGCATTACATGGGCTGGAGGACATGATTGCAGTGCAGCAGTAACAACAACAGGCAGCACAGAGGAGACGCAGGAGGAGGAGGAGGAGGAGGAAGGCATGACAGGCACAGCAAGCACCACCACGGCACCTAGTCATACCACAGAGGCAGCCACCAATCCCCAGGATCAGAGCCAGTCCATTTAACCTAACCCCTGAGCAGATACACACCCTGTACCTTCTGGACCGGGATACCATCAGAAACATCGTGGACATGATACATGATGACATTGTGAGCCTCATAGACATCAGAACTGCCATCCCCCCTCTACTAAAGGTGGTGACCGTGCTCCACTTCCTTCCCACAGGCACCTACCAGCATACAGTGGGGCACATGCATGGCATCTCACAACCAGTATTCTCACGCACGCTGAACCAGGTACTCAATGCCCTCCTGAGGCATGCACCTGAACACATATTCATGCCACGGACTGCCCAGGAGATTACAAACACCAAAGTTGGCTTCTATTCACTGGCAGGCATCCCAAGTTGCATTGGGGCCATCGACTGTACCCATATGGAATTGGTGGTCCCACATCACAATGAAGTTGTCTACCGAAACAGGAAGCAATTCCACTCCATCAATGTCCAAATGGTATGTGACGCAAACAAGATAATCACACATTGTGCCAGATTTCCCGGATCAACCCATGATTCCATGGTCCTGCGGAACTCAACCATCCCACGCTACATGGAGCGACAAGCCGGACAACGTTTGTAGCTACTTGGTGAGTAGCAGGGCAAGCACATGGCAGTGTGATTGGGGGGGGGAGATACATACTCCAACTGGGTGTGATTGGGGGGGGAGATACATACTCCAACTGGGTGTGATTGGGGGGGAGATACATACTCCAAATGGGTGTGATTCGGGGGGGGGGCGATACATACTCCAACTGGGTGTGATTGGGGGGGGGGGAGATACATACTCCAACTGGGTGTAGCTTGTTGTCCGTAGGACAAATGCACATACACATGTACGCCAATGTCCATCTGGGAAGGCCGCAATCTACCTGAGATGAACCGACATGCAAGTATAAGCTACACAACATAGCGAAAAATCTAGGCCTACAAACATCAAACATCCATCCACATCCACATTGCACAACATTCAACACCACAAAATGCACAGGTCTCCTACATGCCGTCGAGATAGTCATACAGAATCAGCGCTGCACAACCACAATAATGCAATGTGCCCTTGAGTGCATGCAAAGGGATCACCCCTACCCATAGCATTGTACCACGCACCTATAGCACCACTGAAGTGATGCCTCTCAGCATGGCAACATAAATGTATGAATGGCAGTACACTAGCAGTGTGGTACCAATTCTGCCTGGGCCCAGGGACACGTAAGATCGGGCCTCACCCAGGACATGTCAAATGTCAATTACTTTAGGAGGCATCAATGGGGCATGTTCACTTGCAGGGTCGAGCTCAACTTTGCACATTGCAGTCACACAGATCGTCTGCATGCATGCTGTTAATTGTGCACTTCAATCACAATGCAATGTCAATTTGTGTGATATGAACAGGCTGCCCTTGAGGTGAACAGTAACCAGACCCCATTCGTCCCCCCCCATACAGGTGATGCCGGCTATCCCCTGAAGAGGTGGCTGCTTACCCCTGTATGGAACCCACAGAACAGGCACGAAGAGGACTACAATCATGCACATACCCGTACCCGCGTTGTGATCGAGCAGACTTTTGGCCTTTCGAAAACACGGTTTAGGTGCATTAGCAGGTCTGGTAGCGCTCTCCTGTAAGGCCATGAGAAGGTGGCCAAGAACACCATGGCATGTGCCATGCTGCACAATATGTGTATCAGACGGAATGTGCCACTGCCCCCTGACGTAGAAATGGAAGCACCTGATGAGGATGATGATGATGGTGATGAGGACGGAGTTGACAGGGATGCAGGTCATGCAAGATGGGATGGCCAGGAGGGACGTGCTGTGAGACAGCATCTGATCAACCAAATATTCTGAGTTACATTTTTTCTTTTTGTAGGAATGGATATGGGTAGTAATGCACTGGTGTCTGTTTGGAAGCGCACAATGGACCCTGTCGCCAATAAAGTACACATACACAATGAAGAAGTCCAAGCCTGTGTATGGATCAAACACCAGTGTATTAAGAAATGTAAAGATGTAACAGTGCATGTCCCCAAACATCCCACCACCCTTCCCCCCACCCCCCACAACAGCCCAAAAACACCCTTCCCCCTACCCCCCACAACAGCCCAAAAACACCCTTCACCCCACCCCCCACAACAGCCCAAAAACACCCTTCCCCCACCCCCCACAACAGCCCAAAAACACCCTTCCCCCAACCCCCACAACAGCCATAAACACCCTTCCTCCCCACCCCCCACAACAGCCCAAAAACACCTTTCCCCTCACCCCCCACAACAGCCCAAAAATACCCTTCCCCCCACCCCCACAACAGTTCCTTATGTGTCTGGCACAATATTGTCGTCCAGCTATGCACGTGGAAGCTTAACCATGCATTCCCTATTTGCCATTGCCACCACCAGCATTAGGAGGCTGGCTAGACGTGCACCTGGTGGTGCGTGAGGAGCGGCGGAGGGGGCTTGTCTGCCTCAAACTGGTGGATGAGGAAGTGACTGACTGTCCTGGTGGTGGTGGTGGTGGGAACTGGCGGTCCATTGCGTCCGCTATCCGTGTGAGGACCTCCCTAAGTTGCACAATCTCCCTACACAGCCTGTTTGTACAGGCCTCCATCGTCTTTCTGGAGTGCCTGGCTGTCTCGGTAATATCCGCCCTGAGACGGGCAGCCTCCTTCACATGCTGCCCAACCAGCACAGTTATGTCCTCTTGGCGCTGGCTGATGCTGGCCAGGTCGAGGGCACTGTTGCGTTCTGGTGGTGTGGCTGCTGTACCTTCTGATGCAACCAGGACAACAGGTGAAGCCACCGGTGTGCTATGAAACCTCCCATGTTGTCCTCGCCAGGGACACTGGACCCAGGTGTCTGCTGTGGTGATGGCTCGGGAGTCCCAGGGGGGGGGGTTGGGGTGTGCATCTCCATGTGGAAATCTGTTGTATCCTCCACATCTGAGAGTGGTGCAGTGGCTGCCGCCTCTCCTGTGGAACGTTGCAGCTGAGGGTGGGCCCTCCGTGGCTGGGATCTGTGGTGGTGGGTTCACCTCAGGAGGTGGGGCAGTTGTTGGTGGTGTGGACAGTTGCATCTTGGCAGTGGCGCTCCACGGATGTTTGCCACTCTGCATGTGGACTCTTCTAACTTTGCCCCTTGATGTCGTGGAGGTGTCCTCTGTGTCCTGTGCCCTTGATTTGTTACTCGCAGGGGGTGCCCGAGATGCAGTGCCAGTATCCTCACTGTCTGTATGTGAGCCTGTCGGGGACAAAGAGGGTGATGGTATTGGTTAATGCAGTTGTGGGCATTTGGACTTCATTGGTAAGGATGCAGATGATGTGTCAGTTCAGTGGCTCATCCATGCATGGTTGTGTGTGGCACTTGTCTCTGGTGATGTGTGCATGTGTGTGTGTTTGGGTTTGACACTGACATGGCCAGGGTTGAATGCATGTGTGGATGGTTGGGCATCCATGAGGTGATTCTGGGCTCACATTTGGGGGGACCTAAAGATTCACAGTACATACTTTCATGTGTACACTCATCTCAATCTGAAGTGGTTGACACGCCATGCTCCATTGTCCCGACTCCCTCTATTGATTCCACTCCAATGAGGTTGGCGCATGTCTCTTCCCACTCCTTTAATTTAATGGGAGAATCAGATCCACCTGCTGTGGCAATGTTGTGGTTTGCAGACAGGATGATTCTGTCCCGGAGGCGGAGATCATCCCACCGCTTTCTGCACTCACGCACATTGCGGGTGGTGATGCCCACAGCACTCACTTTCAAGGCAACCTCTGCCCAGACTGCCTTCTTTCGTATGAGGTTCTCCCGACGCATGTCACTCGCAAAGACCACAGCGGCATTAGCAGCAAGGGTCTGTGTGAGCATTATTAGCTCCTCCGTGGTAAAGTTTTCCTTGAGCTGCCGGTCCGTGGTTTTTTTTAACAGCCTTAGGCATGTCGAGGGTGTCCCTGTGGATTTCCAATTGCAAGCAACTCAAAACAGGTCCAGGGGGCAGAGGATGGCAATGGATTGTGTTTTTAAAGATGGCTGCCGTGCTCCTTCCCGTTCCTGTGCGATGACGCTATTTCCGGTTCCGCAATTTTAAGGTCACCGCTGATAGCGGTGACCGCTATTTGTATGTAGCGTGAGGGCAGAGGTGCTATCCGCACTTTCTTAGAAGCCGGTAATGGACTTTTTGGGGACTTTAGTGGCCTGGTGGTGGGGTCATTACCGGCATGGCGCTATGCTTGTGTCCACGTACTCGTAATGGTACGCTATTAGCGCCCTCTTGCAAGGGCGAACACGTTAATAGCGCCATGCCGGTAATTTGCAATTTTTACCGCACAACGTGTAATGAGGCCCTATGTATTGTAAAAATAAAGGATTTATTCAAATACAGGTAGGCCCAGATAAATCTAGGGGTTAAGTAAGTACTAACACTTTATATGAAATCACAATATAAAACACAACACTATACTTGAAAGTACACAGAGCAAGTATAAACCTTATTTGGAACACCTAACAGTAGTTCTAGGGAAGTCAAAACCTTGTTAAACACATTTAGTACAGGCAAAGCCTATTCTTTGGGAGTAAAAGACCAATGGTTATTTTTAGATTGCTTTTGTTAATACAAGAACAGTAGGGCCTTCCAGTTGTAGAGTGACTCTTGGAACAAATCACATAAACAGTCAACTGGACAATATACTTTTTGGTGAATAGTGAAACACGTATTCTAGGTGCAGTAAAAACCTAATGATGTAATATACAATTACAGATGCTTTGGAAATCAGAGAACCCCAGATTGAGGTAAGCAATAACTCTGGAAACTTGTTTTGGATGGCACGCAGCTAACACAAGGTAAGTAAAACCCACTTACTGCAACTTCACAATGAAGGGGAAAGTAAAACCCAATGTCACACTTTACTGAATAGTTATTCTAGGTAGGCAACAACCTAATGTAGACTTATTAAGGACAGGCTAGCAGCAAGTCAGGGGAAGCAAGACCCAGTTGGGGGACACTCATACAGTTATCCTAACAGGACTAACCTGGTGATACCAACAGTTGGAGGATACTCATACAATTACCCTACAGGAATAATCTGGTGAAACCAACACATTACTTTTGTAAAGAGGCACAACCTAATCACAAGAGAGTAAAACACCTTTACATCTACTTTCTTTTAGACTGGCAAAACAGTGGCTAAGGAAGAAAAGATGTTAACCATACTTTTAAGAATAGTGCATCACACATTCAAGATCAGTAAGAACTTTGGTAACTGGTCACTCATAGATTTACAGTTACCCACCAACTCTTTTACAAGTAAGTAAAAACACTTGATTTCTTTTCTAGGCAGAAGTCCCAATCCCTTCAAAGTATTTCCCTTAGAGCATGGTTGTTCTCAGTGGCAGAAGGGGGGTCACTAGGACTAGTAACCAACAGGCACTGTTAGAATAAGTTCTTTAGTAGCAAAAGTCAGAGTTTCCCTAGGAGAACTGGCAAACAAGTGAGAACTTTAATTCTAGGGTTAGAAGAGGGTCCAGGGGCTTCACAGAAGACACCCCAGCAGGATTCTAGCAGTGGGACTGGGTGTACTGGACGAGGGACCTCCCAATAACACAAAACACCCCAGGACTACACAGAAATCCCAACAGGTTTAGGGTAAGTATATACCCAAGCCAACACAGTACCTCAGCAATGAAGAAGAGATTGCAGCAGGAGAACTTCAGGGACTGCAGCCAAATACCCGGTCAGTGGATTCCTTGTCCTGGAGACGGAACACAAGACCTCAGAAGGGACTTTGCAGCAGGGATCGATGAAGAAGGCTCTAGGCAAGATTTCTCTCACGGCTGAATGCGGTTCTGTGCGTTTGGCGCCTTTTCAAGGGGCACAGCAGAAGACAGAAAATCAGAGTTGAATTCTCGTCGTTACAAAGGTCCAGCACTCTTGTGAGGAATTCGGAAGACCGTGCATCGCACAGTGGCTGGAGGTCCCAGGGTATTGGGGTATTGCAAGTTCGCAGCAACCCGTGGGATGGCTCAAAATGCAGGTCTTCTTGAGTCTAGTGGGTCTCACCAAGCTTGAGGTTGATCGGAAGGAAGGGCTGCAGCAGGCTCTCCAGTCGCTGGAAAACATTCCCGCCGCGTTTACTTTGTCATCCTCTTCGGTTTTCTGTTCCAGTGGTTGACATGATTTCAGCTTCCAGGTTTCCAGTATTTATCAGGAACTACAGCACAACCTCTGTATTCTCTCCCTGCATTTTACAAGAAAGGGGCATCTGGCTGTCCAATCAGAACAGCCAGCCCCCCCACTGGGATTTGGCCCAGTTGAAGGAAGGCCTAAGACAAAGGAGGGGGAAGTTTTGGACTCCTCCCCCACTTCCTGTGCTTACAGACTGACTGGAGCCTGGGCGGGGTGTCCAGGGGACTCCCGCCAAAGAAAAAACTCAAACAAAGGAATTTCCGCCCTGGATGTCAGGGGAAGGAACAAGAAATGACAAGAAACTCTAAAATGGCAGAAAAAGAAGACAGGGGCCATTTTGGTAAAATGAGCACCCTTAGGTGCCTTTACTGCAGCTGTGATTACAGCCCGCGGTAAAGGTGCACCAAATTAGTAAAAGGTATCACTGCCACCAGCCATTAAAGGTAAGCTTGTCACTGAAACAGAATTGTTACAGTTTTAATGTGAAAGGGGATACATTGTGTCTCCGCAGCACTCCACATAAGGTGGGCTGTGCTGGTTTCACAGAATAAAGTATAAATGGGATCCCGAGGATCCTTTCTACCCTTGGGAACTGTAGTTCTCTCAAGGTTAGCACAAGAAAGTTAAATGGGGAGCCCCTAGGGCAACCCAGCAACAACAGGCACTTATTGCCAATAAGTTGTTAGACATGATAACTTTAAAAAGACACTATAGAGAGTCTTAAAAATGACACCCATAAAAAGAGTTAAAGATTAGGTGAGTGTTGAAAAATGTTCCCACTCACTGAGGTATTAATGAAGAATATCCCACTAGAAAAGCAAAAAGTTCTGGAGTTTAACCAGGAAAGGAAGATTTACCAGCTCTGTGGAAATCTTACCTAACAGGGATAATGCGAGTACAGTGCTGGAGGCATTATGTGCTGAGAATTGTCTGAGCTGTGTAAATTTGTGCAGTGTGGGAATGATAGGCATGCAGAGCAGTGTTGGGGCTATGTTAATGTGTGTAGTGTAGGGATGGTGTGAGTGTAGAGCAGTTTAACGCCTGTGTACATATCTGCAGCCCCCCTCTTTCTAACAAAATGTCTTCATGTGACCATTGTCATACGTTTCCTCTGTGGCGAACTGTGAAATATCAGTTTGGAAACAGATTGCTGAGCAGGCTCTTCTCATGAATTGCTAATAAAGCACCCTCTCCTTCAAGACACACATTGCTAAGACAATTCAGACAGCTTCCCTTCTGTGGAAAGTTAAACCCTTACTCCTTCCGGACAGTTTTAGATATACTATTCAGGCACTGGTCCTATCCGACTTGGAACAGGAAAATACACTCCTCGAAGACCTCCCGTGGTCCTCCTGTGTGCCCCTGAGACAGTACTTCTGTCAACATCTGCGAGGGGACTCGCAATTATACCAGAAGCATTTGTTGAGAAATGCTTGGATCTCTGCTTTGACATTAATATAGGGAAAACAGAAGTGTTTGTTTTCCGACCAAAGTTCAAAAAGCAGTTGAAAGTAACATTGAACATTAATGGAACGGTCCTTGAACAAGTCCAATATTACGATTACCTGGGGGTTCGATTCAATGATCAAGGAAATTGGACCTTGCAGACATCTAAATCTAGCGCAATATCAGAAAAATACGGCTGGGCAGTATACAGGTTCTTTCTAGCCCATGGCCGGGGTGCAATCTCGCCAGCAGTCACCATGTAAACAGTTCAGGCCAAACCAGCTGCCTTATATGGGGCGCAGTTATGGGCTATGCTACCTGTCATAAATTGGAGTTGGTGGAAAGACGCTTCCTCAAATGGCTGCTTGGGTTGGCAACCCCATGCCCAGGCAACCCTGTTTACTTAGAATTCGGACTTAGAGTAATCAATAGTGATGTCATTTTTAACCCAGTTTCATATTGGTGTAGATTGGGGATGACCCCTTAATAAGTATTGTGAATCATTAAAATATATGTTGGATACTGAGGGAGGTACATCACTGCCGTGCCTCTATTTGAAATGTAGGTTTGGCCAATTGAATCTGGCATGCTGCACTAGATTGTGGGATAGTACAGGAAATGATTCATGTCGAGTCTGTGTATCAGCAGGGGAATCCATATTCCATCATTTTCTGTTCTTTTGCCTGGTTATCGTGGGGCTAGGAACACATCTTAAAAGACTATCTGCAATGCAAATGGAGTACGCCGCACAAGTGAAGCCATCTTGTTTTTCAGGTCATGTAATGACCTCAATGTAATATTTTTTGTAGCCAGCTATATACATCAGGCTGGCGAACAAGAGCTAAAGTACTAAAACCTAGTGGTGTTGGATGCCAGAACTAAAATCTGGCCACATTTGGACTTGTTATTGTTATTATATATTTGAATATGCACTTTATTGCTCTTTTGCACATAGAGATGTTATAAGTAGAGTAATGAATTTATTGGCTGTAACATTTGCACACATCATGATTATTGCTATTAGAATAGGGGAAGAAAGCAACATGGGAGTGTATTTTATCCATTCTTATTTATGCATTGACACACTCATTCTATTTCTGATAGACAGGGATGAAATATATTGGGTTAGGTATTTTGTTTTATTTTTCTGTACTATTTGTGTATAAGTATGTTTTTGTAAAATGACTAAACTGTCAAATAAAAGCAATATTACTACTAGAAAGACTTTGGTTTGGGACTTACGGACATCGTGCATTGGGAGAAATGAAACCCCGTTTAAAATCATGGAGATTCATAGAGTTAAAAGCTCCTCTGACTGCCAAAGAAATAGTAAAGATGAGGCTGTAAATAATAACAAGTCAAACACTGAACATCTTTAGGTCTCTGTAAAGCCAACTTCTTTTCTTAATTAAGGAAAGAAATTAGCATGATATTAATATACACATGAGAATAACTAATTCTTACATTATGGACTCCCAAGTCCCACAAACCCCAAACTACAAGGACAAAGAAGAGGGCTGAAGAGGCTCAAAACTGCAAAGTGCAGCTTATTAGTGGAAATGACCCACACCTTATGGAGACTGGGAAGCTTAAAATGCCCCTTCAGGTGCAGGCCATTAGGAAGGAGAAGGAGCAGTGCATTAGTAGTTAGTGGAGGCTTTGTGGACTCTCCACGATGCAGCAGAAGCAGAATCTGGAGGAGAAAGTATACGCCGGGACCAGTGTGGAGCAGCTGCCAGTCCTAAGAGGGTCTTAGCCTCTCGAAGACTTAATTGCAGGGGTCGGACAGCGTGAAGCATCCGAGCTAGAAGCTTTTCCCCTGGAGTCCTGCGTTGCAGAGGTTAACTTCCTACATACCCACAATTTCTTTAGGCATACGGGATCTCTTAGGACTGGAAGACCTAGAAGACTCTGGGAGAGAAGCATTTTCAAGAGATAACCTTTTCATTTCTAGTTCATGATTTAACTCCATTTCTCTGGGCTTAAGTTCTTGATGTTCTTGTTCAGTTTGAGCATTTAAACGTTTGAATTCCAATTCAAGCCTCATCTTTTCTAGAGCAATGAATTCAGGACTGAGTGTAGGACCTGATGGGGTCCCAGTGGAAAAAGGTTGAGGTTGCTGAGCAGACAAGGGAGCAGTGAGGCCTACATTAGGAGACACATTTACTTCCTCTAACCCATCAATAATAGACACATTATCATCATCCTTGTTTTGCACATTTGCTGGAGAGTCAGGTATTTCAGACCCACTCCCCAGACTTTGGTTCTTCAACAACTTTTCAATCAATTCAGACTTTTTGACTTTGGCAGAGAGGTTCCTTTCTCTACACAGATTTTTTAAATAATCCACAGTGTAACTAAGGAGGGTCTCCTGACTGTAGCTTTCCATATCAGACATGATTAATATTGCTTTTTTAGTGATGTTAGCCTTGTGGTTAGTTGATCCAAGGTAATGGCAGCACTCTACACTTGATCCTCGCTGCTGTACACAAGTGTTAGGCAGAATTATATGCAGTACCCTTTGGGAACACCACACACAATTAAGACTACAAGTGACAGTACAAATTCAGCTTTGGTACAAGCCTGTACTACATAGAAAAAGTGGAAGCGATGGCTGACCAGCCAGACTTATCTCAAGAGTAAAGTGAGCAGTATCAGAAGTTACACAAAGGACAGCAATTACTATGATTCAAAACGCACTCCAAGCATGAGGTCTGCAGGTCCCAGTAAACAAAGTAGCAAACTCGAATCCAAGTAACAAAAAAACGAGTTTAATAGATGGTTAAAAATAGTAGGCAAAGAACACAAAGCAAACAGAACAGAACGCCAGGGCAGTGTCCTTAACGACGCGTTTCGCGCTTCTCCGAGCGCTTGATCACGTTAGGGAGACATGAAAACAATGAGAGTAGATATTAACAATGGGTCCTTCTTCCATGTTGCCTACCAACACAAGCTAACAGTTTGGCGCAATAACATGGCGGCCATTTTAGAGTGTAGCAGAAAACTGCATTAACCATAAAAAGAACAGGTTAAAAATAGCTTTAAAATCAATAGCACATTAAAATTCAGCACCAAACATGTAGAAATATAATAAAAGGACATGCAGTGAGATAGATGTCAACAAATTTCACTCAAAGCAAAAATTAGCACAGATTAGCAAAAATTAGCAGTCCACAGCTGTGACATAGAGTGCAAATGCGTTCCTATGTAAGCTTATGAAAAAATATGCAGGCAATAGCTAAAAAAATATATATAAAAAATATATATATATAAAATGCGAGTGCATGTCTAGCTCACCAAGGCAATATGATTATAATACATAGAGAAAACACAGCTGGGACAAGATAATGCTGTCTAATATGAACACTCTGTTGACAGTTTGAGGACAGTCAATATGTGCGACCTTTAAGATAAAAACATGTTGCAGGCTGCAATGTAAAGTGCAAGTGCATTAGATTGTAAACTTAGGACTCTAGCAGCATTAGATAGGCAGAAAAGTTTGGTAATCATAAAGTGCTGGTGCAAAATGCAATATTGAAGCTTGTGGGAAATGTAAAGGCAATTTACAATGAAATAAGCAATGTCAAATACACCCAGAATTACAGAGTACAGATACAATCGTGTACTCCCAAAATTCAAACCCCATAAACATCAGAAAAGGGCAAGACAACCAACATAGACCAACTGAACAATTAAAAAAGTTGGAAAACTTGAAAAAAATGCAAATTAAATAAATCAACCAATTCCAGGCCAGGGCCAAAATCCAAATAAACAAAAGGCAGAAGCAGTATATAGCGGCAAGGGACCAGGATCAAATAACACAGAGCAAGAAAAAAGGAGAGGTGTGTGTAGGCGCATAAAGAAACAGAATAATTACGTTCCCACAAAAGTATGTAACTCCTCATCCACATTATGCCCATTGGGATACTTAGTGTCAAAGTCCAGGATAAACCTGGTTTCCAGTTGTCTCAATTTCAGAGTGCGGTCACCTCCTCTTGGATCAATCGGAACATGCGCCACAGCAAAAAATGTAAGCAAATGAACATCACTGTCGTGTTCCTGCCTGAAATGTTTGGCCATAGGATACGTGGGGTCAAAGTTCTTAATCGCTCTGAGATGCTGTAAAATACGGAGCTTAAGTACACATGTAGTGGATCCCACGTACCATTTCCGGCAGGGGCATGTTAAAACATACACTACAAACGGAGTCTCACAATTGATAACATATTTTAACCTGAATTCCATACCCGTGATTGGATGTTCAAAAGATTTACAATTCGTGGCATGAGGGCAGGCTTTACACTTTTGACACTTGGTAAAACCCTTGGGTAAGGCGGGTAGCCAATTGGTCCTAGTGGAATTTTTCTGGACAGGAGACAAATAACTGGAAACCAGTCTATCCTTCAACGAAGGTGCCTGTTTGTAAGTTACTGTGGGACACTTGGAGAGTAATGGGCCAAGATCTTTGTCCAGCCTGAGAATATGCCAATGTTTCGCAACAGTTTTACGAACATCATAAGAGGCTTTGTTAAATGTAACAATAAGGCGAGGTTCATCCTGACCCTTATCTTTCCTCCTACTGGCAGAACCATGTAGTAACACTTCCCTTGAAAGTGACCGTGCTTTGGAGAAAGCCATTTCAATAATCTTTTTTCGGTACCCCTGCAGTAGAAAATCAGTGACAGCCAACCTGCAACAGCGATCAAACTCTTGAATGTCTGTGCAGTTGCGCCGAAAGCGAATAAATTCGCCATAAGGAATACTGTTCTTGCAGGAGAGCGGATGGCTACTCGTTGCATGTAGGGGAAGGCCAGTGTTGGTGGGTTTTTTTGTGTAGGGAAGTATGAATGCCTAAGTTGTCCAATCTTACATTAACATCCAAATAAACAATTTGAGTATAGCTGTGGCATTCAGTGAATTTCAAATTCACAACATTGTTGTTAATGTTGTCCACAAAAGATCCCCACTCATTCTCATTTCCCTTCCAGATGATAAAAATATCGTCGATGTACCGCCACCAACCAATAATAACTTGTGTAGAAAAACTAACTGAAAGTAACTCAGACAAGAAAGTAGCCTCCCACCACCCCATGGTATATATATTTATTTTTATTACTTGTTTTGGTTTATTCAAACCTTTACAAAAATATTCAATAACAAAATTGTAATAAAAACACAATAAAGCATTCATCCAACAGTACATTTTGTTTACATTTACGAAGATAAAAGTAGAGAGTAATTTCCACTTTGCGAGACATTACCATATAATACACTCTTTTGTAACCATTTTAAAACACACTATGCTCCCCACATACATAGCCGTTTGATTTGATTACCTAACTTTTTAGCCCAAATCAACATGATTAGGTGAACACCAGCCAAGGTACACACGATAGGGCATAACTACAATGCCAAGCATATGCCATAGAACAACATGCAACAGTTGTAAGAGAACAGGTATTTTTCAAAAACTCATTCACTTTCATTTTCAAAGCATTAGAGGAGCCATAAAGTATTTCATACCAAAGTTTGTTTCTATCAACACACGTTGTATTAATTACAAACATTGAAAAACATTCTAATCTCTTCTCCAATAATATGGGACATATCAATAATGGGTGATTCAGAGTTTCGATAACACCGTTTTGTTTACAAAACCGACATTCATCATTCCCTCCAATACTCAGCCCACGAATAGACAGTATCTCTTTTGTACACAAAACGTTGAATCTGAAATGCATAAAAGAATTTCTAAATTCTCTTGATGGATATTTCTTCAGATATTCCTCGGGGTAAGGGAGAAATTTCCGATAGGAGACGCTTTCATGGTAGAGCTTAGAATTTAACACAACTACATTGTTTTCCAACCAGTCATAGGCATTAACTATCTCCTTGACCTTCGTTGGATTCCTAAATAAAGATTTTAAAGACAATCCCAGGTCAAGCAATTTTTTTTCACAATCTGATTTCAAATTATGCACCCCATCTTACATGGAGAATTGGAAAGGGTTAATTCTTATCCCTTTTTATCTGTTTCTCTTGGAGCACTGTTTTGCTCCCTTTTCTTCAAGACTTGGCTGGTGGCAGTGCTACCTACCCTATTTTTTCTACCGCAGTTATCTTAAATAACCATGGTATTGTTTTAGGCTATTATATTATCCTCGAACATAAATCCACTTGACCAAATATAATGATTTCAAATTATGCACCCCATCTTACATGGAGAATTGGAAAGGGTTAATTCTTATCCCTTTTTATCTGTTTCTCTTGGAGCACTGTTTTGCTCCCTTTTCTTCAAGACTTGGCTGGTGGCAGTGGTACCTACCCTATTTTTTCTACCGCAGTTATCTTAAATAACCATGGTATTGTTTTAGGCTATTATATTATCCTCGAACATAAATCCACTTGACCAAATATATTTTATTTCGGCTCCGGCTGGGTTTATTCGCCATTTCTTTTTGTAAAAGTCTTTCTCGTGTTTTTCTCTGCACGCCAAACCGGGGTTGATTCCTTTGTTTGCCGTCTTTTCGCGGGCTTCTGCACAGAAGCCCTCCTCAAGGCGCCTGAAAGTCTGGGTAGGCAGGATGTGAGGGAGGGATCTTCGGACCCCTGCCATGGGTTCCCTTGGTAACACAAGTCGCACTCTTGTCTGATTGGCTAAGGGGACTGGCCTTGCCAGGCCAGCCACCCTGCTGTGTGATTGACAGCCAGGCTGTATGAATGGTATAAAAAGCAGGTTTCTGGGACTGGAAAGGCAGAGTGGCCACTGGAACGAAAGAACGGACGAGGAGCTGACAGAAGAGGACCCCTACCACGACTGAACCGCCCGGTGAAGCCCTGCTGCAGGTCCGAATCGTCAACTCCAACGACAAGAGAGGATCCTCAAGGAATATTCTTCCCTTGAGCTGGTGGGACCAACCAGATCACCCAAACTTCAAGCCAGGACCTCTCCTCTGGTCAAATTCGCTGTACAGAGCTACAGTGGGCTGGATATTTAAGGAGCACACCTTTTATTTGTTGCTTTGCTCTGCTGCTGGTTTCTTCCCTGGGTAGTGCAGGACCCTCCAGTCTTCCTACTTTGTGTCAGTCCGACAGTCACTTCAGGAACCGTGAGCCTGCAGGAACTACTAGGAACGCCCGCCTCAGCTACAGCTCCCTCTCCGTTTTAAGGTACTGTTCAAATCCGGTTGTTCGTTTCATTCAGCCGTGGTGAAAGTGTGTGAAATCTTTCTCCAATCCGAAGGCTTGTCCTTCTCTACTCTTTAAACTAACTTTTCTACTTACCAACTTCATCCGGAACTCTTGGCAAAGACTTAACCGCAAACTACCCTGAGCTTTGTGATCTTGAGCAAAAGACTTTTGTCCTATTGACTTTGGCCCTAAGCCTTTTTGATTTGATTCCATCACTGTAGTTCCTCTTTCTAGATTGCCCTGCTTACTTACCTGTTGGTGCTATTCAATTTCTGCCTAACTTTGTCTTTCCCTCCCTTTTAAATTTCTGGAGTGCCATTTTGCTCCCACTTCATTTTGTGATCTTAACTTGTCTGGAACCTATTGGGAGTGGTGTGGTGTATTAAGAGTGTGATTTTTAGACTGCTTTTCTTTATGAGATGTTACATAACTGATGGGTAAATAAATGTATATTCTTTTACTCAGAAACTTTGAGTCAATGTTTGTTTGAATCATAGTAATTGCTGTCCTTTGTGTAACTATTGATACTGCTCACTTGCTCTTGAGATAAGTCTGGCTGCTCAGCCATCGCTACCACTTTTACCGTGTAGTACAGGCTTGTACCAAAGGTGAATTTGTACTGTCACTTGTAGTCTTAATTGTGTGTGGTGTTCCCAAAGGGTACTACATATAATTCTGCCTAACACTGCTAAGTATCATTTCAGGGGAAAGGGAACAAGAAAGCACATTTCGAAAAACACTGCCCTGATTCACTTGGAAAAATGAAACCCCTGCTTTCTCCTCACTTCTGATTGTGGAGAGATTGGGGTACATGACAATATATCTCACATTATATCTCCCCTGCTTTAAATTGTGGGGAGATTTGTCTCCTCTATTCCGTCCATTCCCTGTGCCCATGATAGAGAGCACAAGAGCTAGTAAAGGACAGGAAATACATGTTAATGCACTGTCAGTCAATATAAGCTTGAGAATTAACTGAGCATGCATAGATGGCCGGCAGATCAAGACAATTATACATCACAACAGTCATAGGTAAACAACAATATCCATATGTTGTTGTGTCTGAATGGAAATGATAAAACTTCAGGCACAATAAACCATTTCAGAGCCTCCATGCATAATGTGTCCTGCAATGCAATTTTGAAAGTTGGACCTCCTGCATACGGGACCTAGCTCCCCGTACCGGCCAATCCGGATGATTTCATTAGGGGTTAAGGGAGTACATAAATATTCATCCTCCAACTAAGCAGACTATGCCATCCCTTTGGGTGAGGGAAACAAAAGGATTAAGATAGAGAGGATAAATTGGGCTGTGATGGAGTTTAGCAAACGTCCTAAACTTCATTGTATATAGTTGGCTGATTTGGCATTCCCATTCGCAAACAGATGAATCTGAAAAAAGAATTAGAGTGGGAATAATGATCATTAAAGGGAATTCTAAGTAGACACAACATAATAATCGTTTTGGAAATCATTTGGAAAATCTGATTATTGGTTTTGGGATATGGGTAGAGGAATGCTCGTATGGGTTAAAGGTGTATACAGTTACATTAACTGTTCTCAAACTCAGTACAGCCCCAAGTTAGAGTATGTTTTTTAAGTTAAGTCAAAGTAATTCTACACTTGATATTTATTTATTGTTATTATTTTGTTTTCTTTTTGTATCAGCATTTGGGTTCAGTTCCACCAGATATATTCCTGGAACTATGGCAGTTCCTGGAAAACATGCTACTGATTCCTTGCATATTGTGTCTTGGAACGTAAACGGCTTAAATAATCCAATAAAAAGGAAAAAAAATGATCTTGCATTTAAAAGCAGACATTGTTTTTCTACAAGAGACGCATTTAACAGATTCCGAAACTGCAAAGTTGGCAAGAGGGGTGGGTAGGTCAGATGTTCCATTCCACTTACTCTTTGAATTCAAGAGGGGTAACAACATTATTTAAACATATCTTTCTGGGCACCATTACAAGCTCAAAAGCAGATAAAGAGGAACGTTGGCTATCAGTCTCAATACAGATCTAAGATTTGGATATGGCAATATGTAACACTGATGTTCCTAATTTGAGCAGTGGACCATTTTTAAACACCTAGGTCGCCAGCTATTAGACACAAAGGGGAAGAACTTGCTGGTAGGGGGTGATTTCAATCTGGTGGTGGATCCACATCTGGATAGAAGTAGCCAGAATTTCAGGGATGGCCGGAAAAAAGATAGAGAAGCTTTGGGGTTATTGATGCAGGATTTTGGAATGACAGATGTTTGGAGATTGGAACATCCAACATGGAGGGAATACACATTCCACTCGGGGGCTCATAATATCTATTCAAGAATAGACAATCTGTTGGCCTCGGGTTTGGTGATTGTGAGATTGAAAGTATTATTATTTCAGATCATGCACCCATTAGTTGGAACTCTCACTTAATTACTCGTTAGGCAAAAGAAAGGTTTGGAGGATGAACACAACAGTTTTGAGAGATGAAGAACTGAGGGATATTTTGGTGAAGGAAGCAGAAGAACATATTAAAGTTAATATGAATGGTGAAGTGGGAATTTATACGGTATGGGTGAGTTTCAAATGTGTTATGCAAGGGGTGGCCACGAGAGTGTCTAGAATTAAAAAGAGGAAAAGAGAGAATGAAATGAGGGAACTGAATGCTTCAATTGAAGAATTGTTAAAGGAGGTCATGAGATCGGCAGATAAAGGGAAACACATGAGGTTAATGAGGTTGAAATATGATTTGAACAAAATTATTTGGGTAAGTGCTCAGGGCCTGATTGTCGTGCATCACTCACGCATGTTTTCCTGGCGTCTATGGAACAATTGGCGACTACGCCATCATTAGAATGTTCCACCTTTTTCTAACACTTCCTATTTGTCCGCTCTAGTCTTTCAGTCCTCTGTCTCTTCTAGTTCTGTATTTAACCACGCCCATTTGTTTTGGTCGGCGCCCTGCAACCCGTTGCCTTTTGCTCCAGTTTCTCGCACTTTGTCTTTTCTGGCATTTTTGCTGTTTTTGCTTCGACCGTCTTCTCTGGCCGGTTTTCCCGTCTTCCCTGCTTTCCCTTTCTCCCGGTTTGCCCGCTGTTCTTTCTAGTTATTATTCTTTCAGCTTCGGCTGTTTTCCTTCGGTTCATCACTCTTCAGCTCCTCCCTCCTTTTGCTCCTTGCTATTCTGTTTCCTGCCTTTCCTTGGGCTTCTGTCCTTAGCTTTTCTATCCTTCCCTCTCTCTTGCTTTCGCTTCTTTCCTTTCCCTCCTCCTTCCTTTTCCCGTGTTTTCTACTTACCACCTGCTGGAACCTGTCACCGTTTACTTTGTTTTGCGGTCCTCTTCTTCCAGTCAAGGACTCTGTTACCGCTTACCTTGTTTTGCGGTCCTCTTTCTCCAGCCCAGGACTCCATTACCGCTTACCTTGTATTGCGGTCCTCTTCCTCCAGTCAAGGACTCCATTTGCCCCGGGCGCTTTCCGGAAAGGATTGCTACCATTTGTTCTCATCACGTGACCCAGGATCCGGACTTTAACTTCACTACTTACCTGGATATTCCCGTTCCATCAAGCTCTTTGCTCAAGATACCATATAAAGAGAGGTTTTTTTAGCGTTTGCTTTTTTCCTCTCTCTTCGGCTTCTTCGGGAGGAGGTCCTTTGCTTTCCTGTCTTACCAGGTGGGCAGGGTGGCTTCTGCCCGCGGAAGACCATTTCTCTTCACAAAAAAGAAATCGTCAAGGAGAAAGAGGCGAAGACACAAATCCTCTGCGAAAGATACAGGTGGGGAGGAGGGGTTTCTGGAGGTAAATTATTCGGACTCTGAAAAGCTCAGTCCTGAATTTGACAGTTTGAAACGCCCAAGAAAACCTATCATGGCTACAGCTGAGCAGGTCCAGGAACTTCTCACTGCAGTACATAACCTTTCACAAGAACTTCAGGCTGTTAAGGCTGAAAATGCTGCTCTCAAGCAGCGACTAGATAGCCAAGACAGAGCACGCACGGAACTTCCTCCCATGCCTTTGGCCTCCGGTAAATATGATGGCTCCCCTCACAAGTTTAAGGTTTAAGGAGTTCATGGAAGCATTCATCATACACTTCACCTTCCGACCCCAAACATATGCCTCTGACTAGGCCCGCATAGGATTCCTGATATCGAATTTAACTGGAAACGCCTTAGCTTGGGCTACTCCACTGGTAACCAGCGCCAGTCCACTGTTACAAGATTACAGCAGATTTACTGCCCAGTTCAAAGAGGCATTTGAAAGACAAGAGACTGCTTTAGTTGCCAGTGAACAGTTATTGGATATCCGTCAGGGTAGTACTGACTTGTTGTCCTACATCTCTCGCTTCAAACGAGTCGCTGCTGAGACCGGTTGGCAAGAGACAGCTCAGTACACCATTTTTCGGCGTTGTCTCAGAGAAGAATTGAAGGATGAACTGGCACGGGTACCCAGACCAGCAACTTTGGCTGAATTATGGTCCACAGTTCTACAGCTGGATTTCTGTCTTTCAGAGAGACGGTCCGAACGGCGAAGAGGCCGGAATCTTCCAACATCCTCTGAACCCTGCTTGCCCACCTCCTCCTCAACTCACCAGACCAAAGAAGAACCCATGCAGATTGGTACCACCCGAGGTCCTCTTACCTCCGATGAATGCAAAAGAAGGAGAGATAACAATCTATGCATGTACTGTGGTTCAAACCAACATCTCCTAAGAGACTGTCCTGAAGTCGCACCACGACGGTCGGGAAACACCCCTCCTCGGAACTAGTAGGGACGAGTTACCGAGGGGGATTTCCTGGTCCCTTTCTTTCAATGTCTGTGATGTCCATCACCTCTACAGAAAACAATCCCCTCATGGTGATTGCCATTCAACTGTGTCTTTGCTGAGAAACCTTCGTTGTTCTGGCTCTTCTGGATTGCGGTGCTGCAGGGCGCTTCATGGACATTATGTGGGCCAATAAGACCGGAATCGATCGCTTAGAAAAAGAAGAAGACCAGAAGGTTGAAGGAGTAGACGGCAAACCCTTAAGTTCAGGTCTTATAACTCACACTACACCCCCAATGACTATGAAGTTGCTGCAACATACAGAAACGATTCAATTTGATCTCATCAGGGCAGCCCATTTCCCATTGATTCTCGGGGGATGCTGGTTACGCAAACACAACCCTACGATAAACTGGAAGAGTAATCAGATGTCCTTCTCCGGAAACTAATATACCACCGTTCAAGCTATTACTGAACCTACCCAAGTTACTAGCTCTTTGAGAATACATACCATTCCCACCGACCTCTGTCAGTACAGTGAGGTGTTCCAGGATAAAGAACCTCAGGGTTGCCTCCCTATAGACCCGAAGACTGTGCCATTGACCTCATTCCAGAAGCCATGATTCCCTTAGGGCGCATGTTTTCGCTCTCGCTAAAGGAGAAGGACGTTCTAAGGCAGTATCTTGATTCCAACTTGCACAATGGTTTAATCCAACCATCTCATTCCCCAGCTGGGGCATCATTGTTCTTTGTCCCTAAAAAAGATACCAGCAAATTAAGACCTTGCATTGACTACCGGGGCCTAAATCAGGTTACCGTCAGATACAGATACCCCATGTCTTTGATCAAAGATGTGTTAGAAGCGAGTCAAGGGGCCACGATGTTCTCCAAAATAGACCTACCAAGAGATTATCATCTACTACGTTTTCGATCTGGGGACAAATGGAAAACCGCATTCCGGAGGCCCTTTGGCCTGGTAAACACCCCATCCATTTTTCAACGGTTCATGGACCGTATTTTCTCAGATCTTTTCTTTCAGTCCACCATCGTCTACCTCGACGATATATTGGTATTTACAAAAACCCCACAACTTCATAATGAACACCTACATCAAGTGTTACAAAGGCTTAAAGAATATCAGTTGAAAGCTATCCGGGACAAATGTGTTTTTCAGGTTTCCACAGTTCCATACCTCAGATTTATCCTGTCAGCCGAAGGTGTCCAGATGGATCCTCGGAAAGTTGAAGCCATCCTGCATTGGCCAGTCCCTACTTCCGTGAAAGAAGTTCAGAGGTTCCTAGGACTGGCCAATTTCTATCGCAAATTCATATTCGATTTCTCCAATAATGTTCTACCCATCACCAAACTGTTGAAGAAATCATCAGCCCCTTTTTATTGGTGCAATGAGGCTAACAAGGCATTCCAACAGTTGAAAGAGGCTTTTTGTTCCGCTCCGTTACTACACCAGCCAGATCAAGGACGACCATTTATTGTGGAAGCTGATGCCTCTGCTGCAGCTTTGGGCGCAGCATTGCTACAGGAACATGATGGCATCGAATACCCTTTGGCATATGTATCCAAAATCTTGACTACTAGTCAAACTCACTACTCAGTGATAGAAACAGAATTGCTAGCTGTGAAAATAGTATGCGAAGAATGGAAACATCTTCTACAGGGGGCCATATACCCTTTTGACAGACCATAAAAACTTCAAGGTTATTCAACACATGGAGTGTATCAATTCACGCCAGGCCCGGTGGGCACATTATGTCTCTCAATATGATTTCATTTTGACTTATCTACCTGGCACAAAAAACCTGCTCGCGGATGCTCTCTCCAGAAGGCCCATACTTGGACAATCCCCGGAAAATCAACCGAATCTTATGTTGCCTCAAAAGAGGATTATTTGTTCGGTGAATTCTTTCCTTGAAGAGGTACGCAGAGCCACAAATAACCTAGACATACCACCCTTGAATAGGCCCTCAGCGAACCTTCATAAGCAAGATGGGTTGTACCTTTTAAATCCTCGATTGTATCTGCCGGATTCTGGATCCAGACGGCGTGTCCTAAAGTGGTGCCATGACGACCCAGTGGCAGGGCATATGGGAGTAAAGAACACCTTCGTTCTGAAAAGAAGACAGTTTTGGTGGCCTGTTATGGCAAAAGAAGTCCCTGACTACGTACTGTCATGTCCGATTTGTTGTAGATCTAAATACAGCACTCAGAAACCTTTAGGATATCTGCAACAAGAACCTCCACCAAAAAGACCTTGGAGAATAATTTCTACTGACTTCATTGTCGAATTACCACCATCTGAGGGTTGTTCATGCATCATGGTGACAGTGGATAGCTTTACTAAAATGGCTCATTTTACTCGTTTAGCTGGTCTGCCCACGGCCGCCGAAATGGCTTCCGTCTTCACCAAAGAGATCTTCCGCTTGCATGGAATACCGGACAAGACCATATCGGACAGGGGATCCCAGTATACCTTACGCTTCTGGAAAGAACTTTGTGTGAGGTTGGGAATAGAAAGAGCTATGTCTTCACGGTTCTACCCGCAGACCAACGGACAGATGGAATGGATGAATGCCTCCCTGGAACAGTACCTGCGATGTTTCGTCAACTACCAACAGGACAACTGGGTGTCCTTGTTGTCCACCGCAGAGTCTACACACAGTGCCACCAAGCTTAGCCCTTTTTTTGTTCTTATGGTTACTACCCTAGTTTCATACCTGCATTAATTTTTCCACCTTCCAGTATTTCTTCTGTTGATGCAGTTCTCTCCAGCGTCACTGAGGCTCACAAGATTGCCTCTGAAAGTCTTCAGGACAGGAGACTTCGCTACAGCTCTCAAAGCAACCCAGAGCGTCTTCCCTCTCCCCAATGGCAAAATGGAACTAAAGTATGGTTGTCCACCAAGTACCTTCCCCATTGGCTACATCGTTCTAAACTTACCCCACGATATCTGAGTCTGTTTACTATTCTTGACAGAATTAATCCTGTGGCCTACCGCCTCCAGTTACCTAAGTACATGAAACGTATTCATCCGGTGTTTCATTCCTCTCTTCTGAAAGAATATAAGGAAGACCCATACCGACGTTGTATACCAAGAATGCCTGCACTCAAGGACGTCTCTCCAGAGGAATATGAGGTTGTTGCTGTCTGGGATTCCAGATACAGGAGAGATCGACTGGAGTATCTGGTACATTGGAAAGGTTATCCTCAGTCGGAAGATTCATGGGAACCTGTTTCACACTTACACGCTCCCAGTCTTGTTCAGGAGTTTCATCGTATCCATCCCGGCAAGCCTGGAGGGGTGCCCCTCAGGAGGGAGCATACTGTCATGCATCACTCACGCATGTTTCCCTGGCGTCTATGGAACAATTGGCGACTACTCCACCATTAGAATGTTCCACCTTTTTCTAACACTTCCTGTTTGTCCGCTGTAGTCTTTCAGTCCTCTGTCTCTTCTAGTTCCGTATTTAACCACGCCCATTTGTTTTGATCAGCGCGCTGCAACCCATTGCCTTTTGCTCCGGTTTATCGTGCTTTGTCTTTTCTGGCGTTTTTGCTTCAACTGTCTTCTCCGGTCGTTTTTTTCCCCGTCTTCCCTGCTTTCCCTTTCTCCCGGTTTGCCCGCTGTTCTTTCTAGTTATTATTCTTTCGGCTTCTGCTGTTTTCCTTCGGTTCATCACTTTTCAGCTCATCCCTCCTTTTGCTCCTCGCTATTCTGTTTCCTGCCTTTCCTTGGACTTCTGTCCTTAACTTTTCTATCCTTCCCTCTCTCTTGCTTTCACTTCTTTCCTTTCCTACCTCCTTCCTTTTCCCATGTTTTCTACTTACCACCTGCTGGAATCTGTCACCGCTTACTTTGTTTTGCGGTCCTCTTCCTCCAGTCAAGTCTCCGTTACCTCTTACCTTGTTTTGTGGTCCTCTTCCTCCAGCCCAGGACTCCATTACCGCTTACCTTGTTTTGCGGTCCTCTTCCCCGAGCCCAGCACTCCATTACCGCTTACCTTGTTTTGCGGTCCTCTTCCTCCAGTCAAGGACTCTGTTTGCCCCGGGTGCTTTCCGGAAAGGATTACTACTATTTGTTCTCATCACGTGACCCAGGATCCGGACTTTAACTTCACTACTTACCTGGATATTCCCGTTCCATCAAGCTCTTCGCTCAAGATACCATATAAAGAGAGTTCTTTTTAGCGTTTGCTTTTTTCCTCTCTCTTTGGCTTCTTCGGGTGGAGGTCCTTTGCTTTCCTGTCTTACCAGGTGGGCAGGGTGGCTTCTACCCGCGGAAGAAAGGGGTGAAGACACAAATCCTCTTCAGAAGATACAGGTGAGGAGGAGGGGGTTGAATTGTATCGAGCAATGCCGGAAGGGGTCCTATGTTTGCTCAGAGACACGTTTGCATTTAATAAAAACATGGGTAGTTTACCTCCCACACTCAGGCATGCTGCAATATCTCTGATCCTAAAACCAGATTGTCCGGGGTAGTTATATACCTATTAGTCTGATTAACTCAGATAGCAAAATATTATCCAAAATCCTGGCAAATAGATTGGAGAAGATTCTCCCGAGGTTAACACATCCAAACCAAGCAGGTTTTATAAAAGTGAGCGTTTCGGCTTCAAACATGCGAAAGCTGTTACTTACCTAGGCAGAGTCAAATAAATTGCAAGTGGAATCAGTGGCTTTGTCCTTAGACGTAGAAAAGGCCTTCGATCCGGTTCGTTGGGAGTTTTTGTTGAGAACAATGTAGAAGGTGGATTTCGGTAGTGAATACTCGAGTTGGATTAGGGTGCTTTATACAAACCCCACTGCAGAGATTAACACAAATGGAAGAATATCAAGCAAATTTGACCTGCAGCGTTGGAAGCGCCAAGGTTGCCCATTATCCCCTTTACTTTTTGTGATTTAAATAGAACCATTGGTAGTGGCAATAAGAGCTGACAATAGAATCACTGTAATTAACTTTAATGGAATTTGCCAGAAGCTTTGGTTGTACGCCAAAGATGATCTGGTGGTTTGAGGAAGTTGGTGTCCGATTTCGTCTCCCTCTCCTCCCCACTCTCCTCACCTGATCGGTAATCCTCCAATTCTTCCGTCTTGAGATGCCGACGTGAGCAGAAATCTCTCTTCGTGGTTGAAGATACTTGCCTACCACGAGAGGAAGCCACAGTGAATGCTTGAAACAAGCAGTCCTGGGACTCCTTTCTCGTAGTGGGCGACAAGGGAAAAAGCCTGGATGGCAGAAAAAACCCTTGCAAAGAATGAAGCCAAACCGGAGTCTTCCAAGGATAATGATGAAGCGTAGTCTGTAGTAGTAGAAGAGTAGGTTTCCGGCTAATATGGATTTGAGGAGGAGTATGTCAAACGATGATGGCAGAAACAAGGCAGAAAAACGCCTTGCTAGAAGGAGTAGTGAGAGAGACTGTAGCCGGCGGCAAGATAGAGCCGCAAAAAGCTGAAAAAGGTAAGCAAAAGGGGAGAAGGGAGAGAGAGAGAGAGAGAGAGAGAGAGAGAGAGAGAGGAAGAAGCCTCGCTCGAAACTAGGTGAGGCGAAGGTAAAGGCACGGACCAAGCCGTGTAAGGGAAATACTAGCGTTCTCACCCAAAGCAGGAAAACAAAAACACTATGGGGGTTGCAACGCAGAGATTGCCGGGAGTGAGATACTGAAATACTTCCCGCCGACGCCATCTTGCCGGAGAACTAGACCGCGGCTGCACTTAAAGAAAGCAACGTGCTGGAACTACGGTCTGCGCCGGAGCCTCCAATGCGGAAGTATCCGCCAATCGGCCCGGCTGCGCATGACCATATGCCCCCTCACAAAGCGAACCCCCCCAGGCTTACCCAGAAAGCACCGATGGAACCCAGTCAACAACCGGGGGGCATGAATGTGGGAGACTGGTTCCCAAGAGTCCTCCGAATCTGGGTAACCCTTCCACGAGACCAAGTATTCCAATCGTCCCCTGTAGAATCTGGAGTCACGAATAGCTGAAACTTCGTATTCCTTCGTACTACCAGAACCCTGGACCTGCAAGCGGGGAAGAGATCTTAGGTGAGGGTCCGGAGAAAAAGGTTTAAGAAGAGAGGAATGAAAAACAGGATGAATGCGACTGAGTGCGGGAGGCAATTTCAGTCTGAAAGCGACAGGGTTGATCTTAGATAGGACAGAAAAAGGTCCCAAAAAGCGAGGAGAAAGTTTGGAAGGGTGAACCCATCGAGGCAGAAATTTAGTAGAGAGCCACACCTTGTCTTCCTCTTTCCAATCGGGACAGTCCTGCCGACCTTTATCCGCCTGTTCCTTGTTCCGGCTTCTGCTTCTTTCGAGACTGAGTTTTGCAGTCTTATGCGCCTTCGCAAGGGACTGAAGCACTGCTTCCACAGTGGGAGAGTTCGTAGGAGTTGAAACCACGGGAAAAATGGTTCGAGGATGCACTTCATAAGTGCAAAAAAAAGGGGTAAGACCTATCGCGGAATGTGTAGAATTGTTATACGTAAACTCCGCGGTGGGTAACAGCGACACCCAGTTGTCTTGATGTCGGTTGATATAGCATCTCAGATATTGCTCCAAGGTGGCATTCAGTCGTTCTGTCTGACCGTTGGACTGAGGGTGGAAACTAGATGATAGAGCTCTCTTCATGCCGACTGTAGTTCACAAAGCCTTCCAGAAGTTTGAGATGTACTGACTACCTCGATCGGAAATGATCTTGTCCGGCAAGCCATGTAGTCGAAAAACATCTCGTGTGAAGGTTTCCGCCATCTGAGTGGCAGTTGGTAAGCCAGGTAGTGGGGAAAAATGTGCCAATTTTGTGAAAGTATCTATCGTTACCATAATGCAAGTGCAGGATTCGGACTTGGGTAGATCCACAATGAAATCAGTAGAGATGAGACCCCAAGGGCGTGTAGGCATCTCGGGTTGAGTCAGCAAACCTAAGGGCTTGCCCGATGGATATTTAGCTCTGGCACATATTGGACAGGCCTTGATGTAATCCTTCACTTCTCCTTTCATTTCAGGCCAGAAGAACCTTCTCGAAATTAGTTCAGTAGTGTTCTGCACTCCTCTATGACCCGAGGTAAGTGGATCATGGCCCAAATGAATGATCTTCTTACGCCAAGGGCCTTCTGGAATGTACAGTCGGTACTCGTAAAACACTAAACCCTCCTTCTCGATATATTTTCCTCCTCGTAGCTTAGAAAGATTCATCTTTTCGGAAGCCAACGCGGTCTTAACATCTTGGAAGAAAACATTGACAAGTCCCAAAATAGTGTTTCTTCTGAACATAGTCTCTCGAGAATGAGGGGTACAGTCTCCAAGAACATCCTTCCTAGATAAGGCATCTGCGACTTTATTCGAGGAACCTGGTAGATAGGTAATATGGAAGTCGTATTGGGCGAAAAAATAAGCCCATCGTGCTTGCCTTGAATTCACACATTCCGTGTTCTGTAATGCCTTGAGATTCTTATGATCTGTCCTAATGAGAAAAGAATGACGTGCACCCATCAGTAAATGTCGCCATTCTTCACAGGCCAGCTTCATGGCGAGTAGTTCTTTCTCCAATACCGAATAGTTCAGTTGGCTGGGAGACAAAGTCTTTGAGAAATAAGCTACTGGATGTTCTATACCTTCGTAGGCTTGAAGAAGAACCGCCCCTATAGCCAAGGCAGAGGCATCGGTCTCTACGATGAACTGTCAGTGTTGATCTGGATGTCGAAGAATCGGAGCGGAACAGAACAGTCTTTTTAAGTCCCTAAAACCCTGTTCAGCTTCGGGTGACCATAAGAACGGCCCTGAATCTTTCCTTAAGAGTCGCGTAATGGGAAGCACTATCTCTGAGAAGTTTGGGATGAACCTCCTGTAGAAATTTGCGAGACCCAGAAATCTTTGTACTTCCTTAACACTGTCCGGGGAGGACCAATCGAGTACAGCAGTGACCTTGTCGGAATCCATGGAAATTCCTTCTTCCGAGAGAACATATCCAAGGTAGTGAACAGAGGGGGCTGCAAAAACGCACTTCTCGGGTTTGACCAGAAGTTTGTAACGTTGTAGACGCTACAGCACTTGAGTAACGTGAAGGATATGGGATTCCAAGTCGGAGGAGTATATCAAAATATCGTCCAAGTAGATGATGACAGTAACCAGTAACAGATCGGAGAATAAACGATCCATAAATTGTTGAAAAATGGCCGGGGCATTCACCAATCCGAACGGCATTACCTTGTATTCGTATAATCCGAAGGGGTGCAGAAGGCCGTCTTCCATTCATCTCCCTCGGCAATGCGAAGCAAATGATATGCGTTCCGAAGGTCCAGTTTAGTAAAGATACTGGCCCCCTGTACCGCTTCTATGATCTCAGATATGAGTGGCATGGGATAGCGGTCTCTGATTGTAACTTTATTTAGTCCTCTGTAATCAATACAAGGACGCAAATCGGAGGAGTCCCTCTTTCTGATGAAAAACAATGAAGCTCCTGCTGGAGACTTGGAATGTTGAATAAGGCCGTTTTGCAAGTTGGTATCCAAGTATTTCCTTAAAACTTGCCTCTCGGTTTGGGTTAAAGAAAACATCCTGCCAAAAGGAACTAAAGCATTACTTTCCAACTCTAAAGAGCAATCTTCAGGCCTGTGTGGGGGTAGCTCCGCAGGTATCGTCTCCTTGAAGACCTCCTGATAGGGTAAACAATAATGTGGTAATGCGTGAACCCCCACATGATCACTTGTTAACACCTTCGAAGTCTGGGACTCCCCATGAAATGGTGCTGAGAGGCAATGTTGTCTGCAGTACATAGATGAAAAACTCAACTGGTTGCTAGTCCAGTTTACCTGAGGGTTGTGTTTGCGAAGCCAGGTAACTCCTAAAATTATAGGAAAGTGCGCGGCTCTAATGAAGTCAAATTTGAGCACTTCTCTATGTTGGAAGATGGTATACTGGGCTTGTTCCGGCCAACCTGCTCCTACCGCCAAAGTCTTGAATCGGGATATATATGTTAGAACATCTGAGGACCCTTGCCGCACATCCAACAAATCCTCACATGCAGTAAAGGTTAGTTCCGGTCTCTAAAATGTCTGTTGCAACAAGGCTTGAAAGCCGGCGAAGTCATGTAATATGGGGTTAGCACTGATCACCAATGGCGTAGCCCAAGAAAGGGCGTTACCAGTCATATTTGAGATCAAAAAGCCTACCTTGGATTGATCGGTGGCAAAGGAACGAGGCCGAAAAGTAAAGTAAACTACACAAGCCTCCATGAATTCTTTTAACTTCTTTGGTGAACCATCGAATTTCCCCGAAGGAAGCGACATCATCGGTAGTTCCGCAGGCGAAACCTCCCGAGTAGTGGCAAGTTGGCGTAGAACCACGTTTTCCACCTTAACCGTCTGTAATTCTTGTGACAGGCCATGAACCGCCTTCCAGAGTTCCTGGATCTGTTCTTCGGCTGACATTGGTTTCTTCGGGCGTTGCAATCTGTCCGATTTCGTCTCCCTCTCCTCCCCACTCTCCTCACCTGATCGGTAATCCTCCAATTCTTCCGTCTTGAGATGCCGACGTGAGCAGAAATCTCTCTTCGTGGTTGAAGATACTTGCCTACCACGAGAGGAAGCCACAGTGAATGCTTGAAACAAGCAGTCCTGGGACTCCTTTCCCGTAGTGGGCGACAAGGGAAAAAGCCTGGATGGCAGAAAAAACCCTTGCAAAGAATGAAGCCAAACCGGAGTCTTCCAAGGATAATGATGAAGCGTAGTCTGTAGTAGTAGAAGAGTAGGTTTCCGGCTAATATGGATTTGAGGAGGAGGATGTCAAACGAGGATGGCAGAAACAAGGCAGAAAAACGCCTTGCTAGAAGGAGTAGTGAGAGAATGTAGCCGGTGACAAGATAGAGCCGCAAAAAGCTGAAGAAGGTAAGCAAAAGGGGAGAAGGGAGAGAGAGAGAGAGAGAGAGAGAGGAAGAAGCCTCGCTCGAAACTAGGAGAGGCGAAGGTAAAGGCACGGACCAAGCCGTGTAAGGGAAATACTAGCGTTCTCACCCAAAGCAGGAAAACAAAAACACTATGGGGGTTGCAACGCAGAGATTGCCGGGAGTGAGATACTGAAATACTTCCCGGCGACGCCATCTTGCCGGAGAACTAGACCGCGGCTGCACGTAAAGAAAGCAACGTGCTGGAACTACGGTCTGCGCCGGAGCCTCCAATGCGGAAGTATCCGCCAATCGGCCCGGCTGCACATGACAGTTGGTTCGGTCTCAAATTATAAGATAAACTGGTCAAAATCTGAGGCTTTACTTTGCGCTCAATCAACTAGCGGGATGCTGTTAAAGAGCTATGGCTTCAGATGGTGTCCTGTTAGGACGAAATATTTAGGAATATAGGTCACAAGGGATATCAAGGAAATGATGAACCTGAATATGGAATTGATAATAAAAAAATAACACTGCAATTAGAGTGGTGGGAATCGCTGAGGCTTTCATTGGGAGGCAAGGTGAATGATATTAAGATGATGATAACACTGAAGATAACTTATGTTATGAGTATGATCGCTCTACCTTTGATGAAATTGAGGGAATTGGATAGTCTATTCCAATCATTTTTGTGGGAAAAAAGATACCGAGATTGAAGTTATGGAAACTACAACTATAGAACGATAGGGGGATTAAACATTCCAAACTTTGAACATTACCATCAAGCATTCACATTGCGACATATTATGCCGTTCATTGAAGAGGAAGAAGATGAGTAGGCGATCGCAAGCATGGTAAGACTGTTAAACACCTGGGCAGTCCTATCAACCACAAATGCAGACTAAGGGAATCAATCTGCTCTGAGTGAGTTTCTGAGAACTATGTGGAGAGCGTTTGAAGTGGCATTGCAATCTAGGCCAGGCCTAATAAACTCATCTTCAATATGGCTGAATCCTTCAATTAAAATAAAGAATAAAACAATATTTTGGATAAATTGGTTTCTAGCAGGAATTAAAAAGGTCGAAGACCAGTTTGAAGGCGAACAGGTGGAAAACATTTCAAGAATTAAAAGTCAAATAGCTTATCTAACTGCCTTATGGCGAATATCGGAAACTGAAACGTGCAGTGAACCTGTAATAATTAGATAATTCAGACAATGAATATCATTAAGAAAATAGGCAGTCAAGAGAATATGGCATCAAAAATGTATACTCAGTTAAGCAGGAATATAGAGGGAAATAATAAGATCCTGACAGCATGGTCTGCATGTCTAGATGAAGAAATGAAAACAAATGAGTGTGCCCTTCATAGTGAACAATACTCAAGGCAATTGTTTAGTTGGACTGGTTCAGGTGTTTGTGCCGGTCCACAGTTTAGTGGAAGGGTTGGTCTGCTAAGTTGCAGATCCAAGCAAGAGGTCAAAAAATATGTACAAATCGCTCAATGTGTTCAAGAATACAGAAATTGGAAAGCAATAATTTATTTGCTAATACAAACAAACATATAGTGCATAGATTATTAAAACAATGCTGTAGAATGCAACAAACATATGCAAAAACAATAACAATTCATAATGACATCAAATAACAAAAGAAAAGTGTAGTATATACAGGGTGAACATAGAAAACTGTATGATTAGTATACAATTGGATTTCAATAGTCTCATTATTGTATGACAGTATACATGCTAATATAAATGGATGGGTAGTCTGTGAATAAATCCAAAGGAAAAATTAGACACTTGGGGGGGGCTATAAAATCACCCAAATTGCAAAAAGTGTCCTAATTCATAGGAAATGTTCTGTTTATGTTTCGTATTCCTTCTAATTGTGACAATAAATGTTCCAGGGTCATAGGGAAAACAAGATATGTTTTAGGCCAACATGGCAGAGACTGAATGTACAGAATCTGGTACAACAGGGAACCATACAAAACAGGTGTTCCCAGTTTGTATCACGTTTCGGCGGATTTGCATCAAATTGCGTCCGCCTTCATCAGGGCTCCGTAGGGGGGACCCTGCAATGTGTATAAAAAACTCCAGTGAATATATTTATGGGTTGCCAATACTCATTAGAGCATAGGAAAATACAACACAAGTTCTCGAAACACTGTGCTGGCAGCTTACCTGCCGGTGCTATAGATCCCAAGTTCTCGGTTCCGATTCACTAAGAGGCCAGGGGCTGAGCATAGGACTTCCTCAGGCTTTGTCCTGCTGAGAGATTCGGACCCGTACAGTGGAGGGTAGGCTCTACATCACTACATCATGTGCTGTGTAGAGGGCAAAAAGAGAGTAGAGTGGTGGATGAGGAACTGATGCCGTTACCATACTGTTTGCGGTGGCAAACCGCGAAGGCAGTGCACAGTCATGATAAAAATCCACAGTAATAGATAAAAGGATAGTTCAAAAATGAGAAGGGTACCTGCTGATTGGGTAATGATGATTCACTGCAGGGAGGGTGGGTTGAGAGTACAGTGTTATTTCTTCTGGTCAACCAACTATTTGCTTTAGATGGTACCTGGATAAGTCAGGATCACTAGGGGGGAGGGAAATAAAGAGGAAACCACAAGTGAACTGGGCAATCAAGGTAGCCTTCAGTATTCCAACTACAGGATATTATTATGAGTGATTGCAGATTGTACCAAATACAAGGATGATGCGAGAGGAAAAATTTGTTGTGAGCTGATACAGACTTGTAGAGATTAGGTAAGTGGCGTTAGTATTGTGCCGTGGACAGAGAATAGTCGGCCAAACCTGAAAGATGAAGAAATGATGCAAAGAAGTTGGGAAGCTCTGTGTGGAAATATCAAGAGGATGTCATTAAATTTAGGAAAGAGAGCACTCCAAGTGAAGATATTAAACAGAGTATTTTGGACACCGGTTCGAATGCAAAATCAAGGCTTGAGTCTAACAGACACATGTTGGGGTTGTGGTCACGCCCGAAGTACATTGGAGCACATGTTTTTGGAGTGTTACATGGTGAAAGATTTGTGGAAAGGAATAACCGAAGTGATGAACAGAGTAGTGAATGAGGAAATGGATTTTAATTTCGAGACATTGATCATGGGAGAAGATGGGATCCTAGAAGAGTTAGGACATCACCATGTAACCCCGATTTTGAAGGGGGCTTTAGCAGCAAAAAAGATAATATTGTGAAATTGGAAGTCAGATGGTTATCCGAAACTGGCCCATGGATGGAAGAAATTTGACATTTTTTTAACATTGAAAAAGTGGTGCTAACGATGCATAAAAAGGAAGCTCTTTTTAAGAACATTTGGGGGAGAGGTTCCTAAATTTGGAACAGGTTTAAGATTGTTTCAAGAAAAGAAGATAGAAGAAAAGATAAGTACACTTTCAATTTTCTGTATATATATGTATGTATGCGTGCATTTGCTGAGATTGATTATAGTTGAATATTGAGCTCTATGAGATAATTATAAGGTTTTTTTTTTTCTTTCTTGTTCCTTCTTCTCCCCTTTCCTCTAGATCTTATGGGTAGATTTCATATAGCTGGTTGGGTGATTGGGGGGAGGGATATGGTTATATTACTGTTGCATTTAGGATGGTTAAGTTTATCATGTTGAAGTTATTGTATGTTCATTTGTCTGTTGGAAAAAATTGAATAAAGTATGTTTTAAAAAAAAGGACAGGAAATGCATGTAATTGTGCAAGCAGCGATGGAGTGTCGCATCTGCCGATCCAGTGTAATTTCAGGGATCTGGGGGCAATGGAGCGGTCTGCCTGCCTTGTGCACCATATCTTAAATAGAGAATGAAAAACATACAGGTGCTGGAGACAGGTGGCAATAGAGGTGTCAGCCTGCAACAAGAGCCGCAATGTGCGCAATTATATTTACCATGAGGATGGTTTCCTTGGAGGAGCCCGCCTTAGCCAGCTGATATAATTACACAGGGTAGGTGGCATGTGAGGGGTCTGCCTCATGCAGCTTAAATGCAAAAGATTCCAAACTACAAAGTTAATGTCTAGAACAATAATAGCAAAGTAAGACAGGAAGATACATTATGAATATCAAAAAGGGTCGGAAGATTGATGCGATGTGGGAGAGCATTCCCAGTACTTAAAGCAGGGAATATCATTATATCAGCACCGCTAGTATGCCTTGATTCCCCCAAAACAGTATACTTCTCAGCCAGGTATTATTGCTGATCTAGGACCACCACCTTTAAGGCGCTGAAGCGAATTTTGAAAAATGCACAGCAGTAAATAAATGGGAGGCATTAAAGAGACAGATGAATAGGAGTAAATCTCCTCAAACATCTGAATGCCAGGAATTTAATGGGCGACAGAATGCTGTGCTGGTTTTAGAGAGGTCAAAGTGGAAGCAAGTAGACCCATTAGAACAGCATTCATGCTGTCAAACCGGGCAGAACTAAGGCTTGGAAGTCAGACTGGAACACAAGATTACATTTTTCTAAGAAGGGACAACTCAGAAACAAGATATTTATGTTTTTTTTAAATTCAATTTGGTGTCAAGAGAAAGGCCAAGGGATTTAACGCAGACAGCATGGTGGGGGTGCTGTTACATTTGCAAAGGTGAAAATTAAAAAGAAGAATATACCAGAGACATTTTTTAAGGCAGACAACACGTACTGCAGCAGGACCATAAGATAGAACTGTATGTCGTCAATGTCCTATTGTATCTTGACGCCCATCTCTGCCGCCAAACTTCACTCAATGGTTCCATGCAGATGCTAAAGTACACGGGTAACAATATCAAATTCTGGGAAACTCCACAGTGCCCAGGCAGGAGGCTCGATCTGGAGATGCCCATCTGCATAAAGCAGATCTGGTTATTCAAAGGCAAAACAAGCCAGGACAGAACGCCCCACGCTCAAGTTCGAGGAAAAGATGTTAATAGTTGACAGTATAAAATGCAGTTCAAACATCAAGAAGAACTAGAAGACAGAGTCTCGCGTGTGCACAGCGTTGTCTAACAGCTGAATGGTGTCGGTTTGATGCTGCACCAGGGATGGAATCCAGAATGATAGTCCCAAAAAAGAAGACGTTTGGATAAGTGCTGTGAAAGTTGAAGAGCTGCATATTCCTCAAGAAATGTTCTCAGGAAAGGCATAGCAATGATAGGTCCTCGGTTGGCATATTCCAGGAGGTCAAGGCCAGGCTTTTTCAGCCAGGGAAGGATCGTCCCACGTTTAAGAGAATTATAAGATCATTATAAGGCAATCAGACTGACAAAAAGGGGAAAGTGTTTCAAACATGACCAGTAAGAGGAGAGACTGGCCAAAGAGTAGAATTGGGTTTTTTAATCTTTGTGCCAAGGCAATTTTGGATGGTTGAATTTTAGCTTAAATTATGCAGGATTTCGTAAGTAGCATGAGAAGATCGAAGTTGGATAAAAAGCTCACTGGAAGGTGGTCTGCACCATTATTTTTTAGTGTCAAACACATTGGGCCTCATTCCGAGGGCATCCAGTAATAACATCCCCATGTATGGTCACCATACATAATGTCGCCGGGAAAAGGTTGTGGCAACATTATATATGGTGACCATATTTATGGGGTGAAGGAGAGCAGGGATTGAGGGGGTGTCATTGGATACTGGCACTTTGCTGGACCGTCCAACTACAGAATTGCCGGTGGGGCACCTAGGTTGCCTCCAGCGAAATACTGGAGGTAAGACAGACACCTTACCGGCCAAAAAAGCCCTTGTTACTGCAACCAGTGCCAGTGGCGGTAATGACAGAGAATCCCCTCGTGGAGTCCTACACCGTACCGCCGGCACCCGTAATACGACAGAAAAATATCACTGGATCGGGTGCCGGTAAAGGTAAGTACCAGATGCCAGTATCCTGGCAGCTCCAACGCCAGGATACCGGCATAGTCGGAATGAGGCCCATTATTTGTTCCTCATTGTTCTTAAATGTGGAAAACACACGAAAACACTTGTACAACAGCCACATAAGCATGTCAATTGCCATGAGAGCCAGTTTTCCTTCCTTCATCATGTCTCCTCCCCTAAATTGTAGCTTTGTTTTGGCTACGGGATGGTGCTAAAATGTCACCAAATGTGGCAGCCTGGCATAGACCGACAGGGAATGGGGAAGCTAATATTGAATGGCGGGAGCGCTATCCTTGCAAATTAATGTGACCTCAGAAATGACTACTGGGCTCCAGGAAGAACAAGCGTGCCCATTGAATCAAAATGTGCGCAACTTTAATGACTGTTTTCAATAAAACTGTACATGGACTACACTGCAAAGGGTGAATTGGTTTGCATATATGTGCACAACAGGGCTACAAAACAGCAGGAGTCTTTTCTCACTTTCACTAAACTTTGCAATGTCTGTTTTGCATTAGTAAAAATGAAGTCTGAAGGTTTGATTGTCTTATCTCTAAACCAACGCAGCACAGTAGAACGTTAACATTGTTCCGTTTTTATCTTCATGTATGAACACTTTTGGCTGGCAATGTAAACTTATTCACAGTAGATTACACAATGACAAAAGGATCCAAAATTCTCAAATGAAAACTTAACAGTTCCAAACCCCAAAGCAACTGCCTAAAATATCCATAACGGTGCTCCGCACAACAGTCAGTGCAAACACTCCATAACAACAAAAGAGAGTATCTAGATTTGGTTACGAGTGCTGCATCAGAACTGAATCACATAAATGAATCACTAAATGTAAGTCTGTGTAAGAGTCAGCACAGGCCACCTATTTACAGCAAAGGTTACTGCACCAAGGTTAAGCAAGGCACATCCTATTGCAGGGTAACCATGGACCGCAAAGATCCTGGAAAAGATAGTCACGACACAGTTACAGGATCATTTGGAGGATCATTTTATTCTGGATAGGTATCAATCCGGTTTCAGACCCGGTCATGGGACTGAAACCGCTCTGGTGACAGTCTGGGACGATATATTACGGGCCACTGACGATGATGATTTGAGCATGTTCATCATGCTCGATCTGTCAGCGGCCTACAACACAGTGGATTTTCATCTACTATTGAACAGATTGTCGGAGGTTGATCAGGTGTCAGAAGATGCGTTGAAATGGTTTTCCTCATCTCTACAGCATACCACTCACATAGTTAAACTGGGGGGGGGTTTACTATTCTGATAAACTCCTGTTACATGTCGTCCTCCCCAATACTATTTAATGTGTTTCTCTGACCTTTGATGGCCATCTTCTTAGAGTTTTGACTGCAATATCATTTCTATGCTGACGATATACAAATCTATGTCAGACTAAAATCTGCACTTGAGGCAACTGACCAAATGATTGCATGTGCCAATGCGATTACAACCTGGATGACCGAAAGCAAGCTTCAGCTCAACCCAGAAAAACAAAGTCATGGTGCTTGGCCCAAAACATCTGCAAGAATTATCTCGACTCCAATATTTGCCTGAAAATATTTGACACAGATACCCCCTTCTCGTAGGAGTTGTAGGGACTATGGTGAATTATAGGCTTGATTATGACTGCACTTTCCTCCTGGGAGCCCAGAGGACTCAAGTACATTGCCTCCAGGTGGCCCAGAATGTGGCCGTCAGATTGAACTTTAATTTTCCTAAGAGAGCCCCCATTTCTGGGTCTTGGTTATGGAACCTACTCCCAGCTGAATTTGCGAAACATCACCTCCTTTGCTATTTTTCCCTCTAAGCTAAAAACACATCTGTTTGATTAAAGCTAGAACTGTTAAGGAGGCCACCTGAGCAGGTTAAGTTATCATAAGTGCCTAGATGCAGTGTCTGCTGCTTGGTTCCGCAAAGATATGCACGTAATAAATCCTAAATATCAATACATGAAGTGAGACTGAGGCATCTGTATGCAAAACATGGAAGTGCTAGGCTAGGAAGCAGACAACCCAGATGTATTGCAAATGAGTGTGTTCTACCCAGGACCTGGAGAATACATACTCCCAAGTATAGATTATTGGAGCCTGGGAGTAGGATGCTCACATGGAGTCAGGTGCTGCTGAGGTCTCTACAATGTCAGGATGAGAAGCAGCAAAACAGCACACAGGGGCGCTCAGTGCCAGCCAGATGCACAGGCCCCGATCAGGTCTGAAAGCAGAACACAGGCCGATGCAAAGTCTCTCCAGAAGGTTTTCAGGGTCACGCTCTCAAGCCCAGGGGACAGAGACCAAGTGGATGTGGTGGGAATGGGGATGCAAACATTGGAAGGCTGTAGCGATGTCCAGAATGCACAGTCCTTGCAAATGAATGTGATCACAGACATGAATGCTGGACCCCACAAAGAACAAGCGTCACATTTGAATAGAAATCAGCACAAATTTAGTGACTGTTTTGCATAAGACAGCACATGGACTACACTGCAAAGGGTAGATTGGTGTGCATCTAAGTACGCAGCAGAGCTACAACACAGCACACATTTGTTCTCACTTTTACTAAAGTTTTCAATGTCTGTTATACATTATCAAAAATAAACACTCAAGTTTCTTTTTTTTTTCTTTTCCTGTGGTTGGAGCAATTATCACCTGAAGACACACCTCCAACGTGCCCCACTGACTCTCATGCAATTTTCATATTTGATTCAAGAATTGCATTGTGTTATTTGATATCTATGCTGTTTAGAAGAGTGTAGCATTTATATGTTGGATTAATGTTGAACGATAGTTCATTACCAGATGTTGGGTTTATCATATGTTTATGATTGTTTTGCTTGTTTTAAGTTATATATTTACTCTAGTGCTTTATTGTAGCCATTTAGTGACAACATTGCAGTTTTATGATAGTCAAGCTGTTCACATGTGTTTTTCAATATCCTTATATTTGTATTTTTTATTTTTATTGATATAGCTGACAATTCATCAACTTTACAATAATTTATATCACAATTAATAAATTAACATGACTATAAGAAATAAAAATAGAGTACAAATGCAGTTGAAGAAAAAGAATAGATAAGATAAAAATTAAAAAAGAAAAGAAAATATCTTATCACTTGTACTTAAAAAAACAAATTAAAATAAAACACACTAATCTTCAAGTAACTTCAAATCATTTAAAAATCTAATTGAATTGATTCTTAGCTATGTACTCAAACCACAATAGATCAATTGTCACATGTTTTCCCTATATTCTTTTAGAGCTGGTTTTAAATGTTCAATTCGTTTTGCTCTGAGATATTTACACTCAGTCATCAAATGGCGCAAGGTTTCGGATTGGTCTTTGATTTTACAAAATCTACAAACATTATCATGTGGTGAAATCATCTTTCGCTTAGCTAAAATCTCTCTGGTCGGCCACAGGTTAAATCTGAGTCGTGCGAACTCAGACCTGTGGACAACTGAAGGTGATTTGATCAGATATGGCTCAGTCAAGCTATACTTTTATGAGTTTGAGGATTGATATCAAAGTCCTGGTACACTAAACATTGTTTCGTAGTTCTTATCCAATCCCATAGAAATATTTTTGTCTTTGCTCTAGTGGGATTGTTTAGAAGTACATCAAGAGTAACATCGGCACAGCTAGGACATTGATTACCACTTGTTGCCACTTCCGCGTATATGGATCATTAGAGGAGAAAATGTGTTTAGCAAGGATACCTATCAACATAGAAGTTTCAGTTGTTGCAGTACATTTTCTGAACAAGGCGACTATCTGCCAGAGATATCGCGCATACAGGGATATTAAACCCAATTCACTTCTAATCCAGACAATTGGAATGCACTTGGGTAATCCAAGACAACGTTTCCAAAAGATACTCTCAAATCTGCTCCATGTCAATTCAGATATAAAATCTTGTGTTTCTAAACCATAGAGCAGAATTGGAGTAACCTTCTGGCAAATGTAAGTCAAGCCAGGACACATAGAAAACTTGCCAAATGTTGCTTGTATAATAGATGTCTGCGGGTCAGTCATATCCAGTTTATCATTCAGATTTGTCACGTGTGCTTGCTGCTTAGCATCAGAGAGGACTACACCAAAATATGTGTAATGTTTTACGCAGTCTGGAAGGCTGCCTTGCACAGTCCAGTTGTAACATTTGGCGCTGTTTTTGGCATTATGTTTGCATATCATGACCTTTGTTTTTTCTGGGTTGATGTTCAGTAAATTCTCCTTAACATAGGTTGCCAAAGCCTCCAAGAGATTTTGCAACCCTTGTGGCGTCTTGGACACAAGAAATAAATCGTCAGAGTAAAGTAGAGCCGGAATGGCTTTAGATGCTAATTTGGGGGCATCCATAATGACACCATCGAAGGCTTGAGCAATATCAGCCAGGAAGAAGTTAAACAAGACTGAGGCAAGAACACAGCCTTGTCTCAGTCCTCTACAAGTTCTGATGGAGGCAGACAAAAGGCCCTCAAAGGTTCGCCTAACTTGGATGCTGGTGTCCTTATGTAAGGCACTTATAAGTGTAGCAATGTATGCTGGACAACCGTCTCGAATCAACTTTTGCAAGAGCAGTTTGCGAGGCACCAAGTCGAAAGTGGCTTGTAAGTCTACGAATACAATATACAAAGGTTCTTTGATGGTCTGATGATGTTTAATAATTGCAGTTATAGTTAGCAGATTGATTGCAGTTCCTAAACCTGGGCCTGGGATAAACTTAGTTTGGCAAGGGTCACGTTTGAAGTATTCCTTAGTCCATCTATTGAAATCCCTCAGGATAAAGCGTGAGAACATTTTACCTGGGGCGTCTAAGAGGGCGATCAGCCTATAGTTGGCTGGGTTAGACCGATCGCCCTTCTTGAAAATAGGGACGATAACTCAGCAGCGCCAAGATTCCGGAATAGTATGGATCTTCAAAATTTGACTGAAGATGTTACATAACACCTTTGACCATAATCGAAGATTCTGTTTAAACATTTGATTATTGAGTCCATCGGGTCCTGGGGCCCTAGAACTACTCGATTTTAGAATATAGTGCATCTTCTTTGAGTACTTGCATATGATTGAAATGTGCAGTCAACTCCTTATGTAGGATTGTGGTTCTATTTAGCCTCTTGTGTTTGAAACCTACTTCATTGCGAAACCTGGGCCTCTCTCTCACTATAGAGGATTCTCAAATGTAGGTCTAGCCTCACGCCTAGCCTTTTGTGTTTGAAACCTACTACATTGTGAAACCTAGGCCTCTCTCCCACTATACAGGATTCTCAAATATAGGTGTAGCCTCACGCCTAGCCTATTGTGTTTGAAACCTACTGCATTGTGAAACCTAGGCCTCACTCCCACTATACAGGATCGTACATCTAGGTGTAGCCTATTGTGTTTGAAACTTCTGCATTGTGAAACCCAGGCCTTTCTCCCACTATACAGGATCCTTACACCTAGGTTTAGCCTTCGTCCCATCCTATTCTGTTTGAAACCCACTGCACTGTGAAACCTAGGCCTCTCTCCCACTATACAGTATTCTTACATCTAGGTGTAGCCTTCGTCCCAGCCTATTGTCTTTGAAACCTATTGTGTTGTGGAGCCTGGGCCTTTCTCCCACTGTGCAGGGTTCTCAAGTCTAAATGTAGCCTCTGTCATAGCCCATTGTGTTTGAAACCTACTGCATTGTGAAACCTACACCTCTCTCCCACTATACAAGATTCTCAAATCTAGGCGTAGCCTGCATCCTAGCCTCTTGTGTTTGAAACCTACTGCATTCTGAAACCTGGGTCTCTACCACTGTGCAGGATTCTTACATCTAGGTGTAGCCTCCGTCCCAGCCTATTATGTTGGAAATCTACTGTATTGTGAGGCCTGGGCATCTCTCCTACTGTGTAGGACTCTCGAATATGGGTGTAGCATTTGCCTAGCCTGTTGTGTTTGAAACCTATTGCATTGTCAAACCTGGGCCTTTCGCCGACTAGACAGGACTCCCAAATCTAGGTGCAGCCTCCATCGTTGCTATATGGGGAAACCTGCTGCGTTGTGAGGCCTGGGTCTCTCTCCCACTGTGCAGCATTCTCTAATCTATGTGTAGCCTCCATCTTTGTATATTATATTTGAACTCTTCTGTAGTTGAACCTTGGGCCTCTCTCCCACTATGCAGGACTCTCAAATCTAAGCATTGGGCCAAATTGCGAATGTTAGTTGCAAGAAATATAACCCACTAACCAAAAAGCTCAAATCTCTGCAATTTTAACGCACACAAAAACCCACACAACCACCTCTTGCACAGCAAACTGCACGCACTTCACCACACCGCAAAAAGAAACAAACAACACATAAGCCGCACCAACAGCATACGAGGACTGATTATCGAGCTGATGCTCGCACCCAAGCTCAGCGCACAGTGAAAACCGAACTGAAGCTGCCAACAGCACACCACTTCTCTCACTATCCTACTCTCTCTCCCCCCTACTAACTCACCCTGCCTTCTCATTTGCAGATCCGCCTAAGCACCTGGGGTCTAATTCCGATTGGTGACAGTGCGCGGCACAAATGCGTTTAACATTTACCAGAAACAACGCATCATAGAACATTTTCAACATTTCTGCTTTCTCTCTTCATGTATAAAGACGTGTTGCTGCCAAAGTACACTTACTTACATTAAGGTACGCAATGACAAAAGATTCAAGAATTAGCAAATTAAAATGAAACAGTTCAAAACCCCAAAGAAACTGCTTAAAATAGCCACAACAGTTTTCAGCACAACGGAAATGCAGGACAGTGCAGAAACGCCATAGCCAGCAGAGAGAGACCTCTAGATGTGGCAGTCCCATTACACCTTGTCTGAAAATCGTACATTAATCAAAAAATGTAAGTCTGTATAAGAGTGAGCACTGGCCACCTATATACAACCCCCAGTAGCCCAGGGGGAGGCCTCAGGCAGGTCTGACAGCAGAACAGAGGACGTTGCAAAGTCTCTCCAGAAGGTTTTCAGTGACAAGCTCTCGAGCCCAGGGGACAGCGACCAAGTGGATGTGGTGGCAGGGAACCACCGGGACAATAACAATGTCTATAATGGGGTAGCAACAGCTGGTGTGCTGGAAAATTCCAGCCCGTTAAAATCAGTGGTTCTTAGGAACAGCCATTATTTCCTTAAGATCTGCATTCTGTGAAATGGACTGCAATGTAATTTAAAGCACATTTTACATGAACGGTTCTCTTTTAGTCAAAGTCATGCTTTCACTGTCTCCTGTCCTAGGGGTTCACCTGCACCCTGGGCGGGCTTATTTATCTATTATCAAAATGGTGCAAACTCTGCAACTGCCCAAACATCTGGTACAATGCTGTTTCAAACTGTGCAACTGCCCAAATATCTGGTACAATGCTGTTTCAAACTGTGCAACTGCCCAAACATCCAGTACGACGCTGTTTCAAACTGTGCAACTGCCCAAACATCTAGTTCGACACTGTTTCATTGACAGGTTTTTTCCATGAGTTTTTTTACCGAAAAGTTATTAGTGAAAAAACTAATTGAAAAATATAGGCGTGGGCTGGTGGGGATGGGATATAAAGGTTAAGGTGGAAATTGGGGATAGGGATTAAGTAATTCGTTTTTTGTTTACCTTTTTTTTGGTAAAAAGCTCAGTGAACAAAACTGGCGATGTAAGAACATAGAACACCTCGAGAGGGCCTGCGAGCGGACAGTCTACTGCCATGGGTTCCAGATACCATTATTAGGACCAGCCTCTTTTTGGGGGGCATGACACCCGGAAATGTCAAGGTTGACATTACTACAAAAGTCAGTGTGGGTCATTATGACCCTGGCGCTAAGTGTTTAACGGCGCCGTAAAAGGCTGCGGTGCCGTTAAACACTTAGCGCCTGATTACGAGGTCCCTTTGCGGGACCCAACCTTAACGGCTGGTACAGACCAGCCGTTAAAGTAGGGTGCCGCAAAGGGACCTTGGTGCTAAGTACGGTACCGCAATTAGTGGTACCGTACTTAGCGCCTTCCCCTTTTCCATTGAGCCCTATGGGGCAAAAATGGGAATGGGGAAGGGCCATGGCGGCATGGGCATTTACCGCCCCGTGGCGGAGTCGGTAAGTTATCGGTAAGTTACCGGCATGGACCATGGTGCTACTAGCACCATGGTCCAACGCCTGGGTCGTAATGAGGCCCAGTGTAAATTACATATTTCCACAATCTAAGCCTGGCCCACTATTACATATGTGCCCTTAAACAAAACACTGTGCCCTTAAACAAAACACAGACCTCAGTTTAACATGTCATTTCTTCTTTATTTTAAGTCATTATGTTAGCAGCCCCAGTTGCCTCCTCCTCCTTCCAGTCTTACCTTCTTTTTTCTTTCAAACACTGACACTCTTTTCCCACATTCTAACTCTGGCTTCCATTCTAAGTTCCTCCCTGGAATTCTATTCATCATGCATACCTACAACTCTTTAACCAAGCTCAGCTGACTATATAACACACCACCTTCCCTGTTTAAAACACATCACTTGCAAAACACAGTTCACTGTGCAACACACCAACTTCCCTCTCTTCAAAGCACAGCACACCTCTTCCCCACACTGCCACTCTTTCCTTGCACCACTTCTCTCCATTGCATAAACACACTATATTACCCAGGTCTTCCTCAACTCTCATCATTCGCGAGTATTTGGAAGTACCTTTCGCCAGTCTCCTTCTCAACTTTATTTTTACCAAGGTCCCTTCTGGTATTGGTCTCTCCCTCACGCATTTCTTTTTGTCATATCTTATCTTGGCTCTACATTGACCATCTATCATCCTCCTTTTTCCACTTCTGATACTACTTCCTCACTCTCCTTGTATTTATTCATCCACCCTCGATGTAGTCTTGCATTATTAGGCTTTCTCCTCCATGGAATTTCAAACAGAGGTTCCTGTGTCACTTGATGCAGCGCTAACCTATATTGAAACCTTTTCATTACTGCATGCACCCACCTGCCATGTCGCAATCCTTATCACATCCAACAACCACCTGTAAATCATTCCACTACTGAATTCTCTTTTGTGTTGTACAATGCTGTAGTTGTGTGTTGCACACCCTTCTCTCTCAAGAACCCTTCCATCTCCTTTACTATAAACTATGGACTATTATCTGAGACACTTTTACTGTGAAAACCTTCACTACAGACACATCTGACCATTTCGACAGCATGTCAACTGCCACAATCACATAATTCCCTTGACCTCTTCTCACCTCGATACTCCTTCCAAGTGACACACTTGTGTACGAGCGCAATACAAATAAATTATCATATCATTATCATAACCATTCCTATTGAATGTGGCCACTAACGGTTTGTGATCTTTCACAATAAAATTTTTCTCTGCACACATATTTTTTGAATTGTTCTAGTCTCCACATGCAGGCCAATGCTTCCCTCGTTACAACCAAATCCCTTTTTTCAGATGCAAACGGACCGTGGATTGTCAAACAAAAGTAGCACTCGCGTATGAGTGAACGTCTTTAATAGCACTCACGTAAGAGTAAAACAATGCAAACCAAGTTAATTGAATACAAATACAGCAGAAAACAGATGAAAGACTGGTTGTGGGTGCTTAAAAGTGATTCTGAGGTAAAGGTTAACCGAATAGTCAATTGGGAAGCAGTTGGAATCAATGTAGCACTGAAGTTAAGTGACTGAACGTTGATAATTGTGATTTCTACGAAACAAGCATTGCTCAAGCCCAGAATGAAACAAGCATTGCCCATAGTCAAGAGGGGCACAAGTATTGCTGAGCCTAAAGTGTTGTATAAACATTGTTTAAAGCCAAGAAAGACTAACAATAAGGCATACCATTAAGCTGCTCTGGTTGGCAGGAATCGAAGGGGCCAATGCAAGATTGTAAAAAGGTGATGCCCTTCTGAAAGGTGAATTTTGAGAAACCAGTGATGTGGAGCCACTGAAAACCAAAGGAAGACTGTGAGAGCCCAGGGCAAGCCGTATCAGTGTTGCTGAGGACTGGAACCCTCAGGACCAAGTGTAAAGGTACACGGAGGGGGACAGGGAAGGCACATGGAGACCACATAGGCAGTGGTTAGGAGAAAGTGCAGATCCATCTTCCTCGTCCCATTGGGACCGGAGAAAGAGAGACCAGTAGAGAACACAGGGAGTAAGAGAGCACCTGAAAGCGACTCAAAGAGAGGCCTGGTAGGATAGTGAATCGGGCCTAGTTAATAAACATTACAAAGATGAAAGTGGGTCCTGGACCTGAACATTGAGAAACCAAGAGTTATACATACAAGATAATGCTTGCATGTTAGTGAACCATTAAGAAATCCATCGTACAGAACTGGGAAAGGGGTCTGGGACCCATACAACGACACGAGAACTCCAGAGGAAAAGATCCTTTGGCGCAAGTCACAAGAAGCCCAGGGGGAGAGATCCTTTGGCACACGTCATGGGAAGCACGGGCAGGGATGCGCCGGTCCCGAAGGGCAAACCTATGGTAGCCAGGGCAGAGGTTTTGAGCTGCCAAAGGCATGGTCTAGATTCAGGGCACTAGGGCCCCCCACAATAATGGCCACAAACAGAACATCTAAGATTATCAGAATTTGGCTGATAAGTATGGTTCTCAAGTGGCCCAGGAGAAGCACCCCGTAGGGGCAGCTGAAAAGGGGAGAGCAAGGAGTGAAACATAACATCAGTTCATTTGTGATACAAAGAGCAAGAGGTGATGCCAACAGATTTAGTCCCACAACAGGAAGGTGTAGTGGGGCGGCTGCATGTTTGGGATCAAGAGAACCACTCCTATATGCACTGAGCTCATGTTAATGGCCAGGTGCACCTCATATGATTAGGCCTGTGCGGAGGGTGATATATCAAGCAACCCACCAATCCAGTAGCAGGGAACCTAGGTGACAGAGTAGGAGACACATTGTTAGAGGGAAGGGATAGATTAGAGTGTGGCCAATCAGTCAAGGGACTGGAGGGGACTGGTAGTAGGTATTGTAAGGAACTCATGGTGGCAACAGTAAAGACAGACACAAGTTATCACAGTTCAGGGGTGTTTATTAAAATGTAAATGCAGGGTGGAAAAATCCTAACCTAAATCTAAGATGGGAGCAAGCTTCGACCATCAAATGAAAAATAAGGCAGTCCTTGTGGCATCTTGTAAAAGTAAAAGGCCTATACTAAAATATACTATTGCCAAATCCTTACAACTATTTAAAGAAAGTGTGTGGGGTAGGGTTTTCAATAAAGAAAGAAGTGTTCACAAATTATAAGTCAGGATGTGATTGCCAAGGGTCTCCCTTCCCTACCTTCTGAGTACGGGACAAGGTGGATCTCCTGAGCACAGCATGTACTCGAGCATTCCCAGCACGAGCCGACAGTTCCGTACCAGCTATCGGGTTCTTCGATGGTTAAGTCTCTTTTCAATAGAAAGTCTCTTGCCCTCGAGGCCTGATACATCCAGCAAACAAACACAAAGTTCTATTCCACGTATACTTTGGGTGATGGCTTCACCCCTGGGTCTTCCTCTTCTGGGCATAGACCCTTCACAAATCGTATTCAACAAATCAACTAAACAGTTCCTTTTCCAATGAATTTTGGGTGATAACTTTCCACCCCTGAATCTGCTCTTTTGGGCTCGGACCCCTTTCAGACATCAGCTTCCCTCCTTCGGGTTCACTCTGGCTTTTCTTAGTTAATGTCTTTTCAAACAATTATTCAGGCTTTGCCCCTTTTTGTCGGCTTCCCTCTGCCAGGTTCACTCATGCCAACTTTAACAACACACTGTTCATGCGCTCATTTCACCAAGCGGGATTCAATTCCCTTAGCTTCACAATCAACTGTTTGTCAAAGACTTTCGACGGTACAGAGGATTTTACAAGACCCCTGTATGACCATTTTTGACCTCTTCTCCTCTTCCCAAGGGCTTCTGAATACAGTAGTTTCTACCATCGGGTAATTGCCCAGAGTTTCCTGCGTGTTCACCCATGTGGTGCCGGACCCCTCTTTTGCTGGTTTTCCCCCTCTTTCATGAATAGTGTATTTAAACCTTTCTAAGTTTAAATTATCCATTGGCTACTTTTTGTTCAACACTGTTTGGCTTCTTATCGACTCTACCCTCGACTCACCGGCTGTGATGAACCACTTGCCTTTCTTTCTCTTTCAAGTCAAGGTTGGTACCACAGAGGCAAGCATCTCTCCCCGGCTTGGTAATCAGCAGAGGATGGTCTTGTGTACCATTGACATCTGCGGCAACACACGCTTGCTATTGTTCGCAATCTTATGATCCTTTCTGCAGAGGATTCATGGGTCTTGGTCGGAACAGGCAAGGTTGTTTCTCTCCTTGTCGCCCTCTTGACACGTGCCGTCTTTCTCCTCTTCTTTAACTGCTTTGCTAAGTTAGATTGCACGTCGGGGAAAAGAACGTGCCGTCAGGTATGTGTGAGTCTGGTCAATTGCCTGACCCTTGTATTGGGACATGTCAGGTAGACGGCTCTGATGTTAGTCCGTAGTTATGTTGTGCGAATGTGTTCGTGTCGGAAAAGGGGGGCAGTGTTTGGCATATCCTATGTGGTAGGATGGGGAAATGGTGTTGAATGAAGGGGTATATTGCATCTCACCCATTTGTTCCCCATTCCCTCTCCCCAAGGACCCCCCGATCCAGGTGATCCTCTCTCACTGGACCACCCCCAGGAACTGGATCCAACAGCGATGGCCATGTCCTGGCCACCTGGATGACTGATCCCTGGGTGCTAGATAGGGAGACACCTTCAGGTTTCTCACTATATGTAGGCGGTAGCCAATGCTGGTGGGGGTTAGCACGGTATTTTGTTTACGTCACGGATGACAATTCTTTTCCTTAAATTGTAGTGACTACTTTGGACTAACCGAGTGCTCTGTGGCAGTTGGGTTCTACGCCATCGTCTTATATGTTTTGCCTTTCTGTATATAGAATACATGTGTTTTCCTTGCAAAGAGGTGCACCAAGCTTTTTTCCTTAGAGGACTGTTCTCTCTCTGGCTAGTTATCTGGAGGTTTGCCTCAAAATACCAGTCAGCAGGATAATTCCTTACTTGATCAATGATTCAATGACAAGCTTTATATCTTCTTCAGCTTCCTTTCAAATGAGAAATTGTGGGATACATGGAAGAGGTTAGGCTTAGTTTACAGTAATGCGACTGTGTCAACATTCAGTATGTGTCCACCTTTGTTTGCATGCATGGATCACAATAGCAGAGGACCTTAGACTAATAGTCTCTGCTGTAATCAGGGAATGGCATTCTTTGGTTCCTTCATCACATTTGGAGACTCTTGCCATAAAAAAACAATCCTTTATGTACATGGTGTACCTTAGATGGAAGAGCTAATAAATGAATAGGTATAGGATTCAAAAATAGGAATCCAGGGACAATTACGGTGATGAATAACTGATGAATGAGCCCCAAATAGTCCACATAGGGTGCTAATTGGTGGTATAGGGGCACAGTTGTGAAAAGTAGAAGGGTTAAATCAAAAGAAGTGATGTTCAGAAATTGGACCCAAGGCGGCAATCATAGGTCATGTGACCAGGTGTGGTATAGGCTGGTCTCAAACAAACACTGCATTTACCACTCCATCTGATTAAGGAGCATGCAGAAATTATGAAGTTCTGAGAGTTGAATGTAATGCTCCAGTATCTTCCAAACTTGATACCTTTTTCTACAAACAGAACAATTTACATAAAGATCAGAAGGGTCAAGCTGAAGAGGGGGTACAGCTATCTTACCAGTCCACTGGCTGTCCTATTGTGTATTGCGAGGACGGCGGTGGATGTGGTGATGATTGCGAACAAGAAGAAGGAAGCTGCCATTTGTTGAACAGATCAATTTGGGAATTCAGATTTCCAGCGTCAACACTCTTTCCAATAATTATACTCGTCCTTGTACAAGTTTGACATCTTCTTATCCTGAACTACCTATAGTCCCATGCTGACAGAAATTCTTATTACTCTGTTTCTTCTTCTTATCCAAGGGTTGGGTCTTACTCTGTGTAATTCCTATTTGAAGGATGTAGCCCTTGGTTTTTCAGTGCCATTACTCTAGTCTTGGTAGTATCTTTCTGCCTTTGTTTTTGCTTTCTCATAAAAATGCTGTACAGCTAACAACACCACAGTCAACTTCTTTTACCATTCCAATCAATAAGTACACCTTTAATTACATCTATAGGTTAACTTCCCGGGCTTCTTCATTGAGAAAATTGAGGAATTGCACTTACTAATAGGTACTATTTTTCCTTGCTCCAAAAATGACCCTACAACCGTTATAATACCTGCAACATCTTCAGGTTTCAAAGGGTATAGAGAAATCTGCTGCAGTTTCTTAAAAGGGTCAGTTTGAATATGCACCAGTTCACGGTATGGGTATACACATCGTATTCAAGAGTGGCGCATAAGCAATCCAGTATATATAATGAATCAATTAGTACTTTCAAATACACTCCCCATCCCTGACCATCCGCATCCTGCCGAATGTCCTTCTCTTTGTGGAGTGTGGCTAGCCCTGCCTTGCATTAGCAGGATGTACACTAAAGAATACTACATTCGGATTCCAATTGATGATACTTCTAAGCTTGTACAGCAAATCTCTCTCCAACAGGTTCACTGGAGTAGTCTGACTCAAATAAAATGCTGGTCAGTAATCAGTCCTTTAGTGATGATGAGGGTCCTGGTAACTAGATTTGTTACTGGGGTCTAGGATATGCCAATGGCTTGAACTGTCTCTGCAGAAATGGGGGTCTCACTCAAGGTATCCATTTTAAGTGCAGCCCTACTGGCCCCAGTGCCTTCTAAGAAATCTCAGCCTTTCCCCCTATTTGACGCTGAACATATGGACCATCCTGATCCACTGGAATCAAAGGGGTTTCCAGAGTCTCTCCCTCCTCTGGTTGTCATAAAACACCCTGACCCATTGGTGTAATTTGGGGTTTTTTGTGGGTGTAACGCGAGTGTCTGGTCTGGACTGTCGGAAGCGGGTCCCCGGGAGCTGGATGCGTACCCTCTGCGGTGGGATGCTGGACCCAAAACACTCTCTCCCCTCTGCAACGCTGAAGGGCAATTGCCCAGCGTGCAGTATGGTTGGGAGTGATTTGGCGAGAGCCTCAACATGGTGGGTGGATGCTGGGCGACCATCTAGGAGTGGGTCTGCAAGGAACAAGAGGGGGACGTGAGTGTACACTGTGTAAACTATCCCCCCTCCTCCCAGTGGTCCCTAAGGCTCACCTTGCAGTTGAGTTAGTTGAGTTAGGCACGAGGCCTGAGGATCGCCATCCGGCTCCAGTTGAGTCACTGGCCGTGGCCCAGGTTCTGCTGCGGCACACAGGATGCAGTATTGAGGCATGGTGCTGAAGGTAAGTGTCCATATCTGTTGAGCAACAAAGGTAATGTCCTTGTTGAGCAACAAGCCCTGCTGTATGTCCTTTTGATATATGTTAGGTTAGTAACTGCCTGCTTTTGTTCCTTCACAGAGTCGATGAGATGGTGTGCAGATGCAACAGTGGAACATGTGTGTTCTGGCGTGCCCCAAGAGCGTGGGGCGAACCTTACAGGTGAGCACCTTGTGATCGTGCTATAAGCTTCCTTGTAAGTATTGCTGCAGAGTGTGTAATGTGGCCGTGGTTATGCACACTGGGTTTCTTTATTGCAGGTACCGGTAGGCCGTGTGCGTGCAGCTCTCGGGTCACGGTAAGTATGGAGGAGTCCTTAGGGGCTCCCGGATGACGTCTGGAAGATGACGACAGGCAGGATGTTGTTCAGAGAGGTCCAAAAGCAGGCAGGCACAACTACTGCTGCTAATGCTGGCTAGCGGGGATTCCGACGCCTGCCAAGGGCCAGCATGTGGAAGATTGCAGGGATAAGCGTTACGCTGCCTGGTTAGCAGTCAGAGAAAACGCAAAGCACTAGACCACCATGGATCTTTGGAGCAGGATATCTGGGGGCCATCCTGGGTCCCATATGGTATCCTGATCTGGGAGCCATTTTGATGTAGGCTGCAGTGCCCAAACACTATTGCCCTCAGTTTCTCTGCCAATCTAGTGGTCCCCAATAGCTGCTGGACAGCTGTCCCGGATGACTGTTCGTCTGCCAGTCTATATTGACGGTCCCATGGGGTGCCCCATCTTGGCCCCTACCGCTAGGCATGCCGCTCCTTTGGGGATTTGTCTGGGCATTGTTTATCTGTCCCTGAAAACTCTACTGCTTTAATGTCATCCATTTGTTCTCAAAAGTCAAATGTTTCTGTTGTTGGTAAGCCACACAGTGATTCGCAACCGCCACTAACTTCTCTATTGTATTTTTCTGCCATCCGATACACATGTTCTTAGGTTGCGCCTGTACTTTGGGTTAAAGACCAGTGCCAAAGGAATTTGCTATTGCTTCTTGAGTGGTTTCATCTAGCTTAGTGGTGCCAGAGTGTTAGTTAAACACCACCTTCAGTCTGTCTAAATAGTCTGCGTGTGATGCACCTTTATTCTCCTTTATTAGCCTCTGTCTTATCTCAGGTGGCACAATTATCCTCATTAAATGATTCATGTCAATCCAGAAGGGGTTGTAACATTGCAAAACTGTCTGTAATTCTTCCACAACCCGCTGCAGTTCCTCTCTAATATTCAGAAAATCCTTTGCAAATGTTGTCAAATCTCAGGCTTTCGTGGGTCATGCACAGTAATGAGGTTTGGTTGTTGCTGTGCCACCTCCTTGTGGCCGGCGGTACTTGCCTAACTGGCACCTGAATAACTTGTGAATCTCGTCCATAGGCAGTGCATTTGCTTGTCATTGTTGGAGTACATGAGGAAGACGCACCTATTAATAGCTGCCCTTCCAAACATACTGACCACGTGGGCCAGGGCAAGCAGTGTTGACAATTCTACAGCATTTAATTGTAATTGTACACTCTGCCTGCCATGCATAAAGCAGGCAGACCCCATATACCCATATACACTTCCTTGTGAATACCAAAGATTGGGGGCTGAGCACCGCTCATCTATCAGATTGCATGGAGAGGCTTTGCCACACCTGGGCCCCCTTCTTAGACTTTGTCCACGAGAAATAACATATGCTGTTTCACCCACAAATCAAGAGATGTCTCTTTGAAAACTGAGTGGAGCTGGGAAGGCGTGATCATTTTGAGTTTGTGAGGCTATTGGTGTTTGCCCATCTGACAATTAAATTGTTAATTGTATTTGTTTTCATTATTTTCAACGTGTTGTCATTTGCTTATATTGAAATATAAAATGTGAAATTGAAGTTTCAATGTTCCTTAAGTTTGGCAGCACTGTGGCATCGACATGCATTGTGCTAATTGAGATTTCAATAAAAAGTTACTGGAAAAAAATAAGAGTGGGGGCGGAGGATGAAAGCTGTAATATGAATTTTAGGAACTGATACTCCTGCATCTGACTAGCATCTGAACTGCAATACAAAAAAATTGCAACCCTGTATGATGCGTTTGCCTTTAGTTTAGCCTCATAAATACTCAAACTCTGAACTATCTGCTATACTCTAAACTTGTACATAAAACAAAATATTACACCAATAGCATGAGATATCTTACTAGTAGTTCCCTCTGTATATCTTTGGTTGTTCAATTTTTCTAAAAAGGCAATCCACAGATATGGATTATCCACATTTCTTCCCCAATATTTGTTCTAAAAAACACTTAATTGTCAAGATGAATCCTGCATAAAGCTGAGAGAAGAATGAAGAACATAGCAAACCTGAAACTCATCGTAAAACAAAAACGCTGGTATCGTTTCAAGAAATGAGATAAACTCAAATATCCAGACCTTACTTTGGTCCTTTACAAGGCTCAAGAAATATAGCTTTAATGATTAACCTATCAAAACTAGAGCAGCCCAAGACACTGCCATCGAAACACTCTTATCTGGCTGGTCGGAAGAAGTCGGAAGAAGCCTGACACATTGAGGACATGGTTCAATACCTTTATTAAACTTATACATAAAAGGCCTAACGTTCCCTATCACTAACGGAAATAACATGGCGATCTAAGGAAACTAAAAGTGCTTGTCAGTTATCAGAAAGTCCAAAGTAAAAATGTCCTCCATCCAAACTAACTCTAGCTGACCCTACCACTATATTTAAATAACTTAAGTAGGCCACGAAATATCTTAAATTCTTTGTCTTCCAATAAGCTTTTTATTTACAGTCTTTTCCTCTGGTAGAGATATTTCTCAACCTAATTACCTGAATAGTCTTTGAGATAAATTCTTGGCCTTTGTAGTTTCTTTAGTTCTATATTTACAGTAACTTCCTTTCAGGTACTTTCTCATATTCTTGTCATCACTCGTAGACTCTTCCCTTTCCTTACATTCAGGCTTTCCTGAGGTGTTACCCCTTTTTGGCTTTTTTCATCATAACTTATCTGTCTTACAATGTCTCTCCTTTTATCCTGTTCATTCAAGATTGTTTTATGTTGTTTCTCATTACATATTCTTATGTTTGACTTGCTCCAGTCTTCGATTCTGAGGTTATAGGGTTTCTTCCATTCCTCCCAGGGAACTTGTTTGCAGTCTCTGGTTGTTCCCCACCTGAGTTGTTTAAACCCCTCTGTTACAAGCTTCTCACCACTTTTCTTAACTGGTTTATCTTTAGGTATCTAGTCCTTAGGACTGGGGCGAGTCTCTCTCTGCATATAATAACACTGTTCGGGTTATTAGTTACTGACTTACAATTCCAATTCCAAATTCTTAGTTTTGTTTCCTGTCCTTATGACTGGGACGAGTTTCTCTCCTTGTATAACAACCCTCTTCCTTGACCGGGTTATTCGTTACTTCTTCACAATTCCAATTATCTAGTCTTAATCTTATTTTCTTGTCCATAAGACTGGGATGAGTTTCGTATTGTTTATAACTATGCCTTGGTGACCTCTGGCTTCTCCTGGTTCCGCCAGTACCTCTTTCTCTGCCGGGGTTTGTGGCAGGGCTCGGCTCTTGCCCGGGTGTGCTTTCCCGTTTCTTTTGCTCGCTGGATCTCATTCCCAGTTCCTTGTCGGGCTACAACTATGCACTCACGCTGGTGGCATAAGCTTTCCATGCATCCCGTAGCAGCGGTCTCCGCATCATTCTTCGGGTGTCCTGTACACCACGCTGTGCTTGTGGTCATGACACCACAGGATAGCTTGTTCTTTTCACCTTCCTCACAATGCCTTTTTTGCATCGATACACGCTGTGACTCCGGCATCTCATACTGGCATTCTCTGCCTCATTGAAAGTCACAGGTTCTGCGACTTGCCTTCACTCTACCTTCACCAGGCGTAATTATGTCAGGGCGCTTCGACTGCATACCAGGTTCTCTCCTCTCTCTCCTACTTGTCCACTAAAATATACGTCTCTTGGTAAAAAGACATCTTTCTTTCTATTACAAATGGATTTCTTTTTGCATTGCCTTTCGTAAACAGTAAAGATGCTGTTCTTTTTCGTTCCAACAGGTAGTACCATGTATGTGACTATGGTAGATGGCATAGGGAGTTTCTCACAGGAACAGGAGTCCTTGTCCCCGAAGGGGGATTCTCTCCCAGTGAGGTCCCAATTACCTCGACCTCCAGCGAGGGTCTTGCGGAGTGGGCCACCTCCCTAGCCTCATAGGTGGGCGCCCCCCCTTAGGGAGAAGGGAAAAATACCTGTGAGTCGTCACACTACACAATGCAAGATCATAAATGAAGTGAAACCCTTGATGTCCAAGCAAAAACGTTGTATTCCTAAAATAGAATGCAATCATCCTTCCATACTTAAAGAAGATCTTACACCATCCTCAATACTTCCAAACCATAGGTTCAGTGATTTAACACCACCTAAAAGAAAATAAGGCCTTCACATAGCCAGTAACAAAGGAGCCCACATTGTTGATTGCACATAATTTGAAAGCACAATAAACCTCATGACCTGGAACCAATGCTCGGCCAAGTACAAACAAACAGGAGGGCAGGATGGGCAAACAAACCATAATGGGGCGGTGGGGCAAAGAAACCATAACGGGGGAAGGGGGGAAACAAACCATAACAGGGGAAGGGGGGCAAACAACCCATAACAGGGGTAGGGGGCAAACAAACCAACACGGGGGAAGGTGGGCAAACAAAAAATCGCAGGGGGGCAAACAAACCATGACGGGGGCACGGGGGGCAAACAAACCATACCAGATGTAGGGGGCAAACAAACCATTACAGGGGCAGGGGGGCAAACAAACCAACAGAGGGGCAGGGAGGCAAACAAACCATCACGGGGGGCAGGGGGGCAAACAAACCATCACAGGGGGCAGAGGGCAAACAAACCATAACAGGGCGGGGGCAAATAAACCATCACAGGGGTAGGGGGCAAACAAACCATATTGGGGCAGGGGGGTAAACAAACCATTATGGGTACAGGGGGGCAAACAAACCATCACGGGGCAGGGACACACAAACCAACAGGGAGAAAGGGGGGCATGCAAACCATCACAGGGGCAGGGGGGCAAACAAACCATCACAGGGGGCAAACAAACCATAACAGGGGCAAACAAACCATAACGGGGGTAAACAAACCATAACAGGGGCAAACAAACCATAACAGGGGCAGGGGGGAAACAAACCATCATAAGGGGCAAAGAAACCATCACAGAGGAAGGGGGAAAATAAACCATAACGGCCAGGGGGGCAAACAAACCATAACGGGACAGGGGTGCAAACAAACCATCACAGGGAGTAAACAAACCATAACGGGGGGAGGGGCAAACAAACCATCACGTGGGTAAAACAAACCATAACGGGGAAAGAGGGGCAAACAAACCAACACAGGGCAGCGTGGCAGCGTACCGTGGTGGATAGTGGTAGACAGGGCCTTTGTTGTGGGCCTTAGTTAGTGATGGCTCGCTCTCGCCTCCCGGTTGCTCCGATTGGCTTAAGGGCCAACTAGCAACCAGTGGGAAGGGGGGAGCCGAGCCAGGCCAAGGCAGAAAAGCAGGGTAATATGATGCAGCCATGTTGGGAAGGCCAAACACACAACAATGAGGAAATGTGAAGGAAGCCTGCAATGTGGCACAAAGTCATAGAAAGTAAAGAATCACCAAATGAAGCACCTCCAGTGGGATCATGCTTGAAAACAAATTATTATTCAATTTAGGTGGTCGGTAGCAATTTTGTGAAAAAATAATGCTGTGACACAAGCGCATCAAGGAATAAGCAAGGGCTTACCCCAGTGTTCAAAGATGTTTGCAGGAAGCAAGATTTAGCTTGCACAGATGTCCCTAATGTCGTTGTTGCACTTAGGAAGGATCACATTGACACCCTTGCTCCAGCCTTGGCTGACTTCTGCAACCACTCTTTTGTCTCTGTAACCTTCCCCTCACCCTGAAGCCCTCTCTTGTGCAACATCTTCTCAAGAAACCCTCAGCTGACCCCTCCCTTCCGGCTAATATTTGCCCAATCTCTATCACTCCTTTCCTGGGCAAAATCTTCACACTGAATCTGTTGGTTGTCTCCATGACCATCAGTCTGGCTTCAGAGCAGCCAGAAGCACGGAGACTGCTCTCCTGAACATCTGTGAAGACCTGCTCTCAACCATGCCATCCTACTCAACCTGCTCCGTGATAACATGGGTATCACTGATGAGGCTCTGGCCTGGCTGATTTCTTTCCTCTCTGACCGACCTTCCTGGGTCCAACTTGGGTTCTTCCTCTCCTCTATCTCTCTCTCCACTTGTGGGGTTCCCCAGGGGTCTAACCTTTCTCCCTGGTTGTTCAACCAATACCTGGCACCTCTCGCCCACTGCATTGCTGCTCTCTGCTCTAACTTACAGCGCTATGCAGATGACACCCAGCTCGCTTTCTGGCTCCCCTCTGCCGCCTTTTCTCCTTCTCTCCTTCTCTCATCCCGGATTGTGAGTCTGCAATCCAGGAGTGGTGCGCCGCAAATGATCTCTGCCTGAATGCCAGTAAGACGGAGATCCTCCTCATCGGCTCACCTGCACCCCTCTTTCCCGCCACTCTCTGGTTGGCCTCCCTTGGCCCTCTTCCTGCTCCCTCCTGTGAGGCTAAGAACCTTGGGGTTATCTTCGACTCCACACTCTCCTCCTCTCCTCACATCTCCGACATCCCTAAGAAGTCAAACTACCAACTGCACCTCCTTAAAGGTATTCTTCCTTTCCTCTCCTTACCCCAGAAGCTCACTGTCTCCAGAGCTCTGGTTCTCTCTAGACTTGACCACTGCTGTTCTGAATTCCCCAATTTCCTGGCTTTCAAGAACAGGTTGAGTGGAAACAAGAAAACATTATTTTGATGTGGTTATCAACCGTTTTGTGAGAGGTAGGCAATTTTGGCCATTTTTGCCAATTGGACATGCATGGACGGAATGGAAGAAAAGGGTAGGAAAGCCGTATTGGAGGACAGAAAGGCATATATTTCTGAAAAGTAGACACAATTCCAAGTTTAGGAAGGGGTGAATTGCGTGGGTCGGGCGACAACTAGGTAGGGGAAAATGCCATAGATTGGGGGAAAAGCAATGCTCTGCTACATTCCCCCGACTCTTGCAGTTAGGAAAGCACACATTTTTTGTAGTGTTTTACAAAACAAGCACTACCACAAGCCAAACACTGAGCCATGGTACACAGGAGTTTTATGCTTACGGCCTGAACAGACGCACTTGGCATGTGTAAATCAGGAAAACCATTGTGGTGAGGAACGGCAAGCATACTTTTTTTGAAAGAGCACAGGCAGACCTTTTCAAGGGTAGGTGACTTGTGCAGGTTACAAAAGTGTATGGTGCCTAAAGCAGCGACTAAATGTAGGGCACATTTGGGAAATGAAAGGGTTGTGTGACAAAGAGCACCAGCAAATGGGTCACAACGTTATGAAAACCACACAAACACAACAAATGTTATACCTTCCCGCATTCCCAACGGTGTCCCGATAAAAACGGTACCTCACATGTGTGGGTGCACCTACCTGGGCGCCAAGGGGAAAGCCTAAAACACAGGCAACCCCAAGTCTGTTTTGACACCTGAATTTCTCACTTTCTCCAGACGGGCACACCATATAGATATGGGCCTCGGCTGAGGGGCACCCTACACCACTGGGGAATTTTCTAATGTGAAGGGGGTGCACCTCTCCACCCCCACCCCAATTGGAGGGGTCACACATCTCATGTAGCCCTCCCTGGGGGCAGATAAGGGGGGGCTGTCCTGCACACCTCCCTGGGCTCAGGGGTCCCTTCCTAGGAGCAGATATCTGGTCCCAGGGAGGGATGCATGACATGGCACCCACTCCATTGCGGGTGGGGGAGTTGGGGTTACCACCCCATCCCATTAGAAAATTCCCTGTCTCTTTGGGGTGCCCCACAGTCCCCCTAAAATGCGTTCCACCATTTTCCATTTTTTTCTTTGTTTACGAAACTTGCCTTGGCGCAGAGGGGCACATTGGCGTGCCAATCTGGCCCCAGGGTGCCCAACGCTTACTGGGGGGCTTGTCCCACAATTTATGATGGCCCTCTCCCCCCTCGCCCCAAATGGGTGGCAGGGGCACCTCATGCAGCCCTCCCTAGACAGCCTACAAACGGCTGCGTGAGGTACACGCCCCCTCCATTTAGGGTGGGGGAGAGAGGGCCACCAAAAATGTGTGGAACAGGCCCCCCGGTGGGTGGGGAAGTAAGGTTTGGGCACCCTGGGGCCAAATTGGCACACCAATGTGCCCCTCTGCGCCAAGGCAAGTTTCATAAACAAGGAAAAAAATGGAAAATGGTACACTACACCTTAGGGCGGGCTGAGGGGCACCCTAAACCGCCAGGTAATTTTCTAATGTAATGGGGGGTGACCCTCTACCCCCACACCAAATGCAGGGGGGCATCTCATTCAGCCCTCCCTAGGGGCAGAGAAGAGGGGGGCATCTCATGCAGCCCTCCCTGGGGTCAGATGCCCCTTCCTAGGAGCAGATATCTGCCCCAAGGGAGGGATACAAGGGGTGCCCCCATTTCCCCTTGGGGTGAGGGGGAGAGGACTTTTTTATTTTGCCCCCTTCCCTGGGGGCAGATGATCAGCCATCTGTCCCCAGGGGGGCCTAACCTTCAGGCCCCATCCTTTGGGGGGCCTGCACCCTTATTCCTGGTTGCCTTCCCCCACCCCTCCAATTGGATGGGGGGCCACCTCATGTACACCTGCCCCCATAAATCTGCCCCCAGGGAGGGCTACAAGGGGTGGCCCCCCTTTCCACTTGGTGTGGGAGGGGGAGGGCCACTAACCTTTCAGGGGGGGGCAAAAAAATCCCTGGAGTTGCCCCATCCCAGTTGATTTAGTATTTTTTTATTTTTTGTATTTTGCCCCCTTCCCTGGGGACAGATGGTCAGCCATCTGCCCCCAGGGTTGTACACATATGTGCCCCCCATGCTTTGGGGATCAGAGGGGCGAGGGCTGCTGCCCCCACCCCCCACCCTGCATTCAAAGACATCCCTGGTGTCTAGTGGGCATTGCTGCCCACGCATCGAGCGCCCTGCGCCCGATCCGCGGGCAGCAATGCTGTCACAAAGGGTGTCGTTGGAAAGGGGAGAATCTTTATTGGAGGGTGTTTCCTTACGACTGAATATTGCAGGATTCCCAAGCTAAAATGGTGGGATGCAGGGTCTATCTGATTAGTTGGGAGAAGAATGGCTTAAGTACTTGGCAGGTGCAAATGGTTCTACAACTGCCTTTCATCCATAGAGATTCAGAGACAGGTTGTGTGTTTATAGTTTCCTTAATGTAGGCCCTATCCAGAGTCCAAAAAGATCATCTCAGAAGAAGATATCTGTAGCAGCGAGAGTCGCTTCCCTTAAGACCACAGGTGACAGCATTTCAATTTAAACCTCAGAGGTCAGAGAAAACAATAAGCTAAGTAATTGTACATTTGTAAAGCAGGAAAGAAAGAGCAGAGAAATATAGTTAAAGAAAACAAGCAGTTAAGGAGGTTATAGCGAGCCAGAGAACTGTATAACTGCTAACTGTATATCGTTTGTAAATAAGTTATTGAAAATGAATAGCCGTAGCATGTAATGTGAAAGACTTTTAGCACAGGTTACTGATGTGATGACAGTATTGGTTTGGAGCAGCATGTGTCTGACAGTAGCACTTTGGCCCAGCGTTAATGTTTGGAAGGAGCCAACGTGTCCCTATAACACGCTGTGTATAATTGAGTAAATGAAGCTCTTGCCGACGCTGCAGCATTAGTGAAGGAACGACTCAGCATCGGGCTGCGGTGCACGATGAGCTGCGTGCAGTGCAAGCACATGCCCGTATCATTTAACAGTGCATCGGGTAAAAGGTGCCAGGCTCGGTTAACCACTTAACGTGTGCCTGAGCTCATTTCATAAAAGAAAGGCGTCGCGTTTATGTGCGCGTGTCTATGTGAAGAAAGAAAGACATTGTCATGCGCGGAAAGCGTAGATCAGAAGGCGCGTGTCAACACAGCATAACGAGGTGAAATAAACATTGGGCATGTCATTACAAAGAGAGCGCGGTGATCTAACGAGCTCATTCTCCTAGTACTAACTAAACCACATGTGGGTGCGTGTTATCTTTTCATCGTGGCCGCAATGTATTTAACCTTTTGAAGAGCTAGGCTTATCAATACTAACTGTCACCTGCAAACAGCATTCGAGGAAGTTCAGAAAAGTAGAAAGAGGACTATTACATAACACTCTTGTTTTGGTTCCACAGTTCATAGTTTTCAGCACAAGTCTTATAGAAGTAGAAAGAGGACTAGTACATAAATGTGAGTGTTATTTCCACAGGTTGTATGTAGTTTAACGCAAAAGCTAGACAGACATTTATTTCAAAATATTAACAGCAGGAGAATTGAAAAGCCAAAGTGTAGTACATCATTGCAGAGTCAAGAAGTGTTCAACTTTAGTAATTCAAAGAGGTGCAAGGTTCATCTCTAGAAGAAACTGATACACTGAAGCTGATCACTTAGTTATAGTTGCTGGAAGAGTCTTGTTTTAGAACTATCATCCAATTACAAACTACACTGTGCACTCAAGAGTTAGTCACTTTAAAGGAATGTTCAATATGACAAAATCATGCCTCCAAGCATTTAGCAGAGGTAGAGCAGGTCATTGATTGGATAACTACAGTTGTATTTCAAGAGGTTAGGGCTCAAACACAGTATTATGTATCCAGGTGCATTTGTTTTTGCTACAGATACTGGAGATGGCCCTGAAGGTTGAGAGTCTGCTGTGTTTCATTAATTATTTTATCCACTACCCCTTTCCCTTCCTTGGGGTTCTCGACTCAGCTGTTAATATAGAGTTGAGCAGGAAACTCCCGGTGAGGGGCTGTGTGGATCAGCATCAGCTTCTGCGGATTTCAGCAAGCCAGTACTGATAGTAGGTACAGAACAAGATCTACTGGATGATACCTTGGTGGAAAGTAACAGTGTCTCCGAACTAGCACCTAAGGCCTTGCTGACGACGGTGACAAAACCATCTCGAATACAAAACCCACTGACTGCTTTCATGCGTGAATGTTGGCACTGCATGTCCGGTCATATGGGAGGTGATCCGTTCTTGTTCCAAGATGCATCAATTTGGCTAAATCCGGCATTGACCTCCGAAGGGAAAGTACTCTTCTGGTCATCCTAGTTCTTTGGAGGAATCAGATATATCAAAGATTTGATTGATGATGGAAAATGGATCTCCTTTGCACATCTACGCTGTCATTTTGATTTGAATGAGTGCACTTACACAGAATACAGGAAATTGAAGGGTGCCATTGCTGCCAAGATAGATGGACCCTGCACACTTAACGTCAAATAGTGCAGCAGGGTCGACACTGGAGCTTTGCAACCGTGTGTTACAACCAGCCACCACAAACAACCAGCCACCACAATGTATGGAATTTTGCGATCCAATCGTAAAGGAGACCCTGAGTTAGCCAATATCTGGGCTGGAGAGCTAGGTGAATCAATTGATCAGGGCTGCTGGCAGAGATGCTGTAGCAATGTTCGTCTGGTCAGCATGGATTGGGGCCTAAGGGCATCTAAAACTAAACTCCTCTTTATAACATATTGGACTCCAGAATGTATGTTCAAGTGGCACCTTCTGGAGAGTGATCAATGCTGAAAGTGCAATCAGACAAGGGGCACTTTTTTAGATTTACTCCGGACACTTCTGGAAAGGGTCTGTGAAAGGCTGGGCTTGGTCTTAAGCTTCACTATTACACTTAAGCTTCACTATTACAATTAATGCATCAGTTTTAGTGCTTGGAGACGTGTCTCCATTGAAAGACGTACCATTTTGTGAGAGGGCGATCTGTAAACAATCCAGAGACACTGATACATTTTGAGACATATGGCGATGTTTCCATTCTATGTTAATTGTTATTTCTGATGAAACTTTTTTATTTCCCCTTTTTCCTTTTTCCTTCTATATCAATCGTCCACCTTGCTGTATACACATTGAGCTTATTATTTCTTGATTGTTCATTTATACACTTACTTTGACTGTGCAGATTTTTTTTTTTTATTATTTTTTTATTATTTGACTTCTATTACAGGCAGAACTTGTAATTTTGTCAAAACGATCAAAAGATTTAAGTCTCTGAAATTCTTCCAAGATCTTCGAAAATTGGTTTTTCTACGGATCGACATACGTCCTTTCACAGATTATAGGTGCGTTTCAAGTGCAATTATTCAAGAGCTCCTCAAGCTGGTGGTGATGAAATAGCTTCAATGGGGAGAGCTTTGTTTATCTGTTTGAAAGCCAATCCAATTAGGTTTGCCATGGCCATGGTCCACCGGGTGGCTTCACCTGATATTAGTCTATTCCATATGATGTCCTCTTCGAACCTCCAGGGATTTGTGATTAGCGGCGATAGGTAAGTGATTCTGTTCTGTTTGGTGTAAGGACAGTTTAGAACCAGGTGCCTAATCGTTTCCACGGTGTCCACGTTTTTGCATAACCTACATACTTGATTTTCCACCATACCTCGGATGGCGAGTATTTGTTTTGTGTGAAGTATATTTAGTCTCGCTTTCATAAACCAGAGTCTTTTTATCTTTTCTGGGAAGTTGCTGACATATTTTATAGGAACCTTTGGTTTATTAAAAGTGGGCGGAAGATGCTGTAACAATTTGTTGTCTGCTGCTACCTCTATGGTTCTAATCCAGTCCATTTCCTGCAGTTTTCGCTTGATTTTGTCGGGATTTTCTTTTAAGTCTGTTTCCGTGCACATAATTTGTGACAATCTTTCTTTTCTTGTTTCGGCCCACTTTTTGAATACAATGCAGTTTCCGTTTATCATTTCTTCTTTAACTACAGCATAGATTGGAAGGGAGTCTGCCAGAATGATTTTTCTAAATAGCCTCATTGCGCTGACGTCAACTATCGAGGCCAGATATGTTAGCCCAAGTTCCCTTCTAATGGCCGCAATTGAAGTTGACTTGGGCAGCCCCAAAACAGATCTCCAAACCATACCTTCTATTTTGTTCCATATGTTCTCCGGAATACATAGAGAGGCTTCCATTCCGCTTATCAGCGAGGGCACTAATTTCATTTTATAGAAGTTGATTGCCGGAGTTAGTGTGAATTTGCCAAATTTCTTATCTAGTGTTCTCATTTGCGCTATCAGGGTCTTCGCTTTGTCCCAGAGTACTGTTTGCATAGCTTTGTCTGTTGTTGTATTGTCTAGTTCAAACCCTAGATATCTGATGTTTTTTACTTTTTCAATTTTTATGTCATCCAGATACCATGACTCCGTTGTTGTTGGATTCTTTCGGTGTTTCTCAAGGATCATGATTTTTGTTTTATTTTTGTTTATCTCCAAGCGGTTTTCTTCTGTGTATTTTTTCAGATTTGTAAGTTTTCGTTGTAGTCCCACTTTGGTCTGGTCGATGAGAATCACATCGTCCGCTTATAGGAGACGGGGAATGATTGTTTTTCCTAATTTCGGTGGAAACGTTCTGATCTCATTTTCCGAATATTGCAAATCTCCCAGGAAGGCGTTGAACAGAGCGGGCGCAAGTGGACAGCCCTGTTTTACGCCCCTTTTTACTTGAATTTCATCTGAGAGGGTTCCCTGTTGGTTTAGTTTAACTCTTACAGTTGTATTTGAGTGCAGCGCAATTAGGGGCTCTAGCACCGATCTTGGGCATTCCCACCCGTCCAATTTTTTCCATAGCATATTTCTGTCCACTTTGTCGAACGCTTTTGACATGTCAACAAAGGCCAGATATATTTTTGGTGCCCCTTCTTTAATTTTTGCTTTGAAAATATTTATTATCAAAATGTTGATTGCTATCGTTCAGTTTTTCTGGAAGCCTGTTTGTAATATGTTTGTAATATGTCTTTGCATTTTGACGATCTTTCCCATATCCGCAGGTGGTCCAGAACGAGGGAGGAAAAGATTTGTCCTAAAATGTCTAATAAAGCAATCGGTCTATAATTTGCTGGGTCTTCCCGACTGCCTTTTTTATAAATCGGAACGATGACTGCTTTTGACCAGGTCTCTGGAATTTGTTGGAATTGTTCGCAGATCTCAAAGATCTTTCCAATCAGTTTTGCCCAATCTTTTGGGAATTCTTTTAAGATGGTATTTGTCAATCCGTCCGGGCCAGGAGCTCTGGATGTTTTCAGACTTCTTATTTTTTCTTCGATGTCTGCCACGTTGGCTATCGACACCCAAGACGTGTTTGTTACAGGTTTCAGTGCTTTTGGGTTCCTCAAATTCATTCGAGATGTACTCCATCCATTTCGCTTCTGATACTGCGTTAGTTGGTATTGAATTATATGTTGCGTTACTTTTTTTAATTAAGGACCAGAAGTCGCTAGATTTATTGGTAATCAGCTTTTTCATCATTTCTTCTGCGTCCAACTGGTACTGTGTCGCTTTTGCTTGTTTTCTCCAGGAAGTATATCTTTTTACTTCCAATTTCCAGTTTGACCAGTCTTGTGCCAGATTTGTTTTCTTTGCCTTTCTTTTTAGTTGCCGTCCTAATTTCCTTTGTTCTACCAATTCTTTATTGTATGCATGGGCGGCCTGTAGTGCAGCCTTCTTTCTGGCAACTGTTGGTTTCTGATATGGTGCAAGGAGGGGTAAATAGTCTGGTATCTCAATTGTTTTTGTTTGATGGTTTGCTATTACTTTTTCATCCCACGCTGATTTTATTTGTTTAATGTTTGCCTCCGTTATGCGCAGGCGGGTTTGTTGCACATTTGTTTCGAGTGTAACTTTGTATACGAGTTTCATTGGTCTCCGACCATTCCACTTACAAGTGAGTAAGTTATGGTCACTGTTGTTTGTGTGCAGATTTCAACATTGCTATGCAGCATCTGTTGAGTTTCATGGTATTTGCTTTTGTTATGTGAAAATAAAAATCTTAAATTGAAAAAAAAAATGAAAACATTGAATTTACGTCCTCTGCCCCTGATGTTTAGAAATCTTTAGTAATGTCAACTATGACATTTAAAAAAAAATCCTTTTGCCGAGGGGCATACATTCAGATAAACAATGCCCTGGATCTGCAACTGTTTTTCCAAATGTTCTTCACAAGATGTCCCAGCAGCCATACCTGGAATAATCAATGGAGAGGGATGATGATAGATGTAGCCCGAAAAATATCTGCTTTCCTTGCGTTCCCTTTGCATGCGTATGCCAGCATTCAATAGCAATGTACTATGGCCATAATATTTAGTAATGGTTAGTAATGTCCATTAATATGGCTGCGCTCTCAATTCTGTCTTCTTCCGAGCCACACACACTCATATATGTGATGCCTTTTCCTGCAACTGTTTGCAAATGATTTTTAGATATTCATTAGGGGGGGTTGATGGGAGCTGTAGTATGAAACATCTGTTTCCCTGTTGTTTAGTTATGTTTTGTGATGTTAATTGTTGTGACCTGATTAAGCAAAATATAAAGAAATTAAGTACATTTTCTGTCTACTTTTATTTGCAAATATTCATTCAACAGGAATACTTAAATAAATAAACATATACATAAATAGATAAATAAAAATAAAAACAACCGGTTTCTTGCCATAATAGCCTCAATGGCTGTCGATCCTTAGACAACAAAGGAATTTTCTTTCTACTTTGCCTTTTTAAGTTTTTCCTCAATGAGGATACTTTTTTCTCTGGTCCAACGTCCTTGTGTGCTATGTTTGATCTTCCAGTTGATTTGTTATTTAAATGTCCTACCTGTTATTTAGCCTGTATTTTGTAACTTATATTTAATATTGCCAAACCCAGTTCTTTGGTAATGTTTGTTACCCAAAACTTGTAGTTTTCGTGAACTGCTCCCTCTAGTTTGTGTTTCTTTTAGTATGTTCTCGGTTGTTTCTGTTGGCTTGCAACCTTTGCAATTCTAAGATGGTGGTCTAGAGATCAATGCTGCAGTTCTTGCCATTAGGTGTCTGATCAGCTCTTTATGTGTCCACAAAATGAGCATCTCCAGTACAAAGGGAAATGTTGCAACTGGATATTTTATTATAAGCCTTTGAGTTTGGTTCTAATTTCTCTTTTTTTATTTTTGTTCTTTTTATTTGGGATTCCTCAATGTTTACGCTAATTTTGTTCCTTATACTCAGAGATTGCCTGCACTCCACTTTCTTCCTATTTTATTGTTTTGTTTTTCTATATCATTTTGATAATTTGGCGCATAATTTATGTATTTATTTCCTTGTATTTGGGATTGCCTGTTCCTGATTTTGCCCTGTTTTCTTTCCTTGTACTTGGAGTTTGCCTGGACTCCTCCCTTCCAGCCTGTTTTTTGTTATTACTTTTCAGCATGCTGCTCTGCTTCCTTCTCTTGGGCTGCAGTCCTTACCATCTCCTTCACTTCACTGATGCATCCCTAGTGGCACTGTACATGTGTTTTGCCAGTTCATGTCGGCATTGCACAAGGAAATGATGCTGCTGGCTGCTTTATTCTTGAACCCCATGCTTTAAAAACAATGTAGTTTCAAAATTGTTTTTGCCTTTCTATTTGTTGTTTGATCTTTATTTGATTTTTATATTAATGTTTCAATGTCTTTTTTGTAGGTTGCATTTATTTCCTAGTATTTGGGAGTGTCTGGGCCCACGTTTACCCAAATGTTTTTTTCCTTGTACATGGAGGGTGCCTGGACTCCACCGCCTCTGGACCCCCATTGTATTGTGAGAAGAAACATTTTTCAGCTGGCTGTTTTATTTTGAAAAACCCTGCTTAGTCTATACTTGATTTCAAGTTTTTTTTAACATTGCCAATTTGATCGTTTCATTGGTTTGTTATTTCAACTTCTATTTCCTTGTAATTTAGATTGCCTCGTCGCATTTTCCCTTGTACTCATATTGAAAAATGATCTCACTGTACTTTGTATTTACTTCAAGGATTTGTTCAAGTTCATTGGGGATCAGTTTCTACTTGTATTCTTTGTGAATTGCTGCTGGTTGAGTGGCTATTGAAGACATTCTGCATAATGTCAGCTTCTGTTGTCCTTCATAAAATACACATTTCAGGCATTACAACTCGTGAAAACTCCATTACGTTCTAGTTACAGAAGTAAGGAAATTCCTTTATTCATTAAATGCTTCAACAAATACCAAGACGTTGTCAGTTATATAAAGGACTGCCAAGTTTTCTGTGTGTACTGATTTGTTTATACACATAAATACAGATGGAAATCACTCAGTTTCCTTTCAGCATTTATTTGTAAAAAAAATGAATATGGATAAAAGCGGAAAGTCATATTTTTTGCATATTTTTCCAGTTTGTCAATTTTGCCTTACACGCCAATGGATGTACAAAGTAACATAGTGAAGAGACTAAAAAAGGTGATACGTTTCACTTTGAAATAGTTTAAAGGGCTACTGAGATGTTGATCATCATGAGGAGCAGTTGAAGGTGGAAATGGACCTTGGCTGGATGTGCAGGCATCCTCCTCTATGAGCTTTCCATTACATGCATTGAAGCGCTACACCCTTAATTTGAATGAATGTGGAAAATCACTAGTTGCAACTTACTTTTTACAGAGAAAATATAAATGTGGATAGATATTGTTAGGCAAAGTTTGTATGCCGTACCCTCTGGGACCACTACACACAACTAGGACCACAGGTGTAAGCAAAACCAACCTTTGGTATAAGTCTGTACCACACAGTCTTTGGTAGCGAGTATTCAGGTAGGCACTTATACTCAAGGTGTCTTGGTAAAACAATTCTTAATTTATTACAGTCAGTTAGAAAACATTCATTAGAAGGAGGCAATCAATATCACAAGGAAATATATTACAGTACTTTGCACCATCCGGTTCTGAGACATTTAAACTACGTTGAAGTAGGAGCAAAATGGCATTCAGAGCATTTGAAGTGAGAGCAAAAAGGCATAAGTTAATAAAACAAATAATAGTGTTCTCTTAAACAGTGCAAATAGTTTGAGTTCACCAGCAGAGTTGATTCAATGCAATAGGTAGGCCAAAGTCAATGGACTAGTGTCTTGTATAGGTAACAGAAAAGTCTTTGCCACGGTTCTCAGAAGTAGTTCACGGAAGAAAGGTTTGTATGTTGGGTCACAAGCTGACTAGGTCTGCAAGTTGCCAAAGTTGTACGCACTCTCACAGTGAGAGGTAAGTTCTCTCGGTCGGGTTTGCACAGTAACTTAGATTGAAGAAGAAGATGCAGATGAAGACTTCTCTTCCTGGCAGTTCCTGCAGATCTCGCTGTTCCTGAGCCTCAGTCGTGGGGACAAGAACGAGGACGTCTGGGGACCCCTGCACTGCACGGGGACTGGTCGCTAAGCTGACAAATTGGCAAATCTTAGATACTGGTTGCTGTTCCTCAACCACACAAGCTGGTGTCCTTCCCCATGGTTAATCCTAACCAGCTCTGAGAATGGTATCCACGTGGCTTACGAGTTGATTGGTCCTACCAACTCAAGTTGTCCTTGAAGGGCTGCTCTGTCGAGATGAACTGGGCGATTCATACCTGCAGCAGGTCTCTACCGGGCAAACCAATGGTCTAGTAGTTGCAGCAGCTGTCCTCTTCCAGCTCGTCTTTGGTTCTTTCGTTCCAGTGGTCAACTCTGTTTTCCACTCCAAGAGACTCGCCTTTTAAACAGTTTTCTCCCATTCATTCCACCCTAGCTGCCACTCACCCAGCAGGATGGCTGTCCTTGCTGGACAGTCAGCCAGCTAATCACACCAGAGTGCATTTGGGTCTCCGTGGAGACTAAGCACAGGGAGTTTCAGGCACCTCCATCACTTCCTGCCCACCCCAGACACTCAGGCGCCAGAGGCGGTCTTCAGTCCTGAAGCCCACCAAAGCCGTAGGAACAAAGGGACCAAACCTAGTTTGGCATGCAGAGACAGACACTAGAAGGACCTTTCCATAAAGAAATGGCGAAAAAAGAAGAACGGGACCTGTTAAAACAAAGGGGGCGCAGACGCCATCTTGAAAAACATGGCTCCTGTGATTTTTAGCTACCAGTGTTCACGGTGGGAAAACATCATGTTAGTTCGTTGTAAAACCGCTGCCACCAGCCATTTCGATAGGAAAGGGTAGGATTTGATTGCTACATGAGTTTTTAGAGCTAGGGGATACTAGGTAATCCCTCCAGCACTCTATTGTAAGATAGTGTGTGCTGGGTCTAGGAATTTAAAAAGACTAGTAAAGTCAATTTTACTTTACATTCTCTGGGAAACATTACTTTATCCGAGAGAAGGTATTGAAACCTTGGCACAGTGTAGTGATCTTAGTTTATTGGCATACTGTGTCAGGCCTGTGTGTGGGTGAGGTCATCAGCTTGGAATGTTAGGTGAGGTGGAATGTTGTGTGCGGGGGTTCTTTTGGTGACAGTCGGTAATGTCAGCTGAAGGTGGGCTGGAGGATGTCTCTACGCTCATTCCTGACCTTTTATCTTGCATCTGTAATCAGCACTATCAATCATTAAAAGTGTCTAAATCATCATGGCTTCCGACCTTATGTGTGCATAACTTCCATCATAACATTTGGAGACGAGGATGCTTTCTAGATAACGGGCCACAGCAGCGTGAAAAACAGAAGCAGGAAAGGACTGGTAGAAGTCAGTGCAAGCAGCAGCAGCCAGCCATGAGAGGACGGTGTGCAGGGTCGTTTAAAGGCCGCTGCAGGGTGGAGCGCTGAGAAAGCACTGAAGAGACATCCACCAGCCACCCTCCCCCCCGGGGCCCCAAGATGAGCGATCCTGTCCGGGAATAGCCAAAGGTGCCCAGGGGTCTGACCGCACTCCAGAGGCCCCTCTTAAAGCTGCTGGATTAGTGCGCTTTGTCTCAGGAGACATTGTGTGAGGAGCACCAGTGGCTGTATAACAGCGGCTATTGGTGACCCCAGCCCGTGGAAAAGCAGGCTGCATTTGTTGCGGCCGCACAGCGGCTGGGTTTAGGGGTCTAGTGTCGGAGTGTATGGCCGGGTGGGTCCTGGGTGTTGTTGTTTTTGCAGTAATGGAGCTGTGGGGTGCAGGATGGCCGGGTGGGTCCTGTGTGTGTTTTTTGCAGTGAGGTGCTGCGGGGTCAGGATGGCATTTTCTTCTGTTGGTTTTGATGTGCTTTTCAGGATGGCTGGGTGGGTCCTGTGTGTGTGTTTTGCAGTAAGGTGCTGCAGGGTGGAGGATGGCCGGGTGGGTCCAGTACCTACAATTGGGAGTTATGTGAGAGGTTATTTTCAGTATAATTAGCGGACTGTTAGAGTGATGAATGATGGGGTGATGAGTGATGTGGTTGGATATGCGTAGGTTGTGAGAGGTGGATTTGGGGCTAGTCTCCATCGTGTGAATCCAGCTGCAGGGCCTGCATGCTTGGATGTAGATGATGTTATGGTTTGGAAGCGTGCAAATATTGCTGCAGCATAGATGGGATGTGTTGGGGGGAAGTCTCCTTCTGGTTTCTTAGAAAGAGTTTGACTGGTGGGGAGCTTTTGCCTCATGTAGGTGATGTGGAGCGTGTGGGTAGTTACTTTAGGTTGCTTTTAATTGAGGGTTTCTGAGGCTCTTTATTGCCTATTTTTGTTTGTGTTTTAAAGAGGGGAAGATCTGTTGTGACGCGGGTTTGTTTGTGTCAGTGTTGTATGGTTGGAATGTGGGAGTTGTTGGAATGTTCCCCGCACTGGGTTCCAGAAGGGGCGGTTGAAGAGTGCCGGGCCCAGAGTGAGGAGGCTGGTGGGTGTTTCTTTCACATGTAACTTACTTTCTATATTATCCTTACATCTGTTTCTTGTAACTTGTACTTAAGTAAATGACTAACTAGCAGCCTGTCTCTGGTCTTATCTGTGCTGGAAAGAGTCGCCCCCTCTGCAACTCCCCTCTTCTCTGACGCTCCTACCCATCCCAGCTCCGCCTCCAGACTGCACCATACTTGTACACCCAATGGGTGCGTTCCGTATGTACAGTGTTCGGTCACTCATTAGCTAAGTTTTGTGCTTTATGAATGCCAAACCTTAAGACATTGAAAACGTATTGGATCTTATGACTCAGGGAGCGTCAACGGAACAATGTTGGATTCACAATCCTTTCAATGGAACATGGTCCAATGAAATTACGAGTGAACTCAATATTCCCTTCTAATTTCAAGCGTTGATGAACATCCACATGCATCTGATTAGACAAGAAATGGTTGCTGATTACAGTATTGGTCTAGGACAGAATCGTTACTTCAGGAAACAAAATGTGGGCTGCCCTTTGTCAGACCAACAAAACGTCAAACCTTTTTCGAAAGCCTGATTATGGAGGAAAGCAGCATTGAAGTCTTGGAAGAACCATCCATTAAAGTTGGCAAATATAAAAAAATGTTTTCTATCTTGCACACTCACCACAGAAGACCAATCAGTTTCTGATTTAGCCTTCCGTTCCTCCATTTGCACTTGGGATGAAATAATAGACCACAAACATTCCACAACCCCGGCATGAAACTGATATATGCTGGTGCAAGGAAGAAAGCGAGGGAGTGAGTTTTGCAAGAGAGGAGAGGAGACAGAGGAGAATCACCTAGAGTGGTAGAAGATGATATGGATCAGGAAAACACTTAGATAAAGGTTGGAGAGGAAGAAAACCTTAAGAGCGAGTTGATGAGATGACAGAATGGGTAGAGGAAGAAATGAAGGCATAGGAGAGAGAATTGGGGGGAGGAAGGCAGGAGTAGAACATAAGGGAGGAAACAAAGGGCTCTTTACAATCTGGTCAAAAAAGGTGCAGATAAGCCAAAGGAAATTGAGAACAAGAGGGTAGAGGAGGTGACCTAGTGTACCCCAATAGAATGTTCGTTAAAATCTTCAGAGAAGGGGGAGGATGAATTTCCTGGGGTCTAGTAGTTTCTGTCATGTGTAATTCCAGATTCCGCATCAGCGAGTAAAGACTTGGACCACGAAAGGTGGCCTAAGGACTATAATAAAGTCCCAGAGACGATGCATGGCTGTTTCCCAATCAAGGTGAAGCCCCTGACCCAGAAAGAGACAGAAACACTGACAACCCTGTTCCTAAAGTGTCAAATTAGAAAACTGGGATACATGATGCTGAATCTGCACCACTGACATCCCAAGAATATAGTAAATAGAAGTCTTATGCAGTCTGTGAAAATTCCACATGGGAATATTGTAAACTAGTTGTGTTGCAGGAACGAAATAAAACAAGCAGCAAAGCTAGTAACTGCCAAACCTGAAGACCACATTAATTCAGCCGTCGCATAGCTGCAATGACATCATTTGCATCTCAATAAGGCGTTGCCTTCTCCAATAAACATAAGTGTCTCAAAGGTGGGGAATTAGAACTACACTTTATTTAAGGTAAGTAGCTAGTCTTTGTTAACACATGTATGCAAATGCATTTGGAATGTCAAATATAAGTTCAGTAAAGAAACCCTGTTAAGAAATGTGTACTGTCGTTTTTTCCCAACCTCTGGAGTTACCTTGTCGTGGTGGTTGGGCTTAACTGTGGTTTCACTTTTGAAGCAGCAGGTCCAAAGACTCCCTTTTAGTAACAATCTGAAGATTTGCTGTGAAAATAGCTGGTGATGGGAGGACTGACGCTTTCCCTTGGAAACCTCATACCTTTCATAACACTCTGTACTCTCGCTGCTGGCAGTGGACTGCACTTGCTTAATGGCAAGATTTAACAATGTATGCATTTCCCAGATACAAAACAGGGGCTGAAAAAAGAATTTCCCTTCAAGAGCATTAATGATTCTTTTTTTAATGTTTTAATTTTTGTGTTTATCAAAGGTTAGACAATGAGTACACCTCTGTTACAGGCATGGTGATACACAACACTATGAGATCACACAAATTAATATTATACAGCGTTCTTAACAAAATGTACCTTCCATTTGAAATTTGGTTTAAAAAGTAATTAATCTAAGCAAAAATAAATAAATAAATAAAAACATTTCATCCTAAAATCCTGCAATCATAAAAGTAAATACAAAAGGAAAGTATACCAACCCAGATGACATTAACCACCTAACTCCAGCAAACCCCTTGTACCATGCATTGGAAAGTACTTGTGGTTATACAGCAATTCACCCACTCACCCAACGTGCTGATAAATACCATTATGTGCCCTAAAGCGATGTACAACAGTGTAATGGTAGTATTCAGTACAAGAAAGAGAGGGAGCAGTATATGGAAAAACACATGTTCCAACTGTAAATACACAGATTAGCCCTATGCTTCCAGCAGGGAGCCCCAGATATCCCTAAATGAATTACAGTCTTCTTTGCATTTGTAGGTTGTCTTTTCAAAGGTAGAGAGAATTAGCCTGCCATGATTCCTCAATGCCAATTCTATAGGTTGATTTCCAAGCATGTAGAATTAACTTCTTTGCCATCATGCAGCCTCTGACGTGGCCCTTAATTTTCAGGAGATCTGCTTGCTTTTGGCAAGTAACGTAGCAATGTATCATCACCCATGACAGGTTTTCATTGGACTATCGGTTTCCAGGACCAGATTAATTATTTTGGATACTTCTGTCCAGACTTGCTTCGTCTTGTGACACAACCAAATCATGTGGGTCAACGAGCTCTTTTCTCTCTTGCATCTGCAGCAGAAATCACTGTCACATAGGTTTCTTTTATTCATCCTATCAGGCGTCTAATATAAACGGTGCAGAAGCTTAATCTGGCTGGCTCTTATGCCCTAATCCAGGGATTCAAACCTAACATTACTGCAGCATCTTGACGAAGCATCAGGTGTTGCATTTTCCTCAAGCTCCTGGGTCCATAGCTGCAAGGCGTCTGTGTGCGCCTTAATGATTAAAAAAAAAAAAACTATGGTGACCTTTCAATGGGAAAACCTATAAGCAAGCACCTATCTGCAATCCTGGATCTCTAACAGACTACTTACAAAGTGGTGTCTTCCTATGAGGAATTTATTACCCTTTTGGACCCGATGGGCGTTTGATATGTTCTGTGTTCTCCTTCATCTGCCCTGTGTGGATGCTTGCTGGTGGGAATGCCTTACGTAGTGCTTGGTAGAATGTTAGTGTAGAATGTTGAGTGTGAAGTGTCCCTGTGTGTTCTAGAGAGTCAGTTGGAGTAAGAGGCCTGGCAGAGAGGGGGCTGGTGAGTGTCTCTCTCTCTATGTACCTTTCCTAAGAACCCTTTGTGCATTTTACTTATTGTGTTATCCTGAGCTGAGAACCCATTTAACCAGGGTTCGCCTATGTGTGGCTTTGAGTGCTTCTTTCTAGACAAGGAACCTCTTATCACTGGCGACGAGGAACATGGACGCTCGGGAAATGGTTAAAAAAAGTGAAAAAGGAACATATGGTGAAGCAGCAGGAAAAAAAGAGAGACATAGGAGACATCCACCGGCCTTCCCGGCCCCTAGGGTGAGCCGACTCTTTTGCCCATAGAGAGCAATTGGGCCATAACAGTGAGGGGAACAGGGGGCTGGAATACAGCTTCAGGGAACAATCATAATGTCCCTACGCTGTCTTGCTGTGATAAAATGAAGGCAATTCCAACAGAACTTTGTAGCGGTATTGGTGCGCACATTTCCGCTATGGTGGTTTAAGGCTAGTCTGCAGTGAGGGACAACAGCGCAGTACAAGTGATCCAGTAACACTCGCAGTGAGAGGCAGGCAGCCACAATTGAACCAGTGCCATCAGCCGTGAGGGACAGCGTGATAGCAGCTGCAGTGAGGGACAAGAGGCCACAAGTTAACAAGTGCAGGTTGCAGTGAGGGTTGGAGCAATAACGGCTGCAGTGAGGGACAGGCAGCCACAAGGGAACGGGGCCAGATGCAGCGAGGGACTATGCTGTAACATCATAAGTGAATGGTAGGCTGCTGGATTGGAAAATTCATTAGCCTTACCTTCTGGGGTGCACCACCTTTCGGGGAACACAGCAAGCGCTTCATTGTTGGAGGCGGGAGCTCTGTTTGTCGCGGTGCCTGGAGAGTTGTGATGACATCAACTCATTATTCAATGGTTGCAATGTTAACACGTTCCTCACAAATCAAGGAGGTTCCTAACTCTAAGGAACAGAACGCTGGACTCCTGGGAAAACAGACGGTCAGCATTGTTGGAGGCGCATCAAGCAAGGTAACCAATGGTAGCACACTGGAGGAAGTTCATACTGCGGAAGGGGGCTTACAATGGGGTATGGGGTGAAATAATTAAACTGGCCATCCCACAGAGTGACTTGGTAAATGTCTTGGCAGCAGCTTCACAAGACAGTCATCATGTGAGGATGAATAGTAAGCCGGTAATGGAAGTGTGCACACAGGTGGAGAGGCAATCAAATGTGCATCCCCATGGTTATTGGGAATTTCGTGACGGGGTGCTGCACTGTGTGAAGGATGTGTCTCAGCAATTAATGAACTTGATCCTCACTGGGATGAGACTTGGGGCCATTGTCGTTCGTGTGGAATGCTGTTTGGGGGGGAAATCAGCACTTCTATTGCTGTGTTGGAGGAGCTTGACCCAGATTGTATCCAGTTCTTTAGGGATCTGTCAGTTTACAAGTGTTTGTAGTTGTGATGTGAGGCTTGTATTTAGTTTTGGTTTTTCTTGTTGGTGATATGCAGCATGGGTTGTGTGGTAAATTAAGAGGCCTGATGAGGAATGTATGACATTGCCTCTGTATAGCATGATGAGACCTCTATATAGCAATGGCTGAATTTGGAAGTTGAATTATATTATATTGATGACAACAATGTTTCTTTAAAATGAAATGTTATGGTCTAACAAGTAGTTTTCTTCTGCAGGTTCGACGTGCACTTTATGAACTTTTGTACTGAGAGAAATGTTAAAAGTACGTAGTTTTGATGGTGATAATAACGTGTGTGGGCACCTTAGAGTGTTGTGCAGTGGGTGTATGCAGACCTTTTCATGGTTGTGGGGTTTGAAACCTGGCATGGTGATAATAGTGTGTGCACCTTGGAGTGTTGTGCAGTGGGAGTTTGCATGGTTGTGGGGTTTGGAACCCGGCATTTGTTGCCACCGTTTTGGGGGATTTGGAATCCCGGCATTGGTTGCCACAGTTTTGGGGGTTGCCACAATTTTGGGGATTTAGAATTCTGGCATTTGGTTGCCACAGTTTTGGGGAATTTAGAATCCCGGCATTTGGTTGCCACAGTTTTGGGGGATTTGGAATCCCGGCATTGATTGCCACAATTTTGGGGGATTTAGAATCCTGGCATTTGTTGCCATGGTATGCAGATTTGAAATCCCGGCATTGGGGCCACCCGTTGGGGTTTGCAACCTGGAATAGGTGTCTCAGTGCACCTTGGTTGATGGTGGGTAGATGAAGGTGATGCTGGTTGTGAATTGTGGTTGGCTTTGTTGGTTGTTGAGTGTCAGGGCTGGTTCCCTAGCTGAGGTATTTGTTGTGGGCCCGCTCCAGATTCATTGAGTGAACAAGCGTGGGGTTAGCTTCTCTGTAGGCTTTTGAAGGGATGAGTGGGGTAGAGCATTTCATCTTGGAGCAAATTTGCTTGGAACAGAGTGTATTTTTGGTGGTTAGAGAATGCGGTCCAAGTTGGTTAATTCTTCTCTGGTTGTATCTCTATGTTTTCCTTGTCCTCTTTTCCTTGCTTATTCCTTTGGTGTGTTAAGGGGCGAGATGTGTTATGTTCTGTGTTCTCCTTTCTCTGCCCTGTGTGGATGCTTGCTGGTGGGAATGCCTGACGTAGTGCTTGGTAGAATGTTAGTGTAGAATGTTGAGTGTGGAGTGTTCCTGTGTGTTCTAGAGAGTCAGTTGGAGTGAGAGACCTGGCAGAGAGGGGGCCGGTGGATATCTCTCTCTTTGTACTTTTCCTAAGAACCCTTTGTGTATTTTACCTATTGTGTTATCCTGCGATGAGAACCCAGTAAACCAGTGCTCTCCTACATGTGGCTTCGAGTGCTTCTTCCTATGCAGGGAACCTCTTATCAACTTTCATTTAGCTGCTCCTTTCTGTACCCTGAGGATACGGCCAGTTCCTTTTCTACAATGATGCCCTGAGTGGTCAGCCACATTACCTACATCTGACTTTTCGTCAGTTGTTTCAGAAAGAAGTCTTTGCTGGTAGGTCTTCCATTTCACGGACAGCACTCCTTTCCACATGCCAGCTCTTAGACTGTTGCTAACAGAAGTTGCTTCCAGCTTTGAAAGTGTCCCACATGCCTTGTTTTCTCATTTAGTTATCTCAATGGTGTCGGACTGCCTAATCACTAATTCCATTATCCCTACGGAATTCCTGAGCACAATGCATTTGTGGTAGCACTGAAAATATTGACTAACCCTAACATGCCCGAGTCTCTCTGTACACTGGACAGTTTTACCACACGCATTGGTTATGCCATCACATTCATGACCATTCTTGCACTGTGTTACATCCAACAGGTGCAGCACTTGCAAGTCCTGCATCTTCATCAATGATCATAAACATGCCTACTGGTGTGGCACAGCGACTGAGTGCTAGTATGTGATCATGGCAGGGAACATGGCACCTGTGGCGTTGCTAGGGTGGGGCTAAGGGGGTTATAGCCCCTGCTCTTTTGGTTGTAGCCCCGGATAGAATCTCAGGAGCTACAACCAAAAGGCTAGCTAGCCCCCAGTCCTGACAGTTCTGACATTAGCGTAGCCCCGGGTCTTTTCCAGAACCAGCAACACCGCCGCATGGCACAGTCAGGTAAGTCCACTGTCTAACACAAACTCATTTGAACATACATAAAATTATTTTTTAAAACCCCTTTGTGTCTTGTGGTTGCTTTATATATATGTATTTATATACTTTTCCTTAATCCCCTTTTGAAAGCCCTATTTGGGCCGGGAGTTACATATGCGTTTGAGTACTGAAGATTAAGCAATGGTCATGTTTGAGTACATTCAATTACATGCCATTTCTCATGGCAGGTATTACAAAAATCAAAGAATACAGAGGGGTTTAAGGATACAGCTTTGCCCAAAATTCTGCAATGAAAGCAAGGAGTTAATTAGAAAATGGGAGCGAATTCTCAACAAATGTTCATTGGATTTAATTCTTCTTACAATGCAAGAACTATCCAAGAATCTTACCATATCGAACACAGAGATAGCGGAGATAGAAAAAGAACTAGTTGAAACCCTTGGGAAAGAGGATTATGATGCCATTCTGACAGAGTTCAACAACAAACTTGAATTACAAAAACGAACTTGAGCAGAAGAAGGTACGCAAATTCAAAAGAGATACATACGACTATCATAATGAAGAGGTGTACACGTGGATGGAAAAATATGGACCCGACCCACTACTAAACCACATGCTAACCATCCATACAATTCTAGTAACACATCCAGCTCAGATACAGACTCATCAACCATCACCAGGGTTATAACAATGGTAGAGCAAACCAATGCCACTTTTGACGGGGCAAAAGGAAGTAAAAAAGAAGGTCCTCTCACAAGGTTACAACCGAAGAGAACTTTGTGATAAACATCTCTGACAGACAACTAACACCAATGGAAGAAAACACTTTACAAAGAGGCTTCAGTTGTGTGCCCACGTATGGAACAATATTTTAACAGCAAAATTGAACTTTTGCAGTTTATAAGGAAGCTTAAACTTAAAGTGTTCTTCGACGAACTTGATACTCAAGGACAAGACCCAACTACAGTTGAAGAATGCGACTACCAGGAATGTAAGCCTAAAAGTCACTTTATTCCACCGATTGTAGTTCCACCAGTTGACATTTTTCAAAGGAAGGTAACCAAAGATTTTGAACGTTTGAATTTTTAATATCACACACACAAAAACTTGAAACCACACACGTTAAAGCTTATTAAGAACTTGTATTGCACTAAGAAGATCACCATCCGCCCTGCAGACAAAGGGGGGGCATTGGTGATTTTGAACACAAGTGATTATGAAGCAGAGTTTTGGAGACAACTTGGAGATGCAAATGTGTATGCTGCTCTTGATAAGAGACCCCACAGTTGAAATCAAGCACAATTTAGAAGAACTTCTCCAAAAAGAACTTGAATTGAATTGGATTAATCAAAATACATTCACATTTCTACTTAACAAACATCCTCAAATCGCAAACCTCTATACGATTCCAAAGATTCACAAAGACCCTTTAAATCTGCCTGGTAGACCATAGTGCATACTGTCATGCATGAACAGCATTCTGCAACCACTGGGCAAATATATAGACTTTTTTCTACAACCACTGATCCAACAGAAACAGAGTTACCTTAAGGATACTACTAATTTTCTAAAAATACTTGAAAACATCACTTTTGACATAAACGTCACAGTCTTCACCATTGATGTCAAAAGCTTATTTACATCGATTCCACATGACCTGGGACAGAAGGCAATTGAATGGATGCTTCTCACATCATCAGATATCAGAGCACAAAAATAATTAATTCTTATACTTCTTCAATTCATTGCAGAGAATTCTTATTTTCAGTTTAAACACCAATTCTTTCTTCAAGTTTCAGGAACGGCTATGGGAGCGACTGTGCCCCAACATATGCGAATTGCTTCATGTTCAAGTTTGAAATTGACAATGTTTTGACACATGTACAGTGGAAAAATAAGATACATTTGTGGACCAGATACATAGATGACATTTTTGGTATCTGGACTGGGACTGCCAATGAGCTCCTTGAATTCTTTGATTATCTTAACACCATTGATCCATGTACCCAGTTCACCCATGAATCATCTTCCACACCGATTCTATATTTGACCTAAAAATAAAGATGAATAAAAACGGATTGAACACGACCCTATATCGCAAATTGACTGACAGAAACAATTTATTACATCGATTAACTTTCCATCATCCAACTCTGATTCAAAATCTTCCATTTAGTCAGCTACTACAAATAAAGAGAATAGTGAGTGATCCAGATGATTACCACAGAGAACACACAGAAATGTGTAAGACACATTTTGCACATGGGTACACTGACAGCGATATTGACAAAGCCACAGCGAGAGTTAATCCTTTGAATCAGGAAATGCACTTACCTCCCACTAAGAAGACCAAAGAAATTCCCAATTTAGTTTATGTTTTGAAATGTTCCCTTCAGAGCCAACAGATCAAGAAGATTATTCATAGAAACTGGTCTATACTTACCTGTGATTTGAGGGTGCAAAACCTTTTCAAGGAACCTCCCATATTCGCTTATTAAAGAAGCAGATATCTCCGAGATGTATTAGTGTCAACCAGGCCACCAGTCAAAAGTCTGAATACATCAAAAGCAGGAACTTTTCCTTGTTTACATTGTGCCAATTGTAGTTTTGTCATTGAAGGAGATACCATCAGCCATTCTCGTACTGGTAACAAGATTAAACTTAAGACTATGCTACATGTGATAGTACCAATATTATTTATATGATTAAATGCCCATGTGGCTTGCACTATGTAGGTAAATCCAAAAGAATTGCGAAGACACAGTGGAATGAGCACTGATCATGTATACGTAATTCAAACATGAATTCAGCGGTGGCGAGACATTGGTCCGAGATAAAAACACAAACTGTCTCAGATAAGATTTCAGCTCCTAGAAGTGGTCAGAACATCTAACCCACATGAGGACATGAATTTAAGACTTGACAAAAGAGAAACGTTGTTACACTCACCTGGTGTCCACAGGGACGCCACCCAGCTGGGTTACTCGCTGGTATGCTTCTCAGCTTTGTCCTGATGTGGTCTGCGGGGAAGGTTCTGCCTGAAAATACAGGAGGACTATGTTCACCGACTGGGGTAAGTATCCTCCATCCACCCTTGTATGCTTTCAGTCCCTCTGGCGCCCTCTCCTCACCTTGTGGTAGAATTAGGCGTGCTCTCCGTCCTGCCTTCTTTGCAGGGGCGCATTGTCTTTCATGGGCGAGTGTGGTCCAGTTACTTCACTGACACCGGCCCGTTTGATATTGTTCAGGTAGCTCTTATTGCTGTTCCTTAGTTTTGTTGCTATCCTGCATACCTTTCTTTGTTTAAAATGTCTCTTTTTCCTCCATTAGGTATGCAGAGCTTCAGTGCGGCGAACTGGCTTGGTTGAGCCCCGCTGGTAAATGATGGCGCATTAAGAGCGCTATGATGCGGTAAGTAAGCGCTATGCGCAGCGCTGCAAAGTCTTGCCTTTGCAAACCTGTGTTTTCCTTCCTTGTAGGTCGCAGTGTTCTTCAGCGTGCGTAGAATGTCCGGAGTGGTGCCAGCCGAGAGGCAACCAGCAAGGTTAGCCTTTTGAGCAGTTCGTAATTTGTAAATGTCTCTTGCCTCCATCTTCCTCTTTCAGGTCGTTCTGTCCGGGAGGCGTGCAGATTCGAGGAAGCTGCCAGTGTTTAAAGTGGAAGACTGCAGGTAAAATGCTGCTGCTAATTATGTTCCTTTTGTCTCCTTGCAGATTCTGCTTCTCCGAGGTTCGAGGGAAAAGCTAGACACAGTGAGTGTCACGTTACAAGCTGCAAAGTAACACGAAGCATGTTCTGCAGTCAGGGTGTGGTTTATATAGCCCAGGTAAAGTAGTACCAGGGAAAGTAGTTCCAGGCCTGCCACACCCAAAACACTAGACCGTTCTTAGGAACCAAGCTATGTGGATGCCTCCATGTTGGCTGACAATACAATAAAGTAGTTCCTAAGCACATTGTTGTTCATGGTGTATGAGCCTGGCACCATAGGTGCCAGGACTGGCCCCATGAGGGCTTTTGAAGAGGATGCCAGGCTCTAGAGACCCGAGTCCTGACTCCACCTGGCCAATGGGTTTGCCAGAGGGGGTTTTGGGCGAGGGTTGTGACAAACGTTCTGGATTGATCGATTGGGATGCATTAGTCCATTTGGCATCAATGAAGAAATTAATTATCTGTGTTACATTTGAACATTTTGTTTTACACAATATGGTTTTGTTTTCCTTCCTGGATGCTTGTTAGATATGGGTTTACACACGTTTGACACATACAGTAATATAACAGTACCTAATTAGGTAATTTTTGGGAATGCTTTTGGTATCACAGCTTTCACTATAGACTAACACTTAAGCCTTATGTTACCACTAGTGCTTTTAATGGAGACAGCAATACCATTATTTACCACCAGGTGACTCGTGTAATTTTGTGCCCGCTAGTACTGGTATTGTTGTGATAATCAGTTGTTTTCATTTCCATGAGCTTATAAGGGTTAGATTATGAACATATGGTTCATGAAATCACTTAGTTGCTTTTAGAAAATAACTAATTAATCATTGTTAGTAGAGTGTTCACTATTATTTACCTGCTCTATGTCTCTTAGATTTAAGACATACAATACTTCTATTTCTGATGGTCTCAGAAAAGTATTCACATCCAGTTTACAGTACTTGTAATCATGTCGCCATGACACCACAAGGAAATGCAAATTAAGTTTTTTTAGTTTTTATCATCATTGATCTGCTCAATTTCTCCAGATTTCAGGTAGTTAATGTCTCCAGCTCCGATTGTATTACTAGAATGTTCAATTACAATGTATTACCCTTATAATTGCGTTGCCATGACAACACGTGGTAACAAAATAATGGTTCTGTTAACCTGTTCATTTAAATCTGCTATTTGGGCAGCTCTTTAATTACGTATGCGAACGGGATCTTCCTTTTTTAAAACTGAGAGTAAATGGCGTTTTGCAAGTCCCGACCGCTGCTCACCCAGCCATGATGAGGCCTGAGGCGGCTGGGCTATTGACACGCCCTCGGGTAAGTCAAGCCCAGGCGTCTCCAGCGGACGCCATGGCTACCAGATAAAAACAGCGGTTAGAGCGCTGCATGCATGCTCTACACTGATAAGCAGTTTTGGAACGTAGCACACAGTAAGTTTGGTGCTTGTACTTTCAGGCATAACAGTAACAGGGATACATGAACAGCGACACTCTGAATGTCTCTATTATGTTTATATTCACAGTACTTTCCAAGTAGAAATCCGGACAGTTAAGCAACTCCTGTCACAGAGCGCGAGTTTGCAACACGTGCATGTGAACATGTACGTTTTTACTGCTCTTATTAATGGCCACTTAGTTTAACCATTAATTTATTGAATATGCAGAGATCTAACTTACCAGATAGTGCCCTTTAGTACAACTTTATGAACTTGCACAGGTTCATATGATCCCATACGTTGTGGACATCTCTAATAAGGTGCTTTTACATGCATGCTCTTGAATAGAAAGCAATGTAATGCCATTAATTAGGATCAGATTAATCCATTGATGCCTTTCTCTTCTGTTATTTCCTTTTGCACATCATATTACTTCACATTGACTCATGGTATGTATATATTTGTTGAAATTGTGATTCACATTATTTATATCCTGTGTTAATTACTGATATGTTTATTTTTTGGACTAACTGTAAGATAGAGAAGTATAGCCCTGATGAAGGAGCATTAAGACTCCGAAATGCATTGGCAATAAATCTCTCGACTAGAAAAACTGAGCCTACTTAGCTTGTTCTTTCATTTTTTACCAGCACGTGACAATCTAATGAGGATATTGTGGGATGTTTTTACGCATACATCCGAGCCCTACCTCAAAAACTGTGCAGTACTGACATGGAAAACATCATGATGGCCAGAGCTTCCCAGAAAATGCACAGGGAAATGCATGAAGAATAGGCTGCCACTCATTTTTGCCGATGTTATGGGCACAGAAGGGCACTGCCTAAAACCACCATTGGACTACCCACACAGTAGTCTGAAACCATTGGGAATGGCAATGCTGATTGCCAAAAGCAACCTAGAATTGTGGGGAATTCATTTTCTTAAATCCCAAAAATGGGTGCATTACCAGTACTCACCACTATCAGAAAGCCAGCGTTTTAAAACAACACCAGACTTTTTTCTTTTTCGTGTAAAACTGAATAAATGAACCCAAAGCAGGTCAAAGAAAGACTTACTGAGAGGTGGATCCAATGTAAAGTTATATTCTGAAGTGACTTGAAGGTTTATACAAGACTGGCTGAGCTGTGGTTTTCAGCAGTTTAAGTAAATTTGGACTGAAAGACACTAAAAATCGAAATGTTTAAAAGAAATGAGTGACCTACTTTTGAGTGTCACATAGGTTGCAATTGTTTAAATGTCATAGTTTTAAACTTAGAATCAGCATTCTAGCTGCATATGTAAAATGGTTAGTTTTATTTGAATGCAGAAAACTGGGTAACTAAAAGTGAAATTAGCTGGGGCCTGGCTTAAGGAACTGAATTCTGCCCACCAGCTACCCCGACAGGAGTTGAGACTTGCACAACTGCTGTGTTCCCATGCCTAGCTGCCCTTTTGCTGCTCCCACCAAAAGGGATATGACACTTCTCTGATTGGATTACCAAGGGACTGCTAGATACTAAACATAGGACCCAGGCAGAGGGTTTATGGAAGTGGCCATAAATGGCTTCCTCTTGAACAATGGGCCTTCCAGGGCCCAGGCAGATGGTTTATTGCAGGGGTAATAAAAATGGCTTCCTCTTGGCAGAAACTGGGAGGGGGAGAAACTGGAGACAGAGGCTGAGCTTGAAGAAAGTGGAAAGACTGGTTTCTGTACCATGTGACCTGAAAAGACACACCCCTGTAGCCAGAATATGGTTTTAGAAAAAGATGAATAACTCATTGTACAGACTTGTGAAAATTATTTAAATGATACCATAATTCTTGTGATTTTTCTGCCCACATTTTAAGAGGTTTTTAGAACCGGTGGTATGATCTGGGGGCAAGCTAGCAGTTAAGAGGGTATTACTGAAAATGTATGCATGTTAAAAATCTGACACTTCATGAAGTAATGTCCATACTCCTTGCGCACATGTGTATAAATTTGGGGTAATGTCCGATATTACGAAACCAGTTAAAAAGTGCAAATGTTGCCATTTCTGAATGCAAGCTCCCAGGAAGAGCAGATTTGGACAGGGTATACCTCCTGTGATATGTGATGGGTGCATGTAATTTTAAACAAATGTGTACCTGTGCAAATATGTCTTTTGGGTCAAAATATAGATTGTGTGTAATTTGACAGGGGTGGGTTCTCTGTATCATAAACAGACCTCATCATGATGACACTTCATTTCATTCCCCCAATCAAGGGGAAGAGGATTAAGTGGCCAATGACAAGTGGAGAGGGGTAGAGCCTAGTGATGCTGCACACACACCCATTTTCAAAACACATAAAAGCAGACAGTCAGGACAGATAGACACATTCAATTCCATTTGCTGCGGAGCATGCTGCCGGACCATACCACATCCAGAGATCCAGACTTCAAATCCATCAATCTCCAGAGAAAGCTGTTCAGAAAGACCAGAAGCAGTGCTGTACCCAGAGAGAGCAGAGCTGACCCAGACCACTGTTAGCAGAACCAGAGAGCTGACCCAGATCACTGTGAAGAGACCCAGACCAGACCGGAGTCCAGTCCAAAACCTGACCAGATCCGTGGCGAGGCCCATTTATTTCAAAAATATATTGTGAGTACCTAGCAGACTGTGCAGAACCAATCTCTTAGTTAAAATAATATAATTCAATCTATTTTAATCTAAGTAGAACTGCCTCCTAACTGTCACCTGTCATTTGCAAAGCTGTCACTTGTCACTTTGAACTTTAAAATTTCAAATCTGAAAAACGACCTTTACCATATCGCTCATATCTCCGTGACCGTTTGTCTTAGAGACTTGCAGTAACTTCCCTCTGAAAGCTGGGAATCGTGGCGTTTTTCTACGAACCTAGAACCGTATTCCTACCCGATACTTTTGCCGCAATCGCGAAAAAGGCACTCGCGAATTTGCCACCATTTGCAAATTTCTCCACGTGTGAAAACAGCAGTTCTTGCTTTCCTTGCTAAAATTTCGTTTGCCTCTTAAGAACCATCCCTGAATCATTGCTAGAGTGAGCCTGGACTAATATTAACTTGATACCACTCACCCTGAACCTCAAGAGGGAATTAAAAGCATTTTAGCATATTTTTCACTTCATTGCCAGCACATATAAAAGCATTTTGGGCCTGTGTTTCAAACTTCTGTAGTCTAAGCTTGCTGGGGTGAACTGAATTACATTTGATTGCATTTCTGAGAACTGTGTGCTTTCCTTCCATTTCCTTGCATTGCATAAAGGGGGGAGGGGATTGCCAGAGAAAAGTGATTACATTGTTTTGTTGAAATCATATTGAGTATTTTCTGTATTGCATTTTCATTCGACATTACATCCATCTGAACTTATATAAAGCATTCTCTACCACCTTATTCTTCTGTTCCTATTCACAAGTGTGCCAGACTATCCATTATTGATTACTGCTCATATTAAGTGTCATATTCAATTATTAAATTATTATAAAGTGTGATATATATATCTATTGTTTAAATTATCAAATAAACCTTTTAACTCGCAAAACAGAACTACTTCTTGGCTCAGTGGGGTCAGGGGGATTCCAAGAGAGGGGTGTTATATAGGGGTAGTCATCCAGAACGCATGAACTGGACATAAAGATATATCAATAAGGGTTTCCATTCAGTATCCCAGACTAGGCATTGACTTAGCTGTAGTGTTGAATTGAATCCTCTTACAGATTGGGGGCTCGTGCCGGACATTTGGATTAGATCTATCACTTGTGCAGATTAATACAGCGTGCCAGCTGACCAGATACACATATCCGGTCGGAGCACACGCTGTGTTACGCTGTAAAGCACTCCTCAAAGGAACGCTCTAAGGAAAAGGTCTGTTTTGCAAAAATATAATATAAACTTCTGGAAGTCAGGACAGAGACAAATCTCTAGAATGACGACCTTAGTAGACATGAAAATAGCCAGAGAGCACTTCTTACATAAGTTATTTGTGAGAGGTGAGTGGACTCACCAGGACCGCATGGTCTGGTTGCAGGCCATCACGCAACAGGTCACGGAAACAGGGTCAGATATATGGAGAGATCAGGGTCCCTTACATGTGGCCCTGAGTGAACTATACTTGGCTCCTAAAGCTAAGGATGAACAAGACAAGATGGTTAGGATACCGGCATACCTGTACCTATATATGGGAGACATGCAGGATAAATGTACTGAAAGCCAAAATCTGGCGAATGACGGGAAGGAAATTCCCGTCGAGGGGACGGCAGACTTGGACATTAAAATTAGGCGACACAAGTTAAGACACCCGGTCATAGTTGTGACTCCAGAGGGCACCCCTTGTTTACTAGGGAATGACCTCCTGAGAAGGTTGTCACCCCTAATAGATTGTGTAAACAAGGTCCTCTGGACCCAGACTAGCCGACCAATAAAATTAAAAGTGTCAACCATGTTAGTTTAAACGGCACATGCCACATGGTTGAACAAAAATCTGACCAAGTAGAATTTCACTTCCAGAACAACCAAATTCCAGACGTGACAGTAATAGCAGTAGGACAACAGACTGGTGATGGAGGGTCCTCTCTATTTCTGAAAATCAACCTTCCTTCCAGTCTAAAGTGGTACTCCACGCTGGAAGGAAACACTCTGAGATTCTATACTAATCCACAATCAGAAACTCCCACTCCTATAGTCCAGAAAGATGTGAAATCAGCTCAGAGCCTGGCTGATATTCAGCAAATTGGAGAGCAGTTGTTCATCCCTGTCCAATTAAATGATGGGAAGGACTCTGTTCTCGCTCGAGTGTGTGTGAACAACGGTAAGAGCTTCATCAGCGAAGCCAGGTTCCGCCAACTCCCAAAAGATCCAGCCATTCCCACATTCAAACTGATAGACAAATGGGAAATGGACCTGGAAGCACCTAATTCCAAACAGCTCCTGCCAAGCAGGTGTATGCTCAAAATCTCCATTGGCAACAAGAGCATAGTCCATAATTGTTGGGTCGTGCGAGACGTCAATGCCGCCTTTTACTTAGGCAGTGACATTCTCAATCGCTTTGCCATTAGTTTGGACCTAATAAACTTCAAAGCTTGGTCCCGATTAGCGGATAATCCCATGGGCTTTGATGATCCGGAAAAAGCATTTAGGTCAGCTTTATTGCTACCTTATGCAGTTGAAATTCAGATTAAAGAGGAAGTCGCCATCCCAGAAAGGACCCGACAATTCTCCCTGGAAGTGAAAGTTAAAAGAGGACAACATTTGAAAAACCCTGATGCTTACATACATCTAAACGCTTCTCTCCAACAGCAAGGGTTGGGGGTAAACCCAACTCCATTAGTCAACATAGAACATGACACCATTCCAATAGAGATGGATAACAGCGACTTAAAGAGTATTACTCTAGCCGCAGGCACCATTATTGGAATGGCGGTTGATGACCGACATTTTTCCATAGATTTAGGTAATGAACTGTTAGGGCCAATCCCCAAGGACTGCTTTGACAGTGACAATGATGACAATACAACACCAGACAGGATTTTTACCCGGCATGGGGGGAACTTCCTGGTGTACACTTCTTGCCCTTATGGTAAGGAAGATGTGACTTGTGACTTCAGGAGGGATGAGGTGATTTTCCAGGTCCATGAGGGCTGCCTTTCCCACCTGAAGCCTCCAGTCCAAATCAGCACTCTAACCAGGGACTTCTCCACCCAGCTGGAGGAGGCCGCTGAAATAGCCAAACCAGAAGTCTTTCCAGGCTTCAGGCAGATGGTGGAAGAGAGAGTCAACCTAGCTGATGCCTGTGTGACTCTGGAACAAAAGCAAAAGTTGAAACAAGTTTTCTTGGATTTCCAAGATCTCTTTGCGGTAGACTCATATGACTGTGGCCGCACCGACATCCACACAACAACAATCCCCACGGACCCTGGCATGACTCCTGTGTTTGTGAAGCAATATCGCTTGCCTCTCGCATCAATGGAGTCCCTTACTGAAATAATTAAGAACCTTGAGTCCCGGGGAATAATCCGTCCAGTCCACAGCACCTTCAATAATCCGGTGCTGGGAATATTGAAGCCAAACGGCCAGTGGAGACTCTGTGCCGATCTCAGGGAGCTCAACAAACGGGTCCATACTTCCCGATGGCCTCTGCCCTACATTGACCAAGGGCTGGCCCAGATTCAGGGGTCACAGGTATTCACTGCAATAGACCTGAGCAATGGATACTGGACCGTGCCTGTCAGCAGGGAGGACCAATACAAGCTGGCTTTTACCTTTGGGGGCCAGCAGTACACATGGACCCGGACTCCCTTCGGATACCTCAACTCCGGCAATGAATTCAACATTTTTCTACACAAGGCCATGCCCGACCTGAGTGCAAGGGGTAACCTGGCTTATGTAGATGATGTCCTCATCAAAAGTTCATCTGTGGAGGAACACATAGCGGAGATCCGTTATGTTCTGACCCAGTTGAGGGCCGCCGGAGCAAAACTTTCCTTTCAGAAAGCACAGTGGTGTAGAACCCGTGTTAATTTCTTGGGGCATGAGATTACTCCTCAGGGTCTCTGTCCCCAGGAAAAGAAAGTGGAAGCACTTCAGAAACTGAAAGACCCCGCAACTCTGCGGGAACTAAGGAGCCTCCTTGGACTGACTAATTACAGCAGAAAGTTCATTGAGGGCTACGCAGAGATCACCAGACCCCTGATCCATCTCCTGAAGGGGGGGGTCAAGTGGGAATGGGGTCCAGAACAATCCGAGGCAGTAAGACAACTCAAAAGAAGCCTCTCACAAGCGCCTTGCCTAGCTTACCCTGTCAGAAACAAGGAGTTCTTCCTGGAGACGGGGTTCTCTAATACGTGCTTGACGGCAGTATTATACCAAAAGCATGACAAGGTCAATAAAGTAATCTCCTATGCGAGCAAAACTTTATCCTCTGTGGAGGAAAAATTCAACGATTGTGAGAAGGCACTCCTGGCGACGGTGTGGGCATTGAAGAATTACCGCCCGTTTATCCAGGAGGAACACATCATAGTGGAGACTCCACACCAGCCTCTGCAATATCTCCAAAGTGACAGAATCCGGGCCGGAAATGTGAGTAATTCCTGAATTACTTCCTGGATTCTGTCAATGCAAGGCTTTCCTGTGGAGGTCAGATATGGCCAAAACAAGAAGAGTCCCCGCGCGCAAGGTCTGGCTGACTTGCATGATTGTGCCAGAGAAAACTGTCTCGAGGACGAAAGTCTAAAAATCAAGGACAACACGGAGGCATACCTTAATTCCCCACACAAAGTCTTTGAAGAGGACAAGTGTGAGGGAATGCCCACTGTCTATGTGGATGGATGCTCTTACCATGTTGACAACGACGGGGAGAAAGAACTGGTGGCTGGCGTAGGGAATGCATGGGTGAAGGAGTTCCCAGAACCCTCCGCTGGATACAAAATTGGTCCCCGAAGTAGTCAGGTGGCAGAATTGATGGCTGTGCATCAGGCCATCCTCACTGCTGTCCAGCATCAACTCCACGAACTGGTCATAATCACAGATTCGGATTATGTACGGAACGGGTTCGTGGAGCACCTGGTTAATTGGAAAACCAGAGGCATGTTATGTGCTAACAACAAACCCTTGAAACATGGGAAGTTGATCCAAAACATTGATGATCTGGTCACCTCGAAAGGAATGACCATCTATTGGAAGAAGATCAAGGGTCATTCCAAAGTAGAGGGACCAGACAAAACTGGAAATGACTTAGCTGATCAGCTGGCCAAAACCGGGGCCATCCAAGGGGATCTAATTGAGATTGAGTCCCTGCTGGGGGAAATCCAGGTCACTGCTATCACTAGGTCCCAGACAAATGCTCACCATGATCTGTCAACTGCCCAATGGAGCAAGGAGACCCCTGATGCTGATTTAATTACAGCTCAGAAAGGGGATCCAATAATTGGTAAATTTTACCAGCACCTTGAGGACCCTGAGAACTTTCCCCTGACGGATACCGATTACATTGGGAAAGAGGACCTAAGGGTGTTTATGAAATGTCCAAAAATGTTCCGGATCCAAGACGGTTTGCTGGTAAGGAAATCCAAAGCTGGCCACGATCAGTGGGTGGTTCCTACCTCATTCCGAAGCCTGATGTTAAGTCACGCCCATGATGCGGCCACCGCCGGTCATAGGGGGTTTCACACAACACTGGAAATCTTAAGAGAGGTTGCATACTGGCCACACATGGGGCAGGACCTCGACCAATACTTGAAGGGGTGTCTTGTGTGTGCACAATTTCAGCCATCATCCCTCACGCACCGTGCGCCTCTCCAAAAGAGGGGGATGACACTGCCATGGTCAGATTTACAAATCGACTTTGTAGGCCCCGTGATTCGCTCTGCTAGGGGGAATAAGTACATGTTGACTGTGACATGCTTGTTTACCAAGTGGGTGGAATGTCTCCCAGCCCCGAATTGCAAGGCAGAAACTGCAGCTGCCCTGATGATTAACCACATCTTTTCCCGTTTTGGTCTACCTCAAAGGATTGAGTCGGACAGGGGTAGCCACTTCACCAGTGAAGTGATGACAAAGATGTGGGAGATACTGGGGGTCAAAAGGAAGTTGCATATTGCTTACCGGCCAGCTTCTTCTGGGGCAGTAGAGAGATATAACCGAACCATTGTGAGCATACTAAAAAAGTTTGTGGCAGATTCTGGGCCAAGTTGGGATATCCGATTACTCTGGTCCTAATGGCCATCAGATCTACCCCTTCATCTGCAACCAAAATGTCACCATTTGAGTTGATGACTGGGCGCAAGATGGTGCTTCCTCAGCATTTGCTCTACAGGACCCAAGAGCAGACCCTAACAAATGCCTCCACAACTCACGAGTATGTGGAGAATTTAAGGAAACACCTTCAACATGCTTTTGCTTATGCTCAGCGGAATCTAGAAAGATCAGCTGATAGCATGAAGACCCACTATGACCTGAAGACTTCCAGGAAGGAATATCAGGTGGGGGACCGGGTCTATCTATACAATTTCCAAAGGAACCAGGCCAAACAGCGAAAATGTTTGCCTACATGGAAGAGACCCTTTGAGATTATAGACAAAATCTCCCCTGTGGCCTACAAGATCCGCATCCCCAAAGGCGGTTTGGCAGAGGGGGAAGACAAGTGGGTCCACATAAACCAGTTGAAGTGTTGCCATCCCAGGCACACTCTGCAACAACTGGAGGAATCCTCTGGAATCCTAGAGGGTACTGTCTCAGATTAATTCAGTTCTAACTTTAAATATCCTACATATCGCCTATCAAATTCTGAGTTTCTCAATGTGGGTGTTTTTGTTTTTGAATGCAAAAAGAAATGTGCATGTCCATATGTTTTGACTATAAATTTATATGCCACCCCACTATATCAAGGGTGGGGGAAAAATGTCTATGAATAGGTATTGCCGCTCTTCCTTTGTCGTCCTAGGAGAAAGAAAACCTGGAGACGGGCCAAGGAGGACGATCCGGAGACCGGGAGCAGAGACGCAAGGGGCCCAGTGTACCGCCCAATACTTCCATCAGGATCGGCGAGGAGAACCGATCGATCCGACCGGATGGAGGAAAAGATGCTGAACTGTGCCATCTATTGGAAGAAGATGAGGAAACATCCCAGGTCTTGCGAGTCCCATCAGTGAAACAGAATGGCCATCGCAAGAGGGGGGCTTGTGGGATGTTTTTACCCATACATCCAAGCCCTACCTCAAAAACTGTGCAGTACTTACATGGAAAACATCTTGATGGCCAGAAAATGCACAGGGAAATGCATGAAGAATAGGCTGCCACTCATTTTTGCCGATGTTATGGGCACAGAAGGGCACTGCCTAAAACCACCATTGGACTACCCACACAGTAGTCTGAAACCATTGGGAATGGCAATGCTGATTGCCAAAAGCAACCTAGAATTGTGGGGAATTCATTTTCTTGAATCCCAAAAATGGGTGCATTACCAGTACTCACCACTATCAGAAAGCCGGCGTTTTAAAACAACAAGGCCAAAGAAAGACTTACTGAGAGGTGGATCCAATGTAAAGTTATATTCTGAAGTGACTTGAAGGTTTATACAAGACTGGCTGAGCTGTGGATTTCAGCAGTTTAAGTAAATTTGGACTGAAAGACACTAAAAATCTAAATGTTTAAAAGAAATGAGTGACCTACTTTTGAGTGTCACATAGGTTGCAATTGTTTAAATGTCATAGTTTTAAACTTAGAATCAGCATTCTAGCTGCATATGTAAAATGGTTAGTTTTATTTGAATGCAGAAAACTGGGTAACTAAAAGTGACATTAGCTGGGGCCTGGCTTAAGGAACTGAATTCTGCCCACCAGCTACCCCGACAGGAGTTGAGACTTGCACAACTGCTGTGTTCCCAGGCCTAGCTGCCCTTTTGCTGCTCCCACCAAAAGGGATATGACACTTCTCTGATTGGATTACCAAGGGACTGCTAGAGACTAAACATAGGACCCAGGCAGAGGGTTTATGGAAGTGGCCATAAATGGCTTCCTCTTGAACAATGGGCCTTCCAGGGCCCAGGCAGATGGTTTATTGCAGGGGTAATAAAAATGGCTTCCTCTTGGCAGAAACTGGGAGGGGGAGAAACTGGAGACAGAGGCTGAGCTTGAAGAAAGTGGAAAGACTGGTTTCTGTACCATGTGACCTGAAAAGACACACCCCTGTAGCCAGAATATGGTTTTAGAAAAAGATGAATAACTCATAGTACGGACTTGTGAAAATTATTTAAATGATACCATAATTCTTGTGATTTTTCTGCCCACATTTTAAGAGGTTTTTAGAACCGGTGGTATGATCTGGGGGCAAGCTAGCAGTTAAGAGGGTATTACTGAAAATGTATGCATGTTAAAAATCTGACACTTCATCAAGTAATGTCCATACTCCTTGCGCACATGTGTATAAATTTGGGGTAATGTCCGATATTACGAAACCAGTTAAAAAGTGCAAATGTTGCCATTTCTGAATGCGAGCTCCCAGGAAGAGCAGATTTGGACAGGGTATACCTCCTGTGATATGTGATGGGTGCATGTAATTTTAAACAAATGTGTACCTGTGCAAATATGTCTTTTGGGTCAAAATATAGATTGTGTGTAATTTGACAGGGGTGGGTTCTCTGTATCATAAACAGACCTCATCATGATGACACTTCATTTCATTCCCCCAATCAAGGGGAAGAGGATGAAGTGGCCAATGACAAGTGGAGAGGGGTAGAGCCTAGTGATGCTGCACACACACCCATTTTCAAAACACATAAAAGCAGACAGTCAGGACAGATAGACACATTCAATTCCATTTGCTGCGGAGCATGCTGCCGGACCATACCACATCCAGAGATCCAGACTTCAAATCCATCAATCTCCAGAGAAAGCTGTGCAGAAAGATCCAGAAGCAGTGCTGTACCCAGAGAGAGCAGAGCTGACCCAGACCACTGTTAGCAGAACCAGAGAGCTGACCCAGATCACTGTGAAGAGACCCAGACCAGACCGGAGTCCAGTCCAAAACCTGACCAGATCCGTGGCGAGGCCCATTTATTTCTAAAATATATTGTGAGTACCTAGCAGACTGTGCAGAACCAATCTCTTAGTTAAAATAATATAATTCAATCTATTTTAATCTAAGTAGAACTGCCTCCTAACTGTCACCTGTCATTTACAAAGCTGTCACTTGTCACTTTGAACTTTAAAATTTCAAATCTGAAAAACGACCTTTACCATATCGCTCATATCTCCGTGACCGTTTGTCTTAGAGACTTGCAGTAACTTCCCTCTGAAAGCTGGGAATCGTGGCGTTTTTCTACGAACCTAGAACCGCATTCCTACCCGATACTTTTGCCGCAATCGCGAAAAAGGCACTCGCGAATTTGCCGCGATTTGCAAATTTCTCCACGTGTGAAAACAGCAGTTCTTGCTTTCCTTGCTAAAATTTCGTTTGCCTCTTAAAACCCATCCCTGAATCATTGCTAGAGTGAGCCTGGACTAATATTAACTTGATACCACTCACCCTGAACCTCAAGAGGGAATTAAAAGCATTTTAGCATATTTTTCACTTCATTGCCAGCACATATAAAAGCATTTTGGGCTTGTGTTTCAAACTTCTGTAGTCTAAGCTTGCTGGGGTGAACTGAATTACATTTGATTGCATTTCTGAGAACTGTGTGCTTTCCTTCCATTTCCTTGCATTGCATAAAGGGGGGAGGGGATTGCCAGAGAAAAGTGATTACATTGTTTTGTTGAAATCATATTGAGTATTTTCTGTATTGCATTTTCATTCGACATTACATCCATCTGAACTTATATAAAGCATTCTCTACCACCTTATTCTTCTGTTCCTATTCACAAGTGTGCCAGTGCCAGACTATCCATTATTGATTACTGCTCATATTAAGTATCATATTCAATTATTAAATTATTATAAAGTGTGATATATATATCTATTGTTTAAATTATCAAATAAACCTTTTAACTTGCAAAACAGAACTACTTCTTGGCTCAGTGGGGTCAGGGGGATTCCAAGAGAGGGGTGTTATATAGGGGTAGTCATCCAGAACGCATGAACTGGACATAAAGATATATCAATAAGGGTTTCCATTCAGTATCCCAGACTAGGCATTGACTTAGCTGTAGTGTTGAATTGAATCCTCTTACAATATTTGTTTACATTAGATAACTTGCATTCGAAATTCATTTGGAACTGATAGCACATGGAATATTGCTTAATATTGTATTGCTTAATATTGTATGCATTATTCTCGTAGTAACCTCGGATGAGGAACCATTTGCGAGCAACTGTTTAGCTATGTGTTGTTCACCCGTCTTCTTTTTGGTCATGTTTGAGTACAACACATTGTGATGCTCTTCTAAATAAAAAGTCTTTTTTTCTTGGCTTCACTATTGAAGTAGTCTGAGGGTCTGGAAACTGATTCCTCCCCACAGTGTTCCTTCCTTGGCCCTTTGCATGCTTCAGGTCAACACCAAAATACTCACTTGAACATAACATGGCACATTGATATGATGCTAATATATATATGGTCAAAGCAACTTTCTCTTACTAGCACTTGCAAATGGAAGTGTCAATGTGTTTAATAGAGATGCCACAACACTTGCACAGCCCTGGCACACCTATTTAGCTGGATCATACTGTGCTCCATGCCTTTGTATGTGGGTGAGGGGCAGTGATCCTCTGCCACCTGTTGCGACATTTGGCACCATCGGTTTGGAATTATTGATTAAGGCCCTCATCAGTGTTGACAAAAAATACTGACTCTCCATTTACAGCCAAGGACCTGTAATTAATTCTTGTTCAGAACATTGTTTACTAACCCAGAGAGCACTTTGCAGCCTTTCATTGATATTTATATGTGGGTATGTAATCAATAATCAATGTGCATGATCCACCTGGGGGAGCCCGTACTGACAACACATTTCATTGTTTATCTGATTTGCTTAGTGACTGGTCACCTGGGGATAACATTGACATGATATTGTTAAAGGGTGACATTAATGCACAATGTGTATGTAATAGAATTGTACCTCCAACAGGTTTTGTTCAAAGTAAAAGTATGATGAAGCAAAATAGACAAAATGTCCAAGGGCAATTATGGTTGGGATTTATGAGACATTGGAAGTTGACCTTATTGAATGGTAGAACTTGTTGTGATATGCCTGGGGATTATACATGGGCAAGAGGAGTTAGTAGGGCAACAATTGATCATGAATGCGTTAACACAAACCTATTGTTGGAAGTGCAACATTTTATAGTGACAAGCAGCCCATTTAGTGATCACGTGCCTTTATTACTTGCTGCCAGTCTGAAGCTTGATGTAAAATTAGATAGGGGTAGGTAAGACGAAAGCTAATATTAAGGGAAACCAGGTTAGATAGGGCAGCCAAGTCTGTCAGTAAAGTCATAGGCTACATGAAGAATTTAAGTTATAGTGACCTGGAACATATAAGGTTACTGCCCCTTGATGAAATAGAAACCTGGTTGAGAGATTTGTCAACTAGTATGACAATAATTATGGGTTGCTGGTCTGTTATGGAGAAGAGACAGACATGTAACATATTTGATGAAGAAATGTCAGCAAGGAAAAAGGATATGACTTGTGATATCAGGCAGGCCTTCGGAAATACCTTTAATTCTTATATGCAACAGAAGTTTATTATAGGTATATAAAATAACTACCATAATAGTATAAAATGGGGAAGGAAGCTGGGCAGGGATGCAAAATGGCAACATATGTTAGAGATAATAAAAGGGGGTAATCATCGTAGATTACATAGATTATGGGAAATTCTGAACAAAACGTGGGTGTGTCTCTAAATAAGGATTTCTTTTACTTATTTATTTCATTTGTAGAGTGCCTAAACCCTCAGGCATCAGGGCGTTGTTGTAGACCAGTTACATTTGAGCTTGATTCTTAAGAGGGGGTTCATCAATTTAATCCCGATCGTTACAAGCAAATGGATCAAACATATTACACAAACATTGGCAGATAAAAATAAACCTATATCGATTCAGGTTGATAGCAAGCAGATATATTTGGATTCGGGTTATGATAAGCAGGACATTATGTGCAAAAATCTGAATAACTCCAGGGCACCCGGGCCGAACGGTTTGGCTAATATTGCGCTGGGAAGTCACCTTATGGTTTGGCCCATCATATTGGACATATTGTTTCAAAAAGTTTGTCGTGGTGATGGTCTCACTCTGCTATGGAATCAAGTCATACTAGTACCTGTATATAAAAAAAGGCTCACGTGAAGTCCCTGCAAATTATAGTTATTGTTATGCGTTACTGGTAAGATTTGTGCTTACTTCTTGTTAAGGAAGTTGCAAGCCTGGGTTAAATCAAAGGGAATATTGGACAATTTCCAGATAGGTCTAGAGACGGTTCCACCGTCGTCCAAAGTCTGATGGATACACTAGTCTATAGCACTAAGCAAAATAAGAGTCACTGTCTCTATGCGACTTTTGTGGATTTCAGGGCAGCATTCAATTCTGTTGATCGATCATGATAGATTATGGGAGAAATTAAGAATCTACATCTGCCCTGATCCCCTACTAAGGATGATTCAGCATATTCATTGTAATACACAGGTCCGGGTGAAATTGAGTGGTGAGGGAGTGATGATCCCGCCTATATATGTTAACAAGAGGGTTAATCAGAGGTGCTTACTGGCCCCCCTGTTATTTAACCTTTATCTAGCTGATGTACGAATCAGATTAAAAACACTACAAAAGTATCTCCCGAAGTTTGCTTGGACTTTGATTAATTGTGTCATGTACGCCAATGATCTGGTTATTGTAGATCACACCTATTTTGGTATGATAGAAGCCTTTAAGATCTCTGTAAGTACGCTGAAAGGCTTGTACTAGAAATTAATCTAGAGAAAACGAAAGTATTGTTTTTTGCAAAAAAACAGAACTGTCCAGTTAGTTACTCCACAAGGTTCTATAGATTATGTAAACTATTACACATATTTGGGGGTTGAAATCTCTGCTGGAAGTCCCTATGAGGAGTTACTGGAGGGGAAAAGGATTAAGACAATAGCCATGACTGCTAAAATCATAACATTTGCTAGAGAGATAGCAGGGCTCTAGATCAAAGGGATTATCTTGGTGTATAAGCAATTGTTTTGTTCTACTCTATTGTACTGGCTGATTGCATTTGTACTGGATATGAGTACATGCTTATATGTGCAGGAAGGCTATTTCTGGAAGCGGTTGCTTGGTTTGCCACAAACAGTGCTGCTTGAGATCCTAAGACTTCGATTAGGTCTCATTTCGTTGCCTGCTCTGGTGTTGAAAAACAGGGCATTGTTTACATACAAGCAACAAAAAACCCTTTATGCAGAGTTTTGAAATTGTTGGGGGATTACATGGCAAACACCGGGGGTCAGATATAGAAGGAAGGTGGATAAGTTGTTCATCGAGATGGGTTGGTATCCCGATTGGAAGAAAGAAACAAATGCAATTTTGTTATTTTTTTATTGTGCTATAGTTTACAAAAGGAAACTCTACACACATATGCACATGTAAACACATTCATGAGTTTAACAAAATGCTAAAATACAATAATAAAACACACATAGAAAAAACATAAAACTCATGTTGCATTATACGTATTGCTCCATAGAAAACCATTTGTTAAAACAAAGAAATTTCATAGTTAGTCTCGACCATTTAAAAAAAGTCCCTAACATGAATTAACAAACTGTCATTTGGAGTCACTAAGAGTTGCCACCCAAAAGACTCCCAATTTAACAATGCGTGAGTGCAAAAATAGTGTTTAAAAATGTCATCCCGATAAGCAACTTAATCTGTGCATTCCACAACAGGATGTTTGAAGGACTCACGCTCAACATTACAGCATCGATATATTCATTCAGAAAATGAAGCCGATGCCCAGGCCCTAATACGTCATCGGTTGTGAGTAAATTTAATTGTAAGCGCAACCAGAAATTTCTAAACAAATGTAATAATAAATGAATTTATTTGTAAAATCGAGCTATGGGATTGGCATAGGAATTACATGCACCTTGCCATCTTAAAGCATTATAAGAACAATAGCACGGTGATTTGTAGGTTTAAAATACTCAGCCTTACTGTTAAGAACACTCAGCCTTACTTACCAGGGGAGGAAAGAGAGCTCAGAGGTAATGTGTTTGTCTAGAAGCAAGACACCGAAGCACAACACAGGTTCAAATCCTGTTCCCTGGCTTAGAAACCACTTGTTGGTATTAAGCACATTATAAAAGAACAATTATATTTATGGAGTTATGTCCTCTCCCAGCTAAGCAGATGTTTGCTTATGTTATGTGACGTTCTGATGTAAGTTTTACCGAAGTTCATACGGAGTAGAAGACCAGGAAGTCCCTACTGTATGGCCTTTCCTCTAATGCCTGCAAATCTTTTCTCTTGGTCGCCTAGGAGACGAGCGCGCGGGAGGAAGAGAAGGAGGACGACGGTTTGTCCTGGGCGTATTGAGAGGGAAGAGAAGAAGAGCTGCGGTGAAAGAAAGTGAGGCCGATGAAAATACCTGTTAGAAGAACAAAATACAGGCAGAGGGAGTGCCGCGACGACAGCGAAGCCTCATCTGTAAACTCCGACGTAGAGTTGTTTGACGGAAAGAATCAAGAAGGGAGCATTAAAACAGTACGTGTGACCGCTGTCTCCGTATCATAGAAAAGCCTTGATGGTAAGGTTTCTCTGCGATTACCCGAAAGGATCAAATAAAAGGTACGGAAATGAGTGAAAACGAAGAGAAAGGATGTGTTATTAATAGAAGTGGAGAAACGCTGTGAAGTTGAACAAAGACAGCGCTGTTGCGTTTTGCTACGAATTTACGAGTCGGCAGAGGGGCGAAAGATACTATTTATATTTTATTGATTGATGCCAGTTAAGCACCGTTGTGCCACCCTTTGGTTATATATATTTTTTCTCTGATAAAATAAACACGGACTGCATCATAACAACGAGCAGCTCAGTGTTGGAAGTTTTAAAACTGAAATACTGCAAAACTCGCTCTATTAGACAAGAGAAGATGAATGTTACTAACGAATGAGAGACTAGTCCGGCGGATGGGGAAGAGTAAAGGAATGACTCAAAGCAGAACATATTAGCGACAAAAACAAAGAATATTAATTACTGGTGACCTTAAAAAAATATTGAGTTTTGATATAAAGAGTGAGAAAGCAAGAAAACAAAAGAAGGTAGAGAAGAACAACTTAAATGAGAGTGAGATGTCTTTAACTGAATTTTGAAATTGCCAAAAGAAGGAACTATAGTCTCTTACCTGATCTGCTATGAAAATATCCACCTGCATGAAGTTTGAAGCCACCCAGAGAAATTGTATCCTTTTCAGTATCTAGAAAGAAAGAGAAAATACATATTAAGTTAATAAAAGAATTGGGTTCTCGTTGTAATCCAACCAACCTACGTATTGGCTCTGAGTATCATTCTTGTCTTAAAGGCCATTCTCACAATTGGTGTCAGAAGTGGGATAGGAGAACGCTATGGAGGACCTTATTAAAACCCTAAGTGAGGGACAACAATTATTACAACAGGCATTACAATTACAGACTCAGCAGGCCCAAGCAGACAGACTAGCATTTCAACAAGCCTTACAAATGCAGCAAGCCCAACTACTTGAGGTTACCACTACCAGGAACAACACTCCAGTACCTACCTCGGTGTTACAAAAATACTCGACAGGAGAAGACCCTGCACACTTTTTTGTGAATTTTGAAAGAGTTGCTCGAAATGCACAGTGGCCAGTCGAGAGATGGTGCCATTACATTGCACCATTGATGACCGGGGAAATGCAGGCAGCTTATCAAACAGCCAACCCAACAGGAGACACTACGTATGGAGATATGAAGAAAGTAGTGTTAGAGAGGATGGGACACGATGAAGAAACGTATCGCATCAAATTCAGAGACATCAAGTTGGGTGGAGAGGAAACTCCTAGACAGTTGTACTACCGAGTTAAAGAACTGGCAGAAAAATGGTTACAACCCACTGTGTCCTCTCCAAATGAAATAACGGAGAAAGTGATATTAGAACAATTTATTGAGGCTCTTCCTGGTCCTGTTCAGAGATGGGTTAAACAACACCATAGACTGTCTTTAAGGGAAGCAGTAGATGTGGCGTCGGCATATCAAAAGGCTGGACAGGGCCGGATAATGACGTATCCGACAGCTAATAAGTTACATCATCCTATGAATAAACCTGTGCCTCCATCGAGATGGCCACATTCTATGTTGAAGAAGCCTGAAGGAGAAGTTTTACGTTCCCGACCAAACAGTGAGGGTCCTAGCAATTATCGTCCTTTCACCTCCACAGTTCGAGGTCCTCAATGTTTTGATTGCGGTGAATGGGGCCATCTTGCTAGGTTCTGTCCAAAGAAAACAAAGACGGAACCAATGGATGTGGGAGTCTTCGACTCCTTGAAAGAAAATGAATATTTGGAATACCCACCTGGAAAACAACCTCAATACCTGTATACTTGTGATGCGGAAGTGGATGGAAAGCACACAACTGCATTGATCGACTCAGGGAGTCTACAGACCGCTATAACACAAGAGTTGGTAGGTGAAGCTTATCGATCTTCTGGGGAAATTCCAATACGTTGTGTACATGGGGATGTAAAATCTTACCCATCAAAGAATATCCAGATTAAGCTAGGCGGGGAGACCATGGGGGTGAAAGCAGCTGTTCTTCCCAATCTACCAAAGCCATTATTAGTTGGGTCCGATATACCTGAGTTACCTAAATTAATACATAAAATTGAGAAGAGCTGGTGGGAAACTGCCCCTTTCTTTGAAGAAGAAATCGACCCTCCAACCAATAAAGCAATTAAGAGTAAAAAATTAAAGAAACTTCAGAAAAAAGAATGGAAGAGTAAGAATGTACTTCCCATAGCAGTGGACTGGAAGATAGAGGAAGATGGTGATAGTTTCAGGGCCGCTCAAGATCTAGACCCCTTACTTCAGTATGCCAGGGAACGAGCTTTGGAAGATCCTAAGGGTCAAGGTCCACATTTCATCAAAGAGAAAGGGTTGCTGTACCGAGTGAGTAAATCCCGAACTGGGGATGAGTTGAAGCAACTTGTAGTTCCTCAGAAATATTATCCAACAGTATTAGAAGTCGGGCACGTACAAGTTGGGGAGGGACACCTCGGAACAGAGAAGACGACTAAGAAGATTTTAGACAGGTTTTACTGGCCAGGGATTTATCAACAAGTATTTAGATTTTGTCAAGCCTGTGAGGAATGCCAAAAGAAAAATAGGGCCAACGTAAAGAAAGCTCCACTACAACCAATGCCCCTAGTACAGGAACCATTCAGCAGAATTGGTATCGATATTGTCGGACCTATTGATCCCACGAGAAGAGGTCATGAATACATCCTCGTTGTGGTAGACTATGCCACTCGCTACCCCGAAGCTTTCCCCTTAAAGGCCACTAATATACAACAGATATGTGACGTATTAATCCCTTTTATAGGTCGAGTGGGGATTCCTCGAGAAATTGTTACAGACCCAGGAACAAACTTTATGTCCAGTGTGATGAAACAAGTCTGCGATACATTAAAGATAGAACATCTGAAGACAGCAGTATACCATCCACAAACGGATGGGTTAGTAGAACGCTATAACCAGACTATCAAGCAGATGATACGGAAAACAACCTCACCAGAAGACAAAGACTGGGACCGAATACTACCGTGGATACTAATGACCCTCAGAAATACTCCACAATCTTCCACAGGCTTCTCACCCTTCGAATTGTTGTTTGGAAGACCCGTGAGGAGTTTGTTAGACGTATTGAAAGAAAATTGGGAGGAACAACCAGAACAGGAGTTGTCCCTAACTGAATATGCCTCACAACTGCAGGAACGAATAGAAAGACTACGGGTTGTAGCAAGAGATAATCTTCTCCAAGCTCAGTTGAACCAAGAGAAGTATTACAACCAGAAAGCCCAACTTCGTACCTTTAAGAAAGGAGATCAGGTTCTAATCTTAATGCCAACGTCAGACAACAAAATGTTAGCCAGTTGGAAGGGACCTTTCGAGATCCAAGAAGTTTTGGGACCCTTAACATATAAAGTGAAGCAACCCGGTAGTAGACTTATGTGTCAGACGTATCATGTAAATTTGCTTAAGAAGTGGATTCCACCAATACAGAACGTCGCTATGATCACTAATGATGTACCATTAGAAGGAAACTTTCCCCAGATAAAAGAGAAAATAGGTGTCGAAGGGTTAAATATCAACATGGAGTTAACGGTACTACAGAAATCTGAGCTGTCTCATCTTTTACAAGATTTTGATGACGTATTCTCTTCTCTTCCAGGAAGAACTAGTCTAACCTACCATCGTATAGAAACTAAACCAGGGTCTATAGTACGACTCCGACCTTATCGGATACCTGAGTCAAAAGTAAAAGCCATCAACCAAGAAGTTCAAGAAATGCTAGAGTTGGGAATCATCGAACCATCATTTAGCGACTGGAGTTCCCCAGTAGTCCTGGTCCCGAAGCCAGATGGTAGTGTAAGATTCTGCATGGACTTTCGGAAATTGAATGAAATTTCTAAATTTGACGCTTATCCGATGCCACGCATCGAAGATCTCTTGAATAATCTAGGGAAGGCCAAGTTCTTGACTACCATCGATCTGACCAAGGGCTATTGCCAGGTACCGTTATCAGCAGCCGACAAAGAGAAAACGGCCTTCGCTACTCCGACCGGACTCTACCAGTTTACGGTATTACCCTTTGGCCTCCATGGCGCACCAGCAACCTTTCAGAGGTTGATGAATCATTTGATAAAAGGGCATGAAGGATATGTTGGTGCTTATCTAGATGACATCATTGTATATAGTAAAACCTGGCAAGAACATATGATTCATCTAAGGAAGCTACTCGTAACACTGAAAGAGGCTGGTTTACATATAAACCCTAAGAAAACCCATATAGCTGAGTTCCATACGAAGTATTTAGGGTATTATGTTGGACAAGGGATAATTAGACCCCAAGAGGAGAAAGTAAAGGCCATCAAAGAGCTGAAGTTCCCAGAAAATCCAAAACAAATACGAGCCTTCCTTGGGTTTGTGGGGTATTACAGAAGATTTATTCCACACTTTTCTACTTTGGCTACTCCACTAACAAATCTGTTGAGGAAACCCTACTTACCAAAGAAAGACTGGCAGAATACTGAAGCTATCGAAGCCTTTAATGCTTTAAAAGAAGCTCTCACCGGTAAGGCAATGTTACAATGCCCTGATTTTGAATCCCCATTTGTTCTTCAGACGGATGCTTCAGGAACGGGACTTGGGGCAGTCCTTCTACAGAATCAAGGGAAAGGCGAAAGACCAGTGCTGTTCATCAGTCGTAAATTATTACCTCACGAACTTAACTACCCAACAATAGAAAAGGAGTGTTTAGCTGTTAAGTGGGCCATTGATGCTCTTAGATACTATCGGCTGGGACGGGAATTTACCCTAATGACGGATCATGCACCGTTAGTATGGTTAGCACTCAACAAGGACTCAAATCAAAGAGTACTAAGGTGGTTCCTTTCCCTCCAGCCCTTCTCTTTTAAAACCGTTCACAAACCTGGGAAGCTGTTGTCACAAGCCGATTATTTATCCAGGGCACATACCCTTACCGAACGTAAGGGTTTAGTAGAGGGGGTGTGACGTTCTGATGTAAGTTTTACTGAAGTTCATACCGAGTAGAAGACCAGGAAGTCCCTACTGTATGGCCTTTCCTCTAATGCCTGCAAATCTTTTCTCTTGGTCGCCTAGGAGACGAGCGCGCGGGAGGAAGAGAAGGAGGACGACGGTTTGTCCTGGGCGTATTGAGAGGGAAGAGAAGAAGAGCTGCGGTGAAAGAAAGTGAGGCCGATGAAAATACCTGTTAGAAGAACAAAATACAGGCGGAGGGAGTGCCGCGACGACAGCGAAGCCTCATCTGTAAACTCCGACGTAGAGTTGTTTGACGGAAAGAATCAAGAAGGGAGCATTAAAACAGTACGGGTGACCGCTGTCTCCGTATCATAGAAAAGCCTTGATGGTAAGGTTTCTCCGCGAGTACCCGAAAGGATCAAATAAAAGGTACGGAAATGAGTGAAAACGAAGAGAAAGGATGTGTTATTAATAGAAGTGGAGAAACGCTGTGAAGTTGAACAAAGACAGCGCTGTTGCGTTTTGCTACGAATTTACGAGTCGGCAGAGGGGCGAAAGATACTATTTATATTTTATTGATTGATACCAGTTAAGCACCGTTGTGCCACCCTTTGGTTATATATATTTTTTCTCTGATAAAATAAACACGGACTGCATCATAACAACGAGCAGCTCAGTGTTGGAAGTTTTAAAACTGAAATACTGCAAAACTCGCTCTATTAGACAAGAGAAGATGAATGTTACTAACGAATGAGAGACTAGTCCGGCGGATGGGGAAGAGTAAAGGAATGACTCAAAGCAGAACATATTAGCGACAAAAACAAAGAATATTAATTACTGGTGACCTTAAAAAAATATTGAGTTTTGATATAAAGAGTGAGAAAGCAAGAAAACAAAAGAAGGTAGAGAAGAACAACTTAAATGAGAGTGAGATGTCTTTAACTGAATTTTGAAATTGCCAAAAGAAGGAACTATAGTCTCTTACCTGATCTGCTATGAAAATATCCACCTGCATGAAGTTTGAAGCCACCCAGAGAAATTGTATCCTTTTCAGTATCTAGAAAGAAAGAGAAAATACATATTAAGTTAATAAAAGAATTGGGTTCTCGTTGTAATCCAACCAACCTACGTATTGGCTCTGAGTATCATTCTTGTCTTAAAGGCCATTCTCACAGTTATGCATCGCCTATTTGCCGGTATTAGCAAATACTCGATCTTGGTGAAATGTCCCTATTGATTCTAGGGCGTGTAGAATGTGTGCAAGGCAAAAGATAAAGGAAACTGCACGGAATGTACTTACCCAATTTATAAATAAAGGGTTGCAATACATATGTAGGTGAGTTAGATCTGTGCATCATTACGATTATATTAAAAGAGATGCATTTTTGAATTTATGTTTAAACACTGGAAATATGCCCTTGAACTTCGCTTTCTATGGTGTATGGTTGGAGGTTTTTAAAGATTGTGTTCACAAGTTGAAATCTGTAGTGTATGAATTTGAACATTTAAGATAATTTATGATTTTATGAATAGAATGTTCAATAATTTGTCAGGATCTTAAGAATGTTATCAAGACATTTTTTTAAGTTGCCAATTTTACTTTTATTTTTTATTTTAAATGTGATATCTTAATCTATTTACTTTTTATTTGTGTAAAGTTTTTATTAATGAACACATTAATAATAAATAAATATATAATCAAGGATTGTGCCCTAACAGAACTTGAGAGTGACTGTTATGCCCTAGGAGAAAACCAGAGGTACTCGTAGACCGTGGAGACCAGTAGTTCATTAACATGGTAGTGTTTTCCTCTGAGACGGAATTCACAGCTTCGAAATGGGCACTTATGGAGCAATGGTGAGGGAGAAAGAGGACAATGTTAGACTTACCACATTGGATAAATCTAACCTATCAATGAATATAGTGCTTGAAGTAGGAACCAGAACAACTTCACATCAAATTGTATCAGTTGTGGCTTATAGCCACAAAAGCAACAGGGCAATGTTAAGAATGTATGAAAATAATGTTTTAATATATCATATGCTTATTGTCTGGGCTCTTCCGGGAGCTAAATATTTATAAAAAAGGACTCTGGTGTAAGCAAGAGTTGGGGAACTCAGGTTGACTCCTTACTGGTAAGCAGTGATTCTGCTAGATGCCCAGCCAGAGGTGCAATGGCACATGGGTGGGTACAGCCTGAAGCTTGGGTTTACATCTTGCAGGAAAGCAATTTGTGGCTAGTTGGGATGCAACATCAGCACAAGTTACCCTTGATTGTTGGTTGTTGATGGGCACTGGAGAACAGGGCGCGGGAGTAAAGACAGAAATAGATATTAGCAAAGTTATAGTGTATGAGCCAGCAGATACAGCAGCGTTCATAAACACATAATTACAGGGATGTGGTTTCACCAAAATGCCAGGGGTATGGAAGCCTTGTATAGCCTGGAAATCGACCAACAGTGGATGACATTCACCTCCTCTCCCAGGACACAATAGATACTAATCAGGGGGTATCCACTGGTCCATCTCTCTATTCTCTCTCGTAGTTATAATTGTCAATATTGAAAACTTTCCTTACTAATCAAACTCAGAGTTTATAGCAACACAAGTAAAGCATTGTATTGTGATCTGGTTATTCTGTCCCTTGGTTGATGTGTGTGCGTGCTGTGCCTGTTGGAATGTTGGTATGCAATGTTTGTTTGTGGTATGTGAGGGACATTCCATTTAAGTCAGTTGGAGCCTGATTGTATTTGATGTGGGGCCGGTGGATGTCTCCCTCCCTATGTATCTTCCTACTTGTTGCACCTTATGTACTTACATGTGTAACTCCTGTCTGAGACCTAGTAAAGACTTGAACCTAGCTTGGTGCCCTTCTGTTAACCCTGAGTGCTCATCTCAACACTGGCGATGAGGATTTCAGAACAGGCTTCGACAAAAAGGAGTGTCCCGCACCCAAAAGAAACTCTGGGAAGAGGGTGTGCTGTGAAGAGGCCATTTGAAGGTGGCAGAGGTGAGGAGAGGTACTGGGATGGCGAGCACAGTATGTAGGTGCATTGAGGAAGGGAACGCTGACCGCTGCGAAGTAAAGCGCCAGCTCCAATCTAGGTCAGCAGTGATGCAGGGAGACATCCACCGGGCCCCAGAGAGTGGCCTAGGATCAGGGGTCCCGCTCTATGATAAAGGACCTATTGCCTGTGATTCCTCCAGCGCAGGCATGGCTGGTTTGGAAAGTGCCGCGAGTTGCCTTGCAAGCAGGTGCATGGCGGACAAAGAACAGTGCCGTGAGGTGATCATATTTGAAATGGCAGTGTTCCGTTTGCACAAAGTGAAAGTTAGGCCCAAGAAAAGGAGCCGCACATGGGGCATAGTTAAACAAGTGTGGGTGATGCAAATGTGGACGGATAACAGCTCTGTATGTGACCGTTTGGAGCAGGGAAGTGGTCTGCATCGGTCAGAGGGCAGTTCTGCTTTGATGACGTCGATGGCCAAGAAGGATGTGTCTAGGCGCCTCAAGGGCGTCGGTTGGTCCGATGCAGCTGTCATCAAGAGTAAAGGGAATGCGCTCCCAGCACACGTTGTTTTGTTGGCCGATGGGGCTGACTGCAGAGCTGGAAGGAGCGCGCACCTATCGGTGAATTTGCCGAAAGAGGTTACAGAGATCTTTTTCGCTGGTATGGAGAATCGAATGGATAGGCCGGCTCTCGATCATCAGGGTATTTTGTCAACTGTTTTCACTGTTTCAAAGGTTGTCTCGATAACAAAAACGGAAAGTACTGCATTGGAGTGTGACCATATGTGGCAAAGTCAATGTTCTTAAACTAAATGTGAGTCTATTGAGAATTTTCAAAGTACTGCAGCTAACTGTGAACCGGTGTGCACCGCTAAGTGTACTGCAGCAGAGTGTGGTACGGGTATGGAATTTTTGACCATTCAACCAAGTGTTGACTGTTTGGACAATGTTTTTGGTAACTTCAAGGAGCCTGCTGGGAGGCGGCAGGAGAGTACACCATCAATAGTGAAGAGTGACAGGTGGCGTGGAGGACTGTAGAACTTTGAGATGTTAGATGCTGCTTTAGGAGGGTTCCTCGATCTACATGAATTTTAATGTTGCCTTAATTGTTGTGAAATTGTGTTAAAAGTTTTATCCACAGGTTCATCTCACAAATATATATTTTTTAAAAGGACTTTGTGGCTATAGATAGTGAACCCAGTTGTAGTACTTAGCTCCTGATTCTCATGTCTATAATGCTCAATTTGCCTGTTTTGTTGAGTGAGTGCCTTGTGTGGTGTTGTGGTGGGTTTGGTCTCTATTTTAGTTACGGAGACCGCTGGGAGTGACATTTTTGCCTTTGTTGCCTAGGTTCCCCGAAACACTTCATTTCAAAGTTTTAAGGAGACTTTATGTCCCGGCGTTGTGTTTGTGGCATGGTTCCAGGGGGATTTGTTATCCCAGGCGCCCCAACATTTTCCTTTGTGTGTCAAGTTTTAAGGGTACTGTGTGTCCTGGCGTTGTTGGTTGTGGTGGCATGGCTTCAGGGGGATTAATGTTTTAAGGGGACTGTGAGTCCGGCATTGTTGGTTGTGGCAGCATGGTTTCAGTGGGTTTAGTTATCCCAGGCGCCCAACATCTTTTTTGTGTCAGGTTTTAAGAGGACTTTGTGTCTCGGCGATGTTGTGTTGCGGCATGGTTTCAGGGGGATTATTTATCCCAGGCACCCCGACATTTTTTTTTTTTTGGTCAAGGAAAAAGGGGGATTGTTATTCCTGCGTGATTGTGCTTGCAATTAATTTCGGTGTTATCAATTGATGTTCGATGAAATGCTGAGTGAGAGTTGGTGGAAATGTCCAATGTTCATTAATGCAATGTTTTGGTCAAGGAAAAAGGGGGATTGTTATTCAGGCGTGATTGTGCTTGCAATTGATTTCGGTGTTATCAATTGATGTTCGATGAAATGCTGAGTGAGAGTTGGTTGAAATGTCCAATGTTCATTAATGCAATGTCAATATATTTTTTTTCCAGAGGTTCATATCACAGGAAAAGGGCTTTGTAGCACTTCATGTCAAAGATTAGTTTGACTTTCTGCGGGAGTTCAAGAAAGATGGCCACTTGTCCTCCAAAGGGTATAAACTCCTAAAACAGCTCAAAGTTCCAAATGAAAACCTTCTTGTGAAATGGTCTGATACATTGAATTGAGAGATGTCTGCAGGTAGATGGAAAAATATTTGCAGTAATGTATCTTTAACCTCATCGAATCTGGGAGAAAGAGAAAGACACATTGAAATCCCGAACAGGGTGTTTTGTACCCCACAGAAATTATTTAAGAGGGGATTGTTAATGTCTGAGGCATGTTGGAGATGTAAACTGCAGAGAAGAATATTTGAGCACATGATATGGGAGGGTGCATCTGTGAGAGACTTTTGGAGGGTGCATCTGTGAGAGACTTTTGGAGGGAGGTAACAATGACAATGAATCGAGTCTTAATGTTGGATGTAGATTATCATTATGAGAGTATCATTCTAGGTGAAGAAAACCTGCTAGAGGGTTTGTCTTATCCCCAAGTATGTTGGTTTTTCAGAGCATCACCATCTGCAAAGAAAGTTATTCAAAGGTATTGGAAAATGTAACAAATTCCATCTGTTTCTGGTTGTCTGAAGGATCTAGAACAGATGTCAAAAATGGAAAGGTTGATCTTATGCAAAAACAAAAAAAAGAAACTTATATGAAGATATCTGGGGAAAATTCCTGGAAATGTAAAATGTTTAAAACTTCAATATGGTTCTAAGTTGATTTGACCACACATGTGAATTGTTGTTTCTTTGTATGTAAAATATGCTGTAATATGAACATTCTAAATGTGCTGTGTACATTTAAAATACATATGTGAATATAAAAACAAATGGCAGTTGGTGTTTCTTCTACATGCATTAAGCGGAGGGCTTGCGCCAAAAAAGGACACTATGCAAACTCAAGAAGGCCCTGGGCACAGCGGGTGTTTCCCTTTACCCATGAAGGAGTATGGGTGTGAAGGGTGCATGGATTCCAATCACCAGCAAGCAGGAAGGTCGAGAGGGAGATGACTGGGCTTCAATCTCGAATGTACTTATTCCAAGCTAATGGAGGGCCCAATGCAATAGTGGGTTTAAGGTACGAAGGAACGCTGATGGATAAAGGATGAAGTAGCACTAATAAGTAGCAGGTGGGGTGAAGGGGCGGATCAACTCACATCCCCAGGTTTTCAAAAGGGGTATGCGCTTCACAGTGACCCTGGAGTTTGGCTGGTGGCCAGTTTAAATATAAAATCTAGATTGCTGGCTGGAAGAGCACGAAACACCTTAGGGGACATTATCTCTCTTGTCCCATTCATTCCCTGGAGAGGATACATGCAGGTTCCTTGATGGGGAGGGGCATCGAAACAACAAGAACAATTCCTTCAGCATGCTGAGGGGCAACATATGGGCTGAGGGCCAGAAAAAGCCTTGTTGTAAGCTGAACAGGACTCTTATGGAGCAGACATTGACCGACTGTCATCCTCTCAGCTCTACCCTCACATTTGGCAGGCTTAAGTTTGTTATCTGCACTAGAAGTTAATAGGGGCAGGAGTAGGATAATCAGGAGTACTCTAGACAGTGGAAGAAGAATGTATTAGCAGTTGCTGTTGATGTGGGAGGCCATTGTTGAAGTCCATCTGTTGAAGGAATCTTGCTGAGATATCATAAGGGTTTGGTCAACTAGATTATCTGAAGAATTTTGAGAATATGTCTAATTTAATTTTCCTGAACATGAAGTTGGGAATGCGGCAGATGGGATGTGAGTTTAGTGTGTGCGTTGGAGGGGACTTGGTCATATGAGATAATGCAGGGTTTTTTACCGTTCAGGGAAGGAGTTGGAGAGAATGGGCAGGGTGGAGGTCACCAGTTCGAGACATAGTTGGGATGTCAAAACTCATTATCGCGTGTTGTCAACCTTCCTGTAAAGGTCGTTGCCATTTGCTAAATCGTGAAATAATTTCACACAGAAGGAAAAAAGGAGCTAAAGAATTAGCAGCCAAAGGGAGAACGTTGCGTCCAGCTTGAGCGGCACAACAAACCTTAACTGACCCTACTTGCCAAAGCCCCCCCAATAAGTGTGTTTGGGAGAACTGTTAGGATTAGGATTTCCAATTTCCATTGTTGATATATTACATTGTTAAGTTTCATACTGTTTCTGGTTGATCACAACTTGACAATCAATTGTACACTTATGCATGATTGATCTGTTACTGTTTATGTTCATACAATGGGATGCATATCCATGTCTTTGTTTAACACTGCAGCAGAGTGGGTTATGACCCCAGCAGCTTTCAAGGTGGAATGTTATGTTACGGAGAGAGTTCTGGAATGGGAGACTGTCAGTTGAAGGTTTGCTGACTAAGGTTGTGCCTGCTGTCGCGTTAGTGTGAGGCAGTCCAGATTCAGTTCAGATGTCCGCAACGTGAAAGCAGCAGATTAGGAGGGCAAACCAAGTGGAAAGATAAGTCGGCAACGTAGGGATAAAAAATAAACAGAGCAAGAACAAGACGTACTTCCGTAAAAATGATCACAAGCACTGAGTTAGGGAATTGGTGCAGTCTTATTGGAGAACGAGGTCACGTGATCGGAGAGAAGAGTGCTGAGAGTTACATAGACGTAGCAGGGAAGCCAGTTTCCATGGCAATCTTCAACACTCAATCAGTCGGGACCGCCCTGTTAGGAATACCCACGACCGGATGCCAACCATCCTTGATGGGATGAGCCTTTTAGTGGTGCAGCGCTGAGGAGCGACTGCAAAACCGGTCTCTGGCATACTTCCAACCTTTTTCTTGTTACGAGCATGAGGATGTTCTTCCAAACGGTCAGCACGTTTCCTGACATCCCTCTCCGTTGGGACTGAGTTAGCATGCCTGTTTGGCTTCTGCCTTTGTTTCTTCGATCCTCCTCTCTTTCCCCTCTTACACTTATGTATGTTGTTGAAATATTTGTACTTGTCAGTGGTCTTGTTCCTGAATTGGTTGTGGGTAATTGCTGAGAGTTTTGTCAAGCACTTCTTTTGTGATGTCGGAATTCTTCTAAAAAAGAAGAACATTCCTGAACCTCCATGGAGGTACTTGGTTCTTTTGCTGGTCCCCTCTCTTATTCACTATTGGTCTCTGTGTCAGATGATTGTGTAGGCGTGCTTAAGTTTGTTGTTACATTAGATTTTGGTTTTGCTTTATAATTGCCTCTTGTATCACATTTTCTTTGAAATGTATATATTCTTCCTATTTTGTTGTCTATTTCATCTCTGATGAAGGTTTTCTGTTTTTTTGCTTTGAGTTCTTCTGTGAAGTTCGGCAAACATTCATCCAGAATCTGGTAATTTTTTAATATTTGTTCCGGGAAATTACGTTTTTTGATTTCTTCTTTCAATTCTTTGATTTCTTCTAATGTTTTTTCCATGAACTAATGCAGCCTGGTTTATTATTCTGATCATTGGTAGATATAATGCAATATAACATCAAAGTGACGTATTTTAGTGACGTATGTTCCAGGACATGACAATGTTGTGGCAGACTGTTTGTCAAGACAACCACGGGATGATACAGAGACCGAGAAAGGAGAAGATGAGAGGAATGCGTGTTACCAAAAATACAACTAGCCATTTCCAAAAATGAATGGGAAGAGGCGAAAAAAGGAGATGGAGAAATAATTTGGCTAGGACTCATGGTTCAAGAAGGATGTAAAGAGAAAGAACAAAAATGCTAAGGATATTCCCATTTGAACAATGAAAAATGTGTAGATTTGGGATGTATACTTAGAGGTGAGGGTCTGATTCTCTCACAATGCCTCAGTGGAAAAATCTTACAATTAGAACACAAAGGTCACTTGGGTAAGAACCTTACCAAAAGACATCTCAGAGGAAGATATTGTGGGTGAGCATGATGAGTGAAGCAAAGGAATTAGTGAAAACATGCCAACTTTGTGCAAATAGTGACAAATCGAAAAAAAACTGTATATAACACCTTTAATTCCAATAAAAATACCTGACAAAGTGTAGTAAACACTAGCATTGGATATCACTGGCCCATTTGGGACACTAGGAGATTACAAGATTGTCATTATCTGCCTAGTGGATTACACTTTAAAATGGGTAGAATGAGAATAAACAATGGAAAAGTTATCACATTTTTGGAGGAGGTATTCAACAGAGAGGAAGATCCGGAGGAAATAGTAACAGATAATGGCGTTCAGGTTGTCTCTGATCAAATGCAAGAGTTTCTTAAAAACCGGTGCATAAACCACAGACACACATCACTATACCACCCCATGGAGAATGGTCTAGTGGAACGGATAAATGGAGTAATAAAAAACACGATACAGCTGGCCATGGCAAATGCCTTACCATGGAAAGATACATTGAAAGAAACACTCAATGCATACATATTGACATTGCATTCCTCTACCGGCGTCAGACCATTTGTAATGATGAGAGGAAGAGCATGGCTCAATAGACTAAATCCATTTTGGATAGAAAAAAAAATGTAAAAAACATAGCCATTTAAAGTATACTCTAGAAAGTGCAAGAAAAACAACAAAATAGAAGATCATCTACTAGAGTGAAAAGAGGAATTCCCTGTTGGAGCAAAGACTATATTTACTATTAAAATGTATTAGAGTATATTTACTATTTACGTTTTGATATTACCAGTGGTGTCCCTATTTTCTACCTTCTTTTCCTTTAAATTTCATCCTTGTTTGTCCCATTCCCTTCCTCTTGTTTTTTATTGTCATATGGGGAGTAGAATTCTCCCCATGAGTTCAAGAGCCCCCTTTGTGGCAGCTCTAGAACTCGCATGATACAAAGAGACGTTGGTGATCAACTGGGGAGATATCATCCATGCGACCGCTGCTGCGGTCCCCTAAATAAACCCCATCAATGCAACAACCCTGTCTGTGAGGATTCTTAACATTTAATCAACTCTTTCCTTCAAGAAATGTTTTTGGAATCTGATGTGTGCCATTCCTGTATGCTGAAGGAGATTTGATGTTTAAATTAGATTGACGTGTTGTCCCACTTTCCACAAGTTTTTTTAATGGATTGGAGTTGTTTTACCAAGGCTGAGTTGTTCGCGGAGGAAATGACCGCAGATTAAATGTTCGAGAAAGCAATTCGTTTGTAGGTGTCCCATAAATGTAAATATCAGAGTATTTACTAGTTCACAATGTAAAAAAAAAATGAGGATGAAATAAATAGATATAGAAAGATTGACTAACAAAAAAAGGCACAATGTGCTCTCAAAAATGTCCTGAAACATGAGGAAGGAGGCGAAAGATGGTTGGATTGCAAACAACGCACGACAAAAGTTACAGGAAGTGAAAACAAGTGAAATGACAGGAAAGTCCATTAAACTGTCAACTGGGAGATTGTGAGGAGATAACAGACAAGTGTGCGGCCATCAGGAAAAACGCAGTGGGAAAAGAGTATTTATTAGAGCATCCACTAACTAGTATGAGGTAAGAAACATATAAACCAATTATGAAAGGGTAAGGTTACAAATGGGATAGTAACACATTTAACTGAGGTATTAATATTGCTACAGGAGAAACAGATATGGAGAAAGTAAATTATTTGATTTCCCACAAAGGGAAAAACAGCTTTGTCAAGCTGGCTACTTATATAATATGGAACGAGAAAATGTGGATAAAACCTGGTGGAAATGGGTTGAATATCGCAAATTTGATTGCAGAGGAAGGGCCTGCACCAGAAATTACACTATAGAATATATAAGAAACCATAACCAAATATTTTGAAAAATCAAAATTAAACAAAAAGTAACAGAACTAAAACACAAATCCACTGAGGATGCTTGAACGAGTGGGCAAATACTGAGGCAAGTTTTAGGCAAAATACCACAACATTTGTCAGCATAAATGCCATGCGCGAAATTACTGAAACGTCAAGTGATTTGTCAAAGAACAACTAAACAAAATATGCCACTGATTCCAAAAAACATTTGTGATGTGAAAATAACGCAAAACATGAAAATGACACTGCAAAGTGAGCCATTTTTATATTATGAAAGTGAAAGTAATGAGGACAAATACCTCATATTTGCGAGTGAGCAAAATATGCAGAGACTAATAAGAAGCACACAATGGTTGCTGGATGGCACTTTCAAATGCTGTCCTAAGCCATTCACTCAACTGTACAGCATACATGCCGAAAATTGAAAATTACTTTTTCTCACTAGTGTACATACTTATGTCACAAAACTGAAAAAAGCTACTGTGAGGTATTCAGTAAAATAAAATAAAAAATGCAAGAAACAAAGAAAACCCAAATAAATGCAACATGCACTTTGAATTATCAGCAATCAAGAGCATTTAAAAAAAACTGAGATAAAGGGTTGCTATTTTCATTTCAATCAAACACTATGGAGAAATATTCATAAGCATGGACTGCAACAACTGTACATTATTGAAAGTGAATTTAAATTCAATATCAAGAAATTATGTGTATTGGCATTTGCTCCCAAAACTGAAATAATGAATGTATATGTAAGCACAGTAAAGGAGAGCTATTTTCAACTTCATGAGCATACTGCAGAGTTTTTTAAACTACTTCAAAGAAACATGGATAGGCAGCCAGACAAGATTTGGAAGAAAACAACCAAAAACCCAACTACAGAAAATTGGACATTTTTAAAGACATTCCAAAGCGAACAAAGTTTGCAAGAGAAAGGCATAATGCAAAAAATAAGTGGTAAAAACCTACATAAAAAACAGGCAAAAGTATACAAAGCATGTCAAAATTGAAAGAAAGAGCTGAAAAATTCGGTACATTGCCATTTAATGACTACATAAGCAGCCTTGCATTCAATTAAACTTTGTTGTCTTTTAACATAAATATGTGAACACAGGAAGTTGACAGAATAAACAAATAACAGTAACATTTACAGTTTAAAGACATGTAAATAAAGTTGAAATGTTCATTAAAATAGAAACAGTATAAGCGTACTTACAGTTCAAAGAATCCATGAAAAATGCCAAATGAATGCAGGAAAAACACACTTCATCCAAAAGCGATGCATCCAAATCCATAAAAGTCCAGCCAAGAAAAAAATACCAAATCCACATAAAAACGAAATCCATAGGGTAACCATGCATCCATAACTATCCAAAAATAGAGTAAACCCAAACAATGCCCAAAAAAGGTAAAGCCTGACGCATTCACAACACACAAAAAAGTATACAAATCCATCCAGAATAAAAAGGAATCCACCAAGGACATTAAAGAATCCCAAACAAAAATAAATCCATAAATTCGTAGAACAGGAAAGTCGGGATGCTTACACGAACAAAACTAGATAAGAAATGGAAATAAAATGGCAACCAGAAGCGTAAAAACATGAGCAAACGTAATGTAAATAGTCAAAATGCTATACAAACACTGGTCTCATATCCCATCTAGTAGACATAAACAAACATTTCATTTCGTTAAATTATTTGAATACAATTACATTTAGTTAGTTATTTCATTTTATTTAATAAAATAAATATATGTTAAAACTAAAGAATGTATTTAGACATTTTATCAAGTAAACATTGTTTCATAATTACTCATTTATATTAACAGAGAAGAAAAGAAAATTAAGAAAAGAAGAAAAGAGGTAAGTAGAAATTTTGGAGGGTAGAACATTTAGTAGTACCATTAATAGAACATTTGGTTGGGCAGCTTATTTAAATTCGGTCTTTTTGGATGAACCCTTTGAAACAGACAGAAATTAGTTAACTGGCGTTTGTTTGCGCGTGAGAAATGCCTGAGTCCTGACAAAATCCTCTATGCCTCTGCGTCAGCCAAAGTTGGCAACATTTTCAAAGCTTGTTGTTTAGGTGGGGTAAGAGTAGCGGTCTGGAGGAGTGGGCCATTGGTGATAAGGTTCCACAGGTTTTTGGGTCAAACCTTGGCAGTTCTGATTTCTGTTATAGCATTTTCAGAGTTTGGAGATCTGCCACACATTCTAAAGCATATGTTTTCTGATTTTGGAGAGAAAAAGGAAGGCACTATAAAAGCACTGCATGCAAGACCTAGAGAGGGAACAGCACTTGCAACACCTGGGAAGCTATTACATTGTTTGCTCTGAGTGCCAGCAGAATTTGGACAAAAGTAATCAAAATATCAATTCTTTGGGAAATGATACAGTGTTTATTAAATAGGTAGTTTCGTATAGCGTGAACATTACAGTAAGCCCATCACAGCGCTTAGGGAGGGAAAAGGCAAGAGCAGGAAAGCTAAGCATAGTGACAGTCTCAGACCTGTACATTCATAGGTAACATGAGAATAACAAAACCCAGAAAAGGAAAGTGCAGGTCTGAGTAATTAGGTGGCATCTTGGTTCTGCTACTGCTGTTGAAAAAGAACGTGACTAACCAGCAAGACCTGGGTCCTGACAGGGTCATGGCCACAATGTGCCGATAACATTCCGTTACTAATGTAGTGGTACATGAAAGAATAATGCAAGTAACATTAGCGGCTGTAGGTCTTTGGATACATTGGCAAAGTGCCGACCCAAGGATTGGGAAGAGTGTTAACTCAGAAGTTTCAATGCAATGTACATTAAGTGTAAAAGGCATGTGAGAAGAGACACGTTTGAAGGCCAATTCTAAATCTGGAAAAGGGTTGTGCCAGTTAAAGTCCAGTGATACAGAATTTCAATGGGTCTCTCTGCCAGATTGCCTGATGTTGGAGAACTGGCAGGTTAGCAGGTGCTGAGCAAAGGTGCCTCTGAACATGTTTGATGCTGGCACTGTGGTAAGAGTGGCCCGAGGTCAATGTGGATGATGCACAATGAAATTAGGTGGATTCGTTGTTCAATCAATACTAGAAGAGGGCTTTAAAAGAAGGAGAAATAAGAGCGCTGAGGTTTTGGCAGATGATCTTTCCAGCAGCTTTATTCTGAAGAAGTTATAGATGGTATCTGGTCATTTTATCGAATGCATTTCTTTGAAATGCAATTATCTCGAAAACATTTTGTCTAAAAAAATGTTTTCGAATGTATTCTTTTTTTTATTTAATATGTTTTTTTTGGGTTTTAAAATGTTTTTTCAGCAAAATAGAAAAAATGCCATTCGAAAAAGTCAAAGTCACTATAAACCGTTGCAGATATCTGGGGCTCTTGGTGAGGCCCAATGTGTTGAAATAATCTGACCCAGAATCATGAAGGGTTTTGATGAACTCCATTTTCTGGAACATTCTCAGTAAGTGTCTACATTTCTTGAGTGCATAAAGTTGAAATGGGTCTCCGGTGTGTATTTGGTTTGTGGGATAGAGAAATGTTCATCCAGGATAATGCAGATGTTTTAAGCATTAAGGACTGAAGTTGAGAGGGGTGTACAGGGTGTACAATTTAGTGGCTGAACTGTGCAGTCCCAAGCCAATATTAATTATTTGTAGGGAGAGAAGGCAGCTGGGTACATAGAAGTGGTAAGAGTTAAGCGTTAAGCAACCCCAACGTCTACATTTCCTGTCAAACTCCCCATATCTCGTTTTGACTATTATCAATGATTTGGGAATCGGATGTGGGTGCATTTCCTTCTGTGTAAAGAGCTTAGATATTTCAATTAGTTGTAGTATGCTGTCACATTGTATGTTCATTATATTTAAATATGTAGTTATCCACAACAAGGCTCTAAAACAGACATCATTTGGTACACTGGGGTTTGTTGGCCTGTGATAAAAAGTCTCTGTAGATTTATGAAAGGTTTGGGTGAGACCCTAAAACTAAAATCTTGTCATTCTAAATTGTTTGTATGTATTAAATAATGTTTCCGGAGTAAATGAATGTATTTCCATTAGGGGGCCACCACAAATTGTCATTGTTGACAATAAAGGAATTCCAATGGGAACAAATTCAGAATGGTATAATGTGTAGTTTGCTTCATTGTCTACAAGTCTGTTGTGATGTGTTAATGTTATGGGAGGGAGATGTTGTAATGTAAGTCTTTTATTGTCACTGGCCAGGAGTACATGCTGTTAGAATGTCGATGTATGCATGATAGGCAGCTCAGGAGACTGTTGAGTGGGTCTCTGAGTGAGTGCTCCATGAATGTCAGCTGGGGCCTGAGCTGGGCGTGTAAGGATGGCTGGTGGATCTCTGTCCCTGTCTCTGTCTCTGTACTTGTGATGTCCACAGTGACTACCTGAACTGGTACTGTACATATTGAGAGTAACTGGATCCTGTATAGATGTGAATATGTACAATAAAGCCTTCCTGGACAAAACTATAAGGCTCCACAGCTGGTCTGTGTATCTGACGTCAGTGCCCTACATCAATACATAACAACGTCCATTCATTAATTTAAACCAATGATCTATAGGGGCCAATGCTCTGGGTGTTTTCTTTTTACCTTAGGCAGAATGAATCTCCCAATTAATGGACTTGTCTCTGTAGAAACTGTTATGTTGATGTCTTTTCTATTATATGTTAATGTGTTATCTGATTTCCATTGCTTGTTCTACTGATGGAATCCTAGCTATTGATGACATCAGAGCAATCCTGAGCTTTGTGTTAGAATGTTATTCTTTGAGGAGTCAGTCTACTTGTGCAGATGGTTGGGGGTCTCTACTACCCAGCTTATCCCTACAAGCAATAAACCATTTGTTCAACTTGTTGTCCCCAGTTTATTGCTTTACATTGGCGACGAGGATGGGATGTGCTCCAAGACGAAAGCAGCAGCTGGAGTGGGAGTAGTTATCCGGAGCTGAGGAGCTGGAGCCGGACTGAGACCTCCAACCACCAGGCCTACGGGTGAGGAGCTGCCCCCCCCCCGACCTGGCCTATGACGTTGGACTGAAGGGAATGTGCGCTGAACCTTCTCTGAGCTTACCTTCTAGAGACCTGCAAGCAATATTGTGCATGTTTGGTTTTGATATCACATGGTGGAATTGTTAAGAGAAGAGCAGTGTTTTTACAGGAGGTGAGCACTTATATTTTGAAACATTGGCTGCAGGTGGCAAGTGAGTGTGTTAAGATGTGTTGTATTCACATAGTATTGATACATTCAGTATAATTGTTCACATGTATTAATGTAACCAGTTCACTGTTATATAGCATTTAAACAGTTCATGTTACTCATGCCTAATCTATGTTAAGTATGTATACTAGTCACCATTGTGACCTAATGTTATTCCATTAGAGTGTTCTGGGCATGGGAAGTTCTGAAGTGTCAGTTGAGCTTGGCCCTCTGTGGTGGAGCCTGCTGCCGTATGTTTATGCTTAATAAACTTTCTTTAATATTACGTGCGCGTTGTGAGTGACATTCTGTTTTTCGCTTTTGGTGGATTGGTAGCTGATTTTGGAGAGCACTACAGACTTGGATTGGCACCATGGCTGTATCTGGAATCCCGGTTCCCTAGATGTTTTTACCGACTCTGTGCCCCCCGAGAATTAAATGGGGGCCCTGAAAAAAAGTTTTTCTCCATTATGTGAAAGCCACATGTGGCAATGGCATGTCAGTAGAAAGAAAGTTGGCTATGCTTATGCATCTTCTGGGGTATGAGGGCCAGCGAATTTTTGAAACTTTACCTGAATTGAGCGAACTGGATGTTGAGGAAGGTATGAATGACTTTGATGCAGCATTGGCAAAACTGGATAAACATTTTGAACTAAAGATAAGTACTGTGTTGGAACGCTATCACTTTGGTAAGAGATCTCAGCATGAGGGTGAAACTGTAGAGGAATACATCACTGCGCTTAGGCATTTATCGCTGAACTGCAAATTTGGTGTAAGTCTGGATGAACATATTAGAGATCGGTTCATGTTACATTGTGCCAATGACAGGATCAGAGAGGAAGTGTGACTAAAAGATGACCCTTGCTTAGATGAAGTAATTAGGATTGCAAAAAGAATTGAGCATACTTTGAAATGTGTGGAAAAACTTGCTGTGAAAGAATCCAAAGCTGTCCAACAGGTTGAGGTCTTGAAAGTAGGTGACAAGAGGATAGAAACCGCAAAAGACCAAAAGAAAAAGAAGGGCAAAACGCCAAATCGAATGACATGTATCAAAGCAAGGGTGGTAATGGTAACCAAATAGCAAATACATCTGTGCAAGAAGAAAATGTACAAGTGGGAAAAAGGGGACAGGAGCGCCTGTGTTTTAGGTGTGGGAGTGCCCGCCACCTATCTAATTCTCCGATCTGCCCTGGAAGAAGAGCTATATGTAACATCTCTAAAAGATGGGGACATTTTGCAAATTGTTGTGCCAATTACAGTGTCGGTGCTGGGAGGAGCGTTATGTTGGTTGAGGAGCCAGATGGGCCATCCTCAGATGAATATGAAGGTTCAGAAAATGAAATTGTTACTGTGAATATGGTTCAATGTTCCGGAATGGATGAATGCGAGCATCCTTCAGCTTGGGTGGAAGTGAATGGTTGCCAAGTTAAAATGCTAGCGGACTCATGTTCCAAAATCACTTGGATGTCGATTTAAGCCTGTCAGACAAGACACCTGGGGCTATAGTGGCAGTAGGATCGATGTGGTAGGATGTTGTCCTGCAACTTTTAAATTTAAAGACAGGGTTACGCACGGAAAAATATATATCACCAAGAAGGGTGAGACGCTGTTGGGATGGAGAGAACAAAGGGGACTATGTATTAAATTAGATCACAATAGTAAAGAACAAGTGTTAAATGTAGAAAAACTATCCATGGACTGTAGTTTGGATGATAGTTCTAAAAGTTTCATTGGCAAGTATCCAGATGTCTTTAATAATAGCGTAGGGTGTTTGAAAGGGATGATTCATAAAATTGTGCTGAAGGAGGGTTCCAGGCCCGTGGCGGCAAAACCTAGATGTCATTGCGTGATGCTGTGAGAGTGGAGTTGGAGAAACTGGAGAAAGCTGGCATTATTGAACCAGCGAAGGCGGTTGAAAGGATTTCCCCCATGGTTGTTGTGAAAAAGTCCGGTGGGGATTTGAGAGTATGCATACATCTAAGAGAATTGAATCGATGTGTGGTTGCTGACCGCCATCCCCTTCCAAATATGGGAGAACTTCTGTCTAGCATAGGAAATGCCAAATACTTTGCCAAACTGGATATGGCGAGCGCCTATCATCAGATTAACCTTGATGCCGAGTCACGAAAACTGACGGCTTTTATCACATACGAAGGAATTTACCAGTTTCGGCGCATGCCTTTCGGATTAATATCAGCTTCATCAGTTTTCCAAAAAGTCATGGATGGATTATTCAAAGGTATTAACAATATTTGGTGCTTCCAGGATGATGTGTTGGTTTGTGGCAGTTCTGAAGAAGATTTAAAAAGGAAACTCAATAAGGTTTTAGAAATTTTCAGAACACAAGGTATTCCCTTACAAAGTGAGAAATGTGTCTTTTCTACTCAAGTAGTAGAGTATTTAGGACACGAAATATCGGAGGAAGGTTTAAGGCCCAAAAAAGTGTTGGTAGATGGAATTAAAAGAATGGAGTATCCAAAGAATAAGGCAGAGTTACGTTCATTTTTGGGGACAATAGAGTTTTACCATCGTTTCATTGAAAAATATGCGGATAAGGTTACCTTGCTGAGAGCATTGTTGAGAAAAGGAGTGGAATTTGTTTGGAATGCAGAGTGTGAAAAGGAATTTGTTGAGATTAAGTCTGAGATTGATATGGCAAAACCCTTAGCCATGTATGATACTAAAAAAAGGACAATCTTGTCTGTTGATGCGAGTGAAACTGGTATTGGAGTGGTTATGTCGCAAGTGGGAATGGATGGTGCAGAATCCGTGGTGTTACATGGCACGCGCATGTTGAGAGGTCCTGAATTGAACTGCTCGGTTTTGGAAAAAGAGGCTTTGGCATGCCATTGGGGTATAGAAAAACTGAAAAACTTTGTGTGGGGTCAGGAATTTGTGTAAAGAACAGACCACAAGACACTGAAGGCTATATTTGAAAGCAAAGGGTTGGACAAAGTTTCAAGGAGAGTTGCCTATTGGGTGACAAGATTGCAATGTCACAAGTTTAACATTGAAGTGGTAGCCGGTAAGGACAATGTGCAGGCCGATCATGCATCTAGAGTAAGGATTAGTGATGAGGAAGATGAGAAGGAGTCTGTTGAAGTTGAAAGTATGGTATTTGCTACGGTGGAAGGTGTACTTCACAAAGAAGAATGGGTTGAAGCATTGTTCTCTGATGAAATGTGGAGGCGGATAACCAATTTTATCAAGGATGGTTGGCCAGAGAAAAGATTGTTATCTGGAGAAGAGCGGGCTTTGTGGGAGGTGAGAGAGGAATTATCTGTGAAGAATGGTCTAATATATCGATGGGATAAGCTTGTTGTTCCAGTATGTTTTAGAAAAAAACTAATTGCTATTGCGCATCAAGGCCATATTGGTACGTATAAAACCAAGGGAGTAAGTAAGGCCGATTATTGGTGGCCGGGTATGGACCGCGAGATTGAGAAAACAGTGGGAGGATGTGTAGACTGCATAAAGTCAGGGAAGAGCATATCTGCTGTAGTGCAACCTGTGAAAGGAGTTGAAGGTCCTAAAGGTGTGTGGCAAGACCTTGCCATGGATATCTTAGGCCCAGTGGATATCGGCAGAGGTTGTGGTAGGTTTGTGTTGGCCATCGTAGATATGTTTTCAAGGTGGACGGAGTTCAAAATATTGAGAGAAGTCACGGGTCAATCTATTGTAGCATTTCTGAAAGAGATATTTGAGAGAGAGGGCTTGCCAAGGAGTGTGTTGACTGACAACGGTCCACAGTTTACTGGAGGTTTCTTTCAAGAGTACATGTACAGATGTGGAATCAAGCATAAAAAGACTGCATTGTATTACCCTCAAGCCAATGGTATGATCGAGAGGGTCAACCGCTGTATAATGGAAGGTATTAGGAATGCCAATGCGTGTGGGTTGGACAGGAAAGTTGCGGTAAAGGAACGAATGTATGCGTTGCGGATGGCTCCTAATGCCGAAACAAGAGTGAGTCCATTTGAATTAATGAGAGGACGAAGGAGTAACACGATGTTATCCCCAGCTTGGTTAGGCCGGGCCAGAGAAACGGATGAGGTGGTGGATGAAGTGAAAAGGAATATGGATGAACGAAAGAGGAAGTGTGCTGAGAAAGTTAATTAAAAATTTCCAAGAAAGAAGACTATAGTTGAAGTGGGCGATCTAGTTAGAATAAGGAAAGCTGTTATAAAGAAAAAGGGTGATCCGTTGTATTCGGATCCGGTTAAGGTTGTACAAGTTTTTGACCGTTCTGTGAAATTGGAGAGTGGACAGGTCTGGAGCCTGTCAAGGGTTGCGAAGGTGAGGAGGTAAAATTGCTGAGCAAACAGACGCCTTTTTCTCTATATAATGTCATCGTTCGAATTACATGTATTATAAATTGTTTTGTGTAAATAGAAATTTGGTGTTCAGATAAGGGAGGGGGTGTGTTATGTTGATGTCTTTTCTATTATATGTTAATGTGTTATCTGATTCCCATTCCTTGTTCTACTGATGGAATCCTAGCTATTGATGACATCAGAGCAATCCTGAGCTTTGTGTTAGAATGTTATTCTTTGAGGAGTCAGTCTACTTGTGCAGATGGTTGGGGGTCTCTACTACCCAGCTTATCCCTACAAGCAATATACCATTTGTTCAACTTGTTGTGCCCAGTTTATTGCTTTACAGAAACCATCATCTTCCGTGAGAAAACATCATCTTCCTTGGTGTCCTCGGCAGTTTGTTGCTCTCAGTTCCAGGGATTAGTGCAGCATAAAGTGAGTCGGGCATGTCTGCATTCCAACCCCGGGGTATGATGCCACAATGGTGATTGTGGTCATGGGATGCAGTTTTGTTAGCATGAACATGGTAAGGCCAGCAAATACCCAAACCCAAAATATATGAAATCATACGATTTTACATTGTTTTTTGTGTGTGAATTCTATGAAAACAATGTTCGTATGATTGGCCAGTAGCTGAGGGTCATAGGTCACGACCCTCCTAGTTACCAACCTTTCTTAGAGGAAAAAAGGGCTTAATTTGGGGTATCAGTCAATTGTGGATGTCCACCCACAGTATTGGAGCCAGAATGTGTTTCTTTGGTTTGGGGTTCCCATTGTAAGAAAGTACCTATGATACTTATCATGTGAAGTGGTGGGGAGGCTGCAAAGCCATTGGAAGACATCAAGATCAAGTGAAGCCTATACAAAATGCATCTCGGTTGTAAGTGGAGGAAAAAAGCATACAAAGGATAAAGTAGAACAAAGACCATTGTTGGGAGGCAGATCCAGCTTAGCACATAGCATTTAATTGAACACTAAAAGGATGATATATGGATGCAATGCAGGATATGAAAATGGGTGAAGCGTAAACATTTATTACCCATCAACCACAAGTTGAACATAATGTGTAGAAATCTCTTAACAGCTTGCTATTTTTCAAACAGCCATGGAAATCTGAAAAGTCATTTGAGAAGATTTGACTGTTGGGGAGAGTGACCAGAAGCTGTATGGTAGACCAGTCAATTTATTGCATTATGAAGTATTCGGTGGGCATGGTTGTGTTAGCTGTGTGGAATTAGTTAAGGTTGTTCATAGTGCCCAGACCATTATGGTGTATCTAATGCACGTCTCAGGTGTGAGAGTGTTATATGTAGTCTTGTATATTGTAGTCTTGTCAATGGCCTGGAGTGATTGCTATTAGAATGTGATGTATGAGTGCAGCTCAGGAGAATGTTGAGTGGACCAGTGTATGAATGTTCTGAGAGAGTCAGTTGGGGGCCTGAGCTGGGGTGAGAGGATGGCCGGTGAGTAGTGTACTTACCAATACCTGTCCATGTCCAGTCATCTATGTCACTGTATATACTTGAGGGTAAAAGGAATTGTATATACTGTACAATAAAGTCTACCTGGATCAATCTGAGTCGCCACAGCAGGTCTGTGTGTCTGAGTGACCACCAAGAGACTTTATTACAGCGAGGTGAGACTGTGTCCGCCTCGCACACCCGAGGCTAGGAGGTGACTAAGTGTCACCAACTGCCTCTGCAACTACCACTTTGTATATTGATTACTGCATTAGTGGCGACGAGGAGGGATCACTCAGTGAGATAAGACCCCAGTCGCAGGGAAGTATCTCGAGCGGGAAGCGCACAGCGGTATACTCAGAGGCACTCTAACCTCTAAGTGGTGAGGAAGGAGCGGATGTGTGACATTTTTTCAGCCTTATGGCAGTGGGAGATACTCCTGTCTGAGGATTGTGGCGCAGGAGGCAGATTTTATATAGTGGCACACCTAAGAATTAACTCTCACTATCAGTGGTACCTTGTGTGTGACTGCCCCTACTCCATCCGGAAGTGACAGTGAGAGATATCCCTGCCTGAACATTGTTGGGGCAGGTGGCAGATCTTCTGAGTAGTGATCACCATGCAGAACATAGAGCCACCACCCAAGTCTTTAGCAACACCTGGCGAACCACCAATCCCATGGGATGATTGGAGGGATTTATTTAAATTTGGCATCTGGGGGTGAAAGGTATTCAGTTGAGTGGAAATGTTCAACCCGTATGTGTTGTTTGGGCACAGAAGCAGTGAGTATTGTAAAAAGAAAAACTCCTGAGGCAGTTGATGATGGGGGTGTGGAGTGGTAGAGGGGATGGTGAGGGTGTATATGGCATGGCTATGACTAAATTGCAGGTACAGTTTGGAAAACAAACCAATATAGTGTTGGAAAGGTACACGTTCTTCTCAAGGAAGCAGGGTCTGGGGGAAGCTGTGGACTATTTTGCGGCTGACCTCAGGGTATTATTGGCATCATGTGAGTGCACAGGGAATGAAGGGGAGTATATTAGAAACCAGTTAATGTTGCATATGTCAAACCCTAAAATACAGGAATGATTATGGCAGGCAAATAATCTGCCCTTAATCGAGGCCTTGACGACTGCCAAAGGAATGGAAATAACTAGCATGTGCCTTAAGGAGGTACATTCAAGAGGTTATAAGGCGTTGCTACAAGCCATTGTAGAGAAGGCGGGTGAAACTGCTAGGGGAAGCAACGGTATGTGCCATCAAAATGGCATACGCGCCCGGGAGGGTTAACAATGGTGGTGGGTGGACCACTTATAGCAGTGGTAACAATACTATTACATGTGACAACTGCAAGGGGCAATTTACCAGGTGTGGGTTCGAAAAACATGCCATGAACGCAAAAGAGTGCCAAGCTATGAGGGTTAAATGTAGACGATGTGGAATCATGGGGCATTTCGGAAGGGTATATAAATGTAACAACAAATCCAAAGAAGGGGACAGGAATGTGCAGTTTGTGGGGGAGGAAAAGGGAGAGTGGTCAAATAAGATTGTTAACATTGTGGGGGTGATTGAAGAGGATGTTGAAGGAGAATATGTTCCCCCCGAAGTGAAAAACATTATGGCAGGATGTACCTTGAAAGCCCTAGCTGATTCGGGGTCTCCTTACACCTGTCAGGTCCCCAATCTGATTATAGTTACATTTAGTATTCTCTCTCTCTGATTATAGTTACATTTAGTATTCTCTCTCTCTGATGATAGTTACATTTAGTATTCTCTCTCTCTGAAGATAGTTACATTTAGTATTCTCTCTGTCTGATTATAGTTACATTTAGTATTCTCTCTCTCTGATTATAGTTACATTTAGTATTCTCTCTCTCTGATTATAGTTACATTTAGTATGCTCTCTCTCTGATGATAGTTACATTTAGTATTCTCTCTCTCTGATGATAGTTACATTTAGTATTCTCTCTCTCTGATTATAGTTACATTTAGTATTCTCTCTCTCTGATGATAGTTACATTTAGTATTCTCTCTCTCTCTGATGATAGTTACATTTAGTATTCTCTCTCTCTGATTATAGTTACATTTAGTATTCTCTCTCTCTGATGATAGTTACATTTAGTATTCTCTCTCTGATGATAGTTACATTTAGTATTCTCTCTCTCTGATTATAGTTACATTTAGTATTCTCTCTCTCTGATTATAGTTACATTTAGTATTCTCTCTCTCTGATTATAGTTACATTTAGTATTCTCTCTCTCCGATGATAGTTACATTTAGTATTCTCTCTCTCTCTGATGATAGTTATATTCTGCATTCTCTTTCAGTCACATTTAGTCATTGCTTACATTCAGTATTTGCCTCTGGGTTTGGTCCTTAACCTGGTTGTTTTTAAAGGAGAGCTCCCAAAGCCAGCATGGTGCTGAGGAGGCTGGCAAGTGATTGGCGTGGAAGGCTTCCTTTCCCGGACTATCCCAACCCAGTCCTCCTGTCCACTGTACATTTCCTCCCCTCCCCCCCTCTTTCCCCTGGCACTAGCCGCCTTGGGCTGAATAGCACTTGCCTGCCACCACGCATGGGGTTTCCCCACCTTACACTTCTCCCTCTACCTCCAACCCCCTTGTACTTACCACTTTGTTATGCACTTACACCGTAGGCAATTGTTTTTGTTGCTGTTTTCGTATGACATCCCATGTCTCCCCTTCTTGTCTTGTGGCGCCTGGAAACACTTTTGTATACGCTCTATGAAATGTCCAGTACATAAATAAAAACCTTTTTTAAAACAATAACGTTATGTGTTGATGCAATGTTTTTGAGGATATATTTTTTCCACAGTTTCACCAATGTTTGGAATAACATCTCACTGCAAATGTGTAATGATCTGTTACCTTTACATTGTATGAAGCGTGTATGTGCGTGGTGTCTGCTTTGTGTTTGTAACCCTACCTTATGGCATAGCGAACCATTTTGTCTGGGTTGTGGCGACTCATAATAGTGTGCGTGAATGGTGAAGGGTCCGCCCTGAGGCCTGAACTTCACGACTGTTGGTTGGGCAGAGTCTGCAAAGGGTGCCAGACCTGACGAGCCGCCTGGGGTGTTGGGACACCCGGCACATCAGGGTCTAGGACCTGTGGCTTTTCTTTTTGTGTTTTTGGGGTGTTGGACACTCAATGGTGACCTGGGAGGGTTTCCATCCTGGGATGCTTTGTTGGACACTGGTACCATTAGGTTAAGGGGCAGTCTTCGGATCATTTTGTTGGTGCTTTTTGCCCTGTGTCGGAAGGAGAAGTGTTGTATTTTGTAGTTTTTGTGATCTTGACCACTGTCTATTGGGTGGGCCTCTTTTGAATTGGGTTCAGGTGAGAGGTTCACTGGTGCTGGGGCAACGGTGCCCAAGTATGTAGTGGTTTTGTTGTAATATTGGTGAGCGTTTTGTGTGTGGGGGTTTGGAGCCATCAGTTGAGCGAATTTTGCGGTTCTGTAAATGTTTTTGGATGTCGCTCCTTCACTCAGAAGAAAGGAGGAGGGTCATTGGTTTGAGTGAGATGTTGTCCCACCTGGTGAGGACGGTGTTGGTGCAGTGCTTGTAGTTTGTCCCACCTGAGGCGGTGTGGACATGGTTCGTTTTGGTGAGGTGGGAGCCTGTCTCTGTTTTTGTAGGCAGTGATGGCTGAGAGTTTTTGGAACACGCTGAACAGTGTGCTAAAGCCATTAGAGTAAAGAAGATAGTGAACTTTGAAGAAAGTGGCACATGAGGCAACACACAATACACTTGGTAAACAAAAAATCAGAAAACATGGAAAGAATGGAGAAAAAAGAAAAAAAGAAGAAACAAATGAGAACCTGGACATCAAGCAAACCGAGGATAATCTTGACCTTGAGTGAAGTAGAAAGAAACAAACGCTTCTGCTGCAGAAGAGTAGTCCACTTTGTCAACTCCCACTGATAGCCGGAGATCAACCAGAGATGATCCATCCTTCAGTAGGATAGGGGACCCTTTTGTGGTGATGTTCCAACAAAAACGTAAAGTGGTCTTCGTCCAGGAGGAACAGAATTCAAACAAGGATCAGGTCATTATCACACATAGATGGCATTCCCTCCATAAAGTGTCCAAGTTGTATTTTGGAGTTTACAGGGGGTTGACAGGGTTAAGTTCTCTTAATGATGGACAGCTGTTCTCTATATTCCATTGTTACCAGAAACAAATAGAAGGAACTCTCACAAAAGGGACTTGGAAGAAACAGAAACCTGATATTAGGACACTGCCGTTCAACAGTGAGGGCAAGTAAGATTTCTGGAAGCATTCAGCAACAGAATTGGTAACCTCAAAGGTTAAGCATGCAAAACAATCATAAGTGTGAGGGCCAGGTCTGTCAGTCAAAGGGTCAGATGCAGGCTTCTAGACATGAGGGATGACATTGAAAATGAACTGGACTACCTTGTGAAGGAGGACTTTATCAAACCCATAGAGTTGGCTGTAAGTCCCATAGTTGTGGCCAATGAAAAGAGTGGCAAGTTTAGATTGTGTGCAGAGACGTTGCACAGTGTCCCGGGTGCCGAACTGTTCAACACCATGGAATAATCCGCAGCATATCACCAAATATCACAGCATGCTCCTGCAGGATGCTGTTTGTTTTAGCATTTGCAGCAGCAGTGTTTAAGAGGGTGATGTGTTATATTTTTAAAGGCATTCCAGGTACTTTATTGTAGAAAGCATATGGCCTTAGCACGAGTCCAGCAGTAACCCTGTCAGTGCCACCGGCAGGTTGCCACAGACTCGTAATATTTTACTGGCGCCTGACTACCCGGTGTACCCCGACAAGTCAGGCGCTGATAAAATGTAAGTCCATACTCCCAGAGAGTCCCATTGTGAAGGGTCTGTGTACTGTGCCTACCGTGCCCGGCAGGGTCAGACCTGTTGGGCGCAGTAGCCACGGCAGGCAGCCACGTAGTTCCCAGCACCCTTGTTTCCCGACGAGCAAACTTGTAATGAGGCCCTATATATTGTTATACGGTCAGGATGTGCAGGGGAACGATAACCAGTTTAAATGAAGAATTAGATATGTTCCGCGATTCATGGTGAAAGCAAGGAATAACACGTTGTAAGTCCATCAAGCAGAATATCTAGATCATCTCATTAATGGAGAGGGTATAAGCCAATCAGTTATTTATTTATATAGGGAGGAACGATGTTCTTTTGATCACAAAAGAAAATACAATAGAAAAGAAATCAGATTTGATGGGAAGCAGTGATCTTCTGACAATGGGGCGAGTTTGACGTACATTCTGGCTAGGTTGTGCACGTGATGGGTGAAGTGCTAAGCTAAGCCTAGGAAAGACACCATGTGGGCTGCTAGGGAAGCAGCCACGAAAACTAGTATTGATTGAGCATGCTCTTTCCTAGGGGTAGACACATTGTGTGTCAGAGAGAAAGGGAAAGAAACAGAGTCTACCAAAAACCCACAGCTGGCATGCTGGATGTTTTTTTTGCCTGTGATCTAATGATCTAATGGAGCACCACTCCACACACGAGTGCATGCAGAGGCTGATAGGCCCAACCTAGAAGCAGCCCAGAAGACGCGGGGACATGAAGAAGGCAATTGTATGTGTTTCTGTTTAGATGTGTATTTGTGGTGTGAGAAGTGTGAGGGGTGGGCATGAAAGGGAGGTTCGATGGTGAAACTCCATGATTAAAAGTGAGGAAGTGGCCACTTTATTTATTTTATTTATTTGTATTTGTGTAAAGTGCACTAGCAGCCCACAGGCAGTGAGGCGCTGTTGCAGAGATTGTCTTACTTACACATAGTTGTCTTAGTTAGATAGGGATGCTTGGCTCTCAGTTACACTGAGCGTAATAGAAGATTGTCTTGGTTACATGAGGTAGTCTTTAGTTCCGTAGAGGAGTGTAGCTCTTGGTTACAGTGAGCGTGGTACAGTCCCAGTGAGCGGTACAAAATTAGTCGGATTTGAGAATAACAACATTCATTGGGAAAGGTGATTAGGTGAACAGCAAGGTTTTCATTAATTTCCTGAATGCTAAGTGGGATTCGACCTTTGGAACCTGGGGGGGGGGCAGGGCGTTCCAATGTTTCGCTGCCAGCACTGGAAAACTAGATCCTTCTGCTCAAACTCTCCTAGTTTTAGGAATAGAGATCCTATTGGCGTAGGCCAATCTTGTGGGTCTGGTGAGTACCGGCTTGACAACTCTTTGTGCCAGGTATAGTGGTGCTCGGTTGTGTACACATTTATGTGTTAGGGCAAGGGCTTTAAAAACTATCCTCTCTTTAATGGGTAGCCAGTGAACTGAGGGCATTATTCTGGACGGTCTGGAGTTTGGTAAGGTTTTTGCTGGAAGTCCCTAGAAAGAGGGCATTGCAGTAGTCTAATCTAGATCCGATTATGGCTCTTGCAATGGTAAGACAATTTTGTTCAGTGAGATATGGTCTTGGAGAGGTCAGAGTCCAGGTAGACCCCCAAGGTCTTTACAGCTTGTGATACCGGGATTGACGAATGGTCAATAGTAAAGGAGCTTGTCCATTTTCCTGAGGGTCGCAGGAGATCCAATTATCAGAAGCTCGGTTTTGTCTCCATTGAGGCATAGCCAGTTTTCTGCCATCCAAGTTTGGATGGTGGAGTATATGGGCACGAGGGTAGCCATATCGGCTTCATAGTCTCCCGTAAGGGGGATGAGGACCTGTGTGTCATCCCACCCATTGAACACTGCACCAAATCGGCCTGATAAATATAGCCTTTTTCGTATTTAGCCTTCAGCAGGCAGGGTTTGGACGTAGGACCACATTGAAACACTTGTGTATAGGCGCATTATAAATGCCATATCATATCATAACCATGGCTGGTGGCTGAAGGAAAAAGGAAAAGCAATGAAGGGAAAGGAAGAAGGCAACAGCCGTGCATTAAAAGCCAATCTTCATGTTTCTCTTTGGAGAGGAATATTTTTCATTCATTAATACTTATTTCAGAACTCGCACATTTCTTGTCAGAAAAATAGTGCATTATCACTATAAAACAAAACTGTTTCAGTTGAGGCCACCGCGGCCAAAGTTGCTTCTCACTAGTCTCAAACAGCTATGGCCACGTTTTGGGGATCTCACACTTCTTACTACGTGGATATAATATATATTCTACAAAAAGAAGATGCATGAAATACTGTCTATACTCCAGGGTTACCAAAAACAACAAATGACATATCTGGTGTCTTATTTGCATACATTTATAATAATAAATGTTTTATTAAACACAATAACATTTTTCCACAGTCATAAAATGATCACATTACATAAAACTTAGTAGAAGACAACATATAAAACACATGTAAAAGAACACAAGAGATAAAAATATGTGGGTCAATTTTCTCTAGTATGTACATCCACTCTGTGTGATTCTTCACACTGGGGCTCTTGCTCTTATTTTCTGAGGTTGTTAATATTTCCTCCTATAGTCTATGTAACCCAACTTGTACACGTTTCTGTCCATAAACCACAGATAAATGTGAAGACATTCATCAGGGGTAAATATTTTCTTGTGTTTGTAACGGTGACAGATCTTCTCTACTTTCACTTCTTTCTTCAAAGAGTTTTCTATGGCATGGTACCCTGTTGGCGAAAGACACTTTTTTTAGACTCAACAGTTAAAATTTAGATCTTTTCAAATAGACCTTAATAACAACCCTGATCCTCCTAAGGGTATAGATATGCTACAAATTACATACCTTACAGGATGGCCATATATTTTTCCACAGCCTATTTCACACCACAATTGGTTGTAAAAGGAGATTTCCTTTTCTTCGGGAATATCTAACCAAACTTCTTCTATTCTACAAGATAACAGAGAACACACTTCATTGGATCTGACAGTTGCTGGGCTGTATGATTCCTATATCCTGTAAGGACCCTCTCTTACCTGAAAGAGTTCAAAATTGTCCTCTTCCGACTGTTTGTACTTCACCACGATGTGTGTGGCAGGTAAAATGTTCCAATTAGCCTATCCATTAGAAACTAAGAAAGGAAACATGTAAAATGAGATGACCACTTCTTAGAATCTTCCATGTGCTTAATAGACACTAGGGCTGGTCTCTTTTAATACACATCTTCTCAATGACTTCCTTGAAAACATGTAGTAATACTCAAAGGATCAAAGTCAAAGGGAGGATGAGAATACTTCCATGCCTCGGATTTCCTATATGATGCCAGGAGGTAATCTCTCCTTGCAGAAAATTCTGGGGAAGGAAAGATAGTTGCTTCTCATCATGGTAAAAGTTGTTGGAAATATGTAAGGATATGAAAAAAAGTTGCTGAGGGAAATAATATGCAACCTCCTCTCAGGGGGTGGAACATTAATATCATGTCTGGGGCCATATTATTTACTGACCATCTTATGTGTACCAAGATGGATCGGAATAACAGGAGGCAATGTTCATTATTTTAATATACCTTTATTCAGAGGTGTTCCCCTAGGTTCTGCCCCATTTGCTCTCAGAGAAGAACTCATGTGTGCTGATATGAGTGGTGTGGACACCCCGTGTCCTGCTTGTTTCCCTTGCACAGAGCTTTACACCTTGTTTTCCTATGCCGGTGCAGGATGGTGAGGTTGGTTCATTACCTCAAGGGGAATTTACAACCAGTTGTTCCATCACACACTGCACCAACGGAGAGAAACCTCCAATGTATGGACCAGATATAGAAAGGTATTCATCCTGCTGAAACAAGGCATTCCCTGTGCTTCAATGCCTCTCTGTGGGCAACATGTGCACCGTTCTTTCACTACCCCAACTATCATCTGTTATTCCCACTGCCAAACAGAACAGGGGCCCCTCGGCACAGAGGACGTATTGCGACAGCCGGCTATTTGCAATAAGCACATGTTCCCATATAATATCTACAGATTCTCTACTTCACGGATAGTCCTGGGATTCTGCATATTCGGCAAGTCCTGGGATTCACTGTTGCATTGAGGCACTAATGGTGAGATTTCAGGCTACGATGGCCATTGTAGTTATCAGGAATTTAAGAACTCAGCACACTTAGGCATCCCTGACATTTCCTTCTTTCCGGATTAGCGTGCATTCACTGAATACTTACAAACTCAAAGGGATTAAATAGCTGCAATCCGGTGTGTACGCTCATCTAATTCTCCCTGGCATCTTCCGTAGATGGCACAACATACTTTATGTTCGGCTCCTCTGGAAGCCTTTATCCTTTCACTATCATTATTGAAGCATCCAACATACCAGGCTTTACCGCTAACAGAAACATTTTCCTTTTGATATTGCAAGTGAATTTTTGCAGGGTTTAAATTATTGCACACCCCGAAAACTCAGAGAGTTGACTGCTGTGAGCCTTGGTATAATTGGCAAGAACACAGAATCAATGCTATCATCTTACGTTTAAGGGTGCCAAGGGTTCGTCATATTTTGGAATTTGTCAATTAAACCAAACAGAGCCGCACTACCGCCTGCGTATCCACCTTCGTTCACCTTTCAACTAGTCTATCACTGACTGGGTCACACGTGGCTTCCAGGCTTGGCAGTCCCAGAACTACTTTGCCAGTGTTTTTCCCATGGGGATCATTTAAAGGCATTCCTGAGCAAACGCCACCAAATTTCAAGGGTCCGCATGAGCACATCTCAAGCGCATCATGCAGTCAAACATCATTTGTAAATAATTACCTGTTGCTCCTTGAAACTGCCTGACTTTGAGAGACTAGTTAACATATACCCTTGTTCCGCACACTGACCTGTGGTCCATCTTTACTGGACCTACATGCACCAATGCTATCACAAAACATATGTCCTTCATTGTATCCTGACTTCCCTATGTCTGTTACATCTGCACCCTCTTTCCCCACACTCTTATCTAAGGTCGGAGGCGTAATACCCCAATCCCTGTATCCACTAGAGTGGTGATGTGGCACAGTATAAAAGCTTCCTAACATAACATAACATAACAGCTCTGCGCTGTTTCATCAAAGTGAATTACTTCATTCTGTTCTTTTTTATTGCAATGGAGGTTTAAGCCCAATACCTCAGTACCCGTCCCACCACTCCTTTATACCTCTTGCCCCCAAATATACATGTATCCTTTACTTCCACATGAAGTCACTGCATCTAAGTGAATTACAGGAAAGTAATTCATTTCAACGAAAAAAGTGAACATCACCATAACATAACACAGAATAAGTATGGTCTTTTAGCCAACTAGTATGCGTTATAAAAAATTGTTTCATAACTGAATATATATTTATCATGGCAGCGCATTTTTTTCGCCCATCAGATTGCCACTTGATGCACCATGTTTGATGAAAGAATACAGTAAACCATCCTGGTTGTCCTAACGATTTGAACCCTACGTGCTATATTGTATATATTATTTCTGACCAGTTCTGTGTGCATGACACAAGTGGGGAGGGATTCCATCTTGGATCCCTGATGGGCTTGTTTATGATTAAATACCGTTGAGAGTTCTAGAGAGGCAGTTGAAGGAGAAGGGGGACGTGAAGGAGGCTGGGGGCCCGTTTACCCATGCACAGTATCTAAGCCTTTTGATCAATGAAGAGGTGTGCAACCTACCTGTTTGCGACCCACTTGGTAATACTGCGCTCCAGTGTTCAGTTCATGTGGGTGGTTTGCACAGGGCAAATTTTCACCATAGAAGCCTTACCTCTGCAATGCAGCATAATTGCATAGGAAGTTTCAGTCATCGTCCCAGTCAGATGAGGAGGTCGCAAAAAGAAGAGTATTCACCTGTTTTCTTAAGGCCACATAGCCTGGTTCCAGGTAGGAGGCTAGTGTGTTCCTTTGTTTTGCTGCACGCCACGAAAAACACCCCTACTACTCTTTCTTTTCTATATGTTGGACTAGTGATTAGGCAGGTTAATTGAGATCACACTCACCTATGAGGTTGGTACAGGGTAGGTTTGCCTGTTAAGGTTTTGTGTACAAAGCACATTGATTTGAATACAATCTATTTAGCTGCATCCGGTGTCTGCAACCTTTTGCTCACCAGATGTTTTTGGCTATGATTTCCATGATCCCCCAGCATTCACTATTCTGGCTAGGGTTGATGGAAGGTGTAGTACAAAACATCTGGAAATCTGAAAAGGTAACATACCTCTGGGCCTCACCATTCAGAGCAAAATAGTCAAGGCTGAAGACACACGATAAAATTTTAATCGGATGAGGAGGGCGGCTTTAAGGCTTGTGAAGTTCATGAAGGAAACAATGCATTCCCAGCCAAGACTCATGAAACGTGAAGGGGGAGTAGGAAGGGAGGAAGTAAGCATGTGGAAACGTGTGGGGGCAAATGTCAGCTTGTTGTCCATCATGATGTCCAAGTTGCGTACTGTGGAGGAGATGTGTGAGCAGTATTGAGGACACTACCAATGTAAAGTATTCTTTTCTTCCAAAACCACCCCTTTCCTGGATTGCTTTTAAGATTAGACACCCAGGATTGTATAGATGTTAGACAATCCTTTAGCCTGGAGATGATGGGGTTTCGTTCATGAGCGAGCCTGAAGAAGATTTGTGTATCATCTGATTAGATAAAAAGGATGAAGCCGCTTGCTTTTATTAGCTCAATCACAGGCAAAGTGTAATTATTCGAAAGAAGATGGGAAAGCGATGTGTCCGCTGGGACTCCAAAAGTTAGTTCTTTGATTCAGGAGTTGAAAGATAAAGCCGACACTGCCTGAGTTTGTCTCGTCAGAATGCAATGTACCCAAGCCATGACCATCCCTCATATTTCTTGTTAAGCTAACGAGATAAGAAGATACAGTGGGCAACCAAAATCAATGCACAGTTTTAGAAAAAACGGGGCTCCTGCTTCACCGCTTTTAAGGTCCACTCCTGTCTGACCAAACATACTAGTGTGGTTGCCTGTTCTGTACTACAGCCAGGGTGGAAACCTTGCTTGGATTTGATGAATCAAACCTACAATGAATTTCAGGGATTGGGTGAAAGCGGTTTGTTCTCGCTGGTTAGCCAAACAGGCATCTACGGGATTGGTCAAAAATATGCAGGGTTAGTGGAGTCTAAGCCCTCTTTTTTACTGGATCTTTTTCAGAATATTTGGGAATAGTACCTTTTCAAGGGAAAAGTTAAATAGGTACAAAAATATAATTCTGGAAAAGGGGAGTGACAACTTTGAAAAAATTAGGACACAGTGTGTCCAGAAGAGCAGATTGCTTAGAGGACTCCTGCTATTTGTCAAGTTCGAGACTAGACGGCTTTTTTGAAGTAGGACTAAAGTCTACTTACAGGGGTCAGACTGTTCATTGGGTTTTTGTTTATCATGTTGTAAGTCTGAAGATGGAAATTCAGCTTTGATTTAATAATCTTACCCAAGAAGTAATTAGCAAGACACAAGCAAGTACCCCAGATGCTAATATGCTTGAGGACATTGTTTCAGGTGATGATAGGTGCCTAGGCACATCCAACAGATTTATAGAAAGGTTTGGGGGTGCATGGGTTTTATCTTTTAAGCATTGGTTTTTAGCTTCAAGCATTGCCTAAGTATACGTTCTAAGATATTGTTTGAGGATGTTTTTTTTATCTCGATCTTAAGTGTAGCACCATTTATGTTGTAAGTTCCTACGTTTCCTCCCTGGGTGCACAACAACATCTAATCAGGAAGAACCACCTTTTCAGTGATTTATTAGGTTCCTGCTGTCTTTGGGAGAGATAATACATTAAATATATTTGTTAGATAGTTTGTTATTAATGTTACGTCTTCTCTGGGTCAAGAAGGAACGCTAGTGATAATTGTGTTCACATTTGTTTGGTCTACACTTCTCCAGGCAAATGAGGCTGCATTATGAACGTTCGCGGTGGAAGAAGGTAGTTCCACAACTGGTGGAATTCAAGGGTTAGAGGTGAAAGCTTGATCTAAGGCGTGGCCAGCTTGGTGCAAAGGGTGAGAAACCAAGGGCAATAGGATTAACTTCTTCCCAAAATCGCATAGGTGCAAAGTGCAAAAGGGAACCACACAAAACTGCTCACGCTTTTTGTAGGGAGGTCTGCTTTGAACCTTGTGATTCTACACTAGCATATACTTTGAATTATGCATTTGTTTTGTGAGTGCTTTGTAAAGCACCCTGCTGTCATGATAAACCAATTTGCAGTGCCAGAAATACAGGTTGTTGTGGTAAAGAAAAAATAAATCACCCATTGAATTACCCTGCTGTAATCCCTGTAAGTGCACATGGCCTGAACATAAAAATCCTTGTCCTTGCTGGGACTCGTATGATGTCCTGCTATAGCACCTGATAAGTCACCCCTGAGGCCATGCCAATACATGAGGAAGTCCTGATAGGGTTCTATCCTACTTGGGTGTTAAACACGCAGACAGGGTTGCAGGCTAGCACACCATCTGCTGCTAGCCCAAGCCCTGCCTTGCCAGAAGTGTGGCAGTTCTGCCATGAGCACCCCTAGTACCTCTGTGCCTAGCATGCATGACAGTTCGACAGCCTAGGATAGAGGCATTAAACTGATTGCTTCCTTCACGGTAGGCGCTTTAAAGGTTGTGTTGCACAAGACCATTGCCAAACCATTAGAGCATGGAACATATATCTGTCTAAAATCCTTCCCTGGGAAGAACCCTACCTGAGAGGTGTAGAAGAATGTTAGATCTGGGCACACAAACTAATGAGATGCTACACCACTCGCCAGCTTCTGACCAGGAGAAGCAGCGACAGAAGATTGAAAGTATGTGAGGTCATGGCCTGAGTGTCAACCAGGCGCTCCGTGCCATGCCTCCAGATGCCACTGCAGAGTCTTTCTGTCTATTGCATCTGGTGTGGAGCTGATGTAGAAGTATTACGTCAACTGCCTCCAACTGGATGAGAGACTCTATGAATACCTATGCAGGACCAAACTGATTCTCCAGCTGGCCTTCCAGCTAAGTGGGTTAAGCCACACAGCCTGAACCTGGTGAGGCTGCAACAAGTCATGCACAGAGAAAGATCATCTGGCCCAATTCTATAAGAACCTGCAAATACCTACGGAGAGGGAATGGGTTGCTAATATCCGTGCCATACACGATATGGAATATCTGACCCACCTGTTGGCTGAATCTAGGTTTAATATTGAAAGTGCCTGGCTCCCTTTCTTTGAGAAATATGGCCGGTAGAACTTGGGGGGTGGATGAGTGGGAGAGGGCTGAGGTGGAAAAGGATGAATTCTTTATGGGGAAGTGACATCGTTGGACTGGGGATCTAGGTTGGGGATTGGGGGAGAGATTAATTTACCACAGGTTCAGGCGTACCAAGGAGGAGAACCCGAACTCGGACAAGAGTCATCATTAAGTGTCCAACTGGTCTTGATGGAGATAAAATTGAGAATCCACGGCATGGGGGCAAAGGGAGTGGGTTAAATGTTGGCACTAAAAAGGAAATGTATTGATACCGTCCTGTATTGTTATAACTAAAATGCCAATAAAATTTGATTTTCCAAAAAAATGTATTGCCCTTTCTATAAATAAGGGCTGCATAAGGCAAAAAAGTTAATATGTATTGGAAACTACCACATCCTTATCAGGTCACACATTTCTTTGGCGAGGTCATGACGTTGTGGCAGTATCTCATTGTCACATGGGTGATCCAGAAGGTGCAGGAAGACGGTGAGTATGATGCCTTGGCATGCCAGATACAGAATTCTAATTGTTATATATGCATCAGAAGTAAAACTTACATGTTTAGTTTTGACCGGTATGGGGGCACACTTGAGCACTGGAAAGAGAAGGACACAAACCCCGGCGCTCTGAGCTCAAGGTATTAATCCCTCCAAATAGAGGGTTAAATACCTCTAAACCCTGCTAAACTACTCTGTTCAGGTCCCACAGTACGACCAAAGACCTCTAGAACAAACGTGGAGGAGCCTTAGGCAAAGGGGAACTGGTGCATGACATCTATGGCGCGTGAAATCAGAGCGGGATTGAGGATGCTCTTATACCCGGCGCACGATGGTGCAAGGCGGACTGGATCTCGCTAGAAGCTTCAGCATGGTTAGAGATTCCCTCAGCCCGACAAAGGCTGAGATTGCACAACCATTCAGTAGAACGAAGCCAGATTATCAACGCACAGAAAAGAACTGGGTCTGGATAGGCTTGGGCCTGGTTCGAGCAATGCACAGGCAAGAACCGCCTAACCGGCCACTCAGCCCTGTGGCCTGTGAGGCGCAGTGAAAAGACACAGACATGAGGCTGAGACTCACAAGCCTTACCTGAACAGGCATTCATTGCTAAGTACTGACAGCATGGAGGCTGACGCTTGGTCCCCATAGCACAGAGAATAATTAGAGAAGGTATCGATAAGGGCAATGCAGGGAATGTGATACTTGAAAAAAGAACACGTCCTGGCTCCAAACCCTAAGCACATCAGACGCAGCAACACCTATACAAACTAAGCACGATAAGACTGACTGCACAGCAATATAAAGACAAAGTCAACAGATAACCCTGGGGACCTGACAGGAATACACTGCGCAGCCCAACGGGTGTACAGATTGCATCACACCACCTAGAAAGACTGTTCGGCCTGGTTTATAGTGATAATATCGAAAAAATAATGTCGAACTACAAAAATTTCAAAAAATAAATGTCGAAAAAAAAGTCGAAGAACAATAGTAATATACCAATGTAAAGTGTCATCAATAGTACCATTTAATAGGGGGGGTTCCCCCCCAACTCCCTCTCACCCGAGACCCCGCAGCCAAGCACCACCCCCCCCCCCCGTGTCCCCGGCCCCCCCTCTCACCCCTCATACACAACACAAAAGGGTAGAAAGGGTTAAACAAATAGGTGACAACCACGAGTACAGAACCTTGCCTAGGTACCAAGGAACAAATAACGGTTGTGGAAAACCGTCATTACCTGACAGAACCACACTTGAGATTGGACTGCAGGAAATTGAATAGAGTTACTTCAGACTAAAACAGGTAATATTAGCATAACTAACATGTAACTAGACATTAAGGTATCTTACTATATAAAAATGTGTGACAGGAATGATAAAACCAGTTTATTTTCTCCGTTATTTTAGAGTAAACAATGGAGAACAAGGTGGAGTATATCACCTCACAAAAAGGAGGAAAACAGATGGTTTTGAATGGGTATATTTTCTATAAAGAAGCCGAAAAAAAGGAACGCATTTATTGGAAGGGCGCAGAGTATGCCAAAACAAAATGCAGCGCAAGAGCAATTACTGAAGCTTCGAATGTAAAAACCAAAAATGAGCACAACCATCTACCAGATCAAACAAATATTAGAATTAAAAAAACAATTTACAAACTGAAACGAAAAGCTGTGGAAAGTCAAGGAGAAGCAAGTAGGTCAGTGATTTCAAGTGTTTGTGACAAGTTACACCCTTGCATATATCGGCACAATTACCAGGAGAAAAATTAATGCAACGTACGATAAACCGTACCAAACAACAAAAAGAGAATCTGCCACCGGCACCAATGGTATATACTGATATTACAATACCAGACGTTTTTAAAATGACCGCAAAAGGAGACAGTTTCCACCATGCCACACTGGAAATAAACAATGAAAAAATAATATTTTCAACTGCTAGCAAATTTCAACATCTCAGTCAAAGTCAACATTGGCAAAGTGACGCCACATTTAAAGTGTGCCCACAACCGTTTCAACAGTTTTTCACCGTTCATGGAGCAATTAATAACACAATCATACCACTTGTATATGTTTTGATGCCAAGGAAAAGTGGGGAAACGTATAAAATTGTGTTCAACAAAATTAAAGAGACTGCACCTGATTCACATCCAAATACTATAATCATGGACTACGAAATCGCACAAATTAAGCCATTTTCTACAGTATACAAAGAGACAAGGGTACAAGGGTGTTTTTTTCATTTTACACAGAGCATATGGAGAAAATTACAAAAACTAGGATTAAGCATGAAATATACAGAGGACAGTTGTTATCAATACAACATAAAAAAAAAAACTTTTTGCTTTGGCTTTTGTAAAAGAGGATCATGTTGTACATTTTTACAAACATTTGATAGACAGTGAGTATTATAAGAATCATGAGGAGGAAAATTCAGACTTATTAGACTATGTGGAGAACACTTGGAAAGGACAATTGACACGTAGTGGAACAAGACGCAGGCCAAAATTCCCTGTAATGTTGTGGAATTGCTACCAAGCAACGTTAGAAGGTAAACCACGAACCAACAATGCATTAGAAGGATGGCATAGCAGATTAAATAAAAATTTCAATATCAACAACCCAAATTTATGGCATTTTTTAAAAGAATTACAGAATGAGGAACAACACCAAGAATTTTGCATATCTCAAACAATTTCATTGGCAAACCAGGAACCCAAAAGAAAAAAATACAGAGATTACGAACAAAAACTGGAACAACTGATACGCGAATTTGACGAGCAGAATAAAGAAAACTTCCTAAATTCAGTTGCATTTAATTTAAAATGTTTAAAAAACGTACGTTTCCGAAGCATCTACGATCCAATCTGGCAAAAGAGAAGAGTATCCAAATACGCCAACCGGAAACTCCATAAATCCAAATGTGCAAGAAACAATCCATGGAAAAATGACAAAAAAATAACCCAAGAAAAATCCAAACATAGAATTCGAACAGTAAAATCCAGCACGGAAGAATAAGTGCAACTCCAAAGAAACCAGAATAAAAATCCAGACTCCACGATGCACCGGAAATAAAACCAAAAAACCCCCCATAAAATCCATGTAATCCAATGGAAAAAAGTCATTAGGTCCAAAAAAATCCAGGGAAAAAAAAGAAAATCCACAATATCCATGAACGGAGCAACGGAGACGCGAATGCTAAGGAAACGGTTTGGAAATGAACTTTAAAAATGGCGCCTACGTATACGTACGCACACGTAACGTACGTACAGAAACAAAAACAAATATCACAAAAACAGCTAAATGAACATTTGTAATGCAATATCACCATATAATGGACAAAATATATATTAGATGTTCAACTTGAAGATAGCATGCTACTTATTTAATGTTTAATATTTATTTAAAGTTAAATAAAATAGTCTATTAAATCATATAATTATTAAAAGTTAGTACTATACATTGTAAAGTTAAACATTAAAAAAATAAATACACATATGCTTACCTTATACATTGCATGTATTAATATTTTCGAAAAAATATAGTATATATGCTTACCTTATACAATGCATTTATTAATATTTTCGAAAAAATATAGAAAACAATTCGACATTTTGTATTTTCGACATTATTTTTTTCAAATAAATATTTTCGACATTTTGACTTTCGAAAATATTGCATTCGAAAAAATGACTGCACACCGTTAGGCCTCATCAGATCCAAACAAATAGCACAACAGAGGCACACATTGAGGCAATATTCTGGCTGAGCCGTTTTGGCGCCAGCTATTTCGGTGTACGCCTTTGGCCCTGCTCCCATTCAGGTGCACCCAGTTGACCTCAGCCAACTGGTCGCAGGGAGTTCTCTGTGCTGACCCTGCACTTCAATCAGCACTATCCTTGTGCAGAGACCTATCCATGCCACGATAATTGTTTGATTAAATATATTGTCATACTAAGCACTAATAAATGCAGTGCTTTGATGACAGTATATTTAAGTGAAACACCACGCGATCAGTACATGGAACCGTTTAAAGCTCCCTGTACTAAGCGTGTTGTGTTTGCCTTAAATATACTGTGGTTCACTCTTCAGTGAAAAAGGATGCAAACTATGATATAAATAGAGGGAGGCAACCATCTGATGATGAAGCAACAGAGATGTTAAGAGATCACTTGAGATCAGAGGGAGACCCCATTCCTAGGGACATGTACCCGGCTACTACAGTCAATGGCAAAGGATATATCCTCAATCAAAAGTGAACTGTTGGATCCGCAACGACCTGGGAGCAATAACACCCAGATTGCCAAAGGGTGGAGTTCCTCGATAAAGGATGATATAGAGATGATGAAAAAAGGTGATCTTCAGGTCTTCAAACGCTTGACAGTCCTTTCAGACAGGCTGGATGATCAGGAGATCCTAAAGCCAAAAGAGATCACAGTAACCTGGAAGCAACAAAGCTATTTTCAGAAATGTTCACAAAGCAAAAATCAGGCACATCAACAAATCACTCAAGGGCGCCCTCCTCTGGGATTAACACTCATCTGAGTAACGCAATAAACTGACAATTTACGGTAGCTGACAAAGACACCAATAAAGACAAAAACAGCAGTCATCAAAGTTCTATCATGGAAGGTCAATCTGGTAAACCACCCCACTAAAAGAACTAACATTATTTCGTACTTAAGAAGATCCTGTTCTGACATTATCATTCTTCAGGAGACACATTTAAATGCATTCGATTGCCAGAAGATGTGTGCTAAATGGAATGGCCAAGCTTTCCACAGTTGAGCAGTAAATCGAAAACACAGCGTAATGATCCTGATCAGCATTAAGTTCACTTTCCACTTGATGCAGTCTCGCAAGATCCAGAGGGTTGCTGGGTAATGATCAAGGGACATATAGCAAGCCAAGAAAAGCTGCTGATGTCCGTATGTGGCCCAAACTCACATAATCCAACGTTCGTCACGTATATACAAACTAAAATTCGGCCATACCTCTGTTGCTGCAAGATTATAGGCAGGGGCTGCAACAAGGTCCCTGGCCAATCTTTGGATAGTTCTGAAACACCAAAACAGCGCTCAGTAAGAATCTTACAGAAGATGATAAATGCAGCCTCCGTTCTGGGTACCTGGAGGACCTTCCACTGACTAAAGGAGATTACACACACCACTCAGCACAGCACCACACCTTCTCCTGAATAGACTCAAAGTTATGGTCCACAGAACATAGCCGAAACCTTCTGGAAGATCAAATATTAGCGCCTGCAATATCCGGTCACACATCATAACCCCACACTCAAAACACTGCAAAACAGGGAACTGCTCCAGTCAGAAATTGGAGAATATTTTTAGCTCAACCAAAATGAAGAAACTACTGCGCAAATCCATGGAGAGGTATGATAGACAAGGGCTTTCAGATAAAAACTGCAAGTTAAAGCCTGCCTGGCAGTGCTGGCCTGAGCTTAATTGCTTTCTACACCAAAAAAGCGATTTTCCTGAACAAAAAGGCAGGTTGTTCTTACTATGAACAAGGAAATGAAGCTGGAAAACATCTAGCCCACCTGTTCAAGAAAAGACAACTCGGCAAGCATATATCTGCTGTGTGGAGTGACTCAGAAACGGCAGTGACAGATTATGTAGACATCTATTGTGAGTTTAAAAACATTTCTTCTGCGTTTTATTTCTCAGAACATCGCCTTTTCAATCGAATACATCTCCCTAAACTATTGTCAGAGCTTATGATTTAACCATGGCTCTGCTCCATAGCTACATAGAATGGTTGGGGTTGCTTGTGGGATAGGTTTCCAGCAATGTCGATTGAGAATGAAGGACAGCTGTGGACAGCCTGCAGCCATTCTATGACAAGACTGGAGGCGAGCATTATGCTTCAACTTCTTTAATTACTACTCTTCACAGCAGTTTCAACAAACTCAAAACTATAACAAAACACTGAAAACAGTCTGAACAGACTTTTCCTTCCTTGAACTACAATCCCCATAGTCTCTGTAGTCCATCCTACTCCAGCTCAGTTATGACCATATCCTGTCCCTGAGCTCCTCCTCTTCTTTTACTGCTCTTCAAGCAGATAAGTGACTTTCTGTTTTCCTCTTAGCCTAATGTGGGTTGGATTACATTTGCGTAGGTTTTGGGGTATATGGGGGGTTTCAGGTGCCCCCACGACAAGTTTACACTGAGAAGTTGGGTTTAGAACAGTAATTATAGAGTTTTGATACGTTCTGAGACGGAACGGCGTTTCGGGTCGGAAACGCCGCATTCACGCGACTTCGCGGAGCTTACTAATTAGCTGCTTCGCAGCAGCAGCGGGAGCTCCGGTGGCCACCAGCCCCGTGCCGCACTACTGGCACTCGAGGGGTGTCCCGCCGGGCCCTGGAGCTCCCCGAGCCTCCCTTCACCCAGCGGGGAGCGGACAGGCTGCAGCGGGCCCCCCTCCCTTGTGGAGGAGGAGCCGAGCGTCGAACACGGCGAGCCCTCGCAGAGGGCTAGGAGGAGTCCCCCCCCACCCTTGGGGGGGCGGAGCTTGATTAGCGCTGAGCCGCGGGCCCCCCTCCCTTGTGGAGGAGGAGCCGAGCGTCGAGCGTGGCGAGCCCTCGCATAGAGCCAGGAGGAGTCCCCCCCACCGTTGGGGGGGCGGAGCTTGAGAAGCGCTGAGCCGCGTCGCTTTCACTACGCGACGCGGCTGCAGCAGGACGAATTGCACGATCGGAGCGAAACGAAGCTCCGGGAGCGAGAGTGCTGATTTCCCCACGCGCGCGTGAAGCGCCCAGCAAGCGGGAGCCTGCAGAACCTCAGAAGAGGCAGCAGGAGCGAGACCTTCCCAGAACGAAAAAAAAAAAAAAAAAAAAAAGTATAAGGTCCCAGCGAGCTACCCACAGCTGGCTTACAAGACTAGCAAGCCACCACAGGCATGGTATACTAAGAAGAGTCAGGTGCAGCCACATACAAAAAAAAAAAAAAAGAAGGGAAATATTTGGTGACTTGGAAGAAGTCTCGGAGGAGCATCCTATCAGGAAGTGGGCAGCAGAAGACACCTGCACGCAGGTCCTGAGGCACGCAGCACCCCTTATCATGTCTGAATATGAGTGGAGTGAGGAGGAGCAGTCCCTAGACTTGGCTGCAAGTTTCAAGGAGGTGCTGGGGAATTCCCTGATAGATGCGGTGGCTCAAGGGGTGAGACCCTTACAGGAAAGGCTAGAGACACTAGAAGCTATGCTTCATCAGCCTAAGGAAAGCACCAAGACGACTCGCAGCTTGCCCACGGAACCCCCTGGAGCAGGGGCTAAGGGGAGTATTCAGGCCCGCAAGAGGAAAGCCTCTGCAGACCCCCAGGGCCCATCGGATGGGGCAGAAGATAAGGCCCCGGAGGTCGCCGACGCTTTCGCGAAGCTGAAGAGAGCAGATTTGCAGCGTCAGGCCGTGCCGGACCTCATGACCCCCTCTCCCGGGGAAGATAATATGGGAGATGATGACCCAGGCTCGGAAGAAGAGCCAGAGGAGGAGGACTTATCCCCTCAAGAGCCGGAGGAACCAGTCGAGGAGGAGTGGGCGACGCCCAGCGGGGGAAAGAAAGCCCGCAAAGAGAAGCACCTCGATGAGGAGCAAGATGATATGTTCGATCCGGACGCCATCAGGAATCCGAGATCTTCCGACTGGCAGCCTTCTCCAAGAGTAGCTCAGTACATGACAGCAAGGCTCAGAAAAGCATTGGATAAGGAAGTTCGCCAGCGACTCCGTGCAGAATGTCCCAGACCGGACTTACCGGGGAAGGTGGCGGAAGCCCCCGAATTGGATCCAAAGATGCTCACCTTTGTTTCAAAAACCAATAAGGACCCCCGTAAAGGGATTGATAGATCATGGAAGAGTTGCCAGGAGAAGGTCCTGGACTTAGCCGGTCCGCTCGCTAAGATCATGGACTTGGCTGAAAGAGCGAAGGACACAGGCGAGGAGGTGGACCCAGAGGCCCTAGCAGGATGGGCACAAAGGGCAGTTTGCCTCCTAGGTAACGCGAATTGCGCAATAGCCTCCGAGAGGAGAAGAGGATTGCTTCTGAAGATAGACTCGAAGCTCAGTGACCTGGCATCCTACGAAGCCGGGGAGACAGCGCAAGGCCTCTTGTTTGGTGAGACTTTCGGGAAGGAGATGGGCCGATTTGTAGGCACATACACATCACTGGAGAAAGCGCAAGCTTCCATCCGCAAGATCTTCCCGCAGAGAGTTTTTGCCGGGACCGGTCGTTACAGGGGATCCTCCCGGAAGGGGAACAATTGCTCACGGACCCAGCTGGGCAGTGTCATCCTCTGAGAATGAAGAAGACACTCCCGCTCATCGCGTGCAGGATATCAGGAGAAGATGGGAACTGCCAGGCATTTCGATGCAAGCAGCAGAACTTATTGCCGAATCCTGGGCTCCATCGACTCGGAGGAGCTACGACGCGGCTTGGGCCAGGTGGACGAGTTGGTGCAGAGGGAGAGGTTTTCATCCCATTTCTGCTCCTATAGTGGCCATACTGAATTTTCTAGCACAACTGCTGCAAGAGGGAAAAGCTTTCCGCACTATTGGAGTGTACAGATCAGCGATTTCCGCTGGTCATATGCCGATTGAAGGTGCACCAGCGGGTGAACATCCAGCAGTCTGTAGGCTCATTCGAGGAGCTAAGTTTAAAGCGCCACCGGTTCCCAGATATACAGTGCTATGGGACGTTACGAGAGTTTTGGAATTATTAGAGAGTTGGCCGGTGAATAAATTCTTGTCTCTTAAGCAGTTGTCAGGCAAATTGGCGATGCTGTTATGTCTCATATCCTGCAAGAGGGTGTCAGATGTTAGAGCTCTGGAGATCAATAGAGCATTCGGACCAGAAGGAGTGACCTTCGTAGTAGTACAAAGGACGAAATCAAGTACATCCGCAGTGCACTATCCCTATTTCCCCAATAATGTCAAATGGTGCGTAGCTAGTTGCATCAAGGAATACGAGGCCAGGACGGCAGACAATAGAGCGAGTAGTACAAGTCAGTTGTTGATAGCGCGTAGGAAGCCCTTTCAGGCGGTAAAGACAGCTACCATAGCGAGATGGGTCAGAGAAATAATGCTAGCAGCAGGGATCGATTTGCAGCAATTTGGTGCTCATTCAGTGAGGGGGGCCATGGCGTCCAAAGCATATAGGACAGGGGTTCCCTTGCAAGATATTATGGCAGCAGCAGACTGGGCGAATGATCGCACATTTAGGGAATTTTATTTTAAACCAACAGAGAGTATGGCGAGTGCAGTATTGGGACAGCTTTGAACAAGCATAATGCTCGCCTCCAGTCTTGTCATAGAATAAAGATTACCCCTCCTAGCTGCGCAGGGAGTATTAATTCTATTAAAGACTAGGAGGCGAGCATTAAATTCCCACCCGAGAGATGTATTGTGCATATTATTGAATGTTTGTATATGATAATAATATGAGGATGGCAGCAATACATGGACACCTCCCTGAATTTTCTGCTTTCTATTATTTCTAGGAGAGGAGCAGAAGAATAATTGAAGTGAGAGACTAGTAGAAGTCATTGCCTGAGTTGAAGGAGTGCGACATTCGTTTGGAGTAGTTCAAGTCATTGCCAGTTGCAGGACTAAGTGTGGAGTTTTCAAGGGGACTTTCAGAGCGAGTAAAAGAGAGGAGGAGCTCAGGGACAGGATATGGTCATAACTGAGCTGGAGTAGGATGGACTACAGAGACTATGGGGATTGTAGTTCAAGGAAGGAAAAGTCTGTTCAGACTGTTTTCAGTGTTTTGTTATAGTTTTGAGTTTGTTGAAACTGCTGTGAAGAGTAGTAATTAAAGAAGTTGAAGCATAATGCTCGCCTCCTAGTCTTTAATAGAATTAATACTCCCTGCGCAGCTAGCAGGGGTAATCTTTATTGCTCATGTACCGGACTCAATAAAGCGTGTTTTAACCCTTTCTCAATTCAGATCGATGTATACACCACCGTTTTACTAACTGATATATAAGCTAAAGCTGATTTAATTTAGAGCCTAACTAAAATATGCAAATTAACAGTTACATTCAAAGTCTGTCTGCTAACTGTTCCTCCTTGTAACATGGGTGAATTCCCCTTCTACAGATTCAGGGTTTCAATCAACAGTTCAAAGGAATAAGAAATAAGGAAATCCTGTCTTGCAACACAGTTCTGCTAAAGTTCCTTTTCTACCAGTAAGTGTCCTACTTAGGATTAACCACAGTTCAAAATGTTCAGTATGTTTTTGCCTCTCCACTGGTGGTAGTGAGTTCCACACAAATACTTCTCAGCAATGTAAATGTGTACTTCCACAGTGCATTAATATCAACAAAAGTACTTCTGTCAGGATGTTTCTGCAACAATTCATAATGTACTCTCATCAGCAATTGCTTATTTGCAACAAAAGGATGTGCTCCCATAGTGCATTCATGTCAACAAAATTACTTTTGACAGGATGCTTCTGCAACAGTTCATTATGCACTTTCATCAACAATGTTGATTAGTCAAGATAGTTCCACAACAATCAATCATGAACTTTGGTTTTCATTATACCACAGTACTTCAATGAGTTCCACCTGGTCCACTGACCTGCCAGGCCTACACTACAAGGTTCCTTGCCCTGGTATACTGTCCTGCCAGGACAATATGAAAAGTACTTTAGTGGCACAGTTCTGCTTTGTAAAATGTGTAATGACTTTCCACAACCTCAGTGTTGACTACTTCTGCTGGGAAAACACATTGGTGCTGTTTGTTCCACACTTTTGATTGACACATTTCATGCAGGTTATGCTTCTCTCCTCCTGGACACCTTCTGTCAGAAGGGCAGCCTTCTGCCACTCGTGTTCTCCCCCTCTGGTTTTAACCAAATGCTGATATTGGGTTCTCCCCCTCTGGTTTTAACCAAATGCTGATATTGGGTGCTCCCACTCCTACTCTTGTTTGGCTTAGGCAACGCTTCTTCAGGTCAGTTCTTTCTATTGCCTCTTTTTCTCTTTTATAATAGGGTCCATACTCAGCTGATTGCTTAACTGCCCCATTTTGACTTTGGCAATATTGGTTCTCTTCAGCTAGATTTGTTATGGACCTCTTTTGGCTTTGGCAATTGTTGTTTGCTTTGGTTTTTAGAAATAATGCCCTTGATTGTTGTTGGCAGTTATTCTTGCCTTTAAATTCAAAATGTCACTGCCACTTTCTTCCCTTCGTATAAGCGTGACATTTAGAATAAATATCTTTCAGCTTTACCCCAGTTCGATATACATTGTGTTTTTTAGTTTTTTAAATGTTTATTGGTTAAACTTATTCAACAGCCGTAGTCACTTTTCTGCCATTCTTCATCTTTGTCATTCGTTCGGTACTCAAAAGCCAGAGTTCGGCTAGCGGGCAGCTACGGAGCGCTCGGGGTCACAGAATTCAAGCAAACCCAGGTTTGGCTTGCATATCTGCTCGCTCCACTGCCGTTAGGCTCTCAGCTTCTTCTGCTTCGGGCAGACTGGAAAACTGTTTTGCTCAGTTTTCTTTGTTTCGCGCTTGTGGGGCTCAGAACTTTCAAAGCAAATCGTTTACGTAGGTCTCCTTCAGTCGGCTCGGACCTTTCAAACGCAACTCTTGCAGGAATTTCATTCCCCAAGCTTAATTTCGCATCCTTTACGGGTTCCCTTCCCCTAATTTATCACAATTCCGGTCTCCCTCAGTCGGGCTCGGACCTGTTCATGATGTCGAAGACTTTCGAATGTGCGTGGCTTTTACTATAGACCTCTGCAGAACTACTTTGACTTTCCCTTCAGCTCCCACTCTTGTGTTATTTGCCCGAGTGTCTCTTGGTCTGGTAGTTCGATGTCATAAGCACAAAAGTTCAACATTCACCGTTTTACTCCCCCAATTTTGATCTATTTGCTTTTATTAGTTCATCCACTTTATCGCTTCATAACAAAAACATTTCACCTTTCACTGAGACTTTCGAGAGGGCTACTTTCTTTCACTGGACCACTACGCTACTCAGTATCGCTGGTTTCATCTCTGAAGAAGCAGCTGGTGTGAAAAGGTGTTTCGGGCGAGATGTGAGCAGTGTAAATATTTATCAGTGGTGCGTCGGCTAAGCGGCATAAAGAAGGCCAGCGTAGCTATTCAGAGCATGTGAGGAAATCGAGTGCTCGCAAACACAGGCGTGTGTCAGCTTTCGTATCATTGAGGTGCAGTGGAACTCTTAAACTAATGAGAACCGGCAACATGCGTAATGAGGTGCGCAGTATAACTGTGAACCGGCAGCGCGCGTAAAGAATTATGTGGTATACTGTATAGTGCGCAGTACCTGCACGTCGCGGCAGAGAGTGTACCGCTCAAATAAATCCTTCGGTTTGTTCTCTCTCGGACGCTCGCTTGTCAATTTCTTTCAGCAAATGAGTAGAAATTAAAGACAAGTTTTTCTTCAGGACCCATATTGTTACATCCTGATCCTCAACAACCTTTTTTTGTGGAGGCAGATGCGTCCAATTTAGCAATCAGAGCAGTACTCTCTCAAAGACATCCGGAGACTGGTCAATTACATCCAGTGGCCTATTTGTCCAAGACTGTACTCCGTGCAGAGATGAATTATACAATTACTGATCGGGAGCTCCTAGCCATTAAAAAGGCTTTTCAAGAATGGAGGCCCTATTTGTTAGGAGCTGCTAAGTTTATAGTCACAGTTTTAACTGACCATAGACATCAGCTTTTTTTAAAGTCAGCCAGAACATTATCGCCTCCGCAACTTCGATGGTCGTTATTCTTCTCTGATTATGATTTTGTGATCACTTTCAAACCAGGGCGCCTGAATCGAAAGGCAGATGCTTTATCGAGACATTTCTTAAGTGAAGATTTTGAATGCAAAGCTCAACCAGAAACAGTAATTGCTGAGAACACATTTATTTTGAGTGCCACGTTGGAGGATGTGTTTCTTAAGAAGAGTTCAAAGGAGATGCCTGAAGAGGAGATTCAATCTTGGGTTGAACAAGTGCCGGGAAGACGAATTGTCAATGGTCTTCCATATTTTAAATCTAAATATATCTACCTAATAAGGAGCTTTCGTAAGGAGATTTTACAAGAATGTCAAGAGTCTAGTTTGGCTTGTGACCCTGGGATGTGTAAAATACTAAAATTAGTGGGAAGGAAATTTGGGTGGGAAAGTATGAGACAGGATACGGAAGAGTATGTCAAGACTTGTGAAGTTTGTGCTCGGTCCAAGTCAGGAGGAGGAAAACCGTCAGGTTTACCCAATCCTCCACCGGTTCCTCCAAGTCCATGGTACACAGTCTCCAGGGATTTCATAAAGGATCTTCCAAGAGATCAAGGTTGTACCACAGTATTGGTGGTAATAGATTTGTTTACCAAAGCAGGGCATTTAATTCTTATGAAGGAAGAGATTTCAGTAAGAAATTTAGCGAAGAGTTTTTTACAGGAAGTTGTGCGATTACATGGGCTGCCCACACAGATAGTGTCAGACCTGGAGACCGCAGTTTGTCTCTAAATTTTGGCAGGCTTTCTGCAAGGAGTTGGGGATAGAAGTACAGCTTTCCTCTGGTTACCATCCCCAAACTAATGGGCAGACTGAGCTGATGAATCAGGAATTAGAAAAATATTTGAGATCTTATTTGCAGGAGAAGATGAGTTGGGTAGATTTACTGTGGTTAGCAGAATTCAGTTATAACAATTTGATTAAGGACTCTACTAACTATTGACCTTTCTTCAATAACTATGGTTATCATCCCAGATTTTCAAAGGAGGTTGTGTCATTAGAATATTCTAACCCAGAGGCTGACTCGAATTAGAGATGGTTTGGCAAAAGCCACTATTGCTGTTAAATGCAATAAACTATATATAAGGTTTTTGCTGATCAGAAACATCAAAGTGGTCCTCATTATCGGGTTGGGCAGAGGGTTTGGTTTTCCACAAAGACCTTGCATTTGAAGGGGAGGATGAAATTCAGTCCATGGTTAATTGGGCCATTTGTGATTGAAAGAGTTATATTTGTATTTTATTTTATTTATAAAGCACCTTACGCCAAAGCGCTGAACATCAGAACAACATGATACATAAAACAATAACAGTGGAAGCAACATACAATAATGAATCAGTCCAACAAAACAGTGAGAAGAGCAATTAAACTGGAGGGAGGAGGGGAAGCATAGCAGTAGAACTGAGAGGGAGAGGGAGGGGGTAGGAGGAGAATAGGGAGGGAAGGTAAGGGGAAAAGGATGGGAGTGAGGAGGAGGGAGAGAGGACGGAGATGATCAAGGGGGGAGAGAGGAAGGAAGGAGGGGGAAGGGGTTTCATGGCGGCGAATGGAGAAGGAGAGATTTAAGGGATGTGCTGAATGAGGAGAAGGAAGGAATAGAGCGGATAGAGAGAGGTAAGGAGTTCCAGTGCAGGGGGGCAAGGAGCTGGAAGGAACGGAAGCAAAAGGGGGTACAGGGGGATGGAGGGACGGTGAGAAGGAAGTGGTCAGCAGAACGAACCCAGTAGCAGTTAGGTTGAAGTTACCTTCTAATATCAAGAGTCATTCTGCATTCCATGTGAGTTTGTTGAAATCATGCATTGAGGTTCACTACTTAGCTCCCTCTTGGTTGGAGCTGAAAGTGTGTCCTGCCTTAAATTGCTTTTAGCACAGTTCAGTAGAAAGCTGCTGAGCTGCAACGTCGGAAAAACCTTTTCATTTGACTTACCAAGCTAGAAACATAGTCCTCTTTCTACTTCTTTGAATATATTTACTGAAAGAAATTGACAAGCAAGCGTCCGAGAGAGAACAAACTCACTGAAGGATTTACTTGGGCTGTACACTCTCTGAGGCAACTTGCAGGTACTGTGCACTGTACGGTATACTGTGCACCTCTTCAGGCACATTGCTGGTTCGCAGTTATGCTGCGTACCTTGTTACGTGTGTTGCCAGTTCTCATTAGTTTAAGAGTTCCACCGCGCCTCCATGATACGAAAGCTAACAAGCACCTTTGTTTGTGAGCACTCGATTTCCTCACGCACTCTGAATAGCTATGTTGGCTTTCTTATTGCCGCTTAGCCGAGGCACCACTTATACACATTACACTGCTCACGCCTCGCCCGCAACACCTTTTCACACCAGATGCTTCTTCAGAGATGAGCTACCGCATATCCAAACTTCAGCTGCAATTGCACGTGCTGCGTAAACACAGTGAACCGGAGCTGCTTGACTTGCGCCCCTAACACTTGCTTGATTACTTGAATTGCATTAAATATTTACATTAACTTATTACAGTTGTCAAGAGATACACAGTTCTGCTGTTGAATACCTCAACACGTTTTCTCTTGCTAAACATACGGTTCCTTTCTTCTTTTAACAGTTGTATTAACTGCAAACATTCAGCATTTATCAAAACATTACGTTAACTCTCAAATCGTTATGCTCCCACCTGTAGCCTTTTTAGACATCGAACCTTACTGCTGCAGATGTCTTCTAACTTCTTATGGGAAAACTCTGGGCTCTGAATTGGGCCTAAGTTAAGGAACTAAAAATTACACAACCTGTCACAAATCACTCTGGATGAAAGGCAGCTATAGAACCCTGAGTTCAGCTATAGAACCCTGAGTTCAAGCAAAGTACTCCAGGCGATTGTTCTCCCAACCAATTAAGTAAGCCCTGAACTTCCATCCATCTTAAATTGGGAACCTATACACCACTATCTTAACTTGGGAACCAAGTCATACTAAACCTAATGAATTAGAGAGATTGATAAATGAACGATAAATTAAGTTCCCTCTAATTCCTAAGACCCTTTCTTGATGCAAAACAACCTCCCACTCTATGAATCACCACTGGCCATCTTGCAGCCCTGACACTCTTGGTCTGGGTAGTTAGATGTCATAAGCACAAAAGTTGAACATTCATCTTTTTACCCCTCCCCCCCTTTTACGGGGTTCATTTTGATCACTTTATAGTTCATCCACTTTATCGCTTCATAACAAAAACATTTCAACTTTCACTGAGACTTTCAAGAGGGCTACTTTCTTTCGCCAGACCACTCTGCTACTCAGTATCGCTGGTTTCACAGCTATCGGTCATGTCACCCATCATGCTGCTCAGGAATCTCCATATGTTTCAGAAAGAGTTTTTAAGAAAAACAATACATTGTATTGTGTAGTCCTCATAACATTATTCAAATAATAAATAATCGACAAATGTAGTGAATTTTTCTTTTCACCTTTCCTACGGAGCCTTTCCGAAAAAGCATAAAGCTACTGTTGTGTTTGTTTTCTTGTTTGCATTCAATGGGATTCCAGAACCTGAATAGGTTACACTTCAAATTTTTCTTGTCTGGTCAGGAGTTCCTGATCAGAACAGATCATAGGCCACTGGTACAGATGATGACCAGTGAAGGTTGGGCGAAGGGTTCTCTCAGAATTTCGAGATGGATGTTGGGGTTGCAGCGATATAACTTCCGGATGTGTTATGTTATGGGAGAGAGAATGTCGTCGCGGATTGCCTCTCACGGTTGCCGGTGGAGGAAATAGGGGAACCGGCAGGGGCCGCACAGGAGGAGGAAATAATAATTGCAAGCATTGATTGTGGTGCTGTGGGAAAAGAAGAGTCGGTGCTGGCAGACAAAGAGGGTGTGGTGCTGGTCAAGTTGAAGGAATGGACTGTAAGAGGGTTGCCAATGAAAGAGGATATGGAGAGGAGGTGTGATCGCTATTTTGAGGTTAAGAATGAATTGTGTTTGTGTGAGGATGGCAGTAGACTTAGGCGGGGTTCCAAGGTTATTCCTCCTGAAGGAGTCAGAAGCAGCCTTATAAACATTGCCCATCAGGGTCATCCAGGTATGAGTGGAACTAAGAGGTTGCTGAGGCAATCGTTTTGGTAGCTGGGAATGGATGCTGAAGTGGACAGGAAGGTCCGTCATTGTAGGGAGTGTGCGATGTGTGACAAGAGTAAAGTAGTGAGAGAGACTCCTCTTTCGCCTGTGCAGGTGCCGAGTAAACCTTGGAAAAAAGTAGCGGTGGGTCTAATGGGCCCCATCCAAGTTTTGGGAGACGGTGTCAAGTTTGTGGCGGTTATGGTTGATTATCATTCAAAGTGGTTGGAATGGAGGGCCCTGAAGGAAGCTACCACGGGTGAACTATTAGCGTTTCTTGAGGATGTGTTTTACAGAGAAGGGATTACACCTGAGATTGTTACGGACAACGGAGTCCAGTTTTGTTCTGAGAAGATGAAGAAGTTTTATCACCGTTTGGGATAAGTCACTTGAGAACGGCTCTGTACCACCCTAGAGCAAACGGGCTGTTGGAACGAGCCAACAGATTTCTAAAAGGGGGTATACACTTGGCTCTGATTGCTGGGTTGTCGTGAATGGAGGTTTTAAAGGAGATGGTATGGAGTTATAGCACCACCCCCCACTCTGTCACCAAAGTCTCTCAATTTGTATCACTAAAGGGGCACCAGCCAGCTACCAAGTTGTGCCTAGGTTGGTTGGGGTTGTTTGGGTGTGTGGACGTAGACTGTAATGAGGTTATGAACCTAATAGAAAAGAGCTCTGTATCAGTATAAGCGCAGTTTTGATGATGCAGCTAATGTCAAGGTGCAGGAGTGGTCAGTTGGGGATCTGGTCTTGATAAAGAACCCCAGATTTGGGCCTAAATGTCTGGAGAGCAAGTTCTTGGGCCCCAAGAGAATTACAACCATTCGTGGTGGCATGGTGATTGTGGAAGGCGGGGAGGTTTGGTCCACGAGGAGGTTGGTCATGAATTGTGCAGGGATGAGTGATGAAGTGGAATTGGAAGAAGAGGTTGTGGGGAATGATGGTCTGAAGTGTGACTCGAAGAGTGTGGTGGAGAAGGAGGCGGTGTATAACAGGGCGCCAGAAATCCAGAAATTACCTGTTTTGTTATAAGGAGGGAGATGTGTTGTGTTTGTTTTCTTGTTTGAGTTCAATGGGATTCCAGAACCAGTACACAAAAGGAGAAAAGGTACACAACCTTTACTCTGATAAATTACTCATCTGTCTGAACGAAGATGATTAGTAATGACCCATACCCATTAGTCCTTAAAAAATGGACTTGGTGTGCAACAAACTTTCATAGATTTGACCATTTTAAATATCATATTCAAATTCAATAAAACATTGTAAAAACAACTTGTTTTAAAACACACTATATAACCCAGGATTTTGACTAACATGGTGGGTAAAACACCAATCTAATGGGATAAATTATACCACAATTCACAACATATAAAATTCACAGACACATGACAATTACAATCCACTATGCATTTAAACAAAGTGTCGATTAACAACAAACATATCCCGACAATTGTTTCTTAATGCTAGAACTTTCTTCAGGGGAGATAAGCTTTTTACATTAGTTTTCACCACCATGTAATCCTGAGTAGGGGGTAAGGCAATCCAAAATAGGGCCACCTGTAAAGGATAACAACCAACACCAACAGATAAGACAGTGAGCTACAAAATCATAGTAACTCAAACCCTCCAGATTACACCATATTGATGTCTAGAGGACATAGGTACAGGTCTCAACTAGGCCTGCCCTATAGGAACAACCACTACTATACCTCTATAAGTGATTTTAAGTAGCGCTAATGTCAACGTCCAACCAAATAGCAAAACACTTCTCAAGTCAGGTTTATTCAGTAGATAGGTACTCCAAGTCACCCTCCTGGTTCCAAGATCTGTACAGCAAATAAAATGATAAACAGGAAACACAAATCCAACATATAATCACTAAGAAGCACCACAAAGGCTCTACCTTATATCCCAAAGATTGGAATTCAATCCATCACTTTAATTCACCCAGTGCCTCAACCAAATGACACCATTCAGACATAATCACGACCTATCGTGTCTCAGAAACTCTGTCACCTTAAATCCACCGGTGTCTAAAAACAAATACCACCATCACATCTAGAATCTACACCTTGTGGTGTATCAGAAAGTAGCTGCCATCACCTTCATGTAGGTAAATAATTACCTCCACTATGAGACAAAAACAGGTAATCCAATCTTCACTGTAGGAACAAATTCAGGGCTTTCAAAGTAGCTTGTATGCTAAAAAGAGTGCTGCCACGCTAACTCGAATCTACAAAAATAAGTATACACAGGGAAAGTATGTAAACACTGTAGCCTCATAAAACCTGTAAGCAGCTCTCAAAATGTACCACCTAAGACCATGTTCATTACCTTAGACGTGTACGGCACCCGACTCGCCTGTAGCCGATCACCGCAGCCCCATCTGAAACAAGCACCATATCTACGTATGCGCTAACGTCTAGTGTAGACACAAAGAGTGGACTACCGCCATCCAGCACGTACCGCGGGTGAACGGCCAAAACAAGGAAAACGGACTCGATCTCCCTATATGATCCAAATGCTAACCAAATGCTAACGGAGTTCACAACAATATTCATGACACACAAAGGAGCTCCCATAATGCAGACAATTGCAGTAATTCGTAGTAAAACTCAACCTAAGTGGACAGCATATCCCGATTCCCAAAGAGAGCGCCATGTTGGAATAGGCAAAGACAGAGGGAGAGGAACAACATGAATCACGATACCATGGTGGTGACAGCATTATTATGCATTCATGAAGACAAATATAAAGCACAAATGACTGATTCTTCAACAGAGTTGTAATACACAACTATATTTGTTTATACATTTTTTAGCAATATTTATGTGCGAGATGATTTTGTGCCTCTACCGGCATCTAGTTTTTGCAACACAAGTTTGCACACGTGTGTACAACCTTCCCCATTGATTACAGTTGCACATGGAAAATATACAATGTTTAATGGCATCCGATATCTTGGACGAATGGAAACAATTCTACACAACAACTAGTATGGCCAGGCATTTAAAAACATCAATACAGCAAGGAGCTAATCACACTAAATCCTGAATGACTGAAAGAGCAGGAAACACACATTAATGATGGACATCTCATAGATTCACATGGTGCCACTCCACTTCCTCATTTAGCCCTCCAGTATGACTCTGGCATTTGAAAATCATTTTTTGTTCGAAGTTGGAGAGTCTCCTATCTATCTCTTGTTTTGTAGAGCCATGGATTTTTCTAAGGATGACCCATCTAAAATCTTCATACGTATGTTTCATTTCTAGGAAATGTTTCACCATAGCAGGTGCGATAACTATTCTTGATGCAACTTTGATGTTCTGTCATTCGTGTCTTACATTTCCTGTTAGTTTTGCCAATATATTTTAACTCACAGGGACATGTAATGAGAACAACATTTTCAGAGTTGCAATTTGTCATTTCAATAAATACCCAAGTGCATTATGGATTCAACTGAGTTTGCTTTGTCTCTTCTGTATATCCACACATCAGACAATTACCACAAGTGAAATGCCCTTTAACAGCTGGAAGCCCCCAAAGAGTGGTATGTCTGGGACCAGACGTTTGTTTGACCGTTATATAATTCCTAATGAGCATATTCCTTATATTTTGGCTCTTCCTGAACGTTATAAGTGGAGGCGGAGTGGCTCCGTCTCTATAGACTTTTTTCCAAGCTTTCTTTATGATGCTCTTTATCTTGTAAGACAAATTCGAAAAGGTATTCACAAACACAATGCTATCTTTTTTGTTTTCTCTTTCTTTCTTTTCTAACAATGCATCCCCATTATTATTAAAAGCTCTCTTAGATGATTGTTTAACTAGCTTAGCTGCATAACCTTTATTCAAGAGTTTGTTGGAGAGCTTGGAAGCACTGTCACTAAAATCCTCTTTCCTGCTGCTGTTCCTTTTAAGTCTCAGGAATTGGCCAAACGGGAGGTTATTTTTAATATGATTGGCATGATGGCTATTATAGTGCAAAAGCACATTCTTATCTGTTCCTTTACTTTAAGGTTTAACTTTCAAACCACCACTGTGGTGGAAGATGGTAATATCCAAGAAACGTATTTCATGATCACTAATTTCTCGTGTGAATTTAAGAAAAGGATTACATGAATTCAGCCAATCAACAAAAAAAACAGCCAAAATCTTAGGTTATAAAGTGTGTTTTAAAACAAGTTGTTTTTGCAATGTTTTATTGAATTTGAATATGATAATTAAAATGATCAAATCTATGAAAGTTTGTTGCACACCAAGTCATTTTTTTCAGGATTAATGGGTATGGGTCATTACTGATCATCTTCGTTCAGACAGATCAGTAATTTATCGGACTAAAGGTTGTGTACCTTTTCTCCTTTTGTGTACCCAGTGTTCGGCAGCAAAACAGCAAGTCAGTCCCAACATTCTCTATGTCCCGATCTGTTAATAATAATATTAATTTTAATGTTTGTGCTAGATTGCTGTTGCCACAAACATTTACATAAAGTTCACTCCATATAAATACATAGCCAGAAGGTATAGAGAAGCAGTTGTATGGTAATTAAAGTCTTTCTTCAAGCATTTAATATGAAATGTATTGCTTTATGTGCATATACATTGTCTAAGATTTCTTTAGTAAAGTATGTGGAGGCAGGGTAAGTAAACTAACTGCCCGTATGTGTTGGCGCATTTAGGGAGAGAAAATAATCTTGTAAAATTTTGTAATTAAAGACATTGGCCGTTAGAACTAGGTCGGCAGTAAGGGGAAAAAATTGTCGTAACTTAATTATCGGCACTTTTACCACTCAATTAAAGGTAACCGAAAATGGGAGGCCATTCCCAGGTGCTAATTCCACTGGAGGGATTGGTATCAGAGGAATTACTGAAAAGAATAGATAATTCTGTCAGAGGAGTTAGCCCCAGAAAAGGAAATGCAAATTCTACCGTATAACAAAACCACATACTTCCTAAGCACCAGCAAAAACAGGCGTTGATTCTGCCAAACACACAATACTTACCATCACTCGGGAGTTAGTGGTAAATGAATGCAGGTGATGGAAATGAGAAAAGCCCTCACAAACACAAACATGATTCATGCTGTGTGTTTAGACGTTGTAATTGCCATCTGAAAGAGATGCAACACCACGCAAGGATGATGAAAGGACGCCCCCCAATGTTGTAAATGTATCACTTTGCCATAAACTCCTTACAGTATAGGGTAACCACATGTTAAAAAGGTGATGGAAGTGAAGCCACATGTGCCCCCAATTGGCCCTGAAAGGGTATGTAAGGCCCACACACACCCCAAACGCACTTTCAAACACTGTGCAGCCACTATCACTAGCACAGATTGAGCTCCAGAACCACCTGCTGTAGAGTGAGATTTAAAAAAAACAAATAGGCGAGGGCTGGAATGTTTGGAATGAATCTTAACCTCTGACATTGCTCTGGTCAACCCTCCAGACCATTGTTCTTCGCCTGCCAAGCCATTACAGAAGGGGAAAGAACATATGCAAATCAGGCTTGTTCCCACCCCAAAAAGGGGCAGTCCAGCCCGAACTGCTAGGTTACATCCAATCACCAGACATGTTTTGTCCTTGTTGGGCCTCATCAGTGAGGAGTAGCTTGGGGCTCTAGGCCCAGCAGGCACAGGACCCATGTCTGGGAATACCCGTACCACCCGGGGTGACAAAGCAAAAACAAAGAGGCGATGACTGGAAGGTTTACAATTAATCCTAACCTCTGGCATTGCTTTGGTAAGATGTGGTGATGTAATAGAATTCACTGTTAATCAACTGGATGGCAATGGAAATGCTATGTGTAACCGCTTAAGTGTTTGACATAAGTTTATGAATGGATATTGCTGAATGTCATCAAGAGCTTAAAGCAAACAGCACACGCAGATGGCAGACCATCAAAAAAGTTAGAAGATCTTCCTGAGCAGGTCCAACAGGACCCGAGGACTCTGGAAAGCCTTTCTCTTCTGCGCCAGACACATTCTATATATAAACACAATGCTTTAATTTACTCCAGCTAACGCAAAGCCTCTGGAGACTCCACAGTTGTGTATTAATGTTTCTTTTAGATGCTATCCATGATAGTCTGGAGAGGTTCTCCCATGTTATGACGGATATTTTGTCCATCTTATAGTAACATCATCAAATTTGGCGTGGGGTTAGAGGCTTTGTTTCTCTCACTTGTGCTGTTTCATCCTGCTGGATTTTCAAAGTCCCAACTTGTCCGATGGGCCGTTTGTTTCACTAATTCTAGAGCAACCCTGATAGTGCAGAGGCAATATATCTTCATTATGGGATGAGAGGGAGACTGCCGGTCGAGAGTGGGTTAGGCAATTAGTCACATCTGTCCCTTGTTGAAGATTCTTAGGCACTCTAGACATTATGACTTTGATTTGATGTGTAACTCTGGTATTTTACATTCAAAGTTTTAGGTTAGATATATAAACTTTCTCCACAAGATAATGCACCTACTTAAACCTCTAGAAGACCTAGAGCTCCAAAGAGGATGTATCAGGAGGGGGGTGGGTTGCATTTTGATCTCTAGGGGTTTCCCTTACATCGTGGATACCCAAAAACTGGGGGGTTCATAATTTTATTTTGAGTGATACAGTTAATCGGGTACATATGCTATTAGCTATGATTTGCTTGCAAAGCTGAACAAAACACCTTCTTTAGGGACTTCATTCCCAGAGTGCAGAAAATTGCACCGGCCCTGTTATATTACCCAGTGACTTCAATATGGAGGTGGACTGCACCCTGCACAGATCCAAAATAGATAGTTGAGGTGATAACCTAAGGGTGCTCGGGGAGTTAGGGCTGCAGGATGTATGGAGGGAGGATAGCCACAGTGATGGGCCTTTCCTGTTACTCCCACTTACATCACAGCTATTCCCCCATATAATGATATTCATAGATGAATGACTTTCCTGTAAAAAACCAATAACGCAGATATTTGGCAGATAAATGCTCTGATCATTCTTCAACGATGCATTGCACTAAGGGAGACATGGGTAAAAAGAGGCCTACATCATGGTCAGTATGGTCCTGGCTGCTTCACGACCCAGTCCTCCTACAGGAGATTGAAGAGTGTGCCACAGACGTCTAATAAAAGTGCAATTGTATGCATTGAAGGTTTTTCCTACAGGTACTGCTGCTGTTTGTTACTAGGAAAACATAGCATTTCATTTTTACTGCTCGTGCAGAAACGCCGCACACGGCCATAAGCCTTACCTTTATTTTGTCCCATTGAATTGAATTTTTTGTTGTAGCACTTTTCCTTTCCTCTTGCTTTTCACAAGTAATCAGGAACTAAATTGCAAGATTGTGTGTGCGAGTGGCAGAGAGCAAAGCACTCTCGTGTTTGATTGCGAGGGACTGAACTGAAAGTAGTTTCTCTGAACTACATTTCCCAGGATCCCCAGGGTATATTTCCTTTGTTCAGGCGCTTCAGCGCCAGCGCGGTTGGGTCGCACCGGTCTTCACCGGTCATTGCCGCAGCTCCCGGCTTGCTGGTAATCTCTGCTTGTTTGGCCAGTGACTAGCCGGCTCGCACATTGTCTCACCCACAAGGTAAGTTTCTGATACTTCTTGCTTCTGCTTACTTATGTGTTTGAAGAAAACACTGAGCCAGTCCAATATGAATAGACCCAAGATTGCGCCATTGCTAGTTCTATCTCTCTCCCTTCTCAACACACGCTCGCTATATAAGCATGGTGTGGAAATCTCTGACCTTACCAATGATCTGAAGCCTGACTTTTTCGGCATAACCGAAACTTGGCTCAACCCCGACCTTCCCACCCAGGCCACACTCTCCTTGCCCAACGACTACACTCTCTTTAGAGCAGACCATTTGTTAGGCAAAGGTGGCGGAGTGGCAATGATGTGCAAGTCAAGTCTTGAATGCCATGAAATTCCCCACATTTCTCCGGAAGGCTGTGAGAGTCTATGGGTGAAAATACAATTTTCCCCACACACTACACTAAACACACTCACGATCTATCGTCCTCCTAAAATCATGCCCCTTTTTGAAGAACAGTTTAGTGATCTACTGGTCCAGATTTGTGCCACCAAAGGCCCTGTTATTGTTATGGGTGATTTTAACTATTGGGCTAATGCCCAGCAGGACAAAGCAGGTACCAACCTCATGGATATCATCACCTCATTTGGCCTTACCCAGTGGATGGAGTCCCCCATTCAAAGCAAGGATCACACCTTAGACTGGCTTTTGTCCCAAAACACTAACATTTCCGACATCTTAGTCACACCATGCATCTGGTCGGACCATTTTCTCATTCAAGCCAAGATTTCATTACCATCTCCTCCTCCCAAAGTCAACACGAACCCACGTATTCAAAAAATGTCTCGCAACCTAAAGAATCTAACAGCCCCAAAACTCACTGCACTATTGTCAACTAAGCTTCAATCCCTAGACAACTTTGATGATCCCTCAAAACGTATAAACCATCTGTCAACTAACATCAAAGAAGCAGTTAATGACCTTGCTCCATTGAAAATGAAGGCAATAAAGTCCGAAACCACAAAGAACACTTGGTTCAATAATGAAATTCTTACTGCCAGACAAGAAAAGAGAGCTCTTGAAAGAGCCTGGAGGAAGGACCTCACTGATGGCACCATAACAAAATATAAAAAATCCATTCTCAATTACAAAAAACTCATTATAGAAGCAAAAGCTACACACTATAATGAAAGAATAGTGAATGCTCAATCCAATACTGGAGAGCTATTTAAAATCTTAGCGGAATTTCAAAATCAGCCTCCTCCCACTAACAACATCATCAAGGATGAATAGTGGTGTCAGGGCATTCATGATGCCTTTCTACTCAAGATTTATTCTCATAAAGAAAAAATTAGTAAAGCCCTTAGTAACATAGCTGTCACACAATCTTATCAATTACTGATACCAACATCTGTGAAAACACCATCCCTCTATTTTCTTTCACGCACTACACTGAAGACGAAGTATTCAAAATCATACAGGACCTCAAAGCCACATCTTGCCCTGCTGACGACTGCCCCACCAGTATTCTTAAGGAGTCCTTAGAGACCCTGGTTCCATGGATTACCAAATTGGTTAACCTCTCCTTTGATGAGGGTCTGGTGCCGGACCTGTTAAAGTCGGCATGGATCACTCCTTTACTGAAAAAAGAAAATCTTGACCCAGCCAACAACGACAATTACAGGGCCATAACTAACGTGCCCTATGTTCTCCAGATACTTGAGAAACTTGCCTACTTACAGCTACAGGCCCATGTTGAAAAATACAACATCTTGGGAACCCGTCAGTCGGGATATAGAGCTCGTCACGGAACTGAGACAGCTATGCTGGATCTCAAATCAACACTTGCTAGCACAGCTGACAAAAACCAAGCTGCTCTGCTCATGCTATTGGACCTCTCCGCAGCCTTTGACCTAGTTGATCACAGCTTAATAGTGTCAAGGCTTGGAGAGGTCGCCAATTGCTCTGCAAAAGCATCCAAATGGATTGCTTCCTTTCTGGGTCCCAGAATGGTAAGGGTCTGCGTTGGTGATAAACAATCTTCTCCAATCTCTCAGACATGCGGAGTTCCTAAGGGCTCCTGTCTGTCGCCGCTGCTTTTCAACCTTTACATCCGGCCCCTTCTCGATCTCTTGAACAAAGTGGGAGTGCAATATACAAATTACGCTGATGACACTCAGGTTGTTATTCAGTTGAGTGGCTCATACAGCAGCGATTCGGAAACCATTAACCAAATATATAAAGCCATACAAGATTGGATGGCTTGCAATTCTCTTGCCCTAAACGATAAAAAGACTGAACTCTAAAAACACTCGGGCAAAACTTGATTCTAAATATGCAAGTTTCTCTATTGCCAACAATACCATCGTTGTTCAAAAGAAAGTCAAGACCTTAGGAGTAGTCCTTGATGAAGAACTCTCCATAAAATCCCATGTTTCCAGCATTAAATCTAGTTGTGGTATTATAAACAAGAGAATTAGATATATTCGACCATTCATATCGGAGGAGAACTGTGCTCTCTTGTCCACTGCATTGATAAATTCAAGATTGGACTATTGTAACAGCCTCTTGGCGGGAACCACAGCCTCTAATATCCAATCTCTACAAGTGGCACAGAACAATGCCGTACATAACATTTTCAATCAGTCAGGTCGTACACACATCTCCACTTTCAGGAAGAAACTCCACGGTCTTCCCGTTAAACACTGCATAACGCACAAGATACTTATCAGGACCCATAAATGCCTCAGTCTAGGGCAGTCCTATCTATCTGTCATCCCGTATAAACATCAAACCTAATGTGAGGAACCTTCGCTCTTCCTCTGCGGTCACTCTCAACCATCCCAAATTCAGGACAGCCAAATTTGGAGGTACTACTCTTGATGCTCAGGGTCATCTTCTGTGGAACACACTTCCAGCTGGGATGCGGCAGATCCAGAGTTATACCGCATTTGAATGTGCCGTAAAGACTCACTTCTTCAACTTGGAATAACCTCCTGACTTTCCTTTCCTTCTGCCTCTTCTGCCTGTTTGTCTCGTCTTGTTCTGTTTCTGTGTGCGCCCTGAGGCCCACGGGCACGTTGGCGCGTTACAAGAATTAAAATAAATAAAATAAATAAATAAAAGACAGTAGACTGAAATGGTATTGTAAGTGAATTGAAATGCAATTTAGAACAATATTATTATTTGAAAGAAACATGCCTTCTATACTGGTACAGTTAGAGACACTCCATGTTGAATCATATATGCTTGCTGTCAGAATGCAAGATTGAAATTCTGTTATGTTATGTTAAAGGTTCTTCTACCGTGCACTCTTGCCACTTGCATGGTCTGTTGGTGCTCTGGCTGATCTGCAATGAGTGGTTTGGGGGTTTGTAAGTGGGCTTGAGAGGGAGAAGAGCAAGATAGCTTTGATGTGTTGTTGGCAGCTTGAGTTTGGAGAAACTGTTCACTGAGCATTGGTGGGTTTTTAAGTCAGTAGCCGTCATGTAGTGTTGAGGTCTGGTTGTGGATGGTTTGGTTTCATGTTGGGTGTTGTAACGTACATGTAGAGGTATGGTTGTGTTTAGTTCAGTGTTTGAGGGCGAGTATGCAGAAACGTGGGCTTTTAGTATGGTTAGTTAGTAGCACTACATGTCTTACCCCCAACCATCCATATACGTGTGACACATTAGTATTCCCAGAAATCCATCTAAGTGTGGTATGTTTCCTACAGCCAACAATTCATCTAAGTGGGATATATTACCTACCTCCAACAATCCATCCAAGTGTGGTACATTTCCTACCCCAACAATCCTTACAAGTGTGGTGTGTTTCATACCCCAACAATCCATCTAAGTGGGCTACCTTTTCCCACCCCGAAGAATCCATCTAAGTGTGGTACATTACCTACCCCCAACAATCCATCTAAGTGTGGTACATTACCTACCCCCAACAATCCATCTATGTGTGGTACATTACTCCCCCACAGCAATCCATCTATGTGTGGTACATTACTCCCCCACAACAATCCATCCATGTGTGGTACATTACTCCCTCACAGCAATCCATCTATGTGTGGTACATTACTCTTAGAATTGGTACCCTTCTTTCCTATGAAGCTGTTTAGTTATATGCTTTGTCTTCCTTCCTGTATGCATGCTGAGTGTTTGAAGTATGAGGTCATGAATGGAATTTCGGAGGTGTGGCTGAGAGGGATGCTGTGGGGTGAGATTCCACCCAGGACAGTTGAGAATGATGTGGCCAGTGGGCTTCCGTGTATCCTGTAACTGACTTTCCTAATCTCCTGATGTCGTCTGATTAAACCCACTAAAAGGTCTCTTCTGGCATCCTGAGTATCCTTTCACTTGAATGACTCTACTTAAGGGCATAACATATTTTGGCGACAAGTTGTTCTTGGTGAACCCTGGAGAAGCAGCTGGAGAAGAATGCACCTGTGTGTTTGGGGCCAGGGAGAGAGAGTGGAGAAAGGAGACTGCTGCGGGGGGTGCAGCACAGGAATAAGGGAGACTGGAAAAAGGAGGGAGTCCACTGCCCCCCATAAGTAGTCCCACTTCCCAGGGGCGAAGAGGGTGCCTTGGATAGCTTCCTGTAGAAGCAGAGAGAAGGAGACAGAGGCGCCAGGTAGTGGAGAGCGAGGCACACAGTAGTGGAGAGAGAGGCACCTAGTAGTGGAGAGAGAGGCACCCAGCACTGCTACAGAGAGAATGACGTGGTTTGTACCCACAGGGAACAAGCAGACTGTTCCATTTGGCACCAAGGAGATTCAAGGGTGTCACAGACTGTTACAGTAGGCCCCAAGGATGTTTAAGGGTGCCAGAGACAGTAGTTCCCAGAAACTGGAAAAGTGCTAGTTTGCATTGGTGACAACTCAGTGGGAAGGGAAGGAGAAGGCCCCAAGAGGCGTCCATGAGCAGTAGTGTTTACTGAGTCTGTTTACATCCTGAGTTTTCAATGATGCTATGGACTGCAAAGGCACTTAGGAGGTAAGGTGGTGCCATTCCTGGAAAAGTGTTAGATTTTTAGAAAGGCCAGTGTTTGTTAAAAAGCATCAGTGTCAAATGTGGAAGTAAGAGGGCGCCGTACTGAGGGGGTCCCGTACTGGTGCTCTTTGACAGTTGGTGTCGGAGCTCCGTACGGCTTCATTTCCCATGCCGAAATTATGACATCAGTGGCCCAGGAAGGGGATTCAGTGATAGCATGGAATGGTCGGGGCTCAGAGGCTCTTTGCTCTCCAGCGAATGCCGGAGCTCAAATGTTTATTGATTCCCTACGAGTGACGTCAATCTTCGAATAAAGAACCCTTCATTGTGCCTGGGGCTACCAGGAAGTGAGCCTCGCATTGACCAGCAAAGCCTCGGGAGATTGTGCGCTCTCAATAGTGATCGGGCCTGACTGCAGGCCATGGCAATGACGCCTTTGTGGGTGTCATACAGGAGGACGGCATCAGATGCTATTTTGAGTTTGGGAAGCAAATCATTTTTGTTTGCTTCATTATTCACTTAGTGCGGCCATTGCTTTGATGGGAAGAGTAATGTTATTGAAGTTTTATCTTAGACGCTATGCAGTTTTGTTTTGGATGTGATTATTTCTCGTGCATGTTAAGTCATATAAAAATGGAAATGTCTACGAGTTTTTAATTGTACTGCATTGTTGTGAGTGGATGGAATGACTGAGCCATTTCAAGTAAGTTCGAAGTAAATAGCAAGTTGCAGGACGTTAATTCAGCACGGGGTATGTGTGGATGAGTGTGTCAGTGAGTGTGATTACTGTATTACTAGAGTAACTTTTGAGGCCTTGCAGATTTTAAAGTTGCACTGGCAACCTGGACTTTTAGCATGATTTTATTGTAATGTAGGATGTGAGTGCGGTGGTGTGAGAGTGAATGAATGAGTTAATATATGGTGATAACTGCATAACTAAACTAACTGTTTTGATGCTTTGCAGGTCTTTAGAGTTGCAAAGTAAGGTGACATGGAATTTTAGGCTGCAGTGGTAAAGTATAGATGTGCTGATGTTAGAGGATTTTAGTCTTGGAAAGAACAGTGTCTTTATAAGAATTTTGTAGAGTATGTTCAAAGTATGGGTTTGATTTCACTCTGTAGTTTGTGTCTAGTTTTGCACTTAGAGATGTGTGTGTGGTGTAGAGATGTCCTGAGGTGAGACTGTGGTGTCTCATTTTGATGGGTGTGTGTGGCGATGCATCCGGTGTGACTTCCCAGTGATCAGTAAGCAGTGAGCTGCATGTTTGGTTCAGGTTCAAGTTGGTGTGTAGTGTTGCACTTAGAGATGTGTGGGCAGTGCAGGTTTTAATGTGGTGAGGTGAGACTGTGGTGTCTCGTTTTGATGGGTGTGTATGGCGACGCATCCATGCATGGGTAAGTGTGACTTCCCAGTGATCAGTAAGCAGTGAGCTGCATGTTTGTGTAGTGTTTTAGCATGGGTTAGAGGTAATCCATGTACTGTGTATGGGCATGTGGTGTGCATGCCTAAGTATTTTAGCATGGTTTGGAGTGGTTTAGAGGTAGCCCATTTGAGGAACAGGTTTGGAGCAGGACGCTGTCCACACGCTGTTAGCGGCACAAGAGTGGTTGGGACGCCTCCATTTCTTGTTGTCAGTGTCCAGGGTGAGACTCTCGAGTCTACCTGGACGGGGGCTGTTTTGTAGTGGTGTGACCCCCAAGTGGTGTAAGATGTGTCCCAAGTGGGGAGACTACTTGGTCTATTTGGTTGGGAAAAGTGTTCCCAGGAGTTTCGTGTGTCTTGTTTAATTTGGATCATGGTGAGTGCCACATAAATGGTGGTACTTAACTGTGACTTTAGCGCAAATGTAGCTTTGTTCTATCTAGCTGCCAGAGGTTTTCGCTGTTTGTGGTTGTTCGTTTGGGTTTCAGGCTCAATATGATAGTTGGCCCAGTATGAGTGGCGTTCAAACTGGGTGTAGTGAGTGGGTGTTTTTTTCTGATTGGAATGCCTCAGTGCTTCTACAAAGGACATTAGGCCTCATTACCAATTCTGTAGTGCAGGAAAAAGAGTCTTGAAGACAACAATAGTTGCGCCTACACTGGAAAATGCCAGAGGAATAGAATAAACCAGGAAGTGGGGTCTCTGCAAAAACGATAAAGGCCCGCAGACGGGTGCCCAAAGCGGCCTAAAAACCTGTGCGTCTCCCAATTGATGTGCAGGTAGTGGAAGAGGAGCAGGCCCACTGTGCAGATGATCACTGCGTGCAATCCTTTCTTTTGATGAGCGGGGCCCCGGCATCGTCATCCTATAAGGTACTGCAGCCTCATGTGTGTCATGGTAGCGACAGAAGGACCATACCAACGGCACGCCCCCTCTTTTTCACGTGACCTCTGATGTCATCCGTGTGACGTCCGGGTTGATGGGGGGAGCAAGGAGACACACGGGGCATCAGAGGTGGGTGGGGGAGCAAGGAGACACACGGGGCATCAGAGGTGGGTGAGGAAGCAAGGAGACACATGGGGCATCGGAGGTGGGTGGGGAGAACAAGGAGACACACACGGGGCATCAGAGGTGGGTAGGGGCAACAGCTGATCCCCATCAATGAAGAACAAATTCATGCCATACATGGGTATCTGACTTTGTTTTTTCCATTATGTGCCCCTTTCCTTGTGTACAAGAAACTACATAAGAAAGAGTTCACATCCCCAACTGGACTCGAGGCGTGAGGATCGTCGGATTTCAGACAAATGAAGCTTACAAGAACCTTAGTTCTCTGTCTTCAGTGTGATACGCTACACCCACAGAATGACTTGGTAACCTAGGAGGTGGGCGTGGAGGAAAGGCATAGGTGAAACGCAATATATTAAACTTCAGTCCGCTTGATATGATACTCGAACCACATTTGGAAAGGAATGTGCTATAATCAGTTTACTTCGATACCCTTCTTCTGCTGATGTGATTGATTGGGGAAGGGTCTAGGGATTTCGTCAAACAATGTCAAAGTATCAGTAATTTCACATTTGAATCTGTCTCATTGTAACTGCAATGACTGTTGTACCTGTACAAAATTCTTAAACGGATCACAATAAAAAAAAAGGATGCAGAACAATATGAGGGTACTGAGTCATGTCTGGCACAAAGTGCAAAATTATTTAGAGAAAAAAGTGCAACATTATTTAGACAAAAATAGTGCAAGGGGGTTTACCCAAATTAGTGAAAATAAATTACTGAATGGGAGATTTGGTCGAATTTCGACCATACCAAAAGTTTGCACGGCTGAAATTCTCAACCAAATTCCCCATTCGGTGGCAGTATAGTGAACAACGGCAGCGGAGATTGCAGGGGTGTACCCCGCACCCTTATTCACTATGTCAGCAGGGATTGCGGGGGTATCCCTTGCAGCCGTTCGCATAACATTTAAAAAAAAAGAAAGAAAAGGTCCCTGTGGTGCCGGTTCTCGATCACAGAAGTGAATGGGAATAGGCATTTCAGGGACACAGGGAGATGGCGACACAAAGCGAAGTGTGCCGTCGTGAGGTAAGGGGAGGTGGGTGGGAGTGGGTAATGTTTTTAATTTGGGAAGTTTTACCACAACGACCAAACCGTATTTCCGGTCAAAACCACGACGATCTTTTCAGCTACGGTGTGTTCCATCACGGTAGAAAAATAAATAATCGTGGATGGTATGTAGGTATAGAAAGTTTGCCGACACAAAGGCACATACAATGTTATTAAAATACAATGGTGCAATGCCTATATTGAGTGGCACAACGTGCATTAGGCCATGGTACATTTGGTGGTGTCTTAGTTTTCCCAAGGCTTACCTAGGCATTCAGCAATACAATAGTTTGAAGGAAATGTCACTCACTTGGGGACTGGACATATTCTGTTCTTGGTCTATTTGCTTAAGAGGCAGGACATTAGCATATTTTTGATGAGGTGCTTAATGGAAAAGAGTACAAAAAAGGACCAGGTATGGTGTTTGGCTAAGTTCTTACATTTATACATTTTTAAGGGTTCTCCCTACAGCAGCCGCCGCCTTATAGTAACACTTTCTATTATTTTCAAATGGTGGCTCCCTGCTGTGAGAAGCGCATGAAGGAGCATGAATAGGACATCATTTTGTGAAGACCCATGTCTTTGTGTTACAGGGCGAGAACAGGACATTTATTATTTATTCATTAATTTTATGTTAAGCTCCCCCTGACCCCTCAGGTCACGTTACATCTGTGCAACCTGGATGATCATTTTGCCGTATTGAATAGCGGGGCTCACTGCAGTGTTTAAGTGATAATGGGAAGCATGGTGCTATAAGCCCCGCTTAATTACGGGTAGTGTTGTTGCTGGTGGGTCTCACGGATTGGTGCTCCTGGAAATTGACCAATGGGGAATGGCCTACACTTCCCTGAGGACACAATTGGTAGTAATGAGGGGGTATCCACTGGTCCAGGTGGCTTTTCTCTTCATCAGTTATAACTGGCATTAGCACTCTGGAGTGTGGGGTTAGCCAATCAGGTCAACGGGACAGCGGGCTAAATGGACAATCTCAGCCCACGTTCCATTTTAGCTCTTACCTGATGTCCACGTTCGATATGGTGCCCCCTGCCGCCATTACTGCATTTGTGTCGCAGTCAATTTTCCGTATCAAAGCGTCTTCATATTGCCTAGCTGATCTTTTCCTCCACACAATGTGGCGTCTTCCTGTTCAATGTACTGCAAACTCTGCAATGGCATCAGCTAACTCACTCCTTTCCTATGATGATGCCTCCTCTGCTCCGGTCCCCAAGGTTTTCCCTATTGATGTCCCATTCTGATGTCGGATGGAGTTCCCCATCTAGTTTAATTTCAATGTATTAGACACATCTTCTCTTTCTATATGGCTAGAGAGATTCCAGTGTGCCTTCTTCTGTTTGGCCAGCGGATGGCAAACCACCTGTTAAATGGCACTGTACATTTAATGAAGATGCTCTAAATGCAAATGCTTGTGAGATAGACGCTGTAAAACAACCAACAATGCCACTAAATGGGCTGTGGACGTTTTTTGCAATTGGCACTACAGCACAGAAGCCCCACATCTTTACTGCTGATTTAGAAACCCTACGCTCCTCTTCAGTTTTTAATTGTGCTGACCCTGTAACTCTCCAATACAAAGTCTGGTTCGATATACACTACGGAGCTGCGCTGCCCACAGGTACGGAGCGAGCGGGAGGAAAGTGGGTGCCGGCAACTCATTAAGCACCTGGTTCCTCCCTCTATAAACCTGAGACGCAGTGACTGTTAGAGCAGACGAGGCCAGGACCCCTGCCCATGAGAAAGCGAATCTCCTACATTGGATAGAGAATGCCACCAGCCCTGATAGCGTAACGGCGTTGGCTGGCCTTAACACAGCCCTCTTCACTCCGCATACAGGCTCTCAGAGTCCTCACGAACCCGGTAGGGAGGGCAGTTCGTCTGGGCTGCTTTCTGAGCGTGAGCACGGGTCCCAAGTTAACAACATCCATACTAATGGGACACTCACTCTGGTTCCTCTCTCAAATTCAGAGCAACGTGACCACAAGGAGGCGAAGGGAAGCGGATCCTGCTCCTGGCTGGGTCTGAGGTCTGGAGGTCGGCATAGAATTTGAAGGGGGAGCCACAAATTTGACGCACTCCAAAGCGCTCTGTGTTCAAGAAAACAAGCCAGGAACCCACATAGACCAAACCTGTTGCTAGCGCCGGGAGACATTGAGAGGCTAACAGAGCAACATTGGTGACTCTGTTAAGGGATGCCCAAGAAGATAACCAAAAAGAAGCTTTGCGGCATTCAGGCTTACTTAAAACCACAACTAGGGGACCGATTCCACTCATACTCTGCTGCAGCTGAAATTCACTCGCCTCTATCTTTTCATCTCCCTGACAACATGGCGGTATCCAAGGAGGACTTGGAGGGAATGTTCAAGTCTTTTAAGCAGGATATCACGCAAGAAATTAAAAAAGAGATTAAAACCTCCAAGGACTCTTTGGCGCAATCCCTGGCAGAGCTAACATCCCACCTGGGGGGACTGGAGTTCAGAGTCCACGATCTGGAGAATGTAACCTGTGTTCAATCTCACGATACTGAGGCACTGGCGGGAAGAGTTTGGGTTATTGAGGAACACTTGGAAGATATCTGGGCAAAACAAGCTGATTTAGAAAACAGATCACGGAGGAATAACGTGCGACGGGGGATTCCCAGGAAAATTCCTGATCGTGATTTAGCTGAATATGTGGAAACATTTTTCAGAGCCCTCTTAGAACTGCCACCAAACGAGGAGCTGAAACTGGACGGAACACATCGGGTGTACTCCACGGCGCAGATGAAAAAAAACCTAATTCCAGATGTACTCACTCGGGTACACTTCTATCACCAAAAGGAGGACATCATGGCGCAAGCAAGGAGCTCAGACTCAATAGGGTTCCAAGGTACGGAGATTCAGTTGTTTCAGGACCTGGCCCCTTACACATTGGCGCGCAGACGACGGCTGCAGAAGGTCACAGCCTGGCTGAGAGAGCGGAAAGTCAGATACCGATGGGGCTTCCCATGCAAGCTGATGCTCCATAACCAACACCACATAATTTCCTCGGAGGAAGAAGCAGAAGGTTTAATGGGCAAGGCATCATCGGAAGTGGAGACCCCAACCCAGCGATCCCGGGAAGAGAATGGATCTGCCCCTGATACTCTACCGAAGGCTAGGCGGGGAACATCTCGATGTCGGCAGCAGCACACCACATCCTCAAATCCAAAAGGCGATCCAGGGAAAACGGCAACCCCGGAGGAGGCATAACCCTGCGCTTCATCTGAGGGAGAAAGCTGGGCGGCAACTTGATCAGCTCATTGCGATGAGTTTAAAGATCTTTGAGGAGGAGCAAGCAGGTTCTATGCCCCTGTTGGGCATTTGTGAACAATCAGGGAGATTGATTAATCTAGCGAAGATTGGGAACTCCAGCCAGCGCTAAAGCCTTCCCCTGAGTATGACTATGGAGAGAATCGTTAATCTTCCCGATGGTTGATTAAATAGAGGTCCAGTGAGTGGATAACACAGAACACTTGCAAGTTTAGAGGGATGTGGGTGTTTTTTCTTTACCCCTCTATGTTGTTCATGGTTAAGTAAGAGCCCGGGCTCGAAAATTCTATGTACTAAGCTGACTTGGGCGTCGGTATGGATGACATCCGACATGTTTGGCATCAGGTATATTACATCCTTGGGACTAAGGAGGTCGCAAATCTTGAGGAAAGTTATATGCTTATTGGTTATGATTTGTTTCTATTATAATTTTTCATTCATTATTTCTTTGCACACCCTTGCCTTACAGGGGAGAGACCAACATTTTGTTTTGTATCACCACAACACTCATTTGTGTTACACTTCTAGATTCAACTCAGAAATTACACCTCTTCAGAGAGGTCTAAAAGAAGTTATATAAGACAAACCCTTGCGCTATTACATCATGGAAACCTCTAGCTACAAATTCATTTCGCTTAATGTACGGGGTTAAACTCCCCCCTAAAGCGCAAAGCCCTCTTTCACAGACTGAAGTCCCTAGATGCATCTGTTTTGTTCCTTCAAGAAACCCATCTACAACCGTCAGATGAATTCCGTCTCAATGATAGGCTGTACCCCACCAAATTTTTTGCCTCTAGCGGATTGAAAAAGCGAGGGGTTGCCATCTTGATACGCAAGGGGATCTCGTTTAGGACTCAGGAAGTGGTTCGGGATGAGGAAGGGAGATTTTTGTTGGTCAATGCTATACTAGAGGGCTGGAAGTTGTCCCTGATCTCCATTTATGCCCCTAACACCAATCAAAGTCAATTCTTCTCAAAGTTATCAAAAGCTATACTCGATCACAGCGAGGGGGAAGTGCTTCTAGGTGGGGACTTTAATGCGGTGGTCAATCCATTAGTGGACAAAACCTTGCCCCCAACAATACATGATGGAAACAATTTTAGGGCCCTTACCGCCTCATTGAAAGACCTCTCCCTGATTGAAATATGGAGATACTGCCATCAAGAGGAAAGGGACTACACTTATTTCTCGGCAGTCCATGGCGGTTTTTCAAGGTTAGACATGTTTTTCATATCGGATTCCTTGATTCATGATGTTCTGGCAATAGACATACTACCTGAAGCATTAGCTGATCATTTCCCAGTCATGCTAACTATGACCTCCCCCAGACCAGCCCCTCCCACAAAAATCGCCTGGAAGCTGAATGATTTCCTGTTAGATGACCTATCAACTCGGGCTCACATTACAGAAATAATAGATACTTACTTCAAAGAAAACGACACGGGAGAAATAAACTGGGGCACAATCTGGGATGCAAGCAAAGCCGTTCTCAGGGGCCATTTAATAGAACAGGCTACTCAACGGGGAAGAGCTCGGAGGCTATTAAGGGAACAATTAGAGGGGGAAGTCCTTAAGCTTGAGGAGGAACACAAGAAGAAGCCTTCTCAGCGAGCACTAAGAAATGTGAGAATGGCGAAAAAGGCCCCAGAAGCGCACTACATGGGGAAGGTGGCTTATGGGATGTTACGCGCCAAACAATTCTTCTACACAAAAGGAAACAAAGCTAATAAATTACTGGCAGCCAAATTAGGTAAACACATTAAAACGAATAGGATAGATTGCCTGCGAGATAAATCGGGCAAACACACTCATTCTGAAGAGGGCAAATTTCGCATTATAGAGGACTTCTTTAGGGAACATACGAGTTCACATAAGGGAGACTTGCGAGCGGTAAATGAGTTTATAGCGAAGACGAATCTCCCACAACTGCCACAAGCCTCATTAGAAGTCCTAGAAGTCCCAATATCGGCGGAAGAAGTTGAATCCGCCATTAAAACTCTCCCAATTGGCAAAGCCCCAGGTCCAGGCTGGTTCACAAACAACTTTTACAAAACATTTGCAAAAGAACTCACAACGCACCTCACAAAATTGTTTAACATTATGTGGGAAACTGGGTCTGTCACCCAATCCATGGCAGAATCAAACACAACTCTAATTCTGAAACCTGGAAAAGATCTGACTGATTGTGCCTCCTATCGGCCTATAGCTCTCCTTAACACCGACGCTAAATTGCTTAGCAAAATCATAGCTCAACGACTGGGGGAAACATTACCTGCCCTAATTGATAGGGATCAAACAGGGTTTATCCAGGGACGATCGGCCCATGATAATATTTGGAGGGCAATAGATTTAATAACCCTAGCTCCCACGATACCAGGCCCCCTTTCCCTGCTTTCGTTAGACGCCCACCGGGCCTTCGACAGCATGTCATGGGACTACTTATGTCAGGTCCTAAAGGGCTTTGGCTATAGCTCACATTTCTCCAAATTGATCCTGGCTAATTTTCAAATCCCCTCCACTCAAATACGAGTAAATGGCCACTGGACGTCACAGATTCGGCTTGGGAAAGGAACCAGGCAGTGATGTCCTTTATCACCTCTGGTGTTCGCGTTAGCCATGGAACCTTTAGCCCAGCACATCCGCCTCCAGAATGAAATCAAAGGGTTTGAGGTAGGAGACCAAAGCCATGAAGTAGCATTATATGCAGACGATGTGCTTTGCTTTCTGAGGGAAGCCCAAACCTCGGTTCCTCCGCTCATGAGATTACTGGGGAGGTTTGAACAAGTAGCAGGCTTCAAAATAAATATTACCAAGTCAAAAGGTCTGAACCTCTCAGAAACACCAGAGGTGCTAAATGGCCTACAGAACACCTTCGCCCTTGAGTGGGTAAACACCAAGATAACATACCTTGGGGTATATTTAACCCCAACATACGCTGGACTAGCGAAAGCTAACATTCCCCCCCTGATAAAAAACGCAAAGGACTCAATGCTAAAATGGGACTTTCAGGAGATATCTTGGCTGGGGCGGGTAACAGCCATCAAAATGACGTTACTACCTCGACTACTTTACACCTTTCAGGTGCTCCCAGTCCATATCCCCGAATGAGATTTACACAATTTGCAGAAAGACATAGGCACATTTATCTGGCAACGTAAGACACTCAGCCTGCAGCCCAAGATCCTCACCAGAAGTAGGCCACTGGGAGGTTTGGGTCTCCCCTCAATCCTAAAATATTACCGAGCAACGCAAATCGCTCCCATTCTGGGCTGGGCAACAAAAGAGGATCCGCCGAAATGGAGAGACATTGAACAAATGTTCGCAGGGACTCCCCTCTCTCACCTCCCCTTCCTACCACGGGAAGTTAGGAGTTCCCAGAGACCCCTTCTCCCAACTACGAGTGCCACACTCCGGTGCTGGGACAGACAGACAACACTGAGAGGCCTTACCCCGGGGGTGGGCCCACTAACCCCGATCACACAGAACCCACTATTCACCCCCGGGCTTCAGCCCAATGCATACCTCAACTGGTCAGGTACGGAGACCCTATGATTACAGGAGCTATATACCAATAATGACCCATTAACTTTAATCCAGTGTAAAGAAAAATTCAATCTCCTGGAGACGGAGAGATTTAAATACATTGAACTTAGACATTGGGTCACTAACCGGATGGTGAAAAAGGCGGCCACTAGACATCCCACGGGCTTAGAACTAACGGTTGCAGAGGGTCAACATCTGCATTAAGTATCAACCTGCTACCGCCTGTTAGAAAACGCCCCAGAGGAGGAAAAACTGTCATACATGCTAACGTGGGAGAGGGAACTGGAGAGGGAGGTAGACCCCGAGTCATGGCGGAGAATCTGGGACAGAGCACATAGGTCTTTTAGATGTACATCCATCAGGGAATGCGCCCTTAATATATGTTACAGGTGGTACTTGACACCAGAGAGGTTGCACGCGATGAACTCAGACTACTCCAATGAGTGCTGGCATGGCTGTGGGGCTAGGGGCATCTGGGACACTTATGGTGGTATTGCCCGATCATTCAATCCTTCAGGTTGGAGATCAGATCCAGAATCAAGGACATATGTGGTACCCTCCTTCCTTTGGATCCACTCATAATGGTGTTGGGCGACACTCCAGACGATGGATCCTACCCACAATCTGGTCCCAGAGCGTGGCTAATCACACATCTACTAATGGTAGCCCGCCTCACACGCGCTTATTTCTGGAAAGAGCGTGAGGGACCTCACATCGCTCACTGGTGGGTTAAGGTGTGGGAAATTTTGGGAATGGAGAAATTAACAGCTGCCTTGGAAAACCGAACGGACACATTTCAGAATATCTGGGGTCCATTCCTAGATCATGTGGAAGAAAGGGAACACATGTTCTTCCAACCCAGACTGACCAGATTCCTTCTTCAGCCCTGAACTCTGCGAGGAAAAGGCAATAACATAGGGATTGTAAGTAAAGAAAGGGGAGGCCGAAAGAGCCGGCGGTTAATGCTTGGAACTAGAGATGAAATGATGAAAAATTTAATCTTAATTGCAAACTATTTTTTTGTTTTTTTTCTCTCTTTCCCCCCTCTCCGTTCCTATTCTTTTCCGGCTTTCCTTTGGACAAGCACGCTATAGATCACAAAATAGTGAGAGCAGATCTTAAGGATACCTACGAAATACAGTTGTTAACAAGAACTCTAAAGCTAATGAAATGAAATGTTAACGCAATGACATAGATGAAGCGGAATGTAAGACACAGTGACAAATGTCGAGCTTTATGAATACTATGAGTTATAATAAGCGATTTTAGGGACAGCCGCCAGTGGGTGACTGATCGAGGCATTGTTTTTCACCGATTTACATTGTTACTGTCTTGTTTTTTGTTTGATGAATTCAATGTTTTGACATATCAATAAAAAGATACTGACAAAAAAAAAAAGAAATAGCAAAGCATCCACTAACAATGTATGTGTTATTGCACACCTGACCGTCATTCCCTCAGACTTTTGTCTGAATATAAATGAAGATTAAGGGAGGATGTGAACATAGTCCTTCCATTCCCTGTCTCCATGTGGGTTATTATTATTCTCCTGCTTCTGTGGAAAGTGGGACCCAGCTTGCATAAACCCACCCTCTTTCTAGAGCCTGAAATTTGAATCTCTGAAGGACACTGTGATGGAGAGGTCCTGGACAAACCGCTTGAATGGAGCCTGACAGAAGGCCTATCGGTTATAGGTTAAAGTACCGAAAACAAAGGATCGAAAGACAAAAGGTTTGAATCAAAAGGATCAAAAGTAAAAGGATCGACATCCCGTACACATAATGTAAACGGGTCATTTGCTCGAAACAAAAGGCTCGAACATTGATAACCATAATAAAGGTAAAGGATCTAGAGAAAGGGTTAAAGGACAACATCTAAATGAAGAATAAAGCACCTTGTTTCGAAACCATAAGCACAGGTGACGGTTGAAAACAAACTGTCAGTGCGTGAGGGAAGGTGACAGAGAGAGAGCAGGTGACAGATACGACCGGGAGAATAATGTATTCGTGACTGTAATAAAGTGGTAAGTAAAACACATGGAACATGCGAAATTAGAAAATCGTTAGCACGTTACAGTAAAACAGTTAAATTAATTTATAAAATGTACTGTTTCAGATACAATTTCATACGGATATGGAATTCATTAAATCACAGACGGGAAGTTTGCAATTGGTATATGAGGGCTATATCTACAGTAGGAAATGTACAAGAAAGGAAATAATTTACTGGAAATGCAAGGATTATAAAAAATTAAAATACACTGGAAGAGCTATAACCGAAAAAGAAAATATACGGTTAACTGGTGAGCATAATCATATGCCAGACAATACAACCATCTTAATAAGAAAATCGATAAATGAGCTAAAACTAAATGTGGAAGAAAATAAAAATGAGGCGACAAGCTCACTAATAAACAAAGCCTACGAGAAATTACCGCTACATGTTGCCGCACAGATGCCAAATACAAAATTAATGAAAAGAAGTGTAAACAGGCAAAAACAGCGCAAGGAGAATTTACCAATGGCATCTCAAACATATGTAAATATAATTGCACCGGACATTTTACAGAAAACATAGAAGGGTGAACAATATTTGTGGAAAACATTAGATGTGAACAGTGAAAAATTTTTCATTTTTGCAACTTTATCTAATTTATCACACTTGGGGGATTCGACTACATGGCACGGGGACGCTACTTTTAAATCATGTCCAGCACCATTCCATCAATTTTACAGTATTCATGGAACAATCAATGGCACAGTTATACCTTTAATTTATGTTTTAATGCCTGGAAAATCAGAGGAACTGTACCGATTTTTATATACATTTATCAGAGAATCATTGCCAGAAAAAACACCTAAAACAATAATCATGGATTTCGAGCAAGGACAAATGAGAGCTTTTTCTAAAATATATATGGAGACTCACATTCAGGACTGTTTTTTTCATTTCGGAAAATCATTGTGGAAAATAATTCAGAAACTAGGATTAAGGACAAAATACGTAGAGGACAGTGAATTCCAACACCAAATCAAGAAATTATATGCATTAGCTTTTGTAAGAGAGGATATGGTAATAAAATATTATGACACATTGATTTCATCAGAACACTATAATAATCATGAAGAGGAATTAAGCAATTTAATGGACTGTATAGAGTGCACTTGGATTGGTCAATTGACACGACATGGCACAAGGAGAAAAGTGAAATACGAATTAAACATATGGAATTGCCATAAATCCGTTAAAGAAAACTGACCAAGAACCAATAACATACAAGAGGGATGGCACAGTAAAATCAATAGAGAATTCAACACCAACAATCCCAACTTGTGGCACTTTATAAACAACCTAAAATCTGAACAAACTGCTCAAGAAATAAAACTGGCACAAACAATATCAATGGAAAAACAACCTAAAAGCAAAAAAAAATACAGAGACTACGAATAACGAATAACCAGGATTGTGAACAGTTTTGACACTATAGAACCAATGCAATTCCTGGAAGCTATAGCATATAAATTGAAATGCTAATAAAAATTAAAAACAAACTCACAGAGAAACGCCACTTCTGGACACCGGATGGAGACACCAAATGCTGGAAACCGTGAAAAAAAACACATCCAAAAGAGGAGCAAACCATAATCCAAATAACGAAACCATTAAAAAAAACACATAAAATCCAAGTCGGAACTCCTTAGTAAAGAAAATCGATGACTCCAAGTGAAAAAAATAATAAAATCCGTGCAAAAAAAGGCTTCAATCCAAGAGAAAACTCATCCTTGCAGAAAAAAACCCAATAGAAAGCAGTCCGTTGGAAAAAAAACCAAAAATCCATTAAAAAGTGGGAACGCGTACACCAAGCCATAGAATCCGTGCAAAAAAGGCTTCAATCCAGTAGAAAAGGCATCTTTGCAGAAAAAAAAACAAGAAAAATCCATCCGTTGAAAAAAAAAAACAGAAATCCATTGAAAGCTGGGAGCGCGAACACCAAGCATCCGGACCGGTAACGAAAGACTTAAAAAATGGCGACTATGTTAGCTTACGCAACGTAATACGTCACACATTATAGATAAATCAAAACATATATACATGACTTTCAAGTTCAAAAAGTAAACCAACAGCACCACCTAATGGTAACAAAATAATACGTTTGTAATACGTTTGCATGTTGCAAGGCATTAAATATATTTAATTATTAAGTAAAAAAAATCAAATATATATATATATATATATATTTAAAAATAATATTTAAAAAAATTAAAATGTTAAATGACTACATATATGAAAAAAACGTTTTACATTAAATAAAATATGTTGATAAACATGAAACATTAAAATATGTCAAATAAAATGCATTTAATGCAAACATGATACTTTAACTGGACACCGATGGAATTCGACGCCGAAAAATGCCTGTGATGGCATTAATTGGGGATTCCTGTTCCAAATGTTTAAAAGGATAGATTTTGGAAACGGGTTCATGAAATGAGTAAAACTGCTATCTGTGAATCCTATGACATCAGTTCTAATGAACTGTGTGCACTATGAAGGACTTGAAATGGCGCAAGGACAGAGGTGCCCCCTCTCACCACTACTCTTTGTGTTGGCATTGGAACCCTTGGCAATCTCAATTAGGAATGATGACAGAATGCTTTGAGTAAAATTTGCTGGAATAGAACAGAAACTGTGGCTTTTTGTGGATGATCTCTTGCTGATTTCATAAATTCCAGCTATTTCTATTCCAGCTTTGATAGTGCAGATTGAGCGTTTTGGGAGAGTCGCAGGATTTACAGGATATTTGTGGTTCGGTAACCTGTAACAAATCAAATCAGATCAGATTTTGATGGTGTCCATTGAAAATGAAATTTCTAGGGGTTTGGTTAACCAACAACCCAGAGCAAATGATGAAGCAAAACATGAAGATTGCAATGAAAGGATTGAAAGTAGACCTGGAAAGATGGACTGCATTGAACCTATAATTATGGGGCCAGGTTAATTCTCTGAAAATGATAACTGCACTTAGGATTAACTACATATTGAGCATGAGCCGCTCCCCCCTGTTAAGAGCTCATTCAAAAGCATAGATACATTGATTCAGGAATTCATTTGGAAACACAAAACCCCGCCAGGATGAATCTATGGAAGCTACAGCTACCTTGTGACTAAGGAGGGATATATGTGCCGAAATTTGCCATATAACATTTGACATTCACGGCACGCGATATGCAGCCTTCTTTGGAATACTCCCCCGATGAATGGGCGAGAACAGAAGCAAACATGAGTGTCCCCCTGGAACCTGACAGCAAAGGAAAGGGCATGGGAATGAGACTTTCCCAGTGGGTGAATTTTTAAGAAACTGTTGCGTGAAAATATCCAAACTACTAGGACAGGATCTGTTTTGCCCGAGGAATTCATTTCTACGCTCAACCCAGAAGTGAGGGTTAAGAATACAATGTTGTTCTGGCCTGCCTGGCATTTAGAAGCTGTGAAATGGATTTGGGATATGATGGAAAATGAGGACTGGGTTCCCGTCAAAGGAATTTTAATCAGACATGCAGCTCAGAGACTGTAAATATGGTGAATAGCAGGTTTTCAAAGCTACCATGGGCAGAACCACCCCCATCATGGAAAGTGAGTTAGTGGACACTATATTAAAGTTAGGTCAAATGGCCTCAGCAGTATACAACCTCTTATGAAGAGAGTTGGAAGGCCATATGCAGGAACATCTTCCAGAGGTCTTTAACTTGGGGTGCATGGGCCAGACAGAATAGTTACTAAACATAGGATATTGGACCATTGAGAGAACGATTAAGAGAGGATTAAGTGAGGATTAAGTGAGTATGGTGTATGTTGGGGATGCAGACATAGAGAAGGCACATTGGAATATATGTTGCAAGAATGTAGTGAGATATGATGGTGCAGGTGATGAATGAGGTGCAAAGGACCGATGTGGAGTATGAATGGTTATTTAGGGCAGCCTTGCTAGTGAAAAGGTCGATTCGGAGAGACTGGAAATCCAACCAAGAGATGCTTAGTTTGTCCCAGACTGAGAGAGTCATACTGAAGCAACAAAAGACATGTACATTGTAGGAGGATATTTTGAGTAGATTCTTAGGTCTGGATTAAGGTCACTCATTAACTTTCAGGAGAACTTCATGGGAGATGCTGAGGAAGGAGGAGGAAGGGACAGGGTCTTAATAGGGGCTATTCTCTTTATCAGAAGATTGTATCTTGCATTGGTTGTAAACTGATAAAAATGCGGTCCAAGCGTTGCGTCCTGGATTCAGGAATGCAGACGCTGGATTCTCCCATTTGTTTTAGTTATGCCAGAGAGTGGTGGATTTTTGGATGCATGATCTTCTAAAGATGTCTTCTACCATTCTAATCGAACTATTGTACAGTCCTTTAGCACGTTAACAAGGGCTCTTATAAGAATGTACCTAAGGACATTTATATACTAGTATCTGTGGCATTACTATGAACCACGAAGAGTGTTAACCATGCGAAAGGGTCCCTCTCCAGTGGAAGTGGCTTCAAGAACTAGTATGCAGCAACACATGTGAAGAGACATATTATAAATATATTCCACTTTGCAATGGCCTTTTTCGTAAATGTATGCTTTATTGTCGTTATTGGATGCTCTTTTCTACACAATATCATCCCTATATATTGCAAATTTGTATTGTTTAAAGCAACCAATAAAACGATTCCCCATTACCAAAACGAGGGAATTATTGAAGCTTGCACAGTTTTTAGTTTTAGTTTATATTTTGATAGGCTACCATGCAGTGAACATTGTACGTTGGTGCTGGTGTAAAAATAAAGAGACTCTGTTCGAACTTTAAGTCTATGACTAAATAATCGTAATCTGCACAAAGAGAAAACCGAGCTTCCCCACGTAACCAAATGATGCCATTGTATGCAAATTACTCAAAGAAAGCGGGTTCTCATTTTCTTGAATGACAAAATTGTATCATACAGAGATCATTCTGTTAAGTGTGCACTGCACAGCAGCCCTCACTATGTATCGTTCAATAGACTACACTGCTTTTTCTGTTTTTATTTTAATGAATGTTATTTTAGACTGCAGTGTGCTTCATACACAATGATAATGTATACAGTCCACACACAGAAGGTTATTTTTCTCTTATCTTGCTCATGTTGTTGGAAATGGTGAGCCATGGTTCTCCCCTAACAGAAAAGTCAAATAAAGGACGCACTAAGATGTTTTGTGGGTAAGGGGCAAGCCTCAGGCAACGGCATTAATCGCTTAAGGAGTCAGCCAGCACTATGTATTAAATACGCTTCCCACTCCCTGATAAGGAGCTGTTGCTATGGGGCCTCCCCAGTCTACCTAGCTTGTCAGTGGGCCAATGTGGCTGGGAACACTGGGTTTGGTTGTGGGGTACACGTCCCTAGACCTGGGTCTTCCCACCACTCTCTGTGACCATCCAGGACGTGCAGGTGCTGCTGGGTGCTCCCGCATATTTCTGCTAGAGGACTGTGGAAAGCTTACCAGTGCTTACATCAGGAGTTGTATTGATTTGTGGCTGCAGTTCTGGAGTGCATTAGCATGTGTCCTATACAAATGTAACACTTGCTTTCTAAAATATACAATACTGCCACAATTCTAGAGCGCACCACAGGTGCCTGTGCTATAAATGGTGGCATGCTCTAAGCGCTGATATAGTGCCGCCTTGTGAGTGCCACACAAATGATCTCTGCTATGACATGCTGTTATGGTGTAAAGACTAGCGTAATGATGCCTTGCGAGTGCCCTGAGGGTGCACCAATTAAGTTTGTAGGTGGTAGGCTAGAGTAACGAATGGGTGCTCAGGTTGACAGCAATCTCATTTAGTGCTGCCATGTGCTATATAGTGTACAATGCTTTACACAAGCCTTATGCAAAATGGCATTGTTGCTGTTCCACCCAGCAATATGAAGTTGGGCTAAGGGTCAGTGAGAGTATTTGAGAATGTTGTAATGGATTGTTAACCTAACAGCAGTGTTGGCATTTCATGTACATATTTGGCTCTCATGTTTAAAAGACTCATTTCTACTCCGATTTATGAACAATAAAGCTGCTGCCACACAGGTTACGTTGTTTGTCATCTCTGTGGTAGAATGTATTAATTTAGTTATTTCCCCGCCCCTCTTTTATTATCGGTGGCCTTGTGTTTTTATTGGGGTCATTGTTAGATGTTCTAACCCGTCTTTCAAAATGGTAGGTGCAGGCATTTTATTCACTTCATGTCCCTGAACTCAGGTGAGAGTTTCTTGTGCCCTTCACTTGATCACCACCAGGCAAAGCTCCTCAATGGTCATGTGGCAACAACTATTGATATATCCAAAAGGGGCTATGCAAAATGGTGGCAGCGGCTGACCTATCATGTTAGTGAAAACATCATTCTGACATATTGTAAATGGTGCTGGTCATTAAGGGGAATGTAATACCCACCCCAGTCTACTGGTCGAGAGCTCAGAGAATATTAGGGAGCAAAGTCCCAGCCTTTATATCTGGCACCGTGAATAGCAGGGAGCGTTGAGCCCATTTCATATGACCACTGACTACCTACTGACAAGCAGTGCATGTGGAGTAGGGGTGACCGAGACCAGATGGTAAACCTGACTATAATTAAATAGAAACCTGCAAAAGAAAGGTTTGTTGCCGAAAGAGAGCTTAAAGTGAGAAGTGGAGATTCGCTCCAGTTTTCCAAGACACGTCCAGTTTTGATGAAGGTTCCCATATTGTTCATCTCCCAAGCTGATAGTGGATGGTGTAATCGGCAGCAGCAACTGAGGCCATCTCTGGGATTTACTGGGCTGAGGCTCGGGGGACAGCAGGCAGAGGAGCTATTCCTGTTACATTCCATTATAACCTTCAAGCCTCATAGACCAGATGCTATTTACTAATTAAACCACAGACCTAGACGGAGGAACGTGTCACCTTTGAACATGGTCCCACCGAGTGGTGATGTACAGCCTGTGTCTTCTGCGGGCTGCAGTCAAGACATGTCAGGAAGAGAATGTCTGAACCTGTGACCCCAATGCCTGAGATTTAGGAGCCTAGTGCATTTGAACACCTTGTGTAGCAGGAGCTTGGATATCTCCACCTGGAATGTTTTTACCCAAGATTTTAGAGGAATTTGTGTTATCAGATTACTCACAGAAAGCAGCACCTGTGCCTGAGATGCTGGAAGCAGAGCTTCTGGAAGCCCAGTTGAGTTGGCGACTGAGACGCACAAGGTTTCCTGGACCCAGGTGGTGAAGGGAAAGGATCCCAAGGGTTGGGGGGCCACCCATTCTTCTTGAGGATGTATCCTTTGCGGCATGATAGCCATGCCCCCCTGCAGTTGGTCACCATCTTTCTCAGCTCAGAACCTGCCCGTCTGGCACTACTGCCACTCCCTAAGCACTAGCGAGGGGCCCATGTATTTTAAGGTTTCTATGGATTGTCATGGTTTTGGATCTGGGTATCCACATATATTCCAGTTACGTTGAAAGTTGAATGTTGTTTACTAATGTGTGTTGTTTGGTGAGGAACACACTCTCCTAATATTGACCCCAGATAATTTCATCTAGTTGCCTTTGGAACACACTGAATGTGGTTCAGAAGTGCATTTACTTGGATACTGCCAATCTGCCTTTTATTGTACTCCCTTTCACATGTTTTTTTGAAATAATTATGTATATATATATATTAATAAATATAAATATATATATATATACACATTTATATTTAAATGGGTAGTGTTGGAAAAGTGAGGTGGTTTGGTATTCCATTAAATAGTGTCAATTTCTGAAATGATGAAATGCAGAGTAAACATTTGCTTGCCAATTTGATGCAAATAAAGGCGTGTTATTTTACTTAATGAACTCTAGTAACACACTAGTGTTACTTGTAATGATGGGATTTTTAAATAAAACTATATCATAGGTGTTTTAAAAAGGGTAATATAGAATGCTTTAATATATGGACCGTTTAAGAAGGGTGGCTTAAGGGCAAGGGCCATATGGTTTTGACTGGGAAAAAAAAACAGAGGACAAAATTATGTAATACATGGAATTGGATATGCTGCGTTGGGCAATGAAAACTCATTGCTCAGGTTTATTCTGGTGATGATAAATGTACAGGTGATGTTTTATGTCCTTCAATAACTTTAATGCAGATACCCCCATTCCAGCTAAAATAATTTGTGACCATGAAAAAGCTGTAGAAGGTTGGACTGCCCCATAGGGTCCCTGGGAGGATCATTTATAATACGATAGGGCAAGGGTGGTTTCGAGTTGAATCCCTTGTGCGATTCAAAGAAATGAGAAAAGCTGCATTTTGTGTAACCCCTTTTTGCAGATCATTGCTAGCTATTATGTTGCAGGCTGCACTGTGACCATCAGAGGAGCACAACAAAGGTCACCTATGCGCTTAATTAAATGAATGAAACGCCTCCACCTGTCAAGTTGCATGCTTAAATAACTTCACACTATATAATGGGATCCCAGATCGTCTGCTTGGTAAACACCTTTCGGAAGAGAATTCTGAAATAATGTCCTCTTCCCATCTTCCAGGAATGTCCTCTTCCCGCCTTCCAGGACTTGCTGAAAGGGACCATCACAACACTATTTTCTCAACAGGCTCACATAAAGCGCCTCCCATACCTCAGTGCTTGATTGCACCAAATAGGGAATTGAGGAAAATCACCTGACCACTGACTTCCTCCTGTAGCTGTTAGGTCACAAACCTCCATGGAGTAGCTGAGGAGAACTCACACTATGATAGCACTTAGAAGTTCAACACCATTCATGGAAGAGAGCATGTGAACGGCTCACACAAGGCTGCGCAATGAAAACATTTTTAAAACAACAATTCCCACCAAAGAGGACCTGTTAGGCAGTCACAAGGATACAATGCTGACTATCAGAGACACATACAAAACTATCCAGGCTCTCAACTTGAGCGGATAAAAACACAGCTGCTGAATAAATGCAGTTTGAGTCTGCTGTTTCTCATGAGTCAGTGATTAAAAAAAAGCTCAGGTTAAGGGACCCTCTGTGAAAACAGAAAATGGAGGATGGTTTTTGGGGCACACAGAAACCCAGCTCATATAAAGACACCAAAGACCTACAACTTGTACCTCTTACACAGTTAGATCTCTCCTAGACAGTTATGTGTCCAGTCAGCCTGTACAGTCATCACCTACAGTGCACTGGTGCCAGAACCTCGCCAGGGGCTATACATGGGCTAAACCCCAAGCATTCTCCCTCTTGAAAGGCTACCAGGTGAACTGTAAGCCATACAATTCAGGTGTCTACCTGTATTGTATGTTAGAGGCTCTCTCCCAACTGGGGGAGGAAGCCTCAGGAGTCTTTCAAAGGAAAGCCCCTTAGTCCTGGTATAGATCAAATTTCCCCTTAACAGCAACTGTCTGTTGTCTTCAGCCTGCAGCCACCAACTGTCATCACAAGTGTTTCTCTCAGCTCCAACTGTCAAATTCTGTCAATTCCAGTCCTCTGATTGGTTCCTAAGCCTGTCAATCACTCTGGAACCACCTCTATTACACAATTTCCTAGTACCACACTGCCCTCTTTGGTGGTGGTGCTTCACCGCAGTGCAGACAAGCTGACCAATGAAACCCCACTGATGTCACAGCCCAAGTCCAGGAAGTCAGGAAAATTAACCCCCTATGAACCAGCCCACAGGTGCAAAAAGAAAAACATGCAGGAAAACTCATTTAAAACAGGCTGTGGTTGGCCCCAAAATGTACTGGTGTAAATGTGTCTGGCAATGAACCCTGCTTGGCTTAGTCTCTTTGGCTTGGAAGTAAGACTGCATTACCCAATGATGCAACTTACACATTCCATTTGTAGCTATTAAGATCCAGGCTGTCAACCTTTCTGTATATTGGGTGGAAGAGAGTGTGTGTTTGCATGCATGTGAAACAAAAAGATAGACTGAGGGTGCTGTAACTTTACAATGTCAAAAAGGACACATTAACATGTGAGGGGGGCATGTACTTGCAGGAGAGTGAGAATATATCATTGAAAGGCTGTGAGGCCAGGGTATGCTACAGGTATGTGGTGTAATAGTAGTGGAACAAGATATCTTTGTATCAGTATATCAAGAATACAAACCAGTCTATTCCAAACCTATTCTTTCGGTTTCATAAAAGAGATCATGCATGTTTGAATATGTTTATCCGATCAATTAATGGTGAATAGAGACAGGTACCTTTAGGTCTGTGGTTCCTATTTTAAATTAATATGTTCAAATAATAACAAAAAACATCAATTATATTATTATTAATTACTACATGTTCTAAGTTATCTGCACAGTGTGCTTTGTAAATAATAATGATTTGTGCCATAAAGTTCTGCTGGTCATCCCACATGTTTCAATGAAATGTCACCCACACCGCCCTCAATTACAATATGTGACGTCACAATCCGACCCCCAATTCCCGCATCATAATAACATTTCATTGAAACATGTGGGATGACCATCAGAACTTTATTCAACTGCCCCCGTCCCCTCATTTGAGTTCTCATGAGAAAGGCTCTCAACCATGACAATACCGGAGCCTTGAACCACGGACATACTGCTATACACATGTTGCACGTCAAGAACTACTTGACCTTCTTCCCAGGCGAAATGTACTAAGGGGCAATTTGAATAGCTGTGGTTCTTTTCGGCACCATAAGAAAATCATATTTTGCAAGTGATTTTGAATTAAAAAATAGTTATGTATTTGTTGTTTGTTGGTGGGACCTGTGAGCTCTAATCTATGACCTCGAAGAATAACAACCATTGTTTGCTACTTACAGTACTAGCCTGGGATCACAGAATCTGCAATGTTACCAGCCACTGCGGTTTTCTCGCACATTAAAAAGCTAACACACACTTTCTGCAAAAGCATGCTTTTAAGACCTATTAACCGCGTTTCAGCCTACCATTAAGTTTAATTATACTTACATCTGCTCCTGTATTTCTAAATTAGTTTCATTATCAGCTTTATTCATAGCCATTGAAAGGAGACCCCTCCCCTTTTACAGTGCTACTCTCGCCGCTGATAAGTGTTTCCCTTTTTACCACGTTGAAATTGCATTTCTATTACAGTTTCATCCTCTGCAATCATGGATATCATTCCATCCATATCGCAGAATATTTTTTAACAGGAAGATGGTTTTGCCCCTCTTCCATTGTTCTCTTAAGTGTGATTGTGCTAGATGGCTACTCTATTTTTCAAATCGCTCAATCTGGGAAACAAGGAACATGAATGACATGCACTTTTAGCAGCCATGTATTATGCAAACAATTACTGTGTAATGCCTTTAATTAGTTGGAAATACTATCCTGTTAATTTGCAATGTATGCTCAACGCACTGTTGCCTTTCATCTATTGTGTAGACCACCTGATATAGGTTTTCAACTTTTTCTTAAAGCCCGCACTTAGACACTATTTTTTCATATTTTGGGGGGATTTTAATATTCCTGATACCATGAGATTTACAGGGGTGGCTTAGCAGTTGCTTGCAAATCTAAATTGTTTCACTCTTTTGTGCAATTACCAGTTTGACGTTTGAAAATATCAAAGCACAAAGTCTGCCACACTAGAAATTCCTGATCATATCCACCTAATCCTACACTCCAAAGATGTCTCCCTGCTGTTGATGCTTGACGTTCTGCAGCATTCCACAAAGTCTGCCACAGCTCTTTGCTTTCCATCTTGACAGATCCAATGATCTTGGGTGGTGTGGTGATAAAATAGTTCCGTTCTTACAAGTAGGAATGGTGCAATCTTCTCTGACGTTTCACAAGTCTCAATCGTGTCCCCTATTCTCTTGAAACTTTATTTTGAACGACTGTGGAACACCTTCCTGAAACATGGTGTTAGGGGTGCAGTTGAGCCACACGACAGAAAGCAGCAGTCTGAATGAGCTCCATGCAAGGGGGAAGGGGGAATTCATTTAAGTATGTGTTCCCAATATATCCTCTACAGTCATCATCCCCATTGTTTTAGCCATAGTAGTCATAGCAGTAATGGAAGTGGCCCATAAAAAGCCTGAGAATGAACAGGGTGGGAAAGAAGTGCATCATGGCCTACAACGTTGACAAGAACACCCATGGTAGGAGTGCAATGCCGGAGAGAAGAAACCACTGCAGATCTGACACAGAGATACAGGAGGCAGGCGGGGGACCTGCAGGGAGCTCAGGAGAAGCAATGACCACATGACATCACATGTCCCTGACCTACACACCTGACAGCAAGGAGGTTGGTGAGACCCAGAAACTGTTGTATGAAAATATAAGTACCAGACGAGTGGGATCAATCAGTGCTCAATAAAGAGCTTCCAAGACCAGCGCGTTGCATCTGTGCTATCCTCCATTCACTATATGGCATTTATGCCCTGCCAAGAGGGCGGATATGGCCGGTAACGGCCCGCAAGCGTGAGCTAGAGTAGGCCAGCCAAAGAAAAGGGGTGCAAATGGCTTTCATTATTTTTCCTTGAGAGATTTGCTCTGCTCCAGAAGAAAAACAAAAACAAATATATATGAAAAAAAGATGGCCACCAGCATAAGGAAAAGGGACTAAGTCCCTTTTTCATGCCTATCGTGGCCAGACAGGAGGAGCTCTGGGACCGGAGCTCAAGGCTCCAGTCCTGCAGGTAAGTGGGGAGGTGGTTCTGGGGAAGGAAATCGCAAGATATTGGGGGTAGGGGGATTGGGAGGCAACAGGGAGAGGCTCCTTGTTGCCACCCCACATTAAAAACATTTCTTTTAGGATAGGGAATGTGTATTCTCGCCGCTGTTCCAGCCACCTGATTGGCAGAGCCCCCCTTCACTGTGTGCGAAAAATTAATATCGCCCTCTTACAGGAAATGCATCTGTCGGAGATGCAAAGAAATGGGCAACAGTTGGAGGGGCATTCCTATTTCAAAAAGAATGAGGTGATGATCATGGTGCAAAGCTGCATAAACCTTCAAACGGAAAAAATAACCCAAGATCCTGAAGGGAGATACATCTTGGCTGAAGGCAAGAAAGCTCAAAAGTCAGTAAGACAATAACAATAATGTCAGCCTGTGGCCCACATACAGAAAATGACACATTTTGTCAACTGTCAGAGATGGCTTAATAACCTGTGGGAGACTCCAGAAAGTTCAAGGATTGTTTTTAAAATAACAACTATGGGTGTACTGAAATTCAGCCTTGAGTAAGTATTCGGACGAATTCTTGCTGAAACTGAGATATTGGACTTTGGCCGAATACTTTCTTAATCATCCCTTGAAGCAGAATAGGTTCCCCTACAAAATACATTAAGTGCTGCTTTTACTGCGTGCCTGGAATCATTCAGGCATGTCATGTTTATCCTTTTAAAGGTTCATCAAAGACATGCTGCTGTCACTTTTTTTGTTTGAGTACAGGCAGAGCAGAGGTGTGAAAGGGCAAAGAAAGTTGCAGCCCTTCATTTGATGGTCAGACTTTTATCTAGTGGTTTACTGGGGAGGGTTGAGCTGAAGCAAAACTTTCAATATTTTGAATGTATCTATGATCTCCACTGTATTTTGTAGTTAAAAACCACTGCGCACAGTAGTTCATGAAATCCCTACTGAAAATATGTTCTGTAGGTGCTTATTAATTTGCTATTGACTTGTGAAGAATCTGAAAGTTACAGGTTCAAATCCAAAGAATATAATTTACAGAATTAAAATAGCTGTTGCAGAAATCTCAGTAAGTTCCAAACCCTTGGTAAAATAGATCAAGAGATAGTGTGCCTGCAGCAAAGAACTGTATTCAGCCTGCAGGCCAAGGTTAAAAAGCAGCTAAGATAGCTCACTGGGAAGAGTGCCTGCGGCAGAGATGTGTGTATTATATCGAAGCATAGGATACAATTCCTGCACTCCAACGTTCTCATGTTTGCCAAAATGAGACCCTTTCAATTGAGTAAATGTGAACGGTGTTACTAAAGAACGTGGCTATATTTTTTTAACCAAAATGCCCCAGTCTGTGGCTATTCCTCCGACATTAGAGAATTAAAAAAGAGGGATATTTATGTAATACACCTAAGGAGATATAGGTTTACAGTGTAGAAACATTGGACAAAATGGATGTACAAGTAAAACAAATGGGTAAGATAAACATGCACATGCCAATTAAAGAACTGAAACCCAGCACTGCCCCTTCCATACAGGGTCATCTGGGAACCATGGAGGACCCAGCATTCCATATATATGTTTGTCTAGTGTCTTTTACCATGCCCCAAAACACCACCAACATATCCCACCTGAAAACAAAATGCCTCATCCCAACTCAGTACCACAGGTAGAAGCGCACTCCTTGCTGCGTGTGTTTAGTCTCCCTATACGAACGTTAATCTTTTGGCATGGAGCCATTCTCTCTGCCACTTCATTATTACGGTGCAACATTGGCACCCTCCTGGATCCTCCCTTTGCGATTACCTGCTGCCTCTGCAATGCTTCTTATTGCCCGCATGGTATGCAGTCACTGCTGTAAAGCATTCTGTTTTGATAAGTTTGAGGATTCTTTCAAGCGGATTCACAAACTGCATTTTTAAAATGTTATTATTATTGCTTTTGATTTATTGCAAAACATGTTTTAAGCAAAATAGAAAATCCAATGAGGAGAAAGGAAAAGAGCAAAATTACAAACAAAGAGTCCCGCCGGAGCCTGCCAGGTATGGGCCAGTCAAGCGGAGGAAAATGAAAGGAGGAGGAGAAGAAGAAAAGCAAGAGTACATTTACTACAAAGGAGGACTACCATCCCCTTTATTCTCCATCTTGTTCCACCAAAATGTCCTCGATGAATGACACTGCAGCCAGTACCAACGAGACCTTTTCTCCTCTCAGGACCAAGGCCCACCAATCCTCTGGTGTCAGGGACCTTAAATCAGTTAACAAATGTCCAAAATCCTGTGTCCTTGCTTTAATGAACCCTTGACATGATGTGTAGCTATGTTTTAGGTTTTCCATGGCTTCCTCCTTTCCACAGAAATGGCATAAGATATCTTGGGATGTTGTTGCTGCCGTTCCTGCCGCCACTATCTCTTTTGTCAAGAGGAGGTTCAGTAGTATTCTTAGGAATTTGTCCCGATAACATCTGCTCTGGAACTTTGCCAAGTAGCCTGGCAGTTCGACTAGGGCCCTGACTTCCTGGTTTAGTTGATGGAATAGTTTATAGCTGTTTACCTTGATGTCCATGGTTATCCAGTCTAACTCCATCAGTTTGGTTTTCACACAACACAGGTCAGTTTTAAATCTTCCTCTGTACACCCTGTCTACATCAGTTTATTTTGATTTGATGTTGCCCAGGCCTTTAGGGCCCCGGTTGACCCCTTCGTGATTTAGTTATATAACATTTCAGTAGTTCTTCCGCCCGAACCCAGGAGGCATTTTCGATAGAGTGCCAAACGCTTCCAGTCAACCATCACCCCAAATGCTTCCAGTCAACCATTGCCCCTAATAATAGAATAATCTCTTGCTAATACCTGGATTGGGATGGAAGGTGGAACTTTCAAAACAGCCTTCCAGAAGATACCTTTCAATACTGTCCACAGTTTGTCGGATAACAGAAGTATGGCTTCTGAGTCATATGTCAGGATTGGAACTACTTTACTTTTGTAGAAGTTCACTACTGGAAACAATGAGAAAAGGCCAAATTTGATGTTTAAGATTCCTGACCCGGCGTCTCCCACTTTTGGCTCCTTTTTGAGTGATCTAAGAGCCGAAGCCACAGAGTCAATATGCACAGAATCGACGGCTGTATAGAGGCTGTTAGAGGCTGCTGGAAGTTACAAAAAGAGTTTCAGTGATTGGCGAGTCTGTCAGATGTGAAGACGCGAAGGACCCAAAGACCAGAAGACTCTGCCGCCAACTCCGACTAGATGAATAGTTAAAGGCCTCTTGAGAGAGTTAAAGTATGGAGTTATACCCCAGGGCGTGCTGGTCGGCCATGAACAAATCAATGCTCACTGTGGAAGATCTTATGTGTTCAGCCTGAGAGTCTTCAGGCACTAACCCTTCAACATCTTTCCTCAGATTCTTGCTCCCCCTCATTTGGGAGTTGCAAGCGACAAGGATGGTGCCCCTGCTCTTAACCGACAAACCTACACGGAGGTTCCTATGAATTGTAGGTTTCTTGGTTTGTTCACGCAAAACCTTCAGTTTCCACTTTAATATCGTGGGTACCGACCTTCATCCTTTAGCGGCGAAAGAGTCGATGATTGGACCCTTTAAAGTCATTTTATGTAGACAGTTATCCAGGTTTCCGACTTTCCTGTGGGGACCTCGATGGCTTGTTGGGATGGGTGCCTTACCTCCAGGAGCAGGCCTCCTAGAGGACTTTGGAGGTTTAGGCATTTGCCTCGGGCTGGGTGATTTCCCCTGCCCAACCCCTTCCAAGATCTCTGCGTCAGACATTTCTCTGACACCTTCCAGAGTCTGGTTTCTTTTACTTGTATTTACAGAAAAGTTGTAAACATTGATTGGGTTCCTGTTTGAATATTCGTCTTATCCCCTTGGATTGTGGTTGATTGGGTTGAAATGGTCAACACACTATCTGGACAAATCGATGGCCCTTGATGGGCCAAGATCCCCCCACCCACACAAATGACGCGAGGATATGGTCTGCCGGCCCCCAACGACTGCTTTGAATTGGGGCCCTCCAAATAACCAGACAAACTCAAGAAGATGGCAAGTTTCTGTTTTATTAGCAATTATCTAAAGCGGGGAGGTTACAACGAACATCAACTGACGTATGCTCATTCTCTCAGTCATTTCCACAAAAAAATACAATGATATACTTTTTTATGCATCAGAATGACGACCATACTATGTGGCAATAATGGTTACAGGACACATCTTCAAACATATAGGAGCTAGGTTTGTTATTGGCTGTCCGATACCAGGTGGACAACTCATGACTACCTCTACAAACATGTAATTATAAGAAAAATCAGTTACATCATTTCATTGGTTTCTCAAGCTATAAGGTCCTTCGTTATATGGACTAATACAATTGGTTTGGCACACTTGTGCCATGTCTGGAACATACTGTTCAATTAGCAGCACGTAAGCCAAGACCCATGTGCAAGTAGATATGACATGAATCTGCCCTACCACCCACTTAGCCCAGCATCTCTCATAGCTCATGCATTCTGTCATGAAATTCTCTTTGTACTTGGCCATGCAGAGTATTCCTGTCCTAGGAATGCAACAGGAGTGAGTGCACTCGCTATCGTGTCTGGAACTCCAAGTTCAAGCCCCATTTCCAGCCTCAACTCAAGTGACAAGAGACCACAATTCTGTTAATTCTGCAAGCTTTTCAATGCTTTAAATGAATTAGACTTGGTATCCTTTGTGTTCTTTCTTGCACCTTAATGTGAGAGGATTCATCCTCCGCACACGTGTTCCTCTTCAGTAGAGATAGCTGACCTCAGCTTCTCAGTTCTTGACTTCAGGCCACACAGCCTCCCAATGCAGCTCCAACAACCTGCTATTCTACTACGACACAGCCTTCCATTTTCTCTCCATGGTTCTTTGGCTTACTTATTTCATGATACCTATGTCCAGTTTCTGTACAATGGCGGCTACACCTGCATTCTATTCACTGCTTGTAGCTAGCATATACGATGACTTTATCAATCTTATGTTTCAGCGTATGTACATTAATTAAACTTCTGATTTCCACAGCACTTTCTAACGTGTCATCTTCTTCTTTTACACTTCAAGGTTCACTTGATTCTTTACTTTGTCATTTCGCCTCTAGGATCCATACATTGTCTTCATTCAGTATTTCAGGACTTTGTACACACATTCTTATGACATCATAAGTTCATTTTCTTAGCTCTTTCTCATATTCCTCCAGCAGGCTGTCAACAACTCGAGGTTACATTCAATATGGTCATCTTAATGGATACCATCTTCCATATACTCTGTGCGGTATTGGTACAATAGCTTGTGTTAGACAGGGCACGGTCTCATGGCAATACAGGGGAGGTAGGGGAGTACGATCGGCTGTGGATATGTACGTCTGCTCTTCTACATTCCCCCCTCTGGTCGAGTCCTCGACCACCTCCTCAAGTTTTCCTGTTTCTTTGAATATTCTCATGAGAAAAGATTTCTTTGGTATTCATATCTTTGTCACCCCCCTCAGGGTGCCCATATGTTTTGATACTCCAGGTCATGTAATTACATTTTCCATTTGGGGTACAGAAGACCCAACGTCCTGCGTAATTCTTAGGATCTATTGGATTCAGGAACTTTGTTGCCTGTAGTACCATATACTTGCATTTATGCAGTCTCCAATAGTACTTTCAGTCTCCGCGTTGGTTTCTGTTTCATCCTTCACATCAATCATGATCTTCATTGCTTTCTTTGCTGTTTTCTGGCATTGTCCAATTATTAGCCCTATAACACAGAATCTGAAAACTATCATCACTAATATTGCTCCAAGGAACTTGAATATACTTCCCATCCAGTCGGGAATCCATGCAAACAGCTATGTGAACCAATCGTCCTCTCCAAAAACCTCTGTCTCCCTATCCATTTTCTTTTTTTTTTTCAACTTTAGTTTTTATTTGCATTTTTATATGACAAACAACAAAGGAAAAACTGAACAACCCCCCCCTTCCTTTGTAGCCCCCCCAACCCCTCCCACCCCCCCTCCCCGTGCCCATTCCGGTGATTCGTTCATGGGAGACTCCCTGTGTTGGCTCCGTCTCTCGAGCCTCAAGGGCGATGCGATTTGTGACCGCGTCTTTAGCTGGCTTAATGCCTCTGTTCCCCAGGTCGTGGGGACCCAGTCCATATTGTTCTGTCTTACGGGGCTTAACCCGTTCCTTTATGGATAGGCACCTTCCCTTAAGTTCAATGGACATCCCATCCCCAGGATTGCAGCACCCCGTACCAGTCTGTGAGGAATGAGCTTGTGTCATTGTTCACCATGGCAGTTAGTTTGTCCATCAGAAACATGTTTTTTACTTTTTTCAGCCAGTCCTCCTTGGATGGGGGTTCAGGACTCTTCCATTTCTGGGCCAGGGCTACCCTGCCTGCTCTCAGCATGGTTTCCCACATCCTTGGGTATCGGTGGAGCTCCGTGTCCTCAGGGGGGAGGCCCAGCAGCATCGTTAAGGGATTTAGCGGCAGACTGTCCTCTGTTACTTCCTCTATCCAGCCCCTCACCGACTCCCAGTAGGTCTGTACTTTCGGGCAGTGCCACCACATGTGGCTTCTAGATCCCGTCTGATCGCAACCTCTCGGGCACCTCGGTGACACCCCTGAGAACATTTTAGACAGTTTTACAGGGTCTCTGTGCCACCCCTGTATTATCTTAAAGTTATGCTCCATGTCCGAGGTGAATAGGTTCCCATGGAATGCTATCTTGAATATTTTGGCCCAGGCGTCCTCAGAGATCTCCTCACCCGCCAGGTCGTTCCACAACAGGCGGAAGCTCCTTCTTCCTTGAAGGTTGTAGGTATTCAGTATTTTGTACACACTGGACACCGCCCCCTTCCTGGACGTCGTAGAGTCTAGAAGCTTCTCAAAAGGAGTCAACTGCCTCCTCAGGTTTGGGCCCCATGATTGGGCGCAAAGGATGCCCTTCAGGTGGAGGTACTCGAAGATGGAAAGTGATCCTTGTCCGAGAGCATCTTTCAAGTCCTCATAAGGCAGGAATTCGCCTTCTCTGAACATCTGCCCAGCCCACTCCAGGCCCTTATCTGACCAGATCTGAGAGTGCCTGAACCCCTGCCCTCCCAGGTTGATAGGGTGGCCCCAGAGAGAGGACATCGGAGACGGCCATGTGGTAAGGTAAGCGGTGCTGGGGCCCTCTTTCCAGATGTCCCAGAGGACTCCCAGGGTCGGATGGGATCTTAGGTGTTTCGGGATCGTCTTGCGTGGGGCCCATAGGAGATCTCTGACCTTTAGGGGGTGGATGTCCATGTCCTCTAAGTAAGACCAGTACGTTCCCAGCCCCTCTTTCATGTGCTCCAGGAGGACACGCAGTTGGGCCGCGCAGAAGTATAGGTGGAAATCCAGTAGCCCGAATCCCCCCTCCTCCCTTGGCAGGGTCAGCGTGGCCCTTCCGGTTCTCGGGGTTTTCCCCTGCCATACAAAGTCTCGTACCCCGTTCTGTAAATCTCTGAAGCTCTGTGCTGGGACTCTATTCGGGAGTGCAGTAAAGAGGTACAGGAGCCGAGGGAGTACGTTCATTTTGATTGCAGTCATTCGGCCGTACCAAGAGAGGATCATCTTCCCCCATCTCCTCAAGTCTGAAGTGATCACCGCAATCATGGGGTTATAATTGGCTGCTCCCAAATTCGCTAGATCCCTGGTGAGAAGTACCCCCAGATACTTTATGGCAACCTTACCCACCTTAATCCCGTGAAACCTGTCCAGAGGGTCTAGCAATGGGTCTATTGTTCTCATTGGTAGCATGACAGATTTCCCAGTGTTTATTTTTAGGCCAGAAAAGCGACCAAAAGCAGAAACCAGGGCCAGGAAGGGGGGGAGCGAGGAGCCCGGGTCCACCAGTTAGGCCAGGACATTGTCCGCAAACAGGGAGAGCTTAAATTCTACCTCGCCCCTTTTAATACCCCTGATATCTGGGTTGGCTCTGACCGCTATTGCCAACGCCTCCATCGTGAGGACGTATATCAGGGGAGAAAGTGGGCATCCCTGCCTTGTCCCGCGGGAGAGGGGGAATGATTCGGATAATATCCCATTCACCTGTACCCTTGCCGTTGGGGCTCGATAGAGGGCGGTTATCCAAAGCATGATGTGAGTTCCAAAGCCCATCCTGCGGAGGAGGACTTCCATGTAGCGCCACTCCACCCTGTCGAAGGCCTTCTCCGAGTCCAGGGAAAGGACGCATGCGTCCAAATCCGACGATTGGGCGAAGTGGAAAAGGTCTATTGTTTTGCGGATGTTATCTGACCCCTGCCTTCCTCTGATAAAGCCCACCTGGTCCCCGTGTACTAACTTAGGCATTATACCTTCCAACCTCCTCCCCACCACCTTGGCCAAGATCTTGACGTCAATGTTTAATAGTGATATGGGGCGATAGGAAGAGCAATCCGCTGGATCCCTTCCCTCTTTGGGCAAGACCGCTATGACGGCTCCGATCATGGATTCTGGGAGGATGTCCCCCTCTAGCACCGCGTTGAAGACCCTTTCTAGGTAAGGGGCCAGAGAGGAGCGAAATCTCTTGTAAAAGAGCACAGCGAAGCCGTCCTCCCCCGGTGTAGTGCCCACCTTCATCCCACTAATCACCTTGTCCACCTCATCCTCGGTTATCGGGCCCTCCAACCCCTCAGACATTTCCCCGGAGAGGGATGGAATCTGTATGGAGTTCAGGAAGTTTTCTATCTGGGTGTCGTCCCCATCGTATTCGGAAGAGTAGAGGGTTCTGTAGTATTGTCGGAAGGCCTCTCCTATATGGGGAGAGTCGCAGCCTAGGAGTCCCCGGGTGTCCCTCACCTCCTTTACTCTCCTGCTTTTCTGTACCTCCCTTAACTTCCAGGCAAGGATCCTGTCCGCCTTGTCCCCTTTCTCATAATATTTTTGCTTGACCATTTGAAGACTCCTCTCCGTTTTGTGTAGGAGGAGGTCTTTTAGTTGGAGCCTATAGTCCTCCAGTGCTGCCACCCGGTCACGGTCTAGGGGTTGGGTCAGGGATCCACCCGGTTGGAGACGGGCTATTTTTTCTTGCAGGGCTTTCTCCTGGGCCTCTCTCTCCCTCTTCTTTAGAGCGCCTATTTTTATAAGGACTCCTCGTAGAGTTGCCTTGAAGGCGTCCCAGAGCGTGTGCGTGGTCACCTCCCCGTTGTCATTAAGCTCAAAGAACTCTGTTATGGAGTCCAAGACCTCCTGAGCAATGACCTCATTCTTTAGCAGGGCGTAATTGCATTTCCAGCGCCCTCTGCTTTCCCTATTCCAGCCCATTGTGATGATGACTCGGGCCATGTCGAGGTCTGACCAGGGGACTGGGTCTATCCTGTAGCCTGCTACATACGGACGAAGAATTTCGTCCGTTAGGATGTAGTCTATCCTGGAAAATTATTATGTATGGCTGAGTAGTAAGTGAAGGAGGGGATCCCTGTCCTAGGGGTCGGGATAGTATCTATCAGGCCCAGTTCCTCATTCACTCTCCGGAAGCTCTGTGCCATGGCCTCTTCTGTGGGCCTGGGGTTGAGGGGGCCCATCCGCTTCCTATCTATGGAGGGATCCAGGACCATGTTGAAGTCACCCCCCACCACCAGTGGGGCCCTGCGTAAATAGACTGAGCTTGTCCCTGGTATCCTCCCAGAATTGGGCCTGGTTCTCATTCGGGCCGTACACCACCGCCAGGGTAATGGGGGACCCCTGTAGGGCGCCCCGTATCAGCAGGTAACGGCCTTCGGGATCCTTCAAGATCGCCTCCTTCTCGAATCCTAAGTTCCTTCCTATCAATATGGCCACCCCCCTTTTCTTAGTCCTGTGGGATGCATGGAAGACCTCCTCAATTCCTCCCCCCCGCAGCCTGGGCTCCTTCCCCCTTGCCCAGTGTGTCTCTTGCACAAACAGTAAGTCCAATTTCGCCCGCTTAAACTCTCTGCAAATCAGAGATCTTTTTGTTCAGCCCCCGCGTATTTAGGGTACCCACTCCCAGGGCCGGATGGCTGTCAGCCATAATCAATGTTTCCTGCCCTACTGGTCAACAACTTCGCATCGGTTCTCCCTTTTCGCCCCACTTGATTCAATGGTTGGACGCTATTGAAATGAACCCCCAACTGCCCCCCTAACCCTTTCCCCAACAAACGAACCCCAACTTGGTCGTGAACCCCCACCCCCTGCCCCGGCGTCCAGCCAGATAGTTCCGCCATTGCTGGCTTTTTGGCCGGACCACCAGCCTGCCCCTCTCAGCCAGGCGATCATTGCAAAACCTCCATCTTGTGAGCCCCCCCCCCGATTTCGTTCCCGTAATTGCCCCCTTTGTACTTGCTGTTCAGCCTGATTCTGGTACCGTTCTTGCCTTTCGGTGATCCCCGGATTACCGCCTTGTAGTTAGCCGGCTAACTCCGGTCATCCCGGGAGACCATTCTTTCGCGCCAGTGCTGGCTGGGACCCCTTGGTAATCATCCCTCTGAGTCATTCCGCTCTGCCTCTTTCGCTGGTGAGGGTGAGTTCATTTTCCTAAATTTCCGTGCCCCAGATTTCTTCCTTCTTACGCTTGCCGGGCCCGGGCCACTAGCTCCGCCCGTCGCCGGTCCTGATGGCTCCCTTCGGGGGGGTGGGTCCACCACGTAGTCCTGGATGGCTCCTTTGATGTCTTCCTCCGTGATCAACGTCGTCCGTTGGCCCTGGTATTCGAAGGTTAGGGAGAAGGGGAAGCCCCATCTATATCGCACTCCCTTTTCTTTCGGCAGCTGTGTGAGGGGGCGGCACATTGTAACGCTCACCTGATTCCCGCAGAGGCGCCGGTCTTGACTGGGTGAATGCCGTATCTTCAAAGGTGATGTGTAACACACGGTTGGCTCTTTGGGCTGGACCTCTGTGCACTGTATGCTGTGCACTGTATGTCTGACTCGAAGAGTAAGATGTCTTAGGTAAGTGAACGCCGAGCTCTCCATCTACCTCGGGGCAGGGTGCCGTAACCAGTTTCTTCACTGGATAAGGGTGCAGGCCTCTTGACCTCAGAGGACTGCTGTCCGTCGTTAACTGCACGAACGGTAAGTTCTGGGCACTTCAAATGTCTTAAAAGTCTTTTGTAATGATATCTCTTGTTTTGCAGGGTTCCGGCGATGGCGGATGGCGGGCTGATGAGAGTTGAGGATCGAACCTGCGTGAGGAATAGAAGCGCCTGGAAGCACGTAAGTAAGCGCTTGTAGCCTGCTTCACGATGCGCACTAACTGTCCCTTTTATCTTGCAGGTACAAGTTCGGAGCTTTAGAGAAGCTGAAGGGTGCTGGAATTCCCACTGGATTCGGCGTGGGAAGGAGTAATGGCACGTGAGTAATAAAGTTGCCCAATGTCTTTAAACGCACCTTCTTTTGTCTTTCAGATGCGGGATGCAGCGCCGAAGGCCTCCGGAGCGTGCGAAGAGCTGGTAAGCTTTTGTCTTTCAGATGCCGGAATGCAGTGTGAAGACCTCCGGAGCATGCGAAGAGTAGATAAGCCTTTGTCTTTCAGATGCCGGAATGCAGCACGAGGCGTTGGTGACAGCCGATGGACCAGGTAAGAGATGCGCTGCCACTGAAGACCGTAGTGCTAACCTGTTCTTTCTTTGTCTTTACAGGTGCTGCTGAAGACTGGATTCCAGGATGGTAAGCCTTTGTTCCCTTAGGCCCAGGATCAGAAGCAGAAGACACGATGAGCGTTCTGCTGCAGAGAATGCAGAATAACACAAAGCAAGATTCATCCGTCGGGTGTGGTTTAAATAGCCTCCTGTAGTGCTTAGGTATCTCCTTCCACAGCCACGCCTAGGTAAGAAAAGAGTTCCTGCTTTCCAGAAGAGTTCCAGTGTTCTGAACCTAGGGAGTGGCTCCTGCCCCACCCAACAGGAAAAGTAGTCCCAAACAGAAGAGGATCAGGGGTTCAACTGGCAGGTAAGTAAGCAGCATGGTCTGCTGCAGGTAAGTCCCCCCAAGCATTATGAGCCCGGCGCTTCCAGTGCTGGGACTGGGCATCTTTATGAGCCTGGTGCCACTGGCGCCAGGACAGGGTCCAAAAGGTCCCAATTGGGACTGGCTGGCACTCGGAACTGGGGTTATGGGTCTGCTTCCAAGGGAGTCGGGCAAGTCCTGATCTTTTGGAAGCAGAGATCATGACACACATCCTGCGTTTGGATAGTGTGTATGCAGAGAGGTCTTGAAAGATGGAGACCTGTGAGTTGTTGTACGTTATCTCTTGGGTTCTCCTGGCTGCTTCCAGTACCCGTGTCTTCTCCAAGTAGTAGTGGAACCGGACCAGAATCGAACGAGGGCCCCCTGCTCGTCCTCCCGCCCTGTGTACCCGGTCAAATGTGAGTTCAGCGGTCATCTCCTCTTCGAAGAGGAGGGTGATTATGTTCCGCACCATTCGGGTAAGCTCTCTCTCCGTTTCCCCCTCTGCCTCCGGGACCCCAAAAAACCTGAGGTTGTTTCTTCGTTCCCTATTCTCGAAATCGTCCATTTGTCTGGACCTCTCTTCCTCCTTCTTCTCCAGGGCTGATAACCTCATATTAGTCTCTATCTCCAGGGTTGTTCAGGAGGATTGGTTGGATTCGACCTGTAGGAGTCTGTCCTCAACTTTGTCAACCCGTTGGTCCATCTTCTCAAACTTCTGGGCAATGTCGGAGCGCATGTCTCTAATTTCTTGCAAGATAGATGCAAAGCCCCTTTCCATTGCATCCGTTGCGGGGGCAGTGGCCTCTGAGTGGGCCATCTCCCGGACCCGGACCGGGTCTTTTCCGTAGGGGCCTGGGTCTCGGTAACGGTATTTCTGCAAGTTCCTCTGCCAGTCCATTCAGTCCCCCCCTGGGCCCTCCGTTGGGTGTACTTGGGCTGGGGGTGAGCTCCTGGTGGGTCACTTCGCGGGTCCACCTGTACAGGTGGAAGGGCGGGCACACGCCCCGCCGGCCTCGGGTAGTGGGGCTTGCCGCGTTGATCACTGCGTGGTGGTGGGCCGCGTGCCCTGTTAGCATGATGCTTGAGCCCGGAGCCCTCTCCGGTGGTGTGGTTGGGGGCCCGAGGGGATAGGCCGCTTCTTTCTTCTTTCACTGGTCTCTGCTGTGCCTGGGGGACCCCTCTGGGCGGGCACACGCCCCGCCGTTCCCCAGCGGGGGCCTCACACCCGGCGTCCTCTGGGCCTTCCTTGCCCTTTGTGTCTTCCTTGCCGCGGGTGGGGTGCCCAGCCGTGGACGCGGCCCACGCATGCTAGTCGTGGGGGCACCTCCCGCTGGGGACCTCTGAGTCCACTCCGGAGCTCTCACCTCACAGTGGCCTATTCGGGCCGGCGCTCCTCTCCCCTGGTCGGGCGCGTCTCCCGCGCGGTCCCCGCGACCGCTTGGGAGGTGTCAGCGGACCTCTCCCCAGGGTGGGTCTCACCGGTTCCCGCTCTGTGTTAGCGCCGCGGGGGACGGGTGTCCGCCGCGGCGTAGAAGGACGACCCTCCCTTCCCAATCTCCTGTGCGGTGGGCCTCGGCTCCGACTTCCGGCTTCGCGCCGCCCAGGCCCTCTGCGGCCCTCCCGCTGCTGGATCTCTGCTCTCCCTGGGTCCTTCGACCCCACTGTTTCGCTCCGTGGGGGCACCAGGGGTTCTCCCTGCTCTTCGGCCTTCTCCTTCGCCTCGGGGAGGTCTTTGGGGGGGCTCAGTCCCGGTTAAGACCTGGCCGTTGGCAGAGCACGGGAATCAGGCAGCCATTGCCTGTGCGCCCCCTGGTGGCCCTCCCTATCCATTTTCATGTGCAATTCTGTCAACATGGTAATAGCATCCATTAAAGTCCCATTCTCACTGTCATGAGATGGTATGAAAGTAAAGCAAGAAGGCCCGACCTTGGCGCAAGCACCTCCTTCCATTGCTGTAATCATGTCAAGGACATACCTGCATACCTGTTCTGGAGGGTCATTAACCTTATTGCCCTCAATAAATCCTTTTATGATATGATATGATATATGATATGATATGATATGGCATTCATAATGCACCCATACCCAATTGTTTCAATGTCCGACAAGGCAAGGGACGGGAACACAGGGAAGACAGAGACAACAATATTACTAGGCCAGGTGACATTGTGTGGCATTCATTGTCTGTAAAAGCCCCCATATGATAATCTTCAGCCATTTGGTATTCACTGCTGCTTGGAGTCCAGGCATGAATATAGATGTTATTATCATAGCAGTCTTGCTGAACAATGTGTACTCATCTGGAATGTCTTCATAAGCCCTTATTGATTTCAATGAGAAATAATTATCTCTTTTCATCCGCTGGAGTGCGAGTGACCTTCTTCTCCTCAAGTGCTCGTCCACATTTGGAAATCCATCAATCTTCAGGTCATTCTGAGGAATCACCAAGGCTGCAACATGGATGAGTACAATGCAACACACTCCTCCCCAGTTCCTGAGCAACTTCATATATGCGCTGGATCCACAGACCCAATATCGATCCATTAGGACAGCAGTCCCTCTCCTCACTCCTGGGACATCTATTAAGTTGTTGCATCCTTTATTCTTGCCAACTCAGACTTTACCTGTGCTTCAAAAACACATTGTCGCATTAATCAATGGGACTACAGCCATTGGTCCTTCTTCATCATCCACCCATGTCAGTTTTTTAGAGTTCTTGGCCCATGACTTTATGCACTCATCATTCACTTTCCGCACCTCGTGCACTGGTTCCTTCCCTAGTAGATGAGATGCACAGGACATCATCCCATCTTCCCATTGTTTGGTCATAATCACTCATCCCTAGATTAACAGCTGTGAGCGCTCCCAGCATCCAGGCATTACAGTTTTTTCAGTTTTGTCAGAGCAATTCATCCTCTTCATTTCTTCAATTATTACTTTGTCACGTCCTGCAGGAGGATACACAAGCATCTTGTCTGTCCATCCAAGCTTTTTTTCCATTTGCTGTGTCTTGATATAATCATCCTGGAAAGTAATGTCTGTCTTGATCGCCATCGCAGGGTTGCCCAGCTCCCTTGGAACTGTCCTCTGGTATTACATGCTGCTAGGTGGCTGAGGTACTTCACATCATATGCTGACATCTCTTTTGAAATTAATGTTCTTACTGTACTGATGGCATAGGGGGTGAGCGATCAGACATAGCAGCTCTCCTCAGATGCTCTCTCCACCTTTTTCATATGTGGTACCACATATTATTCCTCAAGTGAGCTGAATTATCAATATAGGTATTTATCCTGTGGTGATCTTCTTCTGCATCCCTCTGATGTCATTAGACATGCCCAAATAGGTCAAAGAAATGATCATAATTTGTACTTATACTGAGAAAAATCACATGTCGTGTTTTCCATTGAACCATCAGAATGATAAAGACTTCGAAATGTAAGATACATAAAGAACAAGAGAAAGCACATGCATATGTATATCAGGCATAAGAGTCTAGAAAAACATTTTGTGTGCCACGCCATTTCTTATTGAATTGCTAGTCTTCCTGCAACTGGATTTTCTACGCCCTGAATCATTTTTAATATATGTACTCAAATCACATTTGCAGTTGCACATGCTCGATTATTGCAATGAAAAGCCTTCTTATAACTGAACTGTTCTTCGGACCGTGAAGAAAAGTGGGAATATTAACATTGTTGGAAAGGGGGCAGCACCCCCAGGCGCTTTAAAGTAAGGCAAGATGCATTTGAGGCACTGTGATGAGGGACAGTGAGAGGGACGCATTCCCATCCAGCAGGACCCCATGCTAATATAACCAATTATGGTGTAACTATATGGTGTGGCCAAGGTGCGGACGGCATCATTATTTTTGCATAGATACTAATAAACCCAGGTAGAAGAGAAGGCTGGCGCGGCAAATGCAGCATTACATGCACCAGCCCCAAATCCACGAGGTCACAGAAATCTCCAGTCATGCCCGAGCTCCCATGAGGACAGTTTTCACCCCCATCCACCACACTGTTTATTCCTTGTTCTGGAAAGTGTAGCAAAGATGTGTCTTTCACCCAATAGAAATGTGCCCTACAAGGCCGCGATCAGAGACCATCGCCTGGTGTGCATGTTATCTCACATTGGCCAAAGCATGACCCAGCTCATTCCCGAGTGACCATGAGTTATTGCCCATATAACTGACTAAATCATAATATCCCGGAATGCCATGACACCAGGTGCCCATTGAACACCAACCCCAAAGTAGCAAGCCCTGAAATGTTCAAAGAGAATGGACATGGCACATCGTAGAGCGACAATCGCTTGTATTGCGAGGTGCTGGGAGGAATACATTATAGTTCAAAACAAGGGTGGAGACCTTGGAGACGGATGGCATGGAGGGAGTGAGTGAAATGTGTGTGTGAAGGCTAGAGTGCACCCGAACATCCTGTGTGTCCGTCATGATGCCTGCCAAATGCACAGTATGAGTGATAAAACAAGCTGTATAGTAGGAATATAATTCATTTGTTTTTTCGTCCTTCAATGTAAGAAGAAGATGAGCTCTGCAACATCCGCGTGATGGAAGACAGACTGACTGGGCTGGGACCAATAAACTGCCATCCCATATGGATAAAGGCGGTACCTGTATAGGGTCCATCCAATCAGCCGTGCAGGTTTTTACTGTATGCTGTTGTGTCATTATGACGCTGTGTGCCTTTAAAATGTTCTGCTTGTACCTCTTTTTGGCAGGAAGTTCTTAGCAGCAGAGTTCTTTGCTGTTGTTCTCATCTGCGTGTGAGATTAAACTTGTCATGCTTACAAGATCGACTTGGGCCTTTCTTCTCTAGCGCATTGTATTCTCTCTGGTGCGAGCGTTCGGGGGCGTGCCTTCAATTGGTGACCCCAATGTGATCCCAGCGCCCCCCCATACCTTCTCCAGAATGAGCCGTACCCACCTACAGTGACCGGCCCAGAAAAAACATGGATTTTGAGTGGTTTAGCAGGAGCCATTTTAAGATAAGTCCTCTCTGCTCTTTGAAGCAGGGCGCGGCTCTGAGGAGAGGGCAGGCTGGTTTTGGAATCCCGTGACGGAGGAGTTCGGTTGGGCACGCACATGTTAGTAGACTCTTGTAAGCGATAATAATTAAAGGAAAGATGCATGGGGAAGTGTGAAAGGTGGGAGAAGTGGAGAATGAGCTCATCGACGTGACGTGGATGAGGGTAGGGTGTTTCAGTTAACTATTATACTGTAAGGCATTATAAGGTAAGGCAAAGGAGCCCCTCCACGGAAGGGCAGGGAAGGTGGTACCACAGGATATTATATCATTTAAAGGAGGAATATAAAAATAAGCGTAGTGGTCTAGTTTAAGTAGTAGGCCTGGAACAAGTAGTGGTTGCTAGTTTAGTGTATTTGTTTTAATTTATTGTGTTCATGCTTTTTGGGTAAGGAGCAGGCCCTAGAAAGAGCAGTAATTGTGTGCTTTGCGGTCTGGTGTGGTGATGGATGGTCTTGCGAAGTGGTGTGCGTGCAGGGAAGGGTGACAGAGAAGGGTGGGGGTTGAATTTTTTTGTTTTGTTTTTGTGGTTACATTCAAGCGTGGCGCGTTAGAGGGGTTTCGTGAGGGTTTGTAAGAAATAGACGTCACTAGCACGGGGGAGGACAGGGTGGAGACATATCATAAGCAGTGGATTGCAGAGAGAGGAGGAGGAGTATTTTTGAACACATGTCCACATTTCTAGTAGCAAAATAAAAGGGGAAGCAGCTACGGAAGAGAAAAGAGATTCTCGATCTTTGCTGTATGTTTCAAGACGCAGACGATCAAGGGACTGGAGTGTAGGCACAGAGACATAAAGATGGGAAGTGCAGAAAGGGAGTAGGAGAAAGCAGGGTGCCAGTGGGGGTTAGGGGATTGTGGGCCTCATCACAGTTAATTCCTGTGAACTCCTCACAGTTAAACTGGCGACCTCTCACTCAAGCACCTTAACTATCCATCTCATATACAGACCCCCCGGCCCTACTGGAGGGAGATTTCGAGGAGGACATCATCACACTACTTTCAGACAATACTAAACCTTCCTCACAGATTTTAATACTAGGTGACTTCAACCTTGGACTCTCAGACCCTAATGACCACGCAGCTAAATCTCTGGCGGACTCTTTCATCAAATTAAACTTCACACAAAGAACTAGTAAACCTACCCAAGAGAAAGGAAGAACGATTGACTGGCTGGCTGACCACAACTGTGTCACGTCAATCACCTCCATTGAACCCCTCTCATGGACTGACCACTCCCTTATCTCCTTCACTATTGATGTCAACCGACCATGCACTGAAACTAAAATCATTGCGCCTCCTCTTCTCACCAGAAACCAACGCAATATCACGGCTGAGAAGCTGACACCTTTCCTCATCCCAATACTAAACTCAACTATCTCAGAAGACCCTGAAACCGTGATAGACTTATTTAACACCATGACCATGGCCTTTGACTCTATTGCCTGTCTCAAACTCTGGAAGAGCAAGCCTAAAGCTCACCTTCAAACCTGGTTTACCCCACATTTGAAAGCCCTCAGGCTTGAAAAAAGAAAATGGGGAACCATTTGGAAGAATTTGCCGTTTAAAGAAAACAAAGTCAAAGTCACCGAAATCTCCACCTTCTACAAAGCAGAGATCATTCGAACTAGGCAACAAACTTATAATTGACAGGATTCAGAACGCTAGATCCAGTACCGAGGAACTTTTTGGAATCCTCAGGGAATTAGAATCTCCGATAGCCCTGGATGATTCACTCCCTAAAAATAAAGAATGGTGCACAGGAATCCAAAATGCCTTGGCCAACAAAATCAACACACTGCAAAACCAAATTGCCACCAAACGACTTAACATCAGCAGTACTGGGTCCACCCAGAAACTCCAACAAAAAAAACAGCCTCAAAGACTCTCCAAGAATTCAAATTCTCTCAGGTTACCACTCCTGAGGTTGAAAAAATGATAGCCTCCCTGAAACTCTCAAGATGTCAAGGTGAGATCTGACCAGCACAAATTATCAAAGATGCAACCAGAGACCTTGCCCCATTTATGACTAAACTAATCAATGCGTCCTTCAAGACTAACCTCAAAGATGCCTGGGTACTTCCACTATTAAAGAAAGCTTCACTCGACCCTAGCATCCCCACGAACTACAGGCCCATAACAACAGTACCTTTTCTACTTAAAATAATCGATAAAGCGGCATACATCCAAATCCAGACTTACCTTGAGACCCACAACCTTCTTGGACTCAGACAATCTGGCTTTAGGCCTCTTCCCGGAACAGAAACAGCCTTAATTGATTTGAAAACACAAATAGACCAATTGAAAGACAAGAGACAATGCGCACTACTCCTTCTGCTAGACCTCTCCGCCTCTTTCGACTGGGTAGACCACAAAATACTCTGTGAACATCTCTCATTAGCAGCCAACTTTTTACAGGAGGCCGCAACCTTGATCAAGTCCTTCTTAAGTAACAGAATGATGAGAGTCTTCTCTCCTTCTGATGCCGCAGACCCAACCCCCATTACATGTGGAGTGCTGCAAGGGTCCTGCGTCTCCCCAACCCTGTATAATGTCTTTACCAAACCCCTATTTGATAAATTGGATCATCTGGGTGTCATCTATACAAATTACGCTGATGACACCCAGATACTCATTCCGCTTTCTGGCAACTACGACCAAGACATTGCCCTACTAAACAAAATGTACCTCGTCATTCAGGCATGGCTGGCAACCCACAGTCTATGCCAGAATGATGAGAAGACCAAAATTCCTATACTAGGCGCCCCTGCCAACATTAACAAACTTGACTCAAAATACCTATCCTTTATTATAGATGGAAATACCATCAAAACAGCCAAGGAAAATAAAACCTTAGGCTTTTACCTAGACGCAACACTGAACCTTAAGAAACAAGTGAACGCGACGGCATCAGTTACTGCCTATACTTGCAAGCTTATTCATGCCTGCAAAACATACCTTTCCATAGACAGCTCATCACACTAGCGAGAGCTCTAATTCTGTCTAAACTTGACTACTGCAATGCACTGTATGCTGGAGCAAATAAGCACGTATTAAACAAACATCAAACCCTTCAAAATAACGCCTTGAGAACAGCTCTGAGCATCCCTAGGAGAGATCACATCTCCGAAACCAGAAGACAACGCAAATGGCTCTCAATCCAGGACAGAATCTACTATAAACTAGTCTCCCTCTCATACAAATGTCTCAACAATGCTGCACCACAGTACCTGAAAGACAAAATCATTATGAAAACCTTGGTGAGACCCACTAAATCTGCCAATTCCTGTTGTATTGCTACCCCACGCTTAAACCTTAAAAGAGCCGTAGGCACCAGCTTCCCCGTGCAAGCAGCCCTAGCCTGGAATGCTCTCCCACTTAACCTTCGAACTACCCAAACCTTCCACAACTTCAGGTCCAATACTAAACAATGGCTCCTTACGAAGGATCCAACCACTAGAACTCTAAGAGTACCTGAGCACATTATCCAACTGCTCTAATCATTTTGCACTTACTGGCTATACATTATCTTGAGCCCATGTATGTTCATAGTGTATTGCTGTTCTCACTGTTTTGCATGCCACCACAATGTACCTACCCATTGCCCCTGTCTAAGTTGTATATATGTATCCATCTGCCATTTCAATATGATGTATGTATGTATCCACCTTGCCCTCTCATAATGATGTATGTATGTATCCACCTATATTTCAAGTTGACTTGTAAATGCACCCGGATACCTTAGGGTGTAGTGTGCTTTATAAATAAAAAACAAACAAACAAACGGGTCCTTAAATGCAGAGTTAACAGTATTACAGCTGCCTTTAAGGGCTAGCCCTATCACGAGTTGTGTGCTAACTGGTCTGTTTTACCTCCAGCTTTTTTCTGGAGGTGAAAATCCCATTTAGCGCTGAGTATTACCGCCAGCTGTATAGGCACTCGGTACTAGTGCTGAAAATGCCTCATTGGATCCAGTGGACCCAATGAGGAATGGGAATTTACCGTTAACGCACAACCTGTGATCCGGCGGTCATACCACTGGACAAGTGGGCGCTAACGCTATTACAGTTGGGCAGTATTACAGCCGGGATACCGCCAAACTCGTGATGAGGCCCTATATCCCTTGACAACATAGCCATCCGTCCGAAGTACCCGCATCGGCGGGTTAAAGATCTAGGGAGTTCGAGGATAGAATGACAGGATTACTAACGGAATTGAAAAGGCTTCAGTCCTCCCCAGGAACAGGAAGGGATATAAGTGTATTGAGAGAAGGATCAGGAGAGTGGAAGTCAGGGGAAGTGCTGCTTAAGATGGATACGGAAGGTATAAGACATGTAGGTGAAAGATAGGTATAAGACATGTAGGTGAAAGATAGGAGCCGCGGTGAGTGGATTATCTTGGGAGAGGAGAGTACGGTGTTGGGAGAAAATGTGGAGGAAGGGGATGCTGATTTGTTTATTGAGTATCAGGCTGGAGAAGGGAGGGGTGAAGAGGTGGCTGAAAATACCCCCCAAGCAGAAGGTCTATGGGCAGGGGGCAGGTTGAGGAACAGGGCTAGCCGGATGGTGTTGGTAAAGAGAAGAATAATTACGAGGAAGGTCATGGGAAGTAGAGCAAAGATGTAGATGCACCTTATACATATGGGGGAAGGGAGGACACAATATGTGCTCTGGCCCCAAATGGATAAGAATAATTTAATTAAGGCCCTCCCACAGTTCACAGCAAGGTCGAGCAAGTGGATATATGAGTTTGAAAAACAAACGGCAGGGGTTCCCCTTGCAATAAGGGATCTTAAAAGCCTGTTGGTTGCCGTAATTAGGGATCAGGCTGAGGATGGGTGGGTTAAGGCCGGATACCCGGGAGTGACCCTGGGGGACGATGCACATGATGGAGCATCATTTAATGGAGTTAGGGCAATGGTATGGGATGCACTACAGAGGGTCTTCCCGAATACTCCTGATTTGTAGTCTTTGATGCAGTGTACCATGGGGGATGATGAGGATTAAGGAGCGTGATAGGAAAACAGTGCAAAGGCCCCAGGGGGACTGAGCAACATTGGTGGAGACGAAATTGGCAAAGGTGGAAGTTCAGGTGCCTGTGCTGACCCCAGTACAGGTGGAAGGAACAGAGAGTACCGAGGAAGTTGTGAGTGCCTCTATTGCGGCACTCTGGGCCAAAGGAGGACAAGGACATTGGGGCAGGTGCAACAGCAACCCACCCCACAGTGGCAGCAAGGGGGGCCACAGTGAGGAAGAGGGGGATTTTGAGGAGCAAGAGGAGGAGGGTTTGGACCCAGGGGAGGAGGGTTTGGACCCAGGGGAGGTGGGTTTGGGCAGTCCCAATGTTGGAATTGTTTAAGGTAGGGGCATTTTGCAAGGGAATGCAGGAGCAGGTCTGCAGTAGGGTATAATAATGGGCCACTGCAACAGGGCCAAGTGCACCAAGGACCCCAAGGACCCCAAGGACTACTAGGGTACCAGAAACAGGGAAAAGGGTACCAGAAACAGGAGTATCCACGGGAGCAATACCAAACGTATAATCAGCAGCCCCAAGCACCGGACAGACAAGCATGGCACCTGCTGCAACAACAACAGGGCGGTGCTGCTCTACTAAATAGGGTGCTATGGGGGAGCAGCAGTGGTAGGAGGTAACCCGTTTTGGTTGCCTGGAATTAACACATATCATGATTAGGACAGCCCACATAGAGCACTCGCGTGTTCGGTCTTGTCGACGACTGCAAATCCTGAAGAGGAACCGTTGGTGGGGGCGGAGATTGGAAATAAGCAATTCATATTCATGGTGGACTCTGGTGCAAGTAAATCATGGAAGGACATTTTCCACTGTCAGGAAAATATCTTGATGTGCAGTGTTAAGGTGGGAGGGAAGGTACGGGTGCCCTTACTATATTCTGAGACTTCCCCTGTCAATTTACTTGGTAGGGACCTGCTCAGTAAGTTAAACATGAGTATAACCTTCACAGATCATGGAGTAGTCTGTTCTACGCCTGAGATGTGTGCTGCAAGGGCGATGTTCGATAATACACACAATGACAATGGAGGTGGTATTACGTGGGATTCCCGTAGACCTGGAAATGTTTAACTATGGTATTACAGAGCTTTTGATGGCGGTGCCCCCACTGATTTTATTTTTCACCCAGCTGTGTCGCCTGGCAGCAACGATATTGTCGCTGTAACTGCAGGGGTTGTTGGTTTCGGACAGAAGGATTGTCCTATTGGGAATGGATAGGGATGGGTGTGAGTGGCGACCCAGTGCTCTGTGTAGACCCAACAGTGAAACTAAAGGCGGTGGTGGATGACAAACTGTTTGAGAATAACAACAAAGAAGGGGAAATAATACTGGAGATTTGAATTCCATTCTTTTGACTTTCAACAACATCAGTAATGAATACTTCTTCTGGAAAGACATGAACCACATTGGTGCTGTTTATACCCGATGCAGTGCAGGGTATGCTCCTCTCCTCCGGAATGCTTTCTATCAGGAGGGCTGCTCAAAGTCTTTTGGTTTTCAAAAATGTTAGTATCAACAACTTCAGTATGGGCTCTTCTGGGAAAACATGAAGCACATTGGTGCTGTTTGTTGCACCCTTGTGATTGCAAATTAACAAAGAGGGTCCTGGGAGTCCCTCTGCCAGACATTAGTCCTGGTTACAAGAGACTTACCCAGAGTCTTTAGCTCACTATCTTTCACAGAGAAGAAATATCCCAAACATATCAGTCTTTGTCCTGCCCTGGGGCAGTCCAGCACCGAAATGCTAGGCAATTCTCCTCTGAACAAGAGTACCAACAGCATCCCCAGACACGTGTTTCGGTCTGGTTGGACCTCATCAGTAGGGAGGAGCTGTGCCTCTCTAAGAGTAGTGAGCAAGGGGTCCACGTCTGGATTCCCCTAGTAACTTAGGGTGAGACCCAAAGTTACTTAAAAATACAACTTAACAAGGGGGTCCTGGGAGTCCCTCTGCCAGACATTAGTCCTGGTTACAAGAGACTTACCCAGAGTCTTTAGCTCACTATCTTTCACAGAGAAGAAATATCCCAAACATATCAGTCTTTGTCCTGCCCTGGGGCAGTCCAGCACCGAAATGCTAGGCAATTCTCCTCTGAACAAGAGTACCAACAGCATACCCAGACACGTGTTTCGGTCTGTTTGGACCTCATCAGTAGGGAGGAGCTGTGCCTCTCTAAGAGTAGTGAGCAAGGGGTCCACGTCTGGATTCCCCTAGTAACCTAGGGTGAGACCCAAAGTTACTTAAAAATGCAAATTAACAAAGGGGGGTCCTGGGAGTCCCTCTGCCAGACATTAGTCCTGGTTACAAGAGACTTACCCAGAGTCTTTAGCTCACTATCTTTCACAGAGAAGAAATATCCCAAACATATCAGTCTTTGTCCTGCCCTGGGGCAGTCCAGCACCAAAATGCTAGGCAATTCTCCTCTGAACAAGAGTACCAACAGCATCCCCAGACACGTGTTTCGGTCTGGTTGGACCTCATCAGTAGGGAGGAGCTGTGCCTCTCTAAGAGTAGTGAGCAAGGGGTCCACGTCTGGATTCCCCTAGTAACTTAGGGTGAGACCCAAAGTTACTTAAAAATGCAAATTAACAAGGGGGGTCCTGGGAGTCCCTCTGCCAGACATTAGTCCTGGTTACAAGAGACTTACCCAGAGTCTTTCGCTCACTATCTTTCACAGAAAAGAAATATCCCAAACATATCAGTCTTTGTCTTGCCCTGGGGCAGTCGAGCACCGAAATGCTAGGCAATTCTCTTCTGAACAAGAGTACCAACAGCATCCCCAGACACGTGTTTCGGTCTGGTTGGACCTCATCAGTAGGGAGGAGCTGTGCCTCTCTAAGAGTAGTGAGCAAGGGGTCCACGTCTGGATTCCCCTAGTAACTTAGGGTGAGACCCAAAGTTACTTAAAAATGCAAATTAACAAGGGGGGTCCTGGGAGTCCCTCTGCCAGACATTAGTCCTGGTTACAAGAGACTTACCCAGAGTCTTTAGCTCACTATCTTTCACAGAGAAGAAATATCCCAAACATATCAGTCTTTGTCCTGCCCTGGGGCAGTCCAGCACCGAAATGCTGTCTGGCAGAGGGACTCACAGGACCCCCCTTGTTAATTTGCATTTTTAAGTAACTTTGGGTCTCACCCTAAGTTACGAGGGGAATCCAGACATGGAGTCCTTGCTCACTACTCTTAGAGAGGCACAGCTCCTCCCTACTGATGAGGACTCCCAGAACCCCCCTTGTTAATTTGTATATTTAAGTAACTTTGGGTCTCCCCCTAAGTTACTAGGGGAATCCAGACGTGGGCCCCTTGCTCACTATTCTTAGAGAGGCACAGATCCAATCTGCTGATGAGGTCCAACCAGAACGAAACACGTGTCTGGGGTTTCTGTTGGTACTCTTGTTCAGAGGAGAATTGCCTATCATTTCGGTGCTGGACTGCCCCAGGGCAGGACAAAGACTGATATGTTTGGGATATTTTGTTCTCTGTGAAAGATAGTGAGCTAAAGACTCTGGGTAAGTCTCTCATAACCAGGACTAATGTCTGGCAGAGGGACTCCCAGGACCCCCCTTGTTAATTTGCATATTTAAGTAACTTTGGGTCTCCCCCTAAGTTACTAGGGGAATCCAGACGTGGACCCCTTGTGGTACTCTTGTTCAGAGGAGAATTGCCTAGCATTTCGGTGCTGGACTTCCCCAAGGCAGGACAAAGACTGATATGTTTGGGATATTTCTTCTCAGTGAAAGATAGTGAGCTAAAGACTCTGGGTAAGTCTTTCGTAACCAGGACTAATGTCTGGCAGCGGGACTCCCAGGACCCCCTTGTTAATTTACCCTTGTGATTGCTACATTCAATGCAGATTGTACACCTCTCCTCCTGAATGCTTTCTATCTTCTGCCACTCTTGTTTTCCCACTCTAACATCAACCAAATGCTTGTAATGGCCCTTTATCACACTTGTTCTTCTTTGGCTAAGATAATGCTTGTTTGGGTCTTTATCAACTATTGCCTCTTCCTCTCTTTGGCAATAGGGGTTACAATTGGCTTGCTTCTTAATTGCTCTCTCTTGGCAATATTTATTCTTATTAACTTGCGTTAGCTTTGCCCGCTCTTGGTTTTGGCAATGTTGATTGTTGTTAATTTCAATATTGCCCTCTTTTGGCTTTGACAATGGCAGTTTGTATTACCTTCTTTTAATATTGCCCTCTTGGGTATTTTTTCCAATTACTTCGACCTTTGTAATTACAATTATTACCGTCTTGTCTGTTTCCAAGGTTCTTATTCTGCCTTTTTAGCTGCTTTGTATCAGATTGGTATGCAAAGTTATTCTTAGTCTGCCACTTTCGTTTCTTTACATTAGTTTAGATTCAATATTCCCAATAGTGGCCAGCGGGCAATAAGGTAGCGTTCTGGGGTCACACACTACTAGTGAACTCACAGGGTGCTGCATATACGCATCCACTTGCTCCTCTGCCACTACCACGTCTGCTTCCTCGGGTTCGCGCTGCTTCTCTCTGCTCCTTACGGCCCTCGTCGGTTGGGAGACAAGCGTTCCCCGCTCCACAGGCACTCGGGTGCTCGCCTGCCACCGTAGTACAAGTTACTTTGGGGAAGGTTTTTCAGATTAACGCTTCCCTCCACACAACCTCTACATACAAGGCCACCATGGGGAAGGCTTGTTGGAACAACACTTCCCGCCGCGCAAACCCTTCATACAGGGTCATTACGGGTAGAGACGCTCACGAAACTGGCATCTGCTTCACAAACTGCGGTGGCTCCGACGCCTCTGCTTCTCTTCACCTTCTGCTGCCACTGCAGCGTGGAGTCTCTCCAACTTCTCAACTTCCACTTCTCCTAATGCCCTGCACCTGAGGGGGGCATTCATACTCACAGTCCCACTCAGGTGTAGGTCATTAGAATCACCAGACTGCACCTTACAGTTTTGTGCCTCTAAATTTGTCTTCCTCGTCTCTCTACTTTGTGTATTTTGGGACTTGTAGTCCCCAATGTTCAAATTACCTTTTTCTTTCAGAACATTGTTTTTAGATGTACTTACCTCAATTCTATTATTGATTACATTTTAAGGAGGATATTGAAATGGAGTCAATGTTTGGTTTGGAATCAAAGGAGAGTTAGCTTTATCAGAACTTAAGATGGTAATGTTCTGATGCCCACATTTACTGTTGTGCTCTGAGACCCCCAACCGGCCCATAGAGTCAGGGTTTGCTCAGAAGCACTTTAAGACAAGATAGCAGCACCCGTGAGATGGGTGGAGAGGAGATTTTATACTTCAATACCAATCAATAAGGACAACTCAAACGGTTTGGCAAAGGGAGTCCGTTTAATGACAAGTACAAAAAATGGGGAGTTATGAATATCAGCAATGGCACGATCTTCCTTTTCACTTCAACTCCAACAAACTTCATAAAAATTATAGCATTTATACTGAAAACCCGTCATCGTTGACGTGTAAGACTCAAAAGTTGACATGCAATTCTATTGGTTAGGAAAAGGTAAATTTAATATAGGTACTATATCTGTTTATGGTAACGGAGTGAGGGGATTGGGTAAGCACTGTCAGGTGGGCATCTAAGCCCTTCCTTCAAAATGACTACTGCATAAGTCACTAAAAGTATGACGTCCTATTGGTTCTACTAACTATAGGACCCTAGATTATTTGGCCCATTGTGATTGGGTTGGCACCAAACCCATGCATACTTTTCCACTTTGCTTAGCAGCACGCAGAATGGTCGGCCAGGTGCGAGGTGCCCCTTAGTTACCCGGCCTCCCTCCAGTCATTGTTACAATCAATCATCACTTTAGTAGCCATGTGTCAATTATTTCACTGTGGTTGGCCTCGAGACAGTATCTTCTGTCTGGAAAAGTTTTGATATCTTCACCTGGCCTTGTGCCATGCGTAGGTGTGAGCTCTCGCTTCGTCCTGCTCGGCTGGTCATGTGGTTCAGACACCGTGAATTTGCCTCTTCTTCCATCAATGTGTGTATTTGATTCTCGTTTCACCCACCACCTGCCTTCTTCTTCGTATCTCGACCTTTCGGAAGCAGGATATTCTGTTCTTAGTTTCAATTAAATGTAGCTACTGTTCGTCTCTTCTATTGGTATGACCTTGGCTTTCCTGGTTGCCTCTGCTGAGTTTCGTTTCAGCCGTCTCTTCTCGATTTTGCTAAATATGAAGCTTTTCTCGTGTGGCCTTTAGTAACCTCGGTTGATTCTGCTTCTTGTGCAACGTGAAAATACCTTATATATTGTGCTTTGTTTGAGGTAATTTATATATAGTGGCGCTTGCCGCATTATCCCTCTACTAAGCATAGCACATAGCAAGCCGCACTGTTTTCTTAGCTTTCTTGCGATTCCAAGCATATGTACAGGTGTAAAATGGTCAAGCTTAAGCTTACAGCTTAAGCTTCTTTACATTTTGACAACATCCTTTCACTTTAGGTTCACAATATCGTTGTTCATGGCGTTTCGTCTCTTTGCATCATTCTTTGGTCACCATTTCTTCTATATGTGAGTCAGTCCGGGCTCTAGTGACATCACCATTCGTCTTCCATTAAGACCTTTTTAGTTTCTTCAGGGACTGTACTCAGACGATCTTCATTTCGTTTGATTTGTTGATATGGTTTTCTCAATGGATACCTTACTGTCCATGGTTTCCTTGGTATTGGTACTTCAATAGGTGTTGTTCTAATAGGTACTGGGCAGAGCCCTACCGCGTATCTCTGATGGTTTATTTGCCCATCATATGTCACATATCTTGGTGTGAATGTTCCTGGTACTTCAAAATGGGCGATTGGAGTGCAGGCTTTATTTGGAACCTCCTCTACACCGTTCTCTTGTTGGCTACAAGAGTTCTTACCATTATAGATGTAGCAACATTATGAGGGGGAGCTTTATGCCTTATAAATGATTGGTTTGGACAGTTTCCTTGAAGAAGATCTCAAGCTCTTTCCTGAACTGTAGAAATGATGGGGCAAGCCTGTTTGTTCGCAGTTACATGTGTAGCAACGGGTGTCCGGTCATTTGGTCGAAAATAAATGGTCGAATGACCATTTGATTGAATCAAAATGGTCGAAAAAAAAGGTCGAATTTATGTATTTATTTATATATATTTTTTTAGTTTTGGTTGCTTAAAAAATATTTTTTAATAAAGAAAAAGGGAGGATGGGGGGGAACCCCCCCATGAAAAAAAAAAAAATTAAAAAAAATGCGACCTTTTTTTTTCCACCATTTGACATCGATCAAATGGTCATTTACCATTTGGTTTTCGACCAAATGACTGGTAACCGTAGCAACGTTACAAAGGGAAAAGACAAGGTTATCTTATTATCGGTACTTGCGCACTCATGCGGTTTTCTTTTCAACGGGTTATACGGTAATGCATTTACTCTGCAAACACATATAGAAAAAGTCACTTAAAGGGAGGAAAATAAGTGGTTAGTGCAACATTAGCTTAGTTCAAGGCTCAGGTTTATTCGTCTGGAAAGTCTTTTAAGTCCAAAAACACAGCCATAGCTAGACGCAGTTCAGAGAGGGCTTGAAGTCTTGACAAATAGCGAATTATGAAGAGTGCCTGTGGATTTCTTACAGTGTCTAAAGTTATTGAAGCAGCAAGTTAGTAACTAACAAAGGAGACCTTAAAACGGACTTTAGAAGGGGACACAGCAGCGACTTGGATCAGAGGTAAAAAAGGCTTGTCCTGGGCTCCTCTATGTGCACTCCAATCAGGGCCGGTCTTTGCATCAGACAGTGCAGGCGGCTGCCTGAGATGCCAGCCTCTAGGGGGCGCCAGTCTGACTCCAACAACACCATTGTCATCATTTTAAGTACACTTTAACACAGACATGAACATCCCTTTCTTTGCTATGCTCTGGGTGTAGCACAAGCACAGCAATTTATAAACATCAAGTGTTTTCTTTCCAAAATTACGAGTGTAAAATAACCTAAAATAGCTTGTTTTTAATATTAATATTGTGCAACCAATGTAAACACTATAGAGGATTGGGCGTTCGGAATGTAGTATTACACTGTAATACAACAATCTATGTTTTAGAAGTCTATTATTTACACGTTTCAGCCTCACCATCCGTGTTGTCACTGAAATAATTCGATCAACTTGAATATTAGTAAATGTCTGCAGGCTAAAAGGGCACTGCAGAGAAGTGATACAGCACCCACATAGGCTTATATATTTTGTGAATCGCTTCCTGAGCACTCTGCAAACTGTCACAAAGGTGCCCCAGGCCAGGCTTCCTCATGTTGCTGGTGTCTGCTAAGAGACTGTACAGGACACACATAGACACAAAGCTGCACCCATCATTGTGTTGCACCTGGTCACACACCGAAGCGCATGCAGGCACTGGAGAAGCACCAGGTCAGACTTATGAGAGGGTGGGGATAATGGAGGCATGGGGAGGGGATAGGTACCAGTTAGACTGCCCAATCACCCCTGCCACCCCAACTGCCCACCTAGAGTGAATCAAGCAAAGCCCAGGCAAATACCCCTGATCAGCTTCAGTGATACAGATCTGACACCTGGAACCTTAAGCAAAACTCACAAAACCCAATGACCCCCTCTCCTTATCTTACTAAGACATTTCAGACTCCAGCAATCACCCCTCTTCCATTCCTCATGTTAAGTAAGAACACAGCTGTAGAAGGACACAACAGGACACAGACAATAAATGGTGCTGGTGGCTGCACAGTTAACAAATGCCCGGCAATTACTAATGTAAACATGTTTATTGTTAGCACATGCATTTGTATGCATACATGTTTAGGCAATTGAAATCGGATGGGTGTTTGTACTTGCATGTCAGGTGAGTGATTGGAAGAGTAGGGGCAGGAGACCGTTCATTCTCACAGCAGTGCTTAAGTGTGTGGTTTCAGACGTGAAGGAGACAGTTAACTGATTGTAACATTGACTCTGCACTAGAATATTTGCATTAGAATGTGTTAATAAGTTGGATTCCCCCACACAAGTAAGTCCCCCCATATCGTCTCTGAAGTTAGCACCTCACCCAACAATTTGGGGGGCACTAACAATGCTTACCGCCTGGGGTGCAAACTGGCCTAAAACGGCCCTGACTCAAATGCTCTGGAGCGACTTCTTGGAATCAGGTAAGCAATATCTTTTTCACCACAGTACCTTTGGTTTGAAGAACGTTTTTTTGTTGGCTTTTTCGCGATGTGGCAGCTCTGGACCTGACCTCTGGATTCCTTGGTGGTCTGGTGACAAAAGGCAGGACAATGGACGGTGTCTCTTAGCAGCAGTCTCGAGGGAGGACCTGTAGCACGACTTTCAGCAACTTCTTGGTTCACTCTGCGGTTCTGGCACCGTTCAGCAGCACCAACAAATGACACGGATCACCCAGCCAACCTTCTTCGCTCTCTGAAGTGTCCTTACGGGTTCAGCAAAGATTTTGATGTATTCGGCCTTTCCACGATGATGAACTCGAAATGGGCAGCAGTTCTCCTGGTTTTTGGTTTTTGTAGCTTCGGAGATGGCTTGTTTCAAAGTTCGTCTTGGGACGTGTTGTTCAAACCAGCCAAAGGGAAGGAGTCGTCCTCTTCGGAGCTCCTCTGTCACATAAAAAAATGGGTCAGAGGAGTGAAGGTGGTTGCTTCACGGTCATGCAAAGGGTCTGCAGGCATCACTGGTCATCTTATTCGGTTACTTCTGTTTCCTGTGGGTGACTTGCTTACATTTCAGAAGCCGCACCGTTTATACAGTTCCAGCAGACACTCCTCTGCAATCTCTCTCAGCATTTTGCAGAAAGAGGAATTTGGCTGTCCAATCAGGACAGCCAGACCCCCTGTGAGAGCTGGACCTATTCAGGCAGACTAGGCAGGTATATCTACTGGTTACGGCCAAAGGTAAAACACACACACAGACCCCCCCCTCCCAGAATGGTAGAAGAAGGGCTAACAAAGAACAGCCACGCTAGTAATGGCACAAAAAGAAGGGAGGCCCCATGCTGGTACTTGGGTTCCCCATTGTACTCTACCAAATCTATGGACATAGGCCTACGGTATAAAAAATACAAAACAGTTGGTATAACACGTCCACTGCCACCAGCCATAACTAGGTGATTGTCTATGTGACAAAAAAAGACACAGGAGCAGAGAGAAGGGGGATACTAAGTATCCCTTTGGCACACCACTGAAGTTGGTGTGTGCCAAGCTCTCAACTATAGAGTTTTTCTATCCTTAGTTACTTGAGGATATAAAAATAATCTTAAAGGAGGACCCTGAGGGTCCCCAGCAACACTGCCCATAAGTAGCTGAGTGCTGCAGTAGTAAAACTCAGATGCCTTAAGACATATGGAGCAGGCAGATTCCATAGTACAAGTAGGTCACAAAGAACAGAGTTCCAAAAGACAGAGCCCACAAGAATGAATGAGTAGAAAAAGGCTCCACTCCTTCAGGATTTAAAGAAAAAGGTCCAGACGTCCAGCAAAAAGTGCTGGGGGTCTCACTAGGAGAGAGGATGAAGCATACACATGATACATCTCCCTAACAATGATGTTATAGAAATGCCCAGTCCTTAAATGTTCATCAATGGTCTGCTTTTGTTTCTACAGATCCCACCACCCCAAAGAACGTGGGAAGTAATGGGGAGACGGGCCCAAGATGAATCTGAGACCCCAGAATAAACCTTCACGGAGGAAGCCTCTCTTCCTCGTCACAGTACCTTGTGTGCCTTAGAAGGTGAAGTGATGGAGTCTCTAAGTTTTACTTGATGATGTCCCACGAGGATGGACCCCCCGCACCCCATGAATAAGAAGTCAATGTGTCGTTGCAGTGGAGCAGGAGATGGGATCCAAGTAGTGTCGAAAAGCCAGCAGTGAAGGTATGTTGTGGTGGTCTCCTTGGCCGGGTTGTTACACCGGTTGTGGATGTCCCACAAAGATGAAATTCACTGTGGAACTCGACAATGCTTGGGAAGTGACGGTAAATGCGACACAAGTAGGTGTTGGGTTTTGTTATCTCGCTGTTGGCCACAGATCGGCTCTTTGGTGATGCAGCCGCAGCACGGATGACAGGATGACTTCTGGCAACTTGGACTGAAGCACTGGACTGCTCTGCAGGCCACCACCAAGGTTGGACCCTCAGGAATCATTTTTTGCTTCAGAATGAAATGAAACCCAACGGCGGGCACTTCTCTTGCGGCAGCGACACTGAAATTCCGCAGCCATGGAAAAGTGGACAGGAGTACAGACCAGTATGCCCCCTCTTTAGGGCGATACACAAAAGTCTGTCTTTCTTATGGTCACGGACAGTCTCCAGACACAGGGCGACATTGGTGGACTTCCTGGGATCAAGATGTCCAGCCACTCTTCTTTTGGACCCAGGAAGATACCTCTGCAGGACGGCAGGTACTCAGGACTGGCGCTCAGGACACTTCAGGTGAAGAACAGCAGTTGTACAGTGTCCCCTCGAAGCTACGGGAAGAGGTTGCTTGTGTAGAGATGGGCCCAATTTGGTACACTAGTAAAAACAATACTCAATAATGGAGTACTCAGAGTGCATGGTAAAACTGTTACGCTCACCTGGTTCCCACAGGGGCGTCGATCGGACCCGGACAGCTGCGGTCTCCACCAACGTGATGCGTAGTGAAGAGATGACAGTCTGGACTGGCCCGCCTAATCTTGTCTGCTGGACTCGTAGAAGTATTCTCCTGCAAGTGGAGAAAGGGATTTAGCCACCCGTGGACTTTAATGATGCCCCCCCAACTGTTCTCGTTCTCCCCACTTATCACCTCCGATATCCCCTCTTGGTAACCTCACCTTATGTTTTTAAATGATGAGGTCTCTATCCTGCATGGCATGCAGGGGCGCATAGATACCAGTTACTTCACTGGTTTCAAGGTACTGGAGGAGTTCCGGAGGAATATTGACTCCAGTGTCTATAAAGTTCAAAGAGTTCAATATGTCCGATGTTCACTCTTGTTCCATTCCCTCGTTAGGTTGCAGCTGGGTCCAAAAGAATATTGCCTGGAGGCAGCTGATGGCGTTCAGGTAAGAGTCTGTATTACCAAACACTGTCCGGTAAAAGTTGCTTGAGTTTAACTTGCTGTTTTCTCATTCTTTATAGGTGCGGCATAGAAAGATGCAGTGAATTAAAGGATAATACCTCCGGTGGTAAAGCAGGTAAGCCTATGGTGGCAAAGAGATTTTCTTTGTCGGTTTTCTCGGCTCACCTTGTTATTCCTTTTGTTTTCCCTCCAGGTGCTGGGTTTCGACGAAGAAAATGATGGAGGCAGCGCCGAGTTGAAAGATGCGGTGGACCGGTGAGTATAACGCGGCGCTACTGCTGGCAAAGCGACGCGTGCTGAAATAATGTCCTTTCCAGGCTCGGAGATGTGCTGGGTCCGGAATCAGGTAAGGAATCAAATAATGTCCGTGATCTAACCTCTTCTCCTTTCTTTTCCTTTTGTCTAGGAGCTCTGGATTTGAGGTGGGCGTGGCAGAAGACTGGATGCTGACTTGCAGACACGGTGAGCGTTACGCTGCTGGATGCAGAATAACACGAAGCATGAGCTCCTGTTCGGGCGTGGTTTAAATAGCCTGCAAAGTAGTCCCAGGTAAGAAGTTCCCCAGAACCACACCAGAGTAAAAAATAGTCCCTGTAATAAAATAGTCCCATCCAGGCCTCACGTTGGATTGGACTCATTTGCAGCATGGTCTGCATAAGGTAAGTAAAGTCTATGAGCCTGGCGCCTATGGCGCCAGGACTGATATCTATGATGATCCTCGCGCCTAAGGCGCCAGGACTGAATCCAAACAGCCCCCAGCCGGGGCTGTTGGGGTTTTAATGAGTATCTGAATGACTGCTCCCGGGGCTGATGGACTCGATCCGGATGCCCGGGGGTAGGCACCATGACAAAAACCAAGCTTTATTTGAAACACAGAATCTTGGCTGAGACAGCATACAAGGATCTCTCGACATTATAATGAGTGTGAGCAGATTCTATACTAAAAATACGTAAGCAATGATGACATACAAGTGGATACAATTCCTGAGTGTTAGGATTGGTTAATAATCTTAAGATATATACATAGATTACATAGGTGTTAACTTCCTCATTGGCTTATACATATTTGATGGCTCTTCCTGAGCCCAACCTATCATAGATAACAGTTTTACTACATCATTACATTGGCCACTAATAGGCTGGCATTATTCATCATGGGTGGTGTGGCAAGAGGGATTTCTATTGGTTGGCACTTTACTCACCAACCTTGGATACTTTGACGAGACGTCAAAATATGAGAGACAGATAGGGTAGGGGGAAAGAGAAGTCCATGGTCTGAACTAATTCCAATTAGAACTACTCCCCATCATTCCAAGGCCATGTGGCCTATCTGTTCCTTTGTATTTGGCCTTGTGTATCATCTTGTGTCTCTGTGTTTGCTATGGAGTTCAGCAGGTGTCTTATCTGTACTTGGCTCTGTAACAGTACAGTTTGATATTAAGTAAATAAGACTCTGAGCCAATGAGTGGTTTGTATGGATTACCAAGAGAACCCAATTCTTTTATTCATATATGCTTTCTTCTTTTTAGGATTATTGGTAAAGGATACATCTTTTCTTTGTCTCTCCAGGCTTTCAGTAGCAGGATGTCAGCCAAAATACTTCCAGGTAAGGATTAATCTAGTTCGTTAATGTCTTTTCTCTTTTCTCCCTGGTATTTCTTCTTCTTTTCTCTCCCTTTACTTTAAACAGTCTCTAAAGGCGCTTCACCTTTTCCCCTGATATTTTCTCTCTATTCCTATCTTCAAGTCTCAACTTGGTATTCCACTCTGTTCTACTATTTCTTCTGGTCTTCCTGTTCTTAAACTAATCTGGGTGGTGCTTGTGTGCTTATCCAAGTTGATTCTTTCCTAGCAATCTTCTTTCAGTTTCCCCATATAGATTATTTACCACACTACTTGTTGCTTTTTCTGGGGACAAACACTTTCTTTAATGTCTCTTCCTGTTCCCCTCGTGAAGGTTGTCCCCTTTTTCCAGTAACACTTCACTTTAAAACTTAAATTACTGCAAATTAGTCCATAGCGCAACGGCGCATGTGTATACACTTCACACGGCGATAACGATCGCCTTTCCCCAAGATAAACTTCCCTATTTGTGAGCGCAACAGTGTCAGTTTCATAAAGGTCTATCAGGCGACATCGATCGCCTGCTTCGGTTCACACCTCTGCTCCTCCAAGTGCAACGGCGCTCTTATAATCCTCCCGATGTCAGTTTCCGAAAGTCTATCAGGCGACAACGATCGCCGGCTTCACTTCACACATCTACTCCTCCAAGCGCAATGGCGCTGTTATAATTCTCCCATCATAACAAGTGGCGACACAATCGCCTTAGTTAAAGGTCTCAGCACAGCTTCACTCGTCAGAGTTTACTTTTTATGTTCAAACGCTGACGATAAGGATCGCCTCATTCTTGAATTAGTCGCATTTTCTTACTGCCGTCGTGGTGCGACAACGGACGTCTCGTCCTTCCGCCCCTCTTCAGGTACGAGCGCAACGGTGCCAGTAACACGGATCTTCATTCATGGTAACTTTGCCAAGATGCTCCTGTGAAACTCCTTCTCTACAACTCATCAGTATAAATATCTTGACAGCAGAGATCTGTCAAAACCTTGTTATCTTTTTTCTAATATGCCCAGCTGCAACGGTTTTCTTCGCCTTCCTCCGTTTCATGAATCTCCTAGCAACAGAAAGACAAAGCTTAGGTCGTTAGAAGAGAGTACCTACTGCAGGGCTCTCTGTGGGTATAAACACTAAAAAGGGACTGTATGAATATTGTGGTCAGTCATAATCCCAAATTCAGAATCCCGAAAAAAAAAATCTCGAATAAAAAAGGCCGGAAAAAAAATATCGAATTTTGATTTATTTCTTTTTGGCTCTAGTTATATAATTAAAATAAGTAAAAAAAAGTCATAAAAAAAAATTCGATATTTTTTTTTCGCCCTTTTTTATTCGAGATTTTTTTTTTTGGGATTTCTAAATTCGGGATTATGACTATAAACCGTATTAATATATGAGGCTTTCCATATGTTTCAATATGATTTAGTTGCAGATGTAATCACCCACTTTGTCACAGGCTCATAATGAATAACCAGTGTTCTTCTTTCCTTGATAAGGTTTTGGGGACCACTTGAGACACCCTTCATCTATACGCGATAGATTCTTCTAGCATACTGATCTCATGCACCTGGACATCAATGGTTGGATCTACGCTTATTGAATCTTAATTAGCTTGGGAATATACTGCTTAACGTTCTGGGAACTTGTTATCTCGCCCCTGCATTCTTCACATCCACTACTCCAGTGATGGGCAACCTTTTTGGCGTGGTGTGTCAAAAATCGGCAAAAGATCGAGCATAACTCGCGTGGTGTGTCACTTCGACAAAAAACATAATTTTGCGCAATTTATAGTAGTTTAAACTACAAAAATGTATAATTGCAATATATAATTGTATTTAATAAACCAAAAACAAATTATTTAACATACCTGCTTAGTAACTTCTTTGTTCATCAGTCGATTTCGTATGTTGCCCTTGATATTATTGAACTTATTTGGGGTGCCGTGAACCAGGGCTGTGGAGTCGGCTGCTTCCAGCTCCACGTCCTCATCAACATGCCACTCCAGCCCGCCCCTGCTATGAATATTCCTAGTTACGTGAGGGCGAAGATTATGAATATTCAGCCCTGCCGTGAACTGAGATAAGTGAGGGGGAGGGCAAATTCTTTAACTAACCTGCCTATTAGTGACTTTTTTGTTGCTGAATTTCATTGGCTAAATCTTCAATTGAAGGTTGGTATTTTGTACACTTCAGGCCCAAGCAAGCGCTAGTAACCTCATCTGTCAATCTGTTTCTTTTGTTGGTTTTGATATTATTAAATGCTGAGAATAAGGTCTCACAAAAGTACGTAGAAGGAAAAATTGTGAGTAAAGCTGTTGCTATATTTGTCAGGGTGCTAAAAGTGTCTGGTAGTCTGTTCCAGGCACTCCAAATTTCCTGTTCGTAGTGGCACTCATCTTTATTCTCCAAGCGGCCCCTTTCCAGATTCTCAAGCTTTGACCTCAAGTCGACAAACACCTGAGCCCAGATGCTGTCTTGAAATTCTGCAAGCTGCATCTCCAAATCATCTATTTGCATCCATTGGAAACCATTTAATTCCAAACTATTGTAGACTACTACATCAGGATACTTAATTATTTTCATGGTCTGTTCTAGGCTTCTAAATTGACTAAATCTATCAGTAAACTGGTCAAGTAACGAGTCTAAAACATGCTGGTACTTCATATGCAAGAGTTCCACTTCATTTCGTACAGCTGCACTGGCCTTCTCAAAATGCTTTTGTACTCGAGGAAAATACTTATACGTTTTAGTTTCTACATCTCGCTTGAAAATTTTTACTTTACTTTCAAAAGCTTTTATGTATCCAAACATAACATCAATACTTTTGCCAAAACCTTGTAACTTTAAGTTCAGTTCATTAACATGAACAGAGAGATCTGTAAAAAACATCAGGGTGTTGACCCACTTATCATCATTGAGCTGAGGAAAGTTTCTCAGACCCTTCTCTTCAAGAAATATCTTAATTTCTTCAAAGCACTCCACAAAGCGCTCAAGAACCTTGCCTCGGCTCAGCCATCTTACATTATTGTACATCAGCAGTCCACTGTAGGTGGAATCAACCTCCTGTAAAAGTGCTGAAAATTCTCGTTTGTGAAGGGGGCGAGCAGCTATTAAATTAACTATTTTTGTAACAACTGACATTAAGTCATTTAAGTCAGTGAATCCTGCCTTGGCACATAAAGCCTCCTGATGGATAATACAATGAAAAGGCACAATCGGATGTCCAATAGCATCTGTAAACAATTTCACAAATCCAATTTTTTTCCCCACCATGTTTGGGGCACCATCTGTCGTCACTGACACAACTTTAGATATATCAATGCTTAGGTCGCAGAATGTTTGCATAACAACCTTACATATTTCGCTTCCTGATGTACTTGTTGGCACTGATACTAACTTTATCAACTCTTCTCTCATTGTGTGACCATCAGAATATCGACCAATAATGGCCAACTGAGCATGCGATGTGACATCAGTAGTTTCATCAAGAGAGATGGAAAAATATTTACAATTCCTTATGTCTCTCTTTAATTGATGTTGTACGTTTGTGTTCAGTCTCATTATTCGGTCTTTTATGATGTTTCTACTGAGTGGTAACTCAGATATTCTCTTAATAATTGCATCTTTATTCTGCATATCGTGAAATAGAACTGGCGCACATCTTAGGAGAGTTTCTTTAATAAATTCTCCCTCATTAAGCGCTTTTGCATGCTGAGCTATGGAGTGAGCAATGCTCAAACTTGCAGAGTTTAAATTTGTAGAGCCTTTTATAAATTTAAGGATGGAGTTAGATTGGCTCTTATAAAGGTGTAGCTTCATGGAAATGTATTCCCTCCTTTCATCCTCACTTTTTTCCAAGAGCTGGGAATGATTAGTTTCAAAATGTCTATTTATATTCCACGTTCTGCTTACTACCGTTTCAGTACATAGAACGCAAAATGATCTGCCATTTTTTTCTATAATGCCATACATCTCGCTCCATGTCTCTTGAAAGGGTCGGCCACTGGTACTACCACTCCCTTTACTTAACCTTTGTTTTTTATTTTTTGGGTGCTCCATCAGTCGGCCAGTGACAGCAGATAGAATTATAGATAGCTTGTTAGGCTAGTTAACCCCTAATTGGCTAACACAACCTCCCCCTCACTTATCTCAGTTATTGTGGGCAATTACAAGTCCATGGCACCCCAATAGTTGTTGCTAATGGCGCTCACAGTTCCCCCCGGCACTCCGCTGTTCCCTGCTGTGGTGCGGTCGTAACCGGAAGTCCCAGGAGTAGACTCTCTGTGCCGGAGTTCAGGCCTACAGACAAAAGGGGTTGAAACTTTTATTACTACATGACTACAACTCCCAGCATGCCTGTATACAGCCTACGGCTCTGCAGCTACGCCAAATCTAAAACTCCCAGCATGTTGCACTTGACTATATATAGGGGGACCTTTTCTTACAAGTGTAAATTGCAATCAGGGGAGTGCCAGCATTAGATGCGGTTGGGTCCCCTGCATGCAACTGTAAACATCTGCAAGGAGTGTGAAATTAAAGAGTAAAAGTAGGCACAATCCCCTTCACTCGTCACTTTTAAGCTCCGTTTTGCAAAAACAGTAAACGCAGCTTGAAAATGATGCTTTGCAGGCGACTTTTATTAACAGATTCCTATGGAATCCGCCTGCTCATTAGCATGTGCAAATGTAAAACGGATTCTAAAGGAATCCAATGGTTTTATGCCTGCATGAAAATATCATGCAGGCCTAAATAAAACTGGGTGCTCATCCAAGACGGGGGGGGGGGGGAGGGAGTAAAGCAGGAATGCAAAACTCCCTCTGTGCCCCTGCAACGCATTGGAAGGGCAAGAAAATGAGCTGAAGGTCCAAATGGAAGCGTGAAAGCAATGCCGCCTGCTTTTGGGTTTTCATTTTGCAAAAACCACTCAGTGTGAAATCACACCATAATATGTAAGCTACAAGTTACAGGGGGGGGGCAGAAGGGAGATGGTCGTGCAGCCTGGCTCCCCTCTGGTGCCCAGTGCACCCGACAGCCTCCCGCGGGCGCCGTATTGGCCACCCCCCTGGCACCAAAAGCTGCCTCTGCTACTGGCCACAACTGTACACTCATTTAGCCAGGCAACCCGGTGTAGCATGAATCCGTCTTTCCAAGTCTCCAGTGAGCTAAAGACTTGGTTGAGACTCTCCCAGGGGCCATCCACCCAAGACCAGGTCAATGGGCTGTGTTCGTGCTGGTAGAGAGACTCCCAGACCCCCCTTTGATTTTCATGTCCATTACAGCTGGGCTTGTTAGAAACCAGATGTGTAACTTCAAACTATTTAATGAATACGCTGATCAATTTCCCACTCCATTCATTGATCTTGAAACCGACGAACAGGTGTCCAGCCGTATTTTTACTATTCTTAAATGGTAATTCACAAGGGATCAGCATGAACACTCTTTGTAACTATTATATTTAATTAATCATTTACACTACAACCAACATCAAAGGTCCTTGTTGCTTATTTCCCAAATGAAGTGCAGGTTCTTGCATTTGAGAATGTCCAACATAAGCTCGATGTTTCCCTGCAAAAAAGCAATGTTTGTAACTTTTAAGCCTGTTCTTAAATGACTACTTCAATAGTCTACTTTGGCTTAGCACCCACTAATATAGTAGTATGGTTATGGTGCAACATGCGTGTAGTTTTGGCTCAGCAGCAGTTCAGCTGAGCCAAAACTACAACGCCCAGCATGCCCTGATAGGTTTGGGGTCTGCAGCAGACCCCAAACCTAAGTAGCATTATTGCTAATAATATATAAAAAATATAATCTTTCCCCACTTTCCTTCCCCTGCTTACCGTGAAGGTCAGTCTGGCAGCGACTGAATTGCAGCCTGACTGGAGAGAGGAGCGCACTGTTCCCGCGCTCCTCTCCTGCGGGTCCTCCCTAACGTCCTTGCCGTGCTGGAGAGAGGCGCGCACTGTTCCCGCGTTCCTGTCCTGCGGGTCCTCGCTAACGTCCTTGCCGTGCTGGAGAGAGGCGCGCACTGTTCCCGCGTTCCTGTCCTGCGGGTCCTCGCTAACGTCCTCGCCGTGCTGGAGAGAGGCGCGCACTGTTTCCGCGCTCCTCTCGCCGTGCTGATGACGTGTGTGCGCCAGCCCCTGCGCTCAGAAAGGGGCTGGGCTGGGCTTCACTGTCAGGCGGCGGCGATACAGTAAGTGAGTGTGGGTGGGGGTGATCACACGTCCCGCCCCCCCGCCCCTCCAGCACAGATTCTTTCATCCTCGGCGGCCGTGCAGGAGCCGAGGATGAATCGCATGAAATCCAGCGCGTGTCACCCCAAATGGCTACGCGTGTCAGCACTGACACGCGTGTCATAGGTTCGCCATCACTGCACTACTCCCTTCTGTGCATCTGACATTTGCATTTTTTATGAACTACTGTCTGGGCAGCTTCAAAGCTTCTAAAATAAGTGTGTTTTTATGAATTCAGTATCTTATCTGAGGCCTTCCTAACTCCTAGGCAGGCTGAGGTCTCTGTGCTAGGAAAATGTCTGTACTTCTGTGAATTTCACCACCATGTTGGTGACCTATGTGTCTGTTTATGGTACATTTTCTGCCATACATTGGTTTCCCTGCCCGTGTATGCTGCATCTATCTTCCCTATATTTCCGTCTGCCGTGTAGTAAGTCCCTGTCTTGGTATTCTGGAATCCTCCTCCCTTCTATGCTATACACAGCACACAACTTTGTTTCCTACTATCTAACTGTAATCCCTACTGGTGTCGCACAACATAGCTAATGCTCGCTAAACGTCCACTCGAACATATCCATAACAAATCTCACGCTAAAGACTCTGCTATTGCGTTAAATACTGCAAATAAAATATACAAAGCGGCTATTATTACTCATAAAGCAAATGCATACAACACCCGCACTAGCAATGCCTCCTCGTACTCAAAAGACTGTTCTCCATTCTCAGAGAGCCGAAAACCCTATCCCGGCCACTACCCCACAAACACTAGCAAAGAATGGCGCACTACGATCCAAGATGCATTAGCCTCCAAAACTGATCTGCTGCAAAAGAAAATAGTCACTAAAAGAAAACTACTAGCTGAAAGAAATACCCTGCATAACACCCCTACAAACTCTAATGATAATGTTACCCCTCTATTCTATTTCAACTCAGTGACCCAAGAGCTTGTGACCAATACCATCGTCAAACTTAAAGCTTCTAGTTGCAAAGGGGATAACTTCCCAGCCCATTTAGTTAAATCATGTGTATCTACCCTCTCCCCTATTATCACTAATTTTGTCAACGCCTCCTTCAACACAAACATGGTCCCGGCCAGTATGAAAGAAGCTTGAGTCACCCCACTTTTAAAGTACCCCCCCCTTGATCCCTCTGTGCCCACTAATAACGGTTCCATTCTTACTTAAAATCATAGATAAAATAGCCTACTCACAAATCCAAACCCATTTCGAACAAAACCAGCTCCTGGGAGCCAGACAATCCAGATTCATGCCTAACCATAGTACGGAAACAGCCCTCATTGATTTGAAAATGCAGATGGACAACATTATAGACTCAGGGAAACTCTGCACACTACTGCTGTTACACCTATCTGCAGCATTTGACCTTGTAGATCATGATAAATTATGTACCAACCTAGCCAATGACTGCAGTTTATCTAAAAATGCTACCCTTTGGGTCAAATCCTTTCTAGCCGAACGCACGTCCAGAGTCTCCATTGGCAAAGATGCTGCTGATCCCATATCAGTCCCCATTGGGGTACCCTAAGGATTCTGCCTGTCACCAACCCTATATAATGCATACACAAAGCTTCTCTTCTCAGCATTAGATGACATGGGTGTCATCTATACCAATTTTGCAGACGACACCAAGATCCTCATACCAATCTAAGGGAACTATGACCAGGACACCTTGACCATTAACAAAATGTATGTTATTATTCCAGTACTTAAACAAGTAAAAACGTTAGGAGTGTACCTAGATGCCAATCTCACCATGGCTAAACACAACTCGGCACTCTCGTCCTCTACATCAAATACATCTAAATAAATTGCATTAAGCCTCCAGTTCCTCACACCCACAAACTACATTACTCTGGCTAGAGCTCTGATTCTATCGAAGTTTGGACTATTGCAATGCCCTATCACTAGGAACGTCCAACACTAACCTTAGCAAACTACAAGAACAAAGCCATACGAGCAGCCCTAGGAATAAAAAAATCTGACCATATATCCAATATCAGGAGGGAGATTCACTGGCTCCCCATTAAGGCCAGAATCTCTTCAAAACATTATGTGTCTCTCACAAATGCTTCACTAATAAAGCCCCTACCTATATGAATAACCCAACAAGAAAAAAACATCCAGTAGAACGCTTTGATCCAACAACTATGCGTTCCTCGCTACAAAAGTACTAGAGCAGGAGGTAGGAGCTTCCAAGTCTTTGCCCCCAAACACTGAAACTCCCTCCCACTAAACATCAAACATGAGGAATCCTTTAATGGATTCAAAAAATCCTTAAAAACCTGGTTATTTAACCAATATTAGTAAATGTTTAGAAAAGCTGACCTCAGTCAGCCACCATAGGTCTGTCAGTTGCTTTAGGACCAGAAACAATCAAACCTATTGGAGCCCTGAGCTGGATATTGGAAATAATTACGTTTCCTGTAATGTTGCACCTTATGTATGTTAATAGTCTATGTCAGAATGTCAAACTCTGTAAAACTGCCTATCTACAAGAATGGAAGTAATATTTCTAAATCAAATAAATGCCAAAGATGTCTGTAACTACGGCTGGTCTGGGTGTCTAACAAATGTAAAAAATAAATAAATAATCCTTTATGGCCGAGGCGTGTACATTGACTACTGAAAGTAGTGTTTCTTGGATCCTGCCTTAGTTTGTCATGTCTCTCACCCCTAGATTCATGGGGCGGTAGGACTGCCTCAACTGATATCATTTCTCACCTGTAGGGTAATGGTGGGGATTAGGGGCAGGAATTGGTCCTTGCATATTTATCTAAGATGGGAAGTAGGTGGCACCTACATATTTATCTGCTCCATTCCACCTGTCCAGGTCCTCTCTTGATCAGTCCTTGAATCAGCACAGCAGCCATTGGATTTGATGAACCAGATCATGGGCAGTCCCCTTGGGACCCACCATCCCCACCCTCAAGGCCATCCGGATGGTGCAATCATTAACAGGAGATGGGATACACCCTTTGTAGGACACCGACGCCAAGGTGTAATTTGTAGGGATTCAGATGGAACCTGCTGCATACTAAAGAGGTACTACTGAGGCGCAGATTGATCGAGGCCAAGGATGTATATTGCTGATTCTGTGGTTATAAGGACTCTGTGAAAACATTGAGACATCTTGTAATTAATTGTACTGCTCCTTTTATCTTGAGAATGTGCTATATTAAGAAACTGGGATTATATTTAACCCCTTAACTGCTGAGGGTTTTCCATCCCAGTGCTGAGCCCTTTTTTGGTGATTTCGAAAGGTATGAAGCCATTCAATCCCTTGTAACCTTTTGTTCCATGTGATATCTGGGCCAAATTTGGCCCCTTTTCTTCCCACATGTAGGCAGACATAACGCCACCAAGCAATCCTAGATTGCTTTATGGGGGTGAGAAAATAACAAAAAAGAGCAAATTTTGAGTTTTTTCAGAAAATGCCAAAATTATGTACACAGAAGCCTGTGTTTTTATCCTTGTAAAAGCTAGGAACAAATGGTTTGCTGTTCTTGAAAGCCTGGAAAATTGTGAATTCAGAACAGGTTGAGTGGAAACATAAAAAACATATTTTTATAAGGTTGCCTTCAGTTTTGTGAGAGGTAGGCGATGTTCCCCTTTTTTCCAGTAGGACATGCCAGGTGTCAGCAGGGGAAGCCAGTGAAGCCAGCAGCGGACATACACCAACACAACTGTAAGTGTGGCATGGGTGGGGTGTAGAGCACTTACTCTACTCCAGAAAGTCCCTGCCACTCTACCTTACCTTCCCATAACCTAAACTGCCAAAGAATTACACCATGCACACCTAGAGAGATCCGAGCATCAACCTAATTCAAGGCTGGACTGTAAATGATGTCCTGCATAACATTCTAACATATTTGAATTAACAACTTGTACCACTCCCAGAGACAATAGTGAAAATTAGCCAGCCTCACATTGAGACGGGTGTAACAATGTTAGCATGTCCTACTCTTAGCGTGAATTGTGAATAATAGCATGCATCACACTTAGATGGAATTGTGAAAAATAGCATGTGCAACGCCTAGGTGGAACGGCGAATGATAGCATGTGCCTCTCCTAGATAGAATTATGACCGGTATCATGGCCTGGGTGTACCAAGGTGAGGGCAACCCAAAGCCACTGCAAAGTCAGCATGTAGGTGCCACCAGCCCATACCCTGCTTTTTGGGGCAACACACAGGTGCTCAAAAATACACACTAGGGGTACCAACGGATACCCCTACCCATCAGTGCCATAGGTTTAGCCCATGGGTATTGTTCCCCAAAACATAAAGATGAAGAGTTGCACTGCCAGAGGACCAGACTGGACTCCTGTGGCACAAAACATATAAAAGAAAACACATACGAGGGGTTGGATTGCCGGTTGGACTGGCGCTGGGGGCTCTCTGCCAGTGTTAGCTGTCACAACACAAGGAATGTCCCCCGCTTCCCTGAAGCCGGGGGCGAAACGGGACAGCCAGCATGCATGGTCCAACTCGCTTAACCAGAGAGTAAAGAGCGGCCATCCTGGCGCTGCGCCAGGTGTGAGACACAGGAGGGAACCGCCTCTCTGGCGATCATTCATCAGCACCCCACCTCCACGAATGGACGCCGGAATCATCAGAGTGGATACAACACCCCCCGGCCCCAGTCACTACATGCAACAGTAAGAAAATCAAGACAGCGAAGAGAACCCAACTCCCCTGGCCCGAGGAGAGAGAGAGCCCAGGGGGCCGCACCAGAGGGTGAGTGCCATAGCAGCCGGTCTAGGGTTGTTCAACGGTGTAGTGCCACGGGAGCTCGGACCCAAATAACTTTGCCCCCTCAAGCCATCACAAGGAGACCCTTGCATACCCAGTAAACCAACCTCCAAACCCACCAATGTGCACGAGCCTACCCCACAAACCACTCCAGGGCTACAAAGACCCTCAACCTACCTCAGGAATGAGACAAGCAGGCCCGCGGGTGGAGGGTGCGCCCTACCTCCAATGACCCATGGTGCTCCTAAATAAACCGCTCCCTCCCCCATCTATACCCACCTGGCCCTTACCCATTAGGTGCCTGCAACGCTACAGTGGGAGAGGGGGTCTGGGGCAGAGGAGACTCCCCTGCCTCACCTTCAACCCAGCCCCAGTTGTCGAGAGGTCCCTGTTGGGGAACAACATCCTGCCAAACTTCCCACTCCTCACAGTGGAGCCCTGGAGGACTGCATTGAGAGTCCATTTTGGAGGAGTCGAGCGTGTGCCCCGCTGAAACAGGGATACTGTGCGCCTATCATAGCACCAGCCCCTGGAGCTTTGCACCTTACGAGGATTGCGGAGACACCTGCTCTGTGGTTTCAACAAGCTGTCTTTGGTGAGGAGAATAATTACACTTAATCACATGAACTGGTCAGCCCTGCTACAGAAATTAAAGTTCTCTCCGGCCCCACGACCCGCACCAGAGGGGCTGGCCCTGACAGCCGCGACCATGGCGGATGATGTGATGTCCATGAGGAGGGTGGCAGCAATACTGGAGGAGATCAAGGGCTTCCAGTCTGGCATCGGCAGCCATCTGGACGTTTTGGACAAGAAAGTAGATGACCTTGATATGATATGGCATTTATTTATTGATTATAAGCACCAGGGGCTTCAAAACCAATCAGTCCTCAGTGGAGATCCTGGAGACCCAAATCATTATGGGAATCTTAGAACTTGAGAAAAGAGAAGAAGAATGTGCTGTGAAAATGGATGATTTCGAAAGCCGAGAGCACTGCAATAACTTTCGATTCTTTGGGACCCCGGAAAGGGAGCGCAAGACCCAAAGAGACAACATCATGAAAGCAATAAATTAAGTCATCGATAAGCTCTTTCACAATGACAACACTACAGAACCCACCATCAACAGAGATCACAGAGCGGGTGGCAGAGTGCTGGCGAAATTCTACTACTACGCCGAGAAAACTAAAATCCTAGACAGGGCCAGGACAGTAGGCCAGATAGAGTGGGGCACGACCCGTGTCACCATCTTTCAGGATCTATCAACATTCAGTCTGAGACTCTGTGGTCCATTGACAAAATGGCTCACCGCTAAGGAAGCCTGATATAGATTGGGGTTCCCTTTCTCATTGAACCTTGAATATGAGGGATACAAGTACAACCGAACAACAGAGAATGACATCAACAGGGTCTCCCTCAAACTGATGTGGAAACTGCCACAGAACCCAACGGCTGCTGCCGGAGAAGAAACTTGGGGGAAAATGTCAAGGAACGAGGGAACCAAAGTCTGTAGGCGTATCAGAGGTTTTCGCAAGTACAAGAAGTTAAATCTGCCGTCTCATGCACATGCATAAGAAAATAATCAAGGAGGTACAGATTGAGAACATCTATATTCCACCTTTGTCATTCAGTCTTCAGGCAATGTGGGTATCATTGGGCATGCTTCAGTGGACAGGGTGGATTACTATATGTGCTGGATCGCTCCTAACCTGGGTGCGGGATATCTTGCTCCTTGGAGGATGATGTGAGGAGAAGCAGCCAAAGTCTCTGATGAAGGCACTGGGGGTATGTTGCAGTGAAAAATGACAATCGTTGGGATTGTTATTGTTTATTTATAATTTATAATGCTCTTAATACCCAGAGGTTTCTAAGCGCGGACCCGGGGATTAAACCTGCGTTGCTCTGTGTCGTCTTGCTTCGAAGGTGAGCACGTTTCCCCTGAGCTATCCTCCCGAGACTGAAGGATGGGGGAGCTCGAGTAAATGTTGATTACAGAAACGATGTCCAGAGGAAGGAGGCTTGGCTGGTGGTCTGGTCCTATGGTGGAGCACTCAACACCAGGAGTCAAGATGCGAACTGAGGAGGAGGGAGAGCGGAATTGAAGTTGTTTTTTAGTTTCTAAGGGAGGAGGTTTAGGAAATGTTCAGGTCACTGCACCAAACACATGGATTCCTATAACACAATATACGCAATGGACGGAGGAACGTGCGCCCCATACCATGAACCCAAAGATTAGAGGAGGCTTACCAATGCCATGCAGAAGATCGTATGGCTGACCTGAATAATGCCCTAGTTCTATCTTCTCTGGACGTTAGGGGTCTCAATTCTCCACTTAAAAGGTCTTTTTTTGACGGTTTGCAAATTTAACCGTTTGAGGGTTGACGTCATGTGCTTGCAAGAGACCCACTGGCAGAAGGGAAAGGAACCAACCATGAAAGCAAGGACGATCAAAACAATCTATAATGCTCCCGATAATTCTAAAGCTAAGGGTGTGGCTATTGTTACATCCACTAAGCTGGGCTTCATGGTGGGGGCTACTTTAAGGGACCCGAAAGGGTGCTTTGTACTAGTTAAAGGGCTTGTAAAAATGTAAAAAAATGACCCTGTGTTCAATATACTGCCCAAACGAGGGACAAGAGCAATTTTGGGATATGGTGAAAGGTAACATTGAGACGTTCGTAGAAGGACTCCTTTTCATTGGAGGGGACTTCAACATGCTCTTGGACCTGTTGACAGACAGCAGGGGAGCTAACTCCCCGTTGGTTTCCAGAGCCCATTTACTAAAATCCCAGTGCTTCCTTCATTTTAATAACGAGTTGGGGCTGACAGATTTGTTGAAAGGAACAGGGAAAGCATACCCCCCAAATACATACTAATCCAAAGTCCACAAAACATACTCCAAGATAGATTATGTCCTCCTGGAACCGTCTCAGTTGAAAAGAGTATCAAAATCCACCACCAAGCCTATTTCGTGGTCAGGCCATGACCTGGTCAGAGTGGACCTAGTGAATGGGTTTAGAAAAAAAAGAAGAGGCAGATGGGTAGGTAATGACCTGCTGTTAAAGACAAGGAACTAGCCCAGGGGTTGTTAAAAGCGATTAAAGAATTCTTCCAATTTAACGATAACGGAAGTAGAGCTTTCAATAGTTTGGGAAGCATTTAAGGCAACAATACATGGGGGACTAATGCGGCTGGGAAAAAAGCAAAAAGAGGGAAAAGGGAAAAGGTAGAATCAGAGCTGAGGAAGAAGATAGAGGTCATTACTGGTACACCAAACGGAGAGAAAGCTGGCATTCCTGAAACAAAAGTAGATGGAGAAAGGGGAACGAGCAGACAAGATCTTGACCTGGAGACTGCGCGAGCAGAGAAACGCCAGGAGCGTAGGGTCCTTACGACAATCAGGGGCTGGGAGAGTCTATGAGGATAGGAAGATAGCAGAGGAATTCCGCAAATATTAGGAACTCCTTTACACAAGTGAATTTAGGGGAAGTGATTCTCTGATAGATACATTCCTAGATAAACTGCCCATCCCCAGGATAACGCAGGACAAAGCAGCCACAATAGATGACCCAATCTGTGCGGAAGAAATATCTCAAACAATAGGGAAAATGAAAGGGGGAACGGAGCCAGGGGATGATGGCTTCACAGTGCACTTTTTCAAAGCATATCGCTCAACCCTAGCCCCATTCTTGGCCAAACTGTTTAACCAGGTGCTTGTTTCAGGGCTCTTACCCGACTCCGTACTAGGGGCCCTAATAGTGGTCATCCCGAAAGAGGGAGGAACCCTACACTGTGCCAATCATACAGCCCCATCTCTCTCTTAAATACAGATGTAAAGATCTTTGCGAGTGCTTGGTAAAAGACTAGAGAAACTACTACCATCGTTAATCCACAGTGACCAAGTGGGATTTATCCTGGGGCGGCAGGGCGCTGATAACATCTGAAACAATTGATCAAATGCATATTGCGCAAGAGCAGAAGTTGGACGGATACCTAGTCTCCATCGACTCGGAAAAAGCTTTTGACCGGGTCGAGTGGATATACATTGGTACTAGAGAAAATGGGCTTCGAGCTCAACTTCCGGCATTGGATATCCATGCTTTATCCAGTATCTTGCCGCTCCAATAGGATTATTCCCCTGCAGAGGACTCAGGTCCACTGGGAGGGATGAGAGTTGAACTTAAAGACATCTCCTACTTGGGGATACGGCTACCAAGAAATCAGTTGTCTGAAGTCAATTTCACCCCAGCAGTAAACAAACTGAGTGCCGACCTCTCCTGCTGGGTCCACCTGACCCTCTCTTGGTACGGTAGGGTGACATCGATCAAAATGACTGTCCTTCCACGCTTCCTATACCTATTTACTGCCATCCCCTCACCACTCCCAGAATCCTTCTTTAGAAAACTTAGCTCCATGCTATCCAAGTTTATCTGACTTGGAAGAGACCCAGACTCAAAAGAACCACCCTGACCCTGGCCGGGGAATTTGACGGACGGTTTGTACTCCCAGACAACTACCTTTACTACAAGGTCGCCCAATAGCATATTCTGGTAGAACACATGAGGTACAATATGGGGACATACTGGACGTACTTAGAAGATTCCTTTCCCCACCGCAAGAAAGTCAGAGATCTTTTATAGGCCCCACCTAGATCAAAACGTTGAGGGTCCAGTGGTCACTGTGGCAAAAAAGGGTCCTAACGAATGCCTCTCTACCTGGCCTTCTCCCCTGACTTCCCTGTGGGGATCCCCATTGGACCTGGGCAGGAAGGGCTTCAAACACACACAACATTGGTCAGACAGGGGCTTGGAGAGAGTGAGGCAACTCTTTAGCGAGGGTCAATTTAAGGACTTTAAGACGATGAAAGAAACACTGGGGAGTGATGAACTTAGTGTATTTGAATATCTGCACCTAAAGGGGATAGGTCAGAACCCAGGACATTCCTGAAAATTACACACCTCTTCACTGCCTTTGAGCAAACTATCAACAAGACCTTCTCCAATAAAGGGATTGTATCCAAATTATAGAGAGCAATGGTGATTGCCGACCTCTCAGGGAGACAAAATTGTAAACAATACTGGCTTGGATATCTCAGAGGATACTTGGAGCAGAGTCTATGGGATCATGTTCCATCGAGACCTGTTCACTGCCTCCATGGAGCATAACTTCAACATTTTGCATGGCTGGCACTTATATCCTCAGAAACTCTCAAAAATGTTTTCCAGTTCGTCCGCTCTATGCCCAAGGGAATGTGGTCAGCAGGGTAGATCGTATCACCTATGGGGGACTTGCCCCAAAATTCCAATGTTCTGTACTGAGGTCCTTAGCTGGATGAAGGATATTGCCGGAACCTCCCTGTCTCTTGACCGATCGCAAATGCTGCTCAGGGTTCCAGGGGGCAGAGGGAGGAAACCAGTCTCCCGAGAATGTTGGAGAGGCTATGTTGAGAGCTAGGAGGGTTACAATAGCACAAAGATGGAAAAGTAAATCTGCCCCTCCAAGGCGGACTGGATGAACAAACTGTGGGACATCTTAACCCTGGAGAAACTCACTGTAATTGTCAATGACAGAGTGGAAGCTTTCAACGCAGACTGGGGATTGTTCATTATGATATGATATGATATGATATGGCAATTATATTGCGCCTATACACAAGTGTTTCAAGGCACGACGAGGCAAGGCAGGGGAAACAGGGGAAAAAAAAGAGAGAGCAATCCAACCAGGCCAGGTGACATGGAGATCGTGCAAGTGCAGGGGAGGGGGGAAGAGGAAAAGTGCGGGAGGAAAGGGGAGGGGACAGTGCAGTACATAGGATAACAGTAAAATAAATAAAGACAATAAATAATAGATATAAGTGCAGTCAGCTGTTGGCAAGTGCAAGGGTAAGTGAAGACAGCAAGTGTCAAGTGCTAGTAGGGGCTGTAGTGATACAGAAACAGTCCCTGAGTACAAAGGTTGCCAGGGGGGCAGTGCAACTGTGTAACTGGCTGGGAGGGGACCTGGGCCCGAGATAAAAGGGTAGCCAGGTAACCAGGGCAGTTTTAGATGCAGCCAGGAGATTAGCAGGGGAAAGGAGGAGAGAAAGCAGAAGCAAAGAGGAAGGTCTTGAGGTGCTTCCGGATGGTTCTCCTTAAGTTTCAGTGAGGCAGGGAGGCTGTTCCAGAGGGCGGTCCCAGCAGAAGAAACAGATCTACCACCAACTCGCTGCTTGGAGTAGCGACTAACCTTCAGGGTTAGGATGAGTGAAGAGCTTGAGAAGTCAGATATTTAGGAAGAGAGAGTTGAAGGTATTGAGGTCCCAGGCCCCAGAAGGCCTTGTGGGCCCCAGAAGCATTGTGGACAATGCAGAGGGTTTTTAACTTAATCCTCGCTGCCACTGGGAGCCAGTGCAGAGATTTCAGTCCTGGAGAAATACGATCCCTGGGCTTGAGGCCAAGGAAAGTCTTGCAGCCCTGTTTTGGATGAGTTGCAGAGGGCAGAGAGTAAAGGCAGGCAGATTTAGAAAGAGGCTGTTGCAGTAGTCCAGCCGAGAGAGAACCAGAGCTCTGGAGACAGTGATCTTCTGGGGCAAGGAGAGGAAAGGAAGAATACCTCTGAGGAAGTGCAGCTGGTAGTGTGACTTTTTAGAGACGTCATAGATATGAGGAGAGAAGAAAAGGGTGCAGTCAAAGATGACCCTGAGGTTTTTAGCCTCACAGGTGGGAGCAGGAATGTTAGGGAGAATTCTCTGTAAGGCTAATTTCCCAAACCTAGTGAGTCCCCCAGCAGCTTTGCTGGATTTTTTGGAGTTTATTTTTTTCTCTCCTGCTAAGAGTGAGATTCTTTTGCTCCCACTCTTAGACATGATTTGAGGTGTTCCTTCAACTTTCCATGGCCCTCATTACGACCCTGGCGGAAATCGAAAAACGATGGCGGAAATGCAATACCGCCATCGAATAGCGCTCGGTGCGACTATGACCCGTCACCGCAAAGTACGAAGCCATTAGCGACACCGTAGTGAACGGCAACGCTAACTGCACCAAGCACGCGCGCGCGCGCCATGCCAAACCGCAAACACCACCATGGTGCAACGGTACGCCAATTCCGACCCTAGCGGACATGTACCTAACGCCATCAGGCACGGCGTAATGTACCATTCCGCCATGGCGAGAAGTACGGCATCGCGAATCAACCGTAAACGGCCCCACTGAGTGCCTGTACACCGCTCCCTGCCCACAAAGTACAACTCCCCGTAGGTGCAATGAAGCCACAATGCAACCATTGAAATGTACAAGTCACCCATGCATGCCAACGAACAAAAGAAACACAAGAGGGGCCAATGGGAGCTGCAGGGCACAGATGGCACGAATACAGAAGCCATCCCAATGGACATGACCACAGTCCCCCACCAAGAAACGCACGCAAACACAGGCACCTGTGACCAGCAATATTCCGAAAACCACATCATTCCACCAGTCCACCTGGCTGACCGGCATCTGTTACACAAAACCCAATCCCCCGCCCCTGAGCATGACAACATTCAAACTGGCATATTGGCAGCCCCCATCCCTGACCTCACTGGGCTTCGTAGGCAAACGCGCACAGCACAGTACCACGCAACTAAACCCAGAAGCTGGAACCCAATGCAGATCTCCTCACAATACATCGCCCCCCAAATAGGCATATGCCACATCACTTGCAAAGAAAAACGCTACACGGGCCAAATCAGAATAGAAATTTTATGCACATCAAAATCACCAAGCCCATACAGCCATCAGGCCATGAACTCCAAAACACAAATCACCATTGTGGGCTGCTTCCGCAAGAAATGACCAGCCACTACCTGTGTGTCGCCCTGTTCCCCCATGGTACACAGAGCCACATTCACGTACGAAAAGGCAACATGGAAGCGCACAGAACCGCAGGGCCGTCCCAATGGGGAGGCACTAGTCCAGCTGAAAGGCCGAAATGTTGCTCCGAGCCACCAGTACTGCGTAAGGGCATGTGGCCCATTGGCGATCGTCCCATAAGATCGTAATGCTGCTCCACTGATTAACACGAAGCAGCAGGTGTCGGGAGTAAATTCCATCTGCAGGAGTGGCATACAGATGGCAGTGGCAAAAGGGGAGGAGATACCTGTCAACCAAAAGAAAAGAAAAAGAACAGAATGGCCATCAGAACTACATACCAACAACTCACTTCAATGATCACACGAAATCCACAGCCATATGCATGCTAGCCCACTCCAAAGGAACATCACCACCCCAAAACCACTTGCGACTCATAACCATCTATATCGAGGTGCAAACACCATCACAAACGAGTGTCTGAGGGCGCCTCGAGACAGGGAGGGCTCAACAAGGCCAGATGGACGATGGTCCCACTATGGCAGCCCTGCATCACATAGCGTAGGGGAGGCGGATAGATCCCAAGAAGCCCTGTACATGGCAAACTCTGTATCAAATCACCTGCCCATGCATCCATCCATCATTCCCTCATCCCGGGATCAAAATGCCTGAATAATTACTCACATAACATTAGAAACATCCATTGAGTCTGTGCGTTATGCAGCCTGCTAAATCCACAGTGCCCCAGCCCGTAATTCCAGTGTTGTGAAGTAACATGTATTTGGGAACGGACGGCCTCATCGCCCACGTAGCTATTGCGCATCCCAAACTATTCATATCAATCATTGCTCCCTCGCCATGGGCCCTGTCTCAAGGACATAGAACAATAGAACGTTACATTTGCAGTCAGACCTGTGGGCATCTCCTCGCCGCTAGCTGGAAACCGAAAGCGCCGCCCTTCGAATTCCTCATTTGCAACATCACGTCGAAAAGGCATCTGTGGCCGTTTGAAATCACTAATTATTCCATCGAGTGCGGCTGTGTGTGAAAATGGCAACTGCCTTCACCCACGAATGGGACGCCCCGCCCGTCGTTGCAACTCGGTACAGTGATGCATGAGGGCCCACCGTTACTCGAGTACTACGTCCCACTGACCCCTCACAAGTCTGTTCGCGACTGCACAGATAGTATGTGAAACAATGGGACCACAGCAGAATGAACATATCAACCAATCTTACACGGCCATCGGGTACAAATACATGATTGCAATAGCAAGATACAATTCCCCGAATTGCAGCGTTGTGCGCGGGACGTGCTCGGCCAAAGGGGAGAGCAGTTTGCACAGGTGGAATCAATCACCACAGGTGGAGGCCATACAGCCTGAAAACACATAAATTGCACAGCCAGTCTCCTCCCACAACCACACCGAAATGCTACCGGCAGGACTCGCGATGTTGGCCCTGGGGGACCTGATAGCACTGCAAGTGCTCCGACTCCAAGAAGTAGACGAACACCAACTACAACCAGCCGCACGGAGGAGACGCAGGAGGAGGAGGAGGCTAAGGCAGGGCCAGCAAGGCCCACCAGCACAGCCACTACCACCACGCAGGCAGCCCGCAATTCCACGCCTCCGAGCACATCCGTTCAACCTCACTGATGAGCAGATCCACACCCTCTACCGTCTGGACCGGGACACCATAGCCGCCATTGTGGACATGACACAGGCTGACCTTGTCAGCATGATAGATAGCCCAACCGCCATCCCACCCCTACTGAAGGTGGTGTCTGTACTCCACTTCCTGGCCACAGGCACCTACCAGCACACAGTCGGACAGTTGCATGGCATTTCTCAGCCACTGTTCTCACGGACACTATTGCAAGTGCTCGATGCCCTCCTGAAGCACGCAGACGACTACATCTCTCTACCACGCTCGGAGCAGGAAATAACCAACACAAAAGTGGGATTCCATGCACTTGCCGGCATACCGGGTTGCATTGGTGCCATCGACTGCACCCATGTTGAATTGGTCGTCCCACATGCCATGGAGGCCCAGTACCGCAACCGAAAACAATTTCATTCCCTGAATGTACAGATGGTGTGTGACTCCAACAGGATCATTACACATTGTTGTGCCCGATTCCCTGGATCAACCCATGATTCTATGGTCTTGAGGAACTCTACAATACCACGCTACATGGAGCGACACGCAGGGAACAGATCCTGGCTACTCGGTGAGTCTCATTACATGCATGATGATGTGGGGTATGTGAATTGTCAATGACCTGCCAGGAAGGGGGGGGGGGGTGTGCGTACGTATCAATGGCATTCCACATCATACGTTTCTCGTCCACATACAGGTGATGCTGGATATCCACTGAAGAGATGGCTCCTCACACCAGTCCGGAACCCACGGGACCAGCATGAGGAGGACTACAACCATGCCCACTCACGTACCCGTGTAGTCATTGAACAGGCATTCGGCCTACTGAAGACCCGTTTCCGCTGCCTCAGCAGGTCTGGCGGTGCACTCCTGTACCGCCATGAGAAGGTTGCAAAGATGGTGATGGCATGTGTCATGCTCCACAACATGTGCGTACGTAGAAATGTGCCCATGCCCCCTGACGCTGAACTGCAAGCACCTGATGATGGTCATGATGAGGGTGGGGATGTGGCAGCACCTCATGGAGTCTGCGAGGCACCGGAGGCCCGTGACATTCGTCAGCATCTCATTGATGTATGCTTCTAGCACTCACGCCTGGTGGCTGATACATGGACACGGGACTCGTGGCACTGCGTGTGTCTGGGACATGCACAATATGGACTGTACGCCTATGATGGCCTAGTACACAAAGATCAATGTCCACACTTCTCATTGGTTGATCGTGCACTTTTTATGGCATATGTGATATCATGTTGAACACCCTATCGACCCGCCACCCAAGTGAGCCCAACACCCCCCCTCCACCCTCCTACCTCCCCCCCGAACACCAGTGTCCAAAGATGCTCATTGTCAGTGGGCTGTCGCTATTGCATGCCCCCTCTGCGGGTATCAGGGGCACCCCTGCCTGTGGAGCGCAGGTTCCTTCCAGATCTACGTTGGGGGCTGCCCTGGACGGAACTTGCAACGGATGATGTGTCTGCCTGCTCACGTCCATGCATGTCCCTAAGGGTTTGCGAGAGCTCAGTGAGCACACGGCGCACTGCGGCAAGTTCGGCACATACGTCTTTGGACGTCGCATGCAGTTCCCCCCTCAGGCTCTCGGTGCTTCTCTCAATTTGTGCCCTTAGCGTCTCTGTACCTCTCTCCATTTCTGCCCTAAGTGTCTCAGTTGATGTTTCTATGTCTGCCTTAGTGCCCCCACATTCATCGGCATGGTCCTTGAGGAGTGTGGCCAGTTGCTGCTGTTGTTCGATCAACTGGTCGAGGGACTGTTGCCTCTGCTGGGCCATGGCCATTTGCGGGGGTGTCACAGAGGGGCTGTTGACCTCATGTTGCCTTGCCACAGGGCTTGTGGGGGATGGCCAGTCGTCGTCTTGTGGGTGCCCCTGCGTGGTATCCTCATGTTGTACGGGATGGGACAGACAGGGGGATTGGGACAGGTCATGGATGGATCTGACTTCGGCATCCCCGTTTTCTGTGTCCGAGCATGCTGCCATCAATGGGGTGTCACCTATGGTGCTGCTGCCACCAGAGGCAGTGCCTTCTGTGGCATCCATTGGGGGGACCTGTGGTGGTGGTGTTGTGGGCATGCTGGCTGCTGGGGTGCCTGTTGATGTTCCCTCCTCTGTGCTGCCACCTGATTTGTGCTGCTGCCGTGTCTTGATGCGTGCAGCTGAGGTGGAGGGTCTCTGGCCGTTGGTCTTGGCCCTCTTTGCAGGTGTGCTGGTAGGGGTGTCCTGTAGCTCGTCGTTTGGATCGGACCCTGTGGTGGAGTAAAGGAGGGCGAGGGTTATTGATGGGTCAGTGGGAATTGGAATGGCATTGTATCACATGCATTGGGGTGGTACCTGAGGGTGATTTGGGTCGGGGTCTTGGAGGTGCTTTGATTTGTGTGTGGAGTGAGGGTGCAGTTGTTTGGCAGCCTGCAGTTAGGGTGTGCCTGCTGCACGTGTAGTGCGTGTATTAGGGGTTTTTAATTATTTATGTATTTATTGTGGGTTTTGACGTGCGCTTTCAGGCCGATGTGTGTGGACGTTCTCCTGGACATGTGTTTCTGTTGCACTATGTGGACGCATGGTACTTCACATGGATGGACTGTGTGGATTTGGCATTGTTTTATCTGGCCCACCTACCTGAATCTTCGGATGTCTGCACTCCTTTCTCCATCCCTCCGACTCCCTCTATGCTCTCCATTCCGATGGTGGAGGCACAGATTTCTTCCCAGGGGGTCAACTTGATGGGTGATTCAGGACCTCCCCCGGTGGCTGTGGCAATGTTGCGGTTGGCAGAGAGTATGCTGCGGACGCGTATCCGCAGGTCGTCCCATCGCTTGCGGCATTGCTGTGGGGTGCGGGGTGCGGTCCCCACCGCACTTACCCGCTGTGCCACCAGAGCCCATATGGCCTTCTTGTTTGCAAGTGCCGTCCTGGTCATTTGCGTGGAGAAGACGACGGCAGCATTCTCCTGGAGGGTCTCTGTTAGCACGGTGAGTTCCTCACGGGAGAAGTGGACCTGCCGCTTGCGGTCGCACGCTTTCTTCGCTACTTTTCCCATTTTTCTTGGTTTCGCTAGGGTGGTTGACGGGTTGGGGTGTGTTTCAGGGTAGTGATTTTAGTGGTTGTGTGGTTTTAGTGTTTTTATAGGTGTACGCCGGGATGTTTCCCGTTCCGGGCCCATGTTTTAACTTCCGTTTCCGTATATTTCCGGGCACCGTACTTTCCGGTAGGCGCACACTGCGGTGACCGCTAAGAGGGGTGGCGGTATTGCACCTAGGGCGCCGTACGGCGGCGGTGTGGGCCGTTTTGGGGTCATTTCCGCCATCGCGGACTTTGCACTTCCGCCGTGGCGTGGTGCTCGTGCCCGATGGGTCGGAATGGGCCGCACTTTGCTCCTTCGTACAATGGCGGAAACGCTATTTACGCTGTGGCGCTCCGGTCAGTCGCTTTCCGCAAGGGTCGTAATGAGGGCCCATGTGTTTTATGGGCTATGGGGTCTTTTACTCCATAGGGTCTCATGTGTTTTTTTGATGTGGGTTACACAGCACCCTCCGTGCCGTAACCCAGGGGTGTCGTAGCGACCCCCCAACATAGACTCCATACCCTGGAACTGACTACTGTCTCCCAGGGCATGTAAAGTCACCATTGGCTTTGCTAGTCCCAAAATATGAACAGAAACCAGTACAAACCATCATATTGTGGACGTACTGGTCGGGGCAATTTGATTTCCCCGGGGTCTGTTGTTCGAGGGGGCACGTCTCCATCCCCCCGAACGAGTTTTGGCTGGTGGCAGTGGATACTACTTTTTATATTCGACTGCAAATATATCTCTATGGTATTTTCCCATTGTTCGAGGCTACCAACTTTAATTATTTAATTCCTATAGCCTAGAACATACCACCGGTTTATTTAATTCATAATTATTCACTGGTTGGTATTTTTTGCCAGAACTCGATTCTAAAATGGCGTTTGTTTTCTCTTCTGTGACTCCAACCCAAGTCTAGCCCTTTGTTCCACTTTTTGGCGGGCTTCTCCACAGCAGCCTCCAAAAGTGGTGCCACTCTGTCTGGGTACCACAGGGGGGGTGGGAGGGGGTTTAGGCACCCTGGACTGAGTTACCTTGGTAACTCAAGTCGCACTCTTGTGTGACTGGCCCAAGTGGTGAGCCGTCCGGCTCACCACTTAGCATGTTTGATTGACAGCTAGGCTGAGTGAATGGGGGTGTGCTGCATAAAAGCAGGGCTTTGGGGACTGGAACTTCAGAAGTCGCCACAGGACCTAAGAATCTGAGGAGGGAGAAGCTGAGCCGACCTGCAACGACGACACCACCGGTGGAGCCCTGCTGAACCGTCTCACCACTTTTCCCGACGACAGAGGAGATCTCCAGTCCGGAGAGTCTTCTTCCTTTGACTGGTGGGGATAACCAGTTTTGCCTTCTTTTTACCTTCCTGGAGCATCTCGTGGCTGCCTTGCCTGTGCCAAGCACCCCGGCAACCGGAATACCACAGTTTACCACTACCGCAAAGAGAATGGTAGTACCTTTTAACCGGAGGACTCCGCGGCTGGTTTCTTCCCTGGCAGTGCAACGACCTTCATCTTTCTTCCACGGCGAGACCTCTTCTTCCTCTGGACGAAACACCAACTTGCACCTGCTGCCAGGAACAACTGCCCCCGCTGGAGCTCCCTTCACACTTAAGGTACTGTGTACCGCCTGGCCTCCCTTGCGACAGATCGTTCGGGGTGACAGTAAAGCCTCGACTTTCTAACCTGGGCTAGCCTGGGACAACCTAGCTAACTTTTCCTGACTTGAATTTCATCCTTTTTGTGCGAACTATCTACAAGACTCTTTGGGCATAACCCCACTGTGTGCACCTGGACCCCTTCTGCTTGCTCTCTCCAAGAGTGGGCCTTGCAATTGACTTCCTTGCTCTCCAGTAGAACTCTGTCCATCCTGCCTTACTGTGGTTCTTGGTAAAAGTATTGAAACTTGTGTGCTTCCTTAAACTCTGCCTTTTTCCCTCCCTTTCTTTACAACTTATTAGAGTGTCATCTTATGTTAAGCGCTCACCTCTGTCTGAAAATAAGTGGTGTTTCACACTAAGATTTGTCTAATAAGTGAATAGGGTTGTATATATATGATAGTGACTGTGTGTTGAATGTACTTACCTCGTTTTTGCTAGTGTAAACTACAAGTGTGTTTATAAAATAAATAATTATATACTTTTACACCAAAGCTCTGGTCAGTGTTTGTTTGTACTACTGTGTCCCTGTACCTATTGTGTATACTCTGCATACAGCCTAACTCTTCTGGAGGGAAGTCTGACTACTCAGCCACAGCTACCAAGTGAATCTGTGTGGTACAGACTGCGACCAAGTCGATTTACTGCCAAACACCTGTAGTCTTAAATCTTTTGCAGTGGTCCCTAAAGGAACTGCACAGGTTTCTGCCTAACTAGGAAGAGGGCCAAGAGAGGCCGGCCAGAGATTGACAGGAAAGGAGGGAGCAGGTATGCCGATGAGGAGAATCTCTTACTGGCATTAAGGCAGAGATCATCCGCGGCAGACCACTCCTGCATGGCGGAGAGAAGGAGAAGAGGTGGCAGAAGGGAACCTGAAAATGAGTTGAGTGTCATCCGCATAGCACTGAAAGTTGGGGCAGAGAGCGGCAATGAGGTGGGCAATAAGTGCCACGTATTGGTTAAACAGCCAGGGAGAGCGGTAGGACCCCCGGGGAACACCACAGGTAGATGTAGAGATAGAGGAAAGGAAGGATCCAAGTTGGACCAGGGAGGGTCGATCAGAGAGGAAGTAGGTCATCCAAGCCAGGGCCTGATCGGTGATACCCAGGTTGTCACGGAGACAGTTGAGCAGGAGGGCATGCTTGACCATGTCACAGGCAGAAGAGAGATCAAGTAAGATGAGGACACAGGGGTTGTTGGAATCAAGGTTGGAGAGCAGGTCTTCACGGATGTTCAGGAGAGCAGTTTCTGTGCTTCTGGCAGTTCTGAAGCCAGACTGATGGTCATGGAGACAACCAACAAATTCAGAGTGAAGATTAAGCTGGGTGATGGCCAGCTTTTCCAAGAGTTTGCATAGGAAAGGGATAATGGCGATTGGACGATAGTTAGTCGGGCAGGAAGGGTCGGCAGAGGGTTTCTTAAGAAGAGGGTGCCCAAAGGAGTGCTTCAGAGGGGTGGGGAAGACTGCAGTGGTGAAGGAGTGGCTGCAGTAATCAGCCAGAGCAAGGGCCAGGGTGTCAATGTGGTCCTTGATTATTTTGGACGAACAGGGGTGAACCTGTTTTAACGAAACTTTCATAGATAGGACTTCTCTAGAAACCTTGTCTGAGGAGAACAGGGGAAAGGCAGAGAAGGAGGGAGGAGAGGTGGCTGAAGAAGGGCCAGAGGAAGAGCAGGGAGTAAATGGAGGAGGAAGAGAGGAAGAGAGAGAGGACAGGATGTCCTGAGTTTTAGAGATGAAATGGGAAGCCAGGGCCGTGCAGTGGGCCCGGGAGGGGACAGTAGAGGTAGAGACTGCAGCAGGATTGGCCAGCTCCTTGCAGATTTTAAAGAGTTCGGCCAAGTTGATAGATGCTGCGGAGATGCAGGCTTGGATGTGGACCTTCTTCTTGGTGCGGACGGAGAGCCGGTATTGCCTTTGGAGCAGGCGGCAGGACAGTTTGTCAGAGGATGTACCAGAAGCATGCCATTTGAAGCACCCATTCACTCCGATATCAGCCTCAGCCTCCGGTCCCATTGTGAGGAGGGTCTCATGTGTTATGCAAGGTTTGTCTCTGAATGTGGGCTTACCCAAACCTCATCAGGCTTGCGTACTAAGATGTTTGATATTAATCTTTGTGTAGTGCAGGATTTTGGGAAGGGGCGAGGGGCGGTGAGTCGGGATGAAAAAGGAACACTAACCATGGCAAGATGTAAGTGGTATTACTGATGTTCCCAATGCCAAGGACAAATTTAATATAATTGAAGTTTTAAAAAGAACACATACAGGGAAGTAGTGCGACAAGGATGAGGAGGCCCTGTCCCTCCAGAGCATTTCCAGCATCACAACACCACACAAAACTGACCCCCTTTTTGCAGCGAAATCTTATGGCGCTACAAGTATCCAAAACATGGGGAACAAATCTGGTATAATATTACATAAGTCCTATAAACAACATCACCTCCTGTTGGTTACTGGGCGCCCTTACAGCTGCTATTGCCTTCACCAGCTCAGCCCTTGGTTTCAAACACTCCTCGCTGATCCTATGTCCTAAGTATTCAACATCATCCCTTTTATACCCTTTAACAAGTGATGCATGGTTCTTTAGAAAAACCTTGCCACGATACTAGTCCGAATAGTATTCTCCTACACCAGAAAAGTCCCTGCGGGTGTAACAAAAGTATTAAGATCACGACTATCACGGCGTAACACCACTTGATGGTACGCTGAAGCAAGGTCCAGCTTACTCAAATATTTTCACCCCGCTTCCATGGTCACAATCTCCCCTATTCTCGGGAGGGGAAATCCATCCACTACTGTCATGATCACAGCAAAGAGTCCTAGAGTGACACCTAAGAGGAACTGGACATCTGCCTATCACTGCTGGATAGTGGGACAGCAACACAGTGTAGTGGATAGGCTTAAATAGCCACTTCCTGACTCCACAACATGGCTGCCCTAATTGTTCTCCTGTTGGTTCAGAGCAGGTCTATTTGGTAGCACTCCAACTGTATTTAAGCCCCTCCCAGCATGTGTTCAGAGCTTCGCGTCGTATCTGTCAAAGCTAACGTTTACCGATGCCCAGTCACTTCAGTCAAAACTGTAGCTATCGATTTGTTTAACTTCTCAGACCACAATTATGTTTCTAGCAGCAGCGCTCAGTAGGGTTCCTAGTCCGGTGACTGAAAACCTTTTGTAATATCTTTATTCAGTCACAGCAAGTTTATTTTCGGATAGCGCTCCTCGTTCCTGTCAGGCGGCTTGGGCTACGAGCGTGTTGCTGTCAAAATCCTTCCGCGTTAGTGATAGCTGCAGCCAGTTTCCTCACAGCAAGTATTGGCAATTATAGTTGTAAATATTGTAACAGCTGTTTTTCAATTGTATTTTCGAGCGTTGTGTGAAGTGTTTCATAACACTGTTAGTGAGTGGTTTAATTTCCATTCTTTCATTCATTACACGCACCTAGACTAGTTAGACGCACTTAGCGTTTATGTTCTTTTCTATTTAAATATACACTCGGCGAACCTGGTTAGGAACACTAAGCAGTTGTTAGTATTTTAGCTCCACATTAGCTGAACAGCAAAATCCCCAGGTATTTTGACACGTGAAAACATTGTAGGAAGGCATTTCTTAGTTTCCATCCTATTCCCTTGTAGTCACTTAGAGACATGTCAGTCAGGGCTTGTGTTGTAAGAATTCTACCCTGGTTCTGTGACATATTCTGTTCCTAGCGTCATTTTCATTTTTTTTTTATGAGCAATAGTTTTTACCAAATTATTTTAGTGCTGAATCCAGCTCTCCACACAAGTAGCCATCTCAGCATCGCAATTCTTCTAAACTTAAAGCCCCTGCACAGATGCAGGATGGAGAGCTAACCCCAAAAAGAATATTAGGTAAGATAACTAATGTAAAGAGAGTTTTGCAAGTAAACTAGAACCTAAACCAGTTGCTGTATTTTAAGGTTTGTTCCACACTCACACCAAGGAAATTATTGTGTATTATAATAGGTCAACCTTGTCACAGAAGAAGTTGTAGATTGTTAAACATCGCTAGCTGAGAAGAGTCATTGAAATTGTTTTTGTGCATGTTCCCGCAGAGTTAAGGTAAGCGTTACAACTACTACTTCTTTGTTCAAACCTCTAGGGTCTATGCTTAAGCGCACTTGCCCGCTTGGTTGTGCAGCACAACAATGGGCGAAACCCATTCCGAAGCCTCCACTGGTTCAATCACCTCTGTCTCTTCTAATCTCCTAATTAATTTCAAACATACCTCTTTCCTCATTTTATTAATATCGGTACAGTACTTACTTTTGCTACCTTAGGCTTAAAACCAGCCTTAAGTTTGATGCAGTGACAAATCCCTCTCAGGCAGCCAAACTCATCGCAAAATACATCTTTGTATACATCCTCAGGTACAGCCAGCTTGTCATCACTGACCAAAGCACTTTGCCCCAGAATGCTGAGGTCTACTTCAATTCCAATTGCACTCTTTTCATATCAGCCCAAAATGCTCCCTTCCCTTTCAGAGAAATATATTTTGGCTACCACGGTTTTGCCCTTGCACTCCAACTCTCCTATTATCTCCATGCATGAGTCCCATTTGCGCTTGCTTCCACCAAGGGTTGTGGCAACTTCGTACCCCTGACTTTCTGTTCCCATACCTTTTTTTTCCTTTATAGTGTAATCCGAACCTGCATCTACTAACACGGAGACAACCCCATTCACAAAAACCGTAGGGTTTTTCACTTATCTTGGCCTTTGCCCCCACTTGGCTCAGCGACCAGCTTACAGCTTCAGCTCGGCCATCACAATCATTTCCATTGTGCTCACACTCACCAATTTCGTTAACACCAGTATTGGCAAAATGTTTCCAACATCCAGCAAAGTGTCCCTGTTTTCCACACTTATGACAAAGAGCCTTGAGGCCAGGACAAGCTGCATTAATTGCAAAATGAAAGGTGCTTCCACCCTAAAAACACCTTTTTACATCCACATCCTTCCCTTTCTGGTTCTCCGTAAAGCTGTCTGGTGGTCTTGGTTCAGTAAAGTCCTATTTTGCTCTGATTAACTTTACTGCCAACAACGGCACACAGGGCCTCATTCCAAGTCTTCCCCTAGAACGGCAGCAAAACCAGCATGCCGTTATTAACTTTTCCAGTGGGGCATAATCATTGGTGCACTATGAGTCCGCGGGCACACCCACAACCCCCTGCCGGAAGCGGTAATACCAGCATGCCAGTATTAGTGGACAGGAATAATAACCTGCTGGCAATACCGGCAAAAAATGCTGTTAACGCTTATGGCAAAAAACGTACCAGCGCTGAAAACAGAATCACCACTGAAAAGGGAAGGCCTGCACCGGCCATTCATTTAAACTGATTCCCACTGAATCTACCTGTTCCTTCAGCCATCCAGGCTCAGAAGCAAGCCACAAGCATGTCACAGGACCAGAGGACCCCAGTCAAAGAATCCTGGCTCAGAAAACCTACATTCTCTGATGCAGAGCTGACCGCATAAGTGAACACTGGGAGCAGGCAGCGCAAAACAAGCACACAGCGCAAGACTGCCATATGGAGTGAGGTGGTGGCAAGCTTGACGGCCATGGGAACTGTCCACCTCACAAACAGGGACTTTCGTAAGAGGTGGGATGACTTCAACGCCATGGTCTGTAGTGCAATCACCAAGCACTGGAGCGAGTGTACAGCCACAGGGGAGGCACTGTGGACCCCCTTTGCCTCATGCCATGGGAGGCGTGAGCCAGCAGCATACTCTATATGGAGGGAATAGAGGGCATCAGAGGCACTGGAGGAGACGGTAGTAAGTACAGCTGCATAAAGTTGTGCATGGGACACACACCTCATGGCATGGGTGGAATGTACGACTCCTGACCTGTGGGCCAAATTGCTAACAACCTGTCTCACTTCCCCAACAGGTACCCTCTCCTCAGACAGTGAATACGCTGGACCCTCAAATGCAGCAACCACAACAGCCCCCACCCCTACAAAGGGCAAACCACCCGCAAGCCAGAGCAAGCAGCAGGGCAGTACTGCGGTCCCAGCCCAACTACCAGCCGTAGCACCTTTAGCAGCATAGCCTCCCCCGCAACACCTGCAGCAGCCCAGCCTCTTCCACCAACACCTGCAGCAACCCAGCCTCCCCACCAACACCTGCAGCAGCCCAGCCTCCTCCACCAACACCTGCAGCAGCCCAGCCTCCTCACCAACACCTGCAGCAGCCCAGCGTCCTCCACCAGCAGCCGCCGCTGTGGAGTCCCAGACCAGCACTGATGGTGAAACCACACACATGCCTGTGGACAGTGTGCCCCCGCACCATCACACCATCATCACATTCACATGCATCACGTCCCATGGCCAATGTGCCTTACATCAAAGGCAAAGAGGAGGAAGAGGATGAGGATTAGGAGGAGCACGAGGGGGACACAACACCTGGCTTCAGCCCAGCTCTGCCCCCAAGCACGCACAGTCCACCTACACTGGCAGAGTCCAACCTAAGGGCAACACGGGCACTGTCAACATTGAGAGGCAGCAGGTGGACATACAGGCTATTGCAGGCCAACAGCTTGCCGAAATGCTGGCAATGCATAACTGCATGTAGATATGCTCCTGGTGCGCTGCCTGGGCCATACCACTGCAGCAATGGTGACACTGGGCCAAAGGGTCCATGAACATTCGGATGTTACATCTGCATCGGCAAAGGCACTAAAGCAGGCCATGCAGTTAACCCTGCAATATATACATGCATAGGTATTGGAGCCCTCCACCTCGGCAAACACCCAGTGAGGGCTCACTTGAGAGAGCACCAAGGCGCTGTTCACTGCACCACCTCATCACCAGGATTCAGGAACAGGATCCAAAGTCAAAGTGCCCACGTAAATTAATCATGGGCACATCTAGGGTGTAGTTGTGGTGGGTGCTTGGGGAGGGGGTAGTGTTGGTGGGTGTTTGGGGAGGGGGTAGTTGTGGTGCATGCTTGGGGAGAGGGTAGTGTTGGTGGGTGTTTGGGGAGGGGGTAGTTGTGGTGGGTGCTTGGGGAGGGGGTAATTGTGGTGGCCGCTTGGGGAGGGGGTAGTGTTGGTGGGTGTTTGGGGAGGGTGTAGTTGTGGTGGGTGTTTGGGGAGGGGGTGGTGTTGGTGGGTGTTTGAGGAGGGGGTAGTTGTGGTGGGTGTTTGGGGAGGGGGTAGTGTTGGTGGGTGTTTGGGGAGGGGGTAGTGTTGGTGGGTGCTTGGGGAGGGGGTAGTGTTGGTGGGTGTTTGGGGAGGGGTTAGTGTTGGTGGGTGTTTGGGGAGGGGGTAGTTGTGGCGGCCGCTTGGGGAGGGGGTAGTGTTGGTGGGTGTTTGGGGAGGGGGTAGTTGTGGTGGCCGCTTGGGGAGGGGGTAGTGTTGGTGGGTGTTTGGGGTGGGGGTAGTTGTGGTGGCCGCTTGGGGAGGGGGCAGTGTTGGTGGGTGTTTGGGGAGGGGGTAGTTGTGGTGCGTGCTTGGGGAGGGGGTAGTGTTGGTGGGTGTTTGGGGAGGGGGTAGTGTTGGTGGGTGTTTCGGGAGGGGGTAGTTGTGGTGGGTGTTTGGGGAGGGGGTAGTGTTGGTGGGTGCTTGGGGAGGGGGTAGTTGTGGTGGCCGCTTGGGGAGGGGGTAGTGTTGGTGGGTGTTTGGGGAGGGGGTAGTTGTGGTGGCTGCTTGGGGAGGGGGCAGTGTTGGTGGGTGTTTTGGGAGGGGGTAGTGTTGGTGCGTGCTTGGGGAGGGGGTAGTGTTGGTGGGTGTTTGGGGAGGGGGTAGTGTTGGTGGGTGTTTGGGGAGGGGGTAGTGTTGGTGGCTGCTTGGGGAGGGGGTAGTGTTGGTGGGTGTTTGGGGAGGGGGTAGTGTTGGTGGGTGTTTGGGGAGGGGTTAGTGTTGGTGGGTGTTTGGGGAGGGGGTAGTTGTGGTGGCCGCTTGGGGAGGGGTAGTGTTGGTGGGTGTTTGGGGAGGGGGTAGTTGTGGTGGCCGCTTGGGGAGGGGGTAGTGTTGGTGGGTGTTTGGGGAGGGGGTAGTTGTGGTGGCCGCTTGGGGAGGGGGCAGTGTTGGTGGGTGTTTGGGGAGGGGGTAGTTGTGGTGCGTGCTTGGGGAGGGGGTAGTGTTGGTGGGTGTTTGGGGAGGGGTAGTGTTGGTGGGTGTTTGGGAAGGGGGTCGTTGTGGTGGGTGCTTGGGGAGGGGGTAGTGTTGGTGGGTGTTTGGGGAGGGGGTAGTGTTGGTGGGTGTTTGGGGAGGGGGTAGTGTTGGTGGGTGTTTGGGGAGGGGGTAGTTGTGGTGGCCGCTAGGGGAGGGGGTAGTGTTGGTGGGTGTTTGGGGAGGGGGTAGTTGTGGTGGCCGCTTGGGGAGGGGGTAGTGTTGGTGGGTGCTTGGGGAGGGGGTAGTGTTGGTGGGTGTTTGGGGAGGGGGCAGTGTTGGTGGGTGTTTGGGGAGGGGGTAGTTGTGGTGCGTGCTTGGGGAGGGGGTAGTGTTGGTGTGTGTTTGGGGAGGGGGTAGTGTTGGTGGGTGTTTGGGGAGGGGGTAGTTGTGGTGGGTGTTTGGGGAGGGGGTAGTTGTGGTGGGTGCTTGGGGAGGGGGTAGTGTTGGTGGGTGTTTGGGGAGGGGGTAGTTGTGGTGGGTGCGTGGGGAGGGGGTAGTGTTGGTGGGTGTTTGGGGAGGGGGTAGTTGTGGTGGGTGCTTGGGGAGGGGGTAGTGTTGGTGGGTGTTTGGGGAGGGGGTAGTTGTGGTGGCCGCTTGGGGAGGGGGTAGTGTTGGTGAGTGTTTGGGGAGGGTGTAGTTGTGGTGGGTGTTTGGGGAGGGGGTAGTGTTGGTGGGTGTTTGGGGAGGGGGTAGTTGTGGTGGGTGCTTGGGGAGGGGGTAGTGTTGGTGGGTGTTTGGGGAGCGGGTAGTGTTGGTGGGTGCTTGGGGAAGGGGTAGTGTTGGTGGGTGTTTGGGGAGGGGGTAGTGTTGGTGGGTGTTGGGGAGGGGGTAGTGTTGGTGGGTGTTTGGGGAGGGGGTAGTTGTGGTGGCCGCTTGGGGAGGGGGTAGTGTTGGTGGGTGTTTGGGGAGGGGGTAGTTGTGGTGGCCGCTTGGGGAGGGGGTAGTGTTGGTGGGTGTTTGGGGAGGGGGTAGTTGTGGTGGCCGCTTGGGGAGGGGGCAGTGTTGGTGGGTGTTTGGGGAGGGGGTAGTTGTGGTACGTGCTTGGGGAGGGGGTAGTGTTGGTGGGTGTTTGGGGAGGGGGTAGTGTTGGTGGGTGTTTGGGGAGGGGGTAGTTGTGGTGGGTGCTTGGGGAGGGGGTAGTGTTGGTGGGTGCTTGTGGAGGGGGTAGTGTTGGTGGGTGTTTGGGGAGGGGGTAGTTGTGGTGGCCGCTTGGGGAGGGGGTAGCGTTGGTGGGTGTTTTGGGAGGGGGTAGTTGTGGTGGCCGCTTGGGGGGGTAGTGTTGGTGGGTGCTTGGGGAGGGGGCAGTGTTGGTGGGTGTTTGGGGAGGAGGTAGTTGTGGTGCGTGCTTGGGGGGGTAGTGTTGGTGGGTGTTTGGGGAGGGGGTAGTGTTGGTGGGTGTTTGGGGAGGGGGTAGTTGTGGTGGGTGTTTGGGGAGGGGGTAGTGTTGGTGGGTGTTTGGGGAGGGGGTAGTTGTGGTGGGCGTTTGGGGAGGGGGTAGTTGTGGTGGGCGTTTGGGGAGGGGGTAGTGTTGGTGGGTGTTTGGGGAGGGGGTAGTTGTGGTGGCCGCTTGGGGAGGGGGTAGTGTTGGTGGGTGTTTGGGGAGGGGGTAGTTGTGGTGGGTGCTTGGGGAGGGGGGAGTGTTGGTGGGTGTTTGGGGAGGGGGTAGTTGTGGTGGGTGCTTGGGGAGGGGGTAGTGTTGGTGGGTGTTTGGGGAGGGGGTAGTTGTGGTGGGTGCTTGGGGAGGGGGTAGTGTTGGTGGGTGTTTGGGGAGGGGGTAGTTGTGGTGGCCGCTTGGGGAGGGGGTAGTGTTGGTGGGTGTTTGGGGTTGGGGTGGGTGTTTGGGGAGGGGGTAGTTCTGGTGGCCGCTTGGGGAGGGGGTAGTGTTGGTGGGTGTTTGGGGAGGGGGTAGTTGTGGTGCGTGCTTGGGGACGGGGTAGTGTTGGTGGGTGTTTGGGGAGGGGGTAGTGTTGGTGGGTGTTTGGGGAGGGGGTAGTTGTGGTGGGTGTTTGGGGAGGGGGTTGTTGTGGTGGGTGCTTGGGGAGGGGGTAGTGTTGGTGGGTGTTTGGGGAGGGGGTAGTTGTGGTGGGTGCTTGGGGAGGGGGTAGTGTTGGTGGGTGTTTGGGGAGGGGGTAGTTGTGGTGGGTGCTTGGGGAGGGGGTAGTGTTGGTGGGTGTTTGGGGAGGGGGTAGTTGTGGTGGCCGCTTGGGGAGGGGGTAGTGTTGGTGGGTGTTTGGGGAGGGGGTAGTTGTGGTGGGTGTTTGGGGTTGGGGTGGGTGTTTGGGGAAGGTTGAGTCAGTACCAGTTGCATTTATTTCTATAAATAATTTTCACTTGCAGCAATGAGTGTACATCATTGGATGCATTTGTTTATTGTGTGCAATTACTACTAAAGGTTGCATGGATAGTGATACTGGTTGTCCATTTCAGAAGACGTTCTCTATGAGTTGCTTGAGTGCATGTAGCCCAAGCCTGGCCTGGACTCTGCACGCTCAGTGTAACAAACCTACCATAGTGTTGGACATATTTCTAAGACTAAACCTACATTTTCTGTGCATTACAGTAACATGGATTCCGCTGCATGACACTACAGTTGCTGCCTCATTGATCACATCTTCGACCTTGTTCTGCCATGTTCACCGCTTCACTTCTCGTAGAGGGGTTACTGGTATACTTTATCGCTCTTCTTTCTCTGTTATTTCCTCTCCTCTTGTTCTTCCGTCTTATTCTTAATTTGAATTTATAAAATCTTCTCTAAACCTTTTCCTATCTCTTTTATTGTTGTCTATCATCCTCCTGGTCCTATTTGCTCTTTTTGCGAAGATGTTGGCCATCTTTTGTCTCACATTGTGCCTACCCCTATCTCTGTTGTATTGTTAGGGGACTTTAATCTTCACGTGTCCTCAACACACTCTACTTTTCCTTTTCTTTCTGTTCTTGGCTCTCATTTCCTACTCCCTCTGTCCACCCCCCATCACATGCGTCTGACTCCTCTCTTGGTCTAATTTTCATCTTGACTTTTATGGCCTCTCCTGTGCGATCTCTCCCAGTTTATCTTTCAGAACATTATTTGCTTTTTTCTGTCCTTTTCGGCAGTAACGTTCTTTCGATGTGATTTACGTAATTTCAACACTTCACTTTTTAACACTGCTTGTACGTCCGCTCTTTCTTCTTCTTCTTCTTCTTCCTTTTCACTGCTTAACGCTGATGAGGCTGTGTCTTTTATTTCCTCATCTCTTTCCACTAGCCTTGATCAACATTATCCCCTGTCCTCTTTTCATTCCACTCGTAAACCTTCCCAACCTTGGCTTTCTTCTCACCTGTGCTCTATGCGCCGTCTTCTTTGTCATTTCGAAAGGCGTTGGCTTAAGACCAAATTAATGTCTGACCACTCCTCTTATTTCTCTTATCACGCTCTTTATGAGGACTGTCTGCTAAGCATCTTTACTACTCTGACCTTCTACACTCACAGTCCACTCACCCTATGGGTCTTTTTCAAACCCTTGCACGGCTTCTTTCTCCTCCCACTTTAGATCATTCTGTTAACTCTACTCTATCAGCCTCTGACTTTGCTCAGTTCTTGTCTTCTAAAGTTCTCTTCGTCAGGATATTGAAGCTTCTAATTCACATGAAGTACTACCCTCTCCTATATCCATTCCTCTTGCCTCCATAGCTCACGTTGCTCCGGTCTATAAATCTGAAGTACTTCTTTTACTGGTTAAATCTCACCATACTGCTTTTCCACTGATCCCATTCCTTCTGCACTTATTCCTTAAGTTTGCTGTTTCTTTTACCTTATCTTGTTTCCTTTTTTAATATATGTCTTTCCACTTCTACTTTTCCTGCATCATTCTAACATGCATCTATTATCCCGATCCTTAAGAAACCCACTGCTGATCCTCTGATTGTCTCTAATTTTTGCCCTATCTCTCATGTCTTATCTTTCTAAACTTCTTGAACAGCTCGTCTACTCTCAGATTTCCATGTTTGATTCCAATTCTTCTATTCTACCCAAATTTCAGTCTTGTTTTCATCCTTTTCATTCCACAGAAACTGCTCTTCTTTCTGTGTTGAATTCTCTTCTTTCTGCACAATATTCTAAAACACTCATCTTTTCTTATTCTTCTATATATATCGGCTGCTTTCGACACTGTTGATCACTCGTTACTTCTGGCTTCACTTTCTCTTTTGGTCTAACAGGCAGTGTCTTAGTCAGGTTTCACTCTAATCTTTCTAACAGAAAGTTTTCTGTCTCTTGGGTGGGTAAATCCTCTGACTCATTTTCACCAGCCTATAGAGTGCATCAAAGTTCGGTTATGGGCCATTTTCTATTCTATCTTCATCTTATCTCGCGGTCATTATTTCTTCCTTTGGGCTATCTCACCACTTTTATGCTGAAGACACCCAAATATTTCTTTCCTTTTCTTCTTTTTCTCCTGAAAGTCATCTGATTGCTTAGTTGGTATTAAATCTTGGATGTCTTCCCACACCCTTACCTTCAATGCTGGGAAAACGGAAGTACTGTTTTTTCCGGCTAAAACTCTTGCTCCCCACCTTCCACGTTCTTTTATATAATTTCCCCATCTAAACTCCCAATCTCACTTATGGCTCATAATCTTGGTCTCTACTTTGATACTAATCTCTCTTTCTCTTATCACATTTCATTGACCTCTCGTTCCTGATGCTTTCACCTCCATAACATTCGTAAGGCTCGTCCATTTCGTACTTTTCAAGCATCTAAACTCTTAATTTCTTCTTTAATCTTTTCTCAACTTTTTTACTCTTCGACTTCCCTGTTTGGCCTCCCTAACTCTCGTCTTGCACCTCTTAAATCAGTTTTCAATTCCTCCATCTGTCTCCTGTGTCTTCTCTCATTTTGGGACTCTCTTCTTCTGCCGCAACACTTGGTTGGCTACCCTTTCATTCTCAAATGAAATTACATTTTCTCAGCCTTGTTTTCAAATCTCTTCATGGTCTTGCTCCCAGCTATCTCACTACACTAATACCTTTCTATATTCCTTCTCGTTCTCTTCGCTCCTCTTCTCAATTCCTACTCTTAGCTCCCGGCCCCTCCTGTGCTCAGTCTCGTTTTCGTTCCTTTGAACTCCTTGCCCCTCTTTACTGGAATCCTCTTCTACTTTTTCTCTGCTCTATTTCTGTCTATTCAATTTTCCGTGGTTCTTTGAAATCTCATTTACTCAAACATACATGAGTGATCTTTTTCTGGTTTTAACTGTTTATTAGTTTTTATTCTACTGCTCTTTCAGACAGCGCATTGGTTTAAGGCGCTTAATAAAATACAAATAAAATGCAAAAATACAAATACAGTGTGTAGATGTGTGCCACCTGCGGGCATTGCATTATTCTCTTCAGGAACTGGTATGTCCACATCTGGGGCCAGGGGTATGACATATATGTTGTGCAACATGGCACATGCAGGTACTATCTTGCCCACCTTGTCCGGCCTGTACACAAGCACACCCACTGTCCGGGGTAGGCATCGGAAGCGTGCTTTCCACAAGCTGAAGGTACGCTCAATTGCCACCCTGGTCCTGATGTGGGCCCGAATATATGCCAGCTCCTGTGGCGTCTGGGGATTCCTCGAGGAGTCATCGACCGCGGAAGCTGTGGATATCGAGAGTCAACTGCAAGGGGGATAGACAAAAGAGTATGTCATTGGGTACTGTGGATGGGTTCATCATTACATCAGTTTCACAATAGTCAGCCCGTGATGGCATGTCACATGTGGCAGCCCACTACGACAATTCACATTTCAGTATATGCACATGGAGCGTACTACTAAAGGGGGGGGGGGCCTGGAGCAGACTTGGCACATCTTGCACACAGCCAACCATTTTTTTTGTCGACGAGTCTTTACAAAATTATAAAAATACATACACAACGCATTATAATTCAGTAAGAACAACATTTCAATTGTGGCAAATTGTAAACTAAATATTACATTTCTCTCAAATTGACAACTTTACACTTAATAAGATTTATCTTTTGATCCTCAACCCTTTTCCATTTTTATGGTTACAGATATTAGGCAATGATTTCACAGATGTTCAATACACATACCACCGCAAATACTAACGCAGCATTAGAGCCCGATACCCGTCTGTCCCAAAAAAGTTCTGAGATAAGATTTTCTTTGTATCGCACAAACTTCCTGAAGAGTACTAGCCGTGAATTCCATGTCCCTTCGCAGTCCATCAACAAATGCCTAAGTGTTTGTTTCGCTGGATGAGCGCAGACTATACAAAGCTGCTTAACTTGGTCTCCTTGTTTTTTCGCTTTTCCAGCACTTCTCCACAATATACAAGGTTTAACCTTATTCTTAAGAAATCATGGCATATCCTTCTCTCAGAAAATGTCATGAGATAACTGGAAAGGCAACCTATTTTTTTTCACCCTGTAAAAAGGGATTTGTGAGAGAGACCATTCTCACTTTCTCAACTGTTTCTATCCAGTCAATGGATTCTAGCTTCTTCTTAATTTTTAAAGGCTTGCAGATGAGGGTGTCTATATTGAGGTCAATTTTAGAGAGGAATTTTCTCACCTTATTTTCTAACGATGCCAAGTGACACCTAATATCTTCATAGAGAGTGGTCTTTTTTCCAATAATGATCTCCTGGTATAAGGAGATTAACCTCCAATTTACCATGCATCCCAGTGATTTAGGGCCCAGTTCAAACCTAAGACTCTCACTGGGTGTGCAGGCAGGGAGACCTAATACCCTCTTCCATAGCCTACCCTTGACTGCGGCCCAGTTAGTGAACCAAAGTCGCACATAGCCAATAATTGTAGCAGCCATGGGTCATGCCTAACAGGTCGCGTCTGGTACACATGGCATTTCGTGTCGATTGCGCCTATCCATTGTTCCCATGGTCAATGGGGCAGTTTTACTTAAACGTGCATGTCGCCTGTGTACATCACTTGATGGATTGATGTGCATGGTGTACTGGTCACATGCCATGTTCATTGCTACTATTGCGTCCCTCTGATGCAGTTCATTAGAGCAACATGGTATGTATGGCAGTGTGATGCAGTCACTGACACAGTGTTCACCCCATGTGTTTGATTCCCATTGGTGGGACATGGCCCTGTACCTTACCCCAGTCCATCAGCACGCACAATGGGTGCCTGGGGCTTGGCAGGCCATGCTAGCGCCCAGTATGCCATTCTGCAGATTGTCAATAATTTGTATGTGTCCTTCTGCTTACCCACCGGCCTTGGCGATTGGGTGTGTTGTCGCATGTTGTATCTGCACCTCCTTAATGGCCCTTGGCACCCCATTACACATACTTTGTATGCCCTTAGGCAACCATGCTAACCCAGTTGCAGTCCATGCATATTGTGGGTTGTGCACTGTTGCATTGTGGTACCTGTGGTCCAGTGTGTATGTCTGGCCTGTTTGGGTTGCATGGTTTGGCCATTCACTGCGTCGTGTGTCATGTCCTATTACAGTGGCCTGCAGCTGGTGGGTGTCTGGGTCTGGTGCCTATGTGGACTTCTCTGGGACATGTACTCATCCAATGCCCAGGTATGTTGGCCTCTGTGCTCCTCCATATACGCTGGCAGCATGCTGTTCCCCAGGACCAGGGTATCTTGGGTTGAACCATTGAACCGGGCACAGCAGTGGGTGATCATGAGGTCTGCATCATAGGTAACCTGGACATTGAGTGAATGATACTGCTTCTGGTTCCTGTAGCCTTATTCCAAGGACTGGGGTGCCACCAGAACAACGTGCGTGCAATCCAGGGCAGCCACTACATTGGGCATGCCTGCAATGGCATAGAATCTTGCCTTAGTGGCGTTCACCTGTGACAGGGTGGTGAGGAGTGCAATATGCTGTCCAACTTGCAGCAGGAGTGCATCCAACCCCTCGACCATCAGTTTTGAGAATGCAGGCTGCAAAATGCTGTGCATCTGGCTCACAGTGTGTTGGAATGTGCCTGTGGCAAGGAGGTGCAGGACAGACAACAGCTTTTCCAGCGCTGGTGTGGCTGCCCTGATGCCAGTCCTGCTCACAATATCTTCCTGGATCTTCCTGGATCATGCTGAGGATATATGCAAAGCTCTCCCTGTTTAGGTGGTACAGGGAGAGGATTTGCATGCCATTGAGGGTTCATGGTGTGGACCGAACACGGGGTATGGGTGCACGCCTTGCATGGTGCCTCCTCCTCACATTTCTCATCCTCCCGTCCGTTGCCTCTTGGGGGCCCTCTGGTGATCCTCCAGCCCCTGAAGCACTATGTTGGCCTGGAGCAGCTGCATGCCGATGCTGACTGCAGTCAGTGGCAGCATTGTGGTGTTTGGAAGTGTGCCAAAATATGTCATCCCTTGTGAGCGCCTGCGTCCTTTTGTAGGCTAATTAATGTGTAGGTCAAATAGTATCTCAAGAATGTTCAATAATTGGACTTAAATCAATATTGTGTCGCTTTAGTGAAATTTTCAGCAAATTGCCCCTATGCCAACATGTGTTTCAACCAATCGGTCTTTATCAAGACAGGGCTATTATGACATATATCAAGTTCAATGATCATCACATTTCCATATTGACCAAAATTAAATTGTAAGATAACACCCATAATATGTCACAAATTAGAAGATGCATGCCAATATTGCATCATGGTATCAAATACATAAATCAAATTAAAGCCCGAAAACAAGGGGTTGGTGAGGGGGGGGGTTGGTGAGGGGAGGATTGGTAGGGAGGAGAAACAGACGATACATACATTCAGATTAGTAATAATTCACTGATTTTTTACCCCGTTGCCTCAGGGATATTACTTGATGATGGGAGTGTTATTGGGTCCTTCACCGACTATTATTCTGTGTCACCTTAGTAATACATGTAATGATTGTGCTAAGTTCAACTAGCTCTCCCATTTAGAGTCATATAATCCATTCCGTTAGGGTACCTCATACTATTCCATGCACTAGTAGGATCAGCCATCACCTGTTAGATGTGTATTGTGCCTAGGCAATAGCTGTTAAATAAGAGTATTTCCCCTATATTGTGTTAATTATTGTATTGAATGAACTGCAAGTCAGCTCACCTTGTTTATTAAGAGTAACCCTTTGAAATTGCTGTTGCATGATTTCCTCATGGAATCCTGTAAATCCAAACTTCATATTAACCATTCACCTGTATTACCATTGTAATCTATCACAATGATTCCAATATTCCAAGCCCCCCTATCTATTTGCAATAATCCAACCGGTTACTTCCAAGTATTACAATATCCATTCATCTGTTTTACCATTATTTATTTATTTATTTTGATATTTGTATAGCGCTGCGAACCCGGAGGCATCTAGGCACTTTTTGCATAGGCTGGTTGGTTACAGGAGTTGCTTACATAATACGTTACATACTTAAATTACAGTGGTTACATCTTGCATTAGATTACGGTCTTACATATTAGTTTACCTACATTGGTTACAGTGGTTGCATCTTGCATTAAGTTACAGTCTTACATAGTAGGTTACAATCTTTGGTTACAGTGAATGAATCTTGCATTAGTTTACGGTAGTTATACATTACATCAGGTTACTATGTGCCGGAGAAGTACTGTATCGAATGCAGAGATTTAATAGACCAACGTAGTAGACCCCACAAACCACCTACAGAATTTATCCTAGAGTGCATCCGTTTGGCGATGACCGAAGATTTCTTCCTGCATAAACCCCAATTGTATGAAGGAGAGGGGAGTCAGCATGAAGACATTTGCCCTCGATGTTGACAATTTATACATGGCCAACTATGAACAAAAATACATTTCAGGGAGTACGAGCACATTAGAACAACATCCAGATCCCCGCCAGCACCTGATGGTCTGGCAGAGGTACATAGATGGTTCATACAGAGGTTCATTGTATGGAGGGAGTCGACTGATTCCCTTTTAGAATTTCATGAATGGTTAAATACATGTAACGATAACATCAGATTCACCATCAAGTTGAGTAAGACAGAAGTAAGCTTTCTGGACCTCATGATCAAGAAATCAGAGGGCAGACTGGAGACAGCAATATATAGGAAACCCACAGACAAGAACACTTTGCTACATTATTCAGGCTTCCACCCGGCGGGATTATGACAACATTTCCCATTTGGAAAATGTTTGAGAATCTGCCGGAATTGTACTGAAAACGAAGAATTTGTTAAACATGCAGCTCAACTGAAAAAAAGGCTATCTGAGAGAGGGTACCCCAAAAAAACTAGTAAGAGACCATCTGAAGAGGTGAAAGCAAGCGTCCCCCAACAGCACGATCCTCCCCGCGATGAGAGACAATGAAGGACTCTCCCAAAATGGGAATAAGGCCAAGACAGAGTGCGGGTGAGCGTAAATGGGAGTTTATCAATCAGAATTGGGCATGCAAAGAACTCTGCAAACTCCGAGAGCGCTCTGTCTGACAATAGCAAAGACAGGCGTATATATTTACAAAAAACGTCATCAAAACCTACATACTATAGGGGGCACAAGTTCATTGGGATTGGGTGGCGACGACTAACTATAGGTGCTGCTGCGGTGTGGTTGGTCTTGGCTGGAGGACGTCACTGGTCACCCTCGTGGGTTGGGCTGGGCCTGGCAGGTCGGCTTGAGTTCATCCGGGCGGTGTTGGTGTGCCGAGGCGGCCTGTGGCAGAGATGAATGCCTTTTCTGACTTACTTGCCCTCTGCCATGCACACTGCAGTCATTCAGTCATTTACAGTTTTATTCTCTTTAGTAAATCTTTTAATAGGTTAAATGCAACACAGGAGGAATGCACCTTGTGAGGGATCTGGAGATAATATATCGTGGCCTGGTTACTTGTGATCTGTTGACCGGGACCATAGGTCGAGGGGCTAAGCTTCGGGGACTGGGGCGGGTGGTACAGGTCTCTCTGTCTTGTTAGAAGTGATTATGGATGTTTCGCTGTGTGTTGTCAAAGTGTTGGGTGTCCTGATTGCACAGGGCCATAAGTCTGAGACAGTCCGGTGGGTTGTGGGGTTTATGAGGGGGCGCTTGAGTTTAAACTAAGGTTTACTGCTGTGCTGTAAATAATGCAGGTGGCTGGCCGCGGCCTTGGGTACTGGAGTGGGGCTACAAGTCTTTGAAGCGACTCCAGTCGGGTCGGGGGAGGCGTGATAGCGCAGAGCGGGGGCTCTGTTCTCCTGTCTTGGCAGCCTTCTGAGGGAGGGAGGGGGATACATCGAGACCTTGTACGCTTTCACAAAGGTATCTCCCTCGTGCGTTGCTGAATGTAAGTAAAGACATTGCAAACATTTGAATACTTTCTATAATACTTATTTAAAATCACTTCGAAACATGCATTTAACCTTTGCTGGGTGCGTTTCGATTATACCCAGTTCGAGCATCATATTTGTACATTAGACTCTAGCAGCTACAGTGTTTCAGTTACATGCATATACATTCGTAGTAAATGAGGTAGTGGTTAGATAAGTGGAGTACATAGAAAACGACCCGCCACTGTACGTGACGGTGGTGGCATATGAGGGGCTCAGACATTCACACATGATACGTGCACTCTCGCGCATTCTTTACATGGGTTCATAGTATAGTTGCATCCGCTTTCTCGTGTACTCTAGCAGCATTAGCTTTGGTTATGGCGCGAAACCACGTGAGGTAGGCTGCCCAGTGATACACGCAACGAACAGATCCCTGGAGCGTTCCTTTATCATTGGCATCCACCTGCAATGGTGCGAGCTTGCCATAACTTATATCATGGGAGCATACTTTCTCATTTTAATACCTTCTACGGCGTTTGTATCTTGTGGAAGAAAGAAATAATGCAAAAGGTCTTAACATTAATGCATAAAGACTGTCTGCCATCTGATGACCATATTACTGCTCTCTTTCATTTCCCAGGCCTGCTGGCCGGGTCATGCTAGGAGCGATGATACACTGTGGGAGGTGAACTGATACAATGTTATGGCATTACGCTAGCTCATGTCCGTTTTGTTCGTGGGAACGTGCTCGCAGCGGATCTGCCAGGGTGCTGCGGCAACAGGGATGTTCTCCAAGGGTGGGGGCCGCGCTACAGTACGCTGAGCTCACACCATCTTTACCGAGCAAAGAATGGTTTTTGGGCCTAGCTAAATTTGTGTTGTAATCAATACATATGGGCATTCGATACGTGTGGGCAATGTCTCCAGTGGGTGAGCCCTCCACCACCTGGGCCCGGGTGGCATGAGGGAACGCCCAATGGCCCATAGCCCTCACCTGGGAAAGAAACGCAGGCGAGAGGGGTCTCCTGGACCAGCCCTCCCCTACATTTCCCCCCTTTCGTTACTAAAGTAACGAATTCTTTAACTCCTCTATCCTCCTACACTCTGCTTCGTCCATCACCGCCTCATCCCATGCAGGAGTTCCTTTGATAGGCATCCATGCTCTGCACACCCCCCTTAAACTCTCACCTCTCCTGGCGTATTCATCTGGAGTACACATAAGATATATGCACCCACCATCTCCTTCCAAATCTACCCACACTTCCTCGTACCATTCTAGTATGCGGGGCTCTTTGATGGTGGTGTGCCAAAGCTTATCTACAATATCCTTGTCATGGTACATGGGCACCAGTTGGTACCTTGGTGTGTTGTCTACCCCTGTTTGTACTTGTGCTTCTTGCACCGTTTTTATTGTACCGTGTGAGTTGCCCATTGTCACCATCATCATTGCACCATTTGGTACTGCGCTAGCACAGACTCGAAGACCCACCTGGCATAGGCAGAAAATCAAAAGCAGGAACACCACAGCTGGCATCAGAAATTTCATCGTTGTTCCAAGCCATGAGGGAACCCAGGAGAAGAGGTTATCGAACCATGTACTATCTTCTGCTCCGCCTTCCATCTTCATTTTTTCTCCTAGGTTATGGACTGCTTTGATCACATGGGACAGGGAGCCGTTCTCTGCGTCTTCAGAAGGTACGAAAGTGCAGCAGGCACTTCCTATTTTTCGGCAAACACCGCCGTCCATCGCCGTCAACAGGTCCAGGACATACCTGTTCTGCATGGTCATCAGTCGCAAGGCTCTTAGTTCGACCTTTATTATGTTAAAACCTTCTTCGGTGTCATTCGCCAGCTGAATTAATTCCCAGCGGGTTATCTGGAGCCATTTTGCGTTAGCCCTTGCTTGGACACTTGATACGAGCGAGGCAAAAAATGTTTCTGCTGAGCTGAATAATCGATATTTGTCTGGGATCTGGGCCAATAGTTCTGATGATGCCTTTGATATATAGTTTGATGCTCGTCTGTTGCGGGTCAGCACCTCTCCCTTGCTTCCAGAAGATAGAACATACATTTGTGGTTCTGCAGTCGGTTGGGCCACACTCTGTGGTGTGTGTTCCTGTGTCCTTTTGTTTCCATCGATGTGGCTTTCTGGTATCACCATCAGAGCTGAGTGCAGAGTGGCCATTGAGCAGCTGCCACTCCACGACAGGGGGAGGTGTAGGTATGCCTGTTTTCCACATACCCAATACGTGTCCATAAGGGCCGCAGTCCCTTTTCTTAGGTCTGGGATAGTGAGGGTTTTGTTGCACTTCTTGTTCGTCCCCATGGACGTTCTCCCCTCTCCTTTGAAACATAGTTCATAGTCTATTTCATTCTGCAACTTGAAAGGCTTTTCGATGGGCGTAACCCAGGTTAGTTTTGAAATGTGTTCTCTCCATACGGGTGTGCATGTTTCTTCTATCCATTGCAATTTCTCCGGTGCCACACCCCTCAGTGCTTCAGCTTTACACATTACTTCTTCATTCTTCCACTTGTTATCAGAAAAAAGTGTCCCTTCGATTGCAAAAAATGGTTCTCTCAGACATACAACCCCTGACGGTTTTGGGTAGCACGTTTTCTCGTTCTGCAGCATTTGAAAAGTCACTTCATGTGCCTGGAAGGTGTTCTTAATTCTGCATAACGTGAGATGAAGGAGACATTGGGCATCTATAATCGGCAACTCTTTGGGTAACAGTACTTTGGGTGTACCTGATGCGTGAGGGATGAGGGAGCAAACATAACAGCTCTCGTTTGTTGTTTGTCTAGCTGTGGCACTCATGTCTGAATACCACTTATTTGTTTGGTGGGGGTGTCGCGGGTCTTCCATCTTATCTAGACCTAACCCATAGTACTCATCATACTTCTTCCTTCCTGCTTCCCTCTTCCGTCTATTGTTTCTATTCCTCATATTCTTCCCGATTCCCTGGGCAAGAGACAAACTAGACCCTCCTTTCTCATTCCCGCCCCCCTTCACCCAGTCATCATATAATATTTCATGTGTTTCTCTCATTCTTTGATTCTCTATGGCCGTGGGGGCAGGTTGGCTGGTGGGGGTATTATACAACCAGGATATGGCAGAGGGATTTCGGTCGTTTAAGCTGTGAGCATTGTAATTAGACATCTCAGGTGGGGACAGTGTGTTGTTTTGTCTTTCACTCTTTGGCCCTCCATCGTGTGAAATGACAACATTGGGTGACGTAGTATAGTAGCCCCACACAAGTTTAGTTCCATCCCATATTAAAAAATCACCTTCCCTTGTAGTTGCATTGACACTTGCAGTTGTATTGGTCCCAGTAGTTGTGTTACTCCCTCCCCCCTCGTTCATCTCGATAGAGATGAACGCTATGAACCAGTATGTAACCAGACCAAATAATAATGTAAAGAACAATATAATGCACGCAGATAGTCCACATTCATACGAATATATACATTTCACAGTTAACCATTCTCTAATTCTAGTACATCTATCCGTTGCAGGCCGCCCGTTAGATGCCATGGAAGCTCCTGTTTAAGATATAAAAGTGCATTGAGTGCATACATGTAAACATTTTGTTGGCACCAACAGTGCCAATATACATGTGACGGGGAATGGAAGCGGGTAGGGATACGGGGAGGGGTATTCACAGACAAGGGTGTATACAAGTTTATAATTTAGCATTCCATTTTATATATGTATATATATATATATATTCACACTCAACAAGATGAAGGTTAAAACAAAATTTTCCCCTTTTTTTTTTTCCTTTATCAGTTGTGCATTTCTCCAAATTCAGTACCAGCACATACACGCAAGTTCATATTCAGTCATTCTGCTCAGTTGCAGCGTTTGCTGTTGTCTGTGCCTCCCCATCTACCTCCTCTTGTACGTTGCTATATGCCTTCCGTACATCGGTCAAGTGCACCCAGTACCTCAACCCTTTGACCTTTACTGCCGTAGGTGTGCAAAATATTACTTCATATGGGCCATGGAATCGTGGTGCATTCCACCGACGCACAAAACTTCTGACATATATCCAGTCGCCTGGCATTAGCTGTAGTTGTTGCTCCGGCTCCGTGACAGCGCCTGTTACATTTCCCTCTTCTCTAGTGAAGGGTGGGGACAATTGCTTTGCTATCACGCGCGCTGCCCTTGTCAGTTTTTTTAAATAGTCTGTGAACTCATCTCCCAATATCGCGGCGCTTCTGTGAGCGTCTGAGTGTTCGCGCAGTGGTGAGTGTGCAGTGTTCATCCGTCTCCCAGTCACGATCTCGTGCGGGGACAAATGGTGGTCTTTGCTTGGCTGGTTTCGTAACTCAAATAGCGCAAGCGGTAGGCAGTAAATCCAATTCTTTTTCAATGAGAAGCATAGTTTTGATAACCTGCCCTTCAACAATCCGTTCATCTTTTCCACTACGCCATTACTTTGAGGATGATAAATTGAACAGAATTTATGTTTTATTCCCAACAATGCAGTCACTTCCTTAAAAAGCTCATTCACAAAATGAGTGCCATTGTCTGAGCGGATGACGTCACAAATTCCCCAGCGCGGGAATACCTCCCTTACTAGGAACTTGGCGGCGCTCTTGGCATCAGGCCGCGCGCAGGGTCCTGCTTCCACCCACCTTGAAAATGGGCACACGACCACAATCATGTACCGTGCACCATTACACCTTTCCCCCATATCTGCATAATCTATGTGTAGTTCCTTGAATGGGCCAATGGGCTTAGGGATTGTTCCCCGGAGAGTACGTAATGTCATCCCTGAATTGTATATTTGGCATGTTGTACATTCCATTGCCAAACGAGACACGTGCTCCTGGAGACAGGGCACGAACCATTCTTCCTGTATTTCTGCTGCGATGTGTTGTTTGGTGTTATGTGCAGGGAAGTGTAGCTGTTGAAATGCAATCTCTAGTAGCTGAATTGGCATTACCACCTTCCCCGAGTTATTTTGCCTCCACAGCAGGTCTGTTCCTGACTTGCTGCACCCTCGCTTTGTCCACAATAGTTTTTCCTCTGCACTGGCTCCTTCCTGCAATTCTATTATTTGCGGTATGGGCATGACATTATATCCCTCTGGGGGCTCTTCGTTTGTTTTGTCCTTAAGCATGTATTCACCTGTGTAATTTTTCTGAAAATAGGAATCCTCCTTGGCGGCAGCGTCTGCTGCCGCGTTCCCTAAAGACACAACATCTGTGTTGGACGTATGTGCTTGGCATTTTACTATTGCTACTGCAGTGGGGTTTTGCAGGGCCTCAATTAACTCTTTTAACAATTCTGCATGCTGTACAGGTGTTCCATCTGCCCTCCTAAAGCCCCTCCGCCCCCATCTTGCTAGGCCTCCATGTACTGTTGTTGTCATGTAAGCTGAGTCTGTGTATATCGTCACTGCACAACCCTTTGCTGCATGTAGTGCTTCTATGAGTGCAATCAGTTCTGCTGCCTGCGCGGAGTAATGTGATGGGAGACGATATTGTACCAGTGTTTCATACTCACCGTCTTCTAACCTCACCACTGCCATGCCAACGTGTTTTTCTCCCGTGTCCGTGTCAATAGATGCGGACCCATCCACAAAGTACACTTCCCCTTCGCTTAGAGCGTTCTCACACACCACTGTCTCCTCCCCACTTCCTCCTGTGTAGGTTGCGCAATCGTGGTTCTGCATGTCTTCGAGCGTGCACGCTTCTGTAATGAATGTGGCGGGGTTCACTGTCTTGCATCTCACTATATGGATGTTGGCACTGGACAGTATAATCTCGTAGGCAGTTGCCCGCTGTGTGGTCAGTGTGCTTTTTGATCTCTCGAGTATGGCAAATAATGAATGTTCCACAAACAATGTTACAGGGCAGCCCATTACTATTGTGGCACTTTTCTCAATCGCGAACGCGGCTGCAGCGAGTGATTGCTCGCACGCGAAATGGCCCTGCATCACGGCATCTAAAGTGCCACTATAGTAAGCCAATGGCTTGTGTCCTAGGGAGGTTTTTTGTGTCAGGACTGCTGTCATCAGTGTTTCCTTGCAGTGGGAGAATAGATAAAACTAGCGTCCATAATCAGGGTTTGCGAGTACTGGGGCGCTTGAAATCAACTCTTTTAGTGTTTGGAAGGAGGAACTCATCTCTTCCGTCCATTCCACCTTCCTGTTCTCCTGTTGGGCCACCTTTAATGCTTGTAATAAGGGCCTAGTGTATGCCGCATAATCTAATATCCATGCTCGGCAGTAATTGCACATTCCCAAAAATTTCTGCATGTCTTTTACTGTTGTGGGTTCTTGTACTGATCTTATGGCTTCTACCCTGTCTGGTATTATTCTTTTTCCATCTCTCGAAATCAGCTGTCCTAGGTACAGGACTTCTGTCAGACAGTATTGTAGCTTTCCCTTGTCCACTTTGTACCCCTTGTTGGCCAGCAAAGTCAATAATGTTATGGAATCTGTTCTGCATGTTTCTTCGTTTCGTGCGCAAACTAGTAAATCGTCTACGTACTGAATAATGGTGCTCTCAACTGATAGGTTTCCTAGGTCTTCATGTAATACGCGATTGAAGATGCTCGGGCTCTCGCAGTAACCCTGTGGTAATCTGCAATGCTCATACCTTTTACCCCCCAGTGTGAAGGCGGTAAGGTATCTACTCTCTTCAGCCAGGGGAATAGAGAAAAATGCGTTTTTCAAATCCACTACTGTGAAATGTGATGCCTCCTTCGGGATGCTGCACAGTATTGATGCGGGGTTCGGGACTAGAGGGAACTCCTTCTGAATTACATCGTTGAGGGGGCGTAAGTCCTGTATCATCCTCCAAGACCCCCCTTTTGCTTTTTTGATCGGATAAATACAAGTGTTACATGGGGAGTTTGAAGGCACTATTATCCCTTGTGCTAGTAGGGCGTTTATTGTCTCTTTTATCCCTTCTTCAGCTTCACGAGACAGAGGATACTGTTTAACTCGTGGTAAAATTGCTCCTTGTTTTAGCTTTATTACCACAGGCTGTACTCCATGCAACAGTCCCACATCATGGGGGCCTGTTGTCCATAAGTTGTTTGGTACGAGCCTCATGTCGTCATCAAAAAACGAAGGTGGTGCTCCTACCACTGTCATCAATTGGACGGGAGTCTCCCTTGCTTGTATTAAAATATCACAGGGCATCGCTATTTCCATCACTATTTCACCATCCCCTTCTGAGTCTGAGAAGAGATCCTCATCTGTTACCTCTCGCAGGGCGATGTTGGCGTTTGTGCATAGCACTGTGCGCCACTCACACCCTTCCTCGTCCACTCCGATCACAGCTATTCTTTTTGCTGACACTTGCACAGCGTGCAAATCTAACGATACCACTGACCATGGTGCTGCGTTGGGGCATACTATGGGGCGGAAGAGGAACTCCGCCGGGATCCTCCAGTCCATGCTTCTCAGCTCGGGAATTATGAGGGCCAGAGTCTTCAGCCCTTTGATAAACATTTCCTCATTGTGTGGCAGTCCTCGTGTTTCCTGCGTGGTTGTGTAGGCTTGCACTACCAACATTGCACGCAAGGGGCATATCCCGGGTGTGGAACACACTATCCCTCTCTCGGTAAATGATATGGTCATGTTGAGTTTGCTCAGGAGATCCCTCCCTAGCAAGTTAATTGGGGAATGTTCGTAATATAATAAGGGTGCCTTCACAGTCTTACCCCCCACTGTCACATCCAAAGCTTCTGTGTAAGGAACTTCAACTACAGCCCCAGAGAACCCCTGCGTCTCTAACTTCCTGTTAGATAACGGGAATCGGCCCTCTCTGATACATGATTTCTCCGCTCCCGAATCAACCATGAATATAAACTGCTTGTCTCCTATCTGTGCCCCTACCAATGGTTCCTCTGCTGCATTGTAGGTGGTGGATAGAACTGGACACGCAAGTGTTCTCTGTGGGCTGTCCTATGCGGGGTATCTCGTCGCCCCTCCCTCATTAAAGACATTTCCGGAAACTACCGACATGCCGCTATAAGGCGCTGGCGCGGGGGCCCCGTTTGCTGTTGTCGCGAAAGGGTTGCCTGGCGTGTATTGCATGCTGTCATTGTTTTGGGGGTGGTTCTGTGTCCTATACTGGTGTCCTTGTTGCTGGCCCGTGGTACCCTGGCCGGGGTTTCTTAGTTGCTGCTGTCCCATTGGGAGACCGTATGGGCTTCCCGGGTGTGGATGACCATAAGTCTCCCCCTCCTGGAACCCATTGTTTTGTCTACTTCTGCACTCCCTGGAGTAATGTCCCCATCGTCCACAATTCCAGCAACTCCCTTGGGGGCCCCTGCCATCCATTTCCTCCCATTCCTCCATACCCCTGTCCGCCTCCTCTCCGGCCCCTGTACCCACCTCGTCCCCCTCGAGGGGTCCACTCTTGCCACTGCGGGCTTCCACCTTGCTCTTGCTCAGTCCACTGCCGCTGTGCTGGCCCTGCCCAATTAGTTGCTACCCTTCCTTGGAGTGCTATCAGCCCCTCCTCCTCCTCATCTCCCTCCCTACTGTGTGGGAGCGCGGCTACTGCTGCTGCAACCTTCACTAACTTTGACTGTACTAACTTCGCCTCGTCTGCCAATCTTTTCTGCGCCACCTCCTTCTCCCTCTCCTTGATTCTTTTACAATGGTGTACTATTATGCTTTGAATTTCTGGCCATCCCTTCAATACCTGCTATCTTGTCAAGCGCCTTCTGCACTTCCTTTGGGAGCCCTCTCTTTATAATAAAATAAAATAAAGATGTCGATTGATACCAGGGCGTGCCCGTTTCTGCTCTCCACATCTCTTGGACCTGAAAAATGTAATCCATAGCCTCTTCCCCGTCATTCATTGTACACTGCATCACTGACTGCAAGTCCGGTGTGTCTGGGAATGTTTCGCGTAAGGCATCCCACACCCTGGCACGCACCGTGTTAAAGGATGCCCCATCATGGCGGTCGCAGTCTAACGTTACTCCTGGGAAACCGGCTTTAACCCATACCCTTTCAGCCTGGTCACCTACCGCTGATACGAGTAGACTTTTCACATCTCCTATGGCTAGGGGTACCCCGGCAGTATGTTTCTCAAAGGCATATATCCACTTACTTGCCCCTCCTGACAACGGGGGCAATAGCTTCAATAAATTGGCCTTATCCATCTGTGCCCATGGGATATAGTTAGGCCTCCCTCCTCCCCTGTGTATCAATGGGAGCTGTAGCCTTCCTTTTGTCGTTCCGTCCGGACCCGTTTGATCTGTTGATGTCCCTAGTGATGCCATTTTGCCCACTCTGTTCCTTAGTCGCCCCGTCCACTCATCGTCCAGGGTTCTCAGTGAACACGTACCTTCCCCCCCTTCGCTTCCCCCTCCTATCGCCATACTCAACCTGTCGCTTTCTTCTACCTCGTCCCTTATGTCACACAGCAACTCCTCTCTAATTCCCCCCGCCTTTCTTCGCTTGCAATATCTCCCGGGCCCTATTTCTATTATTCGCGTTGGTTCTTCCTCAATTCTGAACAAAATCTCGCCCTTTTTCCACCCCTCTTCGGGCTTTCTATTTTCACCTTGCGCTCTGGACGTACGCCCTGATCTAGTTGCATCTAGTGCTGTTCGTTCACATATGTCTTTTATCCTCGAGAGCTCATCCTTTGCTATCGTCAGTCTCGATTCTAAATCATCTGTGAGCTTCTCTATATCCACCCTTTGTGCGCCTGCCTGGGCTCGCTCTCTCGTGCTTTCGTATGGCGGAGGTGCCGTGGGCCGGAGGGGTGTAGTATCTCTAGGGGGAGGTATGTAAGTGGGATCACTGTACCCCTCTGCGGGCACAGGCTTCTTTATTATCGGGTACAAACTTATTACCTCTACTGGTGGCGCTACACTTGAGCCTTCTTTGACATCTCTTTGTATTAGCAGTGGATTGTCTGTGGTGGACGGGAGATCAGGATTTAATGCTGGTGTCTTAGGCGGTGGTATCTCTTCAAATAACCTCCACAGATCCAATATTTCCCTCCTATTTTGCAGCTGCTTTCCTTTGTATTTTAGATAAATGCATGTGGCCACTGTATCCAGGACACTTTTATCAAACGACCCTCCCTCGGGCCAAATCTGAGGTAACCCCTCCCCTTTTAGCTCGGTCACCCATTGGTCATGATATTTTTTAATCCGCTCCACGTATCCCGGGAGATTCTTACAAATATGTGATAAGGGTGTTTCAGCCCCCATCTCTGTGCCCTCCTAGTGCTGATGTGCCTCGTGTGTTTGCAACTACAATGTAAGTGTCGTATCAATATTATTCTTTATATTTTACTTCACATGCAATGTTGGGTCCCTTTGGGCTCTCCCCCTCCCTGTCTACACAATACAAAACTGGCCGTACACAATATCTATTATGTTCTTTTTGAGGGGCACATACAAGAGCAACCCATCCTTTGGTTTGACAATGTCAGACTGGAAATCAAAAAGGTACTCACTCACTCCACTATATTGGCGTTGTCTGAAGAGAGAAAAAACTTTTATCCGACCACACTTATTATGACCATTTAACTATTATGCACTTATAATCGTTCACACATTCACAACGTCAAAATCTCCTCTAGCACATACGAGGTGCACACACCTCTTGGCACCATTCACCATTCAAGCTGCCCTCCCTTTCCTCCCTAGCCGGCTGTCCCTAATCGCCTCATTTGAGTATCTAGATGCGTATATATATATATATAGATATTACCCTGTTTTCCCCTCCTTCTAATAGGACTTTGTTTCTCTTACTGTCTCCCCAAGTCTGTGCTAATCACAGTTCCTTATTCTCCCCCCTACCCTTAAGAAAAGGAAAAAAGTAATAGCGGTCACTAATGTACTCTCAGTGTCCCCTTTTGCTGAACACTTTTATTTTATACTCCACTTCTTCATATATTCCCAGTACTAGTCAAGATAGCACTATGCGGCGCCGCCTTCCACCCCCTTTCGGAGCTAGGTTCCCGTCACTTTTTATCTCTTATTCACCTCTTAATCCTAATGGCCATATGCAAAGAAAAAGCAAGGAAATTTTAAGATGATCTTTAGTAGATCTGCGTACCCCCCTCTTCGTTTCCTGTCCTACACTTCACTCCCCGCTCCCCTTAAGATCGCTCGCACTCAGTACTCACGTGCCCGTCTTGAACCGATAGTCTCCGAAACTGGGTCCGTTCAGGCAGTGTCGCCGTCAGCTCTACAGTCAGCCCCGGCTCCGGCGAGCGGTACTCAAAGGGGATTTTTCAACCGGGATCCCGTACCCCCTCTCTATTGAGTGCGCACTTCTTAGTGTACCGGTCGCCGTTGGCGGGCAGCCTCCCGGAGCCGGCTCACCGTGCGTATCCCTTTTCGACCGGAGATTCTCGTGCCAAACGGGGACGGTTATAAGGAGTTTAGGAAGAAATAAAAATCACGCTATCGGGGTCACCACTGAAAGCAAGCGTCCCCCAACAGCATGATCCTCCCCGCGATGAGAGACAATGAAGGACTCTCCCAAAATGGGAATAAGGCCAAGACAGAGTGCGGGTGAGCGTAAATGGGAGTTTATCAATCAGAATTGGGCATGCAAAGAACTCTGCAAACTCCGAGAGCGCTCTGTCTGACAATAGCAAAGACAGGCGTATATATTTACAAAAAACGTCATCAAAACCTACATACTATAGGGGGCACAAGTTCATTGGGATTGGGTGGCGACGACTAACTATAGGTGCTGCTGCGGTGTGGTTGGTCTTGGCTGGAGGACGTCACTGGTCACCCTCGTGGGTTGGGCTGGGCCTGGCAGGTCGGCTTGAGTTCATCCGGGCGGTGTTGGTGTGCCGAGGCGGCCTGTGGCAGAGATGAATGCCTTTTCTGACTTACTTGCCCTCTGCCATGCACACTGCAGTCATTCAGTCATTTACAGTTTTATTCTCTTTAGTAAATCTTTTAATAGGTTAAATGCAACACAGGAGGAATGCACCTTGTGAGGGATCTGGAGATAATATATCGTGGCCTGGTTACTCGTGATCTGTTGACCGGGACCATAGGTCGAGGGGCTAAGCTTCGGGGACTGGGGCGGGTGGTACAGGTCTCTCTGTCTTGTTAGAAGTGATTATGGATGTTTCGCTGTGTGTTGTCAAAGTGTTGGGTGTCCTGATTGCACAGGGCCATAAGTCTGAGACAGTCCGGTGGGTTGTGGGGTTTATGAGGGGGCGCTTGAGTTTAAACTAAGGTTTACTGCTGTGCTGTAAATAATGCAGGTGGCTGGCCGCGGCCTTGGGTACTGGAGTGGGGCTACAAGTCTTTGAAGCGACTCCAGTCGGGTCGGGGGAGGCGTGATAGCGCAGAGCGGGGGCTCTGTTCTCCTGTCTTGGCAGCCTTCTGAGGGAGGGAGGGGGATACATCGAGACCTTGTACGCTTTCACAAAGGTATCTCCCTCGTGCGTTGCTGAATGTAAGTAAAGACATCGCAAACATTTGAATACTTTCTATAATACTTATTTAAAATCACTTCGAAACATGCATTTAACCTTTGCTGGGTGCGTTTCGATTATACCCAGTTCGAGCATCATATTTGTACATTAGACTCTAGCAGCTACAGTGTTTCAGTTACATGCATATACATTCGTAGTAAATGAGGTAGTGGTTAGATAAGTGGAGTACATAGAAAACGACCCGCCACTGTACGTGACGGTGGTGGCATATGAGGGGCTCAGACATTCACACATGATACGTGCACTCTCGCGCATTCTTTACATGGGTTCATAGTATAGTTGCATCCGCTTTCTCGTGTACTCTAGCAGCATTAGCTTTGGTTATGGCGCGAAACCACGTGAGGTAGGCTGCCCAGTGATACACGCAACAAACAGATCCCTGGAGCGTTCCTTTATCATTGGCATCCACCTGCAATGGTGCGAGCTTGCCATAGCTTATATCATGGGAGCATACTTTCTCATTTTAATACCTTCTACGGCGTTTGTATCTTGTGGAAGAAAGAAATAATGCAAGAGGTCTTAACATTAATGCATAAAGACTGTCTGCCATCTGATGACCATATTACTGCTCTCTTTCATTTCCCAGGCCTGCTGGCCGGGTCATGCTAGGAGCGATGATACACTGTGGGAGGTGAACTGATACAATGTTAGGGCATTACGCTAGCTCATGTCCGTTTTGTTCGTGGGAACGTGCTTGCAGCGGATCTGCCAGGGTGCTGCGGCAACAGGGATGTTCTCCAAGGGTGGGGGCCGCGCTACAGTACGCTGAGCTCACACCATCTTTACCGAGCAAAGAATGGTTTTTGGGCCTAGCTAAATTTGTGTTGTAATCAATACATATGGGCATTCGATATGTGTGGGCAATGTCTCCAGTGGGTGAGCCCTCCACCACCTGGGCCCGGGTGGCATGAGGGAACGCCCAATGGCCCATAGCCCTCACCTGGGAAAGAAACGCAGGCGAGAGGGGTCTCCTGGACCAGCCCTCCCCTACAGAGGGCAGCAAATACGAGCCGGGAAGTGTGTCTGACCTCACGTGAAAAGACCCAAAATGACAGGCTAGTGTCATTTTGTATCTTATACTCGCCAGTAAGCAAACTTTTGGGCAGCTGCTTATGTAATCCTGAATCAAGCCTCCCTATGCTCACTTTATAGCGCCTCGATGTCCGTGGGCTGCAGTGCGCTCTACAAATCTAAAATAAATAAATATAAAGTGTGTGTTACCACTTTCAACCCATTAAGTAGTTAAGTAGTGAAATAAAGAAGATTGTTAACCGGAATTTGAGTTTGGTCAAACAACCAAGGAGCCTTTCGAAAAAGCCAATGTTCGCTTTCAAAAAAAGCCAAAATCTAAAACAAAAACTGGTACACATATCGAGAGACTACAAGAGAACAGACAGTATTAAATCAGTGGGGTTTACTGTTAGGCAGAATCAGATGCAGTACCCTTTGGGAACACCACAAAAAATTAAGACTACAAGTAACAGTATAAATTCAGCTTTGGTACAAGCCTGTACTACACAGTAAAGTGGTAGCGATGGCTGAGCAGACAGACTTATCTCAAGAGTAAAGTGAGCAGTATCAGAAATTACACAAAGGACAGCAATTACTATGGTTAAAAAAAAACACTGACTCAAGGTTTCTGAGTAAAAGAATATACATTTATTTACACATCAGTTGTAAAACAGTCCACTAATATAAAGCAGCAGAAAATCACAATCTTAATACACTACACACCACCCAATGAATTCTGGACAAGTTAAGCTCAAAATGAAGTGTGTGCAAAATGGCACCCAGCAATTTAAAAAGGGAGGGAAAGACAAGGTTATTCAAAATCAAGCAGCACCAACAAGTAAGTAGGCAGGGCAATCTAGAAAAGGCTTACTACAACTAGGATTCTTTTTTTTTTTTTTTTTTTTAAATTTTCATATACATTTCATTATTATCCACCAACCCTGCCAAATGTTCCCAATTTTTGCTGGATCACTGTTAAAAATACTTCTGCTTTGTTTTATTATATTAGATTATCATCAAAGCACTTTCTGTTATGACCTGGGTTGCTGCAAACATCAATGCAGCGTTAGTGCCCGAAATGAATCTATCCCAGAGAAAGTCTGTAACTATGTCTTCCTCCCTCCGCACGAGATCTCTAAAAAGTCTAAATCGTAGTGGCCATGTGCCTTCACAATCCATTAGAACATGTCTTAGCGTTTGTTTGGCAGGGTCTCCACAGACTGAGCATAGTTTTTTTGCCATGTCCCCTTGGTTGCGTTTTACCAGAACAGCACCACAATGGACAAGATTCAGTCTCATTCTGAGGAAGTCTGAACGCAGTTTCCTATTAGGGGACTTCAGGAGATATCGGGAGAGACATCCAAGTTTCTTTTCTCCTTTCAGGAATGTGTTTTGAGTTGGGTCCTCTCTTACTTTTTGTACCGTTTTAATCCAGTCCCATTGTTCGAGTCTTCTTTTTACTTTAAGTGGGTTTAGGACCAAGATCTCTTCATTTAGATCTACTGCCTCCAGTCTTTCCATCGTTTTCTTTTCTAATGAGGCGAGGATGGTTGATCTCTTTAGTAGTGCTTCATGTCTAAGATCTCCATACATTGTCGAGTCTTTACTTGTTATTATTTCTCGATATAATGAGATGAGCTTCCAATCTGCCATACAGTTCAATGATTTTAGTCCTAGTTCAAATCTCAGACTTTTTGAGGAGGCACAATTTGGGAGGCCCAGAGCTTTTTTCCATAGATGGCCCTCAAAAGTGTCCCAGTTTGTACACCAGAGATCCGGCTTTGCTTCCAAGCCATATAGGATAACTGGGACCGCTTTGGCTAGATAAAACTTCACCAATGGGAGAATGGAGAAATTGCAAAATGTATAGTTTAGCTTAATCATTTGTGATGTAAATTGTTTAACTTTCGCTGTGATTTCGTTTTCTGCTTTGTATATTGCTGGATGGGCATGGATGTTATATCCCAGGTATTTTATAGTTTCTACGGTTCTTATCCGTTCTCCTCCCATGTTCCAGTTTCTACATTTTGTTTTTGACAGTGGATGTTTAAAGATCAAGATGTTTGATTTAGCCGGGTTAACTGTCAATTTATTTAGTTTCACATACTCATTCATTTTATCAAGTAGATGCTGTAAACCGATCGGTGTTCTGTCGAGGAGAACTATATCGTCCGCATACGCAAGCCAGCAGATTTTCCTCCCATTTAACATTGGGCTTAACAAAGCAGATGATTGTAAAAAAGGGCCCATATCTGCCAAGAACAGGTTGAAGAACAGAGGCGCTCCCAGGCAGCTTTGTCTTACCCCTCTATTTACTTCAACCAGTCTTGAGAGATGTCCCATTGCATCAAGCCGTATTCTCGAATTAGTATCTTTATATAGTTCCACTAGAATTGATAATAGTGGTTCTGGCATTCCCCATTTTCGGAGTTTCTCCCAAAGTAGCACTCGCTCTACCTGATCAAACGCTTTAGACAGGTCTATCCAAGCTCCGTACAGTATTTGTTTTTTTCCCCCTCTTTTTTGTTCGTTTAGGATGTTTAGGATCAGGCCATTAATGGATGTTGAGTGGCCTTTGCGGAATCCTGTTTGATAGCGTGACAGAATATTGGACTCTTCAACCCATTTCATGATGTGATTTAGTAGGAGTTTCATGAAGATTTTACTTTCAATGTCCAACAATGCTATTGGTCTGTAGTTACTTGCTATTCTCCGATCCCCAATTTTAAAAAAGGGTACTATGAGGGCCGTTTTCCAGGATGCTGGAAATGTTCGTTGTTTTAATATTTCCTTAAAAAGAGTGGATAAAAGCTTTGACCACAGCACTGGTTCATTTCTCAATGCCTGGTAAGTCAGGCCATTTAGTCCCGAAGCTTTAGATGTCGAGGAGTTGGCTATGATTTCAAGTATATCCTCCTCCTTAAAGTTAAGTTGCCAGTGGATATCTGATTTGTTTCTGAATTCGCAGTTGATGTTGCTCTTGCATGTTTCTGTTAGATATCTCACCCAGCTATCTTCTGACACTAGATTACATAATGATTGTGTCTGATCCCCTTCGAATTTGTTCAATATTTCCCAGAAGTTCTTACTGTTCCTTTCTCTAAGGGTGCTAAGTATATGCTCGCCATCTGTTTGCATCCGAAGGGCTTTATGCGAGATTGACCATGATTTATAATTTGCTTTTTTGTTTCTTATCTCAGTTTTCATTTTTCCGAATGAGTATCCTGCTCTTTGTATATCTCTTAGAGCTTTTCTATGCTCTCTTTTTTTTCTTTGAGTAAGGTCATCGAAGGCATGAAGATGTTTCTCTTTGGTTTCTCCTGCTAGATATTTGGGCATTAGAGTTGCCCATAGAAAATTGGTAAATCGTTCTGGGTCACATTGTGTTTTCCAAAAGTGTTCAGGGAGCCCTTTAAGTTTTCCGTTTAGTTTGACTCCCCCATCTTTGTATAAGTTCTCTTTCAGCCTCTGTTATAATAATATTTTCAAATGACAGCTCCAATCTACTGTGATCACTGCCTAGCTCCTGTTTTATTTTTAGAGTAGAGGGCAAAGCATGTAGGGTTTTTGAAACAAAAATATAGTCTATGGCGGAGGATGTATTCCCTCTTCTCCAGGTTGTGTATGATTCTTGGTCACCCTCTAGTGTGCACATTACCATGTGAAGATCCCATTCTTCCATAAATTCCTGCCACTTTTTCCCCTGACTGATTTTCCCATGACACATTCGATCTAAGCCTCCTTTTTGAGGATATAGGCAGTTCGAATTAAAGTCTCCTGCCATCACGATTTTACAAGCGGCTAAGGTTGTTTTTAGTAGTTCGAATAGTGATGCTAGGTTTTCTAAGAAGCAATTTAGTTTCGATGTTGCAGGGTTCCAGTAAATATTTACAAATACCCAAGTTGTAATAGTTTCTTGTAATTTTACTTCGGCTCTACATGCCTGGATACCCTGGGGATTTTTCCATATTTCTGTAACATTTTTAAAAACTTGGTTTTTTAGTGCTATCAATAGGCCTCCCGAGGGACGTCCTAATGGTTTTTGTGCAGCTGATAGACAGTAAACTGTGTATCCTTCAATATTTAGTGGGTTTACCAGCCAGGTTTCTTGTAATAGAACTACATCTCCCTGGCTAAATAGGTATGATCGTGTTTCTTTGCCTCTAATGACACTAGAGCCCCTTGTATTCCAACTAAAGATATTTACATTGTTCCTTCTAAAGTCGTTGTGTGCCCAGGCCCAATTTCTGTAATACTCCTGTCAGTATTTCTGGGAGGAGCAAAAGAGTGTTGTCTTTTTCTTTGAAATCTTTTTCTGAATTTCCTTTCTTTATGAGAATCGCCTCATTTTGAGATATTTTTCCTTTGATTGAATGTACAGGGTTGTGTTGTTTACCCATAACGTCGCTTTCCCTGTCATTGCATGAGACTTCTAGCCCGTAGGATTCTAGTTCAACTGAATTTTGTAGAATGTAATATTTTGCATTCTTAGAGGACAAGAGAAGTTCAACCAAAAATGGGTCAGTTGACAGTGGGAATTTCACGCTCTCGATGTCTTTAGATTTGAAGGAGTGAAGATTTGCAGTTTTTTGTATTATATCTAAAATCACACCCCGATTTAAGGCTTTGTGGCGCCCATGGTTTGATCGTAGTCTCAACCAAACCCTTTGGATTTTATTTTCCAATGATGTATTTTGGATTGGTTGATCACATGTTACAGAGGAGTGTTGAGAGCCTACTTTGTTTTCCTCGTGATGTGTAAGGATGTCAAGCCTAACAAATTTTCCTTCTCCATTTTGAGTTTTATCATCATTTACTTCAGGTATGTTTTTTCCCATCGTATTTGTTGAGGCCGATGATTTAGAAAGAATTGAACTAAATTCCTTGGTGGCCACTTGCTTCTTTAATAAGAAAATTGGGGCAATTTTCATGTTTTTATATTGATCTATGGCAATGGTTTTACCACTAGCTTTATTTTTTCCAGGCTGCAGGTTTTTTTTAATGAAAATAGGAGCCCATTTTACTGCTTTCGCTGTAGTCTCTTTTTGATGTTGTGCATCTAGGTTATTTTCTGCTGGTAGTTTCTCCAGGTTTAGTTGCTGTTTCAGTTCCTTTTCAGCCTCTATGATTTTCTTTTTTAGGTTGTCCTTTTGCCCTATCTCCTCCTCCGTTTGCAAACCAATACTTGCTTTTGTTATTAAAGCTATGTCATCCAATTGTTTTTCTTCAATTGATTTGGTCTTTGGAGAAACTTCAGTCCTACATTTCTGATTCACCTTTTCCGTATTAGATTTTTTTTTTTTTTGTGCCATTGTGAGGGGCCAGTTGATCGCATTCGTTCTTGTGCGTTTCCTTTCTCTTTTCTGTTTTTGTTATAATTCATTCCTTTGTTATGTTTCCTTTTTCCTCTAGGTTGTATAGATTTGGATCTCTCTCTCTTTGCAAGGCGATTCCTTCTTTTCCTTCTCCCTCTTGATGTTTGTTCTCCTCGTTCTTGCCATTCTTGTGTTTGTCCCGTTTGAATGTTTTTTTGATTTTCACATTCTTTTTTTTTTTGTGTGTTTTTCCCAACATCTGCGTCTTCCTCTAGTACCGTTGCGAGTCTTAGAAATTCTTCCATTATGGAGTCCGAAAGTGGCGAATCATCAAGTGAGTATTCCTGGATTTTTTGTGGAGTTTTTTCTTTTTGGGTTGGGAACGAATGTCCTTTCAAAGTTGATAGAACCTCTTGCAGCAGTCTGTTGTTTTGTTCTCAGGTTTCATTTTTTTCTTTCAATGATTGCTGGATGGATGAGATATCGAGTCCTTGCTTTACAGTCTCGAGGTTTAAGGCCTGAATTTGGGTGCTCAATTTTGTGTTAATAGCATTCACCAAACCCACTAAAGTGGAATCGCAGAGTGTAATTTCTTTTGTTATTTCTAGCAATGTCCCATTTTGCGATTGAACCTCTCCTTTTAGCATCTCAAAGACTGAAACCAATGAGCTAAGAACAAAATTCAAGGCTTTCAATGTATCTGCATTTACGTTTGTTTGTGCTTTCTCATCGTTTTTTATGTCTGTTTCCCTTTGACCCTGAAAAAGCTGTGTGACATTTGTTGTTGGCTGTAAGCTTTCGGGCATTGTCCTCCTCCTGGCATACAGGGCCTTCTTTTTCCAGATTTGTTGATATCGTGTGTATTTCTGTGCTGGAAGTGGGGGTTTGTGGATTCCTTGGGTCTTCCCAAAGAATGAGTGATTCACCTTCGATGTCACTATGGCTTTTATGTCGCTTTTTCCCCCCAAAAATTTCTATTTTACTTTGCATCCTTTTTGTTGTGATGGTATATTCCAACCCCCACTTCCAATTTTGCATTATAGCAACATGTAGGTTTTTCTCTGTTGGACTTTTTACTGGTGTGCTATGGATTTCTTCAGCATGTACCAGTACTTGGACTTGGACCAAGGCTATTTTCATAGTCCGCGGTAGGAAATAAATGGTAGGTACCACTGCCACCAGCCAAATCTTAAAGAAAGGGGAACAAAATAATGTTCCATGAGAGACAGACAAAAAGGGATAACTATTAACCCTTTCCAGTACTCTATGGAAGATAGCTTGTACTGGGTCTGTGAATTTAAAAGGACTAATAAAGTCAATGGCAACTGTACATGTTCTGGGAGACAGTAGTCAGTCCCAGAAAATGGAGTTTAAAGTGGGAAATCTGAAAAGGCAACCCTGTGTCACTGCACTAACAGTGCTGTGTGACACACAGTAAAAAAGATGATGCCTATGGAGTAGGTATGACTCCACAGTCTATAAACACAAAAATGTAAAACACACACAGCAAATCACACGTAAGTGTGGGAAAAAAGGCTCACACTCTTACCAGGTGAAAAAAATAAATCCTAGAAATTCAGCAAAGCTGCTGAGGGACTCAGTAGGTAAGGGACATTAGCCATTCTGGAAAATTCTCCCTAACATTTACCAACAGTAACAGGCCACCACTAGTGCAGCAACTGTGCTGCCTGCCCCATGACAGAAGAAAGGTATGAATTTAACTATGGGACAACGTGCTGGCAATTAAGAAATCACACCAATTGTTTGACAAAAGATGTGATCTACATTATCAGATGTCCATGCGACCTGATATATATTGGTAAAACCACCTGAGAGGCACTTTACAATGCCTAGTAAGCGCAGGAGGGCCAGAAACGCTGCAAGAGCCGGCGCTTTTACTTATCTTCGTGTAAGACGCTTTGATAGGTACATGAACTTGGCTGTCGGGCTCCTAGTGCTCCTTCTCGTGGTGGTCCTTATTGTTTTCATCGTTCTCAATGTGAGACTTATCGTTGACCTCTTCCAGACACAGGCCGGGCGAGATGTATGAACCTGCTGCCATATCAGAAAATGCCCCAAAGATGAGGAAGGGAAAGAAGGCGGCGAAGGAGCGGGACAAGGATGAGCTGAAGAAGGAAGTGGCGATGGAAGAGCACAAGCTGAGCCTGGATGAGCTCCATCAGAAGAGCACTGGTGATCGCACAGTGATGGGGCGCATCGCCACCTTGGCGTCTGGTCTGGAAGGGGGCCACACCCCGATCGCCATTGAGATCGAGCACTGCATCCACCTCATCACTGGTTTGGCGGTCTTCCTGGGGGTCAGCTTCTTCATCCTGGAGTACAGCTGGCTGGAAGCGGTCATCTTCCTCATCGGGATCATTGTGGCCAACGTCCCAGAGGGTCTTCTGGCCACTGTCACGGTGAGCATGACCCTCACAGCCAAACGAATGGCGCACAAGAATTGCTTGGTGAAGAACCTGGAAGCCGTGGAGACCCTGGGCTCCACCATCTGCTCTGACAAAACCGGGACGCCCACCCAGAACCAAATGAATGACAAAAATTTCTATTTTACTTTGCATCCTTTTTGTTGTGATGGTATATTCCAACCCCCGCTTCCAATTTTGCATTATAGCAACATGTAGGTTTTTCTCTGTTGGACTTTTTACTGGTGTGCTATGGATTTCTTCAGCATGTACCAGTACTTGGACTTGCAACGGGGTGTTTAAGTTTACGTTCTCCTGAGCATGTTGAATAGTTGGTGTGCTTGCTTCATCGTTTTGATTTAAATAAGATCCATCCCCTGCCCCTTCCATTTCTTTTGTGCTGCGAAGTCTCATTCAGCTTGTTGTTTAGTTGGTAGACAGTCTGTAATGTATATATTGTTTATCAGAGTAGAGTTTTAGGGAGAGTGTGTCAAGAAGTATTTCATATAACTTAAATAGAATAGAGACTTTCTGCGGACAGAGGCGCTTGCTGCCAAGGATTTATATATCTTGATACTATATCAGTTATTCCTTGTCGGGGATCAGAAATGTATGTTTGCTGCGAAACCTGTTTTACGATCCTACCGTGATCAAAGGAAATAGTAACCCGCAGTCTCAGGTAGAATCCTGAGTGTATTATACTAATAGAGTTTTATGGTATGGGTCCTTACCTCAATACCACTTCGTCTGATGCTGGATGGAACAGGTTCCGTCTCAGTTCCGATGTTGAGTTGGTAGACTGCGCCACCCTCGCGCAACAGCCGCACAACAGCCAGCGCCCTTGACCCCGCCGGGCTTAACGCCCTCACGTAAGCAAAAGCACCTGGATGGCTCGCAGTTTCTGCAAGATGCAGAATAGAAAAACGTTCGTTTTTAGCAAAATGAAAGCAGGTTTTCTGGCAGCAGCATTTGCCGCTCGGCTGGTTGCCTCTGTGCTTTGTAGCTGGTAAGGTCACGTGATGAGCACGTGTGCTGCACGGGTCCCGCCTCCTCCAGGAAGCGACCTCACGTAAGCAAAAGCACCTGGATGGCTCGCAGTTTCTGCAAGATGCAGAATAGAAAAACGTTCGTTTTTAGCAAAATGAAAGCAGGTTTTCTGGCAGCAACATTCAACTAGGATTCAAAATCAATAGGCCTGGGCCAATGTTAATGGTTCAGAGTCTTTTCAGAGGATCACACAGTTCAGAGTAGTTTGCGGTTAAGTCTTTGCCAAGAGTTCGAAACGAAGTTGGTCGGAAGAAAAGTTACTTAAAAGAGTAGAGAAGGACAAGCCCTCGGATTAGCAAAAGATTTCAAACACTTTCACCACGGTCAGACGGAATGAACAACCGGATTTGATCAGTACCTTAGTAGAAGAAGAATGCTGTAGCTGAGGCAGAAGTTCCTGGCAGGTCCTGCAGGCTCACGGTTCCTAAAGTGACTGTCGTACTGACAAGAAGGAGGAAGACTAGAGGGTCCTGCACTGCCCAAGGAAGAAACCAGCAGCAGAGCAAAGCGACAAATGAAAGGTGTGCTCCTTAAAACCCAAACAGGCTCCGGTCTTCCTGGCTATCTGGTTCACTGCAGCGATGCACAGCCAATTTGACCAGGGGAGGGAGGCCTTGCTTGGTGTTTGGCGAACTGGTTGGTCCCACCAGCTCAAGGGAAGAAGATTCCTTGCAGATCTTCTCTGTCATCGAAGTGTAGGAGATTCGGACCCGCTGCAGGGCTTCACCGGGAGGTTCAGTAGTTGCAGTAGTCCTCTTCCTTCAGCTTCTCTTCGGTTCTCTCGATCCAGTGGCGACTCTGCCTTCCAAGTCCCAGAGACCTGCTTTTTATGCAGTTTTCCCCCACTCACAAAGCCTGGCTGTCAACTACACAGCAGTGTGGCTGTCCTGGCAGGGCAGTCACCTAGCCAATCAAACAAGATTGTGACTTGGTACTCCAAGGAGACCCTGTGTGGGTGGCCTAAAACCCCTCCTTCACATCCTGGCTACCTAGACTCTCAGGCACCTTAGGAGGGCTTCTGTGCAGAAGCCCGCCAAAGGACGGTGAACAAAGGAACCAAACCTGGTAAAACACGAGAAAAACCTTTACAAAAAGAAATGGCGAATAAACCCAGCCGGAACCAAATTAATTGAAAATGGGTCCAGCGGATTAAAGTTCGAGGCTACTAACATAGCCTAAAACAGCACCAAGGCTATTTTCATAGTCCGCGGTAGGAAATAAATGGTAGGTACCACTGCCACCAGCCAAATCTTAAAGAAAGGGGAACAAAATAATGTTCCATGAGAGACAGACAAAAAGGGATAACTATTAACCCTTTCCAGTACTCTATGGAAGATAGCTTGTACTGGGTCTGTGAATTTAAAAGGACTAATAAAGTCAATGGCAACTGTACATGTTCTGGGAGACAGTAGTCAGTCCCAGAAAATGGAGTTTAAAGTGGGAAATCTGAAAAGGCAACCCTGTGTCACTGCACTAACAGTGCTGTGTGACACACAGTAAAAAAGATGATGCCTATGGAGTAGGTATGACTCCACAGTCTATAAACACAAAAATGTAAAACACACACAGCAAATCACACGTAAGTGTGGGAAAAAAGGCTCACACTCTTACCAGGTGAAAAAAATAAATCCTAGAAATTCAGCAAAGCTGCTGAGGGACTCAGTAGGTAAGGGAAATTAGCCATTCTGGAAAATTCTCCCTAACATTTACCAACAGTAACAGGCCACCACTAGTGCAGCAACTGTGCTGCCTGCCCCATGACAGAAGAAAGGTATGAATTTAACTATGGGACAACGTGCTGGCAATTAAGAAATCACACCAATTGTTTGACAAAAGATGTGATCTACATTATCAGATGTCCATGCGACCTGATATATATTGGTAAAACCACCTGAGAGGCACTTTACAATGCCTAGTAAGCGCAGGAGGGCCAGAAACGCTGCAAGAGCCGGCGCTTTTACTTATCTTCGTGTAAGACGCTTTGATAGGTACATGAACTTGGCTGTCGGGCTCCTAGTGCTCCTTCTCGTGGTGGTCCTTATTGTTTTCATCGTTCTCAATGTGAGACTTATCGTTGACCTCTTCCAGACACAGGCCGGGCGAGATGTATGAACCTGCTGCCATATCAGAAAATGCCCCAAAGATGAGGAAGGGAAAGAAGGCGGCGAAGGAGCGGGACAAGGATGAGCTGAAGAAGGAAGTGGCGATGGAAGAGCACAAGCTGAGCCTGGATGAGCTCCATCAGAAGAGCACTGGTGATCGCACAGTGATGGGGCGCATCGCCACCTTGGCGTCTGGTCTGGAAGGGGGCCACACCCCGATCGCCATTGAGATCGAGCACTGCATCCACCTCATCACTGGTTTGGCGGTCTTCCTGGGGGTCAGCTTCTTCATCCTGGAGTACAGCTGGCTGGAAGCGGTCATCTTCCTCATCGGGATCATTGTGGCCAACGTCCCAGAGGGTCTTCTGGCCACTGTCACGGTGAGCATGACCCTCACAGCCAAAAGAATGGCGCACAAGAATTGCTTGGTGAAGAACCTGGAAGCCGTGGAGACCCTGGGCTCCACCATCTGCTCTGACAAAACCGGGACGCTCACCCAGAACCAAATGACTGTGGCACACATGTGGTTCGACAACCAGATCCACGAAGCGGACAGGACCGAGAACCAGAGCAGCGCTTCATTTGACAAAAGCCCTCCCACTTGGGTGGCCCTGGCATGTGTGGCTGGCTTGTGCAACCGCGCAGTTTTCCAGGCTGGCCAAGATAACACGCCTATTCTTAAGAGAGTAGTTGCTGGCGATGCGTCCGAATCGGCTCTTCTAAAGTGCATAGAGCTGTGCTGCGGCTCTGTGTGAGACATGAGGGAGAAAAACACCAAAGTAGCCGAGATACCCTTCAACTCCACCAACAAGTACCAGGACAAGCTGATATCGCAACCTTTGCCAAGGTGTTCATTAAAGAGGAGGGTGACGTCTGTTCCATGGAGTCCCATGAATCAGAGACCGGAAGTCCTGCAGATAATGGAGCATTTACCAAAATTGAGAGCCTGCCAACAAACCGTATAACATACCCAGACTGCGAGCAGAGCTTTATTGAGCACGCCCAACTCATGATGCATATGAGGATCCACCCGAAAGAGAAAGCATTTACCTGCAGCGCCTGTGGGCAGAGCTTCGATAATAGACCTGGTCTAATCATGCACAAGAGATCCCACAGAGGTGAGAGACCCTATAAGTGTATGGATTGTGACAAAAACTTCACTCGCAAGTCAAGTCTTATCCGGCATCACATGATCCACACCAGTGAAAATCCCTCCGAGGGCACCGTATGTGATCAGCAGTTCAATTTAATGTCCCATCTGCGGCAACACCAAAGATCCCACGCTAGAGGGCGACCATTCCAATGTACTCAGTGTGGGAAAAGCTTTGCTTATAGGTCACGTCTGTACCAGCATCAGGAGATCCACACTGAAAAGCGGCCATGCCAGTGTGTGGAGTGTGAAAAAAGCTTCCTTCAGAGCTCAGCGCTGTCCGAGCATCAGAGTATCCACACTGGGGGGAGACCATACCAATGCACTGACTGTGAGAAAAGCTTCATTCTGAAATCTCAATTGTACTGCCATCAGATAATCCATATGAAGGAGAAGCCCTATCAATGCAAAGAGTGCCAGAAAAGCTTTGGCTGCTCCTCAGCCATGAGCTGCCACCTGAGAATCCATGTAAAGGAGAAGCCCCACCAATGCACAGAGTGCCCAAAACGCTTCAGCAGCTCTGCAGCCCTGAACTGTCATCAGAGGATTAATACTGGGAAGAAGCCCTATGAATGCAGCGAGTGCCAGAAAAGCTTCAGCTGCCACTCAAACCTCAGCTGTCATCGGAGGATTCATACTGGGGGGAAGCCCTACGAATGCTCTGAGTGCAGGAAAAGCTTCCGCCACTCCTCAGCTCTGAGAATCCATCAGAGGATTCATACTGGGTCGAAGCCCTATCAATGCGAGGTGTGCACGAAATGTTTCAGTGACCTCTCAACATTGAGAAGCCATCAGAGAATTCATACTGGGGGCAAGCTCTATCAATGCACCGAGTGCAAGAGGAGTTTCAGTGACCGCTCAAATCTGATCAGCCATCAAAGAATTCATACTGCCGAGATGCACAAGAGTACACACAGTGCATGTAAAGATTCAATAACCCCCGAACCCTCTATTAACACTTAGGATAAATATCAAATACAAACAATATCCAGATAACATCACCTAGAAATGCATTGCAGAACGTGGTCATTGTTGTGTTCTTCCTGTAGTTTGTTGGGTATAAAACATGGATTCTTAATCATTTGTATATAAATAGCGGTTAGAAAAGTCACTAACAAACACGTTACGCCCAGATATGGCACCACTCACACTGAACCGCTAACCTTTAAACCTTGTTCGGTCCATATTTCATCCATCTTGGATGCAGTCAGAGAAAATTACAATAATTTCCTTTTATTCGCAAACATAATGTGGTAATAACATGTACTTGAAAACATAGTTTATACCAAGTAATGATGCATATGACGATGTAAGTCTTTATATAATTTGCATCAATACACTTCACTAAATCCGAACAAAAGACCGAAATTCTTAGCAAAATAATGAATGAAATATATAGTCCTCAACTGATGTAAAGTTCTTCATTATTAAAAAAAAAAAGCAAGTTAAGTAGCATTCTCAATTAATCTCTCTCTAGGAATAAGAGAATCCACATTTTTAATCCAGAAATGTCCTTCCTAACTAGTAACCAATTTAAATAACCTCCTCTTAATGTTACTTGAACTTTCTCCAAAATACATTTAATTTGTGTGATTTCATGTAGAGTGTCTAGGAAATGACATCCGCTGCATCACACGTAGATGAATGGTTCCATCTTAAACTGTTACGAGAGTAAGGGTGTAGAATGCTGTCCACCTTATATATATATTATTACAGTAATGACGTGTTGCACAAGTGAGGTGCCTTGCCTTCTGAAGTTACTGAAATTCCAATTGGGCTTACTGCCCTAACCAACATATTCAGTGAAGATTGACTCTAGTCATAGTTTGCTAATTACTTTAACATAACTGGGTCAAATTCAAATATTTTCCAATTCTTCCAAATTATTTTTTGATAAGGTTGTTTTGTTTCGAACATGTAGGTATATACACTAAGCTAGGAGCATGTCTACGTTGTTTCTCATGTGTCAACTTTTTCCATGATCTCTGCTCGACCTTCATTAAGTGATGTAACCAGTATGTCTTCTTTATATTCTCTTTTTTTGTATCTAACTCGAAGTTTTTCGTTCTTAATGCATAACTCTGAATCTGAAATAATAAAAAAATTGACTGTTAAAAAAAAAAAAACACAACACCTGAGAGGTGAAACAGAGGATATCAGAACACAGGTCCTGCATACGGAATAAAGTGGCGGACAAGCCTCTGATAGACCATTTTGTACGACTGAACCATAAGGATACAGATTTGAAATGGTTTGGACTACAATCTATAAAACCACAGACTAGGGGTGGGGACATGGCAACAACATTGCACCGTATAGAGCAACGCTGGATATACACATTGGACACAGTACGGCGGGGACTTAATGTCTCTGTCGAGTGGAATAATCGTATCATAAAAAAATAAGGTAAACATGAAAATGACATCATATATGGACTGTGATAGCTTCGGTAGTGAAGTACAACACTGGGTAACATCACATGAGGTGGGACAACTGAGATAAAGATAATGAATTTAAAAAAGTAGAATATGCCCATCACATTATGTATTAGGGCATGAAAACAGGGAGATGAGTAAAGAAATAAGAAAAGGAAGATCACAATCGATACATAACAAATAGGTAGTCTCAGGAAACTACTGAGTGACTCCACCTACTTCACTTCACAAAGCACTAAATATGGACCAACCTACACATTATATCTAGCCCGGGACAATGCTGCAAGGGCGAGAAGGAACGCCCCTAGACAAATTAGGAGCTTTGTCACGTGATTATGGTGAATGATGCCCAATATAACAATCATTTTTGCCTTGATTACAAGTGGTTTTGTAGTCCACCAGCCCCAGTTATATGCAACCTGGGATCATATTATGGATGTCAAGAAAATAGGAGCCCAGTCATGTTACCATGGCGACTGACACTAACCATGCCGGATTAAAATCATAAGGTGTGGTTCTAAATCCTTTGTCTATTAAACCAGACGAGATAAAATATCTAACTAAACGCGACTGTATTGAAGAAAGGGACACAGAATATTGTGTTAACCGACTGGACTGTTGTAGATGGTGATATATGTGATGTCACCTTTATGAGAAGCTAAGAGAGATTTCGTATATGAGAGTGTGTGTATGAATGTGTGATGGGATAAATGATTGTGAGCCAGAAAACTATTGTATAATCATTGCTTGTATAGATTCAGATAAAAAATATATTGTATTTTTGTATTTTGGAACAAACAACGAGAATATTGTCATCCTGAATCCAGTGGGCCATGTTGTTATATTTTCTGTATCGAATGCAGACAGGTTAGGACATAGTTGTTGAAGCTCGAGGAGGATCACTTCTATGTATCTTGGGAGAAGAGCCAGGTTTTGAGGTTTTTGAGGAAGGACCAGTAGGGAAGGGTCTGATCTCAGGGCCAGAGACATGGAACTCCATTGTTTTGCCGCAATCGCGGGAAGCTGCATCCTCCGTTTTTTTGTCATCTAAATCTTGGGATGGCCAGGTGGCAGGAGTAGGCTGATCGGGTGGGTCTGTTAAAATGCGCTTTGGAGTTTTGTCTGGCGAGATTGATCGGAGCGCTATTGGACAGGCATTTGTGAGTTCTTGATAGTTTTAAAGGTGATGCGATCTCAAACCGGCAGCCAGTGGATATTCCGCCTGGCTGAGGATATGTGTTTTTTTTCAGGATGTTAAGTGCCTGTTAAGTTTGGAGCCTGCAAAGAGGGAGTTACAGTAATCAATCCTTGACAGAATGAGGGCTCTGGCAAGGGTGGTACAGTTGTCAGTGGCAAAGAAAGGTCTGCTGGCATTGATTAGTTTGGCAGTGCAGGCAGCTGCTGTCGCAATTGCTTTGACATGTCTTGTTAGGGAGAGTGAGGAGTCCAGGTCAACTCCTTATGTTTTTACCTCTTTTGCTACCTTGATAATGTTGCTGTCAATGGTAAAGGGATTGAGGTAGATTATTGAGCTTAGGTTGACTACCAATGATGAGTAGTTCAGTTTTCCCGTCATTAAGACAGAGCTCGTGTTGTGCCATCCAGGCTTGAATGGTAAGGTACATTTTGTTAAGTAGGTTGGAGTCGGTGTCATGGTTGCCTTGGATGGAAAGAAGTAATTGGGTGTCGTCCGCATAATTGGTAAACGTGACTCCCAATTTGTCTAGGAGGTCGAAAAGTGGCTTGGTGAACACATTATACAATGTTGGCGAGACACAGGAGCCTTGGGGAACTCCACAGGTGACTGGGGCTAGGGGGCAGCCGCAGATGTAGAGAAGACTCTCATGGTTTGGTTGGATAGAAAGGATTTGATCCATTTTATGGCATTGGCCGAGAAGTTAGCAGCTAGGGCAAGGTGTTGGCAAAGTATCCTGTGGTTTACCAGGTCAAAGGCTGCGGACAGGTCAAGTAGGAGGAGAATGGCCAGGTTGCCCTTGTCCTTAATCTGGTCCATTTGTATTGTGAGGTCCAAGAGGGTGATTTTCGTTCCGTGACCGGGGTGGAAGCCTGATTGGCGGAGGCCAAGGAGGTTGTGGGTTGCCAGATATTTATGAATTTGCACGTAGGCGACACTGTCAAGTATTTTCAGGATGAAGGGTACTGTTGTGATAGGGCGGTTGCGCACAGTCTTTGATGAGAGAAGCTGGGCAGATATCTCCTTGACATCTTGTGGGCTTCAGGCCTTTGATGATGTAGTGGTTTCGGCATTGGTAACAGGGGTGAATTTGAATCTAGGAAAGGACGAGTGGGGTGTAGGTGGCAGGTCTAGGGTTTGGGAAGCTGGGGTGAGTTTGTATTTTTTAGTGCTGATTTTGTTTTGGAGTAGTGCAATTTTGCTGATGAGGGCATTTTGGATGTCCACGCACCAGGGTTGATCTTTGATGCAGTGGCCAGGGGATGGGGCTGGTAATTCGAGCTCACGTAGTATGGTGAAGAGCTCTCTTTTGCCCACATTTTTGATTCTCACATTGTATGAGTTGCCTTTCGATTGGAAGGTAGTTTGCTTGTATTCTGCGACTAGTGTGCTATTTGTTTGCGTGAGTGGGTGTTTTTTTCCAAGAGCTCCCAACCGTTCTTTTTGCGGTTTGCAGATTTTTGAGGCTAATGGTGTACCATGAGTTTAGGTGGTCTAGTGGTTTGGCTTTGCGGATGCCTAGTGGAGCAACTTCGTTGTTCGCTGCCTGGTGGGTTTGGTTGTAGAGTGTCACCATGGTAGTGGGATCGGAGCTTTTGTTAAGGTGGTGGGAAGTGAGCGGTAGTAGCCTGGGAAGCATATTGTCAGGGGTGATGTTTTGAGAGTTTCTTGAGAGTGTTGTCTCAGTGAGTTGCGGTGGGATGTTTGAGTGGACTGCATTGTTGATGAAGAATACTATGACTTTGTGGTCTGACCACGGGCATGGGTTGTTGGCTAATATATTAGTGTGGCAATTATCATTTCTCATAATGATTTCAATGTCCCAGATACCTCTAGGTATTTCCAAATATCCATACAGTTAGTTCCATCCCCATTGTTCAGTATAAGTGTTCCCCATATTTAGTCCACCAGTTGTTTGGAATTGCAAATCCCAGCATAGTGCTGTTATAGGTATATATCTTACCTTGAATAGCAGTCGTTTTAACGCAGGGCAGACTCTGCTGGTGTCCCGTGTTTTTGATTGCAGATGCCATTTTGCATGTAAATCAATATTTACATTGTGATGTCACACGTTTTATGTTATCGTCTGCAATTTTAGCCTAGTCACAGATATTACCGTAGATTCTTACGTTCCCATTGGTCTGGCTAAGCTAGAGCACAATTTCTATTTGCCAAATGTTTAAAATTGTGGCTTCAGATGTTTTACGTGTGATGTAATGTGTTGTTGGTGGCCATTGTGGCCAGTCCATCCACACTATTGTACAGTATTGTGATAAACAGAGTACAGCAGAGCTTACTTTGGCCAGAATATAATTAACAAAAATGTTTTCCTATTCACTGAACCCCAAAAGGTTCCACGAACTTGCATTGAGATTATTTTCCCTTCTTATTATTGTAAAGTTTGATACCATACCATTCTGTTTTGATCACTAGGGCCAACTACATTTTCTTTAGCAAATCCTTTAACCCAAAAAACTGGGATTTTTGTCATATATTATATTTCTGTTCTGCTGTATGTTGGGCATAAAGTCCTATATGTGTTGGCTCCCTTTATTTATAAAATGATACTGCATTACCCCATCGATTCTTGCTTATATGCATACCTCATGTTTGACGTGCTCTAACTTGATTACTACTTAGTTCCCTATTACCAGCACATCGTACATTCGATCTCTAATTAAAGGATCTGTGTGTTGAGTCCACATTACATTCTTACGTGATTACCATATCAGTACACTGCTTATTCAGTGCAAGAACATATCATAACAATACAATCCTTGAACGTAGCCTCAGCAATTTCCCTTGACCACGTCACAATGGGTTCATGGAGCACGCGTGGGTTCGCTCACTTAACGAACATCTCAGACGTCAATTTAGGCTCATTTGACCTTTTGTGCTGCCAAGAGACATGGATCATGAAAAAACCCTCAATGGATGGCTGCAATATTGCTCTCTCGTCAGCAATTCAAGGTCCATTAGGAAGACCACAAGCAGGACTGCTCACAGCCATTCGCATGGGCAGAGACCTACTCCTAGAAAAAATTCTTATAAATGAGCCACACATACTGCCCACTTTGATCTCCTGGAACCCTTCTCAATCCATCAAGGATCAAAGGATGTGGAAAAATTATTTGGTGATTAACACATACTGGAACCCTAAAGGACTAACAACTACCTCTTTTTTGGCCAAGATAGAAAACCTTCTGGATGACATCAAACAAAACTATCCAGTAGATCACACAATAATATGTGGCGATCTGAACGCGACAACAGCTCTTTTGGAAAAAAGCTCTAAAACATCAAAGACCTTACTCAGCACCCCTGGCAAAACCTCTGGTAAGTGGATGTGGACACAGCGGCTCGTGGAAAATTGTGGAATGGAATCATGGATGCTAGAGATCTCCAAAATCTACGTTGCTTGGGGAGATCAAAAGAGCTCACAATTCCTACTTGGGAACAGGTGGACGTTCTGCCACTCTGGACCACATCTATTTTTCCTGCGATCTACTGGCAAGGGTCACCTCCTTTGAGGTCATATGCACACTTAACAGTGACCATAACCTTCTAAAGGTAGTATGGGAAACGGAAAAAGCTAACCTTTCATCAAAGCGCCCAAAAAAATGTGGTCCAATCTGGACTCAAACAAAGGGGGAACTCGCCTTCGACTGAAACCATCTGAAAAAACTGAGATTACAAAACGACACATACACGCAAAAGAGAGGGATTTGGAGACTCTGGGACTGACAGAAACAGACTACTGCCCATTGCTGGTCCCGTACCAGCGACCAGCAGCCGCTTTCAAATTGACCAAGAGCCATTGGTATGTCAACAACCACATCTTGAAAGCGAAAAGAGCAGAAATGCGCAGATCGATAAGAAAAGCTAAAAAGGTGCCAACAAAGCCAAACATAGACGAGGCTAACGTATCGACAAAGAAGTATAAAAATGTGTTCAAATCATACAAAATCCAATTATACAAAGAAGATTCTGAAAACTCTCAGTGGGAAACAGTCAAAGGATTTTTGCTCACTAATAACGACTGGTGGAAGGGCCAAACACGATAGTTTACTCAGTAATGTCAACGAGAGAGATTGGATTTCTCACTTTTCAAACCTCTTCCCCCCGCCACCTCTGACTTCTCTGGAACCTCATCTCGACACTGACAAATGGGACATAGAACAGGACATATCAGCTATCGAGTTTAAAATCAACAAATTAAAACCCTCTTGAGCTCCGGGCCCGGATGGACTCTCGAATGCAGAGCTGAAAGCAAACTCCAAGGCTTGGGCGATCTTAATTGCTGAAACATTCAAGACATGTGCTAACTCGAACACCATACCCTGCTCGTGGAAGACAGCAAATGTGGTCCCGATTTATAAGAAAGGAGACAAAGGGGATCCTAACAACTATCGCTCGATTGCCCTCTTGGACAGCATTGGAAAAATATTTTGCTGATTCTTGCTGGACAAATGTATACTCTGGGTAGCATCCTCAGAAGGACACAATCCATTCCAATCAGGTTTCACAAAGAATTTCAGTACGACGACTAATATTCTGCTCTTGAGTATTTTAAAGGCAAAGGTCCTGGAAGGCTCACCCAGATTATTCTTGGCCTTTATCGACCTCTGCCGAGCGTTTGACAGAGTCAACAGAGCAAAACTCTGGATGAAACTTACCAATTGGAAGTGCCCCGATCAATTTTGGCACCTATAAAAGAACTACATATAGATACCTCTATGAGAGTGCGCCTCAGTGGAGCTGGCCTCCTCTCAAAGAACATATAAACATTCAGAGGAGTGAAACAAGGGTGCCAACTAGCCCCAGCCCTATACAACGCATACACGGGGGACTATCAATACTCGGAAAAGACAATCAGAGCATTTCCACCATCAGTGGGCAATGAAAGAATCAGCAGACTACTCTATGCAGATGATATCATCTTAGTCGATCAATCAGTGATAGGTCTGCAAAGAAAGTTGGACAATCTGCAAGAATATCTGCTAACAAATGACCTACAAATTAACGCTGGGGGGGCGTGGCTAGGACGGCCATGTAAAGGGACGTGCTCCGGAGGAGCTCCTTCGATCCTGTATTGATCCTGGGGAAAAAGTGCGCGCACGGATGACCGCCAGCACTGTGAATTAACATCCGTGACCATGAAGGTGGGGACCGTACTCGCTGAACTTTTGGTGCATATGGGATGCACGGACTCAAAGTTATACCCATTTGTATAATTGCGAGCCTCGACTCGAAAAATGGAAACAAAATGGCCGCGGGAACAAAGGGATTATCGAGGGTCATGGGCGCGCTGCAGCGATAACTGACGGAATGATCAAACGGCACATGTGATGGATTTCAGGATCCTGTTTTAAGCAATAGACCTGAAGGGGCCGTGGTGTGGAGAAGCGGAGGAAAGAAGGCGGACTGCCCGGGCCTTGCTTATGCTTTGCGAGCCGAGGGACAAGATCGAGACAGCAAGACGCCCGAAGAGGCGTGCGCCCGGAGCCCGAATGCGCATGGATGGTAACTCCCGAGACCCGCCGAGTGAACTTGCGGCTGATGCTGGGCCTGCAGTGAAGTCAGACAGAACTTGGAAGATGCCCATGGAGTAAGGCAGAGACCGGAGTGACGACACCGAGAGTGCGCAAGTACGTGGGTGGACACAGCCCACTTTAAGGGTGAGGCGATCGACCAAGACACACATGGGCATAGCCGCTACGGCCCTTTACTGCCAAGAGTGGCCTGGTGCCACGCAGACCTTTGTGCGCGGGGAGGTGCAGCTGGCTTACGCCCGGACAACAAAGCAGGATGTCTAATAAAGTTGTTAGACCCAGGACCAAACAGCCCACGTTGGAGGCCTACACCAAGACACCACAAAGTGTGGAGGGAGGCAAAAGCAAGGAGACCCCCACGACAGAGGCGGAGACACCGGGCACGATCCAGGAGGTGCTAGCAGCAATTGCAGACTTGAAAGTGGCCTGGGAGACTAAACTGGGCCTGGCAATGAACGATCTGAAAGTGGGCCTGGACCTCAGGATTGGTGCGGTCCAAGAGGAAGTGAAACTGCTGAGACAGGACGTGCGGACGATTGCGGAGCGCACCGGGAACTTGGAGAAGGAGATGGCCCCGAATACTGCGGCATGCGCCGCACATGGATCGGAGCTACATGCCCTTGTGCAGCGGGTGGGCAACTTGGAGGACAGAGCGGAGGAGGCGGAAGGGCGGGCCAGACGAAACAACATACAAATTGTTGGCTTGCCGGAAGGAATGGAGGGGCCCAACCCAACAGAATATGTGGAAACCATGCTCCTGCAGGAGATAACTGGCGGGGCGCTGACCCAGGGGTTCGCGGTTGAAAGGGTGCACAGGGCCTTGACAAGGAGACCGCCCCCAGGAACCCCCCCGTGACCGCTGATCGAAAAAATTCTGAACTATCGAGACCGGGAGAAGATACTCAAATTTTTCTGAAGGGAGGAACGATCGAAAGGGGGTCGGCAAAAATCACGGCATATCCGGACTATACGCTGCACATACAGCGTAGCAGGATGAACTTTGGGTCGGTGAAAAGACGATTAAAAGAAGCAGGCCATCGTTATATGTTGCTTTACCCAGCCAAGTTGAAAGTGTTCTACAAGAACAAATCCCTGTTCTTTGAGACGCCGAAGGATGCGATGGAATGGCTGGATATGCAGGGCCGCCCTCAGGAACCGGATATCCAGATGGGGGCTGCAGGAGATAAGTAGCACGCAGCCATGTCCTCCTAGGGGGCATTGCTAGGACATTGGGACTTGAATATAGAGTTAAATTAAGCTTGTGGGGAGTGCGCTGCAAGATAGGCTGGCAGGATCTGATGGGCGAAACAACCCTAAATAGATATGTTGGAGCACTTATGATGGAATCCATTGAACCCATTAGTAGTACACCTAGTTAGGTCACTGTTAGATCGGTGATGCCCTGCAGGGTCCTAGTCCTCGGACGCTAGATAGGACCAGACGCAGGTGGGTCTGAGATCCAGGGATGGAGCTGGGCATTTGTTGGGGTAGGGTAGGGTGGGGGGAGGGGTTGGGTTGTGTGCAGTGGGGTGGAGTTGGGATACAGGGGGGGGGATTGTTGAGGCTGAGAAGGGTAAGAGTCGGTAAACGGGCCATCACGGAAACATCAGAGGGAGGAGTGGATTGGGAGCACATCGATTAGATGGCATTGGGTAATCTTAGAGTGGTGACCTGGAATGTGTGGGGCCTAAACAGCTACTTAAAACGCAACAAAGTGATGCTGTATCTAAAAAGGATACGTATTGATATAGCCTTGTTACAAGAGACCCACCTCACGAAGGAGAAGCTGGAGGTGGTCAGGAGAAAATGGAGGGGTAGCGTCATGGGGGCCACGTATTCGACATATACAAGAGGGGTGGTCACATGGGTGGCACCGCACGTGCCGTTCCAGGTGCTCAGTTCGACAATAGACCCAGAGGGCAGAATGGTGGTGGTAAAGGGACTCCTGGAGAACAGAGAGGTGCACATCATCAATTTGTACGCCCCTAACCATGATACGGCGGCTTACTTTAGGTCCCTATACAGTAAGATTAGCCCCCTGGTGGGTGGCGCGATAGTGTGGGGAGGGGACTTTAATTGTACCTTGAATCCTAGAATAGACAGGTCAGATGGCAAATCAGGGAAGCCAGCACCAGCGGCTAAAGCGCTGGGGACACTGTTGGAAGACCTAGGCCTAGTGGATGTTTGGAGGAAGCTGCATCCATTGGATAGACAATACTCGCACTACGCAGCACCACATGACTTGCACACGAGACTAGACTATGGGCCTCATTACGAATCGGGCGTTAAGGGGTTAACGGCGCCGTAAACGGCGCCGACCCTTAACGCCTGATTACAAGGTCCGTTAGGGCCATGGTGATATTAACGCCTGCTTTTTGCAGGCGTTAAAATCCATGGCGCTAAGGGACCATGGTGCTAATTACGCCACCGTAATTTACGGTGGCGTAATTAGCGCCATCCCCACTCCCATTATGCCCTATGGGGCAAAAAATGGGAATGGGGAAGGGTAAAATGGGAAATGGGGATTTACTGCCCCACTCACCTTGGAATGGGGCGGTAAATCCGCCATCCACCATGGTGTAAACGTAGTTTACACCATGGTGGTAAGGGTACGACCCAGGCGGTAACTTACCGCCTGGGTCGTAATGAGGCCCTATGTGTTTGCAGCTGCCGAGAAATTGGGAGAAATGATGGGAGCGGAATATAAGGCTCGGGTATTATCCGATCACTCGCCTTTGGTCGTAGAGTGGCGATACCAACCTCCCAGGGGGCACATCCCGACATGGAGACTCAGAACTGAGGCGTTACAAGGTGCAGGGTTTCGAGAGGACCTGAGGGAGGCCATCGAGGAATATTTTGAAATTAACACGGGCAGTGTACGCTCTGTGGGTACAGTATGGGAGGCGTTTAAAGTGGTGGTGCGGGGGGTCGCTATATCAAAATCTAAAGAGCTCCAAGGGGGCATTGAACAGGAACTTCAGGAATCAGAAAGAGAGCTGGAGGGTCTTATGCAAAATGAGGAGACTATCCGGGAGAATAGTACCAAAATAAAAGACTTACAGTTAACCTGCAGTGGACTCTGGGATAGATTATGCAAATTAAATTACCAAAAATACACGGAGAGGCTACATGCAGGGCGGGGATAAGCCGGGTAGATTGCTGGCCTGGCTGTACAATAGCGAGACCCCCCGCTCGGTGATTAGAGAGATCAGGGATGCAGAAGGCTGAACCCGTAACACCCAGGAGGGGGTAAATGAGGAGTTCCTCAAGTATTATAGACAACTATATGAGGACACAGGGGAGCATACGAACCAAGACATACTGGGAACAATAGAGGATATAGGGCTGCCCACTCTGGATGACCTGGAATGTGCAGATCTTCATGCCCCTGTTACCTCGGACGAACTGGAAGCGGTGATCCAACATCTGCCCACATGTAAAGCGCCTGGGTCAGATGGGTTGCCTAGCGAGTTTTACAAGACATATAAGCAGGAGCTACTCCAGCCGTTGCTTGACATGTTTAATGAAGCCTACGAGATGGGGGAACTGCCATCGTCCCTCCGCGAGGCAGTGATCATCCAACTTCTAAAACCAGGCAAGCCAGGCAAGCCGGCCATGGAGTGCGGGTCCTATAGACCCTTGTCCATGCTCAATCAGGACAGTAAAATACTCACGGGAGCGCTAGACAATAGGCTAAAGAGGGTGATTGGTAAATTGATACACCCAGATCAGACGGGCTATGTCCCTGGTAGGAATATCACAGACAACCATAGGAGGCTGCACCATATCATTGATTACACCGGGGAGGACACGGGCGAGTTGGCTATCGTGTCAAAGCCTTTGATTCAGTGTGGTGGCCATGGTTGAAAGCGACCCTGAAAGGATATGGAATGGGACCTGGATACATCAGGTGGGTTCAGATGTTATATAGCACCCCGGTAGCGAGAGTTAAAACGGGATCCACAATTTCAGACAAATGGCAACTCAGCAGGGGTCCAGACAGGGATGCCCCTGGTCACCCATGTTATACATACTGGCGCTAGAGCCGCTGGCAATATGCCTTCGACAACATTACGGGGAGGTGGGGATTCGTACGACAAGTGGCATGCACCTAATACCGCTGTATGCAGATGACAAGCTCCTTTATTTGCGCTACTCGGAGGAAAACCTGCAATATGTATTGGAGGTGATGGATCGTTATGCCACCCTCTCAGGCATATCGGTGAACCCCGGGAAGTCTAGTTTTTTCCCCTTGGGAAGGTATAAGAGTGTCCCATTGGAGAGGCTGCCTATCCTGCAAATACCCTGGCAACCTGAGACATTTAGGTATCTGGGAGTAAACATTTATCATAGGATAGAAACAGAGCACGAACATAACACAGGGAAAGCGATCGAGGGAGTTAAGAATAGTATGGTGTTCTGGTCTAGATTTCCCCTATCTATGATGGGGAGAGCAGCTCTGCTCAAAATGGTGGTTTTGCCCAGACTCTTACATTTTTTTTGTAAATGTCCCGTATTTGATTCCCAGAAGCTTTTTCAAGAGACTTCACGGTATGTGCAGGAGCTTCATATGGGGCAACTGCAGGAACAGAGTGGCCCTGTGGAAACTACAGAACTCGTGTGACAGGGGGGGCATAAACTTGCCGAACTTTGAGCTTTATTATCTGGCAGGGCAGCTGTTGTTTGTGGCCAGGTGGTTGTCGTCAGAGGACTCGGCAGAAGCTAGACTTTTGCAGGGCGACTTGGCTCCATAATTTCTGAGAAAGACGGTGTGGCTACAAAAGAGTAAACTGGTGGGAAGAGGAAGACTTTTGGAGCTGGGTTGGGAGGTCTGGCACAGGACGTGGAGAACGGTGGGTGACCCGGATCCGCTCTCCCAGCAGGTTCCGCTGGTGGCGCTGTGAGGAAACGACTCCCAATTGCTTGAGGTAGTCCGTAGAGACAGGGAACCGATGGGCTTGGCCACCCTCGGGGATAAATGGCAGGAAGGGGAGGTATTGGAATTCCAGAGTTTGCAGGAGGAGACAGGGGTGCATAGAGGCCAATATATAACTTACACCAGCCTCACGAAACGGGTGAGGAAGAGGTGGCCTGACACAGTGTTGGCGGAAGAACCCGATGCCGCCCTGGAAACGATGTACGATGTCTCAGAGGGCAGGCACGAAATATCCAGGGTATACAAGCTCCTGAGAGCAAAGGCTGGGACGGAGCTGCTTCAACTGAGTCAGGACTGGGAGGAGGAGGTAGGAGGACCCATGACAGAGGGGCAATGGGAGAGAGCTCAAAGGTACCATAAAAAGGTGTCCCGAAATGCGAGACTCCAACAGATCCAGTTGTATGTTACCCATAGGGCTTATCTGACCCCCGGGAAAATAGCCCGGTTTGGAGGCTCATCCACACAGAAATGCCCCAGGTGCGGGGAGGTGGAAGCGGGGTTGCTACACATGTTCTGGGCCTGCCCCGAGGTGCACAGATTCTGGGACGAAATAAAGACTAAGAGTGGCCCGGAGGGGGAGTGGTGCTGGATGTGGGGTCGGCTTGGGCATGCATGCTCGGGATTTTTCCCAGGCCGCGCAATCTAAAGCACATAAGCAAGATGAAGGACCTGGCTTACATCCTGGTCAAGCGTAGGATCGCAATGGGCTAGAAGGCGGCCCACAGACCCAGGGTGGAGACATGGTGGCCGGACCTCCTAAAATGGGCGGAAGCAGAATCAGTAGTATGGTTTGAAGCCGTTACCAGGGGGGGGTGAGGAGGAAGTGGGCCCCCTGATAGCCTGGCGACAATTAGTGACCTCTATGGTAAACCCCCACCAGGTTAACTACGAAACAGAAGACTCAGACGAGTCTACAAGCACTGCGATTTCCGAAAACGCTCCTGTAGATGACACGGATGAGCCGGCTCAAGTTTATGGGAGGGGTGGGGACAGGACGGAGAATAACACTGTATAATGTTATAGTTTGATATTGATTATGTACGTCCTGAAAAGTTGTATTGTTTGTTGGTTTTGTTTGTTTAAAATAATTTTAAAAACTAAAAAGAAAAAATAAATAACGCTGGTAAAACTAAAGTGCTGATTCTAGAGAAAACCGCAAATAGAAAAGAAACAACTTTGTGGCACTTAGCGGAAGACAGACTGGACAAAGTCACTTTGTTTAGATATCTTGTCATCACAATTAGCAGAAGCCCACAAGAAACACAGATGCAAGTAATCCTTTGGACGAAAACTAAAGGTTTGACCACCCAGATGATGATGCTAGATAAAAAGTTTGGTTGTTTTTCACTCAAAGGTGCTCTGACTTTCTACAAATCTAAAGTGGTCCCAGCAATTGTTTATGGCGCTGAAGCTATGCTGGCAATTCCATCAGACATCTGGAAAAAACTTGAAGGCTCACTCTGGAGGAAAATACCTCGGCTTCCTACATTCACTCCGGTTGCATCAATTAGAAGTGAACTAAGCCTGGTGTCTCTAAAAGGCACAGTGGACCTTAATGGCTTAATGCTGTTCAGGAAAATTCAAACCTCGAATCAAAAAATACACAAGCTGATGCAGGAAGAGCTAAACAAAATGTTAGCTCTTTGGGTCCGCAAAAACCTTACTTTGCTCGAGGAAATAGGAAGCTCCGAGGAGGAACTATATAATAATCTAACGAAATCGGCAAAGAAATGTAAAGAATCAGACTGGTGTAACACTTTGGAGGAGGCAGCAAGAAATAAGCTAACAAGACACCAACCAGTCAATGCCCAAAAATTAAATGAACCCATAAACTACCTGCTGAAGTTTCCAAACAAAAGGATTCGATCTATCTTTATGAGAGCAAGGTTGAACGTTCTAAAAACTAACGAAATTCTGTCAATCAGAGATAAAGCAAGGGAGAATATGTGTTGTTTCTGTTCTTAGACAAACACAGTTGAAACTCTAAGCCACCTGATCCTTAAATGCACTGGGTTGTCATCTAACAGAAAGACCCACCTAAGTCATCTATTTACCTGTTTTTCCAAATTGGATGAAGAGTACTGGTGGACCTATCTAATGAATGGGGCAAAGAGGAAACCAGTGATTGCAGTAGGCATTTCTTGGAGAGCCTTCACCTGGAAAACACTTAAACAAATGAGCAAAGAGTACGCAACAACAGCGCATTTAGTCCATCTGCCTTTATCCATCTTCACCCCACCTAAATCAAATCGACAAACATGTACCTAAATGGACAAAGATAAGAGAAAGATAAAAAGATGGGAAAAAAATGAAAAAATTCGCACAAACCTGCTTGTAAAAACTGTTGAAATACAGTTAAATCAAAAATTACATTTTCTTTTTACAAAAAAATAACAATACAATCATCTCATGATCTGTGTTCAGACCAACTACTGTGGTCTGCATTCTGCACGTCATTCTCGCCTCCATTTGTCTCAATTTCAACTCCTGATCACCCTCTCTTTTTCCTGACTCAGTCCAATAAATTGAAGATCCTTCTTATTGTCCATTTGGTGTACAACTTGCCAGTAGGCTGCTAGTGGACATTTCTGATCCTGACTTCATGCAGTTGAAAAGTGTTCCCGAATATGGCTTCTCAACTCCCTAATCGTGCTACCAATATAAATCTTCTTACATTTACAAATAATTGCATAAACAACAAACTTCAATCTGCAGTTTATTACACCCTAAATCTTGACCTTGCCTCCTTGTGTACCAGTAAATTCCTGCGTTGTTGCATGTGCGTATTAGTATTTAGTATATTAGTATTTATTACATGTGCCACATCTCGTGAAGCCATTTTTCATTGGTTGTAACCAGCTTACATTTGGGACTGGTCCAGAACTGATAAAATCGAAGAGTTCCATTCATTTTTCATAATTTGAGCCCTGGTGTAAATGATTCTTGGACTTTCATCCAAATATTTTTGATGTAATTTTCTAAAACAAAGGATATGCCAGTGTTTCTGCAATATTTGTGTGATCACATCATGATTCTTACAATATTTTATCATAAATTTAAAAGTCTCTTGATTTTACTCCTTTTTTCCTTTTTTAGACTTTAGACTCCCCTCCCTTTGTGTGCATTGGGCCTAATCTTGAGCTTTTTCTATACTGTTTAGGGAATATCCTCTTGCTAAAAATCTTCTCTTTAAGAGGTTCATCTCCATATCAGATTTCTCTTGGTCCTCGCAGTTGCGCCTTGCTCTTATAAATTCTCTGACCGGTATATTGTTAGTCACGGATTTACGGTGGCAACTTGTAGCGTGTAAAGTGAAATTGACTTCCGTTTCTTTTCTGTAAGTGCATGTGTTGAGAATCTCGCCATTCACATACATGAAGTCCAAGAAATCAATGCTTTTCTCATTGCTTTAGTGTGTAAAGTTTATACCAAAGTTGTTCACATTGAGTCTTGAAACAAATTTTGCAAATCAGCCTGCTTTCCATTCCAAACAACTAGTACATCGTCTATATATCTTCGCCACATAACAACATGGCCATTAAAGCATGTGTCTTTGTACACATGCTCATCCTCATATTGACCCATAAAGAGGTTGGCCAGAGCTGTAGCATATTTTGTGCCCACCGCCACCCCTCTAATTTGTTGGTAACATATATCGTTAAAGTTGAATTTATTATGCTTATAATTATAAAGTAATGAGCACGTCTTCTGCCAGTATAATTACTTAATAACACAACTAATAGTTGGCAATTCAAGTGATTTAATTTGTTATGTTTTTAACAGTTATATGGGAACTATTTTCTTAACACCAGTGGAGTTATGGTGCTCTACCGAAGGAATATTGAGAAGACAGGTCCCGATGAACATCCCTCGAACTCTGTATAGGAAAGGAAATATGCTGAGTCTAAAACAATATATGTATTGAACCCTTGGATTTAGGGCCCTTTAAGGCGAGGTAGCAATACTAGAGATGGATGGGGATGCAGAACTTACTCATACATCAATAATCAGACCAACTCAGGAAGTTGGCAAAACACAATACTGCTTTATTCACAATTATGTAAAACAGGGAGTTACAACGGACATCAACGGACGTTTGCTCGATTTCTCAAACATCATATGAAAAAACAGCATTCTTATACTAAATATTTGTCACTACTGACGTCATCCTATGTGGCAAACTAAGAAAACCTAAGCTGGATTGTGATAGGCTTAAAAGGAACATCTAGGTATACGTTCTATATAGCCGGGGGTTGTGTTTGGGTCTCTAAAATCAGGTGGACAACTAACCCCATCCCAAGTGCAAGTCATCTTCCGTATCATAATAATATACGACACCCTATTGGCTTCTCAAACTATAGGGCTCTATACTACGTGGCCATCTACAATTGGTTGGCACGCGTGTACCCTTCTGGAATATTCCACTCGCTAGCAGCACAGAAGCTGGTACCCCAGGTGCTGTGAGGATCGGCCTGGTCACGCCTCCCCACCCAATTAGCCCACACCCATCATCACTCCTGCGGTCTGCCATTCAATTGAATCTTTGAACTTGGCCTTGCAGAAGCTCACTGTGCCTGAGAATAAAGGGGCGTAAAGACATCTTATCTTCTGGTTTCGGTGTAGCTCGACCCACAGTCTAATTTCATCTGACCATGTGACTGTAGACCACGTTTTGAGCTCTTCCGTTGCATAAAATACTATTCAATGATGAACATTTTGCATTTCTAGTGTTTTTCCATTACACCTCAAACAGGAGCTTGCTTCTTTCCCATGTTCATGCTCGGACTGATAACCAGGCTCACGGCGGCCTTAACTCTTGACACTGGTCCAACCAGCCTTTCTCAGATTCTCTTTCTCCATCAGCTGTTTTATTCAATTGCTCCATACTTCAAGCCCTTTCCATTCACAGTGTTTAAGTTTGCTAAAGTGCGTTGTGGAGATCCTATACATTCCTATGAATATACATTGGCGCATCGCCTGCAGTCTATTTACTACGTAGCCTCATGATTACTTCGTCTACTTGCGTTACTGCATCCATACAATTGTAAAATGACTTTGCATTTTCTTCAATGCTTCTTCGTACGAGCAATCTTCATGTTGGTCCCGAAATGTTGCTTTACTTGATACTTCATCCTCATTCTCCATAATGTCTATATTCTTTCTTCATTTAGCATCTCTTCTTCTTTGCACCAGTCTTCTTTCTCGTTCATTTTCATACTTCTTCCAGGACTTCTTCCAGAAGACCATTATTTCTTTGTGCATGCATATAATGTTTTCTCAATGGATACCTTGTCTCAGGGATTCTTCGCGGTATAGGTATCATTATTGGCTTTGTGCATGTCATAATTTCTGGTTCACAACATATTTGCAACATGGGGGCGGGACTTCCGGTAGAGGTACTTGGCGCCTCCTCTAGAGTATGTAATAGAAAGAAAATGTTGTATTCATTGTACATATGAACTGAACAGTTTTATATTCACGGTGGAGTATGAAACATTAGGAAGTCCATCCTAGCATTATCCTATTAATGAAATGATGACATCAATCTGAGGATGCAAAATCCTTTTTTATGACTCTTGGTTGCAAGTGATGTTTCTGCATAACGATTTATAGTTTTAAAAAGAAAAGAAGCATGAAAAGATCTTTTAAGTGTAGAAATTATTCTTGTTTGTTTTCTTTTTAACATAGACAATAGCCCCAAACACTGTACCTAACTAAGCCAGACAGGCTTCTCTTTGTGTAATGACTGGTCTCTGGTGATTTTTCACAGGGCTTCTCTTTATAAGTATTGAGCCTATAGAAGCTTTGGATATCACCGTGGGGCAGTATTACATGATTAATATTGTAGGCGATGCATCAGAATATTATATAATTTCGCATTTCGTTTGTATGTGGTGTATTGTTATTAAAATGAGAACAGAACAGTACTGTATGCTTTTTACAGTACTTATTTCTTATAGTCCCGTCACCATCCATGTTCGGATCTTCTATGTACAACAAGTGCAGGGAAATCTTTGTTTCAATTCCAGCTCCAGCATGAGCCTCATGTCGTACAAAATGATTTAATAATTATTGGTACACCTCTTCACCCTTTCTAAGAACTTTCAGTATAACATCAGGGTTTTGACCTTGTTTGCCCCTATTTGTCATACATTTCCTCTACAGTAAATCGCAGTTGTCAAATCCCTCCTGTGTCTACCCCTTTGAGCTGTTTAACAGTGACAACGGCCCTTAATGTGTCAACGTCAGACAGAGCCCTTCCTCCCTTTTCCAGTGCCCGTTCCTATTTTCTCTCTTCCATTCACTTTGTTTCAGTGGTCCTGGGCTTTTCTCTTTCACTTGCCCTCCCCTTGATCACACCTTTACACTCTGTAAGTGGTCTTGGCACTTCGCTCTGCAGTAGTCATTCGCCTCAGTGGGCACTAGGGACGTCGAGATACTAGAGGGGCTTCGGTGTTCAATTATATTTGCGTCGCTCATCACATACGCCTCACACACTATTCTTTGCAGATTTCTTCATACAATATTGCAGCTTGCAACCTTGGTTCTAGCACAGACTGGTCTGCTATCAGTCTCCCCGACTGATCGGCTGTGCTGACTTTGCGTGCTCTGCTTTGTTGTAGGAGCCAAGGACAGCACCACGGCGGTAATCGCTCCTCCTCGCCGTGTCTATCGATGCGGGCGGACCCCTGGGACACACAATGCACCTTTCTTCAGCGTTAATTCCCCGTTTTATGTTTCTTATTCTGAAGAGCTTTTGAAAGTAGCGGTTCTTCTCCAAAAAGGTCAAGAGTACTTCCCTACTTGCAACCCTCTCTGGAGTTGCTGTCTTTCTCCTCATATTAAACTGCCATCTTGGAACTGCTGCTTCCTGATGTGTTTTGCCTTGCTCAGAGTATGCTTTCGTGCTCCGCCTTTTATTCGTGTGGGGAAGTGTGATGGAAGTCGGGTGTGTATAATTATCAGTAATTGCCTGACTCTGCCTGACCCTTGTGTTGGGACATGTCAGGTATGTCATATTGAGCTGTCTGTGAGAATGTGTTTGTGTCGGGAAAGGGGGGGGGTTGAGTTCCCAGGTATCCTATCTGGTAGGATGGGGAAAAGGTGTTAGAGGAAAGGGGATACCGGCTTGAGAGCTCAACGTAGTTTTGACTAAGCTCATGGATCCCCCATTTGAACCGATGCATCAGGCCCCTGTTAAGTTTCTCTAGTAGAAGACTGCTTAGGAAAGCAGGTGGCTATTACTTTGGCCAGGGAAGTCGGGGAGATCCAAGCCCTCTCCTGCAAGCAGCCGCACTTGACCTTCCATGCTGCAATGGTGGTGCTGCGGACCCATCCCGCATTTATACCGAAGGTTCCTTCAGAGTTCCATCACAATGAGCCGTTGATTCTGCCAGTTTTCTTTCTGATCCCTTCTGAGCCTGCTGAAAGGTTACCTGGGGGCACTGATGAGGTCCAACAAGGCTGAAACACGTGTATGGGGTTGCTGTTGGTACTCTTGTTCAGAAGGGAATTGCCATAGCATTTCAGTGCTGGACTGCCCATGTGGGTGGGACAAAGACTGATATGCAAATGGATATTTCCCATCTGTGAAAGGTACAGTGAGCAAAAAGCAGATGGCTGCAAACTCTCAGTGGTTACACACCAATGAAAAGGTTATCATGCCGTGTTCTTTCGAGAGAGGGCCGCCTGCTACCTTTTTTGTAACAGTGTGCACTAGTGCACTGCACCCAGGCCCAAATTGCACTAGTGATGTGCCTCTGTCTTGACAGAAAGGAGGAGCATATGAATGACTTTAACTTACCTAACATTAGAGTTCACTTTTTTTATGCTTTTGCATTCGCCATGTTGCCAAAGCCAATCTCCATTCTGCAATGTCCAACCCTCGAAACCAGACAATTCTGATTCAAGCATAAGATGGTCAAAGAAATCTCACTCAATGTAAAATGGAAGACATTTTTGAGAAGCAAAAGGAATATAACAGTACCTCAAAATCTGCAGAACAAATTAATGCTACTCCTGCTTTCTTTGTTAGAACAGATATGGTCCATATCACAGAGTGGAAAGACCAGGATTTATGAATTTAGTAAACAAGTTCAGTCCTAAACACGATCTTCCATCAGAAATATTCTTTTTGGAAATGAAATGCCAAAATTGTATTCAACTTTGAAAAAAGAATTGCAGCAAGCTGTTGGCAGAGCCAGCTGGTATGCAGCAACTACTGACCTTTGGGCAAGCAATGGTGATGGAGGGGAGCCATACATTAGCTTGACAGTCCACCACATCAGTCACAGTCCACACACTGTATGAGTGGGTCATACAGTCTCATTGTTTGTGCTGTATGTGCTGGAGGATCATACTGCAGAACACATAGCCAAAATATAGGCATGTTAGAAGAATGGCTATTAGACCATAAGACTCATTTGTATTGGCACAGATAACGTCTCAAACATGAGAAAAGCATTTGAACAAGTACTTAAACTTACCACGCTTCAGCTGCTTTGAGCACAATCTAAATTTAGGGATTCAAAAGTGTTAACAAATTCAGCGTGTTGACACAGCAGTGAAAAGTTGTAGACGGTTGGTTGAGTCATTCAATCGCAGCTGGTAGAATAGACTAGAGCTAGCCATTAAATAAACAGAACGCAACCTTCTAAAACATTCCCTGATTCATGATGGAGTCTAAAGATGGTGCTCAACAAATGACATGACAGAGCGCTTCATGGAACCACAGCAGGAAGTGTGTGTGGTTCTTGCGCCAGATCAAAATCTCTGCCATTTGATGGTAAAAGAGAATGACAATCTTGAGGACTCATTAGTACTTGCGAAAGTCTGCATGCTCACAGATTCTCTTGCTGGCGATACACATGTCACTGCATCAGCAAGCAGACTTTAAATCACCTATTTAAAAACGTTCTGGTTTGTGTTCCCACTGATCATCCACTAGCAAGAGGAAGACCTGAGCAGTAGATACTTCAAACCCGATTGTTGCTTGACATCTGTTCACTCCTTGATCAGAGGTTTAAAGAACATTTCCTCACTAATGTCACTGATACGGCAGAAGCAATAAAAGAAAATAGCTTACAAGTAAAACAGAGCATGGAAGAAGGCAAAGATCCAGATTTTCCCACTGCCACCAGAGGCAACATGACCCCCACACAGTTTGTTTGTTTGTTTGTTTGTTTGTTATGTGTAATGCTCGCCAGAGGGCGATCAGGGCGAAGAAGATACAAGAAAACTTTCAGCTTAGGGTACACAGAAGTATGCAGAGGTGGGCAAGAATATACAGACAATATTATGTACATACAATGCAGCAGGAATACACAGTGCAACAATACATCATTTAAAAAGGATTTGATATACATTGGGCATACTGAAGTCTATTTACAGTGGCAGAGTAGACAGATAGGGTATGGCTGGTTCATTTGTGCATTAGTGGTTATTTTATTTGTGCCAGTTGATGAGGTTCTGTCTAAAGATCAAGTAGGTTTGGTCCGCTATGAGGAACAGAGTGCACACAGTGAGGAACAGAGTGAGCAGCAGCTGCAAAGCGATGGAGGTCCATCACCAGGTCCAACTGTACATTACCAAGCAGTAAAGCAGTTTCTGTTACCTTCATTAGCACCCCGGGCAGGTGAGCCAGCGAATCAGGTGCCTAGGAATGCAGGCTTGAAACGCCGGTACAAGCCTGTATTCCAAGCCACCTGATGGCCAGCTCCGCCGCTGCCATCTTCCCCCCACCCTCCGTCCCTGTTTTATTTCTTTATCAACCCCCCACGGACACCTACTTACCTTATTTCGGCTGCAGCAGCCCTTGCTGCCACATCTGCAGCTTCCTCTCAGCTTCCCACGGCCGCAATGGAAAGGGAAGAGGGGCTCCTTACGCCTTTCCATGGCGGCTATGTTGGTAAAGTATTTTTCTTCCTACAACGTGATGCGCGCAGCATCCCTTTGTAGAAAGGAAAATCCTTTTTTTTAGCACACCGGGTTGCCGCTTCGGTACCCCCTGGTGCTAGTGGCGTTATGTACCCATTTCATGGGCAACACCAGGGGGTAAGGGCCCTGAGAACACGTTAATGGCACTCGCTTTCGCTTGGGCCATTACCCCCCGGTGTTGCCCGTAGAATGGGTACATAAAGCCACAGTAAAAGACTACAGGACTTACTGCGGGAAATCACAAAAAGTGTAAATAGTCTACTATAGCCGCTGCAGCAAACTGCTAATCTCAAGTTTCTGTCACTCACTTTGCCGCTTCTACGAGATCAAGATATTTCATGGAGACTTTCTATTCGGCAATCTCCCTTCACCGGACAACTCTGTTACGCTGTACCTTTCGCAGTTCACTTTAACAAATGCAGGCTTTCTCTCGCGTCTTCTTTCACTGGACACACCGTTGACACTACGATTCTTTCTCAACACAGACTGGTCTTCCAAAGCTTTCATCTACTCACCGGCTGTGTTGATTTAATTTACTTTGCAACTTTTGATCTTCAAATCAAGGCTGCTACCATGGTTGCTGCTTCGCCTCCACAACTCTAGTGTTCACTCGGGAGGGTGGCTGTGGTCCTTGAAAAACAAAGCACGACTTGTCTTTTCCTTCAAAGGGTTTTTCTGGTGCAATTCTCAAAGTTCGTCGGAGGTAACAATATCTCGCTGGGATGCCCAAAGTTTCTCTGCTCCTGGAGTCCCTCAGCCTGTCATTTGGTTCCACCTGGTTCGCTGTCGCCCTGAAAAAACTGCTCCTTCTCATGCCTCACCTTGCTCCGAGTGTGTCTCCATGCTCCACCTTATAACCGTATGGGGAGAGCTAATAGGTCCCAGATATATGCAATCACGGTCAAGTGCCTGTCCGTATTAGTGGGACATGTCCAATTAAATGTATGGGTGTTAGTTATCTATCTCTCAGATCTCCTCTACCTCAGCTCAGTGTTTGTGTAGGAAGGGGGGCGGGGGGATGGGATGTTCGTAAATCCTATAAAATAGGATTGGATATTGGTATTGGGAAAAGGGGGATACCATGTCTCCCCAATGGATGCCTCACCCCAACTCTCCAAGGACCTCTCACCCAGGTGATTCTCCCGCACTGGTCCACCCCCAGGGTCTGGATCCAAAGTTGATGGCCATGCCCTGGCCACCTGAGCAAGAGATCCCCGGGATCTAGCCAGTTAGAACCCTTTGGTTTCTCACAATAGACAGCGGGGGCAGTCGCGGAGTGCCGGCACTGCACGCCCTGCGCTTGCTTCTTATCCGTGCTGCAATGCTAGTGTGGGGCTGAAGCTTTTCTCGTCCTGGGCCCCCTCCGCCTGAGGAATTGGTGGTGGCCACGTCAACGAGCGGGAGAAAGCCCGGAGCAGTCGTATCGACTAGTCCCTGCATGCACTGTTAATACATTTACACTGTCGTAAACCTAGCGTGCATACACTTACTGACCCTATATCTGTGAAGAAAACCAAAATGATCACTTATCTTCTGCGAGAGCAGCAAAGACAGAGGAAGGACTGAGCAAGGGGCTGGGCTTATAGGGCCATGGATAGGAGGGCCTTACGGTGGCCCGGAGAGGACTTTATTTGAGAGAAACTACAGCACCTCAGACGTTTCATTGTTTGGTTTTGTAGTTATGTTATGTTATTGGGACATGCACCGCTGCCATTGTTCAAGGTCTCCAGGTGCTCAGGTGGATCTGAAAAGGAGGGGGTTTGGGAAGGTTAGTGGGGGTGAGAGGCTAAGTGCAAGAGAGCTTTGATGTGCCCTTGGTAGCTTGAATTCAGCAAAAACGGTCATTGTGTGCTGGTATGATTTTGGTAGATTACCATTTGTGTGTTGTATTGTCATGATGCCTACCCCCGGGCATCCGGATCAAGCCCATCAGCCCCGGGAGCAGGCATCCAGACATTTACAAAAACCCCAGCAGCCCCAGCTAGGGGCTGTCTGGGTTCAGTCCTGGCGCCGTAGGCACCAGGCTCATAATAAAAATCAGTCGGGGCTCCATAGGCGCCAGGCTCATAGACATTACTTACCTCATGCAGACCATGCTGCAAATAAATCCAAGCCAACGTGAGGCCTGGATGGGACTATTTTACTACAGGGACTATTTTTTACTCGGGTGTGGTCCTGGGGAACGTCTTTCCTGGGACTACTTTGGAGGCTATTTAAACCACGCCCGAACAGCAGCACATGCTTCGTGTTATTCTGCATCCAGCAGCGTGACTCTCACCGTGCCTGCAGCCAGCATCCAGTCTTCTGCCACGCCTGCGTGCCTGCAGCCAGCATCCAGTCTTCTGCCACGCCCGCCTCGAATCTGGAGCTCCTAGAATAAAGAGGAAGAAAAGGACAAAGTTAGAAAACAAACTTATTTCAAATTCCTCACCTGATTCCGGATCCATTTCATCTCCCGACCTGGAAAGTACATCAGTCCTGCGCGCGTCGCTTCGTCAGCTCCAGCACAGCGCCATACTCACCTGTTCTCACAGCATCTTTCGATCCGGCACTGTCTCCATCATTTCTTCGCCATACTCCGGCACCTAGGGGCACAAGAATAACAAGGTGAGCCAAGGGAATCAACAAATACCTCTTACCACCATAGACTTACCTGATTTACCACCAGCGGTATTATTCTCCATATCTTCATATGCCGCATCTGTAAAGAGGGAGAAAAACAACACGTTAACGCATGCAATAGTTACCGGACAGCGTTGGGTAACACAGACTCTTACCTGAACGCCAGCAGCAGCTACGAGACCTTCTTCGCACGAACTCAGTTGCAACTTAAGGAAGGAAGGGGACAAGAGTGAACATCGGGCACATTGAACTTTTCCGGCTCATTCATCTCCTGCTTTCTTGACTATAGTCTATTTATGGCTATGTTGCACTTGGGACAGTAATAAAGGTCTAACTGCTTTATTGCAATTTCATACTTATTTTGACCCCCCTCACCTTCCCTAAGCGGGGAACTCTTTATGCAATCTGTGCCGCGCTGGACCCAAAGGGTACAGTAATAATGACTTCTTCTTATGCGAATTTAACTCTTTGTTATGAATGGTATTTGCCACAGAGTTGCTCCCTCTCCGGCCACAGAATGGCCGTTTGCACTGGTTTGGGTCGTAATGGTTGAAGAGGAAGTACCCTGACACTTTCCATTCTGCTATACTGTTTACGACCCACATATGATCAAATGTCCCACAGTTCCTGCAGAAAGGGAAAACAATGCCACAGTGAATAAGAGAAAAGAAAAAACCCACCATCCACACTCTAAGAATCCTCTTAAGCGATGAGTCAATGTGAGTGGGCTCTGTCTGCCAATTGCTACGAGGCAGTCACGCATTTGCTGTGCAGCCTGTACTTTAAAAAAGCACTGTTAAAAACGGTCTGGTAAAACACCTCCCCTGGCTGTCATAAATCCGGTATAATCCACAACCTTCCTCAGGTGCTTGCTCTGTACTGGAAAATGCCTTCTTCTGTTGGATCAGTTCCAGTGTCTAGTGAGCAGAACTATTCTTCCTGTATGCGCAAGGGTGCCTGCCAGCACACACAGGTGTGCTACTCAACACAGCTGCTACTGCAGTGGGTGTAAGTGGAGGGCAATGCCCTTAACAAGTGCTGGCAGTCAGAAGGAAGCCTGTGTGCAATGGTAATATGCTCAAACATTCCAAATGTGCTCACATGCTCCAGGAATGTCAATTCAGAATGGCCTACATGCTCTGGCAGCCTGCGGTAAGGCACACAGTCCAACACGCGATAGCAATATGCACACGGAGTCTCAATAGATGCACACACTGTCAATTAGACAGAGCCTAACGTCCACCCACAGTGACAAATCCACCTCGGCAGTAGCGAAACCTCAGCAATTTAGTGACCATCCGCAAAGCCTGTTAGTATGAAGACACAGTACCTGGTAGCCATGGGGAAGCGGGCGTAATTGATATAGAGTACTAGGAACCAGTTTATAGATCTTCATGAACAACCCCTTGCTCACATCCTCCTCAGCCGCCTCCCAATGCAACTAACCATCTCCCATGGAATCCTAGGGCCGAACATTCCATGTGATGTCAGGGATGAGAATGCTACGAGAAAGCCATACAATTACAAGCAGAGACTACATCTATAACCATGTATAATGACCGAAGGTAGCGTAGAACCTGATACGAAGAACCGCTGAACCGAATACTAGGATCTGCAAAACCCGGGGAAAGCAGGTACACTGCCAATGGTCCATACATTGATGAGGTGTTTCGATTGGTTTTGATATCTTAGAACTGGTCCTTTGTAGGCTAGGATTATTGAAACCTTGTGATGGGGGAACTTTGAGACATTTTGTGCTGAACCTTGGGGATAAGGACACTTAGGATTAGGCTTGAAGACTTTCTGTTAGCCACCTTGTATGAACATTCCGTTTGCAGTATGGGGTGTCCCAAGGAGAGAAAAAGGCTTGTACGATTAGGAGTTTGAACTTTTTATTGGGCACTTCTTGCCATAGGTGCTGTACACCCAGAGTGTGTTGTCTCATCCTGTGATGTTATAATAAGGATGTTCCCTTCTCTTTTGTAGTTTACACCCCAAGGCCTGTAGGCATTTGGTCCAACCCTACCTTACAGAATAATTAAGACAGGAGTTTCTCCAAACCTATCATAGTGTCATGTGTGTCATTGCTCTGCCTTACTACAGAGTGTTGAGGTCCTTCAATATGGTGGGTTCAAAGGTTATAGGTAGACAACCTTGTATGAGACATGTCTGGTGATCTAATTTGTGAAGGAGAATAGGTTTGCTATGGGTGCACTTAGCTGGATTGAGTAACTCATTTGAATGTTGGCAGCTGAGCCACATTTCTGTGCAATCGGGTGCAGGGTCTTCTATGGGATGAATGGAAGGTGTGTAATAATTATGACGAGGGTAACTGGGCCATCAACATCTTTGCATTGAATGGATAGTGGTCTAATGAAGGGTTGAGGGTTGGGGGGTATGCCAATTTAAAGATATAGCTGCAGCAGTGGGTGCTCTTGCAATCTATGAAGAACTATGAGTTCCCTTACAAAGATGAGGATAGAAGGAGCCTCACAGCACTCTGGAGGAAATTGATGACACAGTTGAGAATAGATTACCTCAGTGTTTACAGTCTCTTACGTTTAGAGACTTCCAGGGAAGGAAGGAGACTCATAGCACTTTGGAGGAAATTGATCACACAGTTGAGGATAGATTACCTCAGTGTTTACAGTCTCTTACATTTAGAGAATTCCAGGGAAAGGTTCCACTTTGCAGCACAGATCTCTAGAAGATATGACTGTTTAGTGTGAATAGCACTGTATCAATTTGCTGGAAGAGGCTGTTATGAGGAATTTGACTGTTTCTATGATTCAGGTCTAATGTGCTTTGACAAGTGGATGGATCTTTCTGAAAGGGGGCGATTTCAGGGCTTATCATTGTTTTCACTTAATAGACCTATGACTTTTGGTGAAATAACTACATCGCTTAATTCTTCCCCAGCTTTGTTGGTAGATGTTAATCTGTTATATGAGGAACTCTTCATTGCAGAAAGCATTATACACATTTTAACTTCTTCAAAGCTCCTGAGGCCATGAAGGAAAATAGTTCACCAAGATTGCAAGTTTCGTGCTTTCAATACCTGCATCAAAATCCCATGTGGAGAGAGTATTTTCTCTTGGTTCCTTTGGCTGGAGTGATGCCAGGAACCGTTGTGAAGTTAACACAATTAAGGCTGAGCTTCAAATTAAATATAATTTTCAGATGAGCTGTACTGATTTTTGTGCAAATAGCTCTAAAGACAAGAATGTATTGCTTTCAGCAAAAAGTCAAAAAAGTACAAGTTCAAAATATGCAATTAATTATTTTTAAAAAAAGGAGAATCTGTTTTGATTATATACTAATGACATTGATAATGCAATCCATGTTTCTTAAATGGAACTGTAATCAACACAGTGCTGCACTGGTACCAATCTTGGCCTAAATATTAAAGAGAACTTGATACTTCTGTCTGTTTAAACTGACCAACAATATCAGGATAGCAAAATACTATACTAGTGTGCAACAACAAACCAAGGTTCAAACGATGTTTTTAAATGTCATATGTTAAACGTTTCCATATTTTTGATGTGAATGGCGCTGTGCAAAATCGCATGCGCCATAAACCATTTTTGAGCCTCCGTTCGTAAAGTGTCTTGCAAAGGAATTTTGAAAAGTTGGCCCTCCTAGTTGGAGTGTCGAGGAAGAAGTTAAAAGGAGCTGTTAGGAACGCCAAAGGTCTGTCCCTGAAATTGCAGGGTCTTCGATGATGACGCCATTTCTTGTGATTAATTTCATCTGAAGAAGGGACTGTTGGACGTTGGTACGCCAAATGACGACTAGGTAACGAGGACCGTGCGGGGGCAGAACAGCGCTCTCATGGGGAGGGTGTGGCGAGGGTAGAGTCGTGGAGGACCGAGGAGCTTTTACAGAAAGAGGATGGATTCATTCAGATGCCATTGGGATAAATTGTGGCATGAGTAGCAAGTGCAGTGAAATTAGATCAGCCCGACGAGTACTAATCCAAGGAACGACCAATCATTTTTTCTATAACAATATATATACTTTAATTAAGCACAGTAATATGCAATAAAAACTGTACTAGATAACACTGAACAGAAACCAAACCCTGTAAAGGAAGATAGAGAAATGCAGAATGTAGAACTTGGACGAGGCTGGACATCTAAGTAGCTCCATAAAAGCCAAGCAAGGAGTGAGACAAGGCCGCTTGGGAGCACCGTTCTTTTCCAATCACTATCTATCGGATCTAGGGCCCTTTTTGGAATCTTGGGCTATGGCGAGCCAAAACTACATGCAACTAAGGTTTTGTGGCTCGCCTATGCGGATGATATAGTCCTGATCGACAGAACAGCGGTAGGACTTCAACATCTACTGAATGGCCTAAATGAGTACATCAAAGAGAATTGTCTTCGAGTAAACCCTAAGAAATCAAAAATCTTGATAATGAAGCACCCAAACAAGCGCATAAACTACGAAAGCTGTTTTTTTGAAGGCGAGGTGATCCAGAGAATGGAAGAGCTAGTGTAACTGGGGTATGTGATACACACTTCTCCCTCAATGACTAAAATTGAAGTTGAAATAAGAACAAAAATGGAGAGAGCAATACCACAGATGAAAAAAATCTTATGGGAGCTCTGTACATTCTCTATTATACCGCTGGTAAAGTTCTACACTGCAAAAATAACAGCTGTGTTACTATATGGTTTGGAGGCCAACCCAATCCTCTGGGAGATAGATTGGCAACAAGTTCAAGGTCAGGTATGGAAGAGTGCATTAGGCCTGAAGAATTGTTTGCCCATGTCGGCCCTAAGGTTTGAGCTTGGGCTGAAATCCCTGGAACAACAAGTAAACTGGAGATTGCTATCACTCTATAGGCTGATAAAAGATCCACAAGACAACTCGCTATATGAGGATATAAAACTCCAGATGCAAGCGAAGAAGTCGAACTTACTTAAGTACCTAGAAGCGAAAGTTTCCGAAACTCTATTGGCAGTGGACAGTTGGCAGTCACTCGGACTGCGTTACCGTGAGCCCCCCCACTTGCATACACACAGACATGGAGACGTGATGTTGCTCATGTGGGATCCCCGGTGGCTCTGCAGCGCCGGGAACGCCCAGTTTATTTATACAGCGCACGCGATGGAGTGCATGTCACCTCGTCGCGTGCGCGCCCTTAAAGGGCCAGCGCCACACACCTCCTTTTCCATGACAACAAAACTTTGAAAAAAGGAGGATCTAAACTACCACACATTTAACAGCACACATTAGAAACACCCAATAGTCCCCTGTTTAATGGCAGCCACCCTGGATCCCCCGATGGCACTTTACCCAACGGCCTGGGTGTACCTTCCGACCAGCCTTCACATCTCAGTCCGTTACATAGTCTGCAAGACGGGCAGGTCTCCCATGCCCTGTTCTCAGGGGGTACCTCCTGCCTGCCTCTCTGGCCGGTGTCCCTTCACCTGGCCTCCCACGGGCCGGAGAGTCCACTGTGGGGGTTTGATCCCACCTTCGTCCAGTGCATCTTCAGGGCCTCTGTCCTCCATGGCCTCTGCCCTCGGCTCACCCAGTCTCTTAAAGAAGCTGGCATTCCTAGTCACTGATGCTGTTCCATCGGATGCAGTCACCATAGAGCCCTTGACTGCCACCACATCCAATGGAGCAGGTTCATACGTGAGAGACAGTTTGCCTTGTGGGTGACGATTCCTCACTAGCACTTCGTCTCCCGGGGCAATCCTTGGGGGTCTCAGACCTCTTCTGTTGTTTTCCATTTCTGTCCTTGCCCTTCTCTCCTCCTCCACTTGGTCGTTGTCAATGACAGCCGGCTTTCGCTCCCCCACCTCAGGTATAATGTCTCTCGGGCATCGCTGGAACTGTGCCTCTGCGGGTGCTACACCCGTGGAGGAGTGGGGTGTCGTCCGGTAACCCCGTAGGAACACATACAGCTCCCTTTGTAGGCACTCGCCCTTTCCTTGAGCGATCCTAAACACTTTGTTTAGTGTGCGCATCATGCGCTCTGCCTCCCCATTGGCCCAAGGCCAGAGCGGAGTGACTTTTCTATGATGAATGCCATAGTCTTTCATGAGATCTGCAAAGCTCTCTCCTTGGAAGGGCGCCCCATTGTGGGAACTCAAAACAGTGGGTAGGCCATGAGTGGCAAAGAACTTCTCGAGTGCTATCACCACCTTGTCAAATGCCACTGCCTCCACAAACTCGACCTCGGGGTACCGAGACCACTCGTCCACCACCACTAGGAAGTGAGTGCCCCTGGTTGTGGACCTAAAGTCGGCATGCACTACCTCCCATGGCCTGGACCCTCTGGGTATCGTTTCGATGGATGGTTCATGCTGGGCCGGTGAGGCAGTCTGGCACCACACGCACGATGCCACAAACTCATCCACTCTCCTTTCCAGCTCCGGGAACCACACCTTCTGACGCATGATGACCCTGGTGCGCCAGGGCGATAATTTGCTGAACCTTGGCTTGGGGGACCACAATCCTGTCTCCTCTCAGCAGAAGCCCAGACTCTGAGAAAGTCAATTCTTCGCGCACCCGCCAGAGTTGCTCCAGCACCACTTTGGCCTCATTTGTTCTTCGGCCCAAAGTTTCCAACACAGTCTTCCAGGCACCCTGCTCCATGGCCGTTTTCAAAATTTCGAAACACTCTTCGTTCTTTGACGCGTGCTCTAGCTCCTCCACCTGCATCGAGTTTGGGGTTGCAGTCTCTATGACAAGCCGAACGTGTTCATCTGCCTCCTCTGCTGACGTGGATAGCTGGGAGTCCCCTCTCGGATGTCTGGAGCGGTAGTCTGCAGCGGTGTTACTCCCCAGACGATATATCAATGATGCTCCATAATCAAGGAGCGCAAGCATCCAGCGCTCTATCCTCACTGGTGGCCTAGAAGAGGACCCAGGCATGATGGGCAACAGAGGCTTGTGGTCCGTAACCACAGTCACCGGTCGCCCCAAGATGTAAAGGCGAAAATGTCTGCAGCCCCACAGCACCGCCAGGGCCTCTCGCTCGATTTGCGAATACCGTTGCTCGGTATCGGAGAGTGCCTTGCTGGCATACGCTATTGGGTGGACTTCCAGATCACTCCCCACTTGGGTGAGGACTGCCTCCAGGCCATAGGGGCTGGCATCTACGACGATCTCCGTCTGTAGGCTTGGATCAAAAAACGCCATGGTGTCCTCAGCAGCCAGGGCGCTTTTGATGTCATCGAACGCTGCCTGTTCAAGCGGCCCCCATTGCCACACGGTGTCCTTCTTCGTCAGTGTCCTCAATGGCTCCAAGCGGGATGCCAAATTTCGGATGAAGCGGCCACAATACGTGACCATGCCCAGGAAACTCCTCACATCAGCTACATTCTCCGGTGGTCGGGCCTCCTTTATGTCCCTCACCTCGCGGGGATCAGGTGACACGCCGTCCACCTTAAAGACAAATCCGAAAAACTTGATGGTAGTTTTGAGAAACTCGCATTTGTCTTTGTGCAGGGTGAGTCCCAGCGAGCGAAGACGCTCAAATGTCTTGGCCAGGTGTGCCAGGTGTTCCGCTTCCGACTTGGCGTACACCAGGATGTCATCGCTGATGTTAAGACCTCCCTCCAGGTTGCCAATGCCCCTCTGATGATATTTTGGAATACCTCCGCCGCCGATGAGACCCCGAAACTCAGCCTCTTATATCTGTACAACCCCCGATGAGTGGTGAATGTTGTTATGTAACGGGATTCGGGGTGCAGGACCACCTGATGGTACCCTGCTCTTAGATCCAACTTAGAGAAGAACCTCGCCCCCTGCAGTTCAGCTATAATGTCATCAATGGTGGGGGTTAGATGCCGCTCCCTCTTTATGGCCTTGTTGGGGAGGCGCATATCCTCACAGATTCTCACTGCGTCAGGCTGTTTGGGCTTGCAGGCCATTACAATGGGAGAAACACACGGGGTGGGGCCTTCGACCTTCTCAATGATGCCCAAACCGACAAGATTGTCCAACTTCTGGTCCACCAGATCTCTCAGGTGGAAGGGCACTCGCCGATGTTTGAGCGCCACTGGTTGAATTGACTCGTCAATATGTAGCCTTACAGGTTCACACACCATCTGTCCTATTCCTTCAAACAGGGAAGCGTGCTTGGCCAGCAACACCTGTATGTCATCCAGGTATACCGAGTATGCAAACGTCAAAATACCAAGGGCCTCTGCCGCCGCACAGCATAGCAGTGTGTTGTTGCTTACCGGTATGACGTAAAACCTGGCACGGACTGATGAGTTGCCGTACTGAACCCCTGCCACAAACACGCCATCTAGGGGAATTGGCTGGTCGCCCCAAAAGTGAAGATACGTGCCTTTGGCGCCGCCAAAGCTGGCGGGGTTTGCATAGAGTCGTAGTGTTGTCTGGCCATCACATTCACTGATGCACCGGGAGTCCACTAGCATTGGTATTGAGTCCCCTTTGACCAACACGTTACACCTGGGTTGTCTCTTGTAGTGGTTTCTCAGGACGCCAACGCTGGACACAAAGATTACGTTTTCATCGTCGTCCTCCTCCTCGTCACCCTCTTGAGGGGCACCCTCGTCACCCTGGTCCACCTGGGCGGCGTTAGACGACCTCTGGGGGCGGAAGAAACCAGCCCGGACGGGTCCCCTGGGAATCACCTTCGGAGCTGTGGTCCTACACATCCTGGCGTAATGGTCCGCACCTCCACACCGGCCACACATCACGCCCGTGGCTGGGCACTCTGCTGGGTGAGGGAGATCGTATCCGCATTTCAGGCATGAGTTGTTCTCTGATTGCGCTCTTGGTCCCCGGCCACTCACCGGGCGTCTCGCATCACGGCCTCCGCCGACTGCACAGACGTCTTCCACCTTGCTGGGGCGCACACCCGCCTCCATTCTAGTTGCCCGCAGCTCGGACACCTCATGGCACCTACCAAGTTCTAGGATGCGGGGAAGGGTGGTGCCAGGCTCTCGCAGGATCTGGTGCCACAGCTTGCCAGACGCACACCCTTGTATGAGTTGATTACGAATCATGGTGTCTGGGTCATTCCATGCACATGTCACCGCCAATCTGCGCAGCCTCCCATAGAAGACATCAAGAGCCTCATCATCCTTTTTGTCGCGCAGCCCCCATGAAGAAGCGTTCATAATCTGCATTCGCCATCGGCAGAAAATGATTGTGGAGCGCATCCTTCGCCGCTGCAAATGACCCATCCGCTGGTTGTAGGGACTGAAATATCTCATGTACCGCAGGGACTGCACAGTATAGGAGAGTGACCAACTTACTGTTATCACTAGTCTCCATGGTGGCCCTGAAGTACATCTCAAGTCTGTCCATCCACATCTTCCACCTTGGGCCCAGACTTGATGGCGTGCCCGAGACATCAAACTCAGGCATTGGTTGTAGGGCAGCAGGTGGCTTGAACAAAGGTCTCGGCGGCAGGATGGGTGGTGGCTGTGGTGCAGGAGCAGCCGGTTGTTGAGCGGCAGCCGCAGCCACTGCAGCTTGACTCATGGTGGTGAGCGCACAGGCACCCCAGGGATGTACAAACAATGGGGCCGCAACTCACCACTCCACACAACAGTGTTCTTCCGCAGTGGATGGTCTTCTGATTGTGGCCACAGGCAGCCCACGGATGCCAATGTTCCTCCGATGACAGCCAGGCATAGGCAGTTCCACGAATTGTAGATTAGGTAACCAGGCAGAAGTGGAGTATCCAAAAATTGAGCAGGGTGGGCCCCAAACGTGCATCCAGCAGGCTTCACTAGGTGCCTTACCCGTATACTCGGTGAAAAAACAGTGAAAATGTCAATGAATCATTATCAAAATGACACGTGCTGCTTCTAGTGGCTATCCGCCACTGGATCGTCCAAAAATTAGGCTTGGATGGCTCACTGGTGCTTCGTTATGAAGCTGTGACCACCCAGGGCCTGTTCAACAAAATGGCCGCCGACCACGTGTCTCATTCCCCTCTCCGCGGCATTAATCTGCAGAATGCACTCACTTCAGATCATCCGGGCATTGTGCAAATATCCCCGCTGTCCCGGGGATGGGTCCGATCCTTCGTCGCCATTGTTGGCAGTCACTCGGACTGCGTTACCGTGAGCCCCCCCCACTTGCATACACACAGACACGGAGACGTGATATTGCTCATGTGGGCTCCCCGGTGGCTCTGTGGTGCCGGAAACGCCCAGTTTATTTATACGGCGCACGCGACGGAGTGAACGTCACGCCGTTGCATGCGCGCCCTTAAAGGGCCAGCACCACAGACACTACGACAGAAGTGTTGATGCTCAACCCCCTGAAAGTTACCGTGAGCCCCCCCCACTTGCATACACACAGACACGGAGACGTGATATTGCTCATGTGGGCTCCCCGGTGGCTCTGTGGTGCCGGAAACGCCCAGTTTATTTATACGGCGCACGCGACGGAGTGAACGTCACCCCGTTGCATGCGCGCCCTTAAAGGGCCAGCACCACAGACACTACGACAGAAGTGTTGATGCTCAACCCCCTGAAAGTAAAAAAAGAAACAGAAACACTGGATTGGATTAGAACAGGGGTTAATATGAGGCAAATAAAACCAAATAACTGTTTCCTCACAATGGACAAAAAGTTGGGGCAACTGCCGAAATATCTACAAAAACACCCAAGTATTGGCTCACGAAACAGATTTCTGAGGGCGTGCCTAAATCTAATACACACAGGAGAAATCTTAAGTATACAGGCACAACAATTTAAAGCCATCACTTTATGCGACAGCTGTGCAGAACCATCTAAGCAAAGCCTACTTCATCTGCTCCGGGAGTGTAAAGGGACATGGGATGCAAGAGTCAACTATCTCCATAAATTTGTGGACAAAATAAAATGGCGGACGTCAGAAAACTTCTGGAATCTAATGACTTCAGGACATAACACTGCTATAACTATAGCAGTTAGTCAGGTCCTAGTAAAAATTGGAGTGTTCCAACAGGATTTGGGCTCAACGCAGGCAAAAATTGTAAGTGAAAGTAAAGGAACTTTGGGGTTTGGCAGCAAAATAATTTGGGGGCAACAATGAATAAGATTATCATCACAGACAGAGAAATAGCAAAGAAACGGCAACTGTAGTCATTAAGGCATAGTTGGCTGTGTAGTTCCAACTTGGCTATTCACATTTGCCCTATTTTTTACCCATCCCCCCTTTTTTGCAGGCTTTTCATGTTTTGCGATCTCCTGGTTTCCTCTCCTTTCCTTTTACCTTTCTTTCTCTTTTCTTTGATTTTTTCTTCTTCTTTCTTTTTTTTCCTCTCTTTCTTCTTTTTTCTGTTCTATTGTGTAGTAATTGCCTGCTTAAATTTTCATTTTAACGGCTACTGGCTTTCTCTCTCATTGATCTTTCAGTTTTTTTGTATGGAATGTGAATAATTTTTTTAAAGTTGTAAATATTGTTCGATGTTTTTGTAAAGGTCAGAGTTGACCCAAACAAATAAAAAATAAAATAAATAATAAATGGTGCATGCACACTGTATGCTTAGCTGGGAATGAAAGGCAAAACATCACATCCATGTTGGTAATAAAGGATAAGTCTTTGGGGCAAATTTGTGATGTGGTTTGCTTAACCAGTCCCTAGGGACCCAACAATTGGACAAGGGGCAGGCGCCTTGGAACAGTACTTTTCTTAGTTCTTGGTAGTTCAACAACATCAGCACTGGCTTCTTATCGTTGTGCAAGTGGTTTGAACCAGGTTTGGATGCAGCGTGTCACTGTGATCCAGACGAGAAGCAGGCATCGAGTTGGGTTTGAACTGGAGCTTGCTGCGTTTTGATGCAGCAATAGAAGGATGCATGCTGATGAGGCCAACAGGGTCGGTTAAGTATTTGATCAGGGATCACAATGACAATGCCGCTGTTTAGAGACCGGTTTGCAACATGGCTGTTTCAAGGCTCCGCTAGCAGCGAGTTTCTCATTTGAGATGGGGCAATCAATGTGTTCAGCTGGCGCAGTTCAGCAGTGAACTGTTTTAAGGGGCAGCAGTTTGAAGAAGTGCCGAAGGCAGCACTGCGGTTCCTGTTGGTTCAAATGTACAGTCAACAATGGTTTGATGCAGTTGGATGGAGTAGAAATGCAGGAGACAGGCTGCTTTGGTCATTCAGTTACTATGAGTCCAAATCCAGGAGCTTAGGGGCAAGGTATGCCCTGATTCTCGTTCTCCCAACCTGTGAATCTCTATGCCTCTCCTTTCAAGTCGCTGGCCCTACTCACATCAGTGGACACACTGTGCCTCACTGTGAAGAATCCTGAAGTTTACAATGATAGGTCTGTTCCGCGGGGAATGGATGCACCTGACTAATCCTGGTTAGAACAAAGAACAAGGTTTTATTGCATGCAAATATGGCCGAAAGTGTCAGTCAGTCCTGTAGAACTGGGAACTGAAACTACGCTCGACACACCCATTTCAAGTTACATCTTGTATAGCAGAAAACCGCAAATTAGCATAAGCAAAGCATGTTAAATACAACATAATCCCATATTCACCATTATCTAACCCCAATAAAAAAAAAAAAATCTCCTATGGTTAATTCCCCCATTTGTCATGCATATCTAAATTAGGGGTGCGCCGAACTTCGGCCGAAAAAAGTTTATGCCATAGTGACTCAAAGCTGAAGTCCACTTTCTACAGAAAGTGTGGTAGTGGCTAGGCTGCAGAAGCCAAATAAGCTGTGTTCTTATTGGCTACTTCAGCCTGACCACAAAGGAAGCAGCATCTGCCCGTTGAAATAGGCAGTGAGGGAAGGGAACAGTTCTTCCCTTCCCTCGCTTCATATGCTAATGGTCCAGCAGACGCAGGAATGACAGAGTAAGAGACTGACGACGAGGTAAGTTCGCCCCACCTCCCTCCAACACACAGTGAGGCTGCCTGGATTTTCAGCACCCCTGTGGCCTCACCATATTACCCCCAAAACTTTAGTTGGGCCACCGGTGCAAAGCCGGTGACCCAACATTCATTTTAAGATTGAGGGTGCCTCTCCACTGTCCGAGAGAGGCCCCCAGACTCACAAGGCCTCCAGGGGACTTTGCACCCCCAGCGGCCTGGAAATAGCCAAAATGCCCCCCCAACCTCCTTCCAATACACAGTGAGGCCACTGGACAGCCCTCTTAAACAAGCCCCCCAGGGCAGCCTTGCCCTGGCAGAGGCTAAGGCTGACTCACTGTTTGCCTGGCGACGTGCTCTGCAGACCCCACCAGTCCATGTGATAGTGGAGAAGGTATGGGATGACTTAATATGCTGACATGTAACATTTTCCAATATTGCTGAAATGTATTACTGTGAGCTGTTGGCACTTTGAATTTTGCCACTTTTCACTTTTGCTGATTTGAATTCTACCCCTGTAAAAAACGTTCCTAGTTTCTACATACTCACCCTCAACCACTAAGCAAAACGCACTCTTCTACCATAGCAAAAACCTGAAACCACCACAAACCGCACACCCTCTGCAACACCCAACTCAACCCAACACATTACAGAAAACTAAAACTCAGACGAACAAAACACCCCATACACACACCACCAAACCATACCAAACTAAAAGCATACACAACACATAGTGAAGTGTTTATGAATTGAAGCTACCAACACAACAAAGCTCTCTTGTGCTCTCCCGCTCCATCCCACTAACTAACTCTCTGAGCCCCCCATTTCCTTTACAGATCCGCCAGAGTGCCTGGAGACCATGAAAATGGCAGCGGTGTGCTGTATTAATCATCACAACATAATAACAAGGTGCCATGACTTGATGGGTATGGAACTGGCATCAGAGCCTCATTACTTGTGGAGTATGCTTTTTGAATTAAACTAAGTTTAAAAGGACAATACGTGTGTCTCTTTGGTTTGGCATGGGCACAACACGACATGTGCAATTCCACATGCTGATTTGCCATTTTTAACCTTTTAGTGGCATTTGTTGTGGCACATTTGAAAAATGACAAACTTAATATTTTTTTGTTGAGAGTGCACATTTATGATAAGCTGTATGGTGTAATTAGTCAGCCAAGAGAGAAGATGTGGTGTGAAACAGCACATTGTGAGAATAGAAGTGGGCCTATGGTGTCTATGGTTCACCTCGGCTTCCCCTTTGCTCTTGCGATCCGTTATCGTGCTGCAGGGGCCTCGCCACACTGGTCTCTCCCCTGATGTCGGGTCTCTTGCAGACCGCCCGGTTCCCTACTCCTCTGGAACCGGATGTCTGGTTCTCCAACCTTCTGGGAAGCCCTTCTTTCTTCCATCTATCTTGGACGCTGAGTGTCTGCGGCATGTGTCCTGGTCTGAAGCATCTTCTGTCAGCGCTGCTACGAATGACACCAGAGTCATCCATTCTTGCTTTTTAAGTTGTGGTTTGCAATGGTTTTTTTGAGCTACTGGACCGCTGCTGTAGTTGTTTCCCGTGTTGATCTTCAGGGCTCTGCACTTCTCCCTCGTCCCAACATTACCATTGTGGTTCTTCACTGGATCATATGGATTCTTCTTCATCCCATACATTGACTTTGTGTCAAAAGTGAAGTCCCCACTCTTCCTCGTCCCAGTACTTCTCAAGAAGGAGATTCAGTTTCTTATCTTACACATGCACATGGAAGTGTGAGGTACTGAAGTGACAAGAGTGTCAGAAGAGGGTGAGAGAGAGTGTGGTAGTGAGTGTACAAATCACGTTCTCCCTGGATAGTCATCCCTAGTCCCATAGGGGGATCCTTCCCCATGAGATCCTCCCACTGAAAACACCACCCAGATGGGAATTATCAGGTAGCAGCCTCATCTCCTTGGCCTCATGGGAAGGGGCTCCCCCCATGGGAGAAAGAACAACATCCAAGGATTTGTCACAGTACTATCTTCAATTTGGCCTTGTCCCCGGTTAATGTAACCACTTCCATTGACATCAACTGGTCCTCCACTAATACTCTCTCTCCCCATTGCTAAGGACTGCTGTCCTCTGCTCTGTACTTATACATACATAATCTCTGTAAACAGCATTTTTGTGCCAAAAATGCAATTAATATCCTTGTATCTTTCTTTAAAAATAAATACAAATAAATAAATAAATGTTAGTGGAATCTTTAAAAAACTACCCAGAAAGACATAACCACCTTGGAAGGGAAGTCTGTGGTCTCCTCATCAGCATTGAAGGCTAAACTGACTGCCTCAAGATCTAACATCTTACTCTTACATTGTGGGTCCTTCCTATTTTGTGAAAGGTCCCCACAGTCGCAGTGCCCTTCTGGTTTGTGGTTGGCACTGGCATTACCACCACCTAAGAACTGAGCTTTGCTCTCTTGCCTGGGCACAACCCCTTAGCGACTTACTGTATATTTTGTGGCACTGCTGTTAGTTCTGCCCACCTGCATCTGGAGAGAACCTACCTTTGTTTGGTTTTGTATGTGAATGACGCACATGTCTGCATAGCATAAAAGAAAATCCACTTTTTGGATTGTTTTTGGATTTCCTCTGTCTTGTTTTCAAGTTTTGTCTATATTTGTTGGCCTTATTTAGGATTTATTTGGGATTTTTTTACAAGCAGGGATTGTTTGGACTTAAGTTGGAAGATTTATTGTGGATTGTTAACAGCCTGTGTCCCAGTAAAATCAATCTAGTAACACCAGTTACCAGCCACGCAGTGTTATTGGATTTATTTTTGTTTTTCTTACAAGCAAGGATTGATTGTCTGAAATTTGAAGATTTATTTTGGATTTTTAACAATTTTCTAGGTAAAAACAATCCAGTTGCACCAATTACCAACCACGCATTGTTTCTGGATTTATTTCGGATTGTATTGCAAGGAAGGATTGTTTTGTCTTAAATTGGGACATTTATTGTGGATTTGTATCAACTTGTTTCTCAGTAAAAACAGTCTAGTAACACTAATTGCCAGCCACACATTTTTACTGGATTTATTTAATTTTAAACCTATAGTTTTAACATTTTGGCCACAGAGCTCCCTGGACTCTAGCCCTTGTTGTGCTATTTTTCGCCATCTTCATGTGTACTACTCCAGACCATCATGGCCGCCGCAGCGACTGCAAGGCTGCCTAGACCTGCAAGTAGGAAATGCCAGCCTCTTCTGTTGCAGATTGGCCCAGGGCGTCCAACATCTCGTTCCAGCTCAGGGAGCCGGCCCCCTCTAACGGCCCCATTTAGGGTCGAATGTATGCTCTTAACCGGGCCTGTCGTGGTATGGAGGGGCTCTGCCACCAGATACTGCCATCCTGGAGCCTACTTGCTTCGTAATATATCCTGCCAAAGTCGCCTTCCTTCTCTTCACTACTTCTGCAATCTTACTACCCCCCCTCACCCCACCCTATTTTCTCTGTTGTCCTCCTCTCTCCTAAGTTGCTGCAAATTGCTTCCCCGTCTGGCTCCAATGTGTGTCTGGCCCCAGGTCCGTCTGGCACCCTCTCTGTGCCTGTTGTGGCTGTCGCCGACCACAGCTTTGCCGAGTGACGATCTGCCGGCATGCGCCTGCCTGCCACACAGCTTTGCCATCCCCGTCGGGAGCAGGTGATGCTGCAGTGTGGCCCGAAAACCCAGGCTGATCCTCTGCTGGTCTGGCCACATTATTAACGAAATGGGACCCTGACAACAGGTTCCAGGGGTGTGTCATAGGAGCCAGGAGCAAAGAAAGGAGACATTTGTTCAACCCAGGTGATGGTGAGTGGAACTCTGCAGCTCTGCTATTTTTCATTGCTATTTCGTGTGAAAAACCAGGCAGTGTTCTCCCATCTACTCCCCCAGGATCGTCCATTCAGCTGGGCTGGGAAGGGCCATCGCTTTTTGATCCCGACCCTGGTGGTGGACAAGTGAGGGAGGATTACCTGGATGGAAAGTCACAAGGGATTGGGAGGAGAATACTCAAAGGCGAGACATGCTATTCCCCATCTCCCCATTTTCCATCAGAAACCCCTTCCTCAGCTTTCATGGGATATTTGCAATCCTATTCCATCTCCCTCTCCCCATTTCTGACAAATACTGCGAAGAAGAAGAGGCAACCGAGAGTAGTGAGGATTACTGCATGAAACACCTTGAAAAACAAAAGGAAGACTGTCACCTACTACCATTAGGTTGTCACATTAATAGGGTCAGGCATTTCACACTGACTACTCACACCAGCGCTTTGGCGTAAGGCGCTTTATAAATCAATAAAATACAAATACAAATACACCTGACTCTTGTCTTAAGTATAAGAGGTGTGATTTTGCACAATCATAGGGGTGAGCTGACCTCAATCCCATATACCGGGAGAAGACTGCTCGCCAGTGCAACGTCACCCAGTGAGTTTCAAGTCTGAAAGCGAGAGAAACTCGGGAGCGTGCAGCTAGCTGGAGTGGGAATGAAGAAAGACAAGTTTGCAAGCGGCACAAAGCGGAAAGCAAGAGATATAACGGAAAGTGAATGGAAAGCGAGAGAAAGGCGTTGAGAGATTGGAAAGGAAGAAACAGACTTGAAAGTAGATAAGGGTGTGAGGGACCCAAAGGTAAAGATAACGGAAAGGTGCCCGTGAGCAAGGAAGCGCTAAAGAGAGCAGAAAAAGGAAGAAAAAGGCCAGAGAGTGAAACAAGTGTGCAACAGGCACAGGACAGGTGCAGGGGTGCACGAAAGCAAAGAAGTGAATGTGCAAGAGGCACTGTGAAGAGAAAGTGAACCCAAAGCAAGGTGCCAGGGGCACAGCAAGGTGAGAGAAGAAAAGACAAAGAAGGTGCAAGTGTGCACAGCAAAGTGGAAGATAACAAAGGCGTGCAGGAAGCACCTGGAAAAGGAAAGGATAGAAGAAAAGAGAATGCCCAGGAACTAAAGACATTGGGAATTGCTTGAACAGAGTATAAGAACTTTGTGGAGAAGAGCTAACGAACAACCTCTTTTTGATTGTGCTGAACGTTGATGATACTAACCAAGCCACACCTGGTGAGAAGACCATCTGAAACCAGCCTTGGTGTATATTGCTTTTTGAATCACACGTTTTCCTTTAAAGAGGCTTCCTACCACAGTTTATCAGAGAGTGAGTGCAAGCATAGGCTTAGACACAGACAGATTTTGGTTTTGGACTTTCAGACATCGACGACCCTTAGAAACACCAGTTGAAGGAACCATCCCTTTAGAGTTAGGGCCAGTTAGATGTTACACCAACCCGAGCATTATAGTAAATAAAGGTGTTGGAAACTGTAACACTTGAGTCTGTGTCTCTCTTGATACCATGCCTGTCTCACACTTGGCACTGATTTTACTTTCTCAGTTTCTGCACCTGCACCTGCACCTCTCACCTCAATGTGAGCAATACATGCAACTAAGAAACTAGCGGCAAACAGTCATAACAGGGAGCATTCTTTAGCAATATTCTGTTGGAGGACACCCTTACTAATGGCGACGGGCATTCTTGACTAATGCATCTGTAGTTATCTACAAAATATATTTTATTTAAGACTTTCAACAACGTATTACTCTATCCCAGCACATTTATGCTATTCCCACAATCAAATCACAGCCGCACCACACTCACATCACAACCACGGGACATGATACAGATGACATCCAAATCACAAACATATACCAAGCACTCCCATAACCACATCAGAACCAAAACCACATCATCATTACAGCCACAGTAAAATATCTTCACATGCACAACACAACTTAAAAAGGCCTTATGGCAGACAAAAAAAATGCTAATACTGCCAACGTCGGGGTGGGCATTTATTGCTATATAGGGAGCAATGCTCCAAGTATAGCTTTTATGAGTAGTAAACAGCGTGAGCCGAATCACTTCTAGGGACTTCTAATTTGGTCAGATAAAGCTCCCACGATCGCACACATCAGTTAAGAAGTGAAGCTGGGATTTGAATTTACCCCTATCCATTTGTAGTTGGAAGAAATGTGTTTAACTTTCAGAAATACTACACAATTCATAATAAACTACTCTGTTGTGTATATATACAAAGACAAAAATAGGATAACCAAAAAGACTGATTTAATTGTTATTTTTCCTGATCTTGAATGGAACACTACAAATAACAGAAAGCAATTCAGCTGAGGCAAAAATGCCTTCTGGGTTTTGTAAATGTACCTTCAAGACTGGGTAACAACTGGGGATTTTTGCTGTCCTTGGATGTTATGTACTTTTGATTTATGTTATGCACAGTGTACTTATGCTTACATCTTAGGATGGCTACAAAATTAATATGCACTTTAACTGGATACGTTCAGCATTGATTATGTGTTTTTATGCTGTTTTTATCATGTGTATGGTAATTGAATATGTGCCTATTAAAGATTGATTGAATATTTTCTCATGTTCCTTGACCTGGTCTATCCCCGCACTTAGCTCCTTCACAATGTGCAGTCTATCCCATTGATCCATTCTATGGCTTCATTCACATGAACCCTCTTTCCCCTTGGTGGGCGTTATTTTGCCTTCAAGACTTAGATGCACATCAAGATTCTGTGTGATACAGTCACCTGGCTTGAGTCATTGTTCGAGAGGAGGGGGTGGGGAAGAGATCAAAGGCAGGTGAGAGAAATGTGGAGTATTGGGCTGAGTGCTACTGATAAGGCAGGTCGGTGCGAGGGTGAGGTAGGCTGGTGGGGTACTGGGATCAGTTTCTATCTATCTATTTTAATTTTTGTATTGTGCCCTATCGCCCATAGGCCTAAAGGCGCTCACTAAGACAGAACAACACAAAACAAGAAAGACTCAAGCATCCATACAGCATCCAGAGCTATTAGATGTCCTCTTCATCAAAGAGATGCACCTTGAGTAGTTTTTTTAAAGTGGTGAGAGAGGCACTGTTTTTATTCAGAGTGGGCATAGGGTTCCAGATAGTGGGAGCCCAGTTAACAAAGTTAGTACCGCCAACTCTGGTCGATGTTTTCTGTGGTTGTTGTAGGTTATGTTTCCCGTTTGATCGAAGGCTTCTTCGTACAGGGGCTTTGTTTAGTCTCTTTACCAGATAGTTTGGGGCCGAACTACCAGCCAGGCACTTGTAGATCGTAACCGAGCACTTACATTTTATTCTCTGTTGTAACGGTAGCCAGTGAAGTTTTTTTATGGCTGCCGAGATTCTTTTTCATTTATTTAGTCCAAACACGGACGTAACCGGACCGTTTTGTATTGCCTGCAGTTTAATGATGCCCATTAGAAGGCTGTTGCAATAAACCAATTTAGAATTGATTATTGCTCCTGCAATCAGTGCTAGATTTTTCCCAGATAAGTAGGGTCGAATCTGCCAGATGAGATTGGTGTGAAATGCACATGATGACTTTAGTTAGGAGACGTGTCTTTTATAGGAGAGATGAGAATCCAAAAAAAGCCCCAAGGTCTTGACATGCTCTGAAACTTCAATGAAGCTATTATTAATTTTAATTATTTTGAATTGTTGGTTTAACATACCTATTTTCTGAGGAGTGCCAAGGATTAACAATTCTGTTTTTGCCTCGTTTAGGGCAAGAGTTGTTGCCCATCCATTTTTGTATGGCGTTAAACACTTAGTTAACTCTCAGCACATCCTTTTCAGTAAGAGCCTGTCAGTTCAAAAACCAATTGGGTGTCATCAGCGTACTTTGGGTCTAATTTGTTTGATGTAGCTGGATGGGGAAGGCTTTGGTTCGGTGGTGGGGTGCGTTGTGGGGTGAAGTTGAGTGCTGACAAGGGATTGGATGAGAAAGGTTGATGAATTACTCGGATGAGGTTGAGTACTGGGGTGAGACGGTTGGGTGAAGTTGGGGGTGGGATTGTGATACACTGGGGCAAGGTTGGGTGTTTGGCGCTGAGGTGATGATAGGTGGCGGTGGGGGTGTTTGGTGCTGTGGTGAGGTTGGATGGGTGTTAGGGTGAGACTGAGCGGTGGATGTATTAGTGACAGTGGCGTGGTTAAGCAACCTTTGCCCAACTGGTTTCGGGGGTATATCCCCAAGATTATTTCTTTTACAAAGGAAATTGCAAAAACACATGTGACCTCAGCAACAGTCACTCCACCTGGTCAGTACCTACAATAATACTCTCCTATATAGTTTGCCTGTAAAATACACAAATTGCAGCAACCTGAAATGTACATTTTTATACAAACATGTTAAGTAGAAGTATATCACTGTAGGTTTTTTTTTCACATACTGAAAGGAAAATGATACGTCACAGAATGCAAAATAATGCAAGCCTGCACCATCTCCTATTCAACACAACTGTACTGTCACAACCTTCAGACACACAGTGAAAGAAGTTGTGTAACAAACTCAGTTAGCTCTGTGTTATGCATGATGTTACGAATATGTGACTATTGACCTAAACAAAAGATGTTTTTCGTGTGTCAAGTTAGTAGGCAGCACAGGTAAAAAAAACATCTTTAAAAGGGGGCTTTCCCCGGTCTAAAAGGATGACATTAGAGATCATCCTGGAGTCATCTGATGATCATCGAACTACATTGAAAGTAATTCTCACATCATCAGATGTCATCACAGTCTTAAAGTCATCAGCAAATGTTTCAGAATTGTTTCCGATTATTTGGGGATGACTTTAGGATGGGAGAATTGCTACAATCTGTTTGTTCCTGATGATTTGGGGATGACTTTAGGATGGGCTGGCGACTACTTTAGGAGCCTCCCCATAAACTGTAGTTCCTAATGGTTTGGGGATGACTTTCTGAATACTTGAAAAGCACCATTTTAGAAAACTTAGTTCCTGTGGATTTTAGGATGACTTTCTGATTGCAAGAGCATAATGCTCTGATCATTTTTGGGTGATTTAAGGATAATTTGGTGATTAAGACTTAGGCAGAATCCCGTGCACTTCCCTCTGGGACCACTACACAAGATTAAGACTACAGGTGAGAGCAATACATCCCCTTTGGTTTCAGTCTGTACCACAAAGATTTAGTTGGTAGCTATGGCTAAGCAGTCAGACCTATCTCAAGAGGGAGGTGAGCAGTATTCAGGGTTTACACAATAGGTAGTACAGTACTATGATACAAGGAAACAGTGACCAAAGCTTTGTATTAAAAAGAGAATATATATTTATTTTATACATATCTTAGTCAACACATGAATCACAGTTGGTAAAGGAATAAAAATTCAGTCAAGGAAAAGTAAATACAACTCCCTATTCAATTGTAGACAAGTTTGCAGTATAGTGAAAACTGAGCAAAATGGCACAGTGAAAACCAACTACAAATGGCACTCTAGCAATTTAACGAAAGGGAGGGAAAGCACATGTTAAACCGAAATATCTTCAGACACCCCCTAGCAACACTTCCCTGAAGTTTTGTGAACAAGTAACACACAGTAACACTTTAGCAGAATGATAAGTGAACGAAAACTGAGCGAAATGGCACTCCACAGGTTAAAACAGTAGGAAGGGCGAGGGGTTTCGAAGATTTAGTTGCATCAACACATTTCTCATTGAAAACCAATCTAGTGAGAGCAGATCTAACAAATCAGCCAGAGTTAATAGGCCTGAGACAGAGTCAGTGGTACAGGACCAAGAGCTTAGGAGCAAAAATGTTCTTGTAGATGCAGTCAAGTCTTTAGTAGAAAAATATTGAAGAGGTAGATGCAAGGCGAAAGACAATGTTAAGAGAGAGGGCGGCCGACCCCACAAGTAGATAAAGGATTTAAAACACCTTTAGGGCTACGACGGAGAAAGGGCGGCCTGGTGGAACAATGTACCTTAAACGTGAAGAAGTGGCTCCTGCGGTGGCGGTTGTTCCTGGTAGCTCCTGCAGGTCGAGGGGTCCAGCAGAGGAGGAGGGGCTCTCATCGTGTAGGAAGGTTCGAGTTGCTGCACTACCCAGGGATGAGACCAGCCGCGGTGCTGCCAAACGAAGTTTAAAAGGTACGCTCCTGTTAATCGCGGTCCGGGTCGATAGCTGCCTGGCTATCCGGTCTCCAAGTGCTGAGCACTGTCGATTCGACCAAGGCAGGTCTGAGGATGCGATGGGTGAACTAGTTGTGCCCACCAGCTGAAGGGAAGGAGGCTCTTTCGCTGAAGATCTCCTCTCGTCGTGTGGTAGAAAAGTGGTAAGACGATCCGGCAGGGCTTCATCGGTGGTGTAGATGCTGAAGATGTCTGTGGCTTCTCTCCCCTTCGGTTCCGTAGTTCCAGCGGCGACGTCTTGCTCTTCCAGTCCTCAGGACCCTGCTTTTATGCAGAAAGAGACCCATTCATACAGCCTAGCTGTCCCTCACACAGTGGAGTGGTCTTCGGCGGGAGACCCTCCTGCCTATCAGGTTAGAGTGCGACCTGAGTTGCTGCGGTAACTCTGTCCAGGAGTTCTACTCCCCCTCCCAAACAGACCCACCCCAGACTCAGAAGCGCTGAAAGGGGGGCTTCTTGGCAGAAGCCCGCCAAAAGAGCGAACAAAGGATCCTCGACCTGGGTTAGGAGTTTAGAGTAAGACACGAGAAAGAATTTAGATAAAAGTTCTGGCAAATAAAACCTACCGGAGTAAAGTTAATAATAAAATAAACCGGCGGTATGTTAGAGGCTGTCAGTAAAAGTGGTAGCCTCGAACAATTGGAAAATCCCATAGGAAAATATTTGCGGTCGAATATAAAAGGTAGTAACCACTGCCACCAGCCAGAAACTTTCCAGATGGGGACTTTAAGGTACCCTCTCGAAAAGGAACATAGGGGAAAAACTATTAACCCCTTCCAGTCCGTCCACATTAAGATGGTTTGTACTGGATATGTTCATAAGATTTGACTAGTAAAGTCAATGGGGACTTTACGTGCCCTGGGAGACAGTAGTCAGTCCCAGGGTATGGAGTCTATGTTTGGGGGTCGCTACGACACCCCTGTGTCACTGCACGGAGGGTGCTGTGTAACACATTGGCATAAAGACAGTTCTAATGGGTGAGAGAAAAGATCTCATAGGCATTTAACACAAAAATAGCCTAGAACACACATAGCAAAAATGCCTAAGGGTGGGAAAAAGAATCTCACTCTTAGCAGGTAAAAAAAGAAATAAACCCTTCAAATCCAGCAAAGCTGCTGGGGGACTCTATATGTAAGGGAAATTAGCCATAAGTGAGAATTCTCCCTAACACTCGCCCCCCCCACCCCCAGACTAAGGGACAGGAGGATCTAATCCACTCCTGGATGAGTCTCATACCTCCAGTCGGTTATAAGCATCCTAGAGAGACCATCAGTATTTTGGTGGTGACATCCTGACCTGTGCTCAATGGCAAAATCAAACCCTTGGAGGCAGATTGACCATTTTAGCAGTTTTAGGTTTTCCCTTTCATTTGCATGAACCATCTCAAGGGTTGGGGGTCTGTTTGAATGATGAAAGTAGATCCATATATGTATAGTCTAAACTTCTTTGAAGCCCACACAATGGCAAAACATTCTCTCTCAATAGTTGCCCACCTTGTCTCAGGTTCCTTCAGTTTTCTACTGATGAAGCAAGTGGGGTGCTACCTTTCTCATCCAGTTGACTGTGTACTGACCTATACCTATATTGGAAGCATCTGTCTGTACAATGAAGGGTTGGTGGTAGTCAGGAGCTCTGAGAACTGGAGCTTGACAAAGGGCTTTCTTCAGGCTTTCAAAGGCCTGATTTCACTCTTCATTCTGTTTGATCTTTTTAGGGAACTTAGGAGAAGAGATCATATTCAATGGAGAAGCTATGGACCCATAGTTCTCAGTGAAATTCCTGTAATACCCAGTGAGGCCTAGGAAGGCTCTCACCTGGGTTTGAGTAGAAGGGGTTGTCCAATTTTGCACAGCTTCAATCTTGCTGAGCAAAGGCCTTATTTCACCACCTCCTACCTCATGCCCAAGGTAGACCACTTTACTCTGACCAATTTGACATTTGCTTGCCTTTATGGTCAGATGGGCCTGTTCCAGAGCCTGCAAAACATACCCTAGGTGGTCAACATGTTCTTTCCAAGTAGGGCTGAACACTGCAATGTCATCCAGGTATGCCATGTATAAATCCTCCATCCAATTCAGAACCTGATTAACCATCCTTTGGAATGTAGCAGGTGCATTCTTTAATCCAAAAGGCATTACCTTAAACTGGTATAAGCCAACTGGGGTGGAGAATGCAGTTTTCTCCTTGGCATGGTCAGTCAGGGCTATTTGCCAATAGCATGACGTCAGATCAAATGTGCTGTGGAACTTGGCTGAACCAAGTCTATCCACCAGCTCTTCTGTCCTTGGCAAAGGATGGGCATCAGTCTTAGTGACTGCATATAGAGCTCTATAGTCCACACAGAATCTCAACTCTTTGGATCCTGCCTTTGGTTCTAACACTACTGGGCTAGACCATGGACTAGTAGAGGGCTCTATTATCCCGAGATCAAGCATCTTGTTGACCTCTCCTTTGATGTGGGATCTTACATTTTCTGACATCCTGTAGCCCCTGCTTTTGACAGGTAGACTTTCACCAGTTTGGATATCATGTTGGCCCCAAAGGGTCAAACCTGGTGTCAGAGAGAACAGGGGGGCAAATTGATTTAACAAAACTTTGCACTCCTCCTGTTGCTCAGGTGTCAGATTAGAAGAGAGATTGACTCCTTCTATTTTCTCGTCTAAAGATTTGCCTCTGAGGAGGTCAGGTAGAGGTTCACTCTCCTCCTCCTCTTGAGCTGAAGCTAGAAGCAAAGCTCCCAGTTCTGGTCTCGAGACATAAGCTTTTAGACGGTTCATGTGAAAGACTCTAGGAGCCTCCTTGGGGTTGCCCAAGTCCACCAGATATTTTACCTCTCCAAGTTTTCCCACAACCTTGAAGGGTCCCATCCATTTGTCCTGCAAGGTCCTCTGTGTAACGCTCACCTGTTCTTTCCCACGGGGATGTCTTCAGACGCACACCTGAGGGCTCTTTGGTACCCCTCGCCCGTCCCGGACCCCTGGATAAGCGGATTCAGCTCTGTAAAACAGGAGGGGCAGCTTAGATAATTTCCTACTAGATCGCCCACCTCTCACGTTCCCGTGCAGGTTCCCTAAGGGCGACTCTCACCTTATTGATGTTAACAGTGCGCTCTCCGTCCTGCCGCTCAGGGCAGGGGCGCGTCGATTTTGGGCCCGTTCTGCCGAGTTGCTTCACTGGCGAGGGCCGAAGTTCAGACCGGCTGCAACTCCTTCTTCAGGTAAGTCTTAGTAAGTGCGAGCAAGTCTTTAGAGAGTAAGTCTTTATAGGTGAGAATGAGTCTTGTCCTCGTTGCTGGTGGTGGAGGTCGCAAAGAAAGCCAAAGACTGGTTCAAGCAGGTAAGCAGGTAAGCTGAATCGCCTTGCGGCACTGAAAGCGTCCTTGCAAATGACTAACCTACTAACTTTGTCTTGCAGACCTCGACGGGCTGGAGTTGGTGGAACCCCCGAAGGAATGAAGAAATTGGGGGCAGCGCAAGTTGGGCGGCTTCGAAGAACAGGTGAAGCAGCTAACGAGAGAGAGTAGAGATGATACCTGCTTCGAGTGACTAGGAAGCCGATGGTAAGTATGGCGATGGGCTTGTCGCGGTTACTCCGAGGTCGAAGGATGCTGCTGAATTGGTAAGTATGGCGATGGTCTTGCCTTGGTTACTCCGAGGTCGAAGGATGCTGCTGAATTGGTGAGTATGGCGTTGGTCTTGCCTTGGTTACTCCGAGGTCGAAGGATGCTGCTGAGCTGGTAAGCGAGGCATTGGTCAAGCCTTGGTTAGGATGCAGAGCAGGATGAGCGTTACGCTGCAAGGCAGAATAACGCGAAGCACGTGCTCTTGGTCGGGTGTGGTTTAAATAGCCAGGCAGTATCCCAGGTGCCTTTGGGGCAGGCCCCACGGGCCCCACCCTGGAAGCTAGACTGCAGCATACAGTTCTCCAGTATTCCGCATGGGGGCGGCCATACTTATCCATTGGCCATAGGAAGCCCGTCCCAGTGAGCGTCTCCTATGCCAGCAGCGCCAGGACTGGCTCCAGGGCATCCGAGGAGGCCCCAATAGGGTTCGTAAGGGCCCGTGTCCCTTTGAGGGAGATAAGGTCGTGACACTCTGCCTTGTTGGGACCATAACCAGAACTAGCTGGTCTTGAGAAAACTCAATCATGTTGGCCTTCTGGTCATGCCAATGTTTGACCAGAGCCTGACCTGCTTTCAAGTTATCACTTGCCTCAGCCATCATGTGTGACATTCTCCTCCGGAGTCCTATCACATCGTCAGTGACTCTGACTGGTGTGGGGGAAGTAGCACTCTCAACCCCTCCTTGATCAGGGCCAATGGACCTCTAACCGGATGGCCATAGAGAAGTTCAAAGGGACTGTAACCCGCTCCCTCCTGAGGGACATCTCTATTTGCAAAGAAAAGCCATGGCAGTAGAAGATCCCACTTTTTCTTAAGGGGGTCCTCTAAAGCACCTATAATGCTCTTCATGGTTCTGTTGAACCTTTCTACCAACCCATTGGTTTGAGGGTGGTATGCTGTTGAGAACTTGCAGGTAACTCCACAGTTTTTCCACATGGCCTTCATGTAGTGGGATATAAAATGTGACCCTCTGTCAGATATTACCTCCTTAGGAAACCCAACCCTGGTAAAAATACCAAGGAGGGCCTTAGCCACAGCTGGAGCTGTAACAGTCCTCATAGGAATTGCTTCAGGGAACCTAGTAGCAGGTCTACTACAACAAGTATAAACATGTTGCCTGAAGAAGTTGGAGGATCAAGGGGACCAACAATGTCGATTCTTACCCTCTCAAATGATACTCCCACTACAGGGAGAGGCACTAAGGGTGCCACGTTCTTGGATCCACTTTTACCAGAAGTTTGGCAAGTGTGGCAACTCTTACAATACTTTTCTACCTCAGCCCCCATTGTAGGCCAATAAAAGTAGAGAGAGAGCCTTTCCTTGGTCTTCTTGAAGCTCAAGTGACCAGCCATAGGTATCTCATGGTCTAGTTGCAAGATTGGAGTTGGTTCGCTTGGGGCACTACAAGTCTCTTGTAGTCTCCAGGAGTTGACTCTGTCGGTTCACTATAGAAGAGGCCATCTTCCCAGTGTAACCTATACTTCCCAGGCTCTTGCCCTTCAAACTGAGAAGCTGCCTGGTGGTGAAGACCTTCCAGAGTTGGACATTCTCTTTGTCCCTTACAGAAGTCTGCCCTTTGGGATCCACCTTCTGCCAGTAAAGACTGCAGCTCAGGATGGTCCACAGGGTCAAGATCGCCAATGAGTTCCTGGCCTCCTACTAGATCTGAGTCCTCAGGCTCTAGTTCAACCACACAGAGTTCTACCTCACTCTCAACCTCAGCTGGAGGAGGAATCACAGGTGTGATTTTGGCTAACCTAGGAGATTTCCTAGTTGGCAGCACTGGAGTTCTTTCTGCTGTCTTCTTCTTTGAAGTCTTGGGTTTCCCCTTTGCGTCTGGTTGCTTAGAAATGGCAGTTAGTAAATCCAATGGAGTAGGAGTGATTTCCATCATCTCCTCAGGAGAGCCTCTCAAGGTCCTCTCCCTTGCAGGTCTGGTAAGCTCATGTAATCTCTTACTAGGAGGTCTGGGGGTACTTGACACTACTCCCAGGTCTTTTAGATCATTGCCCAACAGCACCCTTCCTGGTACTTCAGATTGTACACTCACAGGTATCCTGACAGTCATTTCATTGCACTGGATGAGAGCTGGTAATTGGGGAAGCATCTGCACGGGCCCTCCAGCTAACTTGGTGAGGCGTTTGGGTGCCTAAGCAACATCCTCCACCTTGAAAAAAGATTCATCCACCATAGTTATGCTGGCCCCAGTGTCTCTAATGGAAGGGGTCTCCTGACCATTGACTAGGACACTGTCTTTATAATACTCTTTAGTATTAGGAGGGATTGAATTATACACATCTAAATTCTGTTGTTCCCATAACCCAAGCGATACTAAAGATACACTAGCTGAGACTCCAATGGGGTCATCAGCCAGTAAGTGAAAGTTTCCACTGACCATATGTACTTCCTCCTCTGGAGCAAAGGCTTAGGAGACAGTGTAGATCCCTGAAGGTTTACCCTTACATCTGGGATCCCCTTTCACATGATCAGTAAAGCCACAAACATAACATTTCCAAATTTGTCTTTATGAATGGTGGCTTGTTCTGACCTCCTTCTGGTCTGGGACCAGAAGGTACACTAGCCTGATTAGGTTTCCCTTGTGGCTTACCCTTAGGATTTTGTTTTTGGCCCTCTTTGGAATTGGAATTATTTGAATTCTCTTTGGTGTCTTTCTTAGGCTGCTTTCCCTCATCCTTTTTCTGAGTTTCCCCAGAATCCTTATGAGTGGCCGTGTTGGAAACCCACAAGTCAGCAGCCTTGGCCAGCTTCTTAGAATCTAATTCCCTTGAATCAGCCAAGTGTTGTCTGAGCTCAGGAGAGCAGACATCATAGATAGAGTCCATCTTAACAAGATTTCTCATTCCTTCATAAGTGTTAACTCTATAACCCTTAATCCATCCCTCTAAGTTTTTCAAACATTCATTCACCCAAGTAGGCCAAGGGGTACTATTATGCTTTTCGAGGGTCCTAAACCTCTTAAGGTACTGAGAAGGAGGCTTCCCAAATCTAGCTATCAAAGCTAGTTTTACACATTCATAATCCATCCTATCCACCTCCTCCAACTCCATTACCACATCAGATGCAACAGGGGGGAGCCTAGATAATAACCAGGGGATCAACTGATTCCCTGTGATATCCTGGAGCCCATGATTATATTCAAACATAGCAAGCCAATCTAATACATCCAACTTAGGTTCATACATATCCACAATCTCTTTAGGCATCTGTGGTCTTTTTGGACTGGAAGAGCTAGAGGATTCGGGGAGAGAAGCATTTTCCAAAGACAATTTCTTCATCTCTAGCTCATGGTTGAGCTCCATTGCTTTGAGCCTTAGTTCTTGATGTCTCTGTTCAGTTTGGGCACTAATTCTTTTGAATTCAAGTTCAAGTCTCATTTTTTCTAGAAATATAAATTCAGGACTTAATGTGGGACCTGGGAAGGGTCCAGTAGCTACAGGTTGAGGTCCTTGAGCAGGCAGAGGACCAGAGGGGGTGACATTGTTATCCTCCTCTTCCTCATCTGACTCAACAATAACGTTTTCAACATTATCCTCATTACTGTTTGCCACATTTGCTGGAATAGTAGGGCCTACAGCACCACTATCCAGACTTTGTTTCTCTAACAGTCTATCAATCATTCCTGTTTTCTTGCCTTTGACAGGAAGACCTTTCTGTCTGCACAAATCTTTAAGATAATCAGCAGTTTTTGCAAGGAGGGTCTCCTTTCCATACTTGACTTTGTTAAAATAACTTTTTGTGATTGTTAACCTTGCGGTTAGTTGCACCAAGGCACTAGTATCACACTAAAATGTAAATCCAATACTTTGATCCTCACCACTGTACACCAGTGTTGGGCAGAATACTGTGCAGTTCCCTTAGGGAGCACTGCAGAAGATTAAGACTACAGGTATGAGCAAGAAAAATCCCCTTTGGTACCAGTCTGTACCACAAAGATTTAGTTGGAAGCTGTGGCTAAGCAGTCAGACTTATCTCAAGAGGGAGGTGAGCAGTATTCAGGGTTTACACAATAGGTAGTACAGTACTATGATACAAGGAAACACTGACCAAAGCTTTGTATTAAAAAGAGAATATATATTTATTTTATACACAGCTAAGTCAACAAATGAATCACAGTTGGTAAAGGAATAATAATTCAGTCAAGGAAAAGTAAATACAACTCCCTATTCAATTGTAGACAGGTTTGCGGTACAGTGAAAACTGAGCAAAACGGCACAGTGAAAACCAACTACAAATGGCACTCTAGCAATTTAGCGAAAGGGAGGGAAAGCACAAGTTAATTTATTTATTATTTTTATTTTTTTATTTTGATACAGTTGAAATCAATCAACTTTTCAAAATTAGTTAGTTACAAACATAAGAAGGTTAACAATTACACTTTCACTTCACATTGGAACAAAACAAAGAGACAATGCAGCAATTTAAAAGTTAAACATAAAAGATAAACAAAAAGATATACATGTGTAAAGCACCTGAAATCCAATCAATTAATTTCCCATAAAGATAACACAAACATTTATGTTTACAACTGTAGTTATGGTATTAATTGATTACAAATAGATTTCAGTTGGTAAAATGAATTCTAGAAAATGAACCAGAGACTTCATAACCGAAAATCTGGGACTATTAATTAAAATGCTCCATGTCTCAATTTCACCATGTTCCATGTACAGATTCATCAAATTTGTCAATTGCTTAGCTCGAATATCTCTCAAGCTGGGACACGATACTATCAGATGTTGCACAGTTTCTCTCACGCTATGCGATTCACAGAACCGACAAAATTCTAAATCAGAGGAAACAATATTTCGCCTCACCAGCACTTCTCGCATGGGCCATAAATTCATCCTTAAACGTAAGAACTGAGTCCGAATTTTTGCAAGGACATTTCACAAGATAGTCAGCCGCTTTACCCATCCGTTTAATACCAAACATTTTTGTGTTAAAATCTCTCTAATTTGAGCAAATGTCATAGTTTTGAAATCCAGACCCATTGATAATATTTTGTTTTAGCACATGTTGGGTTTTCAATTAAATACTGTAGTGAGATGTCGGCTTCCATTAAGGTATTCAAAACAAGGCTTCGCCATTTTGAAGGAAAAGCCAGAGTGGAAGAGGACAAATAACGGGCAACCGTGCTCAATATGTTATTAGTCACACCAAGCAAACACTTACGCAAAAAAGGATCACATTCTCCATTTGACCCTGCTGGATAGTGAATTCAAGCCAAATTCAAAGCGGAGGATGGGCATAGGCAGACAATTCGGCAAGTGTAAGACCTTCCTCCAAAAGGCAGCCTCCAATTTGTCCCATGAGTGATCATTAGAATACAGCTTTGATTCGGCGCCATATATAAGTATAGGAATAACTTTTTGTTCATAAAACAGGAAAAGATGTTTTAAAGAGAATTTACCATACTTGTAAACAAGTATTTTGGCCTGTGATATGAGGGTCAATAGTTTTGCTTCCAACAAAATCGAATATTTAGAATCACATACACTATTTTGGATGAACAGACCCAGATATTTATATTCAGAGACTATGTTCATTGCTTCTTGTTGCAGACACCAAACTAGATTTTGTGACTCGAATCTCCCTCTTGGTCTACATACCATAATCTGGGATTTTTCAAGATTTACAATTAGTTGGTTCTCCAGGGCATATTCAGACAGGGCAAATAATAGGTTCTGGAGACACTTTGGCGGTTGTGATATTAGTACAAGGTCGTCAGCTTAGAGGAGCCACGGGATGCGCTGGCCACCCAATTCAGGGGCATCCGACAGAATTCGAAAGAAAGAGTGACCCATATCAGAAATGAACAAATTAAACAGTATTGACGCCAAGATGCACCCCTGTTTCAGTCCCAAAAATGTGGTAAAAGATGATGATAATAGGCCTTCAAAAGAGAGCCTGACACGCATGGATGTCTCCGTGTGCAACTTAATGATTATTGATAGCAAAGAGGAAGGGCAAGCAAGGGCATTTAACTTGTGAAATAAAAGATTCCGATTTATAGAGTCGAAAGCTGAACGAAAATCAATAAAAGCAAAGTATAAAGATTGTTTCCTGGTTGCGTATTGAGATTCAAGCATATTTATTGTAATCATATTGGGGAGAGTTCCTAGGCCACTAACAAATCCTGATTGCAGGGGATCTGTCTTGAAGAAAGTTTTAGTCCAGTTTTTCAACTGCCTCAAAATTAAACGAGAGAAAATCTTTCCAGGAACATCAAGGAGGGAGATGGGACGATAACTAGCAGGGTCGGATCGATCACTCTTCTTATAGATAGGGATGACAATCGACTGTTTCCAGGATATAGGGATCCTCTGAGACACATTGATGGACTCAAATATCAAATAGAGTATGTCCGCCCAAATGTCCGGGAATTGTTTAAGATGTACGTTGGACAAGCCATCCGGTCCAGGAGCTCTGGAGTTACTTGCTTGTTTTATAAAATACAGAATATCGTCTCTATCAAAGGGTATATGGAAAGGCGGCAAGGGGTCAGGGATACATAAACCTGGATGTGATGGAGGTGCAGCAAATAATGCAGAATAGTGCTGAATCCACTTTCCCTCTGACACATCATTCGCTTGAACCGCCACCTGATGACCACTTGTGGCTTGGTTTATGATATTCCATGACTGCGCTGTGTTCTTAGAGGCCAAGGATTTTAACATATTATTTCCATCAATTTGATACAGCTTGGCCCTCATACCTCTTACCAAATTTCTATATTTGGTTTTGATCAGAGAAAGGACGGATGCTTGCATGCATTGTGGGAGCTTAAGAGCAGCCCTTCTGTCGGCGCGCAGCGTGGCTTTCCTAGCTCTGATTTCATGATCATATATATGCAGGTGGGGTATTTGTTTCTGTTTGTGAACAATAGAACCTGATTGGAAAAATTGCATTAGATCATGATAAACTATATCAACAGGACAGAGGCCCACATTTCCACTATTCAGTTCTGCATAATAGCAATTTCTAAAAGCTGCCAGGGATGTCTTGGTCCATATCAATCTATTTCTGGCAGGACTTACCTTGAGGGAGCCAAAAATGGGGACAGATTTGGGAAGGTCAGCAAGAAAATTTGAGCTCCAGATCATATGCAACATATTGTGGTCACTCACTTCAATATGAATTATTTCAAAAGCAGTGACATTATTTAGCATATGTGCATTTGTATACATAAAGTCAATAGTTCCCTTGGACCTGCCTCGATGCCAAGTGGGCCTCGGCGGAATATCCTGTGTAAAAGCTCCATTTAGCATGAACAAATTTCGCGATTTCACGAAACTAGCCCATTTCTCTATACAAATTCTTTCCGATTGACATGGAGGGCCCAAACAGTGCAAATTTAAATCACCAACTAAGAGTATAAGTTCAATATGGCCCTCAAGCATGACAATATCAAGGGCTTTGGCCATAGAATCCAGGAAACAGTCATCTGAGATACCCATTGGGTTCCAATATGCATTTATCACGGCACAAGAAAACTTTGCCCCTAAGAATTTTGTCAATTGTAAAAAGGCGTTTGGGGAGTACCAAGGTTCAATTTTTAGAGTTGAAGACTGCTTGACAGCCGTCATCAGACCAGATGTAGGACGCCCCCAAGAGCCTTTTCCTGCTGGTACCAGGAGAACATCAAAATTGATCCATGATGGAACATTAGTAAACCAGGTTTCTTGCAGCATAATCACATCATGATCTAATAGTGACACACTCTTATTATTCAGCAAATGACTATTTCCTCTGGAATGCCAACTAATGAAAGACAAAATACATTTTGCAGATGCCTGATTCTAACATTGACTGATTTTGGAGTCACAATTGCATGTATGGGAAGTAGATGCTTGTTTTTTTGCTTAAAGCTTGATTTGGATAAGGAATCTGGGAACAATTGGCTAGAGAATCTGGAGCCTCTGGCATGGTTTGGAGGATGAAACCCAGTCCAAATAGCTGAGATTTCACGGCCCATGGGGTATTTACCAATATCCTCGACTTAATCCACAGATTTACAGAGGTACGATTTGATTGGTGGACAAATTCTACAAGCTCGATATCAATAGTGCCAATGTCATCAAGTTCAGGAATTTCGCCAAAGATTGCAAGGACAGAGGCACGGTTGAGATTGTATTGTTTCGCTGGGGCGGGCATGCAACTAAGTGTCAACGCATGAACAGCTGGGCGCTTAAAGCCTACAGTCAAACGTTTTTGGTTTGCTGGCAATGGCGGAGCTTTGGTACTTTGCTGCTCAACTGCACATGCTTTAGTTTGGGACAAAACAGAATTCTCAAAAAACTTAGTCAATGAAGACTGAATTAATTTTTCCATATCTTCAGCGGCCACAATCCCAGAGGGAGAGACATTTAACTTGGCCTGAACTGACGCCTGGGGACAAATTTGGCTAGATAAAGCCTTGGCCACTTTATGTGAGGGTGTTTGCGGTGGCTGGGCAACAGGCGCAGAGGATTTAAACACAGGGGCTGATCCACTCGTAGCAAAAGACAAGTTTTTAGGAATAGATTTGGTTAACATGAATTCATCAATAGCATGCCTTAGTTCTTTAAGTCGCGTTTCTTTATCTACACAGCCCACTGATGTGGCCGCATCTAGTGGGCAGCCATTAGTTTCCTGATTTTTATGAGAGTTCTTATACATATCAGACGCCACACGTATCAAATTATTTAATGGACTGTGATCTACCACCGGGGATGCAACCACCGGCATTGTCCGTGTTTTTCGTGACTGTGACTGTGAGGAGTATTTTTTTGCAATCGCTTTGGCCGCAACTACTGCGGTTGCAGCCGGTATGGAAAGATTTTTAACAAATGATTTAATTTGCGAGGAGCGTTTGGCCACAGTTTTGATGTTTTTAGATTTTTTTGGGGGGGCAAGCTTTTTAAACCTCAACCTACTAACATCAAAAGGATTCGAGTTAAACTCAAACAAAGAGTAAGTTGATTTTTTTGGTTGGTCTGGAAGAGTATCATGTCTACCACTCATATGTTCTGTTATGGGATTTGAGAAACATGGAATAGTCTCATAAACTTGTGGGAGAGGTGCAGTCTGCCAAGAGGTCGGAGAAACTACGGCCTTCATCGTACTAGATGGAATGGCAACCTGTGACAGACTTTCCAATTTTTTGGCAAGCGTAGGATCTTCTGCCAAAAGCTGGTTAAGTTGGGTAGAATGAAGATCAGCCTTTGTGACCAAAACCTCGTAGAGCTTCGCTAAAGCCATGACAGCAGTATTCATTGAAGTGAGAGCTATCCCTGCATTTACACTGTGAGTTTCCACCAAGCCAGACTCGGTAATCCCATGGGTGGCTATTTTACGCGGAGTTGGGGCAATAAATGATAGATTAGCTACAGAGTTTGCAACACTGATATTTGTGAACAAGACAGGAGATTTGGACAGATTTTCTGAAAGATTATGTGAAGAAAAAACAGTAGCATTTATGTCCAGATCAATTACGGGCATGTGCCCAGTGTTTGAAATTGACGATGTTTTCGAATTCAAAGAGTTACTTATAGATGTGACAGAGGTCTCAGAGGATTCTGCATGGGGAAAAACAACACCAGTCAGCACGTTGTTTAACAGAATACTATCTGTGAGAGACACGTTTTCTTTAGCAAAGGTAACTGTAGCAACTACTGCAGGGTCAGGGTTTGCCGACTCTTTTGTCGTACCTTCGGCCCCTAACATCTTAGCAGGGAGTACGCATAATGAGTCCTTTTTTGTAGCAGCAGATGTTTGATTCGTTGAGGCAAATGCTGTTGGTATGTTACTTCCGTTATTACGCTCAAGAGGTTTCGAAAGACTTGAGTCACAACAAAAAGGTCGAATGTCCATCCCTAAAAGGATTTCTGATTTTTTTTTGGACTTTAAATTCAAGTTAGTCATACGAGGGGTGGAGCTCAAACGAGGTTTCTTAATTATAACAGAAGGAACATTAACAGTTGAATTATCTCCATTAGAGTAAAGTAATGCCGAGACTGGGGGCATACCTGTTTTTAGGGAAGAAATGCTTCGTTTCATTTTCACACAGCACCAAATACGCCCAAGCAACACAAAATTGCAGTCTAAGGAACCTCGCCACTCGCCGCGACAAAGCGGCTAAGCGGGACTTGACCGGGACTTGCTCCGGTGCGCGACTCAACAATTAGTCTCTCTGGTCGTGCATTCAATGATGTTTGAACAATGCCAATACAGAAAGCAAAGCTTGACTGCTCAAAGGGACTAGCCCCGCAGTCACAGTCAAGCAAAATAAGTTAGGCAGGACTCAACAATTAGTCTCTCTGGTCGTGCATTCAAATAGGCAACGCGTGGATATAGCGCTGAGGTGGCCTACCCAAAAGGTCCTGCTTCACAGATACCCACACAGAGTCCACTAACTATGTGAATTTGAAATCAACGATGGTGCGCCACAGTAATTTATGTAGGTTTAATAATCTGGCGCACAGTCATTTGCCATTAGTCTGCGAGCTTCGAGGATTTTGCATGTAGAGCCCTCTCACCTTTTCTGTTGCTGCGGTGGATGTTGGCTCACGTTCACTTTTCACCGAACACGCGGGTAGAGTAGCAGACAGGAGTCTTTAACAGCTAACACATCACTTCACATAGACATAAGGTGGCAGGGAGGCTGATACGAGCTTCTGAGACACCCGGAGAACACGCCACAGAATTCACACTAGTGCCGCTTTCCGCGCCTCCAGAGCCAAACAGCAACCTAACAGCTTCACCTCGGGAAAACAGCCGCCCTTAGCACCACAGCCGGGCTTCACGCCGCGAGGGCTGGATGTGATGAATTTAACTTCCTGGTAGGACTCGGGGGCGTGGCTTACACGCGAAGGGTGTCTTAAAGGTGCAAGCAACTCCAATAAAGTATATATTTTATAAAGGCACAGGCAATTTTCCAGTCGTGTTTTAGTCCTTCCAATTGTATTGCAATTGTATTGCACTGCCTTCAAAGAACACATACCGCACAGTGCACAGTTAGATAGAGGCTCGTCAGCAGAGCCACAGCACGGCACAGCACAGCCATGGCAGAGCAACAGCAGCCTAACAGCTTCACCTCGGGAAAACAGCCGCCCTTAACACCACAGCCGGGCTTCACAAGTTAAACCAAAATATCTTCAGACACCCCCTAGCAACACTTCCCTTAAGTTTTGTGAACAAGTAATGCACAGTAACACTTTAGCAGAATGATAAGTGAATGCAAACTGAGCAAAATAGCACTCCACAGGTTAAAACAGTAGTAAGGAAGAGGGGTTTCGAAGATTTAGTTGCATCAACACATTTCTCATTGAAAACCAATCTAGTGAGAGCAGATCTAACAAATCAGCCAGAGTCAATAGGCGTGAGCCAGAGTCAGTGGTACAGGACCAATTGCTTAGGAGCAAAAATGTTCTTGTAGCTGCAGTCAAGTCTTTAGTAGAAAAATATTGAAGAGGTAGATGCGAGGCGAAAGACAATGTTAAGAGAGAGGGCGGCCGACTCCACAATTAGATAAAGGATTTAAAACACCTTTAGGGCTACCACGGAGAAAGGGCGGCCTGGCGGATCAATGTACCTTAAACGTGAAGAAGTGGCTCCTGCGGTGGCGGTTGTTCCTGGTAGTTCCTGCAGGTCGAGGGGTCCAGCAGAGGAAGAGGGGCTCTCATCGTGGAGGAAGGTTCGAGTCGCTGCACTAACCAGGGATGAAACCAGCCGCGGTGCTGCCAAACGAAGTTTAAAAGGTACGCTCCTGTTAATCGCGGTCCGGGTCGATAGCTGCCTGGCTATCCGGTCTCCAAGTGCTGAGCACTGTCGATTCGACCAAGGCAGGTCCGAGGATGCGATGGGTGAACTGGTTGTGCCCACCAGTTCAAGGGAAGGAGGCTCTTTCGCTGAAGATCTCCTCTCGTCGTGTGGAAGAAAAGTGGTGAGACGATCCGGCAGGGCTTCACCGGTGGTGTAGATGCTGAACATGTCTGTGGCTTCTCTCCCCTTCGGTTCTGTAGTTCCAGTGGCGACGTCTTGCTCTTCCAGTCCTCAGGACCCTGCTTTTATGCAGAAAGTGACCCATTCATAAAGCCTAGCTGTCACTCACACAGTGGAGTGGTCTTCTTGGCGGGAGACCCTTCAGCCTATCAGGTTAGAGTGCGACCTGAGTTGCTGCGGCAACTCTGTCCAGGGGTTCTACTCCCCGTCCCAAACAGCAGACCCACCCCAGACTCAGAGGCGCCGAAAGGAGGGCTTCTTGGCAGAAGCCCGCCAAAAGAGCGAACAAAGGATCCCCGACCTGGGTTAGGAGTTTAGAGTAAGACACGAGAAAGAATTTATATCAAAGTTCTGGCAAATAAAACCTACCGGAGTAAAGTTAATAATAAAATAAACTGGCGGTATGTTAGAGGCTGTCAGTAAAAGTGGTAGCCTCGAACAATGGGAAAATCCCATAGGAAAATATTTGCGGTGGAATATAAAAGGTAGTAACCACTGCCACCAGCCAGAAACTTTACAGAGGGGGACTTTAAGGTACCCTCTCGAAAAGGAACATAGGGGAAAAACTATTAACCCCTTCCAGTTCCTCCATATTAAGATGGTTTGTACTGGTTATGTTCATAGGATTTGACTAGTAAAGTCAATGGTGACTTTACATGCCCTGGGAGACAGTAGTCAGTCCCAGGGTATGGAGTCTATGTTTGGGGGTCGCTACGACACCCTGTGTCACTGCACGGAGGGTGCTGTGTAAGACATGGGCATAAAGATGGTTCCTATGGGTGAGAGAAAAGATCCAGCCTAGAACACACATAGCAAACATGCCTAAGAGTGGGGTAAAAGAGTCTCACTCTTAGGTAAAAAAAGAAATAAACCCTTCAAATCCAGCAAAGCTGCTGGGGGACTCTATAGGTAAGGGAAATTAGCCATAAGTGAGAATTCTCCCTAACAAAGACACAAGCACATTTCCCATATTTTTGTACAGCTTTTGCAAATTTACAATTGTGCTGGATGATGTTCGAACAATTTGTTGAGTAACACCATTTTGGTATCAGATTCTTTGTAATTGTATGCAAACAACATAAGATGTATTCTTACTGTTCATTGAATTAGACACATATAACACTGTTAAGCCCTTCGGTGGGGACTGCACTTAAAAAGCATATATTTAATAGTAATTATTTTCTTTTAGTAATAAGTGACTGATGCATTTAACTCCAAAGTCAAATGTACTATTAGTTCATTCTCAATGTCAAAATAAAACCATCTACTTAAGGCATGTGTTACTGTAGCATGATAAAACAGCTGTTCATGACCTAAACCGTAATAATCTGACGATAAGATTTAGTTTAAACTAATCTGTTCACTAGTTTTATAGAGAAGCATGGATCTGAATAACTATTTTGTATTTTTTTGTTTTAATGAACTAATCCTTACTGAAAACAGAAAAAGGTGGCTTGTGATAGCTACATTACCTTTTCTAACACTCTTAACATCAATTATCATTATATAGGTCCTTCATACTATAAACATATTTAGCACCCGGGTCGGGGGGCGCCGCCCACCAAGTTCTGTGGATCGCGAGCTGAAACTTCTGATCTCAGCCTGCGTTCCACTGAACCCACAAGCTGCCTACTCCCACCCGGACCGCCATCTTGCCCCAACCCTGGTTTCCCTTTTTTTTCACTCAATCCCCCTCTCCAGCCCGACTTACTTGATTGCTGTGGCAGCGCTAGCCACCACCGCTGCACCATCTCCCTTCATGTTGTTTTTCCTGCCCCCATCGAAACAGATGAGGGGTTCCATGCAGAGCTCCACCTTCTATAAACATGGCGGCCATCTTTGAAAAGTATTTCCATTCATTGTACAGGACAACATCACAAGGACTGGCAAGTGCTTTAGATAATTGACGGTGATAAGTATTTTTATTTTTATGTTTTTTGTATTTTAAAAGGACTACCTTAGAATATTTTGCCGGGAATGCTGCTTGGCACCATACACAGGCCCCCACAAACTCCACCACTCTCTTCTCCATGTCCAGGAACCACACCTTTAGCCGCAGTCGGGCCTTGGTCTTGGTCATCCCCTGGTGACCCTGATCTGCCAGCTCAATCACTTGCTGTATCTTGTTAGCATGCACCACCATTCTGTCTCCCCACAGTAGTAACCCGGAGTCTGTGAATGTTAGCTTGTCTCGGACTCTCCACAGTTGCTCCAGAGTTATGCAAGCATCTTGGGTTCTCTTGCCCAGACCTTCCAGGACTGACTTCCACTCCCCTCTCTGCAGTGCATCCCTGAGAATCCAGAAGCATTAATCATTTTCTGACACCCGTTCCAGCTCCTGGATGGGCATCGAGACCGGGGTAGCCGACTCCACAATGAGCTGCATGTGTTCTACAGTCTCCTCGATGCTGGAACCATCACCGCCTTCTCCTCCGTCCTGTGGGTGGCGCGACAGATAGTCAGCCGTGTTATTTGTCCCTGGGCGATATCCCAGTGAGACCGCATACCCCAGCAGCACCAGCATCCATCTTTCAATCCGTGCCAGCCATGATGCACAGCAGAGGCTTGTAATCCATCACAAGCGCCCATTTACTCCTGGGTCCAGAGCGCTATATAAATAAAATAAGCAAACAAACAAACAAACCATCACGGCCTCCCCAGTACATAGAGTGGAAAGCGCCTGCACCCCCACAGCACGAGGGTCTCGCGCTCGATTTGGGAGTACCTCTGCTCAGTGTCCGACAGAGCACGACTGGCATAAGCAATGGGCCTCACTTCCCCCTTGACATCCATCTGCGTTGGGACTGCCCCCAGACCAAACAGGCTGGCGTCTACCCCCACCTCCGATTGGAGAGCCGGGTCAAAGAATACCATCGTATAGTCAACCCTGAAGGCTCCCTTTCACATCCTCAAACTCTTCCTGCTCGAAAGGGCACCATTGCCAGGTGGTATCCTTCCTAGCCAGGCTCCTCAATGGTTCTGAGCGCGGGCCAAGTTTTTAATGAACCGGCCACAATAGGTGTCCATGCCCAGGAAGCTGCAAACCTCTGTCACATTCTCCGGGGGCCTTGCTGCCATAATGTCTTTGACCTTCCAATGATCAGGGGACACCCCTCCTTCTTTACATACAAAGCCGAAGAACAGAACTCAATGCTTGTCCGCAGGAACCCGTATTTCTCCCGATGCAGCGTCAAACCCAGAGCTTGAATGCGTTCCAGGGTTCTCACCAGCCGTGCCATGTGCCCCACTTCCGACTTAGCGAACACCAGGATGTCGTCACTGATGTTCAAAACACCCTCCCAGTCCGCAAGGGCCCATGGTATCAGGTTTTGAAAAACATCAGCGCCTGACGGCACACCGAAATTGAGGCGCTTGTATCTGTACAGCCCCCGGTGCGTCGTGAACCTTGTTATGTACCTCGATTCCTGGTGCAACACGACCTGGTGGTACCCAGCCCTCAATTTCATCTTGGAAAAGAACCTCCCGCCCTGCATTTCTGCGATGATGCCATCAATCATCGGGGTACGGTGCCTCTCCCGCTCAATTGCCTTGTTGCAGAGGAATGTCCACACAAATCCTGATGGACTCGGGCTGCTTGGGTTTACGGTGATCACGATGGGCGACACCCAGGGCGTCGGGCCTGCCACCTTTTCAATTATGTCCAAGTTTACAAGGTTCTCCAACTCCTTGCTCACTAGGTCTCGCAAATGAAATGGGACTCTTCTGTGCTTTAAGGCTACAGGTTGGATGGACTCATCAATGTGCAACCTCACAGGCTCACCGACCATCTGGCCAATCCCTATGAACAGCTCTCCAAACCTTTTGAGGACTGCCTGCACATCTTCCACATACACGCTGTATGCAAAGCTGATGATGCCCAACGCTTCTGCAGCAGCACAGCTCAGGAGGGTGTTGGTGATCACATCCGTTACGAAGAAGCTTGCTTTGATTGAACTGCCACCATGCTCCACCTTTGACATGAACGCCCCTACCAATGGGATGGGCCGGTTGCCCCCGAAGGTGAATATACAGCCTTTGGACATTGTACGGTCGGTGGTTCTCTCATGGTCTCATAGTGTACCCTGGCCGTGACATTGACTGAAGCCCATGTGTCCAGTAACACCAGCACTGGTGACCCAGCCACCTGCACCATACACTTCGGCTGCCTCCTGGCCTTAGCTTTCAGGACGCTCACACTCGAGATGAAGAATATATTCTCGTCATTCTCTTCGTCCTCCATGTCCCGGGCGGCTCCGTTCTCCTCCTAATCTGCGAGGGCCACATTTGGCGGTATGCTTCAGTGTATTTTGTGGTCACTTGCAGGATTCACTGCTGGTGTGGAGTCTGTCTACCCTTGCTACTGCTATTGGAGGGGAGAAGCCTTTATTACACCTTTCCCAGCGCAGAGCGCAGCAGTATGCCGCAGTGTGTTTTGTGTGTTTGGGGAGTGCGGGCCGGGGCAACGGCGAAGAACTTGGCAGTCAGAAACAGGGTAAGAGGAGAAAAGTGCGAAAAGTACTTTTTGCCAAAATACTTACTTAACCCTGCCTCCACTGATCAAAAGCTGCCTGAGTTTCTAGCAAACCCCGCCACCCCCGTTTACTAACTTAAAGAAGTCACATTCAATGTGAAACATGAAACATAGTGAGCAAATCCAGGAAGGATTAATCCATCTTGAAAAGGCGGGGTAGTGCTGTATATTCTTCCTCCTTGCCTGACGCAAAGGTTATAATTACAGCAACTGGAAACTTAAAAACGTAAAGATGCCGGCAGTTGGGAGGTGACTGAGTCATGGACAATACATCTGTGCTCCTTGGGGTGACTACAGGCTTTTGGCCTTTGAACCCCTCACCAGAAGTCTGTGCCTTATCCGTGTGAACCTGCCTCTGGCAATTCGGTTAACTGTAATAAAGAGGATCCCCCAAATAGTTTCTAAGCAATGGTGGCTACCCTTAGGAGCATGGGGCTGGCACCCGGGTCCACCTTGGAGGAGAAAAAGGCTGCAGCTATGCTGGTCTTGGAAGGGGGAGATAAAGACATATTAATGGCAAAGACTTCTTGTACGTGTGCGCCCACCTTGAGTGCTACAACCTCTTCTGTTGTAGGAGATGCAGGGCAGCAGGTTAATTTGGGACTGGTCGGCCGAGGCGAGGAATACCTTTCAGTAGCAATCATTGTCCCTGACAGTTCTGACGGCGGCAATGGGAAATGTGGACCAAGTGTTATCCAGGATTGAGGAAAACATACATACTATGGTGGATGGGGATTTTGTACCAGGGAATGTCCTGGTTTCAGATGCATCTATGTTGCCTCCTGTCATTTCACATGAACTAGGGAAGCAAGTAAGACTATCACTGGTCTTTAAGACTAATCAATGGGTTTTCCCGCAATCACCTGCGAGGGCCCAGGGTCTAACAGAAATTATGTTATTTCAGCAGGAATCACTAAACCCCAATAGAATGGATGCCTCCTGCCTGCCTACTCTGTGGAACTGCATGGTCAGGAGGTTGGGACCGGCAGTTAATATTCAGGGGGAGGAAGGGCCGGAGGCTCTCCAAAATATACGGTCCCCTCAAGAGGGCCAACTCGGTGATGGAGCATGCCATTCTGGGAGGGTGGGGACACAATACGTGTGGTTGATGAGTTGTCATTTCCAATATTGGCACGACTACTAGATTCCATGGATAAAGGATATGACTCTTTGAATTTTGAGATAAGGGAGGTAAGGCAAACCCTAAAAGATCTTGTGGGGAAAGTGATTTTTTTGGAAGGGTATATTGTTGCTTCAACACAGGTTCCTGTGATGTATGCAGGCTCTGAGAGGACTAAATTAGAGGCTAACACCAACATGGAAAAGGAGGTCATTCCTGGTATTGCGCGGAGACAACTAAGGTTGCGGTCCCTGGAGAGGTACCTCTGCCATAAATTCAATCCTGGGGATGGTCTCTGAGGTAGCAGAAGTTATTCTGTGTAGTAGTCTAATAGAGGTTGCCACCATCTGCTAGAGGTCCAAATAACAAAGTGAAATCTGTGGTCGAAAAGAAATAAAAAAATTGTAAACTCCCACCTAAACAGAATAATAGGGGATCACGTAAATTCCTAAGGAATTTAAGGATAGAGGTGGACAAGGGAACGGCTCTGGCGATAGAAGATCTTGATCAGAAAAGGCACTTTTTCAAAAGCAGAAAGGTAAAGGGTAAGATCGAGTCTGCCACTGATTTAGGCCTAGTTGAGGCAGCAAGGACGGAGGGTAAGGTGTTAAAGGAAGTTAAACAAGTTGAAGATAGTCCATCCTTTGATCTAAGTAATATCTCGGTGTACCCAGTGGTGGATGAGAACATAGATAGGAGAGAAGATGGAGGTAATGAAGATATTCTATCAAAGATCGAACCAATAGTGGGGCAGGGAGGGCGGAACGTGTGTGTTATGAAGGATTCAGTTACACACTGCCTCCATGGAACCATGGAACCAAGCCAGTGAGGGTAGTAGGTGAGGAATCTGCGATGGTGGACTTAAGACCTGAATTGGGTGACCAAAAATTGTTTTCAATATTCTCTAGGCCCATGGTGGTAAAGGAGGTAACACCAGTTTGCGACTTGCATTTGTATTTGTATTTGTATTTATATTTATTTTATTTGTATAGCGCAAACCAGGCCCGGAGGCTACCGGGCGCATATCTTGAGAGCAATGGTTACATAGGTTGCATACAGTGATTATATATCAAACAATAAATATAACATAGAAATAGGCATAGGTAAGTAGTACAACGATACACGGTTTGTAGAATAGTACATAGGTTATTGCATCACGTTTTCAGAATGTAGCTTGGGCATTGGAAGAGACTAGCCAACATTTGGCTCTATGTTTGAAAAGGTTGAAGGAGGGAGGTTTCTGATAGTCAAGGGGACAGCGTTCCACAATTTGGCTGCCAGGACTGGGAAGCTGGATCCACCAGCTGTTTGGAGCTTGTATCTAGGTATCAGTAGGCTCTGGTTCAGGGTAGATCTAAGTGAGCGAAATGGGGTGTACAGCGTGATTCGTGAGGAGAGATACGTGGGGGCCAGGTTATTCATGCATTTGTAGGTTAGGGCAAGCGATTTTAGTGAGATCCTTTGGGTGACTGACAACCAATGAAGGTTCTTCCTGGTATCTGAAATGTGTGCAGATCTGGGTATGTTGAGGGCTGCCCTGATGGCGTTATTTTGTATGATCTGGAGCTTGTCTAGGTTACCCTGATTAGTGCCCTGGTACAATGCATTGCAGTAGTCCAGTTTGGACATGACCAGGGTCCTAGCAAGGGTAGTACAGTTGTGCATGGAGAGAAAAGGGCGACATGCTGTGATCAGCTTGCAGGTATAGGCGGCGGCGGCCGCAACTGCATTTGTTTGTCTTTGAAGGGAGAGGGTGGAATCGAGGTAGATTCCAAGCGTTTTGGTATCTTTGGAGACTTTTATTAGATTTCCATCAATGTTAAAGGAACTCAACATAGGGTTCAGCTTGTTTAGTCTTTGCTGAGTGCCTAGGATGAGGAGCTCTGTCTTGCCATCATTGAGACAGAGCTCATGTTGGGCCATCCAAGTTTGAATGACATGGTAAACGTCATTTAAGGCTTTTGAATCTACTGTGTAATCACCCGTGATGGGGATGAGTATCTGGGTGTCATCAGCATAATTTGTGTAGGTGACACACAGATAGTCGAGCACATCAAATAAGGGTTTAGTAAATACATTTTAGAGGGTAGGGGATACACACGATCCTTGGGGGACTCCGCAAGGGACTGGTGCAGGGTCAGCTGCGGAGGTGGGCGAGAATACCCTCATCTGTCTATTATCCAGGAAGGATGGAATCCAGTTTGTGGCCATGTCGGAGAAGTGAGCTGCAGTTTTCAGGTGGTGACAGAGGATTTGGTGATTAACCAGATCAAAGGCAGCAGATAACTCTAATAGTAGTAACAGGGCTAGTTTACCTTTGTCTTTGAGATCCTCAATTTGGGTTTTGAGATCGAGGAGGGCTGTCTCCGTAGCGTGCTTCAGTCTGAAGCCGGATTGTCTCGTACCTAGTAGGTTGTTTGATTCCAGATAGTTCTGTATCTGAAGATAGGCTGCTCTATCTAAGATTTTGAGCAGAAATGGGACCGTTGTGATAGGCCTGTAATTGGTTGGAACCTCCGGGTCTAAGGTGGGTTTTTTAAGAGAGGAATAACCCAAGCATTCTTCAGGTTATTGGGGACCACTCCCGATAGAAAGGAAGCGTTGATGAAAGTGATGATAAAAGGAGCGAGGTCATGAGCCGACTCCTTAATGATCGGGGCTGGACAAGCGTCCCCTTGGCAGTTCGAAGGTTTTAAGTTGCAGATGATTTTTTCTACCTCCAGAACGGTGAGCGGTGTAAAGCTGAACGGCACCGGGGAGTCAGGGGTAGTTATTTTAAGTGGCCTGGTATAGCTCAGTATAGGGGTGTGGAGGGTATTTTGTTTGGCGTTGATTTTGGATTGCAAGGTGGATATTTTGTTAAGAAGGGCATTGTGTATATTGTTGCACCAGGTGCTGTCCTTGGTGCACGTGTCCGGGGCAGGTGAGGGAGATTCTAACTCTTTGAGGATTTTGAATAATTCTCTAGCGTTCGATACTGCCTGGGATATCCGTGAATTGTATGTCTCCTTTTTGGCTTGTAATAGGGCCTCCTTGTAATTAAGAGAGGTGATTAGAAGGGAGGCTTTATTAGCTGCGCTGGGGTGACTTTTCCAAAGGGCTTTGGCCTTGCGCTTTTCTTTGCGCAGAGCGTTGAGCTGCGGGGTGAACCAAGAGTTCAGGTGGGACTGTTGTTTGGCTTTGCGGATCTTTAGTGGAGCTATGCTCTCAATGGCGTTGGTCATTAGGCTGTTATAAGTGTCTACTAAGACAGTAGGGTCCTTACCCTTGTGCTGTGCAGCAAGAGTATTCAAGCAGGGGAGGATAAGAGGAAGCAGTTTCTCCCTGGTGATATCTTTTTTATTTCTGGTAGGTATAGCGGGGGCTAGGGTAGGTGAGGGCTGTGGGTTGGTGGCTGGCAGGAGGAAGGTAATAACATGATGGTCGGACCAGGCGCAGGCTTCGTTAGAAATGACATTGGTGTTACAGTTAAGGTCGGCTAGCCAGTCGAGCGTTCTACCTTTGATGTGTGTAGGATCACAAATGCACTGCTGGAAGCCTAGGTTGGAAAGGGCGGTGTCTACTTCAGCGGCCATGTGGTCCTTGGGATCTGAGAGACCTAGGTTGAGGTCGCCTAGTAGCAGTATCTGAGAGTTGGGCTTAGTGTTAGTCGACAGGGTGGATGCAACATCATCAGTGAATGAGCCCAGTGAGCCTGGAGGTCTGTATATAAGGTGGAATGTTGCTGTGTTGGTGGGAGAGAGCGATAGTTTCACTGAGAGAGATTCTGCAGAACTACGTTGTGTGTGGGGAGCAGCTCCCATAACGATCTTGTCGCTGTGTATAAGAGCGACTCCTCCTCCTTTCGACAAGTTGGGATGGCGGTCGTTTCTAATAATGGTATAACCCTTGGGTAGGGATAGAGCGAGGAGTGGGCCAGAGGCGTCCTGTAACCAGGTTTCGGTAATAGCTAGGAAGTCAAGATTCTGGACAGTGATGAGGTCTGCGATGTCAAGGGCGTGAGCAGTGAGGGATCTTGCATTGATGAGGGCTCCCTTTAGTGCTGAGATGGGTGAGGTGGAGAGTGGAGGACTAGGCGTTGCTGTTAAGTTGGGCAGTGGAAAGGCAGCGCGATTGCGCAGAATACAAGGTGGTCTGGGCAGTCTAGTTCTAAGTCTGCTATTCCTTTGTTGTAGAGTACATGGGATGTTTGGTGTGGGTTTGGTAGCAAAGTGCTTGAGCCAAAGGGCTGGGTCATTGAGGTAGGGGTTCGATGGAGGGCCGGGATGGTAGAGCATGGTTGAAGGGAGAATATGGAGGGTCTTAGTGTTACTTGCACGGTAGCTGGCAGCAGTGCAGGCTGATATTCCTAAAAGGACTGTGAATATAAGGTCAATGCTGGCACAGGTTCTTAGCTGCATGTCACAGCTTGTATTTCTCAAGGGACTGAGGATGTAATTATACGGGCTCAAAACAAAGGGTATAGGGAGTTAAGGTGGCGCGACTAGGCAGCCAACAGCAGTATAACTCAGGTCAGTAGGCACAGTACAGGGACATCTAGATTCGAAATAGCACAATTAGGAAATCAGCAGCAGTACAAATCAGGTCAATAGGCACAGTACAGGGACATCTAGATTCGAAAAGGCACAATTTGGCAGCCAACAGCAGTATAGCTCAGGTCAGTAGGCACAGTACAGGGACATTTAGATTCGAAATAGCACAATTAGGCAATCAGCAGCAGTGCAAGTCAGGTCAATAGGCACAGTACAGGGACATCTAGATTCGAAAAGGCACAATTAGGCAGCCAACAGCAGTATAACTCAGGTCAGTTGGCACAGTACAGGGACATCTAGATTCGAAATAGCACAACTAGGCAATCAGCAGCAGTGCAAATCAGGTCAATAGGCCCAGTACAGGGACATCTAGATTTGAGATGGCACAATTAGGCAGCCAACAGCAGTGCAAATCAGGTCAATAGGCACAGTATAGGGACATCTAGATTCGAGATGGCACAATTAGGCAGCCAACAGCAGTGCAAATCAGGTCAATAGGCACAGTGTAAGGGAGCTAGGTTTGAAATGGCGCAAATTGGGCAACTAGCAGCAGTGCAAACAGTTCACTAGGTACAATACAAGGCATCTAGATACAAAATGGCATTGGACAGGCATTACAGAATATACTTATAATTCATGGGGGATGTAATGAGAAGCCTGAAGGAGAGGGGCAAATAAGAGATGCACAGCGTGCAGCAGTAGGTATAGAATATGTGGTCCATAATAGTTATAGCTGCGAGTGCGTGGCAATGGCGTCCAGCGAAGGTGAGTCGGGTGGTGAGATACGAAGTATCCGAGTGGCGCGGCACGTTATGGGCATGGACAGCACACGTATGTGCAGCAAATGGGGATATGCTTGTGGCAGCGCCGGCTTACCTGGAGCAGAACGGGCAGAGTTCCTGGCCCCTGGCTCCTGCGGCTCCGGACAGGCTCACGACAGGCACCTTTGTTGGTGTGCCTTCATTGGGGGAGCCGGCTGCTGCCTGCCGGCGTCTGGTTGGAGGAGAAGTCAGCGCAGCAGACCAATCAGGCGTCGGAGGCGGGATGCAGGCAAGCAATGTAAAAACGAGGTGCAGGGCGGCCATCTTTGCCTATGGTGGTCCTCGTGGGGCACAATGGACGTAATTTGCCCAAATGGACAAAATGCGGGGCAGACAGCCTGGATGCGCGTTTGCATGGCGTGCAATATGGTCGGCAGAAAATGTGGATGAGGCTGTGATTGAAAGCGGATTTCGCCGCATTTGCGTAAGGATCAGCTGTAAGCAGCTGATAATGCTCGCAGGGCCCACGGGCTTACCTGGGCATGCTGTAGATGCAGGGTGCGGGTGCGCACTGCTCCTGCAGTGCGAGAGGCTTCAACCTCTCTCTGGGGCTCCGGCGCTTGCAGGGTACCTTATGTACAATCCCTTCCTTATGTACTTCCCTTCCCACTGCGAGGGAAGGGAAGCGCCCGTGACAACATCCACAACCCACGGTGAGATGTGGCTGCGACCCTGAATCAGACTACAAATTGTCTGGTAATTATTGAATTTGCACCTTCATGCTGCCGTGCAAGTTACCGTCTCCTCGATCCACCTAAATTCGAAATAGCCATGATTGCAGCTATTTGCCGCCATTGCTGAAAGCACAGTCAATGGCTGCCACGTCCTTGGTACACTCTCTGCCCCACTTGCCTTGATCACCCGCCCTCGGCACCGGATTGGCCGATTGCACATACTTCCGCCGTCCGACCCCACCGATAGGCGGAAGCCAAGGTGCGGAAGCAGCTCCTCGTCGAAGGGCCGAGTACAAGGGCCTGTCCGTGCCTGTCAGGGCCGTTGGCCAGAAATTCTGCCCAAATCACCTACTACACACTAGTCTGTAAGTACAATTGTTCCCCTGACTTACTTTTATGCAACTCCCGCTGCTGTAACGCCGGGCCGCACTCACATTGACTTTCACAAGCAGCAAACCAATGACTATGCCGGGTTAATACTCAACAACCAAGGTGCTCTCCTGCCAGCCTCTAGCGGCCTTGCCACTGTGTTGCTAATGCCATTGTGTTCTCCTGCCAGCCTCTAGCGGCCTTGCCACTGTGTTGCTAATGCCATTGTGTTCTCCTGCCAGCCTCTAGCGGCCTTGCCACTGTGTTGCTAATGCCATTGTGTTCTCCTGCCAGCTTCTAGCGGCCTTGCCACTGTGTTGCTAATGCCATTGTGTTCTCCTGCCGGCCTCTAGCGGCCTTGTCACTGTGTTGCTAATGCCATTGTGTTCTCCTGCCAGCCTCTAGCGGCCTTGCCACCATGCATGCCACCACCAGCCCCTAGCTGCCTGACCTACCATGGCCACTACACCTGCCACGACCGGCCCCTAGCACTAGCACTATACCGCATAGCACCATCCAGCTCAGTGCTCTAATGCATCCCCCTGCCACCCACCTCACAGCGCTCACTCCCCTCCTCTCCTCCTCCTCTATCTCGCTCATTACTCTCTCTCTCTGGGCCATCTGCAGCTTGCTCCCTGCTTACCCAGACCTCTCGCCTCCATCCTCCGCCATGCCTCACTCCTCCCTATTCCCTTCACCACACACCACTCTCAACCACTGCATTACCAACCCCCCTGAACACCACCTTAGGCGCTACAGACTAAGAACCTGCACTAAACCCTCATTTTTGCTCTGCAGCTCCCCACCGTCTACCTACAGTAGGAACCAAAAGCTCAGCTATCGCACCCACATAACATCTTTACGCTCACACCCTCCAGTCCACACAGACACCCACCACCTACATGTGCTCAAACATGCACCCCTCCGTCCATCACTCACATGTGCTCCCACCACCTCACACCCACCGAACCCGCCACCTACCGACAGCATCCTAAAATGCGCACTCATTAATGCACGCTCCGTCCATGCCCATGCCATAGAGATCAATGACCTCATCACTACCCACAAACTAGACCTATTAGCAGTATCCGAAACTTGGCTCCATGAGGCATCCAACCCATCCATACACCTTGCTCTCCCTCAAGATTACACCATCCTTAGGCAGGACCGCAAAACATTTAAAGGTGGGGGCGTCACCCTCATCCATAGAAATTCACTTGCAATTAGGCAGTGTAACCAACACTGGCACAACAACGCTGACCTTCTCTACGCCAAACTAGCTCTCTCCCCTTATTGCACCATCAACCTCCTAGTCACATGAAGACCACCAGGCTCTCCCCAGGACGTCCAAAAGCATTTCCTCCAAATCATTAGTAACAACCTGAAAAGCTCCACCAAAACCATTCTACTTGGTGACCTGAACCTTGGCCTAGATGACCCTAAGGACAAAGCTGCCACACACCTGGCCAACGATCTTTCCAACATGGGATTCATCCACAAAATCAACAAACCTACTCACTGCAAAGGCCGGTCCACCGACTGGGTAGCAGATCATAACTGTTCATAATACATCACCTCCATCTCTGCCCTCCCCTGGACAGATCACCATCTCATCCAATTCTCCATCCCCACCACTCCCACCCGTAAAACCCTTACTTATGCACCCCCCGCCAAAGTCAGAAACTCCAAAAAGCTCATAGCGACCAATCTCGCCCCTCCTCTTGATATACCTGAACTCAAGCATCCCTTCATCCAAGACCCCACCTCTCTTGCCAACATCTACAACAACGCCCTCGCCCAAGCCATTGACTCTATCGCTCCGCTGGAAGACAAAAAAGGAAAAAAATCCATGCACTCCAATTCTTGGTTCTCAGAAGAACTATCTGTCTTGCGCACCTTGAAGCGCAAAGCCCTAACCAACTGGCAATCCACGCCCAACCAATCCTCTCTCAACAAGTTCAAAGAAATCTCACGGACCTACAAAAAGGCCATCTTCAAAACTAAATCCGAATCATACAATCAAAGAATAACCAAGTCCAGCTCCAAAACCAGAGAAATATTCTCTATCTTTAAAGAGCTCACCACTCCCGAGTCCAGCCCAGACAAAATCATCAAGGATGAAGCTTGGTGCACAGGCATCCAGACAGCCCTCCTAAATAAAGTCAAAACGCTTCAAGACAAAATTGCATCCGACCACCATAAACTGTGGAGTCCCTCAAGGGTCTTGCACTGCACCGACTCTATACAACCTCTTCACTAAACCCCTCTTCGACCTACTGGACTCCCTCGGCATAGCTTACACTAACTATGCCGATGACACACAAGTCCTCCTCCCGCTCACTGGAGACTATGCCCAAGACACAGAAGCCCTCCTTAACATTTACTCCACGATCCAAGCATGGATGGCGATCAATGGACTCTGCCTCAACAGAGACAAAACAGAGATCATCATCCTGGCCCCCAGCGAAATCCTTTCCAAGCTCAGTCAAGACTACTCACACATAACCATCGACAACACCAACATAACTGTCTCCACTGCTGTGAAGACCTTAGGAGTATACTTAGACGCTACTCTATCCATGATGAGACAAGTCAACGCCATCTCCTCCTCCTCCGCACTGACCACCAAACTCATCTTCGCCATAAAACCCTATCTTGCCACTCCCAACTGCCTCTCCATCGCTAGAGCCACCATAGGAGCCAGGCTAGACTATTACAACGTCCTCTTAGCCGGCACTTCAACTAAAAATCTAAACAAGCTCCAAACAGTGCAAAATAATGCGCTCCGCGCTGCCCTGCACATCCCCAAATTCGACCATGTGTCGCAGGCCAGAAGAAATGTTCACTGGCTCCCAGTTAAAGAAAGAATTAACTTCAAAGTACTCTCCCTTACACACAAATGCATCAACCACACCGCTCCCTCCTACCTAGCAGAAACCATCATCAGGAAATCCTCACTTCGTCCTATAAGAACCCCCCATGACAACCAACTCCGAGTTTCCACCATAAGAAGAGCGAAAGCTGGAGGCATTGGCTTCCCACACATAGCACCTAAGCTCTGGAACAACCTCCCTAACTCTCTCAGAGCGGAACCCTCGCTGCTTTCCTTTCAGAAATCCCTCAAAACCATGCTCTTCACATAACCACCTCCCACCCCCCTTCCGACATGAACAACACATATTCCCTGATGTCTTATGCATGTAACTAAAACATGATACTGTTACTCGAAATGCCTTGTAAACGTATTTTATCTAAAACATGATACTGCAAATCAAAATGCCTGTAAACTTAACAACCTTCCTTCTGTAACCAAATGCTTATATGTAACAGCGCCACGATGCCCACGGGCTGAGCGTGCGCTTTAAAAATATGAATAAATAAATAAATAAATCCCAGTGCCCGTGTCGCGGACAATTGAAGAAAAGAGATTAGAAATGCCAAAATGTAAACATCTCCAAACAACTGTGGTGCAACGAACCAACACTGTAGGTAGGCAAGTCAAGGGTCAAACCAGGGTGTCAACTGTTAAGAGAAAGCCAGAGGAAGAGGCGTTCTGTCTTTATCTTAGTCACCTCTTTGAACGTTCTAATAGAATCCCCCTAAACAGACATTACATACTGTCCTTGCTGTTTGAAATCCTGAGTTTAAGGTTGGTAACTACTGGCGATATTGGGCTAGTGGAATTTGTTCATGAAGATTGTCTGGATATTGTCAAATTGCATTTAAATTCACATATTGTCAAAAATGCAATTCTGGCTGAAAATGAATCATTTCTCTCTCTAGGGTTTGAAATTTCTGATGTGGGGGGTTTCCATTATATCAAGATTTGTGTCCCAAGAACCTGGGGTTGGCGATGGGGAAGTGGAGCGATAAAGTGCCGTACAGCCAGATATGGCTGGGTCTTCACAGCGCTCTACAATTTCTGCAAAATGAGTTGAACTATGCCCAACCTGAATGGCTGAAATTCGGACTTGTCTTTTGTGTCCTGGATTGCTAGGGGTTTTGTGAATATTGTGAACAATGTAGATTTGTTTTCCTCATATGATATTGTGTGCTTGCAGGAAACATTGCTGATGGATATGCCAATTATAAATGGTTTTCATGTAGCCTATATTAATGCAGAACGAGGTACCAGGGGTCGCCCATTTGGAGGGATATTGATTGCCATTAGTAGAAATCTGGGGCTTGCATTCTGAAGAATAGATTTGAAAAGGAGGGATATGCTGGCCATCTTGCTTGAATGGACGGGAATGGATGGGGAGGGCCTAGCAAGTTTTTGCTGGTAAATGTATACCTAAACCCTGAACCCGTTAAGATAAAGGAAGCCCTGAACTGTCTGTCTTTCTTATTTGTGGGGGAAATCCCTGAAGATGGAGCTTTGATTATGATCATGGGTAATTTTAATCCAAAAATCGTTGAGGTTAAAATCGTTAAGGGAAGCACGGGACTCCGGTCAAAGGGTACAACAGGAGTTAGAGGCTTGGGACTTGGTGCCATTGAATGGAAACTTCTCGGGTGATGCCCCCCCCCCAGGTTTTACTTGGCAAAATGGTCCCTGGAAGTCGACTATTGACAATTATTTCCTGTCTGTCGATTTGTTCCAGAAAGGTGGAAGCTTGAATGTCAAAAGTTGAGGATTGAGTGATCATGCCATGGTTTGCTGTCAGCTCCACACGGTCTGTGGGAAAGGCCCTGAATGTTGAAATTAATCCAAGGAACCATACAGTAAAGTGGTCCCCGAGAATAGCCATGGCCTTTGATAGGATCGGGAGTCTCTTTTGTGCGGGGGCGGAAGTCCTGTGTTCGCCGGATGGGCTTGCCCCCTCTGTCTCTAATGTGCTAGGGGGGCCTAGGGCCAGTAAAGCAACTGGAAAAAGGATTAAGAAAGTTTGGCCACAATCATGTCTTTGATCCTATAGACCAGGAGCATAAAAACAAGATGTGCCTAGAGATAAGGGCTACATGGAGGGCGAGGACGGCCAGGGAGTTAAGGGAAGTCTGCAGGGTTAAACAAATCTATAAGAATTGGCTAAAGTGCCATACATTCCTAATGGGGATCAATGATGGCGAGAAAACATTGTCCTGGATGCTGGGTAACAACACTATGAGTTTCTGGCAGTTGCTCAAGCTAAGGGGGACAGACCAATTTCTGCAAATTCAAGCAATATCTAAAGACGCCTGGGTAAAATATTTCTTGGAAGTATATGTAAAGTCGGGCGTGTCTGGGGGTTCCCAATTTGCACATGTTGGTTGGCGGGGGGGCCCTTAGTTGGACCGTTGATGATATTGCAGTTTTGATTAAGCCCAGTAATAAATCAAATGCTCCTGGGCCGGACGGTTTTGCTAGCTTGACCTTCAAATCAAATGTTCTGTTATGGGCCCAGCTTTTGTCACTCTTGTTTGGTAACATCTTGGTAAGTAGAAAGCTTCTGGGGACCTGGTGTGCAGCATTGGTTGTTTTGATCTTCAAGGGAAGAGATAGACTGTCCCCGACGCACTACAGGCCCATTTCTTTGCTGGGCGCTTCCAACAAACTTTTTGGCAAGACGATTCTAAAGGAATTGCAAGACTGGGCTAGGGGGGCTAACTGTTTGGAGAATTAAGTGGGAAAAGCCCTAAATAGTTTTGTCATGGCCCTTCTGGCTGCGCAAGCTAAGGAACAGAGGAGGCCGGTTTATCTGGCCTTCTTGGATGTTAGTAAAGCTTTTGACCATGTAAATATGGCAACCATTTGGAAGAGCCTCTCTGATAGTGGATGTCCCCAATAGTTAATTGGTATCTTGGAGGCCTTGCATTATGGAACAAAAATTTTAATCAGACAGTACTCACATGGTTCCTTCTCTCAATGGATAGAGACGGACCGGGGACAGCGCCACAGGTGTCTCCTCGGTCCATTTTTATTCTGTTTCTACATAAAGGATTTGCTTGCCTGTTGGAAAACTGTTAGGACAAATCCGCCCAAGTTGGGAAATGTAGCAGTACAATATTTAGCATACGCGGACGACGTTGTCATCTGCGATATGACTCCAATAGGCCTGCAAAGAGCTTTACAGGCGATTGATGATTTCCTTAGTAAGCAGGATCTCTCAATTAACAGCTTGAAATCTAAAATTCTGGTGCTCAATAGGGGGAAAAGTAAATGGAAAAAATGTGGATGGAATATGAGAGGTCAAGCTTTGGAGGTGGTTAATATGTATAAGTACCTGGGCTCATGTATTTATGATGGAAATGGCAGGAATGTGCCAGAAGCTGAGGTAAAGTCGAAGTTTTTGGCAGCGACTAGTCACCTTATCCAATTTGACTACAAGTTTGGAAGGTTTTCATCACTACCTGTGTTGAAATTGTTTAAACAGAAAATTGTCCCAAAATTAATTTTTGGGGCCCAAACACGAGAAGATGGAATCTGCTGGGCAAGGCTGGAGGCTAAATTGTAGCTAGCTAAATTGTGGAGAAGGGTGTTGTGCCTACCGGCCTCTTCTGCCAATTCAGACAGTGAGTGACTGGGGAAAGTTGCAGTTATATGATGGCATAGTTTCTCCACCCAAAGACTCGTTTTTTGCACAACTGAATGAATTGTGGGTAAAGGGTAATTGTGAGGTGTTGGTGGATTGGGGTGCATGGTGTACGCAGACCCTTTCAGAAATGTAATCGTCAACGTATGAACTGTTTACGAATCCAAACAAAGTGAAGCAAAAGCTGTTTAGACATGTGTGGATACAGCTTAGGACCAGTTTGCTGTGAAGGGGCCCCTGAGGGACCCTCAGATGTGGAAACAAGGCACAGTCACCACACACGAATAGATACGCCAGACGTGAGGTTCTGTTCCCAAAATCTAGGGTTTATTGCAATTCAAAATAGTCCCAGTTGGCCAAGTGGTCCCACGCCCCGCGACGTGTGTCTAACAGACCTCGGGGGATGCAAGAGAGTGGGAAACGTACATCAGTTACATATATACAAACGGAGCATCTTACAATCAGTAATGACACATTTGATGCCGCCCCCAATTCATTTCCCTTTGAATTAGAGGCGATGATTGACCAGTGTGACAAATATGACACCTTAGACCACCATATTTAGTAACAGTTTGCAATCTCCAATTTTACAGACACCATTCTTTGTTTGCGAGAACACAGCGTTTCTGTTTTTAATGGGCAAGCTGCGCGTAGGAGACTGGCACATACCAAGCCTCACTATCTCTAAGTTTTGATTCTCGCTCTAGAAGTCAGCCCGCTCTCCGGGGCCTCACTGAGCTCAGAAAGGGGGGCTGTAAAGAAGATCATAATTCAACTCTTTAAATGCTAGTTTCGTACATTGCTATTCTTTCAGGAGACTCACTGGCATTTGTATACTGATTAAATGCCTTGCTCCCTGTTTTCAAGGATACGTGAGGGAGGGAATCGGGCATTCCTGTCTGGCTCTCCAGTGTAATGTTTCAACATGTTTCTTAGCCTTGGACCATTGAAGCGAAATAATATCTACAGCAAAGCAGTTTTACATGTGGCAAAGTGGCAACGTTAGAGAGAGCAGAGAGAGAAAACAAAATGGCGATTCTGGTTAAAATGGCTTCACTTTAGTTAAACTAATAGCTACGTAATAACTAATGACTAATGAATATATATTCTTACATTGTAAATGAGGCGGTTGGTCTTCGGCCAACCAATTATCATTAATTTCCGGACCCTCAAGGGGTGCTTAGTTTTTCTGGACTGACAAACCCTCCTCTTGGCCGTAAGCTAAACGTCTCATCCATACATTGCATTCTCCTCTGACCAAGTATTTGTATTAGATTCGGAATCTGATTCAAATTCGGACGCATGTACACTTGTTGTCTCCTCGTTATTATTATCAATATCAATTGTCATGAATTCTTTAATGGTTTCAGACTTGTTACTATGGCGAGTGCTTGGTTTAGTAATGTTTTTTTGTTTCATCATTTGTACACACTCTTTGCTGATTTCAGTACATATTATGGGGAGACAATGTATGCAACAACAACATGTCAGGAATATTCCTAGGATTGCTACTAGGATTGCAAATAGTTTCCATCCCCAGGATCGCAACACTTCCCAAAACCAATAGCTTATGTTCAATTGCCAACCGCCTTCAGGGGGATGAAGATCGGACTTAACACTTGCAATTTTCTTATCGCCTCAAAAATCGTGGGGGAGGAGTCACTTACAAATACGCAGCACGCTGATCCCACGATTTTGCAAACACTGCCACGATCATCTAAGATTATATCAAGGGCCATTCTATTTTGTAGTGACAATCTAATTCCTTTTTCTTCAAGAGTCATATTACATAATATATCAGTGGTTCCAGTTATTGTTTCTTCTAATATCCTAGACAGTCTTATGTTATAAGAGTTTATCGCCTGGCCCCAAAATGGTATGAATGATTTTGCTATGTCCTCTACAATCAACCCGTCTTCAATATTACTGCAAGGTCGTGACCTAGTCAATTTGGTTATGTCTGATGTTTTTAAAAGAAACACCCCAGGGAACAGAAATCCCAAATAACACATACCTCCCCAGTTCCTAGGTAACCAAGGATATGCTTTTTCTCCACATATGAAATACACAGGATGTCCCACATATATTGGTTCCACTTCTTTATCAAGGAATGCTATATTCCTGCATCTGGTAAATGTTCCTACCTGGAAAGAACCCTTTTTCTTTAGACAGAATGGGACAGAATGAGGGTTGTAATTCACTGTATATGAAGGGGGTTCCGCATCCTTATTCCAATGTGGGTTCATGTGTAACGTGATCACAGATGTTTTATAAGGTACAGACAATCTATCCTGTGGCATTATTGCTGGTGTAATTAATCTTCTTTTTTGGAACACGGAGCAACCCACCAGTTTCATAATCACTTCCTTGAATTCATTCATATTTGTTTTATCTAGTTGACCAGTTTCACTTTCGTTCCATTTCCCATAATATAGGGCACTCAGAGAAGCATAACATGCAGAAGTTAAGGGCTGGGGCTGTACATACCATCCTATTCCCTGACCACCATGCTGCGGCAGGTGGGCACAAACCCAACAATTATTTTTTCTTAGGATTGAGTGTGTCATATTCATTATTAACAGCAATGTGTTGTTCCCATATCCTTCCCTATGTCTCTCTTCCATTGGGGACAAGGTATAGGAAATCACATGGACTGGGCTTTCCGTTGTGGAAATGTTCATCATGGGCAAAAGTACTTCAAGAGGGTGCATTTCCTCTAGGTACCATAACACTGTTATGGTCAAAACTGGGGCTAATATACCCATTATGCACATTACTATGGTTAGACCCAGAATACAATTCTTTTTACCATGTCCTTTTTTCACCTTTTTATGTACTACGTTTAACTCGCTATCAGCATTGGTGCAAGAGGAGGCATTTGCTGGTTCCGCCATTTCTTCTCTCGTTCTTCTGCTGTGTTCGTCGTGAATATCTCTTGTTCATGTGCTTCCTAGGATGTTGAAATAGTTAAATTAATGTCTACAATCTTTTTATGCCACTTTTCTGTCTGCCTGGATTGCCTATTCATCTGGCAAGGCCTCCGTGTATTTTGCACATCACTCTGCAATTTCAGAGCAGCTTCCTTTGTACCATGTGCGCCCCCGCTTGTTCACTCGGGTTCCTGACACATGGATTTAGCACCGAGGAGTTGCGTTTCGTGAGCTGTCTAATTTGCACAACTCTTACGCCACCCTCCTCTAGGCCTCTGTTTCCCACTTCATCCGAAAATAGGAAACAGAGGCAAGAAATTCACCAAGAGATGAAAAATGTGATCACTCCTTTCTGCTCCGCAGGTTGTACCAATTTGCTCCTGGTACCGTGTGATCAACAAATAGTACGGATGCACTTCTGGTCTCGAGCTTGGTGTCATCATGGGGCACAATGGCAGATGATGATGGGTGCCCAGGCGACAATGCAGGCTGTGGCGCAACAGAAGATGGTGGGCGCCACAGAGGTATGTGCTTGATGTCGGCCAGCAGAGATGCAGAATCTGCTGGACAACGTTGAGGCACTCTTTGGTCTTCCGTTTTTATGGCAATCTCATCAGGCTTTGTTTCAGGATCAGGCAGTTTCTGTGGCAAGGGACTGGCAATGGCATTTTCCGTTTCTGGAACCGCTGCTATCTCTTTCTGGTCTTTGTCCCGATCAGTTGACGTGTCAAATGGCGATGGGACTTTCTTGGCGTGCGTGGCATGAATCCACACCTTGCATCCATCCACGCGTAATGCTGTCTGCGTGGTTAAAAGTACCTGTTAGGGCCCACGCCACCTGGGTGCTAGCGATGTTTTCCGCTCATAGTTTCTGATGAGCACCCAGGTTCCTGGCTCCAATGCATGTCCTGGGCCAGTATACCGCACTGGTAATGCCTCCTACACCTGCTGATGAATCAAATGCAGTTGTTTTACTAACAAATTATAATAAATGCTGAGTACAGGGTATTCTACCTCGCACATTTTCTTAGGCTGAGGTGCGCACCACACATTCACCGGTCTCCCCATTATAATCTCATAGGGGGAGAGTCCAGTTCTGGCCTGTACTGACGTTCTCATGCACAGTAACGCTATGGTAATGCATCTACCCAGCTTAATTTGCTACCTGCACAGATCTTACTGATTTTGGATTTCAAAATTCCATTATGGCGTTCTATAAGACCGGCCGAACTCGGATGTCTCGAAAAATGGAATCGCTTATCGATCTGCAATCCTGCACAAATCTGCATTATCATTGTACCTACAAAGTGCAGACCATTGTCTGACAATGTGACACGGGGCAGACCAAAGCGAGAGAAATACTCTCTTAGCATTAGCTTCGCCGTGCTCATGGCTGTGCAATCTTTCAAGGGATATGCGTCTACCCATTTGCTAAATGCACATATGATCACCAGAACGTATTTCAGATTTTGGCATCTCTCTATCTCTATGAAGTCAAAGTCAATCACTTCGAATGGCATAGAGGGAGGTCCAAAACTTCCTGTGGAGTCACTGTTCCTTTTCCCACATTATGCTGTAGGCACGTGATGCAGTTTTGCACTAGCCTCTCAGCATTCTTTTTTATGAGTGGATTTTCCCAGACTGTGGCTAAATGTTGGACTATTTTCTTCGCACAGATGTGTGTGGGACTATGAGCCATTGTAACCATTGTGTTTACATACGCATTTGGCAACATCCAATTCCCATTTTTTTTGTCCAACCAGCAACCCTCCAAATCCAGTACTGCAGAGCCCTTGGCCCATCCCTGTATTTCGTCGGCGGTAGCTTCCGCCTGCATTTCTTTAACAGTCACAATTCCATTTTCTATCATGCAGGGCACTTCCTCCGATTGTACTGTCAACATTTTTGTATTCAAATCAGTAGCAGTCCGTTTCGCAATCTTGTCTGCAAATGCGTTTCCTTCTCCCACTTTACATGTTACTTTTTATGCGCCTCGCATTTCATTATTGCCAGGTGCTTTGGACACGTAAGTGCAGACAGTAATCGCACAATCAGAGGGCCATGTTGAATTCTAGCCCCATGGGATGTTAAGAAACCTCTCTCGGCCCATAATCGGCCAAAATTATGACCTACGCCAAAGGCGTACTGGCTATCAGTATAGATATTTACGCTCAAGTTCTCTGACATTTCACAAGCTCTTGTTAAAGCAATTATCTCTGCTGCTTGGGCAGAGTTATAAGGAATTATTGGTGCCCCAAAACCATCCCTTCTGTTTGTTTCACTGACGCAGCAGCCGCTGCAACAGCTCGCAAACATCGTGGTAGTGCGCGCGCTACAGGGTCCAGCGCAGAAGAAAAATAGCCGCACGGCCTATTTCTTCCACCTTGTTCCTGTGTTAAGACAGACAACGCGCATCCTTCATTCTCATGCACAAATAGCCTAAAAACCTTTTCATAATTCGGTGTGCCCAAAACTGGAGCAGAACTCAAAATGGTTTTTAGCAAATCAAATGCTTTTTGACATTCTTCATTCCACTGCAAAGGCATCACAACATCCTTTTTTGTTAATTCCACCATTGGTTTCACAATCAAAGCGAAGTTCTTAATCCATTGACGACAATAAGAAGCCATCCCTATTATCGCTCTCACACCTTTCTGTGTTGTTGGAATAGGCATACCAGAAATACTCTTTATTCTCTCCGGTGTTAATCTTCTTCCTTCCTTTGAGAGTAGGTAACCCAAATAAGCTACTTCTTTCTGACAGTACTGGAATTTCTTTAGGCTTGCTTTATGGCCATGCGTGGCTAGATGAGTCAATAATAGAACAGTACCTTCTTTACATATCTCCTTCGTGTCAGCTGTGATTAGTAAATCGTCAATGTATTGTAACAATACACAGTCTGCTGGTAATTCTAACATGTCCAACTGCTCTTTCAACGCTCTGCTGTATATGCTTGGACTTTCAGTATAGCCTTGTGGAATGCGTGTGAATGTGAATGATCGTCCTCCTAAAGTGAAGGCAAATAAATACCTGCTTTCTTTGTGTGCTGGAATGCTGAAGAAAGCATTTTTCAAATCAATAACACTAAAGTATTCTGCCGAAGCAGGAATCATTGTCAAGATCGTAGTGACGTCTGGCACTAACGGGAATTGGGGATCTACCACTTGGTTCATTGCACGGAGATCAATTATGAAACGGTACGGTACCTCGTTACCCCCTTTCTTGTAACGGGAAGAATGGGGCTGTTACATACACTACCTGTAATCTCTTCAATCACTCCCAATTTCACCAAATCAGAAACAATACTTTTCAATCCTTTTTCTCCTTCTGCTGAAATTTTATACTGCGGAATAGGCGGTAGCGTTATTCCTTCTTTCAATGTAATTTTTACTGGCTCTATTTTCAAACATCCCACATCATTGTCATTCACGGCCCAAATGCAAGCTGGTACCTAACTCAATTCCTCTGATAAAGGTTCCGTCACAAATTCAGAAGTCGGCATAGTCTGGGGAGAAATAGTCAAAAATACCCCATCTGGTGTACAATGGATAACTGCGCATAGTTTTTTAAATAAATTCAATCCTAAAAGATTCTCCCTACAATGCTCTGTTAAAAGAAATGGACAATGTTCAGTAAAAGGCCCTATTGTCACTGCCACTGATTTGGACTCAGGGTTTATTACTGGGGTACCTGCGAACCCTACTGAGATATTTTGTCGCCCTGATAGAGGTATGTCTGGAACCAAGTGATGATCTATCAAGCAATTTTGTGCCCCCGTATCTACGAGGAATCTATGCTCATCATTCCCGATTTTCATCTCTACGTAGGGTCCTTTCTGGTTCACGGGAATTTACACTGGTTCCGACCCCTGTCCTGGGCTGTCCTATTGGGGTAACAACACGTCATCCGATGTGTAGTCACCACTGTTATTATAGTATGCACCTGTCTGGTTATCAAAAATGTTTCACCCTCTCCCTTTATTTCCCATTTGTGCACCTTGCTGATTTTGACTCTGAATAGTTTGATTTGGAGCCTGGCCTTCATTCTGTGCACCATTCCCTTTATCATTCTGATGCTGCTGTATATGATTTCTGTTGTGACCATTTGTTCCCATGTGCCCTCTGTGAGGCCTTCTCTGACTATATCCGCCTCTATTTTGCAAATGCGGACATTGTGCCCGCCAGTGTCCTTCCTCTCTGCAGTATGCACATTGATTTAATCCCAAAGGCCCTCCATGCATATTCGAATTTCCCCTACTCTGTGCATTTCCCCTGCCCCTGTGGTGTCCTGCTATCTGCTGGAGTAACACCCCTACTATCGTCCGCAGAGCTTCTATTCTTATTTGCAAAGGATACTCATTACATATCTCATTTATCTCCCCTACCGAAGTCCTAGGGCTTGACATCCATCTCATCGTTTCCCGCACACACACCTGCAATCTTTGTCTATCACCTATCTGTCCAGGTGGCGGCAAGGATTTCTGCATAAACAGTCTTGATGCTCTCTTCCTGCCCCTCTCAATATTCCTTCTCCTATTCCCCGGTGTGGCGAGTACTTCAGAATACTCTTCATCCAATTCATTCTGCATTTCAAACAGTCGCTTCACATGTTCTTCTTTTTCTTCATCTCTCCCTCTACAACGGGCTAATGTATTTAAATCCAACAATCGTTGCGCTGGTAACTTCCCAATTAACTTTTTCCATTGTCCTGATAAATATTCCCCCATGCATTCCAACAATACCTGTCTTTCGTTGTTTCTTCTGAAGTCATATAGGGACGCTAGCGTGGATGCCTCATCGTTATCGTCTATATACATTTCCGCCTGTTCTTGCAGCTCACGCTTTCGCTCCTTACTGATCGCGCTGCGAGTTACTCTCGTACATTCATTCTGCTCAATTCCACTCCTGGGAGGGGCAGTCGGGACAGTGGCACCCTCTTGATCAGGAGGTGCAGAGGGGGCAGTGAGAGTGGGATCCGTCTGCTGGGGCCGTGGTAATTGCGAAACACTCTGGGCTGGCTGGCTAGTGGGCAGTGCAGTGTCGAATGTAGCCTGTGGCTGTGCTGGTGTTGGGAGGGGCTGAGCAATGGGAGAGGGTTGAGTGGCAGCTACTGCCGTAGTCTTTTTAGTTTCACTCCTCGGGCCGTTTTGTTTCAGTTAAGATTCTTTTTATTAATTCGTCTGATGAGTGTAGCTCTCTTTGTGGATATATTTTTTCTATGTTTAATTCATCGCGCCGTCTCGCCTTTCTCAAGCTATTACTCCACTCCTCCTCCTCCTTCTCCTCAGCTTTCTCCATCTTTGACTTATGCCTGCGCTTATGTTTCTCTCTACTTCTAAATCGGAGCATTGCTTCCCTCCTCCAGTCCCTAAGGATATCAAGTGCTCCAGGGCGTGCTCTTTTACCTATCAACACCTTTTCCAGGTTATCTATACGTTCCATCTCAAAACTCCCATCCCTCGGCCACTGAAGATTTTCCTGTTTTCTGGTTTGCTTATGCCAAGTTTCACAAAACATTATCGCTCCCATACCATACTTTATGTACTTATCATAAGCTGGCGTTTCGCCCGTAGGTGCTTCCTGGCCAGTTTCCAAAGATTGTTCACCGCAGCGGAAAAATCCCGCTAAGGTGGACAATACCCCAGGCATGTTTTAACCTTACCCTTGGCTAATCAAACTTACTCTGGGTGTGTACGAATCGGGACACGACTCACCTGATCAATCAATTTGTCTTTTCAAGACACAATTCGTCCATATACTGACGCAACCAATGACGTTGTGTTTGCGTATCTCGGCTCTGCCTCGTTTCGGGACCCTCGCCTCCTTGTTCACTGGCCAGGGACATCGATCAGGGATCAGCGGTGTGCAGATCTGCAAAGGAGTCTCTCATCGCTTTCGCAGGGGCGCCCCGAACACCTCTTGATCCCGGCTCGATCGCTCCCATCCTCGCCGTTCTTACCGCCTTCCTTATTTTGCAACGTACACGATGGAACAAGTGGGGGAGGGTCCCTATTCGGGCGCAATCTTGAAGGGGCCCCTGAGGGACCCTCGGATGTGGAAACAAGGCACAGTCACCACACACGAATAGATACGACAGACGCAAGGTTCTGTTCCCAAAATCTAGGGTTTATTGCAATACAAAATAGTCCCAGTTGGCCAAGTGGTCCCACGCCCCGCGACGTGTGTCTAACAGACCTCGGGGGATGCAAGAGAGTGTGAAACGCACATCAGTTACATATATACAAACGGAGCATCTTACAATCAGTAATGACACATTTGATGCTGCCCCCAATTCATTTCCCTTTCAATTAGTGGCGCTGATTGTATTGTATTGTATTGTATTTTGGTTTATAACGCGCCGGTCGCCCGGGGGCATCAGGGCAAGGGGCAAATCCATTTTAATTCATTGTAGGGCGAGTTTTAAACTATCCTGATATGCGGGGGTAATACAGGTTTTTCACATGAAAAGGTGAGTTTTCAGGAGTTTCCTAAAACGTAAGTAATTCTCTTCCTGCCGTAGGATTGGGGGTAATTTATTCCAGTGGATTGCGGCCATGAATGGAAAGGATTTTCCCCCTCCATGCACGCGCTTTGCTCTGGGAACTTTCAGAAAAGCCTTGTTCTCTGATCTGAGGCTCCTTTGGGGCCTGTACAGTGAGAACTGTTTTTTGAAGTACTTCGGGGCTTCTCCATATAGACATCTGTGTACTATGGCCATAGATTTGAAGAGTATTCTTTCTTCCATCCTTAACCAATGTAGGGATCTTCTCCCTATTGTAACATGCTCCCTTTTTTTAATGTTCTTAATGCTGCGAACTGCGTCGTTTTCCATAACCTGACACTTTTGAAGTTCTCTTTTTGAGGCTCCGATCAGTAGGGCTTTCCCATAGTCCAGACGTGACAATATGACTGCTCTTGCTATGGTAGCCGCATTCGCCACATTTATAAATGGTATTATGGCTCTCATGAGTCGCATATAATAGGCATTGTTTTTCTGTAGGTAATTTACCTGTGCCTCTGATCCTAGTGAGGCTTCCACAATCATCCCCAGGGTTTTGACCTGCGGCATCACTGAGATCTTGGCCTGCTTAATGATGAACGCCTGATATTCTGTCCCTAGTCTAGATCTGGCTTGTTGAGTCCCAAAAATCATCAGTTCAGTCTTGGTGTTATTAAGACACATCCAATGGCGTTGCATCCAATTGTCAATGATATTGTACACTTCTGATATTTTGGCACTGTCTATGCTATATTCTCCTTTGAGTTCAAACACAAGCTGCGTGTCGTCGGCGTAGTTCGTGAAGAACACGCCGATTTGTTCTAGTAGCTCACATAAACCTCTCATGTACAGGTTGAATAATAAGAGAGACAGGCTAGCACCCTGAGGAATGCCGTAAAGGATTGGGGCTGCCTCCGAGAAGATGTCACCCCAATGAATCCTGGCGCTTCTATCCTTCAAAAAGGATGCTAGCCACTCCAGTGCCTTGGATGAGCACCCGGCTATTCTTGCCAGTGCCTCCTGCAGGAGTTGATGGTCTACCAGGTCAAAAACTGCGCTAAGGTCTAACAGCATAAGGATCCCGGTATTGCCATTATCTATCAGATTTAACATATGAGTCTGAAGATCAAGCATCGCCGATTTGGTGCTGTGTACAGCTCGAAAACCTGATTGCTGTTCATGTGATAAATTCTGGTCTTCTACATGTTTTTGTAATTGGTTGGTGGCGATTTTATCTAAGATCTTCAATGATTGACCATTGTGACAAATATGACACTTTAGACCACCATATTTAGTAACAGTTTGCAATCTCCAACTTTACAGACACCATTCTTTGTTTGCGAGAACACAGCGTTTCTGTTTTTCATGGGCAAGCTGAACGTAGGAGACTGGCACATACCAGGCCTCACTATCTCTAAGTTTCGATTCTCTCTCTAGAAGTCAGTCCGCTCTCCGGGGCCTCACTGGGCTCAGAAAGGGGGGCCGTAAAGAAGATCATAATTCAACTCTTTATATGCTATTTTCGTACATTGCTATTCTTTCAGGAGACTCGCTGGCATTCGTATACTGATTAAATGCCTAGCTCCCTGTCTTCAAGGATACGTGAGGGAGGGAATCGGGCATTCCTGTCTGGTTCTCCAGTGTAATGTTTCAACATGTTTCTTAGCCTTGGACCATTGAAGCGAAATAATATCTACAGCAAAGCAGTTTTACATGAGGCAAAGTGGCAACGTTAGAGAGAGCAGAGAGAGAAAACAAAATGGCGATTCTGGTCATCTTAAAATGGCTTCACTCTAGTTAAACTAATAGCTACGTAATAACTAATGACTAATGAATATATATTCTTACACTGTAAATGAGGCGGTTGGTCTTCGGCCAACCAATTATCATTAATTTCCGGACCCCCAAGGGGTGCTTAGTTTTTCTGGACTGACAGCTGGAGTATCACTGTTTTAACGATCATTTTACTTGGTCGGTGAAGCACTAAAAATTCTAGCACCATATTTGGGGAAGCACCCGTCTAGGGAATTCAGGTTCCAAATGTTGAGATTAAAGCTAAATGTGTTCCCCAGATGGATGTTTTGGGTAAAAGGAGAAAGGTCCCCAGGGGGAACAGACTATGTAGATATTGTAACGCTTACCTGGACTCCTCCGGAGTGTAATACCTTCCCAGCCTGTGGACCTGATACCTTGGAGCCTTTAGGATTCTTTTTCTATTTGAACAAACAAATGACAACAATAGAAATGCTATAACAGCTATTAACTGAGATAATACTACATCAGATGTGTATTCCCATAAATCACTCCCTTCTAACTCTAGGGCTGAATTCCCTTCTCACCTGTGTTTTATTATTGTGGAGCTCTCCATCCTGCTTTTCTACAGGGGCGCGTTGAGATGGAGAAACAATGGTAATGATGAACTCTACAGCTTCTTACCTTGAAAAGTCTATTCTTTTTAGAATGAGTCTTTGGGTAAGTAAGCATGTGTAGATACTGTAATCTTTAAGGCTTGAATTGATTCCTATATTGGATAGATATCTCTTTCTAATTACATTTTGTTGTTTTTTATCCTTTTTGCAGGTTCTATGAACTCGGGGAAAGAATTATGGATGCGGATGGCTCCGGAGTTACTCAGGATGAGAAAACGTTTTAAAACGTAAGTTCGCCAATACGGAGTAACTGCAGCCTTCAAGGTGGAGCGCAGTACCAACTGTGAGGTGAAAACTTGAAGAACCTTCAGGTACGTAAACGCTTATAAAAATGTCTTCTCTGTTTAACTGTTAAGTTTTTTTGTTTAATTAAATACCTTTTGTGTTGTCTGCAGGTTTTCGGAAGGCTGAGGAAAAACCCTTCGGAAGATGCGGTGGCTGCGGAAAAAACTTCTGACTGAAGATGCTGCTGCTGTGAATGAAACTTCTGAAGGAAGATGCTGCGACTGCGAGTGAGTAAAAGGACTTAAATGAAGATAACAGCGTCAGGGATAACTTCTGTCGGTAAGTCTCTTCTGTGAACTATGGTACTCTGTGGCTTTTCGTAAAACTAAAGTCTCTATTATCTCCTTTTCTTCACAGGTTCTGTTAGGAGAAACGTTGGTAGCGTTACCTGCTGTCAGCGGAGGCAGAACTTAAGTAGCTCCTCTGCAAATATGAATAGAACTGTGCTCCTATTTGTAAATGGGTTTTGCGGCGGCTTTACCTGACTGCCTGAATGAGGACTATGCTCACTGACTGGGATAATGACAGATATTGTGCACTAGACGATGAAACCCTAAAACATATGTGTGTATACTATCCAGCGCTGTGCTTGTTGTGGTCGAAAAAAAAAGATCAATGCCTCAGCTTATTGAAAAAGGATTTATGGATTAGAATCCTTTACACAAATGAAATCTCCTTGGACGTTAGGCTACTAGAATTCTTGGATGTTTTTTTAAGTGAGTAAAAAGTGTTCTTTTCTTTTCCCTTTTCCTTGTCCTTTTTCATCACGTTGTTCGGTTGTAATACAAATAAAAGTTTGCAAATCTTCCTGTCAAATCTTCCTGATGCTTGTTATTAACCATGTGCACTTGTTTTGTGTCTTTTATACCTGTTATCATCATAAGGTGTATTTTTAGATCTAAAGTTTTTAACATGTAACAAATTGAAACTGATTGATTGATTGATACTTATGTATTATTATGTAAACCGATGTGTGAAAAGTTCAGTTTTGTACTAAAACACACAATACATTAAACAAATTAGATTTCCCGCACAAGTGGCGCACGCGGCTGGCGCACAGTGTGCGTGTGCGAATGTCTGCGCCAGCCGCGTGCGCTAAAAATCGATTTCCGCGCACAGCGTATTCATGGATTTTAGCCTCCAAAACCAGCCGTGGCGCAGTGTGGCGCAGCGACCGTGCAGCAGTGCCAGTTACGCCCCCAAGAATGACCTCGCGCAAGGAAAAGCCATCAAAATCCACAATCCAGTGCAAAGGGCTGCGCTAACCCTGGACCAGTTTACAGGGCTGCCAAACAGCAAACGCCAAGCGGGGAACGTGTATAACTGGGGTTCGCGTGAAGTTTCACACGCGATTGGAGCAGGGTACGTGTATTACAGGGTTTGCGGGAAGTTTCACACGCGAAAGGGCCTGTGCGAGTGGGGTACGTGTATAAGTGGGGTTCGCGGGAAGTTTCACACGCAATTTCAGCAGGGTACGTGTATTACGGGGGTTCGCGGGAAGTCTCACACGCAATTGGATCCGGGTACATGTGATTCAGGGGTGCGCGTGAAGTTTCACACGCGATTGGAGCAGGGTACGTGTATTACGGGGTTTGCGGGAAGTTTCACACGCGAAAGGGCCTGTGCGAGTGGGGTACGTGTATAACTGGGGTTTGCGGGAAGTTTCACATGCAATTTCAGCAGGGTACGTGTATTACAGGGGTTCGCGGGAAGTCTCACACGCGATTGGATCCGGGTACGTGTATTTCGGGGGTGCGCGGGAAATTTCACACGCGAAAGGACCTGTGCGAGTGGGTTACGTGTTTTCCTGGGGTTCGTGTGAAGTTTTACACGTGAAAGGGCAACGCCGGTGTGCGATACGTCACAGACGCACTTACGCGCTAAGGGCCTTTGGTCCAATGAAATCGCGTATGTGTGCTGACCCGCTTACGCGCTAAGGGCCTTTCCTCGAATTACACGCTGACATGCAATTTTTTCACGTGCCAAATCACTCCGTATCAAGCTGGCCAAGCATACACACACGGAAGACCACGCTCCTGCCCTGAAGGCCATTTTCCTGCCCCCCAGAGCCCCGAGCACGCTCCCACCAGCCATCTGCTGCTGCCTGACTGTCTGCTGCCCACGTGCCCTGCTATTTGGTGCCTGCACATCAGCCATCTGCAGAGGTCCAGTTGCTGTGTCCACCCCTGCTGGAACAGAAGACTCCCGACTGGGATACCATCGCTCCACAGCCCAGCCCCAGGACCCAGTTGCCCACCCACTCCTGCCTCTGGGGTTGCCATGTCGGGCACATCTCCATCTGGCACCACTGGCAACCCCCAGCCAGAGAGGCAGAGGGCCACCAGCTTCACTGCCACCGAAGTTGGTGTCCTGGTGGAGCATGTCCTGGGGCATTATGATGCCCTCTTCGGAACATCATGCGCCAACAAGGAAGGACGGGAGAGGATCTGGGACGACGTAGTGATTGCCATCAACGCGGAGGGGGTGGCAACCCTCGATATTAAGCACGTCAAGAAGCGCTGGGAGGACTTCAGGTCCAGGACCCTCCACAAGGCCCGGGCCTCGCAGAGGGGGGCCGGGCATGCATGAGTAACATCCAGATGAGGGTCCTGGAACGCGTAGGCCCAGCGCTCCACGCCCAGGTCCTTCGGAGGCAGACCCGTCTGGAGTTGAGCAGTAAGTGGCCAAGCATTGCTGTGTGAGACAGGGCATGTTGCAGTGTGCTGGTAGTCTGATGCTTGGCTGTATGTGTGACATAGGCCATGTATGGATGTGTGTGTGCAGGGACATCATGGTCATGCATGTGAGACCAGTTATGTGTGAACCACATGGTTGGTGCATGTGTTTTAATGCAACATGGGGAGCTCTATGCGGAATGCACACATGAAAGCATGGCTGTCTCTGTTCCTGGACATGAAGGGGGGGTGAGGAATGGGTGCTGATGTCATGTACATGTATGGTGCACATGTGTGTGTGTGTGCCTGAGAAGTGTGTGTGTGACTTTGAAACGCCATGGATGCATGTGACTTTGAAGGCAACATCTTGGTTTACAGGTGCCCTTCTACATGGATGTTGATGTTGCTTGCAGGCGCCAGGACTGTTTCTGCATGTATGTTGTGTGCATTCACCCATGTGTTGTGGAATGACAGGATGGAAGTGACATTTGACAGTGCCACTCATGTGTTATTGCTTCCTGTCTAGGGTATTTTGTACTGTACCCTGATGCTTGTGTTCTATGTCTCCCTCTATGCAGCGTCAAGTGAAGAAGAGGGCGGAGTCGGCGCTGTGGAGCCAAGCGGCGGGGATGCCTCCACTGGGCGGCAACGCAAGGCCCAGCCACCCTCCCAGGAATTACCATCATCCGGGAGCGAGGGGGCTGGTACTGCGTCTGCCACAACGGCTGTGGCAGAAGGGCCGGGTGAGCCCCCACAGGGGCTTCCAATGGCGGAAGACGGTGTGGAGACATCCAGGTTGGTGGTCTCCACAGAGGAGGAGCCCGCTACTGAGCCGCACATGGGGCCTGGTGGGGGTAGTACCACTGGTGCAAGTGGTGCAGTCCAGGGCCAGGAGGCAGCACAGGTCACCGCGGAGGGGCCTGTGTATGTCGCTCTCCCTGACCCTGTGACTGCACCACCATGCACCGCAGGGAGGCCCCATCCCAGGCCCGTACGCAGGTAGGGGAGAGTGCCATGTCATCTGCCTCTCCACTACCTGCGGACGAGGGGTCCAACGAACGTATGGGCTCTGTCCTGGTTGGTGTTGCGTTGCGCACGAGTGTCATCGTGATGACGTGCGTTCTTCCTGGGCGGAGAACACACGCCATCACGGAGAGCAGCGTCGTGATGTGGCACTGCTGGGAGGGGCCCTGGTTGGTGGGTTCCTACATGTGTCGCGCACTCTGGCGGACCTCTCCTCCTCTGTGGAGACTATGCGCCAGTCGTTCTCCACACCGTCTTCCGGCCCAGATTCCATCAGGGCCCCCTGTGGACCTGGCCCGACCAACACAGCCAGCTTGGTGGAGCTCACATCCCTGCCACAGTCGGGAGTCGGCGGCCCAGCAGGGGTGGACACCACAACTGGAGACCAGCTGATGGAGGATGTGCAGGCACCATCAGACACGGCACATGGACAGCAGCAGCAGGAGCAGGCTCTAGGTGGGAGCAATGATGGCTTGGGGCCATTAACATCGGAGAGGCAGGCATCGGCCAGAGGGCAGGAGGACCCAGGAATGGGAGTGTCTTCCGTGTGGCACCGGTTCAGCAGGGTACGTGTATTTTGGGGGTGCGCGGGGAGTCCTAAACGTGAAGGGCACCTGCCAGCAGGCCCCCACTCATGTCCCACTCATGTCCCCCTGCACCCCCACCCCCCAGCAGTGCAGGGCGCCTGCCAGCAGGCCCCCACCCATGTCCCTTTGCACCCCCACCCACCAGCAGTGCAGGGCACCTGCCAGCAGGCCCCCACTCATGTCCCTTTGCACCCTCACCCCTCAGCAGTGCAGGGCAGCTGCCAGCAGGCCCCCACTCATCTCCCCTTGCACCCCCACCCCCAGCAGTGCAGGGCACCTGCCAGCAGGCCCCCACTCATGTCCCACTCATGTCCCCCTGAACCCCCATCCCCCAGCAGTGCAGGGCACCTGCCAGCAGGCCCCCACTCGTGTCCCCCTCATGTCCCTTTGTACCCCCACCCCCCAGAAGTGCAGGGCACCTGCCAGCAGGCCCCCACTCATGTCCCGCTCATGTCCCTTTGCACCCCCACCCCCCAGCAGTGCAGGGCACCTGCCTGCAGGCCCCCACTCATGTCCCCTTGAACCCCCACCCCTCAGCAGTGCAGGGCACCTGCCAGCAGTCCCCCACTCATGTCCCCCTGCACCCCTACCCCCCAGCAGTGCAGGGCACCTGCCAGCAGGCCCCCACTCATGTCCCACTCATGTCCCCTCCTACACGAAATAAAGATGCACAGTCATGGCCCACTTCTACACCAAAAAATACCACATCACGCCACCCCATTCTTGAGACGCAATGATTTCCCAATCCACCCCACACTGACATGCCTATCTCAAGACACAAACCAAAACTCAACTATGTACATCAACACATATCCATCACACACATACACTGGTTGGCATTGCCTGTGTAAACCCACAATTTCACATGCATCAACCCAATGAGCAAATCCCACACATGGAACTAAAATATGAAAATGTATTATGTACATAAATAAATAAATGAAATGAAAGCATACCAAAATATCAAACATGAAATGAAAAGCATGTGATAAAGATGAAAGAATGAAAATGATAAGCAATCCAAAAAAATGTGAAAGAAAAACAGTCTAAAGGTTAAAAAAAGATATCCATTGTTTCATGTTCATAATGATAAATAAAAATGCGAAAGCAATCCATAGTCCAACTATTTACAATCCATTGTCCAAAATAAAAATCCATTAATCCATGTGCAAAAATCCCCCCCAAAAAACAATCCATTGTTCAATGATGTAAAGGGTCCATGAGCCCAACTAAACAAATGAAATCTACCTAAGAAACTACCTAAAAATATAGGCCCGGAGGTCTCGCAGGGAGGCACTCATGGCCTGTTCCAAATCCCTGCAAGTTGCCTCGAGGCACTCTGCCCGCCTCAGGGCCCTCCACATGGAGTTCTCCGCCCTGACCATCGTGAGCCGTGCCGCTTCTGCCCGCTCCGCATCTATAGCATGGCCTAACCGCTGCTACACGGAAGACACTTCCAGTCCTGGGTCCTCCTGCCCTCTGGTCGATGCCTGCCCCTCCGATGAGGAAGGCCCCGAGCCATCATGGCTCCCCACCTTGTTGCTGCTGCTGCGCCTCTGTTTGTGCCCTGGCTCTTGCTGCCTGCACATCCTCCTCCGGCTGGCGTGTAGTTGTTGATGTGGCCACCCCTGCTGGACGTCCGACTCCCAACTGAGGCAGGGATGTGTCCTCCACTAGCCTGGCCGCAGGGTCAGAGGCAGCTCCACAGGGTACCCAGGTGATACATGGGTGGGAAGATGGCATGGAGTACGACTGGCGCATAGGGAGTTCAGCTGAGGAGGGGGTTGGAACAAGGTCCAGAAAACGGAGGAATCCAGCCCTGGTGAGCTGTCCCAGTAGGTCAGCGCGGTCAAAGAGCCATTCGAGAAGACGTGCAGTCTCGTCATGAAAAGACTGTAGGTCACCTCGCATGGCCCGTTGACGCAACGCCACCCCACCCAGGACAGGCTCAACCCGGTCCCGGATAGCCATGTCCGCAGGGAGAGGAAGGCCAGGTGTTGTAAGCGGATCCCCTCCCTGAAAACGGGTCTGGAAGTAGGCATCCCTGCTGGTGCAGGATGTTGCAGTCACAGGATTGGGTACATGATAACAACACAGGCACCTCCGCGGTGGCCTGTGCTGCCTCCTGCCCCTGCACTGCACCACTAGCACCAGTGGAATCCCACCTCCAGACCCTTTGTCTGTCCCTTGCACGGCCTCCTCCTCCACCCAACCCCACACCAACCTGGATGACTCCGTGCCATCTTCCTCCGTCGCACCCTGTGGGGTCTCAGCTGCCCCTTCTGCTGCCGAGGAGTCCAACTCCGACCTCTGCCTCTTGGACCTTCCCTCGGCAGCTGCAGCCTGGGACGCGGCACCTGACTCCTCACTCCCCGACAAGATGACAACCTGGGAGGGGAGACGGGCCTTGCGTCTCCGGCTGGCGGGATGATCCCTGCCGCTGTGCTCCACAGCACCCTCTCCGCCCTCTTCATAAGTTGACGCTGCAGACAGGGAGAGATAAAACACAGACATCAGGGCACTGTACAATGGACTGATACACACATGACAGTTGCACATGAGTGGCATTGTTTAACTACAGACACGGCATCACACTCCACGACACACATGTCATTTTAACTCACACACATGAACATTTCAACAGCAATATTGCACCAGGCAGCACCATCCATACACATACAACAGCATGAAAAACCAAAGGTGAGCCTGACATCACATGAAACACAAGGAGTGCACTAGACATGCACACACGCCACCACACTTAGATGCATGTCTACATCTCCTCCAACTGTTGCAGTGATGAGATCGCCATACATGTCACATCTGCCATTCATCCTTCTACATATCAGTGTCACATGCATCCATGTTGCATCACAGTTGCACACTTGTCAGATACACATACATGCACATGTACACAGTGCCGATACATTATGAACCACCATCCATGCCACAACCATGCCAATGTACATACACAGAAATTCAAACATGTGTGCCCCCACACCTGCATTTGCCCAGCATGCCTACCAACACATACACCATCAATATGTCTCACAACTGAGAGGACTCACATGTGGCAGCCTCACGCCCATGTTCGTACACATCCCTACATGGCCCTACATAATCACATGTGCAACCTGCACACTACTGGCACACCACGACACGCACAGCGTACTATCAACATGCATGTACACTTACCGCTCGACTCCAGACGGGTCTGCCTCTCAAGGATCTGGACGTAGAGCGCTGGCCATATGTCCAGGACCCTCATTTGATGGTTCGACAGCTGGCCCCGGCGCCCCATGGCATCCGCTGCCTTAGCGAGGCGCCGGGCCTTGTTGAGGGTCCTGGACCTGAAGTCCTCCCAGCGCTTCTTGACATGATGTAAGTCGCGGACTGCCACCCCCTCCGCGTTGATGGCAGTCACGATGTCCATCCAGATCCTGGTCCGTCCTTCATTGTCGGCGCGCAAACTTCCAAAGAGGGCATCATACTGCCCCAGGACTTGCTCCACCAGGACACCAACTTCGGTGGCAGTGAAGCTGGTGGCCCTCTGCCTCTCTGGCTGGGGGTTGCCAGTGCTGCCAGATGGTGTTGTGCTGGACATGGCAACCCCAGAGGCAGGAGTGGGTGGGCAACTGGGACTTGGGGCTGGGATGTGGAGCGATGGAATCCCAGTCGGGAGTCTTCAGTTCCAGCAGGGGTGGTCACAGCAACTACACCCCTGGCTAACGTGCAGGCAGCAAATGGCAGGGCACGTGGGCAGCAGGCAGTCAGGCAGCAGCAGCAGATGGCAGGTCGGAGCGTGCTCTGGGTTCTGGGGGGCAGTAATTCGGCCTTCTCGGCAGGAGCGTGGTCTTCCGTGTGTTTTCGCGTGGCCAGCTTGATACAGAGTGATTTGGCACGTGAAAAAATTGCATGTCAGCGTGTAATTCGAGGAAAGGGCCTTAGCGCGTAAGCGCATCAGCACACGCACGCGATTTCATTGGACCAAAGGCCCTTAGTGCGTAAGCGTGTAAGTTACATTACGCGCGCGGGCGTTTCCCTCATAGCACGTGATGACAGAGCACACGTGGAAAAACTGCATGTCCGAGTTTCATCGTGTGTAATTGGACAAAAGCGCCCGCGTACACGCGTATCTGACGTGTACATGTGGGCCGGTTTAAAAGCTACGTGTAGGACGCCATTTCCTTGTACGTGCTTTTCGTGGAGAGCGAGTGGGTGAAATCTACTTCTTGTCGGTTCACACGTGATTACTTCACAACGTTTCTAGTTCGTTCTCCCTGTTACCTCTGACAGCTCTTTTCTGAATAATTGTAGGGCCTGTTTCCTCAAACAGAGTTATCTTCTCCTTTTGTCCTGTCTCCTCAGACAGCGTACAATTCTTCTTTTGGCGGGGGTGTTGCCAACGAGCACACACGCGTATGTGTATTCACGTTCTTTTTCCCAGACAGACAGTGAGTTCTGCACGTACTTAGCAATTGTGCTTGCCCCATGTGTCGCGTTCCCCTTCAGTCAGAGGTCATTGTAGGCTGCGTGTATTACGCATACGCCTCTTTTTGTGTTTCTGGGTGCCACAGCGTAGTGCGGGTTCATTTTTTCACACACGTGGTCTACGAGGGGTTGCGTGACCCGTCATCTTCCCCCAGGGGTCACAGACAGCCTTGTTAGAGCACTAGGGTACGAATTACATCTAGTATCCTACCCCTTTGACCCTCAATTGCCCAGGACAATATTTTACTGCAACTCCCATACGCACAACAACATCAGTGCCATGGTTGGGAGGCGACCAAGCGGTAAGGGAGGTAAAGGTGGCCGACCTTCAAAAGGTGGGCTTGGTGGGCGCGGTAGGGGACGTGGCTGGGATTTTCAGGGTGCCCCTATACCCCCATGTGTGGAGGAACAATCAGGGACACCCATGCTCCCCCATGGTTGAGGGAAACGTGGCTGACAGCATCCCAGCTCAGCCCCTGTTGGACCAGCCCATTGTGGCACCTGACCTGGCACAGGATGACTCCCTGGCTGACTTCCAGGTCAGCAAGTCTAGGCCACGTGTGGCGGTGCAAGTTGTTGTCACCAAGCCACGTGGATCTGGGGCAGCTATGTCATCTGTTGCCCCAAGTATGCAGGGTGGGGAGGCGGCAGGGGCAGCTGCAGCTCAATCCGCCCCAGCTCTGACTCTCCCAGCCAGGACAGTGTCAGTCCAGGTCCATCAAACTGACGTTCCGCCTGCCAACATTACCCTGCAACCAATGCCTGCATCAAGACCTATGGTCATTATGCATTCCCACACTCCTACTACCCAGTCCACCGGTGATTCTGCCCCTACTGACCAGAGCGGTGTAAGCCACTCTGGCTCTGCTCAACCTTTAAAGAAGAGGAAGATGTGTGCTCTGGCACGACAGGCTGAGACCCCAGACACGGCTACACACTCCGGTACCTCAAGGAAGCCTTGCTTTAATGTGGCAGAACTTGATGCACTTGTGTCCTATGTGTCGGCACATAGCCACGAAATGCTGGTGACTGCAGGGTCCAAGACCACAACTGGTCAACGTAAGGCACACTGGCAGATCATCGCCGACCGCATAAGTGCCCTTGGATTTGTGAGGCGCACAGCTGATGATTGCTACAAGCGGTGGAATGACCTGAAACGCAGAGCAAAGAACAAGCTGGCCTCAAATCATGCCGCTACTCTTGTGACTGGCGGTGGGTCTCCACAAGAGGACAACAAACTCACTGAACACGAGTCTGTTGCTGGGGCCTTCGTCACAGAGGAACAGATCCAAGGTGTGGGAGAACTACTTGATTATGATGCATTGTCCCGTGAGTGCCCATGCATGTGTGTGTAATGCATGTGTATGTTGTTTGGGTGACGGGTTCTGATTGAGTGCCAGGTGAGGGTGTGTGTGCCTGAGTGGTATGGGTCACCCATGTGCTTCATCCAAAATATTCAGCGGCCTTGGATTTGGGTGTGACAGTATCCCTTCTGCCCACAGTAGTAATGTAGCGCAACATTACGGCAGTTGCCCTTGAAGTGGCATCTTGCAACAGCATTGTTTACATTTTTCAGTGTTCGTTCAGGCTGATTTTGTCAATTCTCCCACATTTGCTACGCATTCCTCAGCCCTATTGTCACATTTGTGACATGCTTCTGTCATTGATGAACCCCACATTGTTACCTTGTTAGGTGAATGATTTGACCATTCAGGCTGATTGAGTATTGGCCTGATCACATACATTTTTGGGGCCTGTTTGAATGTGGAACATGATAGTTGTTTCCTGTCATGTTGAAGTGCACAACCATTGATGTGTACATCGGCCTGCAATCACTGTATTTTTGTACAACGGATGTGTTGCAGTGTGTGGCACATGGCTATTTTGTCACACTATGTAGCATTTTTCATCTCATCATGTCCATCTCACATGGATGGCTGACAGTACTCATTCACTGACATATAGATGTACTTGTGGAATGTACCATGGCTTTGGTACATGCCATCTGTGTGATGGCATGTGTCATGTATGTGTATTGGACATGCCACTCACAGGCCAATGTGTGATGGCAGTGCTACGCAGCATGCAGCAAATGTGTTGCTCTTCCATCTTGGTGTCATCAGTGTCTGCCTTTTGCCTCCCCTTCCAACTCAGTGACGGTGCATGCATGGGAGGGTTATAGTCATGTGGGACATGTGTAAATCATGTACTGGTTCTGTAGCTTGTCAAGCCTATTTGTGTGTTATGGTGCTAATGCCTGTTTCCATTTTTTGTCTTTCATGTTTTTGCAGGGGATGACGCACTTGATGCTGTTGAGGTTGAGGAGATGGTGCAGACCCAGGAGGGATCTCAGGCACGACCGGGCACCAGTGGGGGACGTGGTGTGGTGGTGGGTGAGAACCCAATCTTGCTGCAGACCATTCTGTCCAGGGGTGTCTCTGGGTGCACCTCCCCAGACCTCTATTCAGGTGCTGATTCGGATGATGAGACCTTTGTGCCGTCACAGGTAAGTGTTTCTGGCAGGGATTCTGTTCTGTCCAACCCACCTGCACCAGGGGTAGAACCCTCTATGGGGATGTCAGTGTTGGTAAGTCCGCCTTTGGCGGTTACGGATGCAGGGTCACACTCCACAACATCTGATCCTGTTCCTGGGCCAGCAGATCAGAGGGGGAATGCAGTCCTGCAGCCTCAGGCAGTGCCGGCACAGCAAGGCATAGATCACCTTGCCCCAAACAGGTGTGGTGCCCGCCGACGCGGTGGCCGTACGCCACCAGGCAATACCGCATGGGAACAATCCATGTACGGTATGGCAACCCAACAGGCAGCATCAGGTGAGATGATGGCTCAAGCAATGGAGAGGGTGGCCACTTCCATTGTCCCCCCTGAAAGGCAGATGGAGCAACTACAGCAGGCAACAGACTCCATTTGCCAATCACACGGGGAGGACATGTTGGCGTCCAACAGGGACAGGCGGACGGCACTGGAGACTCTATTGATATCGATTGGCGTAGAATCCCAGGGCCACAGGGAAGCCCTGACTGTAGAACTCCATCACCTCAGGGAGACTCTTGTTGACCTTGAGGCTTCCACTAACTTGAGGACAGAACAGCAGCTGGAGCGGCTCACAGGTTCGCTCTCAGCTGAGATGCAGGCAACTCGGGAGGAGATCCGGGAATCACGTCAGGTGCTGCATGGGGATCTCTGCACTATAATCCTCCAGAATGAGACCTTCCACACCCGCATGCTTGCTGCCATGGAGGACCATACCAGGGCTTTGCGTGGGCTGCCTCCCATAGCACCACCACCTCCTGTGGCAGAAGCAGAGGGTGATGAGAGCGACAGCAGCAGTTCTCCCACATTGGCATAGCCGTGCAGGCCATGAGCCCATGGAGGTGTTTTTTTTTCCCAACATCCACACAGGTGGCTGTTGGTGCACACCCTGTCCTCGGACCTCCTGGGTGCCCCCCCTCCCGGCCCACACATGGCCATTTTTGATTTTTGATTTTTTTTTTACAGTGTGTTGCCTTGTGTGGCTCCCATGGGCATCCACTGTATTCCGGCTGGGCACATGCAGGATTGTCCTGAGTTTGGGTTAGATGCTTGGGTTTGTGAGACACACACCCCTCCTGCTTCCCGTTTCCATGGGCTTGCAAAGGGTGTGCCCAAGTGACAGTGACTTACACAGTGACGTTGGACTCCCATGAGCTGTGTGGGCAGTCTGTAGTCAATACTGTGTATACATTCCTAGTGGATATTGCTGTTGTATTGTACACTGCATGGTGTATTGATATGTGCTTGTGCATCCATGTCTTCCTCCTAATATGCAGGTTCATTCCTCATGTCTTCACAAGGCCGTCTACTTTGGAGATTGAGTTCATGTTGTAAGCAGTGCACTTACACATTTGAGTGGCAGCAACACTGTACAGTTGGAAGTGGTCGATGTGCTGGCATAATGAGGTTGTAAGACTACCACTACTTTAACTTAGTACTGTTATGTTTATGCGATGTTTGAGGTTGTGTAGCTGCATTGTATTGTTGGTAAGTATTTGGTCATGTGTGTTGTTAGTTCTACATTACTGGGAGCATATTGTGTGTGGCCAGTTTCAATTAGGGACACTGTACTTTGTGACACTTGTGTCATGTTTTGTTTGGGGATTGCTTTGTTTGCTCTCACATAGCATGGCATGCCATGGTGTGTTGGATGGCGGGTCTGGGGAGGGGTTGGGTGACATGGCACTGTTGTCATGTTGTATTATGCAAGGGGGTAATGAATTTAGCAGCATAGAAGTGTGTCTTTTGATGACACAGCATTGGTGGTGTTTGTGTAGGTAGGGATGCACGCAATGTAACACTTCCAGGTGACCAATCTCAGGCTGGTATGGTTGTGACAGTTGACTGTCCCTTATGTCATCATCATTGATTGTCAGATGGTATGTGCCAGGGCTGTATGCACTCCACAGGGGTGTGATTTTAGGTGAAGTAATTAGCCACCAGCTGCATACGGGCTGCCTCACCCCGTGCCCTTTCCCCTCCCATGCGCAGCGGGCGTGCATGTGGTTAGGGATGTGGGGGCACCATCATGTCCACGGGCAGGCCCCGGCGTGTTGCAACGTTGTGCAGGACACATGCTGCCACTATGATCCTGCACACTACTGGGGGAACGTATAACAGCTGCCCGCCAGAACGGTCAAGGGAGCGAAAGCATGACTTGAGCACTCCGAATGTGCGCTCCACTATGCCCCGGGTTGCAATGTGGGCTGTGTTGTATCTTACCTCGGGTGGCGTGGTGGGGTTCCGAATTGGCGTCATCATGTGGCTGCTCAGAGGGTAGGCACTGTCCCCTGGGGAGGTGGTGATGGATATCATTAGTGGGGTTGTGACATTACTCAGTATCTGACATGCATGCATGTGCTGTGGCATTTATACTGACCGAGCAGCCATGTATCGCCATGCCGCCCAGCTTCTAGGTCCCAGTTTAGGGTTGACATTCTGTAAATAAAACTGTTGTGGGTGGATGCGCTTTGATGCCCTGGGGGGACGTAGAGCCACATGGGTGCAATCAATGGCACCTAGGACTTTGGGGAATTGTGCCACCCCGTAGAAATCCTGGACGGCAGCCTGCCTTCCTGCAGGTGTTCTGGGCAGGTATATGTGCCTGCAGACTGATGGGCATGCAGTCATGATGGCCAAGACCTGGTGTAGGCAGCGTGACTGCGTGGCCTGTGACACCCCCCCCCCACTATAGCACTTGTCCGCTGAAATGATCCAGTGGCCAAGAAGTGCAGTACATTGAGGACCTTCTCCGGGGGCTGAGTGCTTGGGAGCACAGGGTGGGTGATGTGAGGTCATCCTCCCACTCACTCACCAGGTCGAGTATTATGTGAGGTGGAAACCTGTACCTCCCATACACCTGGTCATCAGGCATCCCAAAAAGGCTGGTTCTGGGTGTGAAAATTCTGGGCCTGACTATCCTCCTCCTCCTGCGGTATCCCACAACCACTGCTGCTAGGAACGGTATATTCATCCTGGCGTCTGAGCTTGTTTGTTGTTTGCGCACACTTTTATGCTGCGTGGGTCCACGTACGCCTGCTTCCTGCTGACGTACGTGTTTCCGGATTAGCGCATCTTTTCTGGCGCACGCGTTAGCCCCGTTCGAATCCATGAATACGTGTTTTGAACGTGCGTGTGGGCGTTCCGCGCATTTGCCTCCTGTACTTCCCCCGTGATGCCCACATTTTCACTCATTGTTCCCCATTCCGCGTGTCACGCCCTCTGTTCCTCCTACTTTTGTTGTGTGCGCCGTGCTATGTGCGGTTTCGCTGTGCGCATAGCGCATGCTGTTTGGAGACGTGTGCACCATGCAGAATTTTGGCGCACATCCTGGGATTTACACGCGCACGGACTTCCATGAATCGCTGTGCGCGGGTTTCGCTCCGATTTTCGTACTGCCAGTGCGATTCGCACGCTTTCGCACGCTTGCGCTGAAAATTTCAGCGCACATTAATTCCATGAATCAGCCTGAAAATGTGGTGGGCTTTGCTGTCGAAAGAAACCAGCCCGAATGGGGCCTCTCTGGACCACCACTGGCACCGGAGCACTGCACATGCAAGCATAATGGTCCATCGTTGCGCTTCTTCCACAGGCCTTTCCGTTTGCAGGACACTCTGCAGCGCGCGTCAGATCATACCCACACTTCATACATGACCCGGGCACTCTGTTAGGGAGAATTCTCAAAAAAGTGCTTATTCCCTCCACCTTAGAGACCCCCAGCAACTTTGCTGGATTTTGAGGACTTGATTTTTTTAACCTGGAGAGAGTAAGACCCTTTTCCCAATCTCTCATGTATTTTTGTGTGAATTTTGCCTCTGTGTTTCTTTTTTGGTTATGGAGTCTGACGAACTCCATAGGCATCATCTTTTACAATTGGGTCACACAGCACCTTCAGTGCAGTGGCCCAGGGAAGTCTTCTAGATTTCCCAAGGTTTAAATACATGCTCTGGGATAAACTACTGTTTCCCAGAGCAGTAAAGTGAAATTGACATTACTTAGCATTGTACTTCCTAGACCCAGCACACCCTATTTTACAACAGAGTGCTGGAGGAGTATCCCCTCTGTGTAAATGCTCATGTAACATGTTTTATGTTACCCTTTCCTCACTTGATTGGCTGCTGGCAGTGGTTTCATTCCGAACTACCATGGTTTGCATTTACCGCGGATGTTCACAGCTCCGGTAACACTAACCGCGGGAGCCATCTTTTTCAAAATGGCACAGAGCCATCTTTGACAAAATGGTCCCCGGTCTTTGTTTTCGCCATGTCTTTTTGGAAAGGTCCTTCTAGAGATTTTCTCTGTGCGCCAAACCAGGTTTGGTCTCTTTGTTCATTTCTGAGAGAAACCCGCCTCTGGCTCCAGAGTATCTGGGGTAGGCAGGAAGTGAAGGAGGTTCCCGAAACTCCCTGTGTTTAGTCTCCTAGGAGACCTCAATGCACTCTTGGTGATTGGCTGGCTGACTGTCCGTCAAGGAGAGCCACCCTGCTCAGTGAGTGACAGCTAGGCTGGAATGAATGGGAGAGAAATGAATAAAAGGCAAGTCTCTTGGCTTGGAAGGCAGAGTCGACCACTGGACGAAGGAACCGAAGAAAAGCTTGAAGAGGATGCCTGATGCAACTCCTGGACCGTTGGTTTGCCCTGTGAAGCCCTGCTGTAGTAACTACTTGCCAAGTTCGCATCGACAGAGAAGCCCATGCAAAGACGACTTCACCCTTTGAGTTGGTGGGACCAATCAACTCCAAAGTAAGCCACCTGGCACTCATCTCGGAGCTGGTTGAATTTCCTCAGAGTTGCTGCAGGAAACTGTAAATTCAGGGAGAGGGACACCAGATTTTGTGCGTTAATTTTAAGCTGGCCTAAAGCTTTTGGAAGATCCTCTGGACTCCCACGAAGCAGGACTGACCAAGCCTGAGCGCCCTCAGCAGAGTGCGGAACCCCACAAGCAAGGACAGTCCAGCTTGACAGCCAGGAACCGTGCGTATTGCTATTTGCTGTACCGCAAGGAACTGAAACGCCAAACAGCCACTGAAAGTAAAGCGCCAGAGTCCCCCGACGTCCTCCCTCGTGTCCCTACGACTGAGGCCCAGGAACAGTGAGATCTGCAGAGCTGCACAGGAACAGAAGTCATCAGCTGCATCTTTTCCTCTTTACCAAGGAACTGTAAAACAAGTCCAAGAGAACTTACCTCTTACTGTAGAAGTGCTTGTAACTTGCACAACTCACACGTCTAATCAGCTTGTGGCCCTACCTTTGATTCTTCTCTTCATCGAAGACTCCTAAGAACTTGTGCAAAGACTTTTTCAGTTACTTACCAGAAGTGCTTTATCCTATCCAAGACTTTTGCCCATTGACTTTGGCTTAGCCTTTTGAATTGAATGACTCTTCTAGTGAACTCTAAAAGTATCTGCACTGCTTAAGAATATTTGTGGTCACTTGTGTTTTAATAACCTTTGCCCTTTACCAACTTTTAAAGAGTATTCTGAGTGCTAACAGTAAGGTATTAATGTCCCCAGCACCCTTGTTACTGAAGTCAACTGTGGGTGAAGAATGTGTCTGTGGGCCATTCCAAAACATCCTTGTCTGATTCAGAAACTCAAAGTGTATTTTTTTTATTTAATAAATCGTTTTTAGTTTGTTCAACAAACTTTTACAACATTTACATATCATATGAAGTAACAAAAATCATTCGATGTAAATCATTCTTGATGATAAACAATTAAATTAGCATCACCTTTTGACATCAAACTATTTTTGTAAGCGACATATATAACGATGTGTTACCAGCACACATTGGTTTCACTAGTAAACCAATACTCTCTAATGTAAAAATCCCAAGAATCGATCGCAAAAAGTTACATTTTACAAATTCATTAGTAAATTGTGTTTGAATTTTTCACAAGCAAGGACTATCACTGTTGATAATTAGCACGCCTATGTTCTAATTCAGCACACAGCTCTACCAAAAATCATGCTAGGGACAAAACTGTCTTAGTAGAGTATCCCCACATAAATGACCGCCAACACCATTCCCCCGCAGACAACTTTTAGCTCATTGTGTCCCAACCCAATAGTGCGACCCGCTTGATCTCAAAATAATGACAGTAAATTACAAGGTGTTTTAATGTTTCATTCTGCGTTATGTTGTGGCAAAAACGGCACCTCATGTTCCCCTCAGTATCAGATGTCTTCCCCCATTTCATGGTTCTTTCTAGGGTGTATAACTGGTTTAACTTAAATCGTAAATAGACATCACTCAACAAACAACAGGGAAACTTCACCAAATATATTCGGCGGGGTGTCTGCTTAGATGAAAACAAAGCAGCTTCCGTGTATAGTTTCTTTGTGCGAACCAACTCTAAAGTTCTTACCCAGTCATTTTCAAATAGACGTTTCTTCACGTGTTGGAGCTGATACTCCAGATCAGCTGGAGAGAGCGTGCATTCTTCTAACAATTTAATCATGGAGTCATAAAATTGTACTACCGATGGTGCATTTCTCTCATTGATCATTTGTCGAAATTCTTGATATAATGAGTTAGGCAGGGATACGAAATTTTTGATAAATTGGTCAGGCGCCCCCAGTGAAATCTGGTTGACAAGGCGATCAATCCCAATTCTTGGCGAAGAACAACATTGGGCAGTGACTTGGCCAGGTGCAGAGTGACCTTCCAAAGTGCACCCTGTATCTGGTCGAGAAAATTGTCGATGTTTAAAAGACACATGTCCAGTCCGTACAAAATTATTGCTTCAACTTTAAGCGTAAAGAATTCGAATAATGGAACCATTGAGAATTTACAGAACTTTGCATAAACAATCTGCATTTGTGTAACCAAAGCCGTGACCTTTTTATTCAGCTCACTCTTCCACATTATTACTGAGTTGGAATCAGTTATATCATAACGTAGATATTTTAAGGTCAAGGCCTTTGGAATGTAAGTGCGGTTGATGGTCCATACTGTAGTATGAATTTTCTGCTTCAAGCTCTGAAATGTAAAAACCCTTGATTTTTGGACATTACACTGTAAATTGTGGTTGAACAGATAATCCGCAAATATGTTGAGCTTTATTTGCAGTCCGAAGGGCGTATGGTCAAAAATTAAAATGTCATCAGCAAAGGCGAGCCATTGGATCTTTAGGTGGCCCAGCCTTGCGGGATAAGAAATCGCCTTTTTCCAAATCACATCGATTTCACAAAGGTAGAGGTTAAACAGGGTTGCCGCCAAGTTGCAGCCCTGTTTAACCCCCACCTCCGTGGGAATTGGCTGCATTGTCGCTCCTGAAGTATTTATCCTTACCAGATAGGAGGTGTTGTAGTGCAATTTTGCTATCAGGGCAATAAGATGTACAGGAACACACAAGCGTTCTAACTTTTTCCAGAGTCTTCCTCGGATCACACAATCAAACGCGGCCGACAGATCGACTGATGCCAATATAAATCGGGTCTGAGTTGGGAATTTTTGTTTTTACAAGTAAGTGGGCCAAAATAGATGCATTTTGCGTTGTTCCCAGTTCGGCACCAAAACCAATTTGGAATCTTGATAGGCTTTTATTTGAACCAATGTGGTTTTGAAGATCCTGTAGTAACAAGATCGCCAAAACCTTTTCTCCTACATCAATTAAGGCAATGGGCCTAAAATGTATGGGGTCAATCTTGCCTTTTTTTTAAATCGGGACCACTAATGATTGTAACCCGGACAGGGGAATAGTGGCGGTTTCTAAGATGTGATCAAACTTAACTTTCAACAGGGGAGCCCATAAGGAAGGATTCCTCTTAATTACACATGGTGGAATGGAGTCGGGTCCAGGAGGTTTAGAGTTTTTCAATAACCCAATGGCTATGATGATTTCGTCTATAGACCAACTGTCAAAATTAACAGAAGACATGGCTGTTAATTTGGAATGGGATTTACCAAATCTCTCGGGCAGGGCACATTTTTGCCTAAATAATTGTTTCCACACGTCTGCAGTGATGTTCAATGTCTGTTCTATGGTGGTTCTTTGTTCCTTTGAACGTAACAGAGCCCATGTGAAGCACCTGTCATTGCGACATAAGTTATGCAGCATCACCTGATTGGTTGTGTGGTGTAGATAAAGGGCCTCATTACATGTTGTGCGGTAAAAACCCCAAAATACCGGCATGGCGCTATCAACGTGTCCGCCCTCGCAAGAGGGCGCTAATAGCGTACCATCACGAGTATGCGGACACGAGCATAGCGCCATGCCGGTAAAGCCCCTACCACCATGGCAGACCCAGAAAAGTCACTTACCGCCCTCGACGAAAGTGCAGATTGCACCTCCGCCCTCCTGCTCATGCAAATAGCGGTCACCGCAATTAGCAGTGATCGTTAAATTGCGGAAGCGGAAATAGCGCCATCGCACAGGAACGGGAAAGAGCACGGCGGCCATCTTCAAAAACACAATTCATTGCCATCCTCTGCCCCCTGGACCTGTTTGGAGTCGTTAGCTGTTGAAAATCATCCGGGACACCTTCAAGATGCCCAAGGCATTGATAAAAAAGCACTGACAGGCAGCGCAAAGAAAATTTTACAGCAGAGGAGTTGAACATGCTGACCCAGACCCTGGGGAGAATGCTGAGGTTGTTTTTGCCAATGACATGCGGCGGCCGACACTACTTAGGAAAAAAGCCATCTGGGAAGAAGTTGCAGTGAAAGTCAGTGCAGTGGGCACCAGCACCCGCACTGTGCATGAGTGCAGGAAAAGGTGGGACGACCTCAGACTGCGGGTGAGGGGCATCCTTGCTGAAAACCACCGAATCAACAGTGCAGGTGGAGCTGGTTCACCCATCAGACTTAAAGAATGGGATGAGACCTGTGGAAACCTAATCGCTGTGGAATCCATTGAGGGAGTAGGCACCATGGAGCTAGGCGTGGGTACCACTTCGGATGGAGATGAGTGTACACATGACAGGATGCTATGTGAATGTACTGTTCCCCCCATATGTGAGCACAGAATCCTCTCATGCATTGACACACATCCACACATGCATCCATCCCTCACCATGTCAGTGTCAGACCCAAACACACACACATGCACACATCACCAGAGACAAGTTCCAAACACAACCATGCATGGATGAGGCACTGAACTGGCACATCACCTGCATCCACAACTACTAAAACCCAATGGCCACAACTGCATCATTGATGTATTCTGCATTAAGTATATTGAAACGCAACCAATGCCATCCCCCTTCTTGTCCCTGACAGGCTCATACAGATGGTGAGGATGCCGCAAATGCATCCCAGGCAGCAGCTACGAGTAAGAGGCCAAGGGCACAGGACTCGAGGACACCCCCACAACATCAAGGGGCAAGGGGGGAAGGTCACACCTGATGAGTGTGAAACATCATAGGAGTGCCACTGCCAGGGCAGAAGTAGCTGCACCACAAACTGCAGCCCCACCACCGGAGGTGAACCCACAGCCACCAATACCAGCCACTGAGGGCCCACCATCAGCTGCGGCAAGCTCCGCTGGAGAGGCAGCCGCCACTGCCCCCCTATCTGATCATGAGGACACTATAGTTGGCCCAATGGGGATGCACACCCCAAGCCCACCTAGAACCCCAGAGCCAGCACCATTCCAGACACCTGGGTCTGATGTTACTGTTGAGGACAACTTTCGAGCCATAATGTCCCCCATGGTGGCTTCACCTGCTGCAATGGATGCATCTGAGGGCACAGCATCCAGTACACCATCACCCAGCACTGCCCTCCATCTGCCCACCATCCTGCAGCGTCAACAGGAACTGACTGTGCTGGTTGGCCAGCATGTTGAGGAGGCTGCCCATCTCAGGGAGGATATTGTGGAGACGGCAAGGCACTCCACTGAGAGGATGGACGCCTGTACTGACAGGCTGTGTGACGAGATATCCAGGCTCAGGGAGGTCCTTACTCGCATAGCCGACACAATGGACCGCCACTTCTCACAACCAGGACAGTCTGCCCCATCGTCATCTGCCGGCTCAACACAGACAAGCCCCCTCCGCCGCTCAACACGCACCACCAGGCGCACGTCTGGCCATCCTCCAAATGCTGCTACAGACAATGGCCAATAGGGGGTTAATGGCGATTCCTCTGCGTGCATGGGCCAACGCAAACATGGCAGACACATGAGGAACTGTTGTGGGGGTGGGGGGAAGGGTGTTATGGGTCTGTTGTGGGGGGTGGGGGGAAGGGTGTTATGAGTCTGTTGTGGGGGGTTCGGGGAAGGGTGTTATGGGTCTGTTGTGGGGGTGGGGGGAAGGGTGTTATGGGTCTGTTGTGGGGGGTGGGGGGAAGGGTGGTGGAATGTTTGGGGACATGCACTTTTTCATCTTTCCGTTACTTAATACACTGGTGTCTAATCAAAACACAGGCTTGGACATCTTCATTGTGTTTTTGTACTTTATTTGAGACAGTGTTCATTGCGTACTTCTAAACATACACCAGTGCATCACTACCCATGTCCATGTGACAGTACCAAAACATGTCCCTCAGAATATTTGGTTGATCAGATGCTGTCTCACAGCACGTCCCTCCTGGCCATCCCCTCTTGCATTTCCTGCATCCCCTTCGCCTCCGTCCTCATCAGCTTCATCATCCTCATCAGGTGCTTCTATTTCAACGTCAGGGGGCAGTGGCACATTCCGTCTGATACACATATTGTGCAGCATGACACATGCCATGGTGATCTTGGCCACTTTCTCATGGCCATACAGGAGAGCGCCACCAGACCTGCTAATGCACCTAAACCGTGATTTCAAAAGGCCAAAAGTCTGTTTGATCACGATGCGGGTACGGGTATGTGCACGATTGTATTCCTCTTCGTGCCTGTTCTGTGGGTTCCGTACAGGTGTGAGGAGCCAGCTCTTCAGGGGATAGCCCGCATCACCTGTATGGGGGAACGAATGGGGTCCTGTTACTGTTCACCTGCAGAGCAGCCTGTTCATATCAGACAAATTGACATTGCATAGTGATTCCAGTACACAGTCAATGGCATACATGCAGATGGTCCGTGTGGCAGCAATGTGCAAGGGTGAGCTCGACCCTGCAAGTAGACATGCCCCATTACTGTCTACAACAGTAATTGACATGTCCTGGGTGAGGCGAGGTTTTAGGTGTCCCTGGGCCCAGGCAGATTTTGTTCCTCACTGTTGTTGTACTGCCATTCCAACATAGATGTTGCCATGCAGTGAGGCATCACTTCAGTGGTGGTAAAGGTGTGTGGTGAAATGCAATGTGTATGGCTAGGGCTGATCCTTTTGCATGCATCATACGGCACATTGCATTATTGATGTTGTGCTGGACTGATTCCGGACGACTATCTTCATGGCACGTATGGAATCTGGCCATTTTGTGGCGTACAATGTTGTGCAATGTGTATGTGAATGGATGTTTGATGCTACTAGACCTGGAATTTCTGGTGTGTAGTGTAGCTCATACTTGCATGTCGGTTCATCTCTAGTACGTTGCGGCCTTCCCAGATGGACATTGGCGTACATCTTTATGTGCATTTCCCAGACAGATGACAAGCTACACCCAGTTGGAGTATGTATCTCTCCCCCCCAATCACACCCAGTTGGAGTATGTATCTCTCCCCCCCAATCACACCCAGTTGGAGTATGTATCCCCCCCCCCAATCACACCCAGTTGGAGTATGTATCTCCCCCCACCCCAATCACACTGCCATGTGCTTGCCCTGCTACTCACCAAGTAGCCACGAACGTTGTGCGGTTTGTCGCTCCATGTAGCATGGGATAGTTGAGTTCCGCAGGACCATGGAGTCATGGGTTGATCCGGGAAATCGGGCACAGCAATGTGTGATTATCTTGTTGGCGTCACATACCATTTGGACATTGATGGAATGGAATTGCTTCCTGTTTCGGTAGACCACTTCATTGCGATGTGGGACCACCAATTCCACATGTGTACAGTCGATGACCCCGATTCAACTTGGGATGCCTGCCAGTGAATAGAATCCTACTTTGGTGTTTGCAATCTCCTGGCCAGTCCGTGGCATGGATATGTGTTCAGGTGCATGCTTCAGGAGGGCATCAAGTACCTGATTCAGCGTGCGTGAGAATACTGGTTGGGAGATGCCATGCATCTGGGCCACTGTATGCTGGTAGGTGCCTGTGGCCAGGAAGTGGAGCACAGTCACCACCTTGAGTAGAGGGGGGATGGCAGTTCTGATGTCTATGAGGCTCACAATGTCGTTGTGTGTTATGTCCACGATGCTGGTGATGGTATCCCGGTCCAGATGGTACAGGGTGTGTATCTGCTCAGGGGTTAGGTTAAATGGACTGGCTCTGATCCTGGGGATTGGTGGGTACCTCTGTGGTATGATTAGGTGTCGTGGTGGTGCTTGCTGTGCCTGTCTTGCCCTCCTCCTCCTCCCCCTGCATCTTCTTTGTGCTGCCTGTTGTTGTTGCAGCTGCGCTGCAATCATGTCCTCCAGCCCATGTAATGCTGCTAGTATTGGAACCATCTTGGTGTTGGAAGAGGTGTGTGAAGGGGTGTGGTGTGCTCCTTTTGAGCTGCCACAGTCTCCATTGCCTCCACCTGTGCTAATTGTGTCCACCTGTGGCAGGTGGGAACACTGCTCAGTTCTCTTAACGTGTGGTTTGCGATGCCGGTATTTGCGCCATGGCGGTAAGGGGTTTGGGGGACTTTACCATGCCGCTATTGGCGTGTCCGCTCAACTTGTGATGCTGTGCTAATAGCGGCATGGCGTAATTTACGGGATGGTGGGTCGCGCGCACGCGGACTGCCCGCCGCTAATAGCGGTGTGTCGGGTCGTGATTCGCATGGGGATTTAACGTTACCAGTATTTCATTACCGGTAACGTTAAATCCCTACCGCATACCGTGTAATGAGGCCCAAAGTCTATAATTTTTACATATATTGCTATATGAAATTCCTCATTGCCCAAAAAGCACATTTTAGGTGTCTTAGCTTAGCATTTTTATTTGCTTTAGCAAGTTTAATTACGTTACTGTAGGGATGAACGTGCTGTAATTGTTTTTTGGAATGTTGGAACTTTACCACTTTTTCAATTACAGTACACGTAATCCTGGAAATTTGGTTTATACTCAACTGAAGGGGACTATTCAATGATCCTTCATACCAGTTTGTATGTAACTCTTGGTCAATCAGCGAATTCAACTTGTCGCATATGTAGACGCTCCACCTCAGGGACATACCCGGTCGATCACAAAGTAATCGAGATTGTGTGTGATCACTCTTCATTTGTAAGCTCATAGCCTCTATTATTATTTCTAGAATTGAGTGGTCGCTTAGATCTAGGGAGCTAAGTACAGTCTCACTACAATCTTGAATCAGATTCATAGAAGCAGCAAAATAATCAATACAGGAGTTCTTGTAGTTGCGCTGCCACGTAATGATGTGTCCCTTAGCCTGAAAGGCAGTGAAAAAAATATCCCAGTAGGCCAAGAAATCACACCATTACAAGCCTCTCTGTCTCGTTACCGAGCACTTTGCGACATTGTCAGCACGTACCCCACTCTTAAGAGTGATTATACATTCTGCGTTAAAGTCACCTCCCAAAAAGACCTTAAAGTTGGGCCATTCGGTAAACACCTCCTGAAACCTGCTGGCAATATTGACAAACATGGATTCAATGGGATTTTGAGTTGGGTTGTGGTAAAGAGATATAATTAGTTAGGTGTCCTTTACAATCCCATTGATTTCCACCACCAGCGCCAGAAACAAGTGAGATCTATAAAGTTTAAGGATCTTGTAAAGCATGTTTGTGTTAAGAAGTTTCGCTAAACCACAACATGGTCTTCCCTGTAAGCCGTGTTGGGCCACCGCGTGCATTGCCACAAAACCTTTTACTTGGAATGGATGGACGCACATTGTTTCTTGACAAAGCATAATATCAACAGACTCATGTGGGCTAGAAAGATCGACCCAGGTTGAGAAGTTTTTAAGTCCACATGAATTCCAAGAAACAATCCTCAATGAGGGTTTGCTACTATGTGGAGGAGCTGTACACTGGTGATTACCCACTAGCGCGGTTAACCATGACAAATCTTTGGTAGTGGGTGACAGAGCAGCGAGTTGGGCTATCACAGCTGATTCTGGAGGCACGGACGCTGTATCCCCACCAACATGATTAAGTGGTGACTTTTGAGTTTCTAAGGGCATTTCATTAAAAACAATCGCTTCTTCAATAGCATCAAATGGATACAAGGATAAGCCGATCATTTTAAATTCTTTGCTATGGTTCCGAATCAATTCCGCAAATATTTCTGATTGTACTTGAAGTACCATTCGATTATTATTAATTGGTGGTAATGTGATCCAATCGATATCGTTTGTGGATAATGTTCTTAAGGCCGGAATTTTTGAAGCATGAATGATCGGTTCAGTCTCTTGTCGCCTATGATATCTCGATTACTCAGCCACCCTATAATGATAAAAGCATGCAGGGTGGAAGGGTCCTCATCCTCTCGTACAGTCACCCCTTTAGTTTTCGGTAAGGAAAGTTTAGAAGAAGACACAGTGGAAGGTTTATTGTTCACTTGTCCATCATGTGGGTGTACGCTATGTACCTTAGAGGAGTACTTCACAGGTGACTTTACCTAATTTAAGGCCTCCACCAAAGGATCCTTCAAAGATGGACAAGTAGTGCTCGTGCCAGGTGATACCTTGCCATCCGAGCCAAGAGTGCCCTCAGGCTTCCCTTGTGTCACAGAGGAAACATTGTGGAACTCAGACTTTGAAGTAGCATTTGTTCCCTCGCTAATGGTTATCTCTTTACCTAAGTCAGTTCTTAGGTTCGCAATAGGTTTGTAGTACATTGATAACTGAGTTTGTTGGGGGACTGTCAGCGTGGAAGTAAATAAATTTTGCTTTTCCAGAAATAATTCAGTTTCTCCTTTACTTTGTATTTATTTTACTGGCAGGCTCATGTGTAAAGCGTCAGTATTGTCAAGATGCAAGGGAGGAATTCCTATAGGGGGTACATTTTTAGTCACCCCATTATCAAGTTGCAAGGCTACCTTACTTTCCGCAGAATGTTCGTCCAAATTAATACCATGATCAGTAGGGAGAGAGGGCAATGCTCCCTGGGAGACTAATGCCTTCTTGGTCTGTTGTGGCGTTATATTAGAAGTTTCTTTCTTGTTGTTTTGATTCTTTTTATTGGGTTTTTTAAATGTATTATCTAAGTCATTTTGACCTGCTAAGCGGTCATTATTCCTTTTAAGTGCCCGCAGGTAAGAACGTTTTTCTTTCCTGGAGCTAAAGTATTGTTCCTTTGGCTTACATTGCACTTCCTCAACAAGTTTCTCACTGTCCACTTTTATTTGTTTTGTGTTAGCTTCAGCATCTATTAAAGCTGTTAGAGCTGATGGGCTGTCTGGATGTTCAATTTCCTCTGGTAGGGTATTTACTGGTTCCTCAGTGGCAGTCCTCTCCTGATCTAAATCATTGTTCTGCGTGAAAAATGGCAGTTGGTCTATTTTCTCAGCAATGGAAGATACCATTCGACATGTCAAAATTTGAATTGATTCAATATGTCCTGTGTCTGCTGCCGTTTGAGCAAAGGATTGCAGAAAGATAAAGGACGGGGGACCAGCAGCATGAGTGTCGCACTGTTTTTCATTCAAATTACAAGTATCTGTTTGAGTGGCTGCCTCGGCAGTGTGATGTTCATCATTGGGCAAGGGTGATTTACAACATCCTTCTGATTTATAATTCTCAGCGAAAATGAATTCCTCCAATTTGTTTAGTTTAGTTAATGTTTCTATTTGGAAGGCTTTCAGATCTCTGAGTTCATAGTGTGTGTAGTCATGACCCCTATCCAATAAATTGAGAATTCTAGAAAGAATGGGGTAAGATGCTTCCAGTGTGTGCATATCATCGGTTGGATTTGATAAGACAGCACCAAGTGGAGGAATAACATCTAAAATAGGGTGATTAGCAGGGATGTAATTAATCGCCTCCACCGGGGAAGTATCATTCATTGTATATTTGTAATCATCCATGTCACGATCACTTCCTATTGGCGTTCGTTCCTTATTTGAGCTCTCTTCTACTAAATAAGACTCATAAGAGGCTCTTTTTGGGGGAACCTGGTCACAAGTGTGTAAATGTACCATAGAGATTTGTCACAAAGGGGCGGTAACAGGAGTATAAGGCCCATCAGATAATTGAACCTGCTTTTCCAGTTCAATTAGGACTGCGGGAGCCAGAATGGAAATATCAGAGGGCGCATTCCCTGAATCATCGTCTGTATTTTCCATATGCGTAAATTCGCCACATTCTCGCATACTCCAAAAACTTTTCCTAGAGTTGATCACCATCTCTTTTTGATTTTTTCGGCGTGAACGGTGGGGATGTTGAATGGGCGGGTTATGTTGATTGTTACATGATTTCTCATATTGGTAATCGTCCGTTTTTATAGGGGGGTTACCCCCCGCAATCCCCATTACCTCTACGCCCAAACTCACCCACCCCCCTCTCACCCACCAACACATAACCATTTGCCAATATGTAAATAAAATGCATTATGACTAACGAAAACCCCATAGAATCAAGAGTAGTAAGGGTTAAGCCAATAGGTGACACCCACGAGTAAAGAACCTTGCCTAAACACAAAAGGAACAGATGACGGTTGTGGACAATTGTCATTACCTGACAGAACCAGAGTCAGAGCGAACTACAGTGGATTCGATTCGGCTACGTCAGGCAAACAATCAGGTAATATAACATAAAAAATATGTAACTAGATATTTAAATCAAAAAATATATTATTATTAGTGTATGACAAACATAGTAAAACATTTTTTTCCGTTATTTTAGATTGAAAATGACAGAAACGGTTGAATACTGACCTCGCAAAAAGGAGGAAAACAGCTGGTTTTGAAAGGATACATTTATAATAAGGAATTGGAAAAAAATGAACGCTCGTACTGGAAATGCATTGAATATGGATGATCAAAATGTGCTGCACGAGTTATAGTTGAATGTTCCAATACAAAAATAAAGGGAGAACACAACCATCTACCGGACAAGACAAATATAGTAATAAAACAAACTCTCCAAGAGCTAAAACGAAAGGCAATAGAAAACCCCGGTCAGGCAAGCGGTTTGGTAATATCAACGGTATGTGACACGTTACCTTCACACATATCAGCGCAGATGCCTAGTGAAAAACATATGCAACGAACAGTAAACCGCAAGAAACAGCAAAAGGAAAATCTGCCAGCAGCACCTACAACATACAATGACATCACCATACCAGAAGTGTTTAGAGTGACAGCTAATGGAGAAAATTTCCACCATTCTACCGTTGACGTAAGAGACGAAAAAATATTGATATTTTCAACTGCGACCAATTTCAAGCATCTAAGTGAAAGTGCCCAGTGGCAAGGTGACGCAACCTTCAAAGCATGCCCACAACCCTTCCAACAATTTTATTCAATACATGGAACAATAAATAACAAACTAATTCCACTCCACTTGTTTATGTTTCAATGCCCCAAAAAAATGAAGAAACATACAGAATCATGTTGAACAAAATCAAGGACACTGTACCAGATTCGAAACCCAAAAACGTAATCATGGATTTTGAATTAGCACAGATTAAGGCATTTTCTACAATATACCCTGATTCTAGCATAAAAGGGTGCTTTTTTCATTTTACTCAGTCAATATGGAGAAATATGCAAAAACTTGGACTAAGTACAAAATACACAGACGACAGCACTTTCCAACATAACATAAAAAAACTATTCGGATTAGCATTTGTGAAAGAAGATCAGGTTATAAATTTCTATGAACATTTAATTGACAATGACTATTTTAAAAATCATGAGGAAGAATATTCGGACATGTTAGATTACATGGAAGATACATGGATTGGACAATTAACTAGGAATGGCACCAGAAGAAGGCCAAAATACAATATAAACTTATGGAATTGCTACAAAGTCACCTTGGAAGGGCGACCTAGAACAAACAATTCACTTGAGGGATGGCACAGCCGTATTAATAAAACTTTCAACACAAATAACCCCAATTTTGAAAGAATTACACAATGAACAATCTCATCAGGAATTTCGAGTCTCACAAGCGATTTCACTCGCAAACACAGAGTTAAAAAAGAAAAAATACAGAGACTATGAACAACGACTTGAGCAAATAGTACATCATTTTAATCAAGATGACAAAGAGAACTACCTAGATTCAATAGCTTATAATTTAAAATGTTAACAATACTCACGTTTTTGAAGAATCACCAATCCACCATGACAAATCCAAGCAGTAACCGTAAAAAACACCGAACAGCAAAATCCAAGGAGCCCAAAATCCAAAAAGCAATCCAGGGAAAAATAACATCCAAAAGAAATCCACATCTGCGATCCATAACAGTGAAATCCGGTAAAGAAAAAAAGTTGAAAATCCAAGAAAGCCCAAGAAAAAAAATCCACAATCCAACCCGAAAAAAAAATCCATAGCTTGGAAAAACCAATACATCCATCGAATCCAGTAAAAAAAAAAACATTACATCCATGGAAAACGGTGAAAATCCTTGAAAAACCAAAAAAAAACCAAACGAAAGCACGGAGACCCGAACGCGATGGAAACGCTGCAAGAATGAACTTTAAAAATGGCGGCTACGCATACGTAGAGTTACGCAACCTTACGTAGATATCATTAACATATAGCAACAAAATGAACAATCTCATTTCTTATACAATAGCACCATCTATTGGTGAAAAATAACACTTACCTTGTATTAACATTAAAAATTCGACTTTTTTGTAATTCGACATTATTATTTTCGAATAAATATTTGACGTTTTGACTTTCGAAAATATTGCATTCGAAAATACGACTGGACACACTATCAAACAGTATGGAAACAGGTACCTTCTTAACTTTAAATGCTTCTAAATCTGAAACATTGAAAAAGATGTGTGCTGAAAGAGGTGTCTCCTCGCAAGGCACAAAAATGGAAATGATCCAAAGAATCATGGGGTGGCAAGAAGCTCAGCTTGACGCTATAGCTTCCGAGGACAGTGCAGAAGGAGGTGGGGCTGCTCTCACTGGTAGAACTGACAGTTCTGCCGCTGTACTGGTCCACCGCGACCATGAGGACAGGGAGGATGAAATGTCCAATGTTTCCTCTGCCAGTGCTGATGGGGAGGCCATGCTTGAACTCAAGAAGCAAAAGCTGCTGTTTAGGCAGAAGGAGCTTGAGTTCAATATGGCCAAACTCCAGGAAGAGCTTGAGTTCAATAGGGCCAAGCTAAAGATCGAACAGACAGAAAAACAGAAAGACAGGGATCACCAGTTGGAACTGGCCAAGCTTCAAGTTGCCAATGGATCTAGGAGTCCTGGGCATGGGTCTGGGGCCTCCTCTCATCCACGGTTTCCAAAAGATCTGCTCAGTGTGTATGAGGAAAAGAATGACATTATGGACTGGCTGAATACATTTGAGTATGCATGTGAAGTTCAACAAGTTGACAATGCTGATAAAATTGCCTGGTTACTCAGCAGACTGCCTCATTCTGGCTGCAGTGTCATTATGGAAATGTCGAAGGCTGAGCGAGCAGATTTTGCAAATTTGAAGCCAAATCTCATTTTAAAGTTTGGAAAGACTCCTGCCCAATATTTAAAACGATTCCGAGAGTATAAGAAAAAAGACGGTGGTACTTGGGTATCTTATGTAACCGAATCCTTAAAAAACTTGACTGGCTGGGTCGAAGGTTATAAGGTTTCTACCTTTGAAGGTATGATAACTCTTGTCATGCTGAAACATATTTTTGCATCTTCTTCCCCTGAGCTTAAGCAGCATTTGGCAGATTCTAAGGAGATAGATCCAAAGAAGCTTGTCATTGCAGCAGATTTGTGGGTGTCACATCGAGTGTCCCATAAGGACAAGACTCAGCCTGGTAAGCAGGAGGAAGGGAAAAAGTCCAAAGATAAGGAGGGTGGAGAAACTGATAAATCTTCTTCTCAAAAGGGCCACAAAAAGAAAAATAAGGGTAAGACACAAGAGAGCTCACAGGGTAGTGGAGGTCAGCCTCCGAAACAGAACTCTGGTTATAATAAGCCTCCCTATGTAAACAGACCCAATGGATCTTGTTTTGCTTGCGGAGCAACTGACCATGTGAAGGGGGATCCCCGGTGTAAGGTTAAACCTTTGGGAGTCCACTCTGCTAATCTGGCCTTCTCCTCCTACGAGGAAGAAGAGATTACAGGAGCATCCTTCTCCTCAGACTCCTTCCCCAGTGGGATAGAAGCTGAGGTAGTTTTAGTTTCCCTTGGTTCCTGGGAACCTAAAGTCGCAGAGGCTTATGCTAGGATTCCAGATAATACCAAGCACTACTTTAAAGACAGTGTGCTGATCAATGGAGTAGATACTCCAGCTCTTAGGGATAGTGGGTGCAGTCAAACTGTAGTGGATTCTAACTTGGTAGACTCAGAGGAAGTTGCCAGAGCTACTCTGATGCCCACTAAGTTGGCTGACGGCCCACCTCGCATGTTTCCAGTAATACCTGTAAATCTTACTATCAATGGTACAGCAGTCAGGATTCCAGTGAGCATGCAGAGGAACGTCCCAGGAAAGGTCTTGTTGGGCAACGATCTCCGAGCGTTAGGGCCCGTGGGAGACACTGCCGACAGACCCTGCACAAGGTCTCAAACAAGGGCAGCACTGACCAAGATCAGTGTGCTGCCCCAGCCAAAGGGGAAACCCAAGGCTAAAGGAGTCAGAAAACTAAAACGAGGGAAAGAAAATATTCCCCCGAACTCACCTACCACTGCGGTGGAGGAAGTTGGTCAATCGCCCGGACCTGACGAGGAGGCGGCGATACCTGAAGTATTTGACCCTAATGACCATCCTGAACTACACGACTTGTTAGTAGAAGGTGGTCCTGACAGGGAAGATTTCAGTAAAGGCCAACGTGAGTGCCCATCTCGGGAAGGCTTAAGGAGACAGGCCTGCTCCCTGCTTGAGGGTGAACCTCCTGGGAAGCATCAGATTTATTGGGAAGGTGGACTCCTGTATAGTGAGCCCACAGAGTCTACAGAAGGAGACCATAGGAGGTTGGTGGTTCCCCTTGCTGTAAGACCCTTCCTGCTGCATTTGGCGCATGAAGTGCTCCTTGCTGGTCACCTTGGTATTAAGAGGACCAAGCAAAGGTTATCCATGCAGTTCTAGTGGCCCAAGATGGGGGTGCAAGTAGAAAGTCACTGCAGGAGTTGTGCCTCCTGCCAGTTATCTGGTAAGAGTGGCTCAACAATCAAAGCTCCATTGGTACCACTGCCAGTTGTGGTGATACCGTTCGAAAGGGTAGGGTTCGACATTGTTGGTCCCTTTGACCCGCAAACATCCTCAGGCAATAGGTTTATCCTGGTGCTGGTCGACCATGCTACCAGGTATCCTGAGGCCATCCCATTAAAAACTGTAACTGCCAAGTCAGTTGCAAAAGCGTTACTTGGCATCTTTACTATGGTTGGCTTCCCTAAAGAAGTTGTGTCTGACTGAGGCAGCAACTTTAGTCAAAGTATATGCAGGCTATGTGGAAAGAATGTGGGGTCGCCTACAAGTTCTCTTCCACATACCACCCCCAGACCAATGGTATGGTGGAACGGTTCAACAGAACGTTAAAGAGTATGATTGGGGCTCTGGAAGAACCCCAAAGAAGAAAATGGGATCTTCTTTTACCATGCTTACTGTTTGCCTACCAAGAGGTACCACAGGAGGGTGTTGGCATCAGCCCCTTCGAACTTCTGTTTGGTCATCCTATGCGGGGACCCTTAGCCATAGTCAAGGAGGGATGGGAGATGCCCACTCCCCCTATTACTACCAACGTAGTAGACTATGTTTTAGGGCTCAGAAAATGGATGGTACTCCTTGTGGGTCTGGCTAGTGACAAGTTAAAGGCAGGACAAGCCCTGGTGAAACATTGGTATGACCAGAAAGCCTCCCTCATCAACTTCAAACCTGGTTAGCAAGTCCTGATCATGAATCCCATAAGGCCTAGAGCTTTGCAGGATAAATGGTCAGGCCCTTACACAGTGGTGGAGCCCCTGGGTAAGGTCAACTATTTAGTGGACCTTGGAAGGCATGGACAGGCTCCAAAAGTGTTCCATGTAAGTAGGCTGAAGGCGTTTGTCCCAAGAGTCGAAATCACAGCACTGCTACTGGCTTCAGATGTTGACGAAGAGGAGTCTGAGCCTCTCCCCGACCTGCTCCAAAGCGGTCCTTCAGATAGCTCCTTTGAGGGTGTCCGAGTGGCCCCTCATCTGACTTCTGATCAGCAGGCTGAGGTGAAATGTTTGCTTAGGCAATTTTCCCCCCTGTTTTCGCAGTCTCCTGGTTTGACACCTTGGTGCAAACATAACATAGACACAGGAGACAGCGTACCTACCAAAAGTAGAGGATACAGAATATCAGACAAAGTTACATTAAGACAGAGGTCAACAAAATGTTAGATCTTGGGGTGATTGAACCCTCTAGTAGTCCTTGGTCCAGCCCTGTGGTTTTGGTTCCAAAGGCAGGTACTTCTGAATTGAGGTTCTGCGTGGATTACAGGGCTCTGAATGCTGTCACCAAGACAGATGCACACCCCTTGCCTCGAACAGATGAGCTGGTGGATACCTTGGGTGCCTCCAAGTATCTCAGCACATTTGACCTCATTACAGGCTATTGGCAAATAGCCCTTGCAGAACTTGCCAAGGAGAAGACAGCGCTCTCAACTCCAGACGGTCTTTACCAGTTCAGGGTAATGCCGTTTGGTTGAAGAATGCACCTGCCACTTTTCAGAGGCTTGTGAATCATGTGATAAACGGGTTGGATGAATTTTGTCTTGCATATCTGGAGGATATAGCAGTTTTCAGCGCCACCTGCGAAGACCATGTGAAACACCTCGGGATTGTGCTACAGGCCCTTCAGAAAGCACACTTGACCATAAAGGCTAGTAAATGCCAGATTGGACAAGGCTCCATGGTTTTCCTTGGACATGAAGTAGGTGGAGGGAGGATACAGCCTCTACACAGTAAAGTACAAGCAGTACAAGACTGGCCTACCCTCACTACACAGACCCAAGTGAGAGCCTTCTTAGGACTCACGGGGTATTACCGCAACTTCATGGCAGACTATGGTACCATAGCTGCCCCTCTGACTGCTCTCAACACTCCGAAGAAACCCAAGAAGGTAACTTGGACCGACGAGTGTGAGAAGGCCTTCAATGGCTTAAAAGACTCCTTGTGCCAGGCCCCTGTCCTCAGGGCCCCTGATTACCAAAGACCTTTTATTGTGCAGACAGATGCCTCAGACACTGGGATAGGAGCTGTACTATCGCAAGTAGATGAGAAGGGTAAGGAACACCTTATTGGTTTCATTAGTCGCCAGCTTAAGGACAGAGAGCTCAGATGGTTCACAGTAGAGTAAGAATGTTTCTCTGTTGTGTGAGCCCTATGGAAGCTGAGGCCCTACCTCTATGGGACCCTCTTCACTGTGCAAACTGACCATAAGCCCTTAAAGTGGCTGATTAACATGAAGGGAGAGAATCCAAAGTTGCTTAGGTGGTCCATAAGTCTAAAAGGCTTTGACTTCACTATTGAGCATAGGCCAGGTGTCCAACATAGCAATGCTGATGGGATGTCCAGAATGTTTAACCGACCTGAACAAGAAACTCATCCAGGGGTGGATTAGTTCCTCCTGTCCTTAGTCTGGGAGGGGTGAGTGTTAGGAAAGATTTCATGATTGTAGGTAATGTTCCTTACATGTGGCAACCCCCAAACTTTTTGCTGTTGTTTTTCACCCTGATCTAGACTTTGCTGGAGAAGCGCAGCCTTCCGCCGCACTCCTCTGGGCTTTCCTTCCATTCTTATGGGGAAACTAACATGCCCTTAAGACAGTCAGTACCGGGAGACTTTGTTTCCCTTAGTCCTTTCCTCATGTTGCAGCTTTTGAGCAACATGAAACAAGAGTGCACCGTAACTTACATTACCGCGCTCTTGGGTCTCTAGTCATTCCAATGGCCCTAGAAACTCTTGCTGGACTTATCATGAAATGTGCAAGTGTGTCACGGACGGGACTGGTGGCAGCTATTGTTTCTTTGCGTTTTGAATCCCTTTTTGCCATGTTAACCGCGCTTTCCGCGTTTGGCCCAAATGGGTGGCCTGGCCTCCAAAATGGCCATGCCACGAGGTTCTATGTCCTGTCCGTAGACCGTCTTGCCCCTTCACCTTCCCCCAGGTCGAGCCGACCCGGAGAAGTCCTTATTTGGTCATGCACTTTCCCATGAAACACAACGCTTTTGCGGGCTTCTGCATGCCTTGTGTGTGCCTCCAGGATGTGAGCAGGGATGTCTGTTCCCAATACACATCCTGGGTGCCAGAGAGTCTAGAGTGTCTTGAATGCCTGGGACTACCGTGGTCCATGATAGGTCCACGTATGGTGTGAGTGTTTTGTGAGCAGATCTCCCATTGGGTCCTCTCTGTTTTGGCGCGAAGGGAACTCTGGATAAGAGGAGGCTGAAAACCCCACTACCATGTCGATCTCCTAAGTTCTCACGAACAAAGGATAAGGAGCCAAGCATCCTGCAACTAAGAAGCTGAGTCGAGGAATCGCTGGTAACCCGCTGAAGGTTTGGCACCCTGCACTGCTGTCGTCCTCTGAGACCCCTCTGCCTCTGATCGAACGAGAAAGCCTGTACTGGTGCTTCGACCCTTTAGAATAGTGGGAACAACTATTCTCGGCATCTTCACCAAATCCTGTACGCAAGCCTTCGGAAGCGTCCCTGGGCCATCCAGTGGACTGGCCATCCTACACAGGAACCTTGCTCTGTCACCGCCGTCTGGCTTACTGCTAATCCCGTGTCCTCGGCACTCTCACACGATTCGTACACTTGGCATTCCCAGGTCTGAAGTGAGACGTGTGCTTTGGGACCAGAATACCTGCGGTTGCCGTGTTACCCTGCTGTGGGTACAAACCTGTGCGTGTTCGCTGAATTTGGGACACCCTTGACCCTGACTCCTGCTGATGACATCCTGCTGATCGCATCTGAACCTGCCAGTACCGAAACGGAACCGTAAAAGCCTGGGTATGCCTGCATCGGGGACCGGTGAGTAGTCAATACCCTAACCGGTCACCCTCCCGCAGGAGCCATTGGCTTTCCATCGCTGTCGTAAGCAGCAACCCTTTTCCGCACTCGCGCCCTGCTTCTGCCCACAAGTGGAGGCCGCGCTTCAGTAGCGGGGAACTGTTCTTCATCGTTTTGTTCACCTCTCTGAACTGCCTGATTTCCCTGAAGAGACTCTACTTTGCCCGTTGGCACCCGCGTGTGCATGTACGTTTGAGCACAAGGCTCCACTCTTCGTAGGGCTCGGACTTCCTTCAAGTTAGGTGACCTCTGATGTCGAACTGGGTCTAACGATTACTTGCACTGCCTGTTTTCCTCCCCTTCTAGCTGGTCTGCATATTTCGTGCTTCTAACTCTTTAGACCCCTTGGTCTTGTATATATATTGTATTGCTTGTGATGTGTTGGTTTATTGGAGTTTTACTGTGATGCTTTACTATGGTCGATGTTACAAAGGCCTTGTAATAAATGTGTCTATATTTTTAATATAACACCTGCTTAGAGTAATTTGCAAGCGTCCTTGCTTTGTGTGCTCATTGCAGGGTTTCACACACCCTCACCCCTCTCGAGACCTAGTCTTGACTGCCGCCATCGCTACCCTAATTGGTCTGGCTCGTCGAGAGGTTACCCTGTTTCAAGAAACTAGGCTGGCCTTCTGAACCTCTACCCCTCCAGGACAGAGTTCAGAAATCCATCTTAACAGCACCCAAGAGTGTTTCCAATCCTCCTGTCATTAACCATGTCTTGGCAGTCTTTGAAAAAACAGTGCTTGACCAATTCAAGAAACTACAATACAAACCTAAGGGTCAGGGAAATTTCACGGCAGGTGAACACCAGACACTCAAAAGTCTGTAACATAACAACAAGATTATATTCAAACCGGCTGACAAAGGTGGTGCACTCATCTTGATGGATAAGAGCAAATACATAGCTGAGGTTGAGCGCCAATTAGCCGATATTGAGACCTACCAGCAAATCGATTACAACCACACAGAACAGGTGCGAACCCTCATCAAAGAAATTCTAGATGAGGCTGAAATGAGAGAAGTAATCACAGAAAAAACACAAAGGTTTCTAGAGAAGACTCATCCTATCACACCGGTTATGTACATTCTGCCCAAAATCCTTAAGAAACTTATTGACCCACCAGGACGACCCATCATAGCGGCAGCTGACAGCTTGCTGGAACCTCTAGCCAAATATCTGGATCAAATTTTACAACCACTTATACAAGAAACTGAGACGTATGTCAAAGATACCATACATTTTTTGAACAAATTAATGGAAACCAATTTTGTTGGAGGAAGAGATACACTCTTCACTATGGACGTTACATCTTTGTATACTAATATTGCACACAAGGCCGGGCTAGAGGTTGTGGAATAGCTTCTACTCAAGTCGGACAACTGCCGAGGTGATAAACTGTTTGTACTGACACTACTTAAAGTAGTACTGATGAATAACTTCTTCAAATTCCAGGATAACTTTTATTTACAACTCTCAGGGACCAATTTGGGTGCGCTATGGCACCAGCATATGCCAACACGTACAAGTAATATCTTAAATCAGAACATGTCCTAACATCACCAAGGTGGTCACGCCACCTGACCCTCTTCGTCAAATATATTGACGACATTTTTGGCATCTGGTCTGGTCCCGTAGATGAATTAAACATTTTTTTCTCCATGATGAATGCCATGCACCCGCGAATCAAGTTCACTACACTCACGAACAAACTGAGGATCAATTTCCTAGATGTGGAGGTCTATTTCAAGGATAACAACCTGGAGACCAGGATTTTCACAAAAGCCACGGATAGAAACAGCCTGCTAGTAGCCAGTTTTCATCCTCACCGGACAATAGACAGTGTACCGTTGAGCCAGTTCTTGCGTTACCGGAGAAACATCTTGGAAGATACTGAGTATGCAAAACAATCTGCTACATTACGCCATAAATTCGGAGAAAGAGGATATAATCCTGCCAGAATCACTGGTATTGAAGAAACAGTATCCACGATAGAGAGAGACACTCTGTTAACTTCGAAAAATCAACCAAAAGATGAGTGTCTGGTTTATGTGACAACATACTCTGCTCAAAGCAAGAAAATCAGGGATATCATCCAAAAAAACTGGCCAATGCTTCAGATGGACCCCCAAACACAATCACTTTCCCAACAACTTCCTACCTTCGCTTACAGAAACAGCAAAACCCTGAAAAGCAGCCTCATTAGAGCTGAAACTTTGAAAGATCAACCCATGTCTAGAACATTCAAAGGGACACGACCATGTTTGAACTGCCAACATTGTAGTAACATCTTACCTGACAATACCATTTCACACTCACACACAGGAAAACAAATCTCACTTAAACACTCTTGCACTTGTGATTCCACCAATGTGGTGTATGCCCTAAAATGCCCATGTGGGTTCTACTATGTGGGTATTACCATGTGAAAGGCCAAACTGAGATGGACAGAGCAGAAGTGCAACATAAGGACGAAGAGCCTTAGATCACCTGTATCGGTACATTTCATGGAATTTAGACATTCGATTGCCCAATTGAAATGTTTAATCTTAGAACAAGTGAAGGTGGATCCACAAGAAACTGCTCCAAAGAGAAATTATATGGATTGACTTGTTAGACTGCCTTACCCCTCGGGGGATGAACTGTGAATTTGACCTTATGTGCTTCTTATGATATGGTATACCTGAGGCCGGGTGAGCCAGTAAATCGGGGAATATGTGAAAAAGTGTACTATGCATAGAAACATGCTCAACTTGCTCAATTGGACGGACTATTGAGAATAGAGACGACCAATGGACCAACTGTACTATGCATTTAAATATGTTTAACTTGCTCTATGAGACCGATTACCTAGAATGTGAACGGCTTTTGGACCGACAGCAAAGCAATTGCCTGCATTTAAATATGGTCCATACACTGATGTGATGTAGGGACCCTGTGCGTGCTTACATTGGCTGAGCAGACTCGATTTTTCATCTACATGTCTTTCTAGGTGACCCAGCTCGTGATATGAACAGGACATGTTTCTAGTTTCCTACGCCGGGTCCTATTTAACATGCAGGTAGGGGGGCATCCAATAGTTTACTTTGAACTATGTTGCCCCCCCCTGCCTTTTAAAACTGAAAACTTATTTTTCGACTCTTTATGTGCCCAGCACACTATTCTTGAATGAAAATAGAATGCACCTAGGGATCAGGACATACTTCCCTACCCCTATGCTTTGTATATGGCGTGTCGCCCACACATCATACCGTAATGATTCTTTCACCATTCTGGTTAGCTTCATGAGCCGCATTTCATCGCATCTACATTACCTGTCGCTCCGATGTGGCGACTATCATTACACTGCATATAGAACTGGCAGAGGCCCATACCAAGATGGCGTCCGCGCCGTCCACACGCATGCGTGGCGTCCCTGACGACCACCTTTATCATCGAACAGATGAGAGCGACCCATCTTGGCGACGGGCTACTCAACTTCATACTTTCCACGCTGATACACGGATGATAAGTAAGTGTATCTTTTGTACATGGTATCTCACCACCAATGCCCACACGTTTATGGTATCACGTGTGGACATTGTAAATATGCCCCCGTTTTTCCTATTTTTGGCACCCCGAGCGCTAGCCTCTTATCACTAATCCCCACGCTCGTTACAACATACTGTAGTTTCATATTTCGCCACCAATGCCAACACTTTAATGACGTCACGTGTGGACTATGGAAATATAACCCGTTTGCTGTTGAAGTCGCCTCGAGCGCAATTACTTTCTCTAATCCTCATACGTTGGTGTGCCCCCATATAGATTACAACATTTCACTGTGGGTAGATTTGCTTTACCGTCCCACCTCTGCCGATCTTTAAATACTACATTTTTGACCCCCAATCAGCATTTAACGGGTTTATCCAATCTGCCCTGACTGAGGACTTCCCTCTTTTTACAGCATCTTTTTACAGCATCCCGCCACTACCCCGCCACTACCCCATTGCGGTCTGGTCGCTAGGTGAAATTCTGAAGACTTGACCAACCTCAAGAGTCCTACCTTTTGGACCACAAAGGTTAGTGTTTTTGCTATTTAATCATTCCATTTAAAATAATCTCCGTTACACATACTAATTAGTTTATTCTAATTACCCTTAGGACTCACAAAGAGAATCTAGTGTGAACACAATGTGAAAGATGTACACATTCCTGCCCTGAAGATGGATTAGTTTAATCCGAAACGCATTGGCATCTAACATCACCTAGGAGTGTTTTCCTATGTTCAAATTTCAAAAAGTTATAATCAATGATGTAATTGTGACATAACTTTGTATATTCTTTGATTGACTTCTTTTGGTATATCAGTGCATTTTCGCAGCTCAATTGTATTACTGCTGTTTTGAAATACTCATGATAACTCTGTGAATTTACACATCGCACTGTGCAGTTAACAGTACAATTTCTATTGAATGAGATAGATAAACAATTGTGTTTTACCCTTTTAACCTGTTTCGAGTCAGTGTGGTTTTTTCCTCTCGACACTCAGGCAGGCAAATAGTAATATTGAAAGTGGTTATACTCTAATAGCTGTGATACTGTGAACATTCTGTGAGCACATATGTACAGTATTTGCTACAAGACTTTAAATTTACCCCCTCAACTATCAGGGATCGCCAACTCTATAGCGGAGCTGACCAACCCTTTTTAGTTGAGACATCATACCTGGGATTCTATCCCACTGGGAGTGGAGCTTTGGGTTACTGGTCGGCAACGTCCAGGGTGTGTTTTGTATCAAGGGGGAGCCCACCTCATGTGACAAGGGAATAGGGAGATAATAAAGAGGGGGATGCCCGGAAGGTGAGGAGCCCATTCAGACACTGTAAATGGGCTGACGTGTCTTTGTGAAACTTGCCCTGCAAATGAGAGAGTGTATGTGTGCACTGCCACCGACCCGACCTCTGTGTATCCAGCAAGAGGTTGGGCCTGAAAATCATCACAGTGGAGACGAAGAGCGGAACAGAGCCGCATGTGCCGCGACCCCTACACCTCGCTTTCATTCTGCTGGCAGAAAAGGTGCGAAAACCCAACGAGTCAGCCCAGAGTGAGCACTGAACAACACTCCTACAAGTGTTGGGGGAGCGTGGGGGAGCGACACACACCCACAGTCAAACAGGCCCATATGCACACAAACCTCCAGGCCACATGGAAAGCCCTTAGAGCAGCGCTACCAGAGGAGGCAGCAGCGGCAGAACCCCCAGAGGCCACTACATGAGGACAGAAGGCCCTGATGCCACGCAGACAACGTTCATGAGGCCTTTTGACCCATATGCTACAGGAGCAGCACTCAGGTAGGGGATATGGATTCAACAATTCAAGCTTAACAATCTAAATGTTTTCAGTTTTGCATTACCAAGCAGAGTGCCAAAGAAACTATCGATGACTTCCACGCACAACTCAGGGAAATGGCACTAGACTGCGAATTCCCAGATGAAGACTTCGCTGTCTGCAAATAATCAACAGATTATCATCCGATAAACTGCGCAGGGCAGTGTTATAAGAGAAGAACATCCCCCTAGAATGAATATTGGCCATGGGCAAGTTAATGGAAAGCACAGACGCCCAAGTAGACGCCATGGAGGCTACCATGCAGCGACTACCCCTCGACAACATCCAGAAAGAGTAAGAAATTTACTGCAGTCAGAGGCAGACCACAAGGAGGACAACCCAACAATGCGATGCCAGGGCGAGCACCGAAACAGCAAGAATCCTGCAAATGGTGTGGGGGACCCTGGCACAGAGGTGAAACTTGTCCATCTCTAGGAGTTACCTGCCAGAAGTGCAAGAGGCTAAATCACTTTGCAGCGGTTTGCCTTAACCCACCTCTGCCGAGAGATGCAGAACAACCAGAAATCTCAAGCCGCAGGCTGAAAGGGAGAGGCAAAGCCAGAGCGGTTGCCGCAGCACGGAGATCATCCAGCAGCAGGGACACATACACCTCCTCAGAGGAAGAAGCTCCCCCAAGAGACGCTGCAGTCGTCAGAAAAAGAACAATGAACGAGTACACATGATATCCACCATTAAACCCCTGAAGAATAACAAAAACGGGAAAAAGTCTTGGCGACCCGCCTGTACCATGCTGTCTGATGGAACGCCTACCAAAGTCGTCATAGACAGCGTAGCAATGGTAAACGTCATGCCACTGCTAAAATTCAAGAGGATCGAAACAAGGCCCCAACTCAAAGACAAATGAGTACAACTCTTTGCTTATGGATGCAAAAAGCTGCTATCAGTAGTAGGATCATTCTGCTCCGACCTATCACACAACGGGACAGTGTTTCGAGCCAGCATATATGTGGTTGACGCAGGTCTGGAGACACTGGGCCTCATTACGAGTCGGGCGGTAAAAATTGCAAATTACCGGCATGCTGGTGCAACCGTTTCCGTGTTGCACTGCTGCCGGAATCAACCGTTGATTCTGAGTTAGCGTGCACGCGCATACCGGCATGCCAGTAACGGCTGCAGCGGCATGCCAGTAAGGCCCTCCAAATCTGAGATAGTGGCATCATCCATGCCGCATACACGGGCACTGGCATCCTAGATGCCGGACAGAACGGTACCGTTCATACCGGTACCATTCATACCGGCACCGGAAGTGCCAGTACCGGAAGCAACGTCATCGCACCGGGATGGGAAATGCTCCGGCGGCCATCTTGAAAAACACAATCCATTGCAATCTGTTGTATCTTGTCGGCTGGCACGTGTGGAATGCTGTTCCTTGTTCATGGATCAACATTCCACACGGGCCAGTTAGTTTGCCTTCTCTGTGCCTTGTTGCGGTTTCCTGCTCTGGGTCCAGAATAAAGTCGTTTACAATTTACCGTGCCTCAGATTACTTCACTGGTGACGGAGGAAGTCTGCACCCTTCAGCCCACGTGTGCAGGGTCTGCTGTCGTGTTCTGCAGGAGACGGTCTTGACCCAGACAGCGGGAGCAGGAGCCGTGGGGAGCACTGATGCTGGGCCTGGCAGGGACCTTCGACGTGAGCTCAGGGGTGGGGTGTGAGCTACATTGTGGTCTGGGCCGAGTGGTGCTGCCCTCGATCGCAGAGGTGTGCGGAGGCCCGAAACCAGGCTTTGGAGGCTGAGGCTTGTGTCTCGGCAGGGGCGGCCGAAGGTGGGGCCGCCGCTGAGGTGCCCATTCCGGCTGCCGAAGGAGAGGCGGAAGGAGGTGTCGTCGGCTGCGGTTGCAGCAGTAGAGGGACCGCTGCCAACACAGTGCCCAATGCCCGGGGGGAGATCGGGTGGCGTTACGGGCAATCCATGTCCCCGGCGGTCCGGGTGCACGCCGGTCCTGGAGGTGTGGCTGGAGCCGGTGTAGCGAAGACGAGTGTAGGCACGCTCCTCTGGCCCTCAGTACCCCGCTTGACTCACGTCAGCTGTGGGGGTGGGACACGCAGTGAGGAGCGTTTCCAGCCCCGCCCATGTGCATATCATTCTGCCTGAGTTTGGTGTGGAGAGGACATTGATCCGTGGTCTGCATTTGTGTTCGGAGTGAAGCACACTGTGGGTGTATTCAATTACGCGTCCCTGGTGCATTTTGGAGTTGTCATCCCCGGTTTGGTCGTGATCTTCAAGATTACCCACAGTAAGGTACAGTGAAAATTCCTGCAGAGGTACTGTCGCTCAGAGTTGGCCCGTGGGAGACTACATTGGTTCGGGCTGAGTGTTTTAGGTCTCTCGCAAAGTATAGGTGGGGCCAACGTGTTCCGCCCACTTTACCTGCTGTAGCATGTCCCACACTGCTGCCAGACCCCCTCCTGCATTTTTGCCTGCTCCTGGTGAACCGGCGTCCCCATGGGACCAACGGATTGACTCTTTCAAGGTATATTTGAGGGCAGCTGGGGGCACGAACTTTAGTGATGATGAAAAGGAAGCAGTGCTTTTAAACTGTATTGGCACTGAGGGCTTGCAAGTTTTTCGCCATTTGCCAGGGGAGGAGGTGACAGTTCCTGGGAGTGGCGAAGGCGAAAGAGTGGTGAGCGCATATGAGACTGCATTGAAAAATCTGGAGGATCGTTTTGGCAGGAGAATAAACGTAGTCCTGGAGCGTTACAAGTTCTTCTCCAGGGCGCAATGGTCATGTGAATCTATAGATCCATATGTGACAGCTGTGTGGCATTAATGGCCACCTGTAGATTATCAGGGATTCTTGATGAATACATAAGAGACCAAATTATGATGAAGACCAGCAGTGAGAAGATTAGGGAAAGGCTTTGGATTGAAAGCGACCCGCCATTGGAGAAGGTGGTGGAGATCGCCAGGGCCATTGAGACATCCAGAGCGAGCGTACATATTGTCACTGAGAAGGAAGGTTCCAGGGACGCCATTCAGGCTATTTTGCCTCGGAATAGAGGAGGTGGTTTGGATAATAAAAGAGGTTTGACAAAAGGCGACAACCAGGGAGGAAGGTTGCAGGAAATGTGGCTGGTTTAGTCATCTGACTGGTTCGAAGGAATGTCCTGCTGCTAACATTGAACGCAGAAAATGTAAATGTAGGGGTCATTATGCTCGCATGTGCCAGGTTAATGGAGAGGGGCAAACCAGAGGGATGGTTGGTGTGGTGTTGGAGGGTTGTGGTCTGGATCAGGATAGTGGGCCCCATATTAAGGCAGAGCAGGGTGTTATACTCCATGTGGAGGGGGCCGCACGGAAGGGTCCATGGGTTACTGTTTTAGTTGATGGTCCCTCTTTGGGCATGTTAGTAGATTCTAGTTCACCCTACACTATAGTTTCTCCAGAGATTTACAAGGAGAGGTTGGGGAAAGAGGTCTCAACTTTGCATGCATCTGATATTAGTCCTAGTGCCTATGGGCAGAATTCCATTAGTGTGCTGGGTTATGATCAGACCTGCATTGAATTCAAGGGTCGACAAACCATGTGTAAACTATATGTTGCACTCAAGGGTACCAGTGTTTTGGGGTGGGATGAACAAGCTGCCTTAAGCATTGAAATCCATCCAGGGAAAGATGTTCCTGTGTTGAGTATCAGGAGGAGTTTGATGGTGAAGTGGGTCGAGTGACGTCTGAGTCACTAAAGGCTGATTTCCCAGAAGTGTTTTCTGAGAAATTGGGGAGGCTCAAGGGATTTTCCCACCGCATTATTCAAAAAAGGGGTGCAGTGCCCAAGGTACATAAGGTGAGGGGGGTTCCAGTAATGGCAAGGGAAGGTTTAAGGTCGGAGTTGGACAAGTTAATTGGCAGGGGTCATTGAGCCAATAGAGTGTTCAGAGTGGTTGTTTCCGGTGGTACTTGTTAAGAAGGGTGATGGCAACCTCAGGATGCGCGTGGATCTTCGAGAGTTAAACTCGAGTATTTAGGTGGATCGCCACCCTTTGCCTAACATTAACAAATTATTACTTACCCTGGGTAGGGCAACATGTTTTTCAACATTCAACCTGTCTGCTGCATATCACCAAATTGACTTACATGTTGATTCCAGGCCACTCACTTCTTTTGTGACTCCTTTCGGTGCCTATCGCTTTTGCCGTATGCCTTTTGGCCTGGCGTCGGCATCTGCGATTTTCCAACGTCTGATGCATGAATTGTTTGGTGGTATGTCTGGTGTGTGTTATTTCCAAGATAATATTTTGGTGTGGGGCTGTTGTTGGGAGGAGCATGATCTCAGGGTACGTGAGGTTATGAAGGTGCTGAAAGAAAAAGATTTGACTGTGAAATTGGCGAAATGTCAGGTGGGTCACACTCTCAGTGCCGAGGGTGTCAGTCCTAAGGCAGATTTGGTACAGGTGATGAAATCTACACCGGCGCCTGCAAATAAAGACCAGTTGAAGGCATTTCTAGGATTAGCGGAATACTATGTGAAATTCATACTTAACTATGCTGAGAAAACAATCTCCATGAGAACTTTAATGAAAAAATGCATCAGGTTTGAGTGGTCTGACAAATGTTTAGAGGAGTTTAATGCTGTGAAGAATGATGTGGAGAATGTGCAAAACAATGCTTACTGTGGACGCCAGTAAGGCGGGGCTAGGTGCAGTTTTGGAGCAATGTTGTGAGGGTGAATCTAGACCAGTGTCGTTCGCATCCAGAACTTTGAGAGATGCTGAAAGCAGGTATTCTGTGATCGAGCGTGAGGCTTTAGTGGTGACCTGGGCGTCAAAACACTTTGGCACGTTCTTATGCGCATTCCATATTTGGTCAGGACAGACCATAGGCCTCTGGTGCATGTGTTCCCCACTCATGGTGCGGTGGCTGTATCTCCGAGGATAGCCAGGTGGATTGTGGAGTTACAGGAGTACAACTTCACTATGGAATATGTGCCTGGGAAACAAAATGTTGTGGTTGACTGCTTATCACGCTTACCTGTGTTAAAGCCGGTAAGTACTCAAGGAGAGGGTGTTGGGGAAGAGGAGTTTCAAATTGCCTGTATTATTCCCGCCATTGACAAGTCTGTTTGGGCTACATAGAGCGAGAGGGATGTTGAGCTGTGCTGGGTTCGAGAAGGTTTGAGTAAGGGTTGGGAGGCTGTCAAGGGTAGACCAGAGGGTAAAGGTTACTCCCAGGTGTTGGATGAGTTGCCGGTTGGTCCCTGGGGTGTGTTAAGGGGTGAGAAACTCGTTCCACCTGTTTGCCTGAGGGATAGGTTCCTGGCGTTAGCCCATGAGGGGCATTTAGGATGATCTTTGACCAAGAGGAAGTTACGCGAAGAGTATTGGTGGCCTTCCATGGATCGCGAGGTTGAGATGGTGGTGAAGGATTGTCATGCGCGCACCATGAGTGACAAGAGCAAGGTGGTTCATCCGCAGCCTGTCCATGTGGTCGAAATTCCCAGGGACATGTGGTCAAAGGTGGCTCTGGACATTATGGGTCGGTTTGAATGTTTACATCCGGAGTGTAGGTTTCTGTTGGTGTTAGTAGATTACACGTCTAGGTGGGTGGAAGTGGCGGCGTTCGGCAGGGTGACACCGGAGTGTGTCATAGCTTTCCTAAAAAATATATTTGATAGGGAAGGAATACCAGCTAGTCTGGTAACCGATAATGGTGTTCAATTTACCTCCAGACTTATGAGGGAATTTTTGGGGCATTGTGGTGTAGAGCACCATCGCACTGCTCTTTACAATCCCAGTGCTAATGGCCTGGTGGAAAGAGTTAATGGGATGATTAAAGGTGCCATTCAACTGGCCCTTGCTAATGGGCTCGAGTGGCAGGAGGTGGTTTCTGAATATTTGTCAGTTTATCGCAGGACCCCGTCTGTAAGCATGGGTAGGACACCTTTTGAATTGATGAAGGGAAGGAAGCCAGGATCTAGATTGAGGTCCTTGGCATTGGGCGGTGGTGGACCATGTGAGTTGGATCTTAATGGTGTGCAACTGAGAATTTTGGCACGCCAGCAGGCTGTGAGGATTTCTCAAAGGGATAGAAAAGAGTTGCAAGTCGAGGTGGGGAATGTTGTTTGTGTAAAAAATCCCAGATGTCTTCCTAAAGGAGGTAGTGCATTTTTACCTTCGAGGAGGGTTGTGAAATGTGGAAAGGGATACGTACAGTTGGAGGACGGCTCAAAATGTAGCAATAGGCGTTTTGTGGTTCTGGATGGGTGTAAAACCGATGTAAATAAGTGGGCTGCGTGTCGGAGTGATAATGGGGGTGATGTGTTAGATTTTGCACCTGATGGAAAGGAAGATTGTGTGTTGGAGGAGAATGGTGGGCGATCGAGAGATGTTGCGGCTGCACCTGTTATGGGGGGAGGAGGCCATGGATGGAGATTTGAGTGTGGATGGTTTGCATGTGGGCAAGGGATGTAACCTTTCTGTGGAGAATGGTGGAGGCGTGGGGCGTCCGGTCAGGAGTTGGAGGCCTCCTGTTAAACTATGTGCGTTAGCAGGTACCAGGGCTGGCGATGAATCACGCCTTTGTTATTATTAGTGCATTAAATGGTTATTTGTTTTTATGGTATTCAGTGCATTGTATTTGTTTTTGCATTGCCTTTTAATGTCATTTTAATGCAGCATTGACAGTTGGTTTCCTTGCTAATTCTTCTTTTCCTCCCCAATTCTGATTTTCCTTATTTATTGTTATTTGTTGATCTTATGTTGTGTTTGGGGGGTAAGGGGAGAATATATGTTGTATCTTGTCGGCTGGCACGTATGGAATGCTGTTCCTTGTTCATGGATCAACTTACCACGCGGGCCAGTTAGTTTGCCTTCTCTGTGCCTTGTTGCGGTTTCCTGCTCTGGGTCCAGGATAAAGTCGTTTACAACTTACCGTGCCTCAGATAACTTCACAGTTCTCTGCCTACAGGGCCTGGAATTGGAAACTGTGTACCCTGCCTGCAAGAAAATGTCCCAGTCCACCCGTAAAGGCACACCTCGTCAGCGTAAGCCACGGTTTAGCGACAACGAGCTAAACATGCTTGCAGACACCCTGGTCCAGCATGCGGATGTGGTGTTCTGCCCAGACCTGCACCGTGCCGCCCAAATCCAGAAGAAACACATCTGGGAGGAGGTGGCCAATAAGGTCTCTGCAGTGGGGACAACCCCACGCAGTTTAAAAGATTGCGAAAAAGGTGGGACGATGTCCGGCTGCGGGTCCGCAACATCCTGTCAGCCAACAATAGCCAGGCCCAGGCAACAGGTGGTGGAGCATCCTCGCCCATCAAGCTTGCACGGTGGGAGGAAACGAACAGCTCTGTGATTGACATGGAGGCCATTGGAGGAGTCGGGCATGCTGAGTTGGGAGTCCCATCATCGGTTGATGACTGTGAGTGACCCTTAGCATTATACAAAAGTGAAGACACACATAACACCCAAATACAATGGTGGAGTCCAAATGGTAAGTAGATGACAGCAGATCGTCCATCACCTCCCACCTAAAGTCTGCCCTAACATAAATGCTACATTCCTGTCACGAAAACACACAACTAACCCCACTGACACAAACCACATGAGTCCCCAATTGCAAACACAAGCACCATATGCATGCAGACACACACATATGCATCACTGTAGAGATGCAGGCCTCACCACTGTGCCATCTCATTGCATGGTGCACACATCTCCACTACTGATTGCACCCCTGAGCCCCAACCAAAAAGCACATGGCACGCAGCCCCTGAGGCATGTCTACAGCACGCAATCCACGACACACCTGTAGGCCACCCAACAGGGCCTAGGAAAACTCTTGAAGAGCCCTCGGCTCCGTGTTTTGCTGATCATTGCAGACATAAAGGCGGGCATGGCTAACTGCAATTTAAAATGCATTTAAAGTCATGTGTACTGAGGCAACACCAACATCAGCAATAGTAGTGCGACTACTGGAATAAATCCAGTCTTGTTTCTTGAGATTTCCTTGAAACTTTGTGAAATTCCCTTGAGTCAGATTTAATGGGCCTGACGAGTTTGAGCACATGACATTGGGAGTCAGTGGTAATACTGTATCAAGTGGTCCTCCTGATGAATACGTTATTCCATTCATATTTTTTCAAAACGTCGAAACCGGTAGAGAAGAAGATCCGGGGATGGGATTTATCATTTTTTGTTAAATGTACCCACTCCGTAGAATAGAGCACATTTTTGGTCAGTGGTTGTGCTGACACACATTTGATGTGGACAAGATGAAGTATTCAAGACCATGTGGGGCTAATTTATGTGCTACCAGATATGGATTGTACTAAAAAGTTTTAGTCAAACAAAAGTTTTTACTGTTTTGAGTTGTAAATGATGGATTGACTGTTGGCGAATGATGGTTGTGTTAGGTTTTTATCACCTGGTGTTTTGTGCTCCTTTGCAATGTTAATGTAATTTAATGTGTGTGTATTAATTAATGATTAACTCATTTTTGAAAATACTGTATCTTAATAAATACATTTTTGATACCTTTAAAAATAAAATAACCTCTGGACAATTTTTCAGTAGATTGTGTTACACTAATACCCTAGTCCAGGGTGTGGGGTTTTCCTGCGCCTTTCAGTGTGCTTATATTTGGCCACCCAACAGACACCATGGACATCATGGCTGCGTCAGAAGGATGCCCAAACACTGCACCCCACCCCCAACTCCTTGCACAGGAATCAAAATGTACTAACATCAATGTATGTAGGATGTACCTTCACCCATGACTGATGCCCTGCCTCTCCATCCCCCACAGGCACAGGATCTGACAGCAATGCCGAACACACCGCAACATCCAAAGCAATACCAGCACGCAGGAGCACAGGGGATGATGACAGCACCAGGCCATCCACGTCAAGGGCTGGCCTGAGGCGAACCACCGCTCCCAAGCCACAGCACCCCAGCCAATAGGGTGCACAGGCCGGAGGACCTGAGGAGCAGCCAGCTCTGACACCTGGTAATGTGCCTCAGCCAGGAAACATCGGTGCCATCATGGCACGCATGCCAAAAGGCACACCGGCTCCAAAGGCCACGGCTAAGAAAACTCCTGCCTCACAGCAGACACCTCAGGTGGACGAAGAGGGAAAACCAGCAGGCAGCAATGTTGAAGGGCCGCAGTCAACAGCCACAAGTGACCTCGGTGAGGCGGCTCAATCCGCCCAACACAGCGTGGAGGAGGACAGGCAAAAGGACGAGGCGGACACAGCAGGCCAATGCATGTCAGAGGACATTGAAGGAACACCAACCATACCGCACTCACCACAGTGTTCCCTGGGACATGGATCTGGTGGTCGCAGCTCTTGGGAGGAGATGCCCGAAGATGCATTCCACCCCCAAAGGAGTCCCACTCCACCTCCCATGCAACCACCAGTTGGACCTACCATACAGGACCCTGAGGGGCGCATATAGCCGCATGGAGGAGCGCCATTTGAAACAATACCTCGCAGAAGGGGATGCCACATGCCGGGCCCATCATGATAACACCCAGACAGTCACCTGTGCTGTCTACCGCGTGGCCCGGCGGGTGCGTGAGGGCATGGCATCCGTGATGCAGGCACTCACGCAGTTGCCTGCCACCATGGCCCCACATCATGCTGCACCGGCCGAGCCACAACCCCCATCATCGGCAAGCACAACCCCAGCAAGTTCGACACAGATGAGCACAGTGCGTAGGTTGATGCGCAATATGCGCCGGCCAGAGAAGCAACACCCTCCATCTAAAAGGGGCCATCAGTAGCCGGACAAACATGCATGAGGGAGTCCGGTTGGACTTGGATTGGGTGAAGGGGCGTGGGTGTATGGGAGTGTTGAGGGATGGGGGTGGGGGCGTGGGTGTTGAGGGATGGGGGTGGGGGCGTAGGTGTGTAGGGGTGTTGAGGGACGGGGCTGGGGGCGTGGTTGTGTGGGGGTGTTGAGGGGTGGGGTGGAGGGTGTGGATGTGTGGAGGTGTTGAGGGATGGGGGCACTTTGTAGAACATCAAAGGGTTGAGGTCCACATTTATACCAGTTTATTGTACATAGTTCACATTTGAATAATACAACTTGTGTGCATATGAAGAACACATGACTGGACATTGATTATTGAGTGTGTCTACATTTATTTCTTAACAGTGTTCACCATTCCCAGTGCCTTGTGTAACCCAGTCCATACGAAATATTGTGCAATCAAAGATTGGCGTACAGCACGTCCTTCAGGCACATTCAGCTGTGGCCGATATGCTGCATCTTCCCCATCATCCTCCTCATCTTCCGGTGGAATTTGGTCCATGTCAGGGGGCTGGGGTACATTGCGCCGGATGCAGATTTTGTGCAGCATGGCACATACCAAAACAATTTTCCGCACCTTCTCAGGGCCGTACATGAGTGCCCCGCCCGACCTGCTGAGGCAGCGAAACCGTGCCTTCAACAGCCCAAAGTCTGCTCAATCATCACACGAGTGTGTGCATGAGTGCGATTGCAGTCCTCTTCGTGCCTGTTGAGTGCATGCCTGACAGGGGTGAGGAGCCACAGCTTAAGGGCATACCAAGCATCACCTGTATGGGAGCAATTCAAAATTTGTTTGAGAGGGTTTTTGGCATTCCTTGTGTACACTGGCTGTACATTGTTCGTGGTCAAATGCAAGAGATCTTCACTGCCAGCTATTGCCATTTAATTAGAGCAACACTCAGGTTGGTGTACTTGATGTTGATCCATGGTAGGGGAGCATGGGTAACGTTCAGGTCTTAGGGACCTTAACACCCGATACAGCACTCATACAGATGATGCCAGTAGGTCCATGATGTACTCACATGTGATGGCTGTGATGCAATGAAAGATTCAGTATGCATGTAGGGCACTGAATGATGGATTTCCCTGATGTGAAACATGATACATGTTATTTTGCCAATCATGCATCCAAATACTTGATAACGCCATGTACATGTCCGTCAACGACTTCACCCATGTGACCATGGCACAATGGGATGGGTGGTATGGTCAGCCAGTGTAGGGAGACTATTCTGTGATGGCGCTGGGTGTTGACTGGCACGGTGGAAGTGAGATTCTGTGTATTGGTCCTGCAGCACTCGCATGGTGTTGACTACTTTCTGAAATCGATTTTCTACATCCATGTCCCATTGTTTTTTGGGAGTCCCTTCAGGTGCACGAAATGGAATGGTGGTGTGCAGTATACCTGTTGGGCAGGGGCAGTGACAGGGGATTCCCTGAGAGGCAGTTGGATTTGGCTCAGTCATGGCCGCATGACCTGCGCTATACTTTGCTGTGCTCATGTGAATTATGCATTGTGACTGCAGGTTTGTGCATTGTGGTACCTGTGGCTCAGGTCTGATGATGTACCATGTGCATGTGCATGGGAGGGTGCTGTGTTTGTAGCTACCATTTACACATAGCTGTGCGGCCATGGCACGTCTGCATCCATTGTCAGTCTCACGCATCCTGACGTAATTATTGGGGTCACAGTGTTTGGCATCCAGGACGGTGTCCCCCACCAACAACAATCCAACAACCCCAATGGCCCCAATGGCACAGCCAGCAGACAGGTTGCATGTGCTTGTGGCCCCTCTCCCCCAACATGAACATGTGCTTGTGGTCCCCCCCCAACAACAACCCCCATGGCCCAGCCAGCAGACAGGTTGCATATGCTTGTGCCCCCCCCCCCAACAACAACCCCCATGGCCCTGTGGTTGGACTTACCCAGCAGCCAAGCACGTTGTGCAGCGCGTCGTTCCATGTAGCGGGGAAGCGTGGAGTTGCGCAGCACCATTGCATGTGTGGATCCCAGAAATCTAGCACTGCAATGCGTTATTATCTTGCTTGCATCACACACCATCTGGACATTCAGGGAGTGGTAGAGCTTGCAGTTGCGGTACACTACCTCCACGGCATGCCAGACTACCAGCTCCACATGAGTGCAGTCAAGGGCACCAATGACGTTTGGCATGCCTGACAGTGCATACAATGCAATTTTGGTGGCATTCACCTCCTCCGCAGTCTGTGGTAGGGATATGTGGGACCTTGCGTGTTTCAGGAGTGCATCCAGCACCTGCTTGAGCACACGGGAGAAACATGGTTGTGAGATGCCATGCAGCTGCCCCACTGCATGCTGGTAGGTGCCTGTGGCAGGGAAGTGGAGCACAGACAATACCTTCAGCAGAGAGGGTATGGCGGTACAGATGTTGATCAGGCTGATCAGGATATCGTGAATGAGATCCATAATTGTGCGTATTGTGTCCCTGTCTAGGCGGTGTGGATCTGTGCAGGGGTTAAGTCAAATGGACTGGCTCTTATGCAAGGGATTGGTGCCTGCCTAAGGGACACCACTGCCTGCACTGGTGGTATGTGCTGGTCCAGTCTCACCCTCCTTCTCCTCCTGCGCCTCCTCTGCATTCCCTGATTTAGTCCCTGCTGGAGTAGTAGCAGTACAGGCATGTCCTCCAGCCTCTGTATAGCAACTGCTAGTGGTATCATCTTGGACTTCAAAAGGGTGTGGGGTGTGGGTGTGCTCCTTTTGTGCTGAGCCTGACTCCGTTGCACCTGTGGCAGTTTGGGACACAGTAGATTGCTATTAACGCCTGTCCTGCGATGCCGGTATTGCCGGCATCATGGTGACTGTTCTTACCAGCATCTGGATTCCGGTAAGTGCATGTCCGTGCAGCTCGTAATGATCACTTCCTTACGGCATGCCAGTGTTACTGGCACGGCTGCTGCGTGCCCACGCCCATACCAGACAGGTGCTACCTGGTCACTGCGGGTCCCTGCGGTTGCCAGTAGCACTGGTAAGCGGGTCGTAATGCACAAGTCCGCTATGCGATGCGGTATACCCTTACCGGTATCATTATCGGACCGCCTACCTTGTAATGAGGCCCACTGTTAATCTGCCGAACTGCCGAGAAGCTGAAGCTCGTGAAGTTTGCATTCAGCATCGACACACATGCGGTAGAAGGAAAAGATAGTGGAGGTACAGCAGTTTACATAATAGATGTAGTGTGGTCCTGTTCTATGAGCCAGGATTTTACTTTATTCTTAAATGTCAGGTATGATGATTCGGCTCTCAGTGTAGAGGGTAAAGTGTTCCAGAGTTTAACGGCGAGTACTGGGAAGCTGGACCTCCCTGCTTTCTGGAGCTTGAATCTAGGTATTACCAATATGTGATTTCCTGGGGATGTTAAGGGCTGCCCTTATAGCATTGCTCTGGGTGACTTGGAGTTTGTTAATGTCTCTTTGGCTGGTACCTAGATATAAGGTATTACAGTAATCAATTTTTGCCATAACAAGGGTTCTGGCGATGATGATGCAGTTGGGGGCAGTTAAAACGGTCTGCATGATGTTATAAGCTTTTCAGGTGTAGGCTGATGCAGATACAACGGCACTTGTTTGTCTTGTGAGTGACAGGGCAGAGTCAAGGTATATACCTAATGTGTTTGTATCCCTGGAGACGTTAATAGTAGTCCCGTCAATGGTAAAGGATTTGAAGGTAGGGTCCAATTTACTGAGTCTAGAGGGAGGAGTAGCTTGGTTTTCTCATTGTTTAAACACAATCTATGATGTGCCACCCAGGCCTGGATGACAGAGTAAACATCATTAAGTGCTTTGAAGTCAATAGCATGGTTGTCCGTGATAGGGATGAGTATCTGGGTGTCATCCGCATAACTGGTGTACGTGACACCCAGATAGTCAAGCATATCAAAAAGGGGCTTCGTAAATAGATTGTAAAGTGTTGGAGAGACATAAGACTGGAGATGGATCGGCAGACGCGGTCGGTGAAAAGACCTGAATAGTTCTGTTTTCTAAAAATGATCTGATCCAGGATGTGGCTTTGTCTGAGAAGTGGGCAGCAGTTTTGAGATGTTGGCACAACATTTGGTGATTGACCAAATCAAAAGCTGCCGAAAGATCAAGCAGTAGAAGTAGGGCCAATTTGCCTTTATCTTTTAAATCCTCAATTTGTATTTTTAAGTCAATAAGGGCAGTTTCTGTTCCGTGTCTAGGACAGAAGCCTGATTGCCGCCGGCCAAGAAGTTTGTTTGATTCAAGTTAAGCCTTAATTTGTAAATAGGCTGCCCTGTTCAGAATTTTTAGGAGGAAGGATACCGTGGTAATAGGTCTATAATTGGCCGGTTTACTAGAATCGAGAGTATGTTTTTTAATTAAGGGGATAACTGGGGAATCCTTGAGGTTGTCTGGTACAATCCCAGATTTAAAGTAAGCGTTTATGAAGGTGGTGATAAAGGGAACACGTTTGTGTGCTGCATCTTTAATAGTAGGTGCTGGACAAGAGTCACCTTGACAATTGGGGGGTTTGGGATTTTGAATGATATTCTCTACTTCGCATGTAGAGAGTGGTGAGAAGCTGAATGGTTTGGCAGGATATGTTGAGGTTGTGGTAATAAATGCTAAATTTAGTGCAGGATCTGGGGTGATACTGCATTTTTTTTAAATTGATTTTTGTTTGTAGAGATGACTTTATCAAGGAGAGCTTTCTGGATGTTAGTGCACCAGGAGAAATCTGTGTTTCACTGGTCTATAGTGGAGCTATGGGCAACTCGAGTTCTTTACGAATCTTAAAGAGCTCTTTAGTATTATATTAGGCAAACAGAATACGGTTGTTGTAAGCATCTTTTTTGGCAAGGAATTTAGCTTCTTTGAAGATGGGTGAAGCAATAATTAGGGAACTTTTATTGACGTCAGAACAAGTGACAATGAAACGAAAATGAAAAGTGCACTATAAAGAAAAGAAAAATGTCCGAAGGCTAGAGAGGGATGGGGCCCCCGACGGGTCCACAAGGACCTGAAGGGACGGGGGGTGAGGATGCTACTGCTCAGCGCAGAATCCTGAGGGTAGCGGCGAAACGGAACACCTGTAAGTTAACTCCTGACTTTATGTATGTTAAATGGGTTGGTGAGGGGGGTAGCTCGAGGCCAAGGTGTTTGTTTTGGAAGCAGACTATGCAGTGCAACATAGGTTTGAATCCCGATCCCGCACTTAGAAACCAATTTCTGGTATTAAGTGCGTTATAAAAGAACAATTATAATTATAATTATGATAATTAGAGAGGGCAGGCCAGTTGTTTCTGGAGGGTTCCTTCATAGGATATGAAGCCTTGTTTGATGTTGTAGGGAAGTACTCAATGTTCATTTTTTTTAATGTCCGGTTAAGAGGATTGCTCACTGACGGGAGGTGGGAAGGTAAATTGACTAGCAACTTGACTCAATTAAAGGGGATCTTAGCTTCTGCAGAGAGTCAGAGAGGAATCCTCTTGTGCTTTTATAGGGCTATGGTAGGAAATAGACAGGACTTCAAGCAAAGATGGGAGGACGATGTGGGGAGGGAAATCGAGAGGAGACATGGACCAAGCTATTTAGGATTGCCTTCCATGGGAATCTGTTTAAGTCCACTATAGAGCCCAACTTTAAGGTCCTGCACGGATGGCATAGAGACCCAGTCAGGATCTCTAAGATGTTTCGGGGCTCCTCCCTGTTCTGTCCCTGGGCCTGTGGTCAGCGGACCTCTTGGTTCCATGTGTGGTGGGATTGCCCTTTGATCCAGATCTTTTGGTCACACGTCACGGGGGTCCTTCTAGACCCATTCCCCCTCCAGAATTTATTAGTAGTACCCCCAGTGGACATTGAGGAGGCAAGGTTTCCAAGATTAAGGGAAGCAATGTTAAGAGTGGGTAGGACTGTGTTGGCGCAAAAGTGGAAGTCTCCAGGGGCTCCAGATAGGGCAGTCTGGGAACAGAAACTAAGAGACATATACACGATAGAGAAGCTAACGGCTATCGTAAATGACCAAGTGGGAACGTTTCAGGAGGAGTGAGGTCCATTGATTAGCAAATGAGAATTGGGTTAAAAAGGGTGGAGGGCGATACGGTGGAAGGGGAAAGGGAGTGGAGCCATGGAGGGATGGTCAGGGAGGGGTCCAAACACCTGAAGCAGAGAGCTATCTACATTATGGTTACAGGCCTAAATATGTAGAGATAGTTCACACCTGGTCAACTTGATAGAGATGGTTATATTGTTTTTATATGTAAGTGTCTGTTATTTCTGCTATTTAAAGAAGCACGCATTTCCTGAGTTTTTGTGGGCGCAGGGGATGAGGGCGGCTTTCAGTTGTTATTGATGTTGTTTTGATACAAATTATATGTGTTGTAACTGAAAATTGACTGACAAAATAAAAATGTAAGTTAAAATAATTACAAAAATGTAAATTTGATAGTTTTTACATTGTCTACAACATGGAACCTACCCACATGCCATATTTTAGGTTGGTAGCATGTTGGGATGCTGAACATATCATTGCAGACCGCTTAAAAAAAATGCATAAATACTTTGTTTTTTAAATGTATATTGTCTACACCATGTAACCTGCCCACATGCCAGATTTCATGTTTGTAGCATGTTGGAAAGTGTGATGAACATTTCAAACAGACACACAAACATATCCACAGATTTCCCTTTTATATGTATCAGTGAAAAAACATTTCTAAAGGGTCGTTATGGTTACAAGTAAAATTGGAAAACCCCAGAAATATGCCAGTTATAATAAACTAAGCTTGCCTAATTTGCGCTACCACTGTGCCCTGCTAAGACTACCACCCAGGACATAGCACAGGGCAGCCCTTTTACCCTTTTTACTTTTGTTTGTAAAACTCACTCACTGGCTACTTTCAAAAGGTCACACATCCATCCATCAATTACATCCAAAAACTCATGTAACCTCACTTCAACACTTCAGATGTACATTTCAATTCTGGGAGTATGTGTCTCCTGTGAGTCACAGCCTCCTGCATCAAAAACTATGGTGAAACTAACATTTCTATTTGCAGATTCAACAATATCTACATCTAACAAACCATAGTACAGGTATGCTTATATTTTAAAGGTATTTGTTTCAAACAGCTCTATAAGTATATATACTAGGTTGCTGCCACTAACCCTGTAATAAGTATCTTAATAAGCATATTAAAGGTACCACCTCAAGTTACGTAAACAACTCAAGATCTTTAACTTCTCCTCCTCCTTTCTTCTCCCCCTCTCGTGTTTACCATTCCCTCTGTCGCTGAGATTGGCGGCCTGGTCCCTCAGGAGACCAATAGGATCCTGGCCTTCTGCCTAATCGCCACCAGCACCCTCTCCCCGCCCCTGTCGGCTGGTTTGCCTCCACCCTGCACTTACCTTTGGGGTGGTCGCCTGGGACATCTCGGCCGATGCTTGCCGCCCCAACGGGCACCTTTAGCGCTTACTCCCCTGGGGGACCTTAATAGCACGTACCCCCTTTTATCCTTTTTCTTTTCACTACACTTGCACGTTCCGAATGTCACAAGGCTTAGTGGGACCACGGTTCGTTTATATTTATTCATTGTAATTTTCAATGTTTATTTGCTCCCTTCTCTTGTGCTTTGTGGCGCTTTTGAAACACTGTCGATATCTGCACCTCGTCACATCAAGTGGCAGTTACTTACATGCACTGCCAACATATTAAACTTCCACACACCAAATGCCACTTAACAGTGTTATACAAATCCTTTGCAACTGCATTTCTAGTGCTGCTGTAAATGCACACATGCATTTTTTAACATTCAACAAAATGCTCCTAAAAAAAAACATTTTTAAACAAACATCATTTGCATTTGTCCTTATGTCCTTAGGTAAAAAGGTTATACTTTCCAACCGTTATAAGCACATCCCTCTCCACCTGCTCACACATGTGTATACTTCCAAAGTACTAATAAGCAGCACTTCTCCTTACATACAAAATACTGCTGTTTTCCAACCACCACTACAAGACACCATACACTGCTGAAACTACAAACTGCCATTGCATTAACACTTCAGTTTCCCTATTCTTTAAAAACACGGCAAGACATTACAAATACATTGCACCACAAACACAGCACTTTTCTTATTAAGGGCACCAGCACAAAACTTGCCCTACTGCAAAACCATACATTGTTCATGCATTTGTACATGAAGCCAAACTGTGTTGTACAGCTACGACCATTACATGTCAGCAGTAGAAGAAACTTTCCTGTGCTGCAAAAATAACCTAGATATGCATCTTTTTTACTTTTTCCCAGCTCCTACAAAGCATAGTCCAATTGTTCTAATAACATGTGTTACTTCACCCATAGCACAACTTTATTCACTCTCCTCCTACCTTAATATATAACAACCTCTCTTAGTGAAACTACTTCACCATTACCAACTATAACAACTAACTTTCTTTTACAATTACAGGAAAAAAGAAGATTGATAAAGACAGCTACCGAAGAAAGAACAATCTTCACATCCTACAAAGTAAGCACATTAATATATCATGAATATCTCTCTAGTTGTAACAATGTACTTTCACTATATATTAGTATACAGTATTTATTCCACAATATTGTATTTCACTCTCACTGATTCTATTGCAGCGTTCACATTCTTTCTATTCCTATGTAAACATTGCTCTGTATTCAATACACCACCAGTTCCTTACTGCCCAACAACACATCCATCTCTCATCAGCTTCTACACCACAGTTTCATTTCCCTAATCTTCCATGGCCCTATCCATGTGACGTCCTTAATCCCAACCCAACAACTTACGCACTCATTGCATTCCAAATCATTAATACACATTAGCACACAAACACACACGTCCTCGCCTCTTTTCAATTACACCCACACAACCTCTTACATATGCACTAAATTACACCATTACATCAACCAGTGTTTTCCTCAACACATCATAATATCCCACCACCACTCCCGTACTCACCAACACCAGTAGTGCTCAACACATTCTACTATCAATAGTTTACTACCCATTCCCCATCACACAAATGTACTTCTTTTATACACCACCTGATTTCAATCACATATTTACCCAAGCCCATCACACCTATGCAGCCTCTTACTCTTGCAACCTTCTCAACGACACCTTTCATCCAACTACAATAGCACAGCACTCTATTCATCTGTACAATTACCCCCACACACCCATGCTAATACATGCATAAACATTCCAAAACTTTCAAACACAAAATTTCATTATTCCCTACAGACCAGAATACCTACTAAAAACCAACTGCGTATAAAACAAAGAAAATACACAGCAGATACAAATAAAAACTAACCGCCTCTAAAACAATTTATAGAAAACATTAAAATAGAACTAGTAACCTCACTCAACGAAACTAAACCTACCACCACTAAAATAAGAAAGGCCCCTCTTGCAAAAATTCAAAGTTAAAAAATATGTACAAACAAAAGTAGACCTACAAATGAACCTAACACTATACCTACAAATGTTACCGTAGCCACAGTAAAACATTCGAAAAAATCGGTTTTACAAAAAGGTTTCAACAATCTTATTTAAAAAAGTACAAGTCACGATCTACCCTTAAAAACTAAAGCAGAAAACGAATCCTCGGAGCACTAATTGACAGCGCATTTCTACTTAAGAAAAGCATTTTTATATTAATTTTAAACAAAATGAAACCACTAACTAAATTAATCAATACATTACAAAAAGTACTTCAAAACATGCACAATGTCAAAACAGATAACATTTCAAACTGCTGTGAAGGTGAATGGATTCACACAAGTAGCACAGAACCATATTTCAATGAAGACGCTTATAAACAAGATAAAAAAATCAATTGCCGTAGTCAATAATAGCAGAGGAAAGGATCAAAGAAATGTCAAGCCACACTGCGCATGCAACACAACCCAGTCTTCAAACTTCAGCCGCATTCGACACCAAGGATTGTGGAAATCAAAACTCCAAAACAGGCTTCTTGGAGATTAAGTGTCGGAACTTCTCATTGGGTTATGTGGCTGCTCTCACATTGGTTCAGGCTGTGCAGCTCTCTCCTCTGTTCTCAAACAAAATCAATCTCTCACTGAGCTCATACTCCAGGACTCTGGAGTGACAGAGCTGTTTGATGGACCAACAGATGCAGGCTACAAAATACCGAAACTGAGGTTGAAGACCTTTTCTCTCACTGGTTCATGCTGTGCAGCTCTCTCCTCTGTTATCAAACTAAATCAATCATACTGAGCTTGAATGAACTGGAGGACTCTGAAGTGACAGAGCTGTGTGAAGGACTAGAGACACAGGCTGTAAAATACAGAAACTGGGGCTGGACAGCTGCTCTCTCACTGGTTCATGCTGTGCAGCTCTCTCCTCTGTTCTCAAACTAAATCAATCTTCCATTGAGCTCGAGGTGAGCTAGAATAAACTGAGGGACCCTGGATTGACAAAGTTGTGTGAAGGACTGAAAGATCACGGCTCCAAAATACATACACTGGGGTTATTGGGCTACTCTTACACTGGTTCATGCTGTGCATCTCTCTCCTCTGTTCTCAAACAAAATCAATCTCTCACGAAGCACAACCCGAGGCGAGCGCTGTTAGGCTGTTCAGCGTACGGGCAGTGTAGGTGTGAGCACACAGTTGGTCTGTATCAGAATTTGCTGGCCCATAGCTTGTCCAAGTGCACAGTGTTTACTTGGGGTAGGTCAAACTTGCTAGTACTCGAACTTGACAAACTCTGGCCTTGGTTATGGATGAACGATCATCTAAGTAATGCCTGCGGTCAGTAACAAATACCGACTGCGTAGCTCAATAAGGAGGGCCTACAAGCATTCTATAAACAGAATTGCAGGAAACACAGTAAACGCAACAACAAAAAAAACAATAAGCGGGGAATATGGAAAATGAATTGCAAACATTAGGTTCAGCAATTGGGGTGATTGAAGCTGTATGGGGAAAAAAGGGGAGAACCCTAATTGGCACAGGACAAAATAACAATTTATCTTAAGCCTTTGAAAGCCTCAACACTGACAAATATTGAGCACATTGTTAATGAGGCCATGATACACGCTGAAGGTATTGAAGCGACTATGTTGTCTGTATTGGATGCTATCAACAATATTTCTCTGCTCATATTATGCCTCAATCTTACGAGTGGTTCTACTGAGAACATGATCAATCCAAATAATGACGCGACTATTGATGACCAGGAAATAGAGATGACAGTAGGACAAATACCACTATCTAATTTACTGAACTGTGATAAATTAGATTGTCAAGATACAGGGGTGGACAGTAGGACAAATGCTACTATCTAATTTACTAAACTTTGATGAATAAGATTGTCAAGATACAGGGGTGGATATTAAACTAAGTATAATATTATGGAATACCAGAGTATTCCACTCATTTGTGTCAAAGGAAGTGGGGTCTGCAATCCTCTTTGGGGCAGATATGTTCCTATTACAAGAAACGTGTTTACTTAATGATTTTGCACTGGATGTATTTTCTGTTATATATAAGCAGGCCTTAAAGAACAATAGGGGCAACCTCTTGGGGGCCTAATGATAGGGGCTAAAAACCACCTGGTTCCAATAAGGAAATGTTAACATCTTTTGGCAGCTATATTGTCATATGGAGAAGAGAAAAATGATAAGGATATTCTCATTATAAATGGATACTATCCTCCTAATAACGCCCACACAACTGAGATCTTAGAAGAACTGGATACATTACTGCACTGTTGGGGATATTCAAACTCTGAGGGCTATTTTTTGGTGGTGGGGCTTTTAAAGAGAAATGTTGAATTGAACTCTAATAGAGTGTGTTTGAATAAACATGCTTCAAGTATCCTACTACCCGCTGTGGAGGATGTGAATGAATTGGATCCATGGTTAACATTTATCAACACAAATTGTCTCAATCAATTGTATGTAAAGGACCATAAGAATCATTTGTTCCACTGTACTTTGTTTAGTGGGAAAAAATCCTCCTTGATCGTTTATATATTTTCGTCTAACTCATTGTTGGATGCTATAGGCCCAATGAGTCTTTTGCCTACTGTAATTAGTGATCACGTCGTACAGAAATCTGAACTTACCTGGCAAAGTAAAAATAAAGAAAAAGAGGTCATGATGGGGTCCCTTGGATTAAACAGGGTGGGAAATACTATGTACTGGTCTATCAATAATATACATAGATTTGTGTGTTTTTCTTTAATGAAATTGCGCTAACATATGTAAAAAACGGTTGTATAAACCCTCAAAAATTCAAGGAAATCTCTAGGGCTGCTAAGCAATATACATATGATCGATCCAGGAGTTATAATGGAAATATTATGTACAAAAGAAAGACTTATGATATTGTCATTGCTAAGGAAAAAAGAGACATTATAAGGAATTAAAAGTGAAGAATAAAATCAGTAATAAATGTCAAGAGACGAGGATACTTAAACACCTAAAAACTGGCTACAAGAACTTTGTCCGAAGACACAAAGCCTCTGAACTCTCCATAAAATGGGTAATGCTCAGGAACATGCTGAATCGTTGTGATGGACGTAAATGTTGCAATGCGTATAATAAGGAAAATTGTGGGTTGGTTAGAGAGATTAATATAGTAAATTAACTGGACTGGATTAAATACGTTAAACAAATGTATTACAGTAACAGCTACTCTACCAACAAAGCCTTGAAAAGCAGGGATAGAAAAAAGAGCCTGAAATGTATTTTGATAGGGATGATATAGAGATTTTTATAAAAACAATTAAACCTTTGCGTTCTCCGGGTCCAGACAGAATACCTAATTTAATTTATAAAAGAAATCCTGGATTCTGGGCTAAAATCTTTGCCTAGCTATTTTGTAAAATGTAATGTATACAGCCCAGCTGGAAGGCTACAGTTTTAATACCATTATTTAAGAAAGAAAGGGGCAAGAGATGACCCGTACAACGACCCGTACAACTATAGATTGTTAACCATGATGGATGCCTGTTCGAAAATATTTGCTCAAATCCTCCTACGGGAGGTAAATGTTTGGATTAAGATTAAAAATATATCTAAACAACAAAGAGGCATGAGCACTTTACATAACGCCTGGACACTATTGTACTTGATAAGGGACAATGTGAAAAAGGATGGCTCACTGTTTATATGTAAGGATGGCTCACTGTTCATATGTTTTATCGATTCTAAAGGTGCCTTTGACATGGTAGATCGACAATTATCGTGGAATAAACTGGCCAAATGGGACTTAAGCCGAGTGCTGATATATTTCATACACAAGTTTTACACAGATACACAGGCCCAAATAAGAATACATCAAGATGGGTATTTAAGTGAAAAAATTACGACTAATGTGGGCTTAAAATAGGCATGTCCACTTGCACCTACTCTGTATAATCTGTGTGTCTATCAGACATGCGAGAGACAATAAGTGATTTTAGAAATGTTCCCCCGAAGTTAGGCAATGATCATCTAGCCTTGTTCGCATATGCAGATGATACAATGTTGCTGGATAAAACTTAGATAGGATTGGAAAGATCCATCCTCAAATTAGCACAATATTCGAAGGATAACAAACTGGTGATAAATTACCAAAAACAAAGTTTATGATAATAGGGTCTAAGACGAAACGAAAGACTAAATGTATGTGGCTAGTGGACAACAGATTTGAGATTGTCCACAACTATGTCTATTTAGGTATTTGTATCTCTGAAAGTTAGAATATATCGTTACATGAGAAATGTGTATGTCAGAAAATTGAAAAAAGGTTCCTAGCAGTACTCAATTTTGTGAGAACTAAAGGTGGCTATTCAATTGAAGGTCTAGTTAAACTATATACAACCTGCCTAATTCCTTGCTTCAGGTATGGGCTAGAGATATTTAAGGTCAGGAAACAATAGGGTTAAAAGAAATGGAATGCAAGATTTGGAGAAGAGCGCTTGGTTTTCCTAGGAATACCCCTGTGGAAGTTTTGGATTGTGAAAAATGGATGACCAGGATTGCATATTTGCCAATTCTAAAAAGGTGTTAACCTAGGATAGTCCCAATTATGCTTTTAGAGAATGGAGTAAGTATGGAGTAAATCCTTTCTCGGTGAAATATCCACCCTCCTTCTCGACAATGCTAAAACTAACTCTCAAATTATCATTTTAGGCGACTTTAATTTGGGACTTGGTGACCCCAAAGATCCCATTGCACTAGACCTGGAAAACGCCCTAACTAACTTTGGCTTCACCCTGCACATTCAAGAGCCTACTCATTCTAAAGGCAGGACCCTTGACTGGCTAGCTGGCTCTAATTGCAATATCAATGTCCTTGCCAATACCCCTTGCCTATGGTCCGACCACCCCATCATCACCTTTAATATTGAAGCCACCCCCCGTGTCCCGACTCTGATAGCTCTAGCCTTCCCTACCAGAAATAAAAAGGACATAATCACGGAGAAACTTCTCCCTCTGCTACTCCCATCTCTTAACCGTAGTATGCTCACAGCTATAGACTCTATTGCCCCATCAAACTTAGGAAGGCTAAACCACGGGCACACCTTAACTCCTGGTTCACACCACAGTTAAGAGTGCTCCGCAAAACCAAACGCTGTGCCGATAATCGTTGGAAAAGTCACCCTTCTGATGCGCACAAAGACTGTTTCTTCCTGGCATCGCTCACCTACAAAGCAGCCATTATCGAGGCGAAAAAAGACTCCCTTAATAACCGTATCCTGCAAGCTGACTCCAACTCTAAGGAACTCTTTAAGATCCTAAAAGAGCTTGAAACTCCAGCCAACCCCCCTGACACTTGCATTAAAGATAGTAAATGGTGTGCTAACATTCAGGCAGCCTTACTGAATAAAATTTCCATGCCACAATCTAAAATCAAAACTAAACAAGACAGACTGAAACTGGACAATCGCCCTCCCACCCCTGCTGGGGCCCTCTCTCCTGACTTGCCCAACCTTAAACGGTTTGCCTTCTCACCGCTCACTATTGCTGAGGTGGAAAACATCATCTTGAGGATCAAACCTTTCAACTGCCAGGGTGATCAGTGCCCTGCCCCCATTGTTAAGGAATCTGCCCACGACTTGGCCCCATTTATTACATCCTTCATCAACTCCTCCTTTAAAACAGGAACTGTCCCTGACAACCGTAAGGACGCATGGGTGATCCCACTGCTTAAAAAACCCTCCTTAGACCCAAGCATACCCACCAACTTCAGACCCATAACTACCGTCCTGTTCCTGCTCAAAATCTTAGACCGTGCAGCATACCTGCAGATCCAAGAGCACTTGGAATCCAATAATCTTCTAGGTCTTAGACAATCTGGTTTCCGTCCCAGGCACGGAACAGAGACAGCTCTACTAGACCTAAAAACTCAAATTGAAGTCTTGAAGGACAAGGGCAAACTAGCCATGTTACTTCTACTTGACCTCTCTGCGGCATTCAATCTGGTCAATCACCAAATCCTATGCAGGCATCTCCACTCTGCCACCCACTTCTCTCCGTCAGCCACGGCCTGGATCAAATCCTTTCTGAGTAATAGATCTATGCGGGTCTTTTCTCAATCCGCAGCAGCAGATCCCTCCCCAATTCACTGTGGCGTCCCTCAGGGTTCTTGCGTGTCGCCAACACTCTATAATGTTTTTACAGAACCGCTCTTTGATGTACTTGACTATCTGGGTGTCTCTTATACAAATTATGCCGACGACACCCAGATACTCATTCCCATCACTGGAGACTACTTAGCTGATACCAAGGCCCTGAATGACGTCTACCTGGTCATCCAAGCTTGGATGGCACAACACCAGCTATGCCTCAACGATGACAAGACAGAGCTCCTCATCCTGGGTACTACGCAACGCCTTAGTAAACTTGAGCTGTCCTACCAGTCGTTTATCATTGATGGCAACACCATCCAAGTTTTGAAAGACACTAAAACCTTAGGCTTTTACCTTGACGCCACTTTATCCTTATCTCGACAAACAAACGCAGTCCGATCAGCCTCAGCATACACTTGCAAACTCATTGCAGCCTGCAGGCCATTTCTGACCACCCCGAATAAGGTCATACTGGCCAGAATCCTCATTATGTCCAAAATGGACTATGACAGTGCCGTCTACATAGGAACCAGCCAAGAGAATCTGAACAAATTACAAATTACCCAGAACAACGCTATTAGAGCTGCCCTAAACATCCCGTGAAACCACCACATCTCTGAATCTAGAACCATCTACATTGGCTACCCGTCAAACAGAGAATTTCACTGAAATCTCTAGCCCTCACGCACAAATGCTTGGCCAACAAAGCTCCCTTGTACCTCTGCAGCCGGCTATCCCGCCTCGCGCCTACCCGACCTCAAAGAACCGCCCAGACCCACTGATTATCGATCCCTAGGTTCAAACTTCAAAAAGCTTGAGGCTCAAGCTTCCCTGTCCTCGCCTCCAAGCTTTGGAATGCTCCTTCTCACCATTAGATCTGAAGATTCCTTTAGCGCATTCAAGTCCAAAACAAAAACCTGGCTCTTCAATCAGCCTTGAAACATGTTCGGAACACCACTGTCACACTAGCTTTGGCCCACTCGCTGGCTTACACCTTTGGCTCCATGTCCTTGTAAATTTCTGCTCTAATTTCTGCTCTGTAAATTATGTAGATTGATATATGCACTGACTATTATGTATGTACACTCGTCCTGTGCCTAAAGTACGTATATAAATATGCCCTTTATGTAACTCTTCCTAAGTTGCGCCCTGATGCCTCCGGGCCTGATGGTGCGCGTTACAAATAAAACAAATACAAATACAAAATGTGTTTTTATTTGTTGATGAAATTGGTTTTCACATTGATAAGGAATCTAATGTGAGAGTGATGGAAATCAGATGAAAAAGATGGCTAAAATATGCGATAGGGACAATAATATTAGAGACCTAACTAAATACAAAAAATACGAAAATGATGTGAAGCAAGCTTTGCCAGTTGACATGCCTTGTATTTAAGAAAACATCAATGTATGAAGATAAAAATATTTATTTTGGCAATAAGGTTGGAGCTCCTTCCTACACGTTCTATAACTGGTGCTTGGGAAAGAATTCTATAACCTGCATGTCTCTGTAGACTAAGCCATCAACAGATCGAAACACCAAGACACTTATTGGCAAATTGTGTGGAACTGAAGGAAATATATAAAAAAGGTTATTGTTGCATCTAAATGGGTTCCAGAATTCTGTATTTTGGAACGGGTGGTTTGTTAGGCAGAGAACTGGGTTGATGTTGTTCAAGGAACCTGCTGCTCTCCACGCTCTCTTATAATAAATGACTTACCAGTTCTCTCCACTGGACCCACAGCATCAGTATTGATCTCCACACTGGCGACGATGACTGGAAGGCTGCACATGGGGACGGAAGTGAGCATGGAGGTCCCTCCATGCAGCGTCGTTGGTACCCGAAGGCCCCTCTCCATTGACGCTCCTGAACAGAGGTGAGAAGGGGGGTGTTAAGCCCCCTCCTGTATCGGCGCCCCGAGGAGGGATAGGAAGGAGGCCAAAAGCTGGAAGCAATGCAGCTGGGCCTGGAGCGCATTAGAGGAAAGGACCTCTAAACAAACACTTAAGTGAACAGAGGGTAGCACAGGGGCAATGCGCTGGTCTTGGAAGCAAGACCACGCAGAACAGAGGTTCGAATCCCAGATCCACGCTTAGAAAACAAACTCAGGTATGGTATTAAGCGCATTATAAAAAACAATTAAATAAATGTTGCGAAGTGACTTGCAGGCTTAACTTAGGTTATGTATTAGGTTTATTCAAGACACTTCAGTTACAGTTACATGAAAGTAAATACAGGAGTATGGAGTATAATCAGCACTGGCCCCATCACCCAGGCAGGGGAGCTCTAACTGCCTGCCTCAGTATGGAACCCTCAGATCAGCATTCCATCATTCACCCAACAACATTCCATATGACATCACACACTCACATATGGCAGACTAACACAGACAGTCACTATATAACACATCTCCTTCCTTTACCAGACCCACATACACAGAAGGTCACAACATAACACATCTCCTTCCTTTACCAGATCCACACACATGCACAAAACAGTCACAACATGACACTTTGCTGGACCCGTCTCAAACCACGCATATTCCACACCGAAAACCAAAACACTCACAACGTGACACAACACTACACACCCATTCAAACACCAAATATACTAAGCCTGATGGGTATGACCTACTTAGCCAATACATTCAAATACTGCAGATAAATCTGAGACACTGGCCAGACATCCCAAATCCATCTGCGTACCCGGCAAATGACCACTGACAACCCAATGCAGTATTGATAGGGACTGCCATGCCACACCCCACAATTTGGATGAGACAAAGGCTTTAGCACAACTACATATATGAAAATTTCACTTACGAAGGCGCTACCTCCCTATAACAATCGTGGCATCAATCCGAACGTGGCACTCACCCACACAGATACCTGCCATACTTCATACTGGCAGAGGCACTACCTGTCACACAACACAGCATTCCATGAACCGGAGGCGCTACCTCCCTATAATAGCCTGGTGACAATCACATCAGAAGCGCTACCTCACTCAAAAACCTATTGTGTCACACAAACCGGAGGCGCTACCTCCCTAAAATACCCATTGAGCCACACTCGTCAGAGGCGCTACCTCTCTCAAACGTGACCCACATATCAGAGGCGCTACCTCTCAGTACTACCACGCTGTCACTCACATCAGAGGCGCTACCTCTTGCTAACACTAATCGTGACACATACACATCAGAGGCGCTACCTCTCTCTACAACCACAATGCCACTCATCTCAGAGGCGCTACCTCTCGCTTATATCACTCGTGACACATACACCACAGTCGCTACCGCTCATCACTAACACCATACCATTCACATCAGAAGCACTACCTCTGCAGTAACAGCCTGGCTCAAACCATCTTCATCCCCGTCCTTGCACATCCATTGAACTTCCACTTTAACTGAATCAGGCCAATACATTTTGCATTTCACCATGCAATGGTATGACTGTGGTATAATTAAGTTAATCAACACTTTTGTCCTAGAAGTCCATGTTCATCTTTTGACCCAAAGACAAATAATATGCTCCTAAAAGTCAACCTACACCTGAAAATCCTCAAAAGGTTATGTTAGCCAAAACCTCCTCAAATGCTTTCTGAATGGAGGCACAAACATACTTCAATCACTCACTACTCACTTTTAGCACTTCCTAGTTTAAACTGCATGTTACATTGTATAAAAGAATAACACTACTTTGTGTGTGTTGGAGCTCTGAAGCGGAGCCGTTTTCTGTGTGCTTCTGCTGTTGTACTGCATTTTCTGTTCCCGGCACTGTGAGCAAAGGAGTGAAGCTCTTGCCGGGAACTGCATTTCCCAATCCGCTTCTTGGAGGAGCGGAGTTACAGACCCCCATGTGAGTGGTCACGTGAGCAACCCAAGCCCTCATCCCTGCGCCAGAGTCGCCCGAGTGGCGTGTGTGTTGGAGCTCTGAAGCGGAGCCGTTTTCTGTGTGCTTCTGCTGTTGGACTGCATTTTCTGTTCCCGGCACTGCGAGCAAAGGAGTGAAGCTCTTGCCGGGATGCATTTCCCAATCCGCTTCCTGGAGGAGGCGGAGTTACAGACCCCCATGTGAGTGGTCACGTGAGCAACCCAAGCCCTCATCCCTGCGCCAGAGTCACCCTTGCGGCGATAAACCCGTCGGGGAAAAGGGCGCTGACTGTTGTGCGGCTGTTTTGCGCTGTTCAAACGGAGACTGCGGAGGTGTGCCCTCTTTGATCCCGTCACCGACATAAAAGGTAAATTTTGGGTATTAGTGCCCTCTTGTTCCATCAACACACAGACTTGTTGCCCAACCAAAATGTCTCTAACTCCGCAAATTCGCAAAACCAATGTGTCTTCACCTGCGGTGGCCTCCATCACACCAATGGAGGTTGTCGCAACCAGGTCTAAAAGTAACTTGAAAAAAATTACATCATCCACAACAATAACTCTGACTCTGCGTGCAAAAACACGCCTAAAAACGCAACTTGCAAGCAAAGATATTAGGCAGTTTTGCCCTGTATTAAAAAATTCTACTCTACTAAGTACAATGTCCCCACCCCAACAAGACGTCCTCAATGTAGAAGGTATATCTAAACAAGCTAATGAGGTACACATGGAACTCCCTATACGCCCCTCCATGAGGTGCAATGACGAGCAAATTGAACCAACCCTAAATATACCAAATGCAACATTGGACTCAATTCAAATGGAATCCTTGAAGCAGACTGTTATGTCGAATACTGTAGAGTTGGAAGTATTAGAAAACATGCCAATTTCTGATAATACCATGCTTCAATCCACAAATCAAATCGAACAAAAGAAATATCCAAAACTCAAATTGGATAAAATAACAGAAATACAAGAGGAGGATCTTAATGATTCGAATGAGGAGGTCTTCGTAGATGAAGTTAAACAAATGACGCCTAGAAGTGTGCATACATCTCTCACCAGGTCACCGACGGACTATCACCAACGATGCTCAATTGACTCTGCCATTTCGGAGGCTGCATCCTACATACTTCCAACGCCAAGACACCGTGAATCATCACATGAAAAAGAAAAGGCTCCTGTTAATGCCGGGCTTTTGGAAGTTACTCTTATGGCAGTAAACACAACAATCAAGAGTTTGTTCAAGCTATTTGAAACTCTTGAATGCAAGATTAATCTACAATCCGCCAAGATTAACCATATAACTTTGTGGATCCAATCTCAAGCGATACAAATGGAGAAATGTGGTTGAGTTGAAGAACCATATAATGATCTATCCAAAAGTATTGAAATTGTGACTGTTCCCACTACATATTCTGCCATTCTCCCAACATTTGAACACGTCATTTGTCCAATTGAAGCGGATCCGCAAGTAAGCACACAACAAAATACATCATGGATAAGTGTTGAGAACTCGCCTAAAAAAGTGAAGCAACCAGCAAATGGAGCTCAATATGATCTATTTAACAAACAATCACGGAATAAAGGCCGTGCAAGACATTTTATCACCAAATCGTTCCAATCAATGAAACGAAATAACAAAATAACTAATCGAATACTCCGCGCACAAACAGTGGACCTGACAGATCCTACAAAGTCTAGTGTTGGCCAATCTATTGATGATGACATTTCAGGTCAAAAGGTCCCTGTCACACTTACATCGTCAAACTGTCATATATCACAAATCAATGAGTCTCCATTAAGTCAACTGGTTTCTTCTTTGGAAACAGTAATCCCAAATGAGCCCGCATTAACAATGAATCCAGTGACTCAGGAAAACTATCCAAAGGCTCAATCAATTGATATAACGGAAAAAATAATGCAAGGATTCTTGCCAACAACGGAGATACCACAAATTGAACAACTCAAAGTTGCAGTAGATGCATACATTCTCCAGCGTACATCTGAGATAAAGGACCTGGCCGCAAAAATGTTTTCACAGATCACTGTGGCGAAATGCTCTGTGGACACGGTACAGCATAGTAAAGCGTGTGCTGAAACTCAGTGTGTAAAAGACAGAGAAAACAGAAGACAGTCTACATGTAATGTCTGGAGCATTCCAGAGGTGGCAAACAAAACCCATAGTGATGAGACAAGGCACGATCAGAATGACACAATTAAATCAGTAATTGTCATGATGCCTACCCCCGGAACACCAGGCCAGAACCAGCACCCCCGTAAGCAGGCATCATGCCCTCGGGTAAAAGCCCAGCGGCCCCTTATAGGGGCTCTTTGGACTCAGTCCTGGCGCCTTTGGCGCCAGGCTCATGTTGGACATCAGTCCTGGCGCCATAGGCGCCAGGCTCATAAAGGGAGGTGTTTTGTGCACTTACCTGATGCAGACCATGCTGCACGCTTCAGGCCTCCCTGAGACCTGAAAGGGACTATTTTTTCATAGGGACTATTTTTTCACTCGGGCGTGGCCAGGGAAGGATACATACCTAGTTGGGGAAGGATACATACCTGGGACTTCTTTGGAGGCTATTTAAGCCACGCCCAGACAGCAGCTCATGCTTCGCGTTGTTCTGCTTCCTGCAGCTTAACGCTCACCGTGTCTGCTCCTGCTCCTGGACTCCAGCCACGCCCGCCTCGAACCTGGAAGACCTGCAAGGAAGGAAGAGAAGAGAAAGGTGAAAACCAAGGACTATTTCAAACTTCTTACCTGCATCCGGAATCTTCTCGCCAGCATCCCTGAAGAAAGACTTCCATTTAAAAGCATTGCGTTGCTCGCTGCAGCGCCATGCTTCACTCACCTGTCCTCGAGACATCTCCCGGCTCCATCGCGGCTGTCAGCATCGGACGCCACATCTCTGCACCTAGGGGAGAGAGGAAGAAACAAAAGGTGAGCAGAAGGAACACAGAAGGAAAGCCTGATTAACAGCCATAATACTTTTTTTTTTTAAAATATATTTTTATTTTATATATATAAACCACACAACATTACAACTTAAACATAAATAAACACGTTTAACAACAAACAACACTGCAATCCCCATCCCTCCCCCCTATGAGCCTGTATGGTGTTCGCCTTTGGTATCCGCTGTGGGCGAGGGGGCATCATCACTCTCAGAGTCAATTGAAGCTGACCCCGTTCCAAACAGTTCAGCTATCAACAGTTTCCATGCCGCAAGAGAGCACATTTCCTCGTCTTCCCCTGCGATACTGGCATCTCGCCACACAGCCGTCTCGGCTTCCGCCCATTTTTGGAGATCCCTCCACCAGACCTCCGTTCATGGCTTATGACATTCCTTCCAACCCATGGCAATCCTACGTTTAGCAAGCACATAAGCCAGATCTTTCAATTTATCGACATGTCTAAGTTTACGCGCTCTGGGATATCCCCCCAGTAAGCAGGCCCAGGCTGAATCCACTTTGAGCGTAACACCCTTTCCTGCCAGCTTCTGCGCCACTTCACCCCAATAGCTTGCAATTACTGGGCACGCCCAAAACATGTGTATCATGTCTGCATTCTCCTCGTTGCACTTGGGGCACGCTTGGCGTCCAACACCCCGAAATTTGGATATTCTCAAAGGGGTCAGGTATGCTCTATGCGTTATATAAAGCTGTATTTGCTTAAACCTGGCATTTCTCGATACTTTTTTATGATATCCAAGGGCTCGCTCCCACAACCCATCTGCCATCGGGGCCCCCATCTCCGTTTCCCATTCCAGTCTCAAGTGCTCTAAATCGCTCCCAGCCTTCGTCATCAACATCTCGTACAACCTAGAGACCTCATGCCCGCCCTCCGATGTGTCATATAGTATCTCCACCGAGGCATCCGGTTCATCGGCCAGGGTAGTTTCGGGCCACCTATTCCGGATCTCCTGCACTATCCTGTGATATGTCATATATTGACCCCTGTGCAGTCCCGACCCTGCCTCTAATTCTTCGAACTCCAAGATGGTCCCATCCTGCCAAATATCTCCCATGGTGACCAACCCCACTGACTCCCAGTATATCCGAATGGTTGCCCTGAGCTGCCCGTCTCCCTTCGCCAGTGCGACCAATGGGAACTGCAACACACACGGCAAAGGGTTGCCCATCATCCGGCAGGCCCGTTTCCACATGTTCCGTCCCAAAGCTAGCATACTAGGCCGCTCCCTCATGCATGCATTAGCCACCCAGATCACCTCTCGCAAGTAAAAAGGGGAGCAATCCTTCCCAAACAGCCTGTGTTCAGGGGTCTCTTCATCAGAGAGCCACCTGGACACATATTGTAGCTGCGCTGCCACATAATATGCCTCAAAGTTCGGCAGCTTGATTCCGCCCTTCTCATAGAAGTTCTGCAGCTTCCACAGTGCGACTCTGTTGCGCATGCCATGCCACAGGAATTCTCTGCAAACACTATGTAGCCTCACGAAAAACTTCTTAGGAATCATGTAGGGGATGTTGTTAAAATAATGCAGAAGCCTGGGCAGCACTACCATTTTAAGCATGGCTCCTCGGCCCATCATCGCTAGTGGTAATCTTTCCCAGAACCTCATACATTTCTCGATCTTCCCCACAGCAAGTTCGGTGTTATGCTTGTGCTCTTCCACGGTCGTATGATACACATCAATCCCCAAGTATCTAAAGGATCTCGTCGCCCACGGGATCTGCAACACTGGCAACCTCTCCACTGGAGTCCCCACATAGCCCCCCAGCGGAAATAGAGTGGATTTCTGAGGGTTTACCGCTATACCGGACAACCAGGCATACCTCCCCATCACCTCTAAGACATACTGCAAATTTTCTTCTGGGTATCTTAGGTATACCAGCATATCATCTGCATACAGGGATATGAGGTGACACTCTCCTCTCACATCAATGCCGACCGGGTCATATTGCTGCCGGAGGTAAATCGCTAAGGGTTCTAGGGCCAGGATGTACAACATTGGGGACCAAGGACACCCCTGCCTAGTGCCTCTGCCCAACTGCCATCTCTCTGACACCACTGCGCCCGTACGGACCCTGGCCAGTGGTGCACTGTATAACATCTCGGCCCACCTAACATAACCTGGTCCCATCCCGTACCCTTTCAGAGCCGCTAGCAGCCAAGGCCACCGAACAGAGTCGAACGCCTTAACCGCGTCCAATGCTACTATCGCCATTTCGCCGTCCTCACCACCCCCCCACTCGACCACCCTGTGGAGGCGCCTGTGGTTGTGAGTGATGTTCCTATTAGGGACATAGCCCGTCTGGTCAGGGTGGATCAACTTGCCGATCACTCTACGCATTCTAGTAGCCAGGACAGCTGTCAGGATCTTACTATCTTGGTTCAGCATCGACAGGGGCCTGTAGGAGCCACAATCATGTCCCGGTTTATTTGGCTTGGGGAGCGGTATTATAATCGCCTCCCTAAGTGACTCCGGCAACCGTCCCATCTCGTACGCTTCGTTGAGCATTTCCAACATGGGCGGGAGCACTTCCTCTGCATAAGCTTTATAAAATTCACTGGGGAACCCATCTGCCCCAGGGGCCTTACTAGTGGGCAACTGTCTCACAGTCTCCTTCAGCTCTTCCAGGGTGATCGGAGCATCCAGCTCCTCTCGCTCCTCATCGCTGACCTTGGGCAAGCCTACATCTTCCAGCACTTCGTCTATCTCCTCCTGGCTGCCCCCCTCGCAATCTTCGTATAAGACCTTGTAGTATTCCACGAATGCCCTGTTCACGCCTTCTTGGGTTTCTACCTCCTCCCCCTTTTCATTGGTTACCATTCTGATCGGGGATCGTGGGGTCTCACTCTTGTACAGCCAAGCTAAGAGTCGGCCCGTTTTATCTCCCCCCGCATGCAGTCTCTCAATATACTTTCTATAGTTCAGATTACAGAGCCTGTCCCAATGTTCCGCACACTCTTGCTGCAATTTGGAGACCGCCTCCGCATCTGTCCCACCACCTTTCAACTCCTCCTCCAGCGCTGTCTCAGCTCTATGCAAATCCGCCAGGACTCCCCCCATCAATCCCTTAGACTTCGCAATGGCGATCCCCCGCATTACGACCTTAAAGGCCTCCCATAAGGTGCCAGCCGACTTAACGCTCCCTTTATTCACCTCAAAATAAGCAGTTATCTCTTCCCTAATATCCTCTCTGAAGGCGGGGTCTTTGAGCGCCTCCGCCCTTAGGCGCCATGTTGGAATACGCGCTCGTGGGGAATACAGTTGCCATCGCATGACCAGGGGCGAGTGGTCAGAACAGCCATAATACTTACCGGCTTTTCTTCCACATTTCGGGTCGGCGCCGCCCCGTTGGCAGGTACCGTACCCCGGCCTCTATGGGGAAAGGACAAGAGACATTTCTGGGGAATGATAAGGACATTTAGAGGGATCGCCCTCATCACTACTCACCTCGGCAGTTTAACCCCTCGACGCATCACCTTCATTCTGCACCTGAAATAAAGGACAGATCACAGGTTAGAAAGACAACATAAAGGGGGCTCACTTGAACTTTGAACTTTCATACTTACGGCGCATCGCTCAGGAAAGTCAAGTGGATTTTTCCAGTGCCATTCTGAAAACCAGTGAAGTAACTGGACGAACGCGCGCCCCTGCACCAGAAGCAGGATGGAGAGTTCATCCTTCCAAACCATAAGGTGAGCTTAAACCGGGGTTTGGAGGAAGTTAGAGAGGAACGAAGGGGGAAAGGGGGGCGCTAGCACACTATTCTGCAGACTGTTAATCCCCTTTCTCATCTGCAAAAGGATATTCCTTCGGGCCATGCAAGCACGATTTGGAGGTCCTGTCCAATCGGTGTTCCGGGTCCTGCGCATCACGCTAGAAGAGGCCACAGCAATCCAGACTAGACCAGCGCCCCCGTGGGAACCAGGTGAGCGTTACAGTAATCGAATCTTATCTGGATACTCGTTTAGGATCGTTCCTCCCACCAAGATGCTTATTAGCGAAAACCGAATAAAGTAACGTTTGTTGACAAACAAAGATTTGCCAGTGAGTTTGACCTTTGTCAAAAGACTAAACAAGTGACCAATGAATCGAACAGTAAACCATTTTCCAAAACTCAAGAACCTATAACAAAACAACAAAAACAGGCCCTAAAAAGGAAACAAAAATTTGCAAACCATCATACGTTAATTTTAAAATGTCATGCGGCTCCTTACTCTCAATATGATCTGTCTCGCACAAGTGTACTCAACATCTTTAGTGATGTGCCAGAACTAGGAGACCTCACCTCAATTGATATTAGCCAAGTGGAATTTATTTGTGATACTAATTTTGGGATTGTGCGTTTATGGATGAAATCCGGGTTAGTTATGAATTACCTATGGCAGGCACGAATGAAACTCTTTGCAATGGGTTTTCTCCTTGCTCAAGATCCGGAAAGAAACAATAGCGAAACAATCCCGGAGGAACAAGTAATGGCTACTCCAATTACAAGTGTTTGCCAGTGCTTGAAATGCAATGCTGATGATTCTGTATTTCCAAATGCCCGTCTCTCTCAGTCATAACCACCACCGACTCAAGAACAATATGAGCAAAAAGTTGACTCCGCTACACTTGTAAGTTGGAATACAAGGGGTTACTCCCATCTTTTAACTAACCCTAACTCCCTCTTGAATGACGCAGACATCATAGTCCTTCAAGAGACATGGCTAAGTGATGTACCACTATGGGACAACCATGTCATTGTAATTAACCCTGCAATTATAGCTCCAAAAGGTCGCCCGATGGCAGGGCTTCTTGTAGCCGTTAAGATGGGAATTAATATACAGTTACAAGCATGGAAAAACCCCAATAAGTTCATACAGTTGGTAAAAATCTCAATGGAGTCTAAAAGGCTCGCATTAATAAACATCTATAGAAACCCAGCCGCAATTACGGATCTATGTTTTTACAAAGACTTATCCAATATGTTTGATATAATTGCACAATCCAAAGAAATAACTGATGTTATTCTAGCGGGGGATCTTAATATTGATGTTTTCAAATGTGAACGGGGGAAAAGAACACAGGATTACAAAAATTGGAGTTCTCTCATGAAGCTATTTAACATGAGAATGGCTAATGGATCATTACCGGGAGATATTCTGCAACATGACACGTGGCAAAGAGGAACATCGACAAGCATTATAGATTACATATACCTATCAGCGGGGCTTTTTATGTCATCTATTGAATTTAAGATAAGCAATCGAGCAGTGATCATCATATGCTATCTCTATCATGGTCAAGAGGCACACAGGAAAAAAGCATTACATCTCAATGGATGCCGCAAAAATTGGAAATCAATAATGCAAAATCACGATTTAAGTGGACACCGACTAAACTGATAAGCCTAAATGCAAATCTAATATTACAAAATGACTTACGGAATACTCATACATATGTCGAAGCACTTGCCACCTACAAAACTTTTTTTATTCCTTCGGGCCGTTCTCACCCTCATACATATGATCAGTTACTATCTAAAAAAAAAAGGAATATCGTAAAGAGCTGAGATTAGCCAGACATCTTCCCTGGCCTGAAAATGAAGAATTAGGTAAAACTTTAAAAAATCGTTATAGATCCTGGATACGGGCTCATAAAGGACAGTTATTTCAACAGGATGGAGAGACCTTTCTGAAAGCTGCAATAAGTAAGAATTCTGCACAAATATGGCAATTACTCAATCAAAAACTAAACCCAAACATTCAGCCATCACAATTAAATGGAGTAATTGAAAGTGAATGGGTAGCACATTTTTCACAATTGTACACAGATAAAGCCTTCCAGTATGATCCTAAGAGTTATTCAGCAGTGACCTGGAACATTGAATGTTCAGAAGAAATAATTGAGACGCTCATAACCAAATCTTCATCCTCGCGAGCAGCAGGCCCAGATGGCATAACTAATTATATGCTAAAACAACACCCACAACTTTGGGCCAAGATACTGAACAACATATTCCAGCATATATTAAATATACGTAGGATTCCAGACTCATGGCGTAAGTCTATCATTGTGCCAATCTTTAAAAAAGGAGATCGTAGCATACCAGCTAATTACCGCCCGATAGCGCTATTGGATTCCCCAGGCAAAATATTTAATAGATTAGTCTTAACGGCCTTCAATACTTGGACACTTGAAAATAAAATCAGAGATCGTATCAAACAGGCTTTGTTCGCGGATTGGGGATGTCTGTAAACCTAATGATTCTAAATGCCCTAAAAGCTCAAGCACAACAAACAAAAACAGCATTATTTTTCGCATTTATTGATTTAAATGCTGCGTTTGATTCAGTTTCTCGCGTAAAACTTCTTCAAAAATTATTGAAAGCACAGTGCCCACAAGATCTAATCGATATCATAGCCGCTCTTCATTCAGGCACGTCCATTCAAATTCGGTTGTCCTCTACTGGCCTGCTTTCTCAAGCAATCAACACATCAAGAGGCTTGAAACAAGGGTGCATCTTGGCCTCATCACTATTTAACTTTTTCATTCATGATGTTCAAGAAATATTTTACAACTTACTGACTCACCAAAAATGAATGGTCTTATAATACAAGCATTATGGTATGCCGATGACCTTGTGCTAATTTCTAAGACACCGATAGGCCTCCAAAAGTTAATAACTGCACTCTCAATCTACTTTGAAAATAATGAGCTATCAATGAACATAAAGAAATCCCAGATTGTAGCTGACACTCCTGCAAGATCACAAAGAACAAAGTTCGTATGGAGGGTCAAAAATATTACCCTCGATATTGTCTCAAGCTATAAGTATCTGGGTACTCAATTTGAAGCCAATTCAGTGACTATTGACCATCATCGTTCACTACAAAGTAAATTGAATATAGCATTTCCCAGTCTAAATTGATTCTTTATAAATATGGTAAATTTTCGATCAAGCCTGCCCTATATTATTGGCAACAAAAAGTAACTCCTACAATTTTATATGGGATGGAGGCACGAGCTCTAACTGACGTGAAAGATCTAGATAGAATGGAAGCAAAATTTTGGAGAAACATCTTACACCTTCCACAAGCAACCCCAGTATCATACATAAGGTATGAACTCGGTCTTACATCGCTCAAGCAAGATATCATTGGCAGCTGTGTGCGTTTTTTAGGAAATGCTTATTGAACATTGAAAGTGAATCAATTCTAGCTGTACTTGCGGCTTATTTATTTAACTCAAATCATCAATTTATAGTTAAATGGGCCACCTATGTCTATCAAATAATGGCTGTAGCTGAAGTAGATGTAGAAACTCTAACACAGAACCCTAACCGAGCAAAAAAAAAAATCTTCTATCAGGGCTGGTTGGCGAATCGTACTCTTTGTCTTCAATACAAACATGTTAGTAGTTATGTGTTTCCAGATAAAACAATGGGAACTGTTGAAACTTACCTGTTAAAATCACCATCTCCTCAACTTCGCACGGCAATCTTGAGAATGCGTTTTGGCTTGTGGTTGACCCGAGACTTACTGGCTCAACAGAAACAAATAGACAAGTCAGATAACTTTTGTAGGTTTTGTAGGTTCTGCCAAAAGACATCACAAAAAGAAACTTTAGAACACTTAGTAGTGGACTGCCCTGCGCTGTGCCCATTAAGGAACAATGCTTACAAGAAACACATGACTGTGGTTGCTAATGTACAGCAGAATATGAGATGGGCCTATCTGCTAAACTCAACGAATATGAGTCTATTTATTGCTTCTGTTGAGTTTTTGAACAATCTTAGCTTGTATACACCATGCAACACTTGACTCTTTTACAAAATCTGTCCTAGTTACAATTACATGTCAGATGCACTAATATGCTTAAGTTCATGAGGCTTAAGGTAATATTATAATATATTGTAAAAATTATGATGGCATTAATGTATTTAATGTATTTTACTTATTTTTTCATATTTTACTTATATTTCGAAGTATTCTTGTAAAAAATCTCTTTTGATTAAAAACAAGAAATAAAATAAATACAAAAACACTACTTTTCTAAAAGTCTATGGGTGCTCCACACCCTTAACCTGCAAATCCTCTACATGTTATACCTAACGCACACTCATCTCACACAGTACTTCACTTAATAAAAAGGATACAAATTATCTTCGCTTCACTAGCATAATGCAGCTTCGTGATGTCCTATCTTAACTTCTTTGCTGTACTCGAACCAAACCTTCCGATGGACCTTCACAACACTGCCACACGACCATGAGCTCCAAGTCTCCGCTGCTCCTGCCATCCAATTTTATATCTCCTTGCTCTGTGCAGGCCCCTCTCCATTGACGCTCCTGACCAGAGGTGAGAAGGGGGGTGTTAACCCCCCTCCTGTATCGGCGCCCAGAGGAGGGATAGGAAGGAGGCCAAAAGCTGGAAGCAATGCGGCTGGGCCTTGAGCGCATTAGAGGAAATGACCTCTAAACAAACACTTATGTGAACAGAGGGTAGCACAGGGGCAATGCGCTGGTCTTGGAAGCAAGACCACGCAGAACAACAGATGTTCGAATCCCAGATCCACGCGTAGAAACCAACCTCAGGTATGGTATTAAGCGCATTATAAAAAACAATTAAATAAATGTTGCGAAGTGACTTGCAGGCTTAACTTAGGTTATGTATTAGGTTTATTCAAGACACTTCAGTTACAGTTACATGAAAGTAAATACAGGAGTATGGAGTATAATCAGCACTGGCCCCATCACCCAGGCAGGGGAGCTCTAACTGCCTGCCTCAGTATGGAACCCTCAGATCAGCATTCCATCATTCACCCAACAACATTCCATATGACATCACACACTCACATATGGCAGACTAACACAGACAGTCACTATATAACACATCTCCTTCCTTTACCAGACCCACATACACAGAAGGTCACAACATAACACATCTCCTTCCTTTACCAGATCCACACACATGCACAAAACAGTCACAACATGACACTTTGCTGGACCCGTCTCAAACCACGCATATTCCACACCGAAAACCAAAACACTCACAACGTGACAAAACACTACACACCCATTCAAACACCAAATATACTAAGCCTGATGGGTATGACCTACTTAGCCAATACATTCAAATACTGCAGATAAATCTGAGACACTGGCCAGACATCCCAAATCCATCTGCGTACCCGGCAAATGACCACTGACAACCCAATGCAGTATTGATAGGGACTGCCATGCCACACCCCACAATTTGGATGAGACACAGGCTTTAGCATAACTACATATATGAAAATTTCACTTACGAAGGCGCTACCTCCCTATAACAATCGTGGCATCAATCCGAACGTGGCACTCACCCACACAGATACCTGCCATACTTCATACTGGCAGAGGCACTACCTGTCACACAACACAGCATTCCATGAACCGGAGGCGCTACCTCCCTATAATAGCCTGGTGACAATCACATCAGAAGCGCTACCTCACTCAAAAACCTATTGTGTCACACAAACCGGAGGCGCTACCTCCCTAAAATACCCATTGAGCCACACTCGTCAGAGGCGCTACCTCTCTCAAACGTGACCCACATATCAGAGGCGCTACCTCTCAGTACTACCACGCTGTCACTCACATCAGAGGCGCTACCTCTTGCTAACACTAATCGTGACACATACACATCAGAGGCACTACCTCTCTCTACAACCACAATGCCACTCATCTCAGAGGCGCTACCTCTCGCTTATATCACTTGTGACACATACACCACAGTCGCTACCGCTCATCACTAACACCATACCATTCACATCAGAAGCACTACCTCTGCAGTAACAGCCTGGCTCAAACCATCTTCATCCCCGTCCTTGCGCATCCATTGAACTTCCACTTTAACTGAATCAGGCCAATACATTTTGCATTTCACCATGCAATGGTATGACTGTGGTATAATTAAGTTAATCAACACTTTTGTCCTAGAAGTCCATGGTCATCTTTTGATCCAAAGACAAATACTATGCTCCTAAAAGTCAACCTACACCTGAAAATCCTCAAAAGGTTATGTTAGCCGAAACCTCCGCAAATGCTTTCTTAATGGAGGCACAAACATACTTCAATCACTCACTACTCACTTTTAGCACTTCCTAGTTTAAACTGCATGTTACATTGTATAAAAGAATAACACTACTTTGTGTGTGTTGGAGCTCTGAAGCGGAGCCGTTTTCTGTGTGCTTCTGCTGTTGTACTGCATTTTCTGTTCCCGGCACTGTGAGCAAAGGAGTGAAGCTCTTGCCGGGAACTGCATTTCCCAATCCGCTTCTTGGAGGAGTGGAGTTACAGACCCCCATGTGAGTGGTCACGTGAGCAACCCAAGCCCTCATCCCTGCGCCAGAGTCACCCTTGCGGCGATAAACCCGTCGGGGAAAAGGGCGCTGACTGTTGTGCGGCTGTTTTGCGCTGTTCAAACGGGAGACTGCGGAGGTGTGCCCTCTTTGATCCCGTCACCGACATAAAAGGTAAATTTTGGGTATTAGTGCCCTCTTGTTCCATCAACACACAGACTTGTTGCCCAACCAAAATGTCTCTAACTCCGCAAATTCGCAAAACCAATGTGTCTTCACCTGCGGTGGCCTCCATCACACCAATGGAGGTTGTCGCAACCAGGTCTAAAAGTAACTTGAAAAAAATTACATCATCCACAACAATAACTCTGACTCTGCGTGCAAAAACACGCCTAAAAACGCAACTTGCAAGCAAAGATATTAGGCAGTTTTGCCCTGTATTAAAAAATTCTACTCTACTAAGTACAATGTCCCCACCCCAACAAGACGTCCTCAATGTAGAAGGTATATCTAAACAAGCTAATGAGGTACAAATGGAACTCCCTATACGCCCCTCCATGAGGTGCAATGAAGAGCAAATTGAACCAACCCTAAATATACCAAATCCAACATTGGACTCAATTCAAATGGAATCCTTGAAGCAGACTGTTATGTCGAATACTGTAGAGTTGGAAGTTTTAGAAAACATGCCAATTTCTGATAATACCATGCTTCAATCCACAAATCAAATCGAACAAAAGAAATATCCAAAACTCAAATTGGATAAAATAACAGAAATACAAGAGGAGGATCTTAATGATTCGAATGAGGAGGTCTTCGTAGATGAAGTTAAACAAATGACGCCTAGAAGTGTGCATACATCTCTCACCAGGTCACCGACGGACTATCACCAACGATGCTCAATGGACTCTGCCATTTCGGAGGCTGCATCCTACATACTTCCAACGCCAAGACACCGTGAATCATCACATGAAAAAGAAAAGGCTCCTGTTAATGCCGGGCTTTTGGAAGTTACTCTTATGGCAGTAAACACAACAATCAAGAGTTTGTTCAAGCTATTTGAAACTCTTGAATGCAAGATTAATCTACAATCCGCCAAGATTAACCATATAACTTTGTGGATCCAATCTCAAGCGATACAAATGGAGAAATGTGGTCGAGTTGAAGAACCATATAATGATCTATCCAAAAGTATTGAAATTGTGACTGTTCCCACTACATATTCTGCCATTCTCCCAACATTTGAACACGTCATTTGTCCAATTGAAGCGGATCCGCAAGTAAGCACACAACAAAATACATCATGGATAAGTGTTGAGAACTCGCCTAAAAAAGTGAAGCAACCAGCAAATGGAGCTCAATATGATCTATTTAACAAACAATCACGGAATAAAGGCTGTGCAAGACATTTTATCACCAAATCGTTCCAATCAATGAAACGAAATAACAAAATAACTAATCGAATACTCCGCGCACAAACAGTGGACCTGACAGATCCTACAAAGTCTAGTGTTGGCCAATCTATTGATGATGACATTTCAGGTCAAAAGGTCCCTGTCACACTTACATCGTCAAACTGTCATATATCACAAATCAATGAGTCTCCATTAAGTCAACTGGTTTCTTCTTTGGAAACAGTAATCCCAAATGAGCCCGCATTAACAATGAATCCAGTGACTCAGGAAAACTATCCAAAGGCTCAATCAATTGATATAACGGAAAAAATAATGCAAGGATTCTTGCCAACAACGGAGATACCACAAATTGAACAACTCAAAGTTGCAGTAGATGCATACATTCTCCAGCGTACATCTGAGATAAAGTACCTGGCCGCAAAAATGTTTTCACAGATCACTGTGGCGAAATGCTCTGTGGACACGGTACAGCATAGTAAAGCGTTTGCTGAAACTCAGTGTGTAAAAGACAGAGAAAACAGAAGACAGTCTACATGTAATGTCTGGAGCATTCCAGAGGTGGCAAACAAAACCCATAGTGATGAGACAAGGCACGATCAGAATGACACAATTAAATCAGTAATTGTCATGATGCCTACCCCCGGAACACCAGGCCAGACCCAGCACCCCCGGAAGCAGGCATCATGCCCTCGGGTAAAAGCCCAGCGGCCCCTTATAGGGGCTCTTTGGACTCAGTCCTGGCGCCTTTGGCGCCAGGCTCATGTTGGACATCAGTCCTGGCGCCATAGGCGCCAGGCTCATAAAGGGAGGTGTTTTGTGCACTTACCTGATGCAGACCATGCTGCACGCTTCAGGCCTCCCTGAGACCTGAAAGGGACTATTTTTTCATAGGGACTATTTTTTCACTCGGGCGTGGCCAGGGAAGGATACATACCTAGTTGGGGAAGGATACATACCTGGGACTTCTTTGGAGGCTATTTAAGCCACGCCCAGACAGCAGCTCATGCTTCGCGTTGTTCTGCTTCCTGCAGCTTAACGCTCACCGTGTCTGCTCCTGCTCCTGGACTCCAGCCACGCCCGCCTCGAACCTGGAAGACCTGCAAGGAAGGAAGAGAAGAGAAAGGTGAAAACCAAGGACTATTTCAAACTTCTTACCTGCATCCGGAATCTTCTCGCTAGCATCCCTGACGAAAGACTTCCATTTAAAAGCATTGCGTTGCTCGCTGCAGCGCCATGCTTCACTCACCTGTCCTCGAGACATCTCCCGGCTCCATCGCGGCTGTCAGCATCGGATGCCACATCTCTGCACCTAGGGGAGAGAGGAAGAAACAAAAGGTGAGCAGAAGGAACACAGAAGGAAAGCCTGATTAACAGCCATAATACTTACCGGCTTTTCTTCCACATTTCGGGTCGGCACCGCCCCGTTGGCAGGTACCGTACCCCGGCCTCTATGGGGAAAGGACAAGAGACATTTCTGGGAAATGATAAGGACATTTAGAGGGATCGCCCTCATCACTACTCACCTCGGCAGTTTAACCCCTTGACGCATCGCCTTCATTCTGCACCTGAAATAAAGGACAGATCACAGGTTAGAAAGACAACATAAAGGGGGCCTCACTTGAACTTTGAACTTTCATACTTACGGCGCATCGCTCAGGAAAGTCAAGTGGATTTTTCCAGTGCCATTCTGAAAACCAGTGAAGTAACTGGACGAACGCGCGCCCCTGCACCAGAAGCAGGATGGAGAGTTCATCCTTCCAAACCATAAGGTGAGCTTAAACCGGGGTTTGGAGGAAGTTAGAGAGGAACGAAGGGGGAAAGGGGGGCGCTAGCACACTATTCTGCAGACTGTTAATCCCCTTTCTCATCTGCAAAAGGATATTCCTTCGGGCCAGGCAAGCACGATTTGGAGGTCCTGTCCAATCGGTGTTCCGGGTCCTGCGCATCACGCTAGAAGAGGCCACAGCAATCCAGACTAGACCAGCGCCCCCGTGGGAACCAGGTGAGCGTTACAGTAATCGAATCTTATCTGGATACTCGTTTAGGATCGTTCCTCCCACCAAGATGCTTATTAGCGAAAACCGAATAAAGTAACGTTTGTTGACAAACAAAGATTTGCCAGTGAGTTTGACCTTTGTCAAAAGACTAAACAAGTGACCAATGAATCGAACAGTAAACCATTTTCCAAAACTCAAGAACCTATAACAAAACAACAAAAACAGGAACTAAAAAGGAAACAAAAATTTGCAAACCATCATACGTTAATTTTAAAATGTCATGCGGCTCCTTACTCTCAATATGATCTGTCTCGCACAAGTGTACTCAACATCTTTAGTGATGTGCCAGAACTAGGAGACCTCACCTCAATTGATATTAGCCAAGTGGAATTTATTTGTGATACTAATTTTGGGATTGTGCGTTTATGGATGAAATCCGGGTTAGTTATGAATTACCTATGGCAGGCACGAATGAAACTCTTTGCAATGGGTTTTCTCCTTGCTCAAGATCCGGAAAGAAACAATAGCGAAACAATCCCGGAGGAACAAGTAATGGCTACTCCAATTACAAGTGTTTGCCAGTGCTTGAAATGCAATGCTGATGATTCTGTATTTCCTAATGCCCGTCTCTCTCAGTCATAACCACCACCGACTCAAGAACAATATGAGCAAAAAGTTGACTCCGCTACACTTGTAAGTTGGAATACAAGGGGTTACTCCCATCTTTTAACTAACCCTAACTACCTCTTGAATGACGCAGACATCATAGTCCTTCAAGAGACATGGCTAAGTGATGTACCACTATGGGACAACCATGTCATTGTAATTAACCCTGCAATTATAGCTCCAAAAGGTCGCCCGATGGCAGGGCTTCTTGTAGCCGTTAAGATGGGAATTAATATACAGTTACAAGCATGGAAAAACCCCAATAAGTTCATACAGTTGGTAAAAATCTCAATGGAGTCTAAAAGGCTCGCATTAATAAACATCTATAGAAACCCAGCCGCAATTACGGATCTATGTTTTTACAAAGACTTATCCAATATGTTTGATATAATTGCACAATCCAAAGAAATAACTGATGTTATTCTAGCGGGGGATCTTAATATTGATGTTTTCAAATGTGAACGGGGGAAAAGAACACAGGATTACAAAAATTGGAGTTCTCTCATGAAGCTATTTAACATGAGAATGGCTAATGGATCATTACCGGGAGATATTCCGCAACATGACACGTGGCAAAGAGGAACATCGACAAGCATTATAGATTACATATACCTATCAGCGGGGCTTTTTATGTTATCTATTGAATTTGAGATAAGCAATCGAGCAGTGATCATCATATGCTATCTCTATCATGGTCAAGAGGCACACAGGAAAAAAGGATTACATCTCAATGGATGCCGCAAAAATTGGAAATCAATAATGCAAAATCACGATTTAAGTGGACACCGACTAAACTGATAAGCCTAAATGCAAATCTAATATTACAAAATGACTTACGGAATACTCATACATATGTCGAAGCACTTGCCACCTACAAAACTTTTTTTATTCCTTCGGGCCGTTCTCACCCTCATACATATGATCAGTTACTATCTAAAAAAAAAAGGAATATCGTAAAGAGCTGAGATTAGCCAGACATCTTCCCTGGCCTGAAAATGAAGAATTAGGTAAAACTTTAAAAAATCGTTATAGATCCTGGATACGGGCTCATAAAGGACAGTTATTTCAACAGGATGGAGAGACCTTTCTGAAAGCTGCAATAAGTAAGAATTCTGCACAAATATGGCAATTACTCAATCAAAAACTAAACCCAAACATTCAGCCATCACAATTAAATGGAGTAATTAAAATTGAATGGGTAGCACATTTTTCACAATTGTACACAGATAAAGCCTTCCAGTATGATCCTAAGAGTTATTTAGCAGTGACCTGGAACATTGAATGTTCAGAAGAAATAATTGAGACGCTCATAACCAAATCTTCATCCTCGCGAGCAGCAGGCCCAGATGGCATAACTAATTATATGCTAAAACAACACCCACAACTTTGGGCCAAGATACTGAACAACATATTCCAGCATATATTAAATATACGTAGGATTCCAGACTCATGGCGTAAGTCTATCATTGTGCCAATCTTTAAAAAAGGAGACCGTAGCATACCAGCTAATTACCGCCCGATAGCGCTATTGGATTCCCCAGGCAAAATATTTAATAGATTAGTCTTAACGGCCTTCAATACTTGGACACTTGAAAATAAAATCAGAGATCGTATCAAACAGGCTTTGTTCGCGGATTGGGGACGTCTGTAAACCTAATGATTCTAAATGCCCTAAAAGCTCAAGCACAACAAACAAAAACAGCATTATTTTTCGCATTTATTGATTTAAATGCTGCGTTTGATTCAGTTTCTCGCGTAAAACTTCTTCAAAAATTATTGAAAGCACAGTGCCCACAAGATCTAATCGATATCATAGCCGCTCTTCATTCAGGCACGTCCATTCAAATTCGGTTGTCCTCTACTGGCCTGCTTTCTCAAGCAATCAACACATCAAGAGGCTTGAAACAAGGGTGCATCTTGGCCTCATCACTATTTAACTTTTTCATTCATGATGTTCAAGAAATATTTTACAACTTACTGACTCACCAAAAATGAATGGTCTTATAATACAAGCATTATGGTATGCCGATGACCTGGTGCTAATTTCTAAGACACCGATAGGCCTCCAAAAGTTAATAACTGCACTCTCAATCTACTTTGAAAATAATGAGCTATCAATGAACATAAAGAAATCCCAGATTGTAGCTGACACTCCTGCAAGATCACAAAGAACTAAGTTCGTATGGAGGGTCAAAAATATTACCCTCGATATTGTCTCAAGCTATAAGTATCTGGGTACTCAATTTGAAGCCAATTCAGTGACTATTGACCATCATCGTTCACTACAAAGTAAATTGAATATAGCAATTTCCCAGTCTAAATTGATTCTTTATAAATATGGTAAATTTTCGATCAAGCCTGCCCTATATTATTGGCAACAAAAAGTAACTCCTACAATTTTATATGGGATGGAGGCACGAGCTCTAACTGACGTGAAAGATCTAGATAGAATGGAAGCAAAATTTTGGAGAAACATCTTACACCTTCCACAAGCAACCCCAGTATCATACATAAGGTATGAACTCGGTCTTACATCGCTCAAGCAAGATATCATTGGCAGCTGTGTGCGTTTTTTAGGAAATGCTTATTGAACATTGAAAGTGAATCAATTCTAGCTGTACTTGCGGCTTATTTATTTAACTCAAATCATCAATTTATAGTTAAATGGGCCACCTATGTCTATCAAATAATGGCTGTAGCTGAAGTAGATGTAGAAACTCTAACACAGAACCCTAACCGAGCAAAAAAAAAATCTTCTATCAGGACTGGTTGGCGAATCGTACTCTTTGTCTTCAATACAAACATGTTAGTAGTTATGTGTTTCCAGATAAAACAATGGGAACTGTTGAAACTTACCTGTTAAAATCACCATCTCCTCAACTTCGCACGGCAATCTTGAGAATGCGTTTTGGCTTGTGGTTGACCCGAGACTTACTGGCTCAACAGAAACAAATAGACAAGTCAGATAACTTTTGTAGGTTTTGTAGGTTCTGCCAAAAGACATCACAAAAAGAAACTTTAGAACACTTAGTAGTGGACTGCCCTGCGCTGTGCCCATTAAGGAACAATGCTTACAAGAAACACATGACTGTGGTTGCTAATGTACAGCAGAATATGAGATGGGCCTATCTGCTAAACTCAACGAATATGAGTCTATTTATTGCTTCTGTTGAGTTTTTGAACAATCTTAGCTTGTATACACCATGCGACACTTGACTCTTTTACAAAATCTGTCCTAGTTACAATTACATGTCAGATGCACTAATATGCTTAAGTTCATGAGGCTTAAGGTAATGTTATAATATATTGTAAAAATTATGATGGCATTAATGTATTTAATGTATTTTACTTATTTTTTCATATTTTACTTATATTTCGAAGTATTCTTGTAAAAAATCTCTTTTGATTAAAAACAAGAAATAAAATAAATACAAAAACACTACTTTTCTAAAAGTCTATGGGTGCTCCACACCCTTAACCTGCAAATCCTCTACATGTTATACCTAACGCACACTCATCTCACACAGTACTTCACTTAATAAAAAGGATACAAATTATCTTCGCTTCACTAGCATAATGCAGCTTCGTGATGTCCTATCTTAACTTCTTTGCTGTACTCGAACCAAACCTTCCGATGGACCTTCACAACACTGCCACACGACCATGAGCTCCAAGTCTCCGCTGCTCCTGCCATCCAATTTTATATCTCCTTGCTCTGTGCAGGCCCCTCTCCATTGACGCTCCTGACCAGAGGTGAGAAGGGGGGTGTTAACCCCCCTCCTGTATCGGCGCCCAGAGGAGGGATAGGAAGGAGGCCAAAAGCTGGAAGCAATGCGGCTGGGCCTTGAGCGCATTAGAGGAAATGACCTCTAAACAAACACTTATGTGAACAGAGGGTAGCACAGGGGCAATGCGCTGGTCTTGGAAGCAAGACCACGCAGAACAACAGATGTTCGAATCCCAGATCCACGCGTAGAAACCAACCTCAGGTATGGTATTAAGCGCATTATAAAAAACAATTAAATAAATGTTGCGAAGTGACTTGCAGGCTTAACTTAGGTTATGTATTAGGTTTATTCAAGACACTTCAGTTACAGTTACATGAAAGTAAATACAGGAGTATGGAGTATAATCAGCACTGGCCCCATCACCCAGGCAGGGGAGCTCTAACTGCCTGCCTCAGTATGGAACCCTCAGATCAGCATTCCATCATTCACCCAACAACATTCCATATGACATCACACACTCACATATGGCAGACTAACACAGACAGTCACTATATAACACATCTCCTTCCTTTACCAGACCCACATACACAGAAGGTCACAACATAACACATCTCCTTCCTTTACCAGATCCACACACATGCACAAAACAGTCACAACATGACACTTTTCTGGACCCGTCTCAAACCACGCATATTCCACACCGAAAACCAAAACACTCACAACGTGACAAAACACTACACACCCATTCAAACACCAAATATACTAAGCCTGATGGGTATGACCTACTTAGCCAATACATTCAAATACTGCAGATAAATCTGAGACACTGGCCAGACATCCCAAATCCATCTGCGTACCCGGCAAATGACCACTGACAACCCAATGCAGTATTGATAGGGACTGCCATGCCACACCCCACAATTTGGATGAGACACAGGCTTTAGCATAACTACATATATGAAAATTTCACTTACGAAGGCGCTACCTCCCTATAACAATCGTGGCATCAATCCGAACGTGGCACTCACCCACACAGATACCTGCCATACTTCATACTGGCAGAGGCACTACCTGTCACACAACACAGCATTCCATGAACCGGAGGCGCTACCTCCCTATAATAGCCTGGTGACAATCACATCAGAAGCGCTACCTCACTCAAAAACCTATTGTGTCACACAAACCGGAGGCGCTACCTCCCTAAAATACCCATTGAGCCACACTCGTCAGAGGCGCTACCTCTCTCAAACGTGACCCACATATCAGAGGCGCTACCTCTCAGTACTACCACGCTGTCACTCACATCAGAGGCGCTACCTCTTGCTAACACTAATCGTGACACATACACATCAGAGGCGCTACCTCTCTCTACAACCACAATGCCACTCATCTCAGAGGCGCTACCTCTCGCTTATATCACTTGTGACACATACACCACAGTCGCTACCGCTCATCACTAACACCATACCATTCACATCAGAAGCACTACCTCTGCAGTAACAGCCTGGCTCAAACCATCTTCATCCCCGTCCTTGCGCATCCATTGAACTTCCACTTTAACTGAATCAGGCCAATACATTTTGCATTTCACCATGCAATGGTATGACTGTGGTATAATTAAGTTAATCAACACTTTTGTCCTAGAAGTCCATGGTCATCTTTTGATCCAAAGACAAATACTATGCTCCTAAAAGTCAACCTACACCTGAAAATCCTCAAAAGGTTATGTTAGCCGAAACCTCCGCAAATGCTTTCTTAATGGAGGCACAAACATACTTCAATCACTCACTACTCACTTTTAGCACTTCCTAGTTTAAACTGCATGTTACATTGTATAAAAGAATAACACTACTTTGTGTGTGTTGGAGCTCTGAAGCGGAGCCGTTTTCTGTGTGCTTCTGCTGTTGTACTGCATTTTCTGTTCCCGGCACTGTGAGAAAAGGAGTGAAGCTCTTGCCGGGAACTGCATTTCCCAATCCGCTTCTTGGAGGAGCGGAGTTACAGACCCCCATGTGAGTGGTCACGTGAGCAACCCAAGCCCTCATCCCTGCGCCAGAGTCACCCTTGCGGCGATAAACCCGTCGGGGAAAAGGGCGCTGACTGTTGTGCGGCTGTTTTGCGCTGTTCAAACGGGAGACTGCGGAGGTGTGCCCTCTTTGATCCCGTCACCGACATAAAAGGTAAATTTTGGGTATTAGTGCCCTCTTGTTCCATCAACACACAGACTTGTTGCCCGACCAAAATGTCTCTAACTCCGCAAATTCGCAAAACCAATGTGTCTTCACCTGCGGTGGCCTCCATCACACCAATGGAGGTTGTCGCAACCAGGTCTAAAAGTAACTTGAAAAAAATTACATCATCCACAACAATAACTCTGACTCTGCGTGCAAAAACACGCCTAAAAACGCAACTTGCAAGCAAAGATATTAGGCAGTTTTGCCCTGTATTAAAAAATTCTACTCTACTAAGTACAATGTCCCCACCCCAACAAGACGTCCTCAATGTAGAAGGTATATCTAAACAAGCTAATGAGGTACAAATGGAACTCCCTATACGCCCCTCCATGAGGTGCAATGAAGAGCAAATTGAACCAACCCTAAATATACCAAATCCAACATTGGACTCAATTCAAATGGAATCCTTGAAGCAGACTGTTATGTCGAATACTGTAGAGTTGGAAGTTTTAGAAAACATGCCAATTTCTGATAATACCATGCTTCAATCCACAAATCAAATCGAACAAAAGAAATATCCAAAACTCAAATTGGATAAAATAACAGAAATACAAGAGGAGGATCTTAATGATTCGAATGAGGAGGTCTTCGTAGATGAAGTTAAACAAATGACGCCTAGAAGTGGGCATACATCTCTCACCAGGTCACCGACGGACTATCACCAACGATGCTCAATGGACTCTGCCATTTCGGAGGCTGCATCCTACATACTTCCAACGCCAAGACACCGTGAATCATCACATGAAAAAGAAAAGGCTCCTGTTAATGCCGGGCTTTTGGAAGTTACTCTTATGGCAGTAAACACAACAATCAAGAGTTTGTTCAAGCTATTTGAAACTCTTGAATGCAAGATTAATCTACAATCCGCCAAGATTAACCATATAACTTTGTGGATCCAATCTCAAGCGATACAAATGGAGAAATGTGGTCGAGTTGAAGAACCATATAATGATCTATCCAAAAGTATTGAAATTGTGACTGTTCCCACTACATATTCTGCCATTCTCCCAACATTTGAACACGTCATTTGTCCAATTGAAGCGGATCCGCAAGTAAGCACACAACAAAATACATCATGGATAAGTGTTGAGAACTCGCCTAAAAAAGTGAAGCAACCAGCAAATGGAGCTCAATATGATCTATTTAACAAACAATCACGGAATAAAGGCCGTGCAAGACATTTTATCACCAAATCGTTCCAATCAATGAAACGAAATAACAAAATAACTAATCGAATACTCCGCGCACAAACAGTGGACCTGACAGATCCTACAAAGTCTAGTGTTGGCCAATCTATTGATGATGACATTTCTGGTCAAAAGGTCCCTGTCACACTTACATCGTCAAACTGTCATATATCACAAATCAATGAGTCTCCATTAAGTCAACTGGTTTCTTCTTTGGAAACAGTAATCCCAAATGAGCCCGCATTAACAATGAATCCAGTGACTCAGGAAAACTATCCAAAGGCTCAATCAATTGATATAACGGAAAAAATAATGCAAGGATTCTTGCCAACAACGGAGATACCACAAATTGAACAACTCAAAGTTGCAGTAGATGCATACATTCTCCAGCGTACATCTGAGATAAAGGACCTGGCCGCAAAAATGTTTTCACAGATCACTGTGGCGAAATGCTCTGTGGACACGGTACAGCATAGTAAAGCGTTTGCTGAAACTCAGTGTGTAAAAGACAGAGAAAACAGAAGACAGTCTACATGTAATGTCTGGAGCATTCCAGAGGTGGCAAACAAAACCCATAGTGATGAGACAAGGCACGATCAGAATGACACAATTAAATCAGTAATTGTCATGATGCCTACCCCCGGAACACCAGGCCAGACCCAGCACCCCCGGAAGCAGGCATCATGCCCTCGGGTAAAAGCCCAGCGGCCCCTTATAGGGGCTCTTTGGACTCAGTCCTGGCGCCTTTGGCGCCAGGCTCATGTTGGACATCAGTCCTGGCGCCATAGGCGCCAGGCTCATAAAGGGAGGTGTTTTGTGCACTTACCTGATGCAGACCATGCTGCACGCTTCAGGCCTCCCTGAGACCTGAAAGGGACTATTTTTTCATAGGGACTATTTTTTCACTCGGGCGTGGCCAGGGAAGGATACATACCTAGTTGGGGAAGGATACATACCTGGGACTTCTTTGGAGGCTATTTAAGCCACGCCCAGACAGCAGCTCATGCTTCGCGTTGTTCTGCTTCCTGCAGCTTAACGCTCACCGTGTCTGCTCCTGCTCCTGGACTCCAGCCACGCCCGCCTCGAACCTGGAAGACCTGCAAGGAAGGAAGAGAAGAGAAAGGTGAAAACCAAGGACCATTTCAAACTTCTTACCTGCATCCGGAATCTTCTCGCCAGCATCCCTGAAGAAAGACTTCCATTTAAAAGCATTGCGTTGCTCGCTGCAGCGCCATGCTTCACTCACCTGTCCTCGAGACATCTCCCGGCTCCATCGTGGCTGTCAGCATCGGACGCCACATCTCTGCACCTAGGGGAGAGAGGAAGAAACAAAAGGTGAGCAGAAGGAACACAGAAGGAAAGCCTGATTAACAGCCATAATACTTACCGGCTTTTCTTCCACATTTCGGGTCGGCACCGCCCCGTTGGCAGGTACCGTACCCCGGCCTCTATGGGGAAAGGACAAGAGACATTCCTGGGGAATGATAAGGACATTTAGAGGGATCGCCCTCATCACTACTCACCTCGGCAGTTTAACCCCTTGACGCATCGCCTTCATTCTGCACCTGAAATAAAGGACAGATCACAGGTTAGAAAGACAACATAAAGGGGGCCTCACTTGAACTTTGAACTTTCATACTTACGGCGCATTGCTCAGGAAAGTCAAGTGGATTTTTCCAGTGCCATTCTGAAAACCAGTGAAGTAACTGGACGAACACGCGCCCCTGCACCAGAAGCAGGATGGAGAGTTCATCCTTCCAAACCATAAGGTGAGCTTAAACCGGGGTTTGGAGGAAGTTAGAGAGGAACGAAGGGGGAAAGGGGGGCGCTAGCACACTATTCTGCAGACTGTTAATCCCCTTTCTCATCTGCAAAAGGATATTCCTTCGGGCCAGGCAAGCACGATTTGGAGGTCCTGTCCAATCGGTGTTCCGGGTCCTGCGCATCACGCTAGAAGAGGCCACAGCAATCCAGACTAGACCAGCGCCCCCGTGGGAACCAGGTGAGCGTTACAGTAATCGAATCTTATCTGGATACTCGTTTAGGATCGTTCCTCCCACCAAGATGCTTATTAGCGAAAACCGAATAAAGTAACGTTTGTTGACAAACAAAGATTTGCCAGTGAGTTTGACCTTTGTCAAAAGACTAAACAAGTGACCAATGAATCGAACAGTAAACCATTTTCCAAAACTCAAGAACCTATAACAAAACAACAAAAACAGGCCCTAAAAAGGAAACAAAATTTGCAAACCATCATACGTTAATTTTAAAATGTCATGCGGCTCCTTACTCTCAATATGATCTGTCTCGCACAAGTGTACTCAACATCTTTAGTGATGTGCCAGAACTAGGAGACCTCACCTCAATTGATATTAGCCAAGTGGAATTTATTTGTGATACTAATTTTGGGATTGTGCGTTTATGGATGAAATCCGGGTTAGTTATGAATTACCTATGGCAGGCACGAATGAAACTCTTTGCAATGGGTTTTCTCCTTGCTCAAGATCCGGAAAGAAACAATAGCGAAACAATCCCAGAGGAACAAGTAATGGCTACTCCAATTACAAGTGTTTGCCAGTGCTTGAAATGCAATGCTGATGATTCTGTATTTCCTAATGCCCGTCTCTCTCAGTCATAACCACCACCGACTCAAGAACAATATGAGCAAAAAGTTGACTCCGCTACACTTGTAAGTTGGAATACAAGGGGTTACTCCCATCTTTTAACTAACCCTAACTCCCTCTTGAATGACGCAGACATCATAGTCCTTCAAGAGACATGGCTAAGTGATGTACCACTATGGGACAACCATGTCATTGAAATTAACCCTGCAATTATAGCTCCAAAAGGTCGCCCGATGGCAGGGCTTCTTGTAGCCGTTAAGATGGGAATTAATATACAGTTACAAGCATGGAAAAACCCCAATAAGTTCATACAGTTGGTAAAAATCTCAATGGAGTCTAAAAGGCTCGCATTAATAAACATCTATAGAAACCCAGCCGCAATTACGGATCTATGTTTTTACAAAGACTTATCCAATATGTTTGATATAATTGCACAATCCAAAGAAATAACTGATGTTATTCTAGCGGGGGATCTTAATATTGATGTTTTCAAATGTGAACGGGGGAAAAGAACACAGGATTACAAAAATTGGAGTTCTCTCATGAAGCTATTTAACATGAGAATGGCTAATGGATCATTACCGGGAGATATTCCGCAACATGACACGTGGCAAAGAGGAACATCGACAAGCATTATAGATTACATATACCTATCAGCGGGGCTTTTTATGTCATCTATTGAATTTAAGATAAGCAATCGAGCAGTGATCATCATATGCTATCTCTATCATGGTCAAGAGGCACACAGGAAAAAAGGATTACATCTCAATGGATGCCGCAAAAATTGGAAATCAATAATGCAAAATCACGATTTAAGTGGACACCGACTAAACTGATAAGCCTAAATGCAAATCTAATATTACAAAATGACTTACGGAATACTCATACATATGTCAAAGCACTTGCCACCTACAAAACTTTTTTTATTCCTTCGGGCCGTTCTCACCCTCATACATATGATCAGTTACTATCTAAAAAAAAAAAGGAATATCGTAAAGAGCTGGGATTAGCCAGACATCTTCCCTGGCCTGAAAATGAAGAATTAGGTAAAACTTTAAAAAATCGTTATAGATCCTGGATACGGGCTCATAAAGGACAGTTATTTCAACAGGATGGAGAGACCTTTCTGAAAGCTGCAATAAGTAAGAATTCTGCACAAATATGGCAATTACTCAATCAAAAACTAAACCCAAACATTCAGCAATCACAATTAAATGGAGTAATTGAAAGTGAATGGGTAGCACATTTTTCACAATTGTACACAGATAAAGCCTTCCAGTATGATCCTAAGAGTTATTCAGCAGTGACCTGGAACATTGAATGTTCAGAAGAAATAATTGAGACGCTCATAACCAAATCTTCATCCTCGCGAGCAGCAGGCCCAGATGGCATAACTAATTATATGCTAAAACAACACCCACAACTTTGGGCCAAGATACTGAACAACATATTCCAGCATATATTAAATATACGTAGGATTCCAGACTCATGGCGTAAGTCTATCATTGTGCCAATCTTTAAAAAAGGAGACCGTAGCATACCAGCTAATTACCGCCCGATAGCGCTATTGGATTCCCCAGGCAAAATATTTAATAGATTAGTCTTAACGGCCTTCAATACTTGGACACTTGAAAATAAAATCAGAGATCGTATCAAACAGGCTTTGTTCGCGGATTGGGGACGCCTGTAAACCTAATGATTCTAAATGCCCTAAAAGCTCAAGCACAACAAACAAAAACAGCATTATTTTTCGCATTTATTGATTTAAATGCTGCGTTTGATTCAGTTTCTCGCGTAAAACTTCTTCAAAAATTATTGAAAGCACAGTGCCCACAAGATCTAATCGATATCATAGCCGCTCTTCATTCAGGCACGTCCATTCAAATTCGGTTGTCCTCTACTGGCCTGCTTTCTCAAGCAATCAACACATCAAGAGGCTTGAAACAAGGGTGCATCTTGGCCTCATCACTATTTAACTTTGTCATTCATGATGTTCAAGAAATATTTTACAACTTACTGACTCACCAAAAATGAATGGTCTTATAATACAAGCATTATGGTATGCCGATGACCTTGTGCTAATTTCTAAGACACCGATAGGCCTCCAAAAGTTAATAACTGCACTCTCAATCTACTTTGAAAATAATGAGCTATCAATGAACATAAAGAAATCCCAGATTGTAGCTGACACTCCTGCAAGATCACAAAGAACTAAGTTCGTATGGAGGGTCAAAAATATTACCCTCGATATTGTCTCAAGCTATAAGTATCTGGGTACTCAATTTGAAGCCAATTCAGTGACTATTGACCATCATCGTTCACTACAAAGTAAATTGAATATAGCAATTTCCCAGTCTAAATTGATTCTTTATAAATATGGTAAATTTTCGATCAAGCCTGCCCTATATTATTGGCAACAAAAAGTAACTCCTACAATTTTATATGGGATGGAGGCACGAGCTCTAACTGACGTGAAAGATCCAGATAGAATGGAAGCAAAATTTTGGAGAAACATCTTACACCTTCCACAAGCAACCCCAGTATCATACATAAGGTATGAACTCGGTCTTACATCGCTCAAGGCAAGATATCATTGGCAGCTGTGTGCGTTTTTTAGGAAATGTTTATTGAACATTGAAAGTGAATCAATTCTAGCTGTACTTGCGGCTTATTTATTTAACTCAAATCATCGATTTATAGTTAAATGGGCAACCTATGTCTATCAAATAATGGCTGTAGCTGAAGTAGATGTAGAAACTCTAACACAGAACCCTAACCGAGCAAAAAAAAAAATCTTCTATCAGGACTGGTTGGCGAATCGTACTCTTTGTCTTCAATACAAACATGTTAGTAGTTATGTGTTTCCAGATAAAACAATGGGAACTGTTGAAACTTACCTGTTAAAATCACCATCTCCTCAACTTCGCACGGCAATCTTGAGAATGCGTTTTGGCTTGTGGTTGACCCGAGACTTACTGGCTCAACAGAAACAAATAGACAAGTCAGATAACTTTTGTAGGTTTTGTAGGTTCTGCCAAAAGACATCACAAAAAGAAACTTTAGAACACTTAGTAGTGGACTGCCCTGCGCTGTGCCCATTAAGGAACAATGCTTACAAGAAACACATGACTGTGGTTGCTAATGTACAGCAGAATATGAGATGGGCCTATCTGCTAAACTCAACGAATATGAGTCTATTTATTGCTTCTGTTGAGTTTTTGAACAATCTTAGCTTGTATACACCATGCAACACTTGACTCTTTTACAAAATCTGTCCTAGTTACAATTACATGTCAGATGCACTAATATGCTTAAGTTCATGAGGCTTAAGGTAATATTATAATATATTGTAAAAATTATGATGGCATTAATGTATTTAATGTATTTTATGTATTTTACTTATTTTTTCATATTTTACTTATTTTTCGAAGTATTCTTGTAAAAAATCTCTTTTGATTAAAAACAAGAAATAAAATAAATACAAAAACACTACTTTTCTAAAAGTCTATGGGTGCTCCACACCCTTAACCTGCAAATCCTCTACATGTTATACCTAACGCACACTCATCTCACACAGTACTTCACTTAATAAAAAGGATACAAATTATCTTCGCCTCACTAGCATAATGCAGCTTCGTGATGTCCTATCTTAACTTCTTTGCTGTACTCGAACCAAACCTTCCGATGGACCTTCACAACACTGCCACACGACCATGAGCTCCAAGTCTCCGCTGCTCCTGCCATCCAATTTTATATCTCCTTGCTCTGTGCAGGCCCCTCTCCATTGACGTTCCTGACCAGAGGTGAGAAGGGGGGTGTTAACCCCCCTCCTGTATCGGCGCCCAGAGGAGGGATAGGAAGGAGGCCAAAAGCTGGAAGCAATGCGGCTGGGCCTTGAGCGCATTAGAGGAAATGACCTCTAAACAAACACTTATGTGAACAGAGGGTAGCACAGGGGCAATGCGCTGGTCTTGGAAGCAAGACCACGCAGAACAACAGATGTTCGAATCCCAGATCCATGCGTAGAAACCAAACTCAGGTATGGTATTAAGCGCATTATAAAAAACAATTAAATAAATGTTGCGAAGTGACTTGCAGGCTTAACTTAGGTTATGTATTAGGTTTATTCAAGACACTTCAGTTACAGTTACATGAAAGTAAATACAGGAGTATGGAGTATAATCAGCACTGGCCCCATCACCCAGGCAGGGGAGCTCTAACTGCCTGCCTCAGTATGGAATCCTCAGATCAGCATTCCATCATTCACCCAACAACATTCCATATGACATCACACACTCACATATGGCAGACTAACACAGACAGTCACTATATAACACATCTCCTTCCTTTACCAGACCCACATACACAGAAGGTCACAACATAACACATCTCCTTCCTTTACCAGATCCACACACATGCACAAAACAGTCATAACATGACACTTTGCTGGACCCGTCTCAAACCACGCATATTCCACACCGAAAACCAAAACACTCACAAAGTGACAAAACACTACACACCCATTCAAACACCAAATATACTAAGCCTGATGGGTATGACCTACTTAGCCAATACATTCAAATACTGCAGATAAATCTGAGACACTGGCCAGACATCCCAAATCCATCTGCGTACCCGGCAAATGACCACTGACAACCCAATGCAGTATTGATAGGGACTGCCATGCCACACCCCACAATTTGGATGAGACACAGGCTTTAGCATAACTACATATATGAAAATTTCACTTACGAAGGCGCTACCTCCCTATAACAATCGTGGCATCAATCCGAACGTGGCACTCACCCACACAGATACCTGCCATTCTTCATACTGGCAGAGGCACTACCTGTCACACAACACAGCATTCCATCAACCGAAGGCACTACCTCCCTATAATAGCCTGGTGACAATCACATCAGAAGCGCTACCTCACTCAAAAACCTATTGTGTCACACAAACCGGAGGCGCTACCTCCCTAAAATACCCATTGAGCCACACTCGTCAGAGGCGCTACCTCTCTCAAACGTGACCCACATATCAGAGGCGCTACCTCTCAGTACTACCACGCTGTCACTCACATCAGAGGCGCTACCTCTTGCTAACACTAATCGTGACACATACACATCAGAGGCGCTACCTCTCTCTACAACCACAATGCCACTCATCTCAGAGGCGCTACCTCTCGCTTATATCACTCGTGACACATACACCACAGTCGCTACCGCTCATCACTAACACCATACCATTCACATCAGAAGCACTACCTCTGCAGTAACAGCCTGGCTCAAACCATCTTCATCCCCGTCCTTGCGCATCCATTGAACTTCCACTTTAACTGAATCAAGCCAATACATTTTGCATTTCACCATGCAGTGGTATGACTGTGGTATAATTAAGTTAATCAACACTTTTGTCCTAGAAGTCCATGGTCATCTTTTGATCCAAAGACAAATACTATGCTCCTAAAAGTCAACCTACACCTGAAAATCCTCAAAAGGTTATGTTAGCCGAAACCTTCGCAAATGCTTTCTTAATGGAGGCACAAACATACTTCAATCACTCACTACTCACTTTTAGCACTTCCTAGTTTAAACTGCATGTTACATTGTATAAAAGAATAACACTACTTTTCTAAAAGTCTATGGGTGCTCAACACCCTTAACCTGCAAATCCTCTACATGTTATACATAACACACACTCATCTCACACAGTACTTCACTTAATAAAAAGCATACAAATTATCTTCGCCTCACTAGCATAATGCAGCTTCGTGATGTCCTATCTTAACTTCTTTGCTGTACTCGAACCAAACCTTCCAATGGACCTTCACAACACTGCCTCACGACCATGAGCTCCAAGTCTCTGCTGCTCCTGCCGTCCAATTTTATATCTCATTGCTCTGTGCAGTATACAGAACACCTCTGTGCCGTTCAATTCCAGTTCCATGTATTACTGTCTCTCTAAAAGTAAGGCTGCGTAGATACATAGCGTGGCGATGGCACAAATTATTTATTTTGTGTCGTGTCACAACAGAGCTCAGCCGTTTCACCGCACTCAGTTAATTGCAAATCTTGCCTTGGACTTCTTGCTGCAACTCATCAACATACGTTAAACGTCGCTGCTCCCAAAAGAAAACTGAAAGATTTGCTTCTTCTGCCGTGATAGCTGTTTGTATCCAACGCCTTCCGAGGGCTGCTACGCAGCGCTGCCACGTGATACGTCCGATAAAGTGGGTTCTTTTCTCAAACTCTGCAACGCATCCCAGCGTATCATCAGCCAACGAACTACACGTATGCGCTGCGTCTCTCATCATCACGCCTCAGATAGAAACCTTGAACAGTTCTTCATTCGAACGCTACACTCGCGTTCCTTTCGATCGCCAACACCCCAGGGTCTTCAATGACGTCATCATTGCTACTCAAAAGCCGCCACATAACAGAGCTCTCCATTACCAACCGCCACACACGCACGGTGAGACTGGTGACTGTTACTTCTAGCACCGATCGACTTCTACTCATGTGCAGAGCACGCCATATACAGCAAAGAGTTATATAAACATTTCTGTGCGAAGGGGTCACTTCTGGCTTGCTCATGACTTTTCCCCATCTACATTAAATGGAACTTCGCACCCTAGTGCTGTGGGCTTCCCACTGCTCCTTCCCTCTCCTGGTATTGGGCGGCCCGTCAGGACATGCAGAGTCCACTGGCTCTCAAGATGAATGCAGTAACGGGCGCACACTTTTCTCGGGACAGCTGCCCTTAACCACACTTCATCTTGACTCTGTTGTGCCCATGGGATTCCTTTCACCTAGGAAGTCTCACATATGGGATCACTGTCCCCATCTTATCCAACTGACTTCTCGCTTCCTTCACCAACTGACTTCTCGCTTCAGGGGCCCTTTATTTTGCCAGTTCTCTTTGACTGCAGGCTTCACCTTAAGGAACTCAGCTCCCTTCCTGAGCTTCCCTTAATGGCCCTGCTTTATTCTTTAGCCCCCCTTGGACCCAGCTCTCCCTCATGGTCAGGTAATGGGGCTTCATGCTACCCCTTTGTGCCCTGGGTGATGGGTCTTACTTGTCTTGTGGGGGCAGTGCTGGTCTCCGCTGTGTCCTCCTGTCTACTGCACCCCCCGCAGCAGGCTCCTTCATCTTAAGCTCCTTCTTGTGCGCAGATTCTTCTCTAAAGACCAACTTGTCGCAAATGTTGCGAAGTGACTTGCAGGCTTAGGTTATATTAGGTTTATTCAAGACACTTCAGTTACAGTTACACGAAAGTAAATACAGGAGTATGGAGTATAATCAGCACTGGCCCCATCACCCAGGCAGGGGAGCTCTAACTGCCTGCCTCAGTATGGAACCCTCTGATCAGCATTCCATCGTTCACCCAACAACATTCCATATGACATCACACACTCACATATGGCAGACTAACACAGACAGTCACTATATAACAATAAATAAACGTTCAACGCAACGTTGAAGAGTGCCTCCCTCTTCACGACATTCATTGATGGAGTGTTGCCACGACAACCCCAACACGCTGAAAAACCATGGCAGTTTAAGGGAAGCAAGATCTGCAGATGACAGCAGTGTTTGTTGTCTTCACGTTAAAGGGTCTAAGGCCTTCTTTTAAGTAAAAAAGAAAAAAATAAAATAAAGGAAAAGTGGCACACCAAGAATTAACCATGGCCACAACAGCAATACCTCCTCCACCCCCCATTTCTGATAAGGTGGGAGAAGTGGAAGAAGATGTTTGAGACATACATTGTGGCCATGGGTGGGGACAAGTTTAATCCTTCCAGGAAACAAGATTTATTGTTACATAATCTGGGCCCAGAGGGCCGCAGAGTGTTTGATGGCTTACCAGAACCACAAGGTGAATGGGCAGGGGACCTGGAAGACTTCACTCTGGCAATAAGGAAGATTAAAGAACATTTTGAACCCAAAACAAATGTGACTTTTGAGAGACACAATTTCCTTCAGAGATTACAAGAACCAATGGAGCCAGTGCAAGGGTATGTGGTGATGTAGAGGACTCTGAGTCACATCTGTGAGTTTAGAACACATGTGTGTTCTGGATCTAGAACTGGTGGTTCGGTAGGCAGAGAGCTGGGTTGCTGTTGTTCAAGGTACTCACTGCTCTCAGCACTCTCTTATAATACATTATTTACCAGTTCTCTCCACTGGACCCACAGCATCATTACTGATCTCCACAGTTCTCTGAGATTAAGATATGAGCTGACACATTTTAATAGTGATCACATTTGGAGCTTGCTATATGCTGGCAAGTGCACGCAATTGAATTGCATAATGTATTACAATGGGAAGCCTATAACTAGGATGATATATCCTGTGACTTTTAAATAGCTATCTCTGATGATAATACGGAGTATTAAGTGCCTGTAATAGGAAGGTAAAAAAGCAATGTTTTATTATGCTGTTATTATTATAGGTAATGTGATGTCCTGGAATCAATTTTTGTATGTATAATTGTATTGTCTGTTTGTTTGTGTTAAAAGGTTTATGTAACCATAAAAATACAAAATAGAATAAAATAATAATAATAGCCGAGACTAAGAAGTGGTAGGAGACACCATTATGGCAAAAGAAACACTTATACAAAAAACATCCGCAACAAACCTTTTACCAAATGTTCTTCTTGCCCAAACAAACCGCCCAGTGTACAAATAGATGTACAGCTCAATATGTAACGTACGCCAACAATCCTTCAAATCATTAAGACAATTACTCAATCACTATGTCAAACTAAAAATAAAAGTAGAATCAAAACTCTACAAACCATGGTCTCCTGCCCAGTACGCATCCACACTGGACTGTGAGGACATTCATTAGCCTTAGTTTCAGGAACTGCTTGAAAACGCACCTTCCACCACATCAAAATGTTAGCAAAACACCATTCCTATATACAAAATCTTGTGCATAGACTGTACTATGCAAAATGTCCTGCTCTAAAACATCAAAACGTAAAATATTCTCCTACATGGAACAGCCAAAGGACTCCTTCGAGAAATAGAGCACTGTTAGGAAAGATTTCATAATTGTAGGTCATTTTCCTTCCATGTGGCAACCCCCAAACCTTTTGCTGTTGTTTTACACCATGATCTAGACTTCCGCCACACTCCTCTGGGCTTTCGCTCAATTCTTCTGGGGAAACTGACATGCCCTTAAGACAGTCAGTACTGGGAGACTTTGTTTCCCTTAGTCATTTCCTCATGTTGCAGCTTTTGAGCAACATGAAACAAGAGTGCACCGTAACTTACATTACCGCGCTCTTGGGTCTTTAGTCATTCCAATGGCCCTAGAAACTCTCGCTCGACTTATCATGAAATGTGCAAGTGTGTCACAGACGGGACTGGTGGCAGGTATAGTTTCTTTGTGTTTTGAACCCCTTTTCGCCATGTTATCCGCGCTTCCCGCGTTTGGCCCAAATGGGTGGCCTGGCCTCCAAAATGGCCATACCACAAGGTTCTTTGTCCTGTCTGTTGACCGTCTTGCCCCTTCACCTTCCCCCAGGTCAAGCCGACCCGGGGCAATCCTTATTTGGTCATGCACTTTCCCGCGAAACACAACGCTTTCGCAGGCTTCTGCATGCCTTGTGTGTGCCTCCAGGATGTGGGCTGGGATGTCTGTTCCCAATACACATCCTGGGTGCCAGAGAGTCTAGAGTGTCCTGAATGCCTGGGACCACCGTGGTCCGTGATAGGTCCACGTATGGTGTGAGTGTTTGTGAGCGGATCTCCCATTGGGCCCTCTCCGTTTTGGCGCAAAGGGAACTCTGGATAAGAGGAGGCTGAAAACCCCACTACCATGTTGATCTCCTGAGTTCTCACGAACAAAGGATAAGGATCCAAGTATCCTGCAACTAAGAAGCTGAGTCGAGGAATCGCTGGTGACCCGATGAAGGTTTGGCACCCTGCACTGCTGTCGTCCTGCGAGACCACTCGGCCTCTGATCGAACGAGAAGGTCTGCAAAGGCGCTTCGACCCTTTAGAATAGTGGGAACAACTATTCTCAGCATCTTCACCAAATCCTGTACGTAAGCCTTCGGAAGCGTCCCTGGGCCATCCAGTGGACTGACCAGCCTACACAGGAACCTTGCTCTGTCACCGCCGTCTGGCTGCTGCTAAATTCCGAGTGCTCGGCACTCTCATACGGTTCACTTGGCGTTCCCAGGTCTGAAGTGAGACGTGTGCTTTGGGACCGAATACACACAGTTGCCGAGTTGCCCTGCTGTGGTAACAATCTGTGCATGTTCGCTGCATTTGGGACACCCTCGACCCTGACTCCTGCTGTCGCGGAATCTACACGCGTCGAGACATCCTGCTGATCGCATCTGAACCTGCCAGTACCAAAACTGAACCGGAGAAGCCTGGGTCTGCCTGCATCGGGGACCGGTGAGTAGTCAATACCCTAACCCAGTGATGGCGAACGCGTGGCACGCGTGCTGCTGCCTGCACGCCGAGCCGTCTCTGTGGACACGCCGTGACTACAGTCATACACTGTAGTCACGGCATCGGCTCCCGTGGACTACATCTCCCACAGTTCTCTGGGGAGAACTCTCCCCAGAGAACACTGAAGCCACGCCCCCCGCTATCAAACATCTGACGCACCTGCGTGGGATATCACCTAACACACGGACACCACAGGAGCGACTGGAGTGAACGGAGCGACCGGGGACTGACCCCACACCGATTCCAGCAAATCAAGTAAGTTCTATAACCAATTGCCGACCGAGCCATAGCCAAAAGATGGCTACAGCACGGTCGGCTTATTCTGAGAGGGCGTCCATGGACGTCCTCCCAGAGAATCTTGCTCCCGCGCGCCCTACAGTGAGAGGGGAAGTGAGAGAGAGATGCAATGCTCTGCCCATACTATGCAGTGCTGTGCAATACTCTGCCCATGCTGTGCAATACTCTGCCCATACTATGCAATACTCTGCAGTATTCTGCCCATACTCTGCAGTATTCTGCCATAAACTGAATAAAGCCTTTTTTTAACTAACTTACTACTCTTAGAGCGGCGCTGCTCTATCTAAAAAAAAGGGCTCATTATTAGTGTCATTGTGAAACATTTCCCCCCCTCATTGGTGTATTTATGCCTCATTATAGGTGTCATTGGGAAACATCATTGGGGGGGGGGGAATTGTGGCCCTATCTTTGGTGTCATTGGGAGGAATATGTGCCCCTTCATTAGTGTGAGTGGGGGGGATTATAACCTATTGTTAGTATCAGTGGATAAATCAGTGCCCCATGGGCCTAATAAAAGCAAGCTGAGGGCCACATCTGGCTCCCGAGCCACAGTTTGGAGTCCAATTCACCTTAAGGTGGCGCTATATATAACATATGGTAGTTATTTGAACCCGTGTCCTGGCCTATGGACAACCATTTTTTTTTCATTCCAGCCCTTTGTATCTACAGCGGCTTTCAGACCCAGCAGAGCGGTGTCAGCGGTTTCACAGGACATTGGCCGATGTGTATCTGTCTACAAAACCGTGAGTTGCTCTTCTATGTTGCAATAATATTTTTGGTACAGGTATGTAGGGATAGATTTGTATTGGGTGCTTCATCCGTCTTTATTTTAAACATTTTGTGTTTTTTGTAGACTTGAACACCCAAAAATGAGTACATCAAAGAAGGCAAAATTAAAAACAGATAGTGGAAGATCATTCAAAGAGGCCTGGACACAGTCATTTGGAGTGATTAAACACAATGGGAAAGCGTTATGTGTTCTGTGTAGTGAAAGTGTTGTATCTCGCACATCAAGTGTCAGACTTCATTTTGACAACAACCATAAAAGTGTTGCGAAACTTGGTAAAGCTGAAAGTTTCTTGATGGGAAATTAAGGAAATATCACTGCCAGTATCGTAGTTTTTGCAACTATCTTTCTAAAACAAATTATCTGGCAACTGCCAGCTTGGAAATTTCACTGTGCATAGCAAAACATGGGAAGCCCCTCTTTGATGGCGATTTTATCAAAACGGCCATGTTGGCTGTGAGTAATTCCCTTTTTCATGATTTCCCAAACAAGGACACAATTAAGCAACGAATCTCTGAAATGCCACTTAGCAGAAATACTGTTAAAGATAGAGTCCTGCGTATGGCAAGTGATGTTAGTCAGCAGCTCACCACTGACTTCCAAAAGGCAGCCTGTTTCTCCATGTGCTTGGATGAAAGCACAGATATAAATAATCATGCAAGGCTAGCAGTAATTTTGCGTTATGCTTTTGGTGACACCATGAGAGAAGAGCTCATGAAACTGGTGTCTTTGCCTGGAAGAACACAGGGGATAGATATCTACAATGCTGCGATGGAGGCTTTTTTGTCACAAGACATAAGGCCAGAAAAAGTGGTTTCAGTTACTAGTGATGGGGCACCTTCCATTGTAGGGGTAACATCTGGTTTCATACAGTTTTTTGTTAAAGAAGCAAAGCATCCAGTCATTCAATTTCAATGTATTATACATCAAGAAGCTCTTTGTGCCAAGGGAAGCAGCAAAAAATTAGACGATATTCTCAAGGATGTCACAAAAATGGTGAATTACATCATGGCTCGTGCTCTTAATTGTCGACAGTTTCAAGCACTTCTTGATGAGGTACAGGCACAGTATAATACTTTACTTATGTACAATAATGTACGGTGGCTAAGCAGAAGAAGGGTCTTGGAGAGATTTGTAGCCTGCTTGGATGAAATTAGGCTGTTTATGAATGAAAAGGGGCAGGAATATCCACAGCTCACTGATATGACCTGGCTCACCAACCTCATGTTTTTTACTGATTTTACAATACACTTCAACGTACTGAACAAAAAACTGCAAGGTTTAGGGAAAACAGCAGAAATGATGTTTTCTGATATCAGAACATTTGAGAGAAAACTGCAGGTTTTTGAAAGAGACCTTGAAAGTGGGCAGCTGAAATATTTTCCAAATCTAAAAATGCATTTGGAAAATTTTACAACATTTACAGACAATCCAAACCATCATGAAATCTACAAGGAATTTTCTAGCATTATAGTAGTTGCAAAGGAGAAATTTAGTAACAGATTTTTACAGTTCCGTAAGATGGAGACAACCCTGTGTTTTCTTACGTCTCCAGATAAAGCCAAATGTGAAGAACTTGATCTTTCCTGCTTACACTGGTTAGATTTAGAAAATCTTGAAATGGAGCTACTGGAATTTCAAGAAAGCTCTATCTGGAAAAATAAATTCTATGACCTGCGTGCAACACTTGAGAAGATGGAGTGTGAAGGGATAACAGAGGATAGCACAGTTGCTAGTTCGGAAAATGAAATCCTTAAAGTGTGGAATTCTCTGCCAAATAATTTTAAGTCAATGAAAACACTTGGGATTGCTTTTCTTTCTTTGTTTGAGTCATCCTATGCTTGTGAGCAGCTGTTTTCAGCATTGAATTATATCAAATGTGATGCCAGAAATAGACTAACAGATGAACTCAGTGCTGTATGTGTTGGTCTTAAACTAACAGAGTATGAGCCAAGGTTTGGCAAGTTATCAGCATGCATACAACAGCAAAAATCACATTAATTGTGCCCACAAAAGGCGTCTTTAAAAAAAATACATGCACGTGTACAGTTGTTGTTTTTTTTTTTGTTTTTTTCAATAAAAAAAAAATGTTTAATGGAAAGCTGTTATTGTGTTTTTCTTTTTAAACAAAAGCTGTTAATTAGTTTGAAAAACTGTACAAACAGTTTTTTCTAAACTAAAACCTCGTTATTCAGGTTTAATTGCAGTGTTGGCACTTTGAAAAAAATAAGTCGTTTTGGTTTGCAGTTTGGGCACTTGGGCTCAAAAAGGTTTGCCATCACTGCCCTAACCGGTCGCCCTCCCGCAGGAGCCTGTGGCTTTCCATCGCTGTAGTAAACAGCAACCCTGTTCCACACTCGCGCCCTGCTTCTGCCCACAAGTGGAGGCCGCGCTAGAGGTGCGGGGATCTGTTCATCATCGTTTTGTTCACCTCTCTGAACTGCCTGATTTCCCTGAAGAGACTCCCCTTTGCCTGTTGGCACCCGCGTGTGCAGGTACTTTTGAGCACAAGGCTCCACTCTTCGTAGGGCTCAGACTTCCTTCTAGTTAGGTGGCCTCTGATGTCGAACTGGGTCTAACGATTACTTGCACTGCCTGTTTTCCTCCCCATCTAGGTGGTCTGCATATTTCGTGCTTCTAACTCTTTAGACCCCTCGGTCTTGTATATATATTGTATTGATTGTGATGTGTTGGTTTACTGGAGTTTTACCGTGATTCTTTACTATGGTTGATGTTACAAAGGCCTTGTAATAAATGTGTCTATATTTTAAATATAACACCTGTCTGGAGTAATTTGTAAGCGCCCTTGCTTTGTGTGCTCATTGCGGGCTCTCAGTCACCCTCACTCCTCTTGAGACCTAGTCTTGACCGCCGCCATCGCTACCGTGATTGGTCTGGCTTGTCCAGAAGTTACCCTGTTCCAAGAAACTAGTCTGGCCTTCTGAACCTCTGCACCTCCAGGACAGAGTTCAGAAATCCATCTTAACAAGCACATCCGAAGAAAATATTTTGGAAATGAAGTTCACTTAGAACATTCTATAACTTTAGAAAACATTGGCGAAAACCTCTTAACCTCAAACACATACAAAAAAGAAATGGCAAAGTTTCAAAACACATCGGCTGAAATACCAGACAAAGTGTGTGTCTCTTGTCGCAGAAAATGTTTATAAAAAGAGCACAAGAATACTAGATATGGCCTACAAAATAGAAGAACCTGAGGAATCCCAATGGTTCCAATTAGCTTTATTTCTAACAACTAACAGTAGTTTGCACGTACTGCAATACAAAGCTTGACAAGCTTGACAATAACCAAATGCCATCACGTGCTATCACTAATAACTTAGAAATCTTGTATGAGAGCATTATAAGCCAAACCATACACCCGTTTCAAGCTATAATACGCCTTCAACTGAAAACTGCCAAATTGCCTCCATCTGAGTTACTAAAAGGCATTCGCGGCAAAGTAGTATATTTGCCGTTAGATCTTAAAGAAAATGTAGAAGTCTAGGAGTATGACGGCCAATAGATCAATCAAGTCCTAAAATATCTCAAAGAAAACAATGAACACTACAGAGATATACACATAGAGGAAAACATAAGAGAAGACACTCAAATAATTGAATCACCACAAACTGGCCAATTTGAATGTGTAGATCCTGTTCCTGCAGCCAACATTTTAGACCAGTATACAATTCTATGTCAAGACCTGAGGCTCGGATTATGCTTCTCTTTCCATTTCACTGTTCAGCAGCAAAATTATAAACCAATAAAACATGAAAAGCAAAACTCAATAAACTACAATAACCATTGTTTTTGAGTCTTTGGTAGTTCTATTCTTATTGGTCCTCAAACTGACCACATGATTACTTCAACCAATAATAATAGTCCTTGTCCATAAATCACCCTGTCCTTCTACTTTACTTCCACTTTCTTTGCTGCTCTGCAACGAGTTAAGTGCTCTTTTTATTATTCTTATGAATGTGTGTGTTAATGGGACAGTGTTTGTTGACTTAGGCAAACTTGCATGCACACGCGCACACAATTGAGATTACTGTATCTGCATCGAGTGTTGAAGATTGGGAAGTTGCGGGAGGGACGGGCTAGTGCTCCGGCGACAGCAACTTCTGAGGAAAGCCAGAGGGCACCACAGTCATGGAAGGGGGAGCGCGACGCGATCATGTAGTTCCGGTGCTTCCACCATTCCGTGGACCGTTATGAGAGTGATATAACGTATTGAGAGCACTCCAAGAGCATATTTACACAATCTTTGAACTCCTGTAATCAGGAGATATAATACACACGTTTGATTCGGAACGCAACGTTCTACTTAATCGCGCTACGTGAATACTTATCACAGCACCCCTGCAAGCCAGAGAGAGATACCGCAAAATAGTGACAGGCACAGTCAGAGGTAAAACCTGATATATAATATATATATATATATATATATTCAAAACTGGACAGGCAAGTAATATATTATTATATATTTGCAATCTCCAAGTGATTATATAACTCCTGGTTTATAGTAAAAAAATCCCCAGTGTTCTGTGCAGACACAAGCTCCTCTAGTGATGAGGGAAAGGCTAACATTAGCCAGAAGAGGAGCCATGTGTAGATGACTCAGGTCCTCCAAAAAGCCCTGGGGGCCTCGTTAGGTCAAGGGCCACAGCAGATAGCTCTGATGGAGGACTGGCTCAAGTTCTCACATGGCCTGGAGGCGATCAAAGGGCTAAAAGCCCAGGGGAAAACAAAATGGGACATAAAAGCAGCCTGCAGGGTAGAAGAAGCCCACATCCCCCCGGGCACACCACCAAAGAATAAGGGTGGTAAGAGAAGGAGAGTAAGAGTAAAGGGGGGGCCTAGCAGGGGGCAGGATGAATCCTCAGACACCTCTGATGAGAAAGAGGAGGACTGGGAGGAAGAATATTCGGAGGAAGAAGAAGTATATTCCATATCTTCCTCAGAAGACGAAGGCCACAAAGGAGATGCGGGTGATGATTTTGATCCTGAGGCACTAATCCACCCAAGGTCTTCCGAATGGGAGCCGCCAAAGAAAATAGCGGCCTAATTAAGAAAGCGACGGAGGGCGCCCCTAGATAAAGAGGCTAGGAGTAAAATGAGGGCGGAATGCCCTAGACCTCACCTGCCAGAGGATGCAGCAGATACACCCGAGATCGATGACAAAATTATCACGTTCATGAGTAAGTACACTAAGGACGTGAGGAAAGGTCGAGATAGGTCCTGGCGTTCATGCCACGACAGAATGCTGGACATAACAGGGCCCCTCACTAAGATTCTACAGATTGACGAAGAGGCCAGAGAAAAGGGGGAGCCAGTGGACCTAACAATCCTGATCGGGTGGACACAGAGAGGGCAATATGTATGTTGGGCAACACCAACCACAGGATCACCGCGGAGAGAAGGAGGTCTCTGCTGGTAATGATAGACCCAAAGCTAAGTGAACTAGCTTCTTCAGAGTAAGCATCAAACGCAAAGGGAAAACTCTTTGGAGATTCCTTCATTAAAGAGTGTACTAAGTTTGCTAGCTCCTATGCAGCACTGGACAAGGCACAGGCTTCTCTCAAGAGAATGTTTGGGAGACACATTTTTTCGGAAGGGCCAGCAGAGGCAGGGGTCGCTCGGCTGGCCGATTCCACTTTAACAGATCCTACCAGGACAGAACGCAGTGGCGAGATCAGGAGGATCGAAGAAAGACCCCCTTCTTCCCATCAAGGAGCCGAGAAAGGTGTAGAGGTAGAAAGGGGTAGAAGTTGGCGACATGGAGGGCGTCAACAAAACAACTCAGGTGAGAGCGAACAGCCCATGCTTAATTACCCCATCAGTAGGGGGAAGAAATAGCAGAGTTTATACAAAATTGGCACACTATATCGGGGGATACTTAAGGTTTTCACATAGACTTTCTAGAGACACTTCATCAGAAGAACCCGCCAAGGGGTTTAAAACTAAACAGGGAAGACATATTATTGCTAGAAGAAGAGCTGAAAGGGCTGAAAGCAAAAAGGCCATAAGACTAGTAACAGATTACTCAAGGGGTTATATAATCAACATGTTTCTTGTGAAAGGGAAACACAAGGTAAGACCAATTATAAACTTGAAGGGTCTAAACGAATATGTGGTGTAGAGGCACCTCAAAATGGAAGGGATACACCTGTTAAGAGATACCTTAATTCAAGGGGATTGGCTAGCCAGGATAGACTTAAAGGATGCATATCTAACTATACCAATAGCAGAGAAACATTGCAGATTCCTAAGGTTCATCTGTGGAGAGTAGACATGGGAGTTTTGATGCCTGTCCTTCGGCCTGGCATCCGGACCATGGTGCTTCACCAAGATGATGAAACCAGCGGAGACACACCTCCGGAGTCATACTTAGACGACATATGTCTGATGTGTCAGGAGAAAGAAACACTACTAGTACAGGTGCAGACGACAATAAAATTGTTAGAGGATCTGGGGTTCCTAATAAATTAGGAAAAATCCAAAATAGTAACAGAACAGTCAATGGAATTTCCACGGTTCATAGTGGACTCTATTCAGGTATCTCTCAGCCTACCCATTCCCAAGGTGAACAATATAAAAAAGCAGCTAAGATACATTCTAGTGAGGGACATCGCAAGGTTAGCGGGCCGACTAGCGTCATCAATCCAAGCAATATTTCCAGGACCGCTACATTACAGGGCACTCCAGAGGTTAAAGATCAGACACCGCAGGAGGGGCGCTTCATACGAAACAAATGTTACCATCTCCCAAGCAAGAAGTGAGGGAAGAGTTGGAATGGTGGCTACACCACATGGATGCATGGAACGGGAGGGCCATATTTGGCTCAAACCCGGACCTGGTCATCGAATCCGGCGCCAGCAGATGGGGCTGGGGAGCCCGATGCAGGAACCTGTCGACAGGGGGCAGGTGGTAGGATCAGGAGACGACTCTCCATATCAACTGCCTGGAGTTGCTAGCAGCGTCATTTGCAGTGAAATGCTGGACTGAAGAGGGGGCACAATGTTGTGTCCCGCTAAAGATGGACAATGTCTCGGCAGTCAGGTACATAAACAGACTGAGCGGAACAAGATCCAGACTATTGGCAGAATAGGCAAAAGATTTCTGGGAACTCTGTCTTCAGAGGAAAGTGTTAGTGACGGCGGAATACCTGCCGGGCCATCAGAACGAGGTGGCCGATTGGAACTCCAGATACCTCAGGGATGCCAGCGATTGGAAGCTGGACGAGGAAGTGTTGCAAGAACTAAGGACTCGAGATTCTAGAATGGCCTCTGAGGGAGTAGCAGTTTAAGGCAGCAGCTCCTGCTCCCCACCCTGGCAACCATCTGTAACCTGTTGGTATTAGCTGAAAAATGTCTGGAAAAAAGAAAAATGAACCTGTGCACAATCCTCTTTCCAAAAAGCCAAAGCAGGTTGCTTATGATATTGAAGAAGACACTCCAACCAGCGCTGACATTTTTAAATTGCTTAAGCAGGTAGCCAATGGTATGATTGAAGTGAAAACAACTTTAAATGACTTGTCCGGGGCAGTCAATGGTCTTGAAACATGCATGAAAGATGTTGAAGGCAGGACTCCTGGTTTGGAAAGGGAAGCCTCAGGTAGTTACAGAGCCTACCAGGAATTACAGGAAGGGATGTCAAGGCTCCAACTGACAAACATAAACCTGGAAATTCAAGCTAGAAATAACAACTTGCGCTTGACTGGCATTAAGGAGCAACCAGAGCCTACTTTATTCACTTTGGTTACCAATATCTTCAATAGGTGTTTGCCGGGAAGTGATGTGCAGCTGAAGGATTTGGATATGGTCTTCAGTGCTGGGAAACTAGACACTGGAAAGCCAAGGCAAATTATTGTTAAATTTGTGAAGACCAGCATGAAGGAAGACATCCTGCGTATTGCGAGGAAACAGGTTTCTCTAACTTGGGATGGAGTCTCATTTAATATCTATCCTGTTTTTCCAAAGGAAGTGGTCCTTAAAAGAAAAGCATTTTGGGAGGCTAAACGCATGGCTAAAGAACGGGGACTTAAAACTTCATTGCTGAAGCCTGCTGTTTCGAAGCTTTTTGTGCCGGATGGAGTGAAACTTACTGAGGCTCCTGAACAGGCCTGTGCCTGGCTTAGAAATTACCCTTGCCTGACTTTGCAAATAACAAAAACATGATTTCATCTATATTGTATTTTCGTTGTATGTTTTAACGTTATTATTGATATTGTTATTGTTTCACTGTTATTTGATTTTCATTAACAATTGTTAATCTTTATTAATATTTCTTAATTACTTGTTGTTGCTTGAATATTCAATTTGTGGCAGTTCGGCGATTACTGCGCGTGAGTGTTTTTCTTTTGTCATGGTATACAAGGCTTTGTCAGAGTAAGGGACCCGGATAGGCTATGTCATTACATCGTAACGTTGGAGAGGAAGTGAATGCTGCCTCATAGTGATGGCGTGATTCAGGATGTCCGAACTTATCGCAGCATTTTGTGGCATTTGATTATTCAGTTATGTTTTGTGCTCTGTGTTTAAACAGCTCCCTACGAAGTTCTATCCCTGCTAACCCCACTTTGCCTGGTTTGTATTTCCGGTGTCCAGATCTTGTCCGTGTCTTTCTCTCTATTCTTGCATGGCTTGTTGTTGTGCCTGGTGACCCGGGGGCCTGTGACTCCTCCGTGCCGACTATCGTGCTCTATGGCTCCCTTCTGACGTGCTTGGTGGGTTTTCTTGGTTGCCGGTTGTTGGCGGATGGTCAATGCTCGGCAGGAGGATGGCTGCAGTGGTGGTCGTGGTGCAGTGCCATCCAGCATGGGAGCCAGTGTTTCACGGATGCAGAGTGTGGGGGGCGCATGGTTTGAGGAGTAGTTATTCTTCTGCTTGAGTGTTTGAGCGGTTTGGATGACATGTTTTTTGCTGGATTTGGTCTGCGTCTAGCGTTTTTTCTCTTGGTGGGTCCTGGCGCTTGGGCCTGGGTAGAAACACATTTTTTCCTTCTTGCCCTCATATTTCCCTCACTCCACACGGTGTATTTTTACAGTCTCTTGTGGTGACTTCGGCTGTGTTTCTTCCCCCTGCACATTCAGTGGTGCTGGTTTTCCGGAATTACCTCTGGTTGGTACCTTATGATGATGATGTGTGTGGGTGTAATGCAGAAGCGTCAATTACGAAACGAGAAGCTGTGAATGTGGCAATTGCGAAGGATGTTGGATGGGACTGTTTACATTTGTACACATGTTGGGATCAAGTGGGGCCATATTCCAGGTTCAACATCGGATGTGTGTGTATGTGTGTAATATAAGTATTGTGTAGTTTGGGGCAGTGGGAGTTTTCCTGCACGGACAGACATTGAGTGTTGTCGCATGGGGACAGGACTGTGGGGAAGGATATTTTGGTCATGCACATTTTCTCTGGTCCCCTGGGAGCTTCACCAGCGACGCAGAGCTGGTGTCCATGTGCACCGTGGCACTTTGCTGTTGGGGCACCGGATGAAGCATGGCAAAACGTGGGAGCTGGAGACTGCATTGAATGGGGTGTCATGGACTCCACAATGGTGGAGCTGCGATGTATAGGACGGATGTGAGTCGTGGTGTAGCTGACTGACATGTGGGACCATTGAGCATTATTTTGTTCAGGGTGCTGTCAAAGACAGAGATCGCAGGAATCATGGGGTCGGGCCTGTATTTTGGGTATGCAGGTCCCACATAGGTAACAGGTTTGGGGCTGCGTGGAAGTGAATGTGGAGACCACGGGCACCCCAATGTGAGGTCTTGATTGGAAAGGGGTGGGATGCAAGGGTGCCGGGAAGTCAGGGTTTTGCCGTGGACAGGTGTGGCAGCCATGAGCACCAAGGGGATTTTGTTGTCATTCGAAGGGGCCGGGCGGCCATTCACAGCGGATCTTCCTGGATGCCCTGTATGAGGGGTGATGGTGCTGCAGGCATAGGGGTTTTCGGGCTGGCTGAGAAGTGGGGATGTTGTGGAAACCGGGGTGGTCGGGCTGCATAGAGAAAATGGAAGAGGTTGACTCTTCTTAGGCACAAATACAAACAAATAAGGAGTATGTCATGTTGAAGTATGTCAGATACACCTTAATGTTACAGAATGGGTGGATATTCTCACATGTGTGTTTAGGATGACATATATATGTGCAGCTGAGTTTATATGACCAGGATTTTAAGAGTTTGTGTCTGGGCAAACGCATTCGTTTTTTTCTTCCTGGAACTTTGGCATAGGGGACCAAAATGGTATTTTAGAAGGAGTTGGGTTCTGAAATTAGTGGTCCAGGTTCTTGGTTTATGGATGTGAATGGGTTGGCTTTATTACATATGGACATTGTAGCACTATGTTTTAGGATATGCGTTGTGAGTAAATTTTAGGGTGGGGATGGGAGATTTGGGATTGGTATCTATTTGAAAGCTTAGTGTCTATTGTGACATTATACTTGCTTGTTGCCTTACCGCTGTGTCTGTACAGTGAGCCATCTACTTGTAACCGCTATTGGCTTATCCTGGTGGTCTAATGCCAAATTGGGGCATGTGCTCTATCTTCTATCTTTTCTTTCTTCTGTTCTTTTTCCCTATCCTATTCTTTGACTGTGATTGCATATGTTATATATTGAATCGAAATAAGTACTGTACCATGGGCACTAAAATTGTGAACCTTCTAAAAATCATCTTATGGAATGTTAATGGACTCAATAATGTGGTGAAACGGTCCAAAATATTGTCTCATCTACGTTCAAACTGATGTGACATTGCTTTCCTTCAAGAGACGCATTTAGAGGATCCTGAAGCTGAATAATTGAAGAGGGGATGGGTTGGGGATACTTTCTTCTCTAATCATTCATCCAGCAAAAGAGGTGTTTCAATACTCAAAGAAAAATTTGCCTTTATCAGTCATTAAAAGCAGAGGAGATAAAGAGGGCAGAGTTATTTGTGTATTGGTGAGAATTCAAGGTGTAGACATTCTCCTATGCAATATATATGCACCGAATTTAGATGATCCCTTGTTCTTTCATGAGGTGGCTCAGTTGCTTCAAAGTTTCAACATAGACTCTATTATAATAGGAGGTGATTTCAATCAGGTGATGGACTCAGCATTGGACCGATCAAATGGGGATTGTACCAGAACTCCAAACAAATGCAAAAGATCCTTGGAGAGTTTAATAAGGGAATTCAACTTGGCTGACGACTGGATATTGGAGCACCCGTCAGACAGGGATTATAGCTTTCATTCTCAGTGTCATGATACGTATTCTCGGATTGATTTCTTCTTGACCTCTGGACGGGTGACTTCAAGTTGCTATGATACAGTTATTGGGCTCATTGCCCTGTCGGATCATGCACCTGTGTCTTTACGATTGTCCTTGCAGCACTCTTTCGTTAAATCCTCAAGGTGGAGAATGAACTCTAATATTCTAAAGAATTACCAGATCAGGACAGAGGTGGAAGAGGAAATTGATAGCTTCATCCAGATCAATAAAACTGCTCATGTCCGAGTCTCTAAAGTCTGGGAGGTGCTGAAATGCTTTGTTCGTGGAGTGCTGATTTCAAAAACTGTGAAAGAGAGAAAGTTGAGAACAAAGGAAATCCAGAGACTCTCTTCTAAAGGAAAGCGCTTAGATGTTCTATTTGCGGCAAGCAAAGATGAAACAACGAAATCTGCATTGCGAAAAGCTAAGTATGAACTGAAAAAACTCATTTCCAGCGAGGTCAAATATGCCCTATTCAGGCAAAAGATTAATTACTTTGAGAATGGTGAGAAAGCAGGGAGATTACTGGCGCATAGGCTGAAGGTAACGGAAAGCGATCGCTTTATTACCGCAATCAGAGATTTGGATAATGCATTGGAGACTCAGCAAAGAGGTATTAACAATTTATTCCGTGGATTTTATGAAAAACTCTACGACTCTGAATTGGCCTGTGGAAAAGTAGAAATTGAGAATTTCCTTGACTCGCATGTTTCCTCTCGTCTAACAACTGATGAGGCGGCAAGCCTTGAGGGAATGATGGAAGTGGATGATATTCAACAGGCGATTTCGAAGCTGACTGTAGGTAAGTCGCCTGGCATTGATGGACTACCTAATGAATTTTATAAAGCCCTCCCCGATTCTGCGCTACAGCTCTTGTGTGAAGTTTTCAATAATGCCTTTGAGTCTGGTTCACTACCAGATACTATGAGATATGCATTGATTACGGTACTAAAAAAAAAGGACAGATCTGCTACCAGGTGCGAGAATTGTCGACCGATCAGTCTGATAAACTGCGACTGCTAAATATTGGCTAAAATCCTGGCTGTTCGACTGGAACAGGTCATTCTGATTCTGATACATGAAAACCAAGTAGGTATTGTCTCTGGTAGAGCGGTGGCTGACAACATGAGACGCCTGCTGTTGACCATTGAGAAGGGACGTAATCAGCCTGTTGCCAATGCGGTCATCTCACTAGACGCTGAAAAGGTATTTGATTATGTGGAGTGGGACTTTTTGTTCATGTGCCTGAGAAAAATGAACTTTGGGCGAGATTTCCAACGCTGGGTTAAGCTATTGTACATCAATCCTTCTGCAAGTGTGCTGACGAATGGACTTATTTCAGATACTTTTGAACTTCATCGTGGTACAAGACAGGGCTGCCCGCTCTCGCCTCTCCTGTTCATTTTGTCTATGGAGCCACTTGCAGTATGCTTACGAGCGGACATAAACCTTCAACCTAAAATTGGAAGTGGCCGGAATAATTTGATCTTGTTATATGCAGACGATTTATTGATTGCCCTTCAAGACCCTGCTATTGGCATTTCTTACCTGATGCAAGATATTCATTATTTCTCAGCGATATCAGGATATAAGATTAATTGGAGTAAATCCGAGATCTTACAGATAAGTAATTTGTGTCTACGGCATGCATGTGCTCAATTTCAATTTAGATGGTGTGCCGAAAAGTTGAAATATCTTGGCATTTAGATTGGTGCAGATATAGTGAAGTTGCCAACCATGAACTTTACATGGATCCTCCCGGTTGTCAAATCAGATTTGGAAACGTGGAGTCTTTTGAAGTTGTCAACCTGGGGCAGAATTAACTGTATAAAAATGAATCTGGCACCTCGGATAAATTACATCTTAAGCATGCTCACTATTAAGATACCAGGAAGCATTTCAAAGAGGTCAATAGAATTATGCAAAACTTTATTTGGGATGGTAAGCCTCCAAGGCTCGCAATTTGGAAACCTCAACTCCCATTAAAACTGGGGGGAATGAACTTGCCTAATTTCCTAGATTACCATTTATCATTCTTCACTCGCCACTTGTGCAGAGTTGCTGAGTATACCCATGAACAGTGTGAACAATCTGATCTCTCGTCGTGAGAGTGTGGTGCGGTTTCCCAGCTAGACCCTAGAGCCTGTTACCTACTTAGAGATGTAAATCAAAAAACGCCAGTGCACTCGCTTCATTCTTGCAAGACTGCCGGTGTGAGCTGGTGAGTCGTATGAGTAGTGATCCCTACTTGCACCCAGATGCCTCCATATGGAATAACCCGGCATTGAAATACCAGGTTAAGACCCTCTTTTGGACAGAATGGTTTATGGCTGGTATAAAATATTTTAAAGATTTGTTTGAGGAAGGCAGTTGGATGCCATACGCTCAACTTGGCCAGATGTATAACATGGCAGGCTGCTCATTTACTGAATATAGGAAACTAAAGCTTATTATTTCAGCTTGTGTTGAGGTGACGCTGCTTCTACCATGTACGGAATCATAAAGGCTAATCGAAAAGGACATCCAAGATTACCAGCAATTTGGGCAGAGGAATTGGGGGAAGATGTTGGCTTGAGATGTTGGCGCAGGTGCTGTGAAAACACTTGTTGGGTGAGCTTGGTTTGGGGCCTCAGAGCGTCATCATTAGCGAATCCTGGGCCCCAGGAACACAGAGGGATTATAAGTATGCATGGGCTAGATGGAGTATCTGGTGTTTGGAGAGGAGTATTCATCCCTATGGAACATATGTAGTACATGTAGCCAATTTCTTAGCACAGTTGGCAGCCCAAGGGATGGCATACAGAACAATCAATACGGCCAGGTGCGCGATATCGGCAGGACACCATAGGATAGAATGCATAGCGATAAGTGAACACCCCTTGATCTGTAGACTAGTAAAGGGAGTAAAAATGACTAGACCCCATAGTGAAAAATATACTCAATTGTGGGATGTCGACACAGTTTTGAGATTATTTCTATCATGGCCAGATAATCAGGACCTATCCAAGAAAGCTATTTCAGGCAAGCTAGCCATGCTACTATGTCTATAGGCGTGTAAGAAGTCATCGGACGTTAGCGCACTAGAAATCAACAGGAAGAGTGTATCACCAAACACGCTATTGTTTTCAGAGACCTCCTAAAGTTAACACCAGTAAAAGGTCAACCGATTTTCAAAACATTATGACACAAATAATGCCTTAATACACTTGGCAGCATTGGAAATGTAAATCTCTGGCAACATTTTTGTACAAAAGAACTATCTCAAAACATGTGTCAGTCTGCAGAGCTCACCTATACTAACATTTTAAAACGCATTATAACTGGACTGCTTACTAAAGATGCAACATTCATCTTAGAAAATAGAATAATCTATGAGCTATATGGTCAAAAGACATCTGCCCCTGGTGTCATGGAACAATTATCTCAACAAAATATAAAATGCATGTCCTTAATGCCAACCCTTGCAAGCTGTACTCAATGCAACGATACAATGTTGAAAAAAGAAATGCAACCCTACAGACAAACTAGAAGTGCAAGGCATGACAATCACTATGTGTCAACAAGCAATAGCATGACTACATAGCTTAGAAAAATGTATCCCCAACACAGCTGGATTTGAAAAACTCTGTATCTAAACTGCAGGATAATTCTAAAACGTAACCTTGACGTATTAAAATGTTTAGTCAATGGTGCAATTGGTACAGTTGTTGAATTCCAAACATATCTACATGACAACATTCATTTTGTCAACATCCACTTTGACAAACTTGCAGACATTAAAAGAATAGGCCACACAAAAACAGGTTTCCTTCTTTCCTAAAATATGTACGGACGCAGAGAACAATTCTCTTCATCTCTTGTATATGCTGTCACTATACACAAATCGCAAGGTCTAACTTTAGATCACTAAGAAATAGTTCCTAGGCACCCCTCTGCAAGAGCAAACACAGCTTAATGACCTGTTCTTTGTGAAGGTACCCATTTGCGGGTCCGCAGCCACACTTTAGCTCACTGTACCTTTCACAAAAGGGAAATATCCATTTGTATATCAGTCTTATGGGCAGTCCAGCGCTGCTATGGCAATTCTCTTCTGAACACGAGTACCAACAGCAACCCCAGACACATGTTTCAGCCTTGTTGAGCCTCATCAGTGAGGTGCAGCTGTGCCTCTCTGACTCTAGATCACACATTGGTTGACACTGGCAGCACAGTCTTCAAAGAAGGTATGAGTAACATAGCACTTTCACGTCTCCGTACAGTCGATGGTGTATTTGATGCAAACAAAGTCAATGCAGACATTCCTTGCATCCTGGAATACAACAGGCTGTGGACACTCTACACCCCCATCTAGATATGTACACAAACAGAAACTATACCAGATCTCCCTGCAATACTAATAAAAAAATAACAAACAACTGCTTCAACTAATACAAACTGTCTGAGGTTTTCGACACATTTTGCACCCCTCCACCCCACCCTATGGACAAAACATCACCAAACTTTGCAGAATCATTCTGAGGGGACCATCTACTTGTTTTGCAAAGTTTGGTGAGGATTCGTCAGCGGGGGATTATAAGGTGCCCAAAAAGTGCCCTTTCTATGAGTTGAGCAACTTACCCATAACTACAGGGCTGCTACCGCATGCCCTTTAATAAATAGATATATTCCCTGAATAAATGTTGTTAAAGGGACGTTATGGTTACAAGTAAAACCGAAAACCCCCAGAAATTCACTAGTTATGGTAAGCTAAGCAACCATACCTCGTGTCACCACTGTGCACTGCTAAGACTAACACCCAGGACATGTAAGATGACATCAGTGATGACTTCAGTGATGACATCACTTATTAAAATAATTTTAATAAACAGTCCCTACACGGGGTTGAGTTTATAATTTTGGAAACAAGATGTTAGGGGTGATTGGGGGACGTATCATGAACTACTTAATGTAATAAATAATGTACAAAAGTTTTTCGGTGTATTTCATGGGTTTTTACCAGTGCCTGGCTAATTTCGTACAACTTACTAATATCAACTCCCCTTCCTTTCCCTTTTTCCTTGTTTTATGTATTGTTTAGTGCCCCCAATTCCCCCAGGCTTTGTCTTTTGCACCATAAACTAAATAAATAAATCATACTTACCCCCATATAGACACATTTCTTTCCAATTTACAAAGTTTCACCTTAAAACTCTGGCATTTCCCACCTTAAAACGTTTTTTAACACTTCTATAACTTCAACCTTGGACTTAATGATTCCTCTGATGTCAATGCTTTATTAATTAACAATACCTTAGAGGAATTAGGCTTTATCCAGATGATCACAGAGCCTACCCACATTAAAGGTAGAACTCTTGACTGGCTAGCCGTGCACAATTGCCCCATTCTGGTCTCATCTATACTACCACAGCCTTGGACTGACCACCACTTGATCACGTTCTCAGTAGAGGCACTACCAGCACAAGTTACTAGTATCGCCCCAGCTGCCCAAACTAGAAACAAAAGAAATATTACCCCCGAAAATCTTATCCCCCTGATCCTACCGAACTTAAACGCTATTCCAGACCATACGGACCCCTCCATTATGGTAGATCTGTATAACAAAGCTATGCTCTCCTCCCTTGACATCATTGCACCCTTAAAGTTGAGAAAGAGCAAACCCCTCAAACATATCAACACGTGGTTCTCTCCCCATCTTAAAGTCCTCAGACAGGAGAAACGACGCTGTGAAAAAGCTTGGAGATCACACCCCACTGAAATTAATAAGAACAAACTGAATATACTAGCCACCCAGTATAAAAAAGAAATCATCCAGGCCAAACAAACCTCCTACAATGCCCGAATCTCACTTGCAAAATCTAACACTAAGGAGCTCTTCACTATTCTGAAAGAGGTAGAATCTCCTGTACAAACACATGACTCCTGCCTTAAGGATAAAAATTGGTGCACCAATGTGTATCGAATTCTGGTTACAGCAGATGTAGATGTTGAAACTTTAATCCAAAACCCGGAACGAGCTAAGAAAAAGATTTTTCTTCAAGATTGGACACTTAATCGTGACCTCTGTTTAAGTTATAAAAATTTCAACAGCCAAATATTCCCAGATAAAAAAATGGGAACAGTAGCAAGTTACCTGATTAAATCACCTTCACCACAAATTCGTATCGCGATTATGAGATTGCGTTTTCATTAGTGGCCCACAAGAGATATCTTAGCCCAGCGAAAGCAAATTGTTATTTCAGAACATTTTTGCAGATTTTGTAACAATACGTTACAAAAGGAAACCTTAGAACATCTAATCGTTGAATGCTCTGCACTATGTTCAAAAAGAAATAACATGTACAAAAAACATCTATCTATTGTTGCTAATGTCCAACCTAACCTGAGATGGTCTTGTTTACTAAACTCAACTAATATGAGTTTACTTATTGCCTGTGCTAATTTTGTAAATAATCTCTGCTTATCTGTGACAGCAGATAATTAACTAGTTTTTGCACACAATGATAATCAAATAGCACGAAGGGGCACTTGATGAATTCACTTGTTAATATGAAATATACACTTTTTTATCTAACTCTGTGTAAATTAATGCATTTTTTGTAATTGTGTAAAAATGGTATTTATAACAGTCTTGTAAAAATCATAAATGATTAAAAACAAGAATAAAATAATAAATAATAAAAAATTGGTGCACGAGCATACAAAAAGCCCTAGCCAATAAAATCACATCTCTGCAAACTAAGATAAACAATAAAAAAGATTCACTTCCCCCAACCATCAAAACGAATACCACTAGCCCTTCAACGGCACCACCTATTCTGCCACCCCCCTCTACACCTACTCCCCAGTTCAATTTCCACAAAGTCACTACCAAAGAGGTCGAAAAGGTTATACTCACTCTCAAACCTTCAAATTGCCATGGGGACCTTTGTCCTGCACAATTGATCAAGGATGAGGCGCGTGAGCTTGCACGATTCATTACCAAATTAATAAATGCCTCCTTCACCACAAGTACCATACCTTATAACCTGAAACAAGCATGGGTCCTCCCCCTCGTTAAAAAACCTAACTTAGATCCCTCGACTCCTACGAACTACCGCACGATCACTACAGTACCTTTCTTACTCAAAATCATTGACAAAATAGCATACCAACAAATTCAATATTACCTCGAACATTTTCACCTACTAGGAGTCCGACAATCCGGCTTCAGGCCAATGCACGGCACCGAAACTGTGCTCTTGGATCTCAAGACACATATAGACGAGCTGAGAGACAAGGGAAACACTGCACTATTGCTACTCCTTGATCTCTCTGCCGCCTTCGACTTGGTCGACCATGAGATACTCTGTAATCATCTACAATCAGCGGCCCACTTCTCTCAAAAGGCAACGGACTGGATCCAATGCTTTCTTAACAACCGCACCATGAGAGTCTTCTCCCCTTTAGCAGCCACTGACCCTACACCTATTACTTGTGGGGTACCCCAAGGTTCTTGCGTCTCTCCCACCCTGTACAACATATTTACAAAGCCCCTTTTCGATGATCTAGATGGTCTTGGTATCACCTACACTAATTATGCTGATGATACTCAGATCCTCATCCCGCTGACGGGGGACTACGATGAGGATTTGGTCTTTGTAAATAAAGTGTACCTCATCATTCAGGCATGGATGGCCCTACATGGCCTATGCCTGAATGACGACAAAAGAGAACTTCTCATTCTCGGCTCCCCTTCGAACCTCACTAAATTAGGCCCAAATTACTCCTCCTTTGTAATCGACAATGACAAGATTACAGTTGCCAAAGAGGTCAAAACCCTTGGCTTCTACCTAGATTCTACACTCACCTTCTCAAAACAAGTTAATGCTATGGCATCTGCCACATCATACACGTGCAAACTTATTAGGGCAGCTAAACCTTTCCTCTCATCGTCTAACTGCATTACACTAGCTAAAGCTTTAATACTGTCCAGGTTGGACTATTGTAATGCCTTCTATGCAGGCTGCAATAAATATATCACCAATAAAATCCAAATCCTTCAAAATAATGCTCTAAGAGCTGCCTTGAGCATCCCAAACAAAAGCACATATCTCGGGCATCAGAAGATCTGTCAATTGGCTCTCAACCAAAGACAAAATCTTCCTCAAAACTGTCTCCCTGACACATAAGTGCCTCCACCAGGCAGTTCCTCAATATCTAACAACTAGATTTATCAGACCTATCTCCTCCCGCCCATCTAGAAAGGCCAACTCCAATCTCCTCCTTGTGCCCAGATTCAAACGTATGATGTCTGGAGGGAATAGCTTCCCCGTCAAAGCAGCCCAATGTTGGAATTCTCTACCTCCACCACTTAGGGAGGACTTCCCATACCTACAATTTAGATCTAAGACTATTTACTGGCTTAAGGAACACAATACTTAATAGGTGCCTTACCACAACTGTAATTTGTGCACACCAATGTATACCACGGCCTATTAGAGGATACACAATAGAATATTTGTATATACTGTATATCCTGTGTGCTATTTGATTGATTGTCCATTACTGACAAGGTGCCTGAAGTTGGAGCAGTGGAATCCCAAACTACTGGAGCAGAGGAGTCCCAAAGGTGGGATGCATCTTAACCGTAACACCCCTTGTTGTGTTGATCATGTGTTCAGCACTTCCCACTCCTCCCCTGCTCCTTGAACTTCCCCCTTCCCTCTCCCCTCCACTTGTGCGTTCTGAACGTCACTGGGCCTAGTAAGATCGTCATTTTGCCCTCCCTTGTTCCCCTCCCTTTCCTGGTCGCGCCCATAAACACTTGTGTATGGGCACGATATAAATAAAACATCATATCATATCATAACACCATTGTTTCATGGTGTTACATCACTGTATATACGTTATTAATAATTCCTCTTTTCCTATATATGAAAGAACTATAAACCTCCTTTAAGAAACATATTTTTTGCAACACATACTTATGTCTGTCGTTATCAACAGCTCATTCTGGGGATGCAAATCATCGTTCAATTGCCTACGGCATAAGGCTCAATCATGACCCCAGCCGAACCAAACCACCCCTATTATTCACTGCACTACCCTGCATCCTAGCTCAGTGTCCACTGTACCCTAATCATGTAACCAATGGCCAGTGCTCATGGCTTGCAGTGCTGGCCAGTCTCAAAATCCATGGAGCATGGACTTCGGCCATGACGCATTCCCCAATGAGCAAATCAGAGTACACACTTGCGTTTACACTTTGAAAAAAATATTTCCAAAAACATGCTTTCAGGTCCTTGCTAATGCTTGTTGTGCAAGTGTGTTGTAATCTAGTCCAGCACTTCAGGCTGTAACCGAAAGCAGGAATATGTGTTCCCATTCAAACCCACTGCTTTGGCCATGCCGCATACCCCAATAAGCAAATTACAGTACACCTTTATCCTTGCTGACAGCCAGGCCCATTGCCCACACACCAAAGCTATATCACTGTGTTGCATACTTACATTTTCACACTTTCAAAATAATAAAACACAGGACATATTTTCTTTTAAGTTCTTGCTGACCCTCCTCGTGCATATTTGCTACACTTGCATCCAGCACTTCAACCTGTAACCACAAGCACATTTTTCTTTCCCTTTCAAACGTATCCCAATTAAGAATAACGTTAGCACATAGCCGGTCCCTGGTGGCCGTGACCACTCTAGCCCCATTATTGCTGGTCCCTCGTGGTCATGGCCAGTAGCTACATTGTCCGGGTCATAGCATTTGGTCATGACTCGGACAATCTGGTCACTGCCCATGGCCAAAGGCTATAGCTCAGCCACCAAAGGTGTATCACTACTATTTGTACCTACATTATGACACTTTTCAAAAAATAAAACACAGGCACATTTGCAAAACCATGCTTTCAGGTCCTTGTCAAAATGTACGTACATAAAATAGTCATATAATTCAGTGCCCACTTGATAAGATTCATTCAGTCAAACAGTCAAGGTCTATATTCTTTCTAAAAACAATTGTCCACATTCCTCAAACTGCAACAAAGTCATAAGCCATCTAAAAATGTTGAGACTCCCCCCCCACCTTGACAGAATCCCACCAAAACATTCAATTCTAGCTCTACATTTTTTGCCAATGTGTTTGCGGCACCACATGTATAAGCCTTTAAAATATTTTGCCCCCCCCCTCTAATTTTGTACCTTCTTGGCAAAACAGCACCACACTTTGCAGAACCATTTGGAGTCAGGTCTAGAATGACATTTGAAGGTTTCATGCACTTTCATTGAGTTGCGCCAAAGTTATAAGCCATCCAAAAACTGCTTTTCACCAACCCTGTAATGCAGAAATAGGCATAGATGTCCCCGAGCATCGCAGATGTTCGTGAACATCACAGAACTCACCTGGACTGTTCGCAGACGTCAGAGTTGAAAAAACACCCGTTGTAAGGGCTTTTTTATGGCCATATCCCATCCCATCCCCTCCTCATCACCCCTCACCTCCCCAGAGATTGTTTCATTAGTTTGACAACTGCAATATTGTATTCTTTAATATGTTTTCACTGCAGTGTTCACGGAGAATGGTGGCTGTCTGCGAATCCAACATGGCTGGCGTTTCCAAAAATCTGACGCACCTCACGCTTTTCACCATCCAATCAGTGGGTGCGTCCGATGTCACAGCTATCATGCTGCTCTCTGGGCCAATCGAAGCCTGTCCGCGGACCGAAAAGGGAAGGGAGTCCACGGACTGAACCCAGATATCACTATTTTTTTAATCTACTTTTTGGCGGCTTTAAAAATAACTACTGGATGGATTTACACCAAATTTACACAAGCATGCTTTCGGGACAAAGCTGCCGTTCCTGCTGCAAATTTGGTGAAAATCCGTCCAGTGGTTTGGGCTGTAGGCTGTAGGCATGAGCAACAATGTTTTTGCACACATTTTGGGACTCCCATATAACTTTGCTCCCCCTCCACGAAACCTCACCACACTTCGCAAAATCAATCTAAGGCCATATACCTTGTTTGCAAAGTTTTGTGAGGGGACAAAGTTATAAGCCTCCCAGAAAGTGCTCTTCCTATGGGTTGAGAAACTTAACCATAACTCCACGGCGCTACTGCAGGCCATGTAATACATACATATATATATCATTCATATATATATGTTTAGTATTAAGCCCATCACAATGAGAGAGGCGTGTCACTGCAGCCTGCTAGTGCAGGCATTGGCACCGGCAGCACAGAGCATCTCCTACCCAGGCAAGTGCAAAGAATAACCAGAGTTTTTGTCAGGGCTGGTCGTTACATAGGTCACCCGGCTGGCTGTCAATCCTCTCACAGAAGGCTTTAAGGGCCCCAGAGCTCAATTTTAGGAACCCCAACAGCAGGACTCCTTTTTCCCAGGAATACAAGAGGGTGCAGAGGGAGGAGCTATAGCAGATTCCAAAATGCACAACCAGGTAAGTCTCAGTCTCATGGCCTGCCCTCCAGTGGGGGGAACAACTGCTGCATGTTTTCACAAGTTGCGCAAGCTCTCTAGCGATGCTTGAATGTTAGAATTGAAGACGGGCTTGAGTGGGAATTCTTAGAAATGCCCACGCAGACACGGGTAGCCAGCTGCATGCACACATCCCGAAGAGAGGCGCCATCGAACTATGTACATCTCCAATGTTTATGTTTTACCTTTGTAACAAAGGAACCTAACCATCTATGTAACGGCCCGGCGATGCCCACGGGCTGTTGTGCACTATACAAATTTAAAATAAAATATATATATAGGACAAAAAAAATATATATATATAGGACAAGGTCAGGCCTGTTATACATTTGAAGAAGCTCAATGGGTGGATAGTGTAAATGCATTTCAAGATGGAGGGCATTCACCTTCTCTGAGACTTTCTCAGGAAAGACGATGGGCCTACCCATTTGGACCTGACATACGCTTTTCTAATGGTTCCAGTGGCTTAGGACCACAAAGAATGGCTCAGCTTCAGGTGGGGATAGCAGATCTAGCAGGTCAAGAAACATCACATAAGTGCAGCTTATTGCAACACCTATACGCTGAAGGTTTGTGACGAATCTCCATACCTAAGCGAATTTATGACTTATGACACAACTTATTTTATTGTGAGTGTGTCTTAAAGCACTGAAAATAAAGTGGGGGAATAGATATTTTGCCTTTTACATCTTATGGTTTTCCATTCAGGATGTGGAAAATAAAAGGTACTTTATCGGGGGCGTGCAGAGTCGAAAGTAATGTACGTGTAAATTTAGATATGGGATCTCAGCGGAGGCTCATTTCATGTATTTATTTGTTTTTTTGTAACGCACTACATGCTTTGTGTTGCTCCAGAGTGAATTGCTGGGAGAAGGGAGCGTTTCTGGGGTTGATTCTTTGGGAGAGAATGGAATGGAATGGGGGATGCAATCTTAATTAATAGGTCAAAGGAGGGTAATGTGGCGACTGCAGAGAATGTTATGTAATCAAAGGATAGCCTCCCAATATGACCAGCACACACTTTGATCCTTCTAAAGTTAACAAAAATAAGTACTTTTGATTACAGTAATATTAATGTCATCCATTACTGCAGGATCTGGAAACACCCTAGTTTTGAACAGTCTATAAAAAAGCAGTATTATTTTTCAAGTTGATGAGCTTCGGAAGCAGTAATGTGTGGTTATTTCACCAGCTTCCTACCCAACCCCAAAAATGCAGAAAAACAAAGTTCAATGGAGGGAAATATTTGTGGTAGCACAGTGGAGTTCCTAAATAAAATGCATTGAGCTGTGACAGAGACAACGTTGAGGCCTTTCACATTTTTCATGTCAAGTGGGCTCCCAGTAACAGCCCCCATGTTGCCAATCATCAGTTCTGTAACACGGGAATATATTCATTTCTCTATTTTCGTTCTGGGGCTTAGAAGTGTTATTATATAGCTACATATACATTTGAAAAATGGTGTGCTGTGTGTGTGCAATTGATGTGGTAAGGGATTTTTTATGGCTGGCTAGTAGTTTGCAACTTGAAATGTTCACCCCTGTATACCATGCCTTCACCTAGCTCTTAACACATTTTTAGGCAAGGGATTGTCATAATAAGACCCAGCAAATGATAAGATTATCTGTGGAAAGGAATGTCCAGAACCAAGCATATGATGAAGAATACCGCACCTGCGATCCCACGCGTGTGTGCATGCCCCTCGTAGTGCCCTGGTTTTTTAAATGCTTGACTTCCTACACTCTTGGAATGAGCATTACACGTCCTTTCACCTCAAGCTTCAATCTTTCCTGGACGCATCCTTCTCTCAGTATCCTACCTGATTCATGCTTTGTAAACATTCTCTAACATGTGAATTTCTGTTCTTCATTCCCTAGGGATTCTTCTGTCCACAAAAGAACCAGGTGACTGGAATCCTGCCTAGCCAAGCCGGAGGAACCAGGAAGTAGCTTTTCCAGACTGCTCAGACAGCTCAAGGTAAGAGAACAAGTTTGTATATCTTCCATATGTTATTATTGATGAAGCACTTGAAGGAAGAGACCATTCAGTCTGTTTACATAGCTACTAGTCCACCCCACATGGCTCCTGAAAGTGTAGGAAGCAGCTGCAGATTGTCCCTGGTGTAGCTGTTGTGGTGGTATATCTGCATGCCTCTCAGATCATATGTACCCATGAACCTGCCATGTTGGCCTGTAGGCTGAGATTCTACACTAAATTGTTTCCAAAAGAGTACACATATGGCCACTTAAAAAGGTGCAGAAAAAGCAGGACTGTTTCATTAGCAGGGCCATAGACGGCTGCAGCCACCCCCAATCTGAGCCACAGTCTATGAAGTCTCCCACTCTTGTAACCAGTCTACTCAAATCACTGCTAAGGTAAAGAGAGAAATACATCTGGGGAATCAGAATTAAGCATGAATCCCTTTGCCATGCAAATTCATCTGCATATCTCACCCTTACCAAAGAATGGGATTTTCAATATCTAAATCTGACATATATCCCCAAGAGGTGGGGCTATCACTTTCCTGAATAGTTCCACTCAGACCTACATTGTACAGGTGACTCCCTGACAGGTGAAAACCCCCAACACAAGCGTACAATGGATTAATTAAAGAAACAATAAAAACATTGTGAAATGCAACTTGAAGAAACATTGTGAAATGCAACCTGAATATTCACTCTGGGCGAGTAAGAAAGGCTGTGTTGTGTGAACTTGGAGAATCGGCTTTCATTAGCAATGGCAAGTGACCTTTATGTCTAACTAGTGGCTTATAACGACCGTTTGTAAAAGTATCTGTCTTTACAAAACTATTTACGTAGAATGCTAAAGTGGCTGAAGAAGAATAAAGCTGCAGCTAAAACTATGGAAACAGCTCAAAAGAGCTCAGATGTCAGAGTAGAAGACCCAGTAGTGGCAGAAAATGGAGGCAGGGAAAGCAGCTTTAGTCCAGTGCCTGCAAGTAGAACAGATGAAATGCCAGTGATGATAGAAGCCTGCAAGAAGAAGCATGCAAGTCCAGTACCTACATGTAGAACAGATGAAATGCCAGTGATGATAGATGCCTGCAAGTAGAAGCCTGCAAGTCCAGTGCCTGCAAGTAGAACAGATGAAATGCCAGTGATGATAGAAGCCTGCAAGTAGAAGCCTGCAAGCCCAGTGCCTGCAAGTAGAACAGAGGACATGCCAGTGATGATAGAAGCCTGCAAGAAGCCTGCAAGTCCAGTGCCTGCAAGTAGAACAGATGAAATGCCAGTGATGATAGAAGCCTGCAAGAAGAAGCCTGCAAGCCCAGTGGCTGCAAGTAGAACAGATGAAATGCCAGCGATAATAGACGCCTGCAAGTAGAAGCCTGCAAGTAGAACAGATGAAACGCCAGTGATGATAGAAGCCTGCAAGAAGAAGCCTGCAAGTAGAACAGATGAAATGCCAGTGATGATAGAAGCCTGCAAGAAGAAGCATGCAAGTCCAGTGCCTGCAAGTAGAACAGATGAAATGCCAGTGATGATAGACGCCTGCAAGTAGAAGCCTGCAAGTAGAACAGATGAAATGCCAGTGATGATAGACGCCTGCAAGTAGAAGCCTGCAAGTAGAACAGATGAAATGCCAGTGATGATAGAAGCCTACAAGTAGAACAGATGAAATGCCAGTGATGACAGACGCCTGCAAGTAGAAGCCTGCAAGTCCAGTGCCTGCAAGTAGAACAGATGAAATGCTTAAGGTACCTGAGACAAAAAGAAAAGTGCCCTCTAAAGATGTTATGCCAGTGATGATAGAAGCTTCTGTGTAATGGACTTGGTCCTTCCTGAAAAGGAACATGTGAGAGAGGAGGAGGAAAGAATTGAGCATCCTGTATTGCTGGTCATGGGAACAGTATGAAAACCAATGCAAAAAATACCCTTGGCTTACTTCTTCTAAGCGAAGCATGGATGTAAAATCTGCAAGGAAGTTAAACATTTTGCAATAGAAACAAATCAAGGTGTGCATTTCTCTCTGGAATGGGTTAATTCTTCAGTCAACTTGTATGGTCCCACTAAAGAGAAAGCACACAGTGCCCTGCATTGTGCACATAGTTTACGCCATGGTGGTAAGGGTCCAACCCAGGCGGTAACTTACCGCCTGGGTTGTAATGAGGCCCTATGTGTTTGCATGGAAGGCTGGGGCTTAAGAGGATATTGGTGCACTGAAATGTTTTCTCAGTTGGCATGGTGGGAAAAGCAAATGGGATTAACATTCTTACATGCACTAGCATTTATGCATCAAGATGAAACATTTCTTATTATGAATTGCATGTTATACTGGTGTTAAGCGCAAAGCCAATATAAGTGTTCTTAGGTGGCCAGTTTGGAAAGGGTTTCTTACTATGGCATGGCATGGCATTTTGGACTGTGTTGAGAGGTCAAAGCTATCACAAAGTGTATTCATAATATGGGTGGTGTGGGCATTTATAATTTGTTCTTCCAACACGGACATGTTTTATTACTGTGGCATGTCATCTTAAACTGACGTTAAGGGCAAAGCAAACATGATGAGCGTTTTCTATGTGGCCTCACCAGCCAACACGGTGCAGCCAGTCAGGACATGTTTCAATTGCCAGCATGGACATGTTTTCCTATAGTATCCTTACTGGTAATATGGTTAAAGCAAATGCTAGTACATTCTTACTTGTAAATATTAGCATATATTGGTTTAACCAGCATGGACACGTATGGGCGCAGCATTAAATAACTTTTTTTTACAATGACAGAAAATTGCATCATGAGAATGTGTTGGGAAATGCTCCTGCGCAGTGTTGGTGTCCCTGCATCAAATCGATTTTTGAAGACTTAGCCTAGAAATCTGTTTGTAAACTTTACATTTTCGTCCTTAGCTGTGCCTCCCTCCCCATTGAAAGTAACTGTTTGCCTGAAAATCGTTTTAGCTGTGCCTCTTTCCTGCATTTAAAGTACCTGTTTGCCCAAAAATCATTCTTAGCTGTGCCTACTACGCTCCATTGAAAGTACTTGTTTGCCCTAAAATCGTTCTTAGCTGTGCCGCTTTCCCCCATTGAAAATAACTATTTGCCTGAAAATTGTTTTTAGCTGTGCCTCCTTCCCCCTTTGAAAGTACCTGTTTCCCTGAAAATCGTTCTTAGCTGTGCCTCCTATGCGCCATTGAAAGTACTTATTTGCCTGAAAATTGTCCTTAGCTGTGCCTCCTTCCCCCATTGAAAGTACCTGTTTTCCTGAAAATCGTTCTTAGCTGTGCCTCTTTCCCCATTGAAAGTACCTGTTTTCCTGAAAATCGTTCTTAGCTGTGCTTCCTTCCCCACATTGAAAGTACCTGTTTCCCTGAAAATCGTTCTTAGCTGTGCCTCTTATGCGCCATTGAAAGTACTTATTTGCCTGAAAATTGTCCTTAGCTGTGCCTCCTTCCCCCATTGAAAGTACCTGTTTTCCTGAAAATCGTTCTTAGCTGTGCCTCCTTCCCCCCATTGAAAGTACCTGTTTTCCTGAAAATCGTTCTTAGCTGTGCTCCTTTCCCCCTTTGAAAGTACCTGTTTGCCTGAAAATCGTTCTTAGCTGTGCCTCCTACGCTCCATTAAAAGTATCTGTTTGCCCGAAAATCTTTCTTAGCTGTGCCGTCTTCCCAACATTGAAAATAGCTGTCTGCCTGTAAATCGTTTTTAGCTGTGCCTCCTTCCCCTTTGAAAGTACCTGTTTGTGTGAAAAACCGTTTTGGCTGGGTGCACAACTGTTACTTACTACCTTTTTGCATACAGTGGTTGCTGTTGAGTTAATCCTGCATTAACGTTCTGCACGTCCCACCTTGCCCTCAGTGCCTCCCGTTCGTACCCTCTGTCCCCCACCCCCTGTGTTTTTGGCCCACACCATCCCTTCCCCCCTCCATGTGCCTCAGTACATCAGCTGGGTAAGTGTCCCCCTCACCATTGCAGCTATCTGTGTCACTATCCATCTCTGCTATCTTCTCGAACTTCTTCTCTATTTCCTATCCCTCTCCTATCACTAAATCTGGCTGGAAGAAACTTATGAAGGACATACTGAGCTTCAATCCAGCCCTTCCTATTGCAGACACCTATGTCACGGCTTCTGCCAGAAAGACTCTCACAAACCTCCTCTTTGTTGTTCCCTCACCCGACCTATGGACCCAGTACATGGTCACCTTTCTCTCTCCTATCGCTTCTTCTCCCATTAATGGTGGCACCCGCTGGTAGGTCCTCCTCAACCTCTTCACCATTTCCAGGGTCATTATCAATGTCTATCTGAATGGAACCATCATGGTTCAGGGTTTTCAACCCAACCTTCTTCTCTGACAGGCTCCTACCTCGCCTCTCAAACCTTACCTCTCCCCCTGAACAGGCTCCCTTTCCTGCTGTGCCTTCCTCCTCGTCTGCTCAGGATCCCTTGCCTGCTGTGCCTTCCTCCTCCTCTGCACAGGCACCCTTGCCTTCCCCACTGTCCCTGCTACCTTGCCTGCCTTGGCTCCTACGCCAACCTCCACTATCCCTCTGTCTCTCTTGCCAATCTCAGGGGAGGAGGGGACCACCATTCCCTGTGCCCCCGGGGAAGACCTTCAAAGATGGCAAGTTGTTCCATATTGCCACGCTTAACTCTTGCTTTGCTCTCAAACACTCATCTGACATCTGCAACCTCCTTGAACGGATGGATCTAGATGTGCTCGCCATCACAGAGACATGGTTCAAGGACAGCTCGGTCACAAGCTTTGACACTCCTCCCTGAAGGATACAAGATCCTTTCTGTGCCCAGACCCAAGGTGTCAGGAGAGGGAGTGGCATTGATCTTCCCAGAATGCATACCTGTGTTCATCATCCCCACTCAGGACTACTTCTCCTTCGAATGCCTAGTCTACAGACTCTCATTCTCTGCAAAATCTTCTCTCCTTATGGCCACCTTCTATCGGCCACCAGGACAGTGAACTCTCTGGGTTGACCTGGCCTCATCCCTACTCTCCTCCTCTGAACGCCTCCTCAGAACCTTTCTGCAACATATGCGATTCTCTCTCCCTCCTTCTGTACAATATTTCTGGTTGACCACTTCTGTTATTCATTATGATTGTTATTCATAGCAAAAGGGCACATTTTGCCCAAATGAGAAGTTTATATATCCTCGTCTGGTAACTCATTAGGAATGGAACTCAGACACCTTTTCGCTGTCTTGGAACATCTCTCTCAGAAACAGCAGATCTAGGAGAGTGGGAGTGACTCTGGAAATCCTACTATAATGTTCTCCAGGTAGCTTTTGACATAATGTGTTCTATTTCTTGGATCCTACAGTTCCCCTTGCTTCTGAGATAAAACCCATCCATGATGATACTCAAAGACAGCAACACAAAAAGTTTTACATCGACATATAGAGGAGCATTATGCATACTAGCACTGAGATTGCAGGAATTAGCCAATCAAAAGAGCATTCACTTGCAGGCTGCTCCTATGGCAAGAGTCCTCAAAGTATCAGCCCACTACCTGAACAAAATGATGTTTGTGAGAAACGGGTTAGAATTGCAAAATTCTATGAGCATTTTCCTCCCTGTGGGGCATCAGATTGATCACTTAGTTTCCCTGAATCAAAGTGATCGGTGTAGACCAAGACTAAACATTTATACTTTGGCATGCATATTAATGAGCTGCTGATATTATAATTGGTAAAGTACCATAACTATTGATATGTGCTTGTCTTTTACAGATCTAATGAACAAGATGACTGCAGAGTCAAAAGCTGTGTGTGACCTAGTTAATACACTTCTATTACAACCTACGATTTTGGAGGCTATTAGCAAAACCCATGATGTACCGAGAACACCACAAAGCCACGCTCTTATGACTTGCAGGGTCTAGTCGTGCCAATGACTGCAGTCACAGTGTTTCTAGATCTAATTATAATATGCAACTTATGGACAAAACCCCGAATGTGGAGGAAGAAGTCAGGCAAATTATTTCAAGAGGGAGGAATTCTTCAATGCAATAGGAATGTTGTAGTTCACAAAGGTCATCAACTAATATGGATCAGTGCTCTTATACGCATGAGCCAAACAGTATGACACAATCATCAATGTTTCATTTCATCTGCAATTTTGGAAGACTGAACTCCGAGAGAATGCAGCAGGCAAAATACAATAGGAGGTAAGATTCTAAGTTCTATACTTACCTTCACTATTTTTTTTAATTTAATTTGCTCAGTTGATGTATCAACTTTTCACATTATCAGTACAAAAAGTTTTTCTTTACAATGAAAAGAAGAAAAAAAAGTATAAACTTCACATCATATTCATACATAAAAGAAAACACAAAGGGTGTACGAGATAACTTCAATAACTAAAGTCCTCAAATTCATAAAAGTCACCATTAAAATTCACAAACATTCAGGGTCAAATACTATATCACATTTCTTCATTGGCCCCTTGCACACCCAAATTAATAATGAATATGCCCTCTAAAATGTTGACTATAACAGCAATGGACCTCGAGCTCCAGTATAATAACTTATCTAATACGCCAATTGAAACAGCAAGATAAGAGTGGAAGTTCATTTTAAACCAGGATCATTCCATTTGCGACTTTCTCGGGGTTAAGTCAGTTAATCAAAAAGGTGACAATGCTTTTACTCATCACAAGCTGGGGTCGGCAGAACAATGTCCAAGAATTGAAGGATTGCTATCTGTATTGCTATTCTTGGATTAGAAAATAACATTTGCCATTTTTGGTTCTGAGTTAGATAATTCAGGAGCGCTAGTTTGTCCTTAAAGCCGTTGCTTCTTACACTGCTCACTGCCTCACAGTCAACCAACAGATGTTGCAAGGTTTCTGTTTGATTCGGGTTCAAGCAATAGCGGCAATAATTTTGCTCAATGGATATAATTCACAAATTTAACCTGGACCTCATATACTTTCTGCGAGTAATGGGGCAGGGATATTTTACCAGATAATTCGCTGTTATCCCATACCCTTTAGTACCAAACAAGAAGATGTCAAAATCTTTGTGCAATGAGCACTTTCTCATGTTTTCTGCCCAATCATGCTGAGAGATTTTTACTTTTGCCCGGTTAGGGTTTGCAATAAGTAGTTGTATAGTTACACCTGCATCACTTAGTGCACTAATGGTGTGCTTTCACCATTTCAGAGGAAAGGTATTTTTCGTTGTAAGTTGTGCGCTTTGACCTGGAAAATAGATGGTTTATCTAGGCCACCCAAGGCCTTCCGGAGATAGGCACATTGTTTCCATGTCACATGTGAGTAAAGTGAAGAAAGGCTTAGCTCATAGCGAATCAACGCAAGGGGCGTGCCATTCGGCAATTGCAATACTCGCTTCCAGTAAATGTACTCTATGTTGTCCCAAAATATACGTTCTTTCGGCAGGCTAGCTTCTACCCCATACAAGAGAATTGGCGTGACTTTCATCTTATAAAACATGATGGTATGTTTCATGGAAAATGTTCCACATTTTTTGGTGAGTATTTTAGTTTGAGACACCAGAGATCGCAATTTGCTTTTCATTTCACATGTGTATTGTATTAGAGATTTTTTGTGTTGAATTAACACACCTAAATATCTATACTGGCATGTGTACTCAAGTTTGTACTGCTGTAAGTGCCATTTGTGATTGTGTATTTTGGATTTCTGACTCGGGTTGCAGATCACTATCTGAGTTTTATGAGTATTGGTGCTTAGATTGTTGACCTGGGCGTGCATGCCAAGTTGTTCCAGCATGTTTTGCAATCCCATTGGCGTCTGTGATAAAAGGACCAGATCATCCGCAAATAATAAATATGGGATTTGCTGTGTGCCAATTTTCGGGGGATCACCCACACAATTTGTCAAAGAATCGCCTATGTCTAGAATGTAAAAATTAAACAAGAGGGAGAATAAGGCACAGCCTTGCTTCAGGCCCCTGCGCGTGGTTATTGTAGGTGATAGCATACCATCTAAAGAAATACGTATGCGCATTGATGTATTTGTATGAAGAAGTGTTATTAATGATAGCAAAGAGGGGGGACAATTGTGTTTTTTTTAATTTAAGCAAGAGCACAGATCGATCAATTGAATCGAGCACAGCTCTGAAGTCAACGAAACGCAACTACAGGGGCCGTCTTTGGGTCAATTGGCCTGAATTAGGGAGAGGGCAAATATGTTGGAGATCGTGCCCAATCCCTTAACAAAACCCGATTGATAAGGATCTGATAATGATTTTTCTTCAACCCAGGCATTCAGTTCTTTAAGTATTATTCTGCAAAAAGTTTTTCCAGGAGCGTCTTATAATGAAATTGGGCGCTTACTATCCGGCAATTGCCGATCGCCTTTTTTTATAAATCGGAACCGTTATTGCTTGAGTCCATGTCTGAGGCAATTTTTGACTGTGATTGATAGCTGTAAAATGTTAAGATAGTGTAACGCTCACCTGATTCCCGTAGAGGCGCCGGTCTTGACTGGGCGTATACCGTATCTTCAAAGGTGATATGTAACACACGGCTGGCTCTTTGGGCTGGACCTCTGTGCACTGTATGTCTGACTTGAAGGGTAAGATGTCTGCAGATAGAAAATATGGGATTAATGAACTGGGTTATGGAATGTCTCTCTCTTCTTCCCTTTCTCTTCTCCTGTAGAACCCCAAAGGTTAACGCTCTCACCTTAGGTAAGTGAACGCCGTGCTCTCCATCTGCCTCGGGGCAGGGTGCTGTAACCAGTTTCTTCACTGGATAAGGGGAGCAGGCCTCTTGACTTCAGAGGACTGCCGTCCGTTGTTTACTGCACGAACGGTAAGTTTCGAGTAATTCTAATGTCTTTAAAGTCTTTAGTAATAATGTCTCTTGTTTGGCAGGGTTCCGGCGATGGCGGATGACGGGTTGAAGTGAGTTGAAGATGGAGCCCGTGTGATGAATAGAAGCGCCTGGAAGCACGTAAGTAAGCGCTTGTTGCCTGCTTCACGATGCGCTCTAACTGTCTTTTTATTTTGCAGGTACAAGTTCGGAGCGGCTGCAGGGTGCCGGAATACCCACTGGGTTAGATGTGGAAAGGAGTAATGGCACGTGAGTATTAAAGTTCCCCAATGTTTTTAAACGCACCTTGTTTTGTCTTTCAGATGCGGGATGCAGCGCCGAAGGCCTCCGGAGCGTGCGAAGAGTTGGTAAGCTTTTGTCTTTCAGATGCCGGAATGCAGCGCACGAAGAGTAGGTAAGCCTTTGTCTTTCAGATGCCGGAATGCAGTGTGAAGACCTCCGGAGCGCACGAAGAGTAGGTAAGCCTTTGTCTTTCAGATGCCGGAATGCAGTGCGAGGCGTTGGTGACAGCCGATGGACCAGGTAAGTGAAGAGCTGTCACTGAAGACCGTAATGCTAACCTGTTCTTTCTTGTCTTTATAGGTGTTGCTGAAGACTGGATTCAGGATGGTAAGCCTTTTTCCTTAGGCCCAGGATCAGATGCAGAAGACATGATGAGCGTTCTGCTGCAGAGGATGCAGAATAACGCAAAGCAAGATTCATCCATCGGGTGTGGTTTAAATAGCCTCCTGTAGTGCTTAGGTGTCTCCTTCCATAGCCACGCCTAGGTAAGAAAAGAGTTCCTGCTTTCCAGAAGAGTTCCAGTGTTCTGAACCTAGGGAGTGGCTCCTGCCCCACCCAACAGGAAAAATAGTTCCAAACAGAAGAGGGGAGTGGCTCCTGCCCCACCCAACAGGAAAAGTAGTTCCAAACAGAAGAGGATCAGAGGCTCAACTGGCAGGCAAGTAAGCAGCATGGTCTGCTGCAGGTAAGTCCACTCAAGCATTATGAGCCCGGCGCTTCCAGCGCTGGGACTGGGCATATTTATGAGCCTGGTGCCACTGGCGCCAGGACTGGGTCCAAAAGGTCCCAATTGGGACTGGTTGGCACTCAGAACCTGGGTTATGGATCTGCCTCCAAGGGAGTTGGGAAAACCCTGACCTTTTGGAAGCAGAGATCATGACAGATAGAGGCCCAAAGTTCCGGGTGCATTTGCATGACAAAATTGGACAAGCCATCAGAGCCAACTGCTTTTGATTTACATGCAGTTCTTAGTTGAAGAATCTCAGTTTCATCAAAGGGCAATTCTAAGGTGATTGGTGTGTTTAATGCATCTAAATTCAAGCTATTTTCTGGCGATGCGTAAAGTCGACTAAAATGAGCCACTCAGAGATGCGTATTGACTGCAGAGGACTGAGTGCTCATTTGGTATTGTCCCATGGCTTGGTTCATTACTGGCCACATTTTAGAGATGTTTTTACTGGCAAGAGTGCTTAACATATTAGCTCCATCTCTCTGATAGATCAATATTCTGTGCCCCTTTACCCAATTCCTACAGTTATTATGTAGCTTTTTTGACAAAGCCGTTCTGACAGCGGGAGGATGTACAGCGAGCCTTCTTAATTCAGCATGATGTGCAGCTTTTTTTAATCGAATCATGTTGTCAAAGACATGCAAGTGATTTTGTCTCTTGTTGGCGGGCATTTTGGTTTGCCGGAAAACCTGGATCGCATTGCTATATATAATGTCAACACTTTCTAATGTATTGTCATTACTCGAGTTTGACTTTTCTAGGAGTTCGTTAAAATATATTAAAGCATCCTCCGACCATCAAAGACGGTCTCCACCTGTATTGACCACCAGACATCCCTTCACAGGTTCATTTGTAATGGAATCGCATTCTAACTGTGCGCCCCATTCTACTGACAACATGTTATGATCACTAGCATCGGAGATGATGACATTACATTTTTGTACAGCCGGCCACAGTGCCGTGTTCACATAGATGTAATCAATAACTGATGCTGATGTTCCTTTGTGCCAGGTTGGCACAGGTGGTAAGTCTGAGGCAAAGGCACCATTAAGGATATGCAGATCTCTATGGTGAACCAAACATTTCCATTGCAAAAGTCTCTGACTAACATGTCCACTCATATTGTCCATGCACTTTAAATTTAAGTCACCAGCAAGTATGAGGAACCTAGTATGATGATCTTCAACCACCATGTCTAGTAAGTTGTTCAGATCTTTAAAAAAACATTCATCGCTTAATGCAGCAGGGTTCCAATACACATTCAAAACAGCGTAACCATTGGTAAGTGTCTGGACTCTAACCAACATCATGAATTCATTAGGAACGGCCCACAATTTAGAGGTAAAAACATTGCTTATTTTAAAAGCAGTTATAAGCCCTGACATTGGTCTTCCTACCGATAACTTAATGGCGGGATTCAAAAATATATCATATCCTTCCCAAATAGGGGGAGAAGTTAACCATGTCTCTTGCAGGAGTACTACATCATGATTATTTAGTTGATGTTGATTATTGTTCACGAGATGCTTGTAACCTCTCGTGTTCCAACTAACGAGAGAGAGTGAATGAGGATTTGCGGGTAAGTCTAGTTAATTCAGCTGTGTGTTGTGCTGACAATCGCACGGCTTATTTGAGAAGGTATTGTTGCTTGCTTTTTTGGTCATTAGAGAATTTGGTTGGAGTTTTGCAAAGATGGGGACACTTGTATGGAATGATGGTCAATGCTCAAGTCAAAACCAAGTTTGAATACAGAATCCTTTGCTTTCCAGATTAAATTCTGCACCACTCTAGAGTGCATCCAGAGTTTCACTACATTTAAATTCCTTTTGTCAATGAATTCAACTAATGCCAGATCAGCAGACACAACGGCCCTCATTACAACCCCAGCGCTAAACCATAACGCTATTAGCACCATGGTTGGTGCCGGTGTTGTAACGAGTCCGGCATGGTGGAATGGGGAAATACTGCCCCATTCCAAGGTTGGCGGGGCGGTATTTCCCCATTTCACCATGGCCCTTCCCCATTCCCATTTTCGCCCCATAGGGCTCAATGGGACTGGGGAAGGTGCTAAGTACGGTACCGCAAATTGCGGTATCGTAATTAGCACCAGGGTCCCTTTGCGGCACCCTACTTTAACGGCTGGTAAAACCAGCCGTTAAGGTCGGGTCCCGCAAAGGGACCACGTAATCAGGCGTTAAGGGTTTAACGGTGCCGACACCTTTTACGGCACCGTTAAGCCCTTAACGGCAGGGTCGTAATGACCCCCAATATCTTCTAATTCTATGTCAAGACCGGAGGTTCACATTATGCTTCTCTTTCTTTAATTATTTATATAAAGAAAGGTCAGCAGCAAGGTATTTTATGCACTTAATATAACAAAGGTCATTCTAAAAGTGCGATGATAAAATACGTAACACAAACTGTTGAAATACATAAAAAAAGTTTATAATATCAATGTAATGACGGGAGAACACTTCAAGTCCCATGATGCTCCAAAGGTCATCAGTGTCCTTGGTCACGTGCTACTGTCCCTCCAATGGATACACAGATAGTCCCATAAACAGTCCTGAACAAGAAATAACTTCCTCTTTCTTCGCTGCTCTGCTCACAGCAAGAGATAAGTCATTTCTTGTTCAGAACTGTTTATTTGCAGTGTTTGTTTATATTAAGATAATGCTGATTTCGTATGAGCGCTTCGTTGTTGCATGAACGTACTATTGTTTATATATATTCTGCTTCGCTTATTATTTCTTTCATTACGGCGTTTCTTGTTCTTTCCCTCTTCGTTGTTCACCGACGCTAGCTGCTTCCTGCTGACGTCGGTGTCAATGGGGATCGAACGATTGTTTACTTTTAACAGATCGTAATCTGTTATTCATCGCGGCTTTCACGAAGCGCTGCAGTGCCGCGTTTTATTTTCTTTTTTCGCCCGGCCCGGTATTACTCGCAGGCTCTGGGGAGGACTACGAGCCTCACAGAAGGCGCGACACGCCCGTGCGGCACCAGGAGGAGATTCCGCTCTCCCTGGTCCTTTCCTCGAGCTCTGGCGCTCGTACAAGAATTTCCGTTGTGAGAGAAAGTAACGGCTAGTGCGAGTGGGAGCGCCAGAGCAAAAAGGAATTTAGTCGGTTTCACAGAATTCCATTACTTAAATAAAATAAAAAAAAAGAAAAGTGGGTCGCTTGCAGCATCCATAGCATACAGCTTGGTCTGCTTAGCTCCTATTGGCCAGACATTGGAATTGTGTTTTTCTACACAGGATTTACATATATAAAGTAGATCTGGCATATTAAATCCTCTGGGCCAGTGGGAGAAGGGTGTCAAGCCCAGGATATATATATAAAAAAAAAGGAAGGGTAAGGTGTTTGTTTTGACATGGCAGCACAATATTCCCCTCAACAAAACCAGGAATGGTCAGAAGGAGAGGAGGACTGTTGTTACATAGATGAAGTGGCAACCGAAAGGAGCCTACAAAAGGTCCTAAAAAACAGCGTACAAAAAGTTGTGACTGGTATGATCCTACCAATGCTGCAGTGCCTAGAAGACATGGAAGAGCGCATGAGAGAACATTCTCCTAAGAGAGGGAAGAGGACGCAGGAAACACCTTACCCCAGGGGGAAGTAGTCCGTCTCATAAGGGCAAAAGCTCTCTGACCCCCCCCGAGCCAATTGATTCCTGCCACAGCTGCCCTATCTGACACCTTCTCCAGGCTAAAACAAGCCTTCATGACCAGGAAGGTAACCCCTTCCTTTGAAAGACTCTCTGCCCCCGAGGAAGGAAACAGGGGTGTTAGACCCTCAAGCCCGGAGGGAGAGAATCAGGGCATTGAAGATGGAGTAAATCCGAGAACGTATGATGATGAATCATCACACACTTCTTCAGAAGATGATATCAAGAATTGGGATTCTAAACCCTCAACCTCGGGGAGTGCGGCAGTCCCCATCCCCAAGGGAACCTCCGGGGAATAGCATCCTACCAAGGGGATGTTCGACCCGGAAGATTTGATACATCCCAGGTCCACGGACTGGGAACCATCAGTCAGGACGACTGATTATATGTTTAACAGGCTGCGTAAGCCTCTGGAGAAAGAGATAAGAGCGAGGCTCAGAGCAGAATGTCCACGCCCTGAAATACCACACAAAGTGGCTATAACACCAGAATTAGATTAAAAAAGGATCACATTCATGGCGAAACATGTGAAGGACCCTAGAAAGGGTATAGATAGAGCCTGGAAGTCCTTCCAGGATAAACTATTGGACGTTGCTGGTCCTCTCGCAAAAATATTAGACCTGGGAGAGGGAGCCTTCACCTCCTCAACTTAGATCGACCCAGTTATTGAATCCGGTTGGGCCCAAAGAGCCATCTGCCTACTGGGAAATGCAAGCTGAGCTATTTCTACCGAGCGCAGGAAGGGCTTACTACTCAAGATTGATGCCAAGCTGGCAGAATTGGCGAACATGGAATCCGGCGCCACCGCACAAGGGTTACTATTTGCCGATCCTTTCATGAAGGAGATGTCCAAGTTCGTAGGCACTTTCACCGCACTGGATAAAGCCCAGGCCTCTATCAAGAGAGTTTTCTCTGCTAAGGTTTTCACCAGGGCCGGTCGAGGGCGAGGTCGCTCTTCCGGTCGTTATGCATTCGACAGAAGACCTCATTATCAACATCAGAACACCTGGCAAGATGGTGCTGACACCTTTTTCCCCTCCAGAGGACGTAGCAGAGGCCGCTACTGGAGGAGAGGACCGAGGAACAGAGCTCAACAACCCGCAGGTCAGTCAAATGATTGCAGAGCCAGCGCCACTCACACCCATTGGGGGGAGGCTAACATTCTTTTCAGAAGCTTGGGACGCTTTGTCAGGAGACGCCTGGGTCAGAGATGCAGCGCGCGGACTACGACTGGAATTCTTTGCAAAACCTTTCCAGTCCAGTCTCCCTGTCCCAATAATAATGTCAGAACTAGATCAGAGAGCGCTAGACAGCGAGATTCACAGTCTATTCCAGAAGCAAGCGATTTGTTCTTGCTCGTCCCCAGGCGGGTTCTTCAGCCCAATCTTTCTAGTGCACAGAAAAGACAAAGTAAGGCCTGTGATAAACTTGAAAGCACTCAAGGAATTCCTAGTTTATCGCCATTTCAAGATGGAAGGCATCTACACGCTCAGGGATCTTCTCAGGCCAAACGATTGGCTTGTACGTCTAGATCTCAAAGACGCTTATCTCACGGTGCCGATTCATCTGAAACACGTAGGTTACCCAAGATATTCTTGGAACCGCAAAGATTGGGAATTTACGAGTTTACCCTTCGGTCTCTCTTCAGCTCCCTGTGCATTTACCAAGCTGTTAAGACCCGTAGTAGCTCACTTAAGAGAACGAGGTGTCCGCCTGATAATTTATCTGGACGACATCATTCTTATGGCTCATTCTCAAGAGCTAGTGCAAGAACAAACCAGACTGGCAATAAATCTGCTTCACAGTCTCGGTTTCCTCATCAAGTGGGAGAAGTCGATTCTTTGTCCTTCCAGGAATCTAGAATTTCTCGGTTTCGTTGTAGACACCCAGAATTCGCAGCTTCGCCTTTCAGCTGCTAAGATACATTCGACCAAAAGAGAAATTCGCAGGCTCCTTCAGAGGGTCTTAATCTCGCTACGAGAGCTAGCGAGAGTAATAGGCCTTCGGTCCTCATCCATTCAAGCAATCTTTCCGGGTCCCTTACATTACCGGGAATTACAAAGATTGAAAGGCCAACACCTTATTCTTAACGATTGACACTGTCACTTCAAGCGAGGACAGAGCTAAATTGGTGGCTATCACACATGGAGGCTTGGAACGGCAGGACCATCTTCGGTTCCACTCCACATATCATCATACAATCCGATGCCAGTCGTTCAGGATGGGGAGCAAGATGTGGCACAGCAGCCACTGGAGGGACTTGTTATCCACAGGAGCTAGAGATGCACATCAATTGCCTAGAACTTCTCGCAAGTTCTTTCGCAGTACGCTCTTTTGCCAGAGACAAAGTGAGCTGTGGCATTCTGCTAAAGATGGACAACGTATCTGCCGTAAGATACATCAATAATCTGGGTGGTACCAGGTCTCGTCCTCTAGCAGAGCTCGCCAAAGACTTCTGGCATTTCTGCTTGGATCATCAGATTTCAGTCACAGCAGAATACCTGCCAGGTCTCAAGAATGTATTAGCGGATTGGCACTCCCGCCATTACTCCGATTCTAGCGACTGGAGTCTAGACAAGAACATATTCCTCCATTTACAGGAGTACTGGGGTCCGCTGTCCATAGACCTTTTTGCGTCTCGACTCAACACTCAGCTCCCTGTGTTTTACAGCTGGAGACCAGACCCAGCGGCCTCAGCGACAGATGCATTCCTGCAGCCTTGGACACAGGGGATTCTCTACGCGTTTCCCCCCTTCTCCATGATAGCGAGGACCCTGGCGAAGGTCCGTCAGGATAGAGAAAAATATGGCCTTCTCAGACCTGGTATCCAGTTATTCTGGAACTTTCCACGGATTCTCCAATCCTTCTACCCCAATATCAGGATCTCCTATTAGATCAGTGGGGTCAAGCTCACCCCCTGCTAGTTTCCGGGTCACTGACTCTAGCACCTTGGAGGATTTCAGGGCAAGATGGAGAACACCAGGAATGTCCACCAAAGCGATCCGTCTCATTGAGGAAAGCTGGGCCCCTGCTACACGAAAACAATATTCCAATTCCTGGAATGCATGGAGGACATGGTGTCAGGACCGGAACTTGCATCCAGTTTCAGCGCATCCTGAAGAGATTCTCAATTTTTTAGCTTCCTTAGTAGAAAGAGGCCTTGCTTACAGAACAGTAAACGCATATCGATCAGCGATCTCCACAGGCCACAATTTCATACAAGAGGCCCCAGCTGGAGAACATCACCTAGTTTGCAGATTGTTGAAAGGTATCCGCCTTACAGTACCTCCTCCGTCCCGTTTCAACAAACTTTGGGACGTTAATAAAGTGCTCAATCTTTTTCTCTCATGGCCAGCTAACAAAGAGTTATCGCGTACGGCACTCTCTGGCAAGCTTACTACGTTGCTTTGTCTCGTTTCTTGCCGGAGAGTATCGGATGTTAGAGCTCTAGATCTAGACGGTAGGTCTTTTTCCCCTGATGGTATCGTTTTGGATGTAAAAAGAAGAACTAAATGTGATTCAAGAGTGATCTCTTTCCCGGCTTTTAGAGAACAACCCAAACTATGCGTGGTTCAGTGTTTAAAGGCATATGAAGAAGTAACAGCTCCGCTCAGATCCACTCCAGGCGGGCAACATGTAGGCATCGACCGCCTTTCTAATTTCTGCTTTATTCTGACTGTCATTTAACACCTTATTTGCCTTGGTTTTTTTAACCACACGTTGCACTTGACTGCCAGGATCTGTGTTGTTACTGGCTGGAGTGGCACAGGCTGTGCTCGATTGTGTCAACATTTTCAGAAGTTCATTCAAGGGGGGATAGTTTAGCACTTGGGGGGATTGAAAGCTCTGTGGGCCCGTTTTCTTCTTAATATGCATTTGCAAAGAGTATTTTTTTTTGATGGCCTGGGAAGCAACAACGTTATTTTTTTTTGGTAGGGATATTGCTTTAAAAAACTGTTCTGTTGACTCTCCTCCCGTGTGCTTTGTAGCAACTTTATTTTTTGATAATTTTGAATCAGATGTTTTAATATTTTTGATCCCCCTATCCAGTAACTGTTGCACATCTGCTGAGCTCAGTGCTGTTGCTTTTTTATGAAAGTTAGAGGTGACAGGGGTGCAAATAGAATAAAATTTCCCCTGAGGAATCACGATTGGCATTCGACTCTTGAGACAAATGGTTGACATCTAGTAGTGGATCATATATGATTGAGTTAATGCATGGAAGGACAGATGTGAACCCACTGCTCTCTCCAATCTTTGTGGAGGCGAGTGCAGAGGGCCTTTGTTCAAACTCACTATCAGTCTGACATGCTACTGAAGACAACTGTACTTTGAGTGGTAAAACAAAGAGGCTATAAGCCAAATGTTGTTGCACTTCATGCTTTGTCAATTTATGTATTGATAGTACTTTCTGTATGGTCTCCTCTTGCATTAATAATAGTTTGTCAACTGATTGGTATATTTTTCCAAGTGTCTGGATGGCCAGATTCATGGCTTGCAAAGTGACATCTAGTGTCGTTTCAGATTTGCGTGTGCGTAATGACGTGTTTGTACCATGTGTATGAGTTTGTATTCTGCTAGTTTCAGTACATGAAACGGAAGAGACCGTTTCTATTGTCGTATGAGATGTCTCAGTGAACATCATTGGGGACTGTGAGAGGTTTTCTGATAACATTTTATTTGAAAAAACAGAATCATTGAGGTCCAAATCAATCACGCCATCGTTTTTTGCGGACGGTGTCGAGTAAATGGATTCAGTTAGTTGGGCAGTAACTGGGACGTTATCAAGCATTGCCGTGTCAGAAATGGAATGATGGGAATTTGCCAATTTCGCAGATTGCTCCTGCTCAGTTTTTTTTAAAGCAACTGAGGCAATCGGCAAAACATGGGCAGGCATATTGGACAGTGCACTATCAAGTACCCCGTATTGAATCCAGGGCTGACTCCTTTCTAACCTGGTTTTCTCTCTGTGAGCCGAAAGGGAACCACTACAGAACATTCGTATGTCCATGTTAAGCGATCCCCCTCTAGTACCTTTGCTTCTGACTGTCAAGGACTTCCCCCTTCTCACCTGAGTTCGATCTTTGCTGGATTTTTTGATCGATGCCTTCTTTCGGACTGATCGAGTCTTGAATAAGGCTGCACAAGTCTCTTCCGACTCCAGCGTGCGTTCAAAGTTCCTGGATGCAAGGATCCAGGAATCTGGGAAGTTAACAGAGTGCGCAACAAGCACACGAGTCCAGGAATCAAGAAAGGAAGGAAAGGGACTAGGAATGGGGTAGGCTGGAAGAAGCACGGGAAACAATACCGCGAGCTACGGAGTACACGTCTGGTCGCTACTTCGCAATAGCATTGAGACGCGCGGAGCCGCGGGAGGCGCGGTCTATAAATAGAACACGCTACATCCAAGGTGTAGAGTGAGGAAGGTGTTTCACAGTGGACGGCCATGTTGGAAGTACAAGGGAGTGTAAGCCCCATTGAGACAAGGACCAGGAAGTCCAAAAGGGGCATGTTCTGTAGTTCATGACAGTATGCCTCCTCCAAAGGCCCGTTCCTCTGGGTTTGCCCGGGTGTATAAGGTGAAATCTTCTGAGTAGTCAAGGGGCCTTGAGATTAGAAAGTGGTTCCCAGGTTCTTTCACAAGGAGGATATCCTTTCCATTCAACCAGGTATTGAAGCTGACCATGTTTATACCTGGAGTCACATATTCAGGATACTTCATATTGCAATTGGTTGTCGACCAGTAGAGGAGGAGGTCGGCAGGATTTCCAGGAGGATTGGGTGTAGGGTTTTAATAAGGATGTGTGAAATACTGGGTGAATTTTCTTCCAGGAGTCTGGTAGTCTGATCCGGTATGAAACTGGATTGATAATTTCCTTGATGGGAATGGACTATAGTACTGAGGGGCCAACTTGTTTGGCCGTAGATGTCGGGGTAGAAATTTCGAGGACAACCAGACTTGATCACCGATTGCATAAGATGGATCTGGTCTTCTTTTGAAATCTGCATACCTCTTAGTCTGTGTTCTGGCCCTCTCTAAGTTTTCTTTGGCCTCCTGGTGTACATTGATGAGGGTTTCTATCCAGGAGTCGACAGTAGGTACTGGTGTAGGATGAGGGAGAACAGAGGGTAGAACCGATCGATGGAAACCATGGCTACAATAAAAGGGACTGGTCTTAAGTGCTGAATGATCAGAATTGTTGTAGGCGAATTCAGTCACGGGTATCAGGAGCGACCAGTCATCCTGAACCTTGGTGGCGAAACATCGAAGATACTGCTCCAGGGTCTGATTAGCACGTTCTGTGGCCCCTTTGGTTTGGGGTGATAACCAGACGAGAGGGCGTATTGGATTCCCAAAATGCAGAATTGAGATACGTATTGAGGTCCTCGATCTGATATGATCTTGGAAGGAAGTCCATTTAAACGGAATATGTGTTCCAGGAAGATTCCAGCAAGCTCGGACGAGGATGGCAGCTTACACAGGGGTGTAAAATGAGCCATATGAGTGAACAAGTCAATGGTAACCATGATGGTCGTGTATCCTCGGGAAGGTGGTAATTCCACAATGAAGTCTGTAGCCATGAATTCCCATGGCCTTGTTGGCAGTGTAGGTTGCAGTAGAAGACCCGCCGGTCTCTTGTTATCATATTTATTTTGACTGCAGACAGTACAAGCTTTGATGTACTGCTGTACATTGGTCTTCATTTCAGGCCACCAAAACTGTCTTTGTATAAAACAGAGGGTGTTGGTTATGCCACGATGTCCGGAGTGAAGGGTATCATGACAGAGGTTTATTATTCTTTGTTGTAATTTCTGTGTTGGAATGACCAGTGCATTGTCCTTGAATAAATATCCTTCCTTAAGTCTTAGGTTCCATGGATTCTTCCTTGAAATATCCTTCCAGAGGTCAGAGGATTGGGTTTGCACTCGAATTTCTTCCAGGAGGTTGACTGCTTGAGCTACAAAGATCATGTGGGGAAACATCTTAGGATAGGCCTTGTCTTCAGTGGTTACATAGTCAGGACGTCCAGATAAGGCGTCAGCAATCATGTTTTGTGATCCGGGAACATGAGTGATTTGGAATTTTTTGGTGCTGGGCAAAGAAGTAGGCCCAACGCGCCTGACAACTGTTCCTGCACTCCAACGACTGTAGAATTTGAAGATTCAGATGGTCCATGCGGACCTGAACTGGATATCTAGCACCCAGAAGTGGATGTCGCCATTCAGTGAAGGCTTGGCGGATGGCTAACAGTTCCTTTTCCAGGACGGAATAGTGTGTCTCACTGGGAGTCAGGGTTTGTGAGAGGTAAGCAATGGGGTGTTCCAGTTTATCTTCAAGTTCCTGCTTCAAGACCGCTCCTATGGCGTAGTTAGAGGCATCCGTTTCCACTAGGAATGGTCGATTTATGTCGGGTTGGGCCAAGATGGGGGCTTGCGTGAACTCTGTCTTTAAACGTTGGAATGCCTTATCTTGCGGTGTAGACCAGATAAAGGGGGTGTCTTTCTTCATGAGGGATTTTAATAATAGCTAAACGGCAATTTTACCAATTCTGCCACGAGGTACACATACCGGAACACTTAGTGGTTTTTGACAATATGGCAAAATAAAGTGTAATAGAATGTATAACATAATATGGCACACAAATCGAACTTGGTCTCATGTGACTAGTTGTTTAAAATCGGGAAGTTACATATTTACGTGCTTCCTCTGTTTTGTCACTTTAGGAAATATACCAACAACTGGAACATTTGTCCAAAAAACCTTCCAAAAGCGTTTGGCTGCATTCAGTTCAAGCAAGACCAGTTTTCAACATACAAACAGCAGCTGCTAATTTGTAAGTTATTTGTCATTCATCATATATTAATCTGATACCAACAGAATTACCATACCTAAGTAGTTGTTTCACAATTAATTATAGGTGTGTACATCAGAGACGTCGATTCATGCCTCTCCTGTGAGCACGATTAAGTACAACAATTCAAGATATCGAGTCAGCCACAGTGACACCAAGATGGAATTCTAGACACACGTATAAAAGACATATATGTGTAAGTTCCTTTGGCCTTTCCAAAACACTTTTGCCAATCAGCATGAATATAATAGCCAGCATTTAGTGCTCCGTATTCAATACAGAAATCTCAGACAAGAGACTCCCAAGTGATTTAGAGACACCGAATAGTCTGATTATTCTCAATAGTCCAAATTATAGTTTATGGACCAGGGGTGTCTTGGGTGTGTCAAGAAAAATAAATGACTGGCCATCGCTCTTAATTCAGTCCAGTTGAGATACACAATCTCTCTGTCTTTTTTTTAAAAAAAACAAAGTTTTTATATTATATTGACATATGTACACTTATGTATTTTTTGTAGATGTATTTGTGTGCTAATGGGGAACAAGATTGATCCACCACAAAATAATTATTGTCCTGAAGATAGCCCCACATTCATCTTTGAAACCACCGTTGACAAAAGTGGTATACGATAACGGGCCGAAACATATGTCGACTGTATAAGGAAAATCTAATGTTTTTTCCATGTCTAAAATGCATATTTAGATGAAATGTTATGCACCAAATTTTCTCTTAGCTTTAGCATTCCCCTGTTAGATGAGACAAATGATGACTGAATGGTATGATTGAGAATCAAGTTTGAAATGTATTTTTAAATTTTTTTTTTATATAATCATTAAAGAGACAAATATTTTGTAATGAATTGCAGTGTGGGCGCAATTTTTCTCATCAAGGCGATAATCTAACGAACAATGCGTATAGATTGCCCTTAACCTTCACCTGGTTTCCATATAAGACTAAAAGAGAGGGGTAGTCAATCTGTTTTTCACACAGTTTTCTTCAAGAGGGCAAGGATCGGCTGAACGATCTCTGAAAAGGTAGAAATGAACTTCCGGTAGAAGTTGGCAAGTCCCAGGAAGGATTGAACTTGTTTCACGGACGTGGGAGCGGGCCATGCCAGTATGGCCTTTACCTTTGAAGGGTCCATACCAATTCCTTCTGGGCTGAGGATGAATCCTAGGTAGTGAACAGAAGTAACGTGAAACAAGCATTTTTCGGGTTTGGCTAAAAGTTTGTATTCACGGAGTCGTTGTAATATTGCCTTTACATGTTCTTCATGCTTTAGAAGATCCTTGGAAAAGATCAATATGTCATCCAGATAGACAATGACGAAGAGGAATAACATGTCAGAAAACACCCTATCCATAAAACATTGAAAAACTGCGGGGGCATTAGCTAGTCCAAAGGGCATGACTAGATATTCATAGTGACCAAAGGGTGTTCTAAAGGCTGTTTTCCATTCGTCTCCTTCCCGGACACGGATCAAATGATAGGCACCCCGGAGATCCAACTTCGTGAATATTACGGCGCCTCTCACAGCTTCCAGGATATTTTAGATCAGTGGCAGTGGGTAACGATCTTTGAGGGTGCATTGATTTAAGCCACGGTAGTCGAGGCAAGGTCTGAGTTCCATGGTGTCCTTCTTGGGAACAAAGAACAACGAAGCACCCGCTGGAGATTTGGAGGGTTTTATGGTGCCGTTTTCAAGGTTGGTATCCAGGTATTCTCGGAGGGCCTTTTTCTCTGGTTCGGAATGGATGAACATTCTGCTGAAGGGAATCACTGCTGAGGGATCTGTATCTATGACACAGTCTTCAGGTCTGTGAGGGGGTAAGTCCTGGACTATGGCAGTTGAAAATACATCAGCATATCCCTGATAGGCCTCTGGGACTTGTATGATATTGGAAACCATGAGTGGTGTTTTCTGGTCTCTTAGTGGTTCTTTAGGGGGTGTAGAGGAGGGATCCAGGAATAGACAGTGGGACATACAAAACTCTGAGCCTAGGAATAGTGATCCTGCTGTCCAATTGATATACGGATTGTGCTTCTGTAACCAGGGCATACCCAATACCATGGGGTAATGAGCTGACTTAATGATTTCGAATGTAATCCGCTCTTGGTGATGGTCTATGGAAAGTTGGATCTCTTTTGTCTGCAGGCTTATGGGTCCTGAAGTGAGGGGTCTTCCGTCAATTGCTTCCACCGGCTGCATGATGCTTCGTGTCTCGTACGGAATATGATGACTTACAACCCAGTCTTGATCAATGAAAATTCCCATAGCTCCGCCGTCTACCAAGGTTAGAATGGGATAGGTCTTATTCTTGGAGGGCGACAGGAAGGCTTGTAGTATCACCAAATTGTTTTGTCCAGGAGAGTTCACGGATGGAATTGATGTGGAGGAAATATCTCTCTCCCGAAGCTCTGCTCCATCTTGGACCGGGAGCTGGAGTTTCCCGAACGCCGAGGGGGGGCTAGAGGACACTCCCTAACCAAGTGTTTGTCTGAGGCACAATACATGCACAACCCCGTATGAATCCTTCTCATTCTTTCTTGTGGAGATATAGGTCCATGGAAGGCTCCTATCTGCATTGGTTCTGGTTCAGAGACTGAGCCTGGGTTTGTGTCCGTCTTGGTAGTACTCTCAAAGGACAGCTTCTGAGGATTACCCCTGGATTTCTTCTTCTCTGCCTTCCTTTCCTGGATACGGAAATCTATTTGCATGGCAAGGTCCATTAGTGCCTGGAATGAGTTTGGGCGAGCCACTCTGGCCAACTCATCCTTAATCTCCTCGTTCAGTCCTCTCCTGAAAAGGGTAAAACTCGCCTCAGGGGACCAATCAGCTTCCTTGACTAATTGCTTGAATCAGTTAACATAGGTGAGCATATCCTGGGATCCTTGCTGAAAGTCTAACAGGCGTTCCTGTGCACTATAGACCTGCTCTGGACGGCCAAACATGGTCTTAAGGGCTTGTATGAAGCCATCATAGTCATCTAGAAGAGCATCGCCGGAATTAACGAGGGGCGTAGCCCAGGTTAACGCATTTCCTGAAAGGTGTAAAATTATGAACCCCACCTTAGCCCTCGGAGTTGAAAAGTAGTAGGGTTTAAAAGTAAAGTGGACCAAACATGAATCCAGGAATCCGCAAAGGGTTTTTGCCGAGGCATCGTATTTGTCCACTATGCCGCCCAGCAACACACTTTCTTTTGTGGCAGAATCACGGGATAGAACTAATTGTTTGAGAGCGGAGTTTTCCGCCTTTAGATTCTACACCTCGGTTGATAGCTCTTGCATACCACGCATCAGGTCCTGGACGGCCGCTTCCATGTCCATATCGAGTTCGGTCGGTTGGCATCTCAAACTGTCAAGGAGTTCCCCCCTTCTCACCTGAGTTCGATCGTTGCTGCATTTCTTGATCGATGCCTTCTTGCGGACTGATCGTGTCTTGAATAAGGCTGCACAAGTCTCTTCCGACTCCAGCGCGCGTTCAAAGTTCCGGGATGCAAGGATCCAGGAATCCGGGAAGTTAACAGAGTGCGCAACAAGCACACAAGTCCAGGAATCAAGAAAGGAAGGAAAGGGACTAGGAATGGGGTAGGCTGGAAGAAGCAAGGGACACAATACCGCGAGTTATGGAGCACACGTCTGGTCGCTACTTCGCAATAGCATGGAGACGCGTGGAGCCGCGGGAGGCGTGGTCTATAAATAGAACACGCTACGTCCAAGGTGTAGAGCGAGGAAGGTGTTTCACAGTTGACGGCCATGTTGGAAGTACAAGGGAGTGTAAGCCCCATTGAGACAAGGACCAGGAAGTCCAAAAGGGGCGTGTTCTGTAGTACATGACACTGATTGGCGTGGAGTTCAGGTGCGTTGAGGCTTGAGAGGGCTGAGTTGGATTATCTGTATTAGATGGAATGATAAGACTAGATGGCATACCTGTTTTAAGGAGAGTGCCTTCATGGTGTCGAAACACTGACTGCCCACTACTCAACACCGCCCACAACTACTCGAAGCGCACACCGAAGCAAGCAGGAGTCACCAGGAAGTGTTCCTCGCCCCTCCGGCGCGATGACGAGGCCAAGAGGCCAAGAGGTACTTCCTAGTACTTCGTTCTGTGCTTGCGCGCTGGTGCGCGCGGGGGGCTGGTTATGTAGGCGGTGGCTCAAAGTGGGCGTGGCTTCAGTGTTAACACGCTGTAAAACTACAAATGAACGACTATTAACATATATTCCTTAAGGTTTATACGTTCAGGTTGATACTGTTACGGTCAGTTACCGTTAGTCCGCACAATGGTCTACACAGATACGCCAGAAAGAACGAAGCTTGCACAAAAACAATGCAGGAGTCCAGGATCCAGCGGATAGCGTGCCGAGGCCAAGAGGTACTTCCTGGTACTTCGCTCGGTGCGCACCTTCACTATACTTTATGCTCCTCCAAAACATGTCTGTACATTTGGCTTGCAAAATGTAATTTATGTAGTAGCAACATTAATATAGTATATGTGAACAGTTTGTTTTTAATGCTATTTAATGTCAGGCTGTCACTATATATTCAGAGTTCATATTAAAAGAACTCCCAGCACCCCCTACACACAGCTGCTGCTGTCCTTGCTGTCTTCACACGGAAGGAGTGCATGCCGGGGTGAGCCGTGAGTGAGAAGCAACTGGCACATTACTGTTTTGCAGCTCATCCAGGGTGCCATCTCCTCCAAGGCCCTCCACCATGAGTGACTCCCATGACCCTCAGCCTTGCTTCCTTACTCAGGGCACTATGTGGCACTCGGTATGATGTTCTGGGGTTCATCCCTTCCACTGAGTTACAATAGAGGGTGTTGCAGCTGACCGGCCCTAAGCAGGGAATGGATAAAGGAGGGGTGCGTTGAAGACGGTAGGCACTGCAGGGGTCAGGGGCAGTGCTTGCTGAATAAACATGAGCAATTTTATGGTAAACAAGAGAAAGGCCCTCCTCTATGTATCCGTTTGCCCTGAGGTAACATGTGGGCTGCTGACAGCAAATTAAGTTGAGTCGTGCAACTGGCCAAATAATTACTTAGAACACTATTGACCATTTCCTCGGTTTGTGCCTGAACACATATTTCCTCATCAGCTTAGACTAGACATTAGACAGCAACAAGAAACATAAAGGATACCCACACATCGACTCAGGAAGGCAACACAAGTTATTATTCTAGCCAAGATATGTATAAATCTAAGCAAGGTATGATGGTAACAAAAAAATGCCCTTTGGCATATTAATGTATATGTTTTGAAATTAGTTGAACAGGGTACCTTTACACATAGAGGGACTCATTGACAAACATAGGAAAGACTTGAATATCACAGGCTTCTTTTTTATACGTTTACTATATGAAGCCCTAGTTTTCTAGGAATGCCTGCAAACCCTCTTTGCTAGATGTCCATCAGGTCGACCTATTACCTAGTCCATCTAGTTCTGTTCTCAAGGAGTCGGTCCTACTAACATCATTGCCAGACACAAGCCGAGTCTTTAAGCAACAAATAGCAAGCACTTTGACACACTTCTTCAATCATGAGTTGGCTTTGCTCTCACCAAATCAGCAATTCTACTCCTAGCTCACACTGTGAAATGATTAAGTGTAGCCCGTCTACCTATACCTGAGGGACTCCCGCACTGAAGACAGATCAACATATTCTTAACTAAATGTGACTTTCTTCTGTCACTTCGGCATTTCAGTTTCCATGGCACTGCTTGACTCTGGGCAGTTTGGACTCCAATTAAAATCATGCAAACTTCTTTATATGCACTTATTCTGACTTGTGCCCTGACTGTGCACCAGTCTTACGAGTCCACAAAGCATATAGTCAAGTGTTTCACTCTTTGCTCGTTCTCTCTTTCACTGATCTCTACCTCCCTTTCTCTTCTTCCTTTTGTTTCCCCACTTCACTCTAACACAAACTGGCAGCTCTTTCTACCTCTTGAAAAACTCTGTACACTGATTGCTTGGAAAAGGTGCCCGCACATGTGCACCATCTCTATGTCTCACTATTGCCCCTTTCTCAGCTCGCTTCTCACAGCTAGTCACCAATCATTTCCCCATCCACTCACAAACACTCAAACTGACCGCCACATCCAGTCTTTGTGTGGGCACATCAATTCATATGGGCTGTGCATAGCTTTAAAATAGTTGATTATAATCATGCTGATATCTGCATTGGTAAAACATATAAACCCTGGCCCAATAATGTGTGGTGGCAGGGAGGTTGTGCCTGACGTAGCTGAAGCTCATATGTAGCCCCCTTTTAGAACATCATCTACTAGTACCAATGGCAAAAGGCGAACACACACGATAAAACGTCTTGAAAAAAAAGGGTGGTGTCAGGTGTATCGACCCACGTTCAAGTTATTATGCTGCAACATTTGGTGCTGTGGGCTTAGAAAATCCAAGATGGCTGAAAAGCCAACATTTGCACCAGAATCCAGGAAAGCCACGCAGTTTTTGCGCACACCAAAATGGTCGCCTGACCTGCCACCCACCAGTGCGAGCGTGATGGGCCAGAAGCGCCATGAGCGAAATCAGTGCAAAGGAATATGGTGCTGTTCAAAATCTGTTTTAATTAATGTCAAAAATTGCTAAAATCATAGGCACAAAACCACCGGACAAAAAATCCAACTTCTGGTTGGGTGTTCAATGTTAGCAAGGATCCTATGCTAGCAAGTAAAATCCCCTTTTTGAAATGTATTAATTCAAGACAGCTCCCAAAAATGGGTGCAGTACCGGCGTTTGACACTAACCGGCGCTAGCGATCTAAACTCTGACAGGAGACCGGTATTTCAGGAGCTGAAAAGGAACCTGAGTTAGCTGGAAACTTCAAAGCCTTGCTGGTCAATGGGAAGCCTTCACACATCAGAACTCCTCACAAGAATACAGTTTGATTAATTAAAAGTTCAAGAGGCCTCTGTCCATGGGAAGCATTCCCACCTGCTCTCACCACCAACAGCACAGGATATCGCCTTGACATGTAAATTAGGAGGGGAGGAGATTTTCCCTGCAGCCTGGAGGAAAGAGAGAATAGCTTATTTCAACTGAATAGGATATGCTGATTTGAGGTGTAATTGTCAACAGTTGCTCTGGGGGAAGGAAAGACATTTGATCTATGAGTCAAGCCAAGTTCCCGGGGGCAGGGACAAGGAAATGGGTGTACTGAAGGAGTGGCAAATGTATGTTTTATTAAATTCCTTATAAAATATTGTATGAAGTTGACAAAAATGTCCAATTTGGAAATTCTTAATATGAAAAATGTACCTGCAATTTGAGACTAAACTCAACTCTGTGCGATGTTCTGAGACCGAACCCCGCAGTTTATCAATATTGCAGACACAGGGTTTATGCTAGAAAAATACTTACTGTAATATGCGTAGAGAGGGGGTGTACCTCCGTGGAAGATTTGATGAAAAACCAACATGGCAAAACCCACTAAAAGCGCAAGAGGTTGTCGTTTCTGAATCTAAGCTCGCAGGAACATGAGGCTTGAACAGAGACCGGTCTTAATTCATCTGTGATGTGTACATGTATTATGAACCACTTGTATATTTGGGAAACATGTTTGATTATGAAAAATTGGGTTCTAAGTAAAAGCAAAGGGGCGTGCAACACTGTGACTCACAACTCTGTTCTCCAGTGAGAGCACAGAAAATCCTTTAACCTATCAGGATCCTTAGTGGGTTGGGCATAGAAAGTTAGCCTTCGCACCCACTTTCAAATGAACCACTGAAAGCCAGATAGAGGCGGCTTTTTCCACTTTCTTGCAAAGCACTTTGACGGACGACTTCAAATTCAGGCAATATCCAGAGACCAGAACTTAGAAAACCAGACTCCAGATCCCAGAACTTTGAAGCAGAAGGCCTACTGCAAGCTAAAAGTATTCTCAGCTGGCCTTACAATTTTGCAAACTGATTTACCCCAGACTTCCAAGGGGCACATCAGAATAAAACAGCCGGGCTGGGCTGTTTGATTCTAGCCAAGAACGTTTGCCAGAACCAGACCCAGAGAGCAGTGCTGTATCCAGAACCGCAGACCAGACCGCTGTGCAGTGCCAAGAACTGTTGCCAGAACCAGAGATCCAGACCAGCAGAGCAGAGAGAACCGCAGCTAAACCTGTTGACCAGATCTGTGACGAGACCCATTCCTTCCAAAATTAGGAGTGAGTATCCAGCCAGAGCTGTGCAAAACCAATCTCTTAGTTTAAAATAATCTAATTCAAACAATTTCCACCTATTTAGAACTGCATAGAAATTGTGTGTCCATTCTGTGATTTCAAACCAGTGAAAGTGTCATTTGTCATTTGAATCTTACTTTATTTGTGAGAATCTACCTCCACTAAATTGTCCGTATCTTTTGATACTTTAACTTTCATTTTAAAGCTAAGAACCTAAGAAGCTAAGAACCTAAGCTTTCCAACAAGCCCATAACAGACTTTCTACTACTTATAGTGTTTCCGTAATCGCGATCGATGCACTCGGAAAAAGTGCAGCGAATTGCAATTTGACTCAATTTTCTCCACCTATCAAAAATAGCTGTCCTTTTGCTTGCAACTGCTGAACTCCGTTTTCAACCTGATAATCATTCATGAATCACTGATAGTGTTGACCTGAACCAATCTTAAGTAGCTATCACCTACCCTGAATCTCCTATAGGGAATTAAAATCATTTTTAGCATATTTTTCACTTCATTGCAAATCACATTTAAAAGTATTTCTGCCTGTTTTAAGCATACCGGTTGCTCTAAGCTTGCTAGGGGGGAACTGGAATTTGTATTGCATTTGATTGTATTCCTGAAAACTGTGTGCTCTCCTTCCATCTCCTTATATTGCATAGGGGGTGAGGGGGGGTGAATTGTCAAAAGAAAAAGTGATCATATTATCTCTTGTTGAAACCATATCAGTTTATTTCTGTGCTGCATTCTTTCCATCATTGCTTTTCCTTGAAACCATAAAAGTATTCTCTGCTACCTTATCCTTTCTATACTAACTCCTCACTGATTGAAAAGAGTGTGCAATTCTAACATTACCCATTGTTGATCAACATTATATTCATAAGTGTGCTATCAAATATTAATTTATTCATAAAAGTGTGATATATAAATATTGTTTAATTTTTCAAATAAATCTTTTAATTTGCAAAACAAACCTACTTCTTGGCTCAGTGAGGTCAGGGGGATTCAAAGAGAGAGGCGTTATACAAGGGTTTATCATCCAGATCTATGAACTTGTCATAAAAATATATAAATAAGAGCTTCCCTTGGGCATCCCAGACTAGGCATTGATTTAGTTGGAGTGCTGAATTGAAGTCACTTAACAGTGGCCATGCAGTGTTACAAGGGAAAACGTATTGAAAACAAGGAAGCCTAATATTGAAGGCATTTCAAAGTCTTTAGGAAATGTAAATTTCCAATAAGTAAAAATGAGAAAGGGAATAGTTGGGTGCACTGGGCCAAAGTAACTACAATGTTCCTTGGCTTAGTTGACTGTCATCTCGTAATCAAGAATACTGGGTCCTGCCACAGTATGAAGTTCAAATTAACAAGGGGGGTCCTGGGAGTCCCTCTGCCAGACATTAGTCCTGGCTACGAGAGACTTACCCTGATTATTTAGCTTACGATCTTTCACAGAGGATAAATATCCAAAACATATCAGTCTTTGCCCTGCCCTGGGGCAGTCCAGCACCGAAATGCTGGGCAATTCTCCTCTGAACAAGAGTACCAACAGCAACCACAGAGCATTGTGCTTGCAAATATTGACAAATCTGTTGAGAGTGCAGGAACAGGAATACTCCATGTTGTGGGCCAGCATGGTTGAGCCAATTGCAGTGGAGGCCAACACAGAAGATAAATCCATCATTCAACCAAGCACTTCCAACATCAGTCGGCCTCAGAGACAATGTAAACGTATGCATGAACAAACCAAAAATTAAGTGCACCTTGAGAAATGTTCTACTGGTTGAGTTGTTTGTTTACAGGTGAACATTTCACATTGTAAGTGTTATGGAGAATTCTCATTTTATGGCTAATTTCCCTTACCTATAGAGTCCCCCAGCAGCTCTGCTGGATTTGAAGGGTTTATTTCTTTTTACCTGCTAAGAGTGAGACTCTTTTTCCCACTTTTAGGCATTTTTGCTAAGTGTGTTCTAGGCTATTGTTGTGTTTAATGCCTATGGGATCTTTTCTCTCACCCATAGGAACCAACTTTATACACATGTGTCCCACAGCACCCTCCGTGCCGTGACACAGGGGTGTCGTAGCGACCCCCAAACATAGACTCCATACCCTGGGACTAACTACTGTCTCCCAGGGCATGTAAAGTCCCCATTGACTTTACTAGTCGATTGTTATGAACTTAACCAGTACACCCCATCTCAATATGGAAGTACTGGAAGGGGTTAATAGTTTTTCCCCTATGTTCATTTTCGAGAGGGTACCTTAAAGTCCCCCCCAGTTTCTGTCTGGTGGCAGTGGTTACTATCTTTTATATTTGACCACAAATATTTCTCTATGGGATTCTCCCATTGTTCGAGACTACCACTTTTACTGACAGCCTCTAACATACCACCGGTTTATTTCATTATTAACTTTACTCCGGTAGGTTTTATTTGCCAGAACTTTGATAAAACTTCTTTCTCGAGTCTTACTCCATTTTCCTAACCCAGGTCGGGGATCCTTTCTTCGTCCTTTTGGCAGGCTTCTGCCAAGAAGCCCTCCTTTTGGCGCCACTGAGTCTTGGGTGGGTCTGATGTTTGGGAGGGGGAGTAGAACCCCCGGACAGAGTTGCCGCAGCAACTCAGGTCGCACTCTAACCTGATAGGCTGGAAGGTCTCCCGCCAAGAAGACCACTCCACTGTGTGAGTGACAGCTGGGCTGTATGAATGGGTCTCTTTCTGGATAAAAGCAGGGTCCTGAGGACTGGAAGAGCAAGACGTCGCCACTGGAACTACGGAACCGAAGGGAAGAGAAGCCAGAGACAGCTTCAGCATCTACACCACCGGTGAAACCCTGCCGGATCGTCTCACCACTTTTCTTTCACACGACGAGAGATCTTCAGCGGAGGAGCCTCCTTCCCTTGAGCTGGTGGGATCAACCAGTTCACCTATCGCATCCTCGGACCTGCCTTGGTCGACTCGACAGTGCCCCGCACTTGAAGACCGGATAGCCAGGCAGCTATCGACCCGGACTGCGATTAAAAGGAGCGTACCGATCGGCCACCAGGGGGCGCACGGATGATGTCCTCTTCCGTGTGAGCTCTGTCCCCGTAGGTCTGCAAGGTGACCTGAGCCCCCACCTCGTGACCCCCCCACGGTGAAAAGAGCAGAGCATCGTGCGTTGGAATACTCCTGCACCTCCCTGGAGAAAATTCGATCGAAATCGGACCCGGGAAGCCCGATTAAACTTCAGGTGAAGTTCTTTGCCGGTGACGGCGCGAAATCGGAAACGGACGGGCCGGCCCAGCGTACGGGCCCATCGGGAGAGTGACGCGCAGCCTGTGCGGCGCTGGCCAACACGCCCCCCCTCTGACCCACTGAGCTGCTCCCTAGCAGTGCCCCCACTAGACCCACGGTGTGGACCCTCCAGCCGTGCCCTTGGGCCCGCGGACTATTGGAACATGGCGGAGGCCCCGCCAACTGGTAAGCTGCGCCTCCAACCCTGGACAGCCCACGCCGTCTCACGCGACCGTGGTGCATCAGACCCCCATGATTTGAGGAACCCCCTGCATACCGCAGCGTGTGGGCGCCTGACTCCAGGACCTCCGCCCACTTGAGAAGCACAGCCTTTGGTGCCTGGTCCCCCTCAGTCCTAGCCACCAGCGAGAGGGCTCGACTTGGGGGCATGCTGCCTCCCCCCTTGTACCCCATCTGGGGCAACAACCCATAGCGACGACGGACGAGCGATCGACCCACTAGGGCAGGGGTGAGACGACGTATCAACCAAGTGCCCCGCAAAGGCCCCTACGCCCAGACCTCTAACATCTAGGGATGCACTCCAGGGCTACCACAACTTCCCTGAGTACCTACAGCGCACATTGTCACTTGCAAAATGGAGATATACGGGGCGAGATGAACCCCAACATCGCATCTTTTACCAACCCCCCCACCTCATGGACACATGGCCTCCCGGGCCCCGCATATCATCTGCCCCTCCCAGTGCACAGGGCACGGATCCTTCGGACTGAGGGTAGGGCCCCCGAAACAGGGGCGTGTGCCTCCTCAGGTTCCCAGTACCGATCCGAGTTGAGACCAGGGAGACATCTTTCAACCTCGCTTCTGCACCAGGGATCCGGCAAATTCCGAAGATTTCCTGCTGGGGGGTGTCGCCAACTTATCCCCCCAACTGGGCGAGCGCATTGCCACTGGCAGACGACAGAGAACTGCGTGGTGTTACAGAGCCGTCTGAGGGTGAAGCCCACACGTCCCACCCACGCCTGCCTAAACCCGGGACATCGAGGTGAAGCACCTACCTATATGCAGGCCAAAATAAAGCTAGCCAGTTACGCTTACGCTCCTTCCACCCACACACTCATTGCCCCCACGATGGCAACGGATTCCGTGGCACATGAAGAGACAGCAGCCACGAAAGGTGACATAGCAGCCCTCCTGACGGAGATAAAGAATATGGGGGCCAACATAGGCGGCAAGATTGATAAAATCACCCAACGCATGGACAAGATTGAGGACAGGTTGGATAGAGTAGAAAACAACCAAACCTCCATAGATACTATGGAAATACAACTCGAACACAGAATCACGGATCTTTTTTTATTTTTTTATAATTCTGTTTATTGAATTTAAATAACATAACATAAAGAGACGTACGAGAATAAGACATGAATCAGCAGTATACATGTTGAAGGCAATCGTCCATATCAACAGGGCCCGTGGGGCCGAGGACCGAAAGACAACAATAGGACAAGGCAGCCAAACAAGGATAGCAGCATTACAGGTGTGCCCCCACCCACAGGGCTCATTGAGCATCTAGCCATTTACCCCATATTTTTTCAAATTTGCGGGGGAAGCCCCTTGCATTATAGATCCGGCGCTCTAAGGTTGAGCACCTTTCCAGCTCATTACTCCAGCGGTTCAGGCTCAGTGGATCGGCAGATCCCCAATTGGCCACTATAAGTCTTTTGCCTGCCCCCAACGCAGTTGCCAAAAACATTTTCTCATATTTAGACAGGTCTGCTTTCCCCCCAATGCCGAATAGTACCATCTTGGGGTCCCTGGGAATTGGTGTCGCCAGAGCGGCTGAGATTGTGTTGACACAGCCCACCCAGAAGGCCTGTATCGCCTGACAGTCCCATATCATATGGTAGAAGGTGGCGGGTTCAGTTTTGCATCGAACACATGTCCCGTCTTCTATTCCACCCCATCTGGCCATTGCAGTGCGTGAGTGATATGAACGATGGAGGATCCTCAACTGTATTAGTCTGAGCTTGGATTCTATCCCAATTTCTCTGGGGGACATTAACGCCTCTACCCAATCTTCAGGTTCCAGGGGGCCCAGATCCCTTTCCCACTTTGCCTTTAGCCCGTCGAGTTGTGCAGCCCCGAATGAGCTAAGGGCCTGATAGAGAGTGGAAGTGACCCTAGAAGAGATGTGCTGCGGGAGAATATTGGTCTCGATGGGAGAGCATGGGGGTACGACCGTCGTGTCTGGGAATTGTGCGGGGATGGCGTGGGACAGTTGCGCATGCCGAAACCGGTCCATGGGTGCCAGGTCGAATTGTTCGCGCATGGTCTCAAAGCTCAGGAGGCGACCCACTTGTATTACGTGTGCTAATGTGTGTATTCCTTTTGCCAGCCAGTGACCGAAGGAGCCCATTTTTACCAGTTCCGGGAGGAGCGCATTGTGCCATATGGGTTGCGACAGTGTTGGCTGTCCTTCCCAGCCGATTAGTTTGTGTGCGGCCCGCCAAGCGCGCCGGATGTGGTGGGTCATTTTGGGCAGCACCGGGAGTTGGTCGTGGGTGGCATAGAGGATTTGGAGCGGTGTTAGTGGGGACATGGTCTCCAGCTCTATACGGATGTATGGCAGTGTGGGGTCTGCGTGCATCCAGTCATTCACTACTCCTATCTGTGTGGCCAAGTAATAGGTGCGTATGCAGGGTAACCCGATGCCTCCCTCCCACACCGATCTCTGGAGCGTGTCAAGGGCAATCCTGGATTGTTTCCCGCCCCATAGCAGTGTGCGCAGGTTCTTGTCAATGAGTGCGAAGGTTTCTCGGGGGATGGGGAATGGGGCGTTCTGGAGGACATACAACAGTCTGGGAAGGGTCATCATTTTGAATAGTGCGGCCCGGCCCATTAGCGACAGGGGGAGAAATTGCCAATGGGGGGTGTCTCTGTTGAACCGCTCTATTACTGGTTGTATATTAAGTCGGGGGAACCCATCAAGCGTCGGGTCGAGCCGTATACCCAGGTATTTGAGTTCCCTGATAGAGACGTGATATGGGCAGGTCTCCGGGATCGTAGACTCGCCACCCTAAATCGGGAAGAAAATGGTTTTGGTCTCATTAACCTTTAGGCCTGCAAAGTACTGGTATTCCCTGAGTATGAGGGAGACCACCGGGCACAAGATACTCGGGTTACTGAGGTATATGAGCAGGTCATCCGCATAGAGCGAAAGGCGGTCTTCTCCCCCTCCCGGCCAGACGAAACCGGTCCAATTGGTGTTAGCTCTAAGCTCAATCGCTAGTGGCTCGATGGCCAGGAGGAAGAGGAGTGGAGACAGCAGGCATCCCTGTCTCGTGCCCCGACGCAGGGGGAATGATTTGGAGGACCTGCCGTTCACCCTCACCGTGGCCTCTGGGGATGCATATAACAGTCTTACCCAGGATATAAATGTCTGCCCCAAGTTCATCCTAGCCATGATCTCCCACAAAGCATCCCACCCCACAGAGTCAAACGCCTTTTCGAAGTCCACCGCCAGGAGGGCGAGTGGGGCTGGTATTTCCTTTGCCCTGGACAGCGCCAATTGGACCCTGCGTAAGTTCATCCGAGTTGACTTATTGGGCATAAAACCACATTGGTCCGGGTGGACTAGGGTCTCAATCACTTGCAGTAGTCTGTTGGCGAGTGTTTTGGCGAGAACCTTCGCTTCGCCATTGATCAAGGATATCGGGCGATAGGAGGCGCATTCCTCCAGGGGTTTCCCAGGCTTATGTATGACCACTATGCATGCCTTCCTGAGGTCTGGGGGAAGTGCTCCTAGTTCCCTGCTGCGTAGAAACATGCGGTGCATGTGGGTGGGTAGCATGCTACCGAGGCACTTCCACATTTCTGTTGGGAACCCATTGGGGCCCGGAGTTTTCCCGGGTTGGAGTTGTGCCAGTGCATCTTGCACCTCGGTGTCAGTGATGTCAGCATTCAGGAGGTCTGATTGGGTCTGCAGGAGTATCGGAATCTCGATGTGGTCGAGGTATCAGGAGGGTTCAACTGATGGATTCCCAGTGGGTGGGGTATAAAGATTTTTGTAATAGGTGGCGAATGCCTCGACGATATCTGAGTCTTCCGTCAATAATGTCCCATCCGGAGATCTGATTGCCCTAACGTGTACCCTGCTCTGCACGCGTCTCTCCAACCAGGCCAGGGTCTTGTTAGCTTTGTCGCCCCTTTCATATATTTGGCTTCGGACTAATTGGTGAGCAGTTCGTGCATTGTCTAGGGACAGGTTACTGAGGGCGTCCTGCACCGTGAACATCACCTCCTTTGCTTCTTGGGTGTTTTGTATAAGGGTTTGTCGCTCACACTCCAGGACGCGTGCTTCTGCTTCCCTGACCTTCTGGACTTGGCGTTGTTGGTAAGCGGAGACCGTGGAAATAACCTCCCCTCGTAGGACTGTTTTGTATGCCTCCCAGATCGAAATCGGGCAGTCTACCGAGCCCTCATTAAGTTCGAAATATTCTGCTGTCTTCTTTTCTAGCTCCTCCGCAATTTCAGGAAGACGGAGATGGTATGTATTTAGGCGCCAATTACGATCCGGGCGGCAGGAGGAGTTCTTGAGAGTTAAAAGAAGCGGGGAGTGGTCTGAAATTCCTCTTGCGAGGAATACAGCGTCGAGAAGCCTGTGGGTTATGTTGCGGGGGATGAAGGCGTAATCAATCCTGGAGAATGATTTGTGGACCCCTGAATAGAAGGAGAACCCTGCCTCATCTCCATGAAGTGTGCGCCATGCGTCCACCATTCCTGAGGTCTCGGCGAACGTGGCGAGCGGCGTGAAGGTGGGACGTGTTCCAGCTCTCCTATAGGTTCTGTCGATTGTGATGTCCATTACTTCGTTAAAGTCCCCTCCGAGCACCCACACATCAGCCTCCTCCTCCAAAAACAAGTTCTGTAACTCGGTGAGCAGTTCTTTCGTCAGCGTGGGGGGGGCATAGAGTGCTGCCAGGCCCCATTTCTCGCCCCAGATGTCCGCCAGCATCAGCACATATCGGCCCCGGGGGTCTGCCCTGATCTTCCTAACCTGGAGAGGGACTCTCTTGTGAACGAGTATCATTGTGCCCCTAGCTCCTTTTGTGATTCCGGCATGGTAGACCTTCGAGTAGTTGGATCTTTTGAAAAAGATGGTGTTTGTGCCTATCAGATGCGTTTCATTTAAGAGGGCAATGTCTGGCGAGTGTCGGTTTAGGTACTGGAGCACCAGTCTTCGCTTTATGCTGGAGCCGAGGCCATTGACGTTCCAGGACAGTATTGTCACTTTGTTGGAGTTTATCCTGTCAGCGTGAGTCTATTTGTTGGGGTATCTGAGAGGATTAGTGGCCGTTGCATTTTTCCCGGGGGCGTACGTCGTTTTCCTCTCGGGGGGGACCTCCGGGGGCCGCCTCGCACCGGAGTGCCTGAATACTGGCAGATACTTGTGTCTCTGGTCCTGGCCCAAAATAGTGTTTGTTTGCCTTGCCTGCTTTTGTTGGTTTCCAGCTTTCTTTTCTCGTGATTTCGCTTCCTCGAATCCCCAAAACTCCCCCCACCCTGCACTTCCCCCCCAACTGGGAGCACCTGTCGCCCAAACATTGAACTTATAACTTGGTGAACTTAAACTTCGTCGGGATGACCCGACCTAGGGTGGTAGCTCCAGTGGAGTTACCTAGACTGTGCTTGAAATTGCGGTGTCAAGGCGGTGGTGGCCGCAGTGGTGTAGTTTCCACAGTGTCTCACGGCGACTTCAGTACTGTGATGCCCAGGCCTTATCCGTCCTCTGTGGTATTCCTGGAGGAGCATCTTGGTGTTTCTGTTTCGGGGCCCATCGGAGTAGGAGATGGCGAGTTCTGCCCGGGCCCGGGTTTGCGAGCGGACGGTCCAGAGGGCGAGCGTCGGGACGCAGGCCCATTAAGGATCTGTGTTTCGAGCCAATCCCATGCTTCTTTGGGGTTGTGGAATAGGTGTGTCGTACCCTCGTGGTGGACCTTGAGCAACGCCGGGAAGAAGAGGGCGAACTTAATTGACAGAGAGTGAAGTTTTTTCTTAAGAGAGTCAAACGACTGGCGGGCCCTCTGGACCTCTTTAGTGTAGTCCGGATAAAACCCTACTTTGTAGCCGTTGTATGTGATTGGGCCGGAGGCCCGTGCCATCTGGAGGATGGCGTCTCGGTCCCGGTAGTTAAGGAGGCGTGCAATTATAGTTCTGGGCGGGGCTCCTGGGGTAGGTCGCCCAGTGGGTACCCTATGTGCTCTTTCAATAGAGAAGAATTCCGACAGTTTCTTGGGGGCAAAGATGTGAGTCAGCCAGTCTTCTAGGAAAAGTTCGACACTGGGGCCTTCCTCTTTCTCCGGGATCCCGAGAATCCTGAGGTTATTGCGTCGTGCCCTGCCCTCACTGTCTTCGGCTCGGTATTCTAGTTGGTTGACCTTCTGGGCAATTATGGCGAGTTGTTGTTCCAACTGGCGGACGTTATCTTCTGTGTCCGACACTCTTTGTTCCGCTTCTCCGACCCTGGACGATAGATTGCGGAGATCCTGACGTAGGAGAGATTCCGCCAATTTTGAGTTCCAGCGATGTTCTCGAGTCCCCAATTGCCTTCATTAAGTCGCTCAGGGAGAGTTGGGGGTCCTGAGCTGCTTCCCCGATATCCGCTTCCGCTGGGGTTTGCATTTCCAGGCGAGGGGGGGCCTCCACTGTGTAGAGGTCCATTTTGCTTTGTAGGGTTTGCCTTTTAGCCTTGTCCTTGCCCATGGCGGAGTCGGGGATTTGTGTGAGGCGACAAGTCTGGATGGATCGTATTGGTGCCCCCCAGGGGGTTATTGTGAAGTCTGAATTGGGGTGGGTTAGTCGGGCGACGATCTTTCACTATTCTGTTCCTGTTCAGGAGTGTCGGCGGGATTACTTTGGCCGCTGGGAGCAAATCCCTGCTATGGTTGGCCCGCTGTGTTTATTGGAGGGTCGTGGGCCCACAGAGAGGGCATCCGCATGTACGCCCACCCAAGGGCCGTGCACTCAGCCCAGGCTATGTTCTTTTCATGAGTGGCGTGTGGAGGGCAGCAGCCACCGACCCCCCGCTGTGCGTGCTACCTTATGAGTAGTGCTGCCCCTGGAGGCTGTTAATTGTGTTAATTGTGGGGTAGTACCGAGTTCCCTTGTCGTTGGCGGTTCCAAGGATCCCTGGTCAGGGTTGGTCCGGTAGAGTTTGGGGTTTACCCCAATGCGTGGTCACACCCAGAGTAATCTCCCCTCCCCAGAGTATCTGCCCAGCTCCTTATGCTTGTGGGACTGTGATCCTTACATCATGGGCCTCCGCCCCCCCCAGGGCCGCAGCCCACCGTTGCCACCTTGTTGCCAGTTCTCTGGGCCCCAGATTGTTTGTATAGGGTGCTGCAGTCACCAGTTCAGGGTGCTTGTGTTGTTGGGGGAGGAGAGCGTCCGCAGTCCCCTCAGCTCCGTGCCCCCCACAGGTAGACCTCTGATTTTATTTTTAAACAAGGGTGTGGCGCCTCCTTAATGCGGGTCGGTATCCCGTCGTTCGCAGGCAGGGGGGTCAGGGGGGAGTTTGCACATACCTCGTTGGTGCCGTTGAGGGAGCGCAACCCCTCGTTGCCAGTTTTCGTGTCACGGCTCAACCCCAGGTGCTGCAGTCCTGCCGATGGGGGGGGGGGAGCGGAAAGGCTCCGGGTCCGCAGTGCGTAGCTCACCTCCGTTTGCGCTGCCGGGTCAGGCACCACAGCGTAGATGTCCCCAGCTGTCAGTGTCCAGATGCCCAGCGCACTGCAGGTGTCTAGTCGCCGTGCGAGCCCGGCGATTCTTCACCAGGGTCACTGCAGCCTCAGCGCCGAACGTCGGCAGCGGCCGTGCCCGCGGTTCGGGCCCTCGTCGGCCGCCCCAAGCAGGGAGCTCTGCAGGGGGGAGGGGCCCAGGGCGGCAGTCTGGAGGTGTCGGAGCAATGCTGTAAACAGATGTCCCTGGCTCACCCGCTCCCCGGGGCCTCAACGGCCACTGCAGCCCATGGGGGGGAGGGGCGGAGGAGCCATTGTCAACCGCCCAGCAATGGCGGCGAGTCTAGCGCTGGCGGGCACAGGGACGTTTCTCGCGCTCCCAGGTCCGATTGTGCTCCAGGTTGCAGCTGGTAGTGCCTGGATGGGTCCGCCACTGCTGTGTTGCTTTGGGAGGTCGGGCGAATTCTCAAAGCAGAGTATTTTCAGGATATTTATCGCGTCCACCGGGAGCCGACGCGATTAGTTCCTCATGCGCGGCTCGCGCATGCGCCTTCCAGAATCACAGATCTTGAACAGTGGGAAGAGGAATACAGGCTAAAGATGGATGATTTGGAAAACCGGGAGAGGCGGAACAATTTACGTTTTTTTGGGATCCCGGAACAAGATGGGGAGACAGAGGAGAGCCTCAAGGCAACACTTCATGATATCATCAAAATCTTGGCGGCAGATGATGAGATTGACGAACCGAGAACCGAACGGATCCACAGAGTAGGTGGCCCACCTGGAGGCCCGAGATCGGTCCTCGCTCGCTTCCACAGATACCAGGACAAAGCAAAGATTCTCGAGAAGGCAAGGCGTGGAGGCGTGATCACCCTCAACGGTGCCCAGGTCACCATATATCAAGACCTGTCTGCCATGACATTGGCGCTGAGAAGGATGTGTGGCCCCCTGATGAAATGGTTGAAGGAACGAGACGCCAGATATCGGTGGGGATACCCCTTATCGCTCTCTTTTGAACACGAAGGCACGAGAATCAGACTGCGGTCGGAGAGGGAAATAAAGGCCTGCATAGCCGAACTTGTTGATCCCCGCGAATGAGGGGAAGATGGAAATAACCCGTGGAACGAAGGGAGAGAATGGAAACTCCAAGGACCTAAGAGGCAGAGAGTCAAAGGGTCGAGAAAATTTCAGAGAGGTAACAGCTCCCCGGAGGGGGACAAGTGAACTGGACTAGTGGTGACTACGTTGACACTATGAGTATGTTCGAGACATGGGCCGTTTTCGGCACAACACAAAAGTTATATTCGATGGTTGTAAGTTGCGGTTGAGGGGGAGTTGGGAGGGGCTCAGACCTATGTGGTGTTCAGTGATAATTAAAGGACCGAGCGACGATGGTCCCTACTGGTGGTTCGGGGCTAGTTCAGTGAATCTAACTGGACCTGCTGGGATGCCGACACATGGGGGGGATGGGGTGCGTGGGAAGGAGAGGGAGGGATATGCAAGACCAGGGGGAAGGTGGAACTGTTATAGAACTTTTACTCACTGCTGAGATGGGACAAACACTAATATTGGTTGAGGGCTCTAAACACAAGGTATGGCAATGCATTGTTGTGAATATAGTACTGTCATATACTGATGGCCACCTCTGATGGCAACACACAAAGCCCCTTGAAAGTCGTGAAGCTTAATGTCAAAGGCCTTAACTCACCTACTAAGAGGTCATTAGTGCTACGGGAATTTCGAAGGGCTAATATCGATATCCTACTCTTACAGGAAACAAAATATATGAAAGGGGAAGAGAGGTCCATTCTAGGAAAACATTTCGGCATGGAGTTCTGGGGCTCGGGGGCACTGCGTAAAGGGGGAGTGGGAATCCTTATCAGAAAGGGACTTGATTTTCTTGTCTCCAAGACCTGGTCAGATGCAGAAGGGCGAGCCTTACTAGTTGTGGGGACTATTGGGAAGGTGGAAGTAACGCTTGCCACATCTACTCCCCCAATGTAGGACAGCTCCGATTCTTCTCTAAAACTGTCCCCAAAATAATGCTGGAGGCCACCGGCCACCTTATACTAGGCAGGGACTTCAACTTGTGGGCGGATCACGTTCTGGGCCAGAAAGCGGGGCGCCCGGGAGTTGAAGTTCCTGTGAGAGGGGAACGTAGTGACTTTGTAAACATGATGCAGGTATATACGCTGGTAGACACATGGAGGGCGATGCATCCTGATGAAAGAGGGTATACATTTTATTCACCCCGACACAATACTTTTACCCAAATAGATTACATCTACCTTTCACGAGAGCTGAACGACACCACCACACATTCGGGGATTACTCCAATAACATGGTCCGACCATGACATGTTCATAGTTGATATGCAATGGGAACATCTACCAATTAAGGGTGGGAAGTGGAGATGTAATGAGGCCCTGTGGAGAGACCCTGTTTTCAAAGAAGACTTCGAAACAGAGATCAAAGAATACTTTAAAGCCAACGATACTGGGGAGGTCTCTAAGCAGAGTGTGTGGGTAGCGGCCAAAGCAACCTGGAGGGGGATCCTGATACGGGAGGGGGCTCGGAAGAAAAGAGAGAGAGCCCTTATCGAGAATAAGCTCTGGAGTGAAATATGTCAACTTGATAGAGAGGCTAGGGTGGGGGACACCATAGACCCCGATAAGATCCAAGAGGCTAGGAAAAACGGGAAGAACTCCGCCACCTAGAGCATGGCCAGATAGCACGTAAACTACATTTGTTGAAGAAGAAATTCTATGAGAAGGGAGATAAGGCAGATGCGCTGCTAGCGGCTAGACTCAGGATCCAACGGGCAGAACGTAAGGTGAAAGAGAACACGGATCCAAAACCTGACCAAGCGCAACATACATCCCCCATCCCAGAACTGTTCGCAAACTTCTATGAGTCCCTATACACTTCAGAAGTATATCCACACTCACAGGAGATAGACGATTTCCTCGCCAGCATTTCCCTTCCAAAAGTTGCAAGCGCTGACTCGGCCCATCTAGAATCCCCCATAACTGAGGACGAAATACACGAGGCGATCAAACAACTCACACTGGGCAAGTCCCCTGGTGAAGATGGTTTCCCTGCCGGCTTCTACAAAACAATCTGTGCCCTCCTAGCTCCATTCCTGACCACCCTATTTAACGATATCCTTGACACGGGGACTGTCCCGGATTCCTTCGACCGAGCACTCCCAAGGAAGGCAGAGACCCCACGTGTTGCGGATCATACCGCCCCATATCCTTGCTCAATCTTGATGCCAAAATTTACATACGAGTCCTGGCAGCTAGGTTATAGGTCCACATGCCCCATCTTGTCCACCCCGACCAGGTAGGGTTAATAATTGGACGACAGGGTGCAGACACCATGAGAAAGACTCTCCATTTGATCGAGGCCTCCCAAACCATGTGCAATGATCCCGCTTTACTCTCCATCGACGCTGAAAAAGCCTTCGATAGAGTGGAATGGGGTTTCCTTGCCGCAGTCCTCCGTGCCGTGGGAATAGGACCCAAATTTAGAAGGGGGATAAAAGCAGTTTACACCGCTCCAAAAGCCTCAGCGTCTGTTAACGGGGAGTACTCGAGATGGTTCGAGCTGAAACGCGGTACCCGGCAGGGATGCCCCCTATCGGCCATCCTCTTCACCCTCTCCATAGAGCCCTTGGCCCAAAAATTACGACAGGATACCGAAGTAGCAGGCATGCGTCTAGGGGAAGAGGAATTTAAAGTAGCGCTGTATGCCGAAGACCTACTTCTTCATGTAACGAACCTCACCACATCCATTACCAGAGCGTTGTACCTCCTGGACAAATACGGCCAAGTATCCGGGTTCAAGGTTAACAAATCCAAGTCCACACTTTTCCCCTGATCCTGATGAAAGAGGGTATACAGGGCTCATTGGAAGCAAACACTGAAAGATACCAGCCCCTGGGCCTTATGATTGAACATGACAAAATGAAGTACTTAGGAATACAGGTCACAAGGTCGCTAAAAGATTTATATGAAGCCAATTTCCCAGCGCTTCTCCAAAAATTTCACGCAGACCTCGCCAGATGGGACAACCTAACCATATCCTGGTTGGGGCGTTTAAACGCGATAAAAATGACCTGTCTCCCGAGATTTCTATACCCCTTTCAAATGCTCCCCATTCAGATGCCACGTCAATTCTTTACAGAAGTCAAGAAGGCGATTCTGAAATTCCTATGGCAAGCGAAAAAGCCCAGAATTGCTTACTCCAAATTGACATTACCGACAGACAAGGGTGGAGTGGGCCTCCCAGACATCCAAAAGTATTACAAGGCGGCTCAATTACGAATCCTTATTCCCCATCTCCGTAACCAAAAAAGTCCCCAGGGGATCTCTATGGACAATCATTATCTGTCCCCAGCAACAATCTCTGAATGGCTGTGGTCCCCTAGAAGGAGAATACTAAAGAAGTCTAAGGCACACCCGATGTTTGCAACCATATGGGACATATAGCCGAGATATGGGGAAGATTACCACATGGCCATCCCCATTAAGTCACCTCTGGTCACCGGGCATTAACAACACAATCCCTAATGTGGAGAGGTTTCAAGCTTGGTATGAGGCAGGCCTGGAGAGGGTGGGACAGCTCTTGAGGAAGGACTCCTTCATCACGCTTCCTGAACTAGAAGAGGCACTCGGAATAGGCATACTGTCAGCATTCCACTTTCTGCAGATTAAGGGAGTTTTGACAAAACCAGAATGGAAGGATAAGATGATCAGGGAACTTACCTCGTTTGAAATCATACTCGACTCCAGGACAGAAACGAAAGGGATGATATCTGTTTTGTATAAAACACTAATGGAAGCTGGAAAGGGCTCAACAGAACCGCTTAGGTTAAAATGGGAAAGGGACATGGGCGGGGATATCGACCCGGAGACATGGGATAAGATATGTAGGATTGCGCCCAAAGCCTCAGTCTCATGCCAGCATAAATTGCACTCGATCAAACTGTTGAATAGGTGGCAATATGACCCGCGCAGGCTCTCTAAAATGTATCAGTCGTCTAGTCCAATGTGTTGGCAGGGATGTGGGTCCACGGCAGATTACTGGCACATGTGGTGGGGTTGTTCTCAGATCACAATTTACTGGAACGAGGTGCTAGGCTGGATTAGGGATCTAGACGGGATCCAGCGAACAGCAGACCCCTACCTGATCTTATTTGGTCTCGAGAAAATCGAGGATGTGTTGAGAAGGGTCACAGACATAGCTGGTCCACTCTTACTAGCTGCGAGGGCTCTATTGACCATAAAATGGAAATCCCCAGTTACCCCCACAGAAAAAGAATGGGTTAACGTGGCCTCCAATATGCGTATCATGGAAAAAATCACAGCATCTATACATGGGAAAGCCACGCAATGTGACATCTTATGGTTGGAGTTTGTCAATAAATACATCCCCGGAATAGCTCACTAACGCCCACCAAACGATCAGTGCCATGGGTAATGAAACATCATAATGACCTCCCGAACACGGTCGGCCTCAAGGCCTGACAGACCTATCAACCAATCCGCCAATTGATAGACAATATATCTCTTGGCGGCAGAGTATAAAGTCTTGTGGTGTAGGGGGAGGGGTGAGGAAGGGGAAAAATAGGAGAAGATTAGTCAATGTTTGTTGACGCTGTAAAGAGGAACTACTTAGAACGGAATGCAAGAATTTTGCTGCAATATAACACTGAATCTTAAACGCGTTCTCTATTTTACTGTAATACCTGCTTCTAGGTTATGATGGTTAATTTTGGATGTATAAGCTGTAATCTGTTTGATATAAACTCCAATAAAACTAAGTTTAAAAAAAAAAGGAGTGTACCTTTTAAACTTTGTTTGGCAGCACCGCGGCTGGTTTCATCCCTGGGTAGTGCAGCGACTCGAACCTTCCTCCACGACGAGAGCCTCTCTTCCTCTGTTGGACCCCTCGACCTGCAGGATCTACCAGGAACAACCGCCACCGCAGGAGCCACTTCTCCACGTTTAAGGTACATTGTTCCGCCAGGCTGCCCTTTCTCCGTGGTAGCCCTAAAGGTGTTTTAAATCCTTTAACTACTTGTGGGGCCGGCCGCCCTCTCTCTTAACGTTGTCTTTCGCCTTGCATTTACCTCTTCAAAAGTTTTCTACTAAAGACTTGACTGCAGCTACAAGAACATTTTTGCTCCTAAACTCTTGGTCCTGTACCAGTGACTCTGGCTCAGGCCTATTGACTCTGGCTGATTTGTTAGATCTGCTCTCACTAGATTAGTTTTCAATGGGAAATGTGTTGATGCACCTAATTCTTCTAAACCACACTTCCTTCCAACTGTTTTAACTTTTGGAGTGCCATTTTGCTCAGTTTTCATTCACTTGTCTTTTGGTTAAAGTGTTACTGTGCATTACTTGTTCACAGAACTTCAGGGAAGTGTTGCTAGTGGGTGTCTGAAGATATTTCGGTTTAACTTGTACTTTCCCTCCATTTCGTTGAATTGGTAGAGTGCCATTTGTAGTAGGTTTTCATTGTGCCGTTTTGCTCAGTTTTCACTATACAGCAAACTTGTCTACAATTGAAGAGGGAGTTGTATATGCTTTTCTTTTGACTAAACTTAAATTACTTTATTAACTGTGATCTATGTGTTGACTTAGAAGTGTATAAAATAAATATATATTCTCTTTTTTAATACAAAACGTTGGTCAGTGTTTCCTTGCTCCATAGTACTGTACTACGTATTGTGTCAACCCTGAATATTGCTCATCTCCCTCTTGAGAAACATCTGACTGCTCAGCCATAGCTACCAACTAAATCTTTGTGGTACTGACTGATACCAAAGGGGATTTATTGCTCTCACCTGTAGTCCTAATCTGGGGTAGTGCTCCCTAACGGACCTGCCCTGGATTCTGCCTAACACTGGTGTACAGCTGTGAGGATAAAAGTATTGGATTGGTATTTTAGTGTGTTGCTAGTGCCTTGGTGCAACTAACCACAAGGTTAACAATCACAAAATGTTATCTTAACAAAAGTCAAAATTATGTTAAGCTATAGCCAGGAGACCCTCCTTACTAATACTGCTGATTATTTAAGGGATCTCTTTAGACAGAAAGGTCTTCCTGTCAAAGGCAAGAAACAAGAAATGATTGATAGACTGTTAGAGACACAAAGTCTGGATAGTGGTGCTGTAGTGCCCACTACTCCAGCAAATGTGGTGAACAGTAATGAGGATAATGGTGAAGATGTTATTGTTGAGACAGATGAGGAAGAGGAGGATAACTATGTCACCCCTGCTGGTCCTCTGCCTGCTCAAGGGCCTCAACCTGTAGCTACTGGACCCTTACCAGGTCCCACATTAAGTTCTGAATTTATCTCCCTAGAAAAAATGAGACTTGAACTTGAATTCAAAGGAATTAGTGCCCAAACTGAACAGCGACACCAAGAACTAAGGCTCAAAGAACTGGAGCTCAACCATGAGCTTGAGATGAAGAAATTGTCTTTGGAAAATGCTTCTCTCCCCGAATCCTCTAGATCTTCCAGTCCAAAAAGACCCCGGATGCCTAAAGAGATTGTGGGTATGTATGAACCTAAGTTGGATGTATTAGATCGTCTTGCTATGTTTGAATTTAATCATGGGCTCCAGGATATCACAGGTGATCAGTTGATCCCCTGGTTATTCTCTAGGCTCCCCCATTGCATCTGATGTGGTAATGGAGTTGGGGAGGAGGAGAGAAAGGATTATGAATGCTTAAAGCTAGCTTTAATAGCTAGATTTGGGAAGACTCCTTCCCAGTACCTTAAGAGGTTTAGGACCCTCGAAAAGCATGATAGTACCCCTTGGGCTACTAGGTTGAATGAGTGTTTGAAGAACCTAGAGGGATGGATTAAGGGTTATAGGGTTAACACTTATGAAGGAATGGTAAATCTTGTTGTGATGGAGTCTATCTATGATGCCTGCTCTCCTGAGCTCAAACAGCACTTAGCTGATTCAAAAGAATTCGATTCTAAGAAACTGGCTAAGGCTGCTGACTTGTGGGTTGCCAACAGGGCTACTCACAAGGATTCAGGGGTAACTCAGAAAAAGGATGAGGGAAAGCAGCCAAAGAAAGACAGCAAAGAGAATTCAACTAATTTCAATACCAAAGAGGGCCACAAACAAAATTCTAAGGGTAAGCCACCAGGGAAACCTAATCAGGCTAGTGTACCTCCTGGTCCCAGACCAGAAGGAGGTCAGAACAAGCACCATTCATAAAGAAATTTGGAAAATGTTATGTTTGTGGCTCAACTGACCATGTGAAAGGGGGTCCCAGATGTAAGGGTAAACCTTCAGGGGTCCACACTGTCTCCTTAGCCTTCGCTCCAGAGGAGGAAGTACATATGGCCAGTGGAAACTTTCAACTACTAGCTGAGGATCCCATTGGAGTCTCAGCTAGTGTATCTTTAGTATCTCTTGGGTTGTGGGAACAACAGAATTTAGATTTGTATAATTCTATCCCTCCTAATACTAAAGAGTATTATAGAGACATTGTCCTAATCAATGGTCAGGAGACTCCTGCCATTAGAGACACTGTAGCCAGCATAACTGTGGTGGACAAATCTTTTTTCAAGGGGGAAGATATTACTAAGGTACCCAAACGCCTCACCAAGTTAGCTGAAGGGCCTGTGCAGATGCTTCCCCAATTACCAGCTCCCATCCAGTGCAATGAAATGACTGTCAGGATACCTGTGAGTGTACAATCTGAAGTACCAGGAAGGATGCTGTTGAGCAATGATCTGAAAGACCTGGGAGTAATGTCGAGTACTCCCAGACCTCCTAGTAAGAGATTACAGGAGCTTACCAGACCTGCAAGGGAGAGGGCCTTGAGGGGCTCTCCTGAGGAGATGATAGAAAAATAAATCACTCCTACTCCACTGGAGTTACTTACTGCTATCTCTAAACAACCAGAAGCAAAGGGGAGACCCAAGACTTCCAAAAAGAAGCCAGCAGAAAGCACTCCAGTGCTGCCAACCAGGAAATCTCCTAGGTTAGCAAAAATCACACCTGTGATTCCTCCTCCAGCTGAGGCTGAGAGTGAAGTACAACCCTGTGTGGTTGAACTAGAGCCTGAGGACTCAGATCTAGTAGGAGGCCACAAACTCATTGGAGATCTTGACCCTGTGGACCATCCTGAGCTGCAGTCGTTACTGGCAGAAGGTGGACCCCAAAGGGCAGACTTCAGTAAGGGACAAAGAGAATGTCCAACTCTGGAAGGTCTTCGCCACCAGGCAGCTTCTCAGCTTGAAGGGCAAGAGCCTGGGAAGTATAGGTTACACTGGGAAGATGGCCTCTTCTATAGTGACCAACAGAGTCAACTCCTGGGGACTACAAAAGACTTGTAGTGCCCCAAGCAAACAGACTCCAATTCTTGCAACTAGCCCATGAGATACCTTTTGCTGGTCACTTCAGCTTCAAGAAGACCAAGGAAAGGCTCTCTCTCTACTCTCTCTCTACTTTTATTGACCTTTTATTGACCTAAAATAAAGTATTGTTGCCACACTTGCCAAACCTCTGGTAAAAGTGGCTCCAAGAACGTGGCACCTCTAGTGCCTCTCCCTGTGGTGGGAGTACCATTTGAGAGGGTAGGAATTGACATTGTTGGTTCCCTTGATCCTCCAACTTCTTCAGGCAACAGGTTTATACTTGTTGTAGTAGACCATGCTACTAGGTTCCCTGAAGCAATTCCTATGAGGACTGTTACAGCTCTGGCTGTAGCTAAGGCCCTCCTTGGTATTTTTACCAGGGTTGGGTTTCCTAAGGAGGTAATATCCGACAGGGGGTCAACTTTTATGTCCCACTACATGAAGGCCATGTGGAAAAACTGCAGCATTACCTACAAGTTCTCAACAGCATACCACCCTCAGACGAATGGGTTGGTAGAAAGGTTTAATAAAACCATGAAGAGCATGATAGGAGCATTAGAAGACCCCCTTAAGAAAAAGTGGGATCTTCTACTGCCATGCCTTCTCTTTGCATATAGAGAAGTCCCTCAGGAGGGAGTGGGTTACAGTCCCTTTGAACTTCTCTATGGCCATGCGGTTAGAGGTCCATTGGCCCTGATCAAGGAGGGGTTGCAGAGTGCTCCTTCCCCCACACCAGTCACAGTCACTGAATATGTGATAGGACTCCGGAGGAGAATGTCACACATGATGGCTGAAGCAAGTGATAAATTGAAAGCAGGTCAGGCTCTGGTCAAGCATTGGCATGACCAGAAGGCCAACATGGTTGAGTTCGCTTAAAACCAGCTAGTTCTTGTTATGGTACCAACAAGGCAGAGGGCCTCCTAGAGTCTTTCACATCAACTGTCTAAAAGCTTATGTCTCGAGACCAGAACTGGGAGCTTTGCTTCTAGCTTCAGCTCAAGAGGAGGAGGAGAGTGAACCTCTGCCTGACCTCCTCAGAGGCAAACCTTTAGATGAGAAAATAGAAGGAGTCAATCTCTCTTCTAATCTGACCCCTGAGCAACAGGAGGAGTGCAAACCTGTGTTAAATCAATTTGTCCCTCTGTTCTCATTGACACCAGGTATGACCCATTGGGGCCAACATGCTATTCAAACTAGTTACTGTCTACCTGTCAAAAGCAGGGGCTACAGGATGTCAGACAACTTAAGAACCCGCATCCAAGGAGAGGTCAACAAGATGATTGATCTCGGGGTAATAGAGCCCTCTACTATTCCATGGTCTAGCCCAGTTATGTTAGTACCAAAGGCAGAATCTAAAGAGTTGAGATTCTGTGTGTACTGTAGAGCTCTAAATGCAGTCACTAAGACTGATGCCCATCCTTTGCCAATGACAGATGAGCTGGTGGATAGACTTGGTTCAGCCAAGTTCCTCAGCACATTTGATCTCACTTCAGGCTATTGGCAAATAGCCCTGACTGACCATGCCAAGGAGAAAACTGCATTCTCCACCCCAGTTGGCTTATACCAGTTCAAGGCTATGCCTTTTGGATTAAAGAATGCACCTGCTACATTCCAAAGTAAGGTTAATCAGGTTCTGAATGGGATGGAGGACTTCTGCATGGCACACTTGGATGATATTGCAGTGTTCAGCCCTACTTGGAAAGAACATGTTGACCACCTAGGATATGTTTTGCAGGCTCTGCAACAGGCCCATCTGACCATAAGGCAAGCAAATGTCAAATTGGTCAGAGTAAAGTGGTCTACCTTGGGCATGAGGTACGAGGTGGTGAAATAAGGCCTTTGCTCAGCAAGATTGAAGCTGTGCAAAATTGGACAACCCCTTCTACTCAAACTCAGGTGAGAGCCTTCGTAGGCCTCACTGGGTATTACAGGAATTTCATTGAGAACTATGGATCCATAGCTTCTCCACTGAATTTAATCTCTTCTCCTAAGTTTCCTTAAAAAAGTCAAATGGAATGAGGAGTGCAATCAGGCCTTTGAAAGCCTAAAGAAACCCCTTTGTCAAGCTCCAGTTCTCAGAGCTCCTGACTACCACCAATCCTTCGTTGTACAGACAGATGCTTCCAATATAGGTATAGGTGCAGTACTCAGTCAACTGGATGAGAAAGGTAGGGAACACCCCATTTGCTTCATCAGTAGGAAACTGAAGGAACCTGAAACAAGGTGGGCAACTATTGAGAGAGAATGTTTTGCCATTGTGTGGTCTTTGAAGTTTAGACCATACATCTATGGATCTACTTTCACCATTCAAACAGACCACCAACCCTTGAGATGGTTGATGCAAATGAAAGGGGAAAACCCAAAACTGCTAAGATGGTCAATCTGCCTCCAAGGGTTTGATTTTACCATTGAGCACAGGTCAGGATGTCACCACCAAAATGCTGATGGTCTCTCTAGGATGTTTGTAACCGACTAGAGGTATGAGACTCATCCAGGAGTGGATTAGATCCTCCTGTCCCTTAGTTCGGGGGGTGGGGGCGAATGTTAGGGAGAATTCTCATTTTATGGCTAATTTCCCTTACCTATAGAGTCCCCCAGCAGCTTTGCTGGATTTGAAGGGTTTATTTCCTTTTACCTGCTAAGAGTGAGACTCTTTTTCCCACTCTTAGGCATTTTTGCTATGTGTGTTCTAGGCTATTTTTGTGTTTAATGCCTATGGGATCTTTTCTCTCACCCATAGGAACCATCTTTATACACGTGTCCCACAGCACCCTCTGTGCCGTGACATAGGGGTGTCGTAGCAACCCCCAAACATAGACTCTATACCCTTGGACTGACTACTGTCTCCCAGGGCATGTAAAGTCCCCATTGACTTTACTAGTCTATTGTTATGAACTTAACCAGTACACCCCATCTTAATATGGAAGTACTGGAAGCGGTTAATAGTTTTTCCCCTATGTTCATTTTCGAGAGGGTACCTTAAAGTCCCCCTCTACAAAGTTTCTGGCTGGTGGCAGTGGTTACTACCTTTTATATTCAACCGCAAATATTTCTCTATGGGATTCTCCCATTGTTCGAGGCTACAACTTTTACTGACGGCCTCTAACATACCGCCGGTTTATTTTATTATTAACTTTACTCCAGTAGGATTTATTTGCCAGAACTTTGATAAAACTTCTTTGTCGAGTCTTACTCCATTTTCCTAACCCAGGTCGGGGATCCTTTGTTCGTCCTTTTGGCGGGCTTCTGCCAAGAAGCCCTCCTTTCGGCGCCACTGAGTCTGGGATGGGTCTGTTGTTTGGGAGGGGGAGTAGAGCCCACGGACAGAGTTGCCGCAGCAACTCAGGTCGCACTCTAACCTGATAGGCTGGAGGGTCTCCCGCCAAGAAGACCACTCCACTGTGTGAGTGACAGCTAGGCTGTATGAATGGCTCTCTTTCTGCATAAAAGCAGGTTCCTGAGGACTGGAAGAGCAAGACGTCGCTACTGGAACTACGGAACCGAAGGGAAGAGACGCCAGAGACATCTTCAGCATCTACACCACCGGTGAAGCCCTGCCGGATTGTCTCACCACTTTTCTTCCACACGACGAGGAGATCTTCAGCAGAAGAGCCTCCTTCCCTTGAGCTGGTGGGGTCAACCAGTTCACCTATCGCATCCTCGGACCTGCCTTGGTCGACTCGACAGTGCCCCGCACTTGAAGACCGGATAGCCAGGCAGCTATCGACCCGGACCGCGATTAAAAGGAGATGGCTGGTTTCATCCCTGGGTAGTGCAGCGACTCGAACCTTCCTCCGCAACGAGAGCCTCTCTTCCTCTGTTGGACCCCTCGACCTGCAGGAACTACCAGGAACAACCGCCACCGCAGGAACCACTTATCCTTATTTCTCTGTGGTAGCCCTAAAGGTGTTTTAAATCCTTTAACTACTTGTGGGGTCGGCCGCTCTCTCTCTTAACGTTGTCTTTCGCCTTGCATCTACCTCTTAAAAAGTTTTCTACTAAAGACTTGACTGCAGCTACAAGAACATTTTTGCTCTTAAGCTCTTGGTCCTGTACCACTGACTATGGCTCAGGCCTATTGACTCTGGCTGATTTGTTAGATCTGCTCTCACTAGATTAGTTTTCAATGAGAAATGTGTTAATGCACCTAAATCTTCTAAACCACTCTTCCTTCCTACTGTTTTAACTTGTGGAGTCCCATTTTGCTCAGTTTTCATTCACTTGTATTTTGGTTAAAGTGTTACTGTGCATTACTTGGTCACAAAACTTCAGGGAAGTGTTGCTAGGGGGTGTCTGAAGATATTTCGGTTTAACTTGTACTTTCCCTCCCTTTTGTTGAATTGGTAGAGTGCCATTTGTAGTAGGTTTTCACTGTGCCGTTTTGCTCAGCTTTCACTATACCGCAAACTTGTCTACAATTGAATAGGGCGTTGTATATTCTTTTCTTTTGACTAAACTTAACTTACTTTATTAACTGTGATCTATGTGTTGACTTAGCAGTGTATAAAATAAATATATATTCTCTTTTTTAATACAAAACTTTGGTCAGTGTTTCCTTGCTCCATAGTACTGTACTACCTATTGTGTCAACCCTGAATACTGCTCATCTCCCTCTTGAGATAAGTCTGACTAAATGTTTGTGGTACAGACTGTTAGGGAGAATTCTCTCTTTAGGCTGAATTTCCTAACCTAGTGAGTCCCCCAGCAGCTCTTTTTCTCCCACTCTTGGGCATGATTTATGGTGTTCCTTTGACTGTTAATGTGTTTTATGGGCTATGGGGTCCTTTACTCCAAGTTCAAGTGGCGTAAGTGAGAAAGCGATGAACTTGCTTATGTGCCGCAGCAGGGCCGCCATTACTACATGCATAATTTTGCAGAAACTTGCCAACGACATACCAGCTGCCATCGCAACAGTACAAATATCCACTAGCACAGAAGTGCAGCACAACCAGTACTGTCACTAAAGGTGGTATTGCAGTACTCTTGTTGGTGCTTCCTTCTAAGTCCCCTTTTATAAGCTCCATCAAATATATCATAGCATCACCATCCAAACGGTACAGCTGAATAATATGTTCAGCTGACATGTTGAACATATTTATACGCTCTTTATTTGTCCGCCTTCTGCGTTGCCTGGGAGGTGGAAGCTCATACTGTGCATTCTCCACTGGTGGTTGCGCAGGCTCCTGACCATTGGCACGCTTGCGACGAGCTAATGCATATGCTACGGCAGCAGTTGACATATTTCTTGAAACTGCTCGACACACTGCAATTACTTGAAGGTGACCACACTATTGATTGTTGTTGTCCAACTGTCGCTGTTCATGTAGCACCTGCAGAGTTGAAAATAAAATGTTTTATTACACGTAACTGAAAAGTTGTTTTTACAAAGTATGCAGGTAGTAGCAGCAACAGGTTCAACAAGTTAACACTTTCAAACGTCTGAGCCCATTCTGGCCTACACAACACACACACATACAACACCTCAATGTGTGAGCACCCACATCACAGCAGTACAGAAAGGGTGTGTTGTTACCCCCCCCCCTTCACCCCATCCTTCCTTTGCAGTGTCTGCCTTTCCACCATGCTGAACTACTGTGACAGACAGAGGGATGTACCGCCTCTGTCCAAGACAGTACTGTTGTACCCCCAAATACTCCTCTTGCCCGCTGCTAGCCCTTTGCCCTTGCTACCTACACACAAGGTTATGGTGCCATCTTTTTCTGTTGCCCTGTGTCTTTGTTGTGTGCCCTTTTACTCCATGTTTGCCTCAGGGTCCATCAGCATTGCTTGTTTGCAGCATCAGAAAGCCTGTGCTGGCTCGGATTAGCGCAGGGAGGACGCTGTACTGGCAGGCGTAGGATGAAAGCCAATAGGGCAGTATCGAGATATCCCCATAGGGCTGTGTTACCTGGACCTATTTTGGCCAAACATGTCCCCAAAGCAGAACTTTCGGCCCGTGCTGCCAATTTTGCTTCAATATTGGGACAACATCACAAGTGTTTAAAGTCCTCCGTCCACCCATGCAAACCGACATTTAGGAATCCCATTGCATTAAGCAGGTGCAGAAATGTCTCTATTAGGATACGTTTCAATATTTAAATGTATCCTAATGGAGACATCTGCAAATCCTTCACATAGTTTTGCATGGGTGGACAGCAGTGCAGATTCCCTGCCATCCTGAAGCTGCTCAGCTGCACTGGCTCCGACTTTTTTGTGGCACTCCTCTGTTTGACAGCCGCAAAAGGGTACTGTATATGTGCGCTAGTTTAGCGCACATATTAAACTGGTGGAGGGGCACAAAAAGACACTTCCAAAAAGCCAGTTTCCGAATGTGGCTTTTGCTAGGTTGGTTTCCAACTCATCCCAAAAGTGGTGCATTCCTTCCGACTTCGGAGGAATGCGCCACCTTAGCCTTTTAACGTCCTTTTTGGTACTTAACACCTAGATGAGAATAGGGCCCTGAGTCTGTAGGCCAATAATGTCGCCATTATTTTCACATCAGTGTTCAGCAGTGAGATGGGCCTGTAAGATTGACACTGGGCAGTGTAGTGTCTTTCCCTTCCTTCAGAATGACTACTATCAAAGCGGCAAGCATGGACTGAGGAAGGAGCCTGTATCGAGTGCATTGTTGAATAGTTTGGCCAAGAAAGGAGCCAGGGCGGAGCGGAATCTTTTATAGAAAAGTACCGTAAAACCATCTTCCTCTGGGGTAGTAGCCCCCTTGGTACCACTAATTGTGTCTACCACTTCCTGGGCAGTAATGGGAGCCTCTTGAGGTTGTGCCTTTTCAGCTTGGACAGACGGGATCGGGAGGGAGTCCAGGAATTGCTCTATGTCTGACTCATCCCCATTGTATTCCGAGGTGTATAGCCTTTTATAGAAAACTCAAATCTCCTCAGCTATCTGGGGGTCTTCAACAAGCTTTCCACCTCCTATCGGACAGATCAAGTCCACCCTTCTATTTTTTCTCTGTTTCCTAGTCCTCCAAGCCAAAAATGCCAGTTTTCGCTCCGCCTGTCCAACCTTAAGGGCTTTCAACTTGGTTTTGTATTCTTGTAGTTTGGCCCATTTCCCTGGAAACATTTGGGATTTTAGTTTCCCCCCACCCCGGCTGTAGGGACTCAATTTTCCCTCTGAGGTCACTCTCCTGAAGTGCCCTTTCCCTCTTCCTCCTTGTTCCCATTCCAATCAGGACTCGCCTAAATGTATCCTTTAAAGCTTCCCAGACCCATGTAGTCCCCACCCCCCTGTTATCATTAATCTCCAAGAATTCTCTGATAAATATAAGTAGTGCCTGGGCGAGTTCCTTATCCCGTAGCAATTGGTCATTGCATGACCACCTGCTGTTGCGCTGCACTTGGGTGGGTACACCAGTTCTAACCTTCACCAGATTGTGATCAGACCACGGTATTGTCTAAACTGCCGATTCACTCACCCGTTCCAGTAAGGGGCCTCAACAAGGATATAATCTATCCCTGACAATGTGTCATGCACCTTTGAGTAGTATGTAAATAGGGGGACCAACCCTGTTCCCTTGTGCAAGAGTCTGCCACTCCCAACTCCAGGTTAAGTTTCTGGAAGCAGGAGCACGCCCTCTGTTGTGGATGGGTTTTGGTATGGGGACCTGCTCTCTTCCTGTCGTGTTCGGGATGCAAGACAATATTAAAGTCACCTCCTGTTATCAGTGTGCCTTCCAGAAAGGTTTGAATTTTGCTCATGACCGATTCCCAATACCGGTCCTGAGTTTCATTTGGGCAGTAAATGGACACCATTGGGAGCATGTGGCCCCTCATCTACCCCTTAACTATCACAAAGCAGCCATTTGGGTCTTTTGACTGAGCTTTCAGATTGAAGGGTAACTTGTCCGACCTCAGGAGAACACCTCCTTTTTTTTTTTTAAAGGCAGGATGTATAAAATACCTCCCCTATTGAACTGGCTTTCAAACAGGACTCTCTCCCCTTCTGCCAGTGGCTTTCCTGTTGAAACATAAAGTCCAGCTTTAACCGGTTGAGTTCCCGGATGGTTAGGAACCTCTTGTGCGGGGAGCTCAAAACTCTTACATGTAGCAAACCCAACACCAATGTATTCGTTCGTTGTATCAGTCGTCAGTGGGGGAAGTCCCTCTCTTGTGTCTCCTAGGGTTAGCACCACAATGTACGCTCATCCCGGGCTGCGATCTCTTTCGTCCAATAGGGTGTGGAAAAATCCCCCTCTGGGTGGACCTGGTCCTTGATATTTTGCAAACCTCGAAATCTCCCTCAGAACATAACAAACCCCCCAACATTCACCCCTTCCCCCTGGCGCCTGGACTACTTGCAACTTTGAATGCGTAGCAGGGCGAGGCCACCGTTTTCCACCCCCTCCTTTGGGCCTTTATGAAGCAAGTGAGCACCTCTGAGCCCCCCCTTAGATAGCAAAAGCATACTGAAACTCCTCAGCTATCTGGATCGACCCTCTTCCCTCTAGGGATCACCATTGGCCAAAGAGAGATGACCAGCCACCAGGGGCACCGTCTCACCACCAGGTTCAAAGTCAGGGGCCCGGATAAACCCCAGCCTCTAACCAGGCCCGCCTTGTCAGTTCCATTTTACAGAATCGAGAGTGATCTCCACTGCATGGAGCCTCCAGGCCCTCCCAAAGTGGAATATTGTGTTGCCTCCTCTAGGAGCCATCAGGAACTCAACTCCGCCCCACCGGGAGCGATGGCGACACCGGTTTAGCTTCTTAAATTTCCAATGGCCACAATCCCGTCACCTATCCACAAATGTTTTGGTCTTCTGGAATTCACTAATTTCTCATCCTCAGAGTTTAGAGGGGAGCGCCACAGTGGGGTCGCCTAACAGTTCCTGGGTCACTCTGTTGATGCTGTCCTCTGTTACTAGGCTGTATTTGTACCCCTCATACTCGAAGGCTAGGGAAAAGGGGAATCCCTACCTATATTGAACTCCTTTTGCACTGTGCCACTTTGTTAGAGGCCTGCAAAGCCTCCTCCTTGTAAGGGTGAAGGCAGAGCAGTCCTGATATAGTTATTTGCCCATTATATCGGGCCCCTTTTCCTTGCCAATTCCAGAATCTTCGATTTTCAGAGAAGTAGTGACATTTTTCCAAGATTGATCTTGGACCCCTGGAACTTCCTCCTGCTCTATGTGCTCTGTCTATGGTAGGTTCATTTGTGTTTCCTTCATTAAAGAGCTTACTGACCACCGTGTTTATAGCTTTGATAATGTCGCTCTTGGTTTCTCCCGTTTGCTCCGTGAACCTGAAGAACCTTAAGTTATTGCAGCGCTCACTATTTTCAAAATCATCCATCTTTAATGCATACTTTTCCTCTCTCCTCTGCAGCTCAGAGAGTCTCGTGTCAATTTGGGTTTCCAATAGGTCCACAGATGTTCGCTTGGCTTCGAGATCTTGTATGCTGTCATCCATGCTGTTCATTTTTTTGTCTAAGCCGTCCAGCCTTTTGCCAATGTCCACCCTGAAGCCCCTTATTTCTTCCGTTGTGATGCCATGCCTGTGCTCATTGCCTGAGCCTCCTCCACGTTGACCGCCGCTGTAGGAGGCATGATTGGTTGTGTTGGGAGGAGAACCCTAGTCATGCCGAAATTTTTTGGAGCTAGGCTGCCTAGCTCATGGGTGGTCACAAGGAGAGTTCCTAGGCTTCAGGGTGGAGGACACACATGGGAAAGCACTGGGGGAGGGTGAGGAGGCATTGATCCTCAAACCCTCTTCAGCATGGGTCACTGGTGTGTTATGATGCTGGAAACTTTTCATGAGCCTCTTAAGGTTCCAAAGGGGGAAAGGAAAGCTCAGTTTTGCCAAGCTGGGGTAGAGGACTGATGGTACTGCTGCGTGAGGGTAGGGCCCCAGCCGAGGTCTTTCCAATTGGCATGCTCTTTGCGAGGGTTGTGGCTAGCGGTGGGGATATCCCAGGGGTCTCCAGGCTACTCCCAGCGGTCTCCACAGGGGTTCCTTTGAGTAACTGGAGGGGGCAAATTAGGTCTCTGTGTGTCTTGGCTGGCCTGGGGGTGGAGCTCCGTCCACTGTCTTGTTCTTGCTGATCTCTTGACACCCTCAGGTAGTGTTCCCTCACCGCTGCTCGCGGGCGGTGGGGCAATATCCCGGGCGGCCTCCCGATCCAAGGATGGGCCACTAACCAGCTCCCACTTGTGAGGCTGCGGTTGGGGGAGGGAGCCTCTGGACGTAGGTGTGCTGGGTGGGTAAGGGCAAATGATGCGCTGGGTTTGGGGGGAGCAGAGCTCCGTTGTTGAAGGAGTAGTGCCTCACAGGGTGGCGTGCCTGCCTTCCTCATCAGCAGGCCTGGGGGCAGAGCTGTTAGGAAAGATTTCTATTTCATGTGTAATTTTCCCTCCAGTTGTGTACCCCCCAACTTTTTGCTCATGTTAAACACCACAGGCTTCAGCTGCACTCCCCTGGGATTTTCGCTCATTTTGTTATAGGGAAACGGACATGCCTTTAAAGACAGTCAGTACTGGGAGAGTATGTTTGCCTTAGTCCTTGCTAATGTTGCAACGTACTGCAACATGTTACAAGTGCACAATGTACCTTCCAGTACAGTGCACTTGGGTCCTATAGTCAACTTCAAGGGCCATAAACACTTGCAAAGGAATTTTTCCGGAGAAGTGCGGATGTGCCTTGGACAGGGCTGGTGTCAGCTTACCTTTTAGTGTATTTTTAACACTTTCTTGCTGTGCAAACCGTGTTTTTTGTGTTTGGCACAGAAAGGTGGCCTGGCTCCAAAATGGCTATGCCACAAGGTTCTTTGTTCCGTCCTTTGGCCATCTTGCTCCTTCCCCTTCCCCAGGTCGAGTCGAACCGGGTCAGTCCTTATTTGGGCATGCATCTTCCCGTGAGGCGGCCAGCTTTCGCGGGCTTCTGCATGCCTTGTGTGTGCGCCCCCAGGATGTGGGCTGGACTGTCTAGTTCCAATACACATCCTGGGTGCCAGAGAGACTGGTGTGCTCTGAATGCCTAAGACCACAGTGGTCCGTGATTGGTCCACATATGGTGTGCTGTTTGTGAGCAGATCTTCAACTGGGTCCTCTTCATTTTGGCGCAAAGGAGATTCTGGATAAGAGAAGGCCCCAAACAGCCATACCAGGTCGATCTCTGGAGTTCTCACTGAATGAAGGATAGGACCTGAAACCAAGAAGCCGATTCGAGGAACAGCTGGTGACCCGCTGGAAGGTTTGGCAACCTGAGCCCACTGTTGTCCCGCTGGATCCCTCTGCATCTGATCAAACTAGAAGGTCTGCGAAGACGCTTAGACCCATTGGAATAGTGGGATCAACTATTCTTGGCACCTTCATCAAACCCTGAAAGTAAGCCTTCTCGGAAGAGTTCCTGGGCCAAACAGTGGGCTGACCAGCTTGCGCAGGACCTTTGCTCTATCTCCACCGCCGTTTCGAGGAGGCTCTCGAAACTTGGTATCCGATAAACTCTTTGTTCACAACACTCTCACATCGAATTTCATACACTTGGCGTTTCCAGGTCTGGAGTAAAGAGAGAGAGCCCGAACCGGAGTACACGCGGTAATTGTGTCGCCCAGCCGTGGCGACGAACTTTGCAGGTATGCTGCTGCTGTGCCCCTCTTGCCCTGAAGCCTGCTACAGTGAAACTGGCCTGATTCATCCACAAGGAGCGGTGAAATCACCACTGTCCCGTTTGGGAATTAAGCTGTAGCTTCGCCTCTGAAAGCCGTAGAGTCGCAGAAATTGTCACATTTGAACCTGCAACCGAGGTGGACTTAACTGACGAAGTTTGGTCCGGAGGGCACTAAGACGCAGTGATTACTAACGACCCTTACCGGTGGCCCCTAGCGCATCCATCAATTTTTATGCACAAGTGGCCCCTGAGGGCCCCTCTCCTTTCCACTGCTAGTGTGGACTAGCAAACTATTCCCAACTCTTGGAACCTGTTCTGCCCTCAAGGGGAGACCCTCCACGAATAGTGGGAACTTATTCTGCCTCACCTCACCCGCCTTCCTGAGCTACTACAGACCCTACAAGAGACCCTGTTTCGCCCATCTGCACTACTGCGTGCGCCAGCAAGTACATTTGAGCAATAGGGTCCTCTCATCGTAGGGATTGGACTGCCTTTCAGTTAGGACTGTGATTGATGCCGAACTGCCTAAAGACTCTTTGCACTACCTGCTTCCTTCCCTTTTTCTAGGTTGTGGACCCATTTCGTGGATTTAACTCTTTAGGCCACTTGGTCTTGTATATGTGTATTTTGATAGGATTGTCTTGGTTGATTAGTGTTACTGTGATTATTACTGTGTGATGTACTTGAATAAATGTATTGTATTTTTAATATATATACACCTGACGGGGAGTGTTTTGTAGGTGTCCTTTACTCTGTGTGCTCATTGAGGTCTTTCAGTCACCCTCACCCCTCCTGAGACCTAGTCTTGACTGCAGCCAATTTTACCTTGATTGGTCTGGTTTGTTCAGAAGGTTACCCTGTTCCAAGAAACTAGGCTGGCCTTCTGAACCTCTACCCACCAGGTCAGAGTTCAGAAACCCACCTTAACAGGAGCTCCCTCCACTGTCCTGTTCTCATCGATCCCAGTGACCCTCAGGTAGTTGTTCCTCACCCCCCATCATGGGTGGGGGGGCGAAGTCCTGGGCGGCAACCCACTCCACACTCCACAGAGGGGCCACCCACCAGCTCCCACCTGTGAGGCTGCGGTTGGGGGGAGCCTCTGGGCAGAGCTGTGCTGAGTGACCAAGGGCCCTGAAGGGACGGCGCGGGCCCCGGGCGCCTCTCGCTATGCATCCTGATGCCTTGGGGATGGGCCTTCAATCCACCCACCACTTCCCGGTGCCTCTGGTGCCCAAACAAGTCTCGTCCTCGGGCAGGGGGTGGAGCGGGGGGCTGGCAGCATCACAGGTGGCCCCCCGAACCACCGGCCACACTGTCATTCAAGGCCGCTTTCGGCCTGCGTTCTCCTCGTTTCGCCTCCTAGAGCTCTGTGTCGGCTCTGAGTGACAGCACTCCCGGCTGCTGCTTCCGACACTCATATCTCTGGTCTCCCTGCACCTAACGACACAGGAGTTGGACCGGAGTCGGGGTGCTCTTGAGTTTCACACACCCGAGGGTGGGCAACTTCCTCAAATGGTGGCCTTCTGGGGGGATCTATCCACAATTCGACCCTGGGGAGAGCAGCAGAACACTGAAGCTACTTCATCTCTGCGCTGCCCGGTGGCCTCTCAATAGTTCCTTTGTGCTGAAGAGCAAAAAAGAGGATACAAAATAATAGTGAGACTTGAAGCGAGAAAAAAGGAGAAGCAGGTAGATCAGAATGAGCATGCCAGGGGCACAGGAGGTGGCCTACCAGTAGAGATCACCCTCACATCAACAGAAGAGGCAATGGTAACATAGGTGGACCTATTCCAGCTGCACAATGGAATTCTGGGTGCTGCATTATATTGCTGCTGGGCGCAGGGCTTTGTAGGGAGTCAGAACGAGTCTTCTCAGAGGATAGCCACTGTCAACGGTAGATGTTAGAGGCATCATGTGATGTCCTAATGCATGGTGTAAATGGATCTGCACTGTGTGTGGTCTGTCTGTACTTACCCAGCAACCAGGTCTCTTCGTATTCTCCAGACTCAATTTGTCATGCAATGGAGGAGTGTTGGTAGATGTAGCTGTAAAGTACAGACATGGCATTCAAGTTCATGGGGATGTTTACAACATCACACATCATCTGTACATTAATGGAATACCAGTTTAGTCATTTCCTGTTTATGTGTTCTTTATCAGCCAGAGCTATGAAGGCCACATGCATAGTCAATGGTACCACACACCCCTGCAAGACCTGCTTTGTTATGCAGTTCCCCCACTATGGCTGCCCTTGTACATGCATCATGGGGGATTATGATGTGTTGTCTGGCTGATGTGCCTGGTGTATTGCCCGAAGTGATGCCACAGGTCCTGGACATAAAAGCAAGGTTTACAGCACCTTCACTAGTGCATTGTTGGTGTGGTAAGGGACCCCTCCCACTGACTCACTATCTCCAGTGTGACAAGGGGTGGGAAGTGGTACCGCTGTGTGACCTCATAATCATTAAATTGGACGAGTGTAATCTTTCTCCTATAGAACCTATCCCTTCTCATTCTCCTTATCTTCATCAGTCAGTGCAGCACCATGATACCTACTAGATCGGACAGTTGGGGACGACTACCTAATTCTCTATGATGGGCCCTTAAACTGTGTTGTTGGTTGTAATTGATGGCCAGTGTGCTTCTTTGGTTGCATAGGTCAGTTGCACTCTTTTCTGGGCCTCTTACACCACTTTTGAATGGAGCATTTATTGAAGGGCATTTGTTGGAGCACATTATGGGATCAAGTTTTGTGAATCAAGATTTTGGTGCTTCTTTGCTCACTGTATGTGGTACCTCCCCCTTTGCATGCTTAGTTTCATGTATTTGCATGCTATCCTCCCACTCCTTTCCTAAAGTGGCACATCTCTGAGATGCTCACTTCTGTGAATGCTGTGCAACTATTTATGTGATGATAGTGATGTCAAAGTTGTGCCTGGTAGCCAAGGGGTGAGCACAAAAAGACAGCATATAGAACTTTAGTGGAACTGAGTTAAATTACATAACAAAAACATGAGGAAAACTATACAATAAAAGTTCAAAATGTCTTGATATACAGTTGGGGCTTAAAGGTTTTCCTGGACCCTTCTTCACCCAATTAGTCTTTAAGGGGTAAATGCACCCTGCTTATCCAGTGTTTCTCCCTGGCTACCACTGCAGAGCTGCTAAATCCATCGAGTTCCACATCAACAAATGTCTCTACTGCAAGACACACAAAGCTAAAAAAACTCAGACAGCTTGGTGTCAGCTCTCCCTCATGCAAAAAAGTCAAGGCCTTCCTCCTTCCGGACAGCTTTTGATCCACCGTTCAAGCATTGGTCCTATCCCACCTGTTTGGGGTGATGCACTCCTCGAAGGCCTCCCATCTTCCTCCCTTGTGCCTCTGAGAAGTGTCCTACACGTGGCTGCACGCCTCATCGACAGTCTACGCAGATACAGCCACATCACCCCGGCCTGCATCGACCTTCACGGCTCCCACTGCACGCACAAATCACCATCAAGTCTTGCTGCATCATCTATAAGGCAGTCGCCCTCACGTCACCCAGCTACCTCACGGAGAAACTCAGCATCTCCAGCGGGCAGTGCATCAGCAGAAGCCAGAACACGTGCAAACTTGAAATCTGCTGCTGCAAAAAAGAAAGGACCAGAATTCAAGTCTCCTCTGCCTACGCCCCAAGACTATGGAACCTCCTTCCCGTCAGCATCAGGATTGTCCCTCCACTCCCACAATTCAGAAAAGAACTTAGGACCCACCTCTTCAACGAGTCTCTCCTCCTCAACACCTAGGCCATCACGTTGCCCATTGCACCACCTGACTCACTAGACGCTGCACGCCCCGCTCCTCCCCGCCACCTTGTACAGCTCTATCCCTCCTCTGTTCCCCTATGAATCCTCCAATGCTGTATATCTGTTCTGTTGTTACCTATGGAAAGCGCTGTTATGCATCTGTACTGTTGTATACCTCTGTAAAGAGTTCTGTTATGTATCTGTATTGTATACCTCTGTAAAGCGCTCTGTTGCTTCTCGAAGCTAGGTCTGTGCTCAACAAATACAATAATAATAATAATAATAATAACGCTAATAATTTTAAAGCAATCAAGCCTTCTGATCCTTCAAGAACTTCCCTGGGGAGGCTTTCACAGAAGACCTCACCATACTCCAACCACTATGCCGCAGTGACATGGTGCACCTTCAAGCCTAAACCATCAGCACCCTGGTACACCCAACAACTCAAATTCAACAAACGAATAATCAGAAAAGAAGAAAAAAATGTCTGCAGCGCATCCGACCTCGCCCTGCTCTTGAAACTCTATGTTACACACAGGCGACTGACCAAAACTGCCAAGGCCAACTACTACCAATGCACCTTAGCCAAAGCCAACAATTAAAGCAGATCCCTCTTCCAAGCCAGCCAGCATAGCATCAACCCCCTTCCCGAATCACCCGTAGCATAATCCACCACCGTCCACTCATTCTTCATCAACAAGATCAACATGATCCACCAACACATATTCACCAATGCTACAACTGACAGCAATCACACATCCCATCTAGCAACACCACAACTACCTGCAACAACTTTCAAGACACTAACTATGGAAGACCTCACTGCCACCTTAGCATCCTTCAAGGACACATCGTATGCAGATACTCCCTGCCTCCTTACTCAAGACTTTTCCAACGGGAGCACTCCTCCCTACCTGACAATCATCAACAGCTCCCTAACTCAAGGCACCTTCCCTGGACCGTCAAGACCGGACAAATCCTCCCGCTTCTTAAGAAACCAACACTGGAATCTGACTATCTCAGCAACTACCGCCCCATTACCCATCTACCCTTTCTGGGTAAGATCCTTGAGAAAGCAGTAGCTACACAATTCCTCCAACACATTGAAGCCAATAACCTTCTTCAGTCTGGCCAATCTGGCTCCAGGCCCAGATGCAGCGCAGAAACAGCCACCATCAAGGTGATCAGCGATGCCCTTAAAATCCTTGATGATGGTCTTCCTTGCCTCCAAGTGTTCCTTGATCTCTCTGCACCATTTGACACAGTAGATCACCAGACACTGACCGGCAATCTACATCGCTGCATGGGGATCAGCAAGATCATCCTCAGCTGGTTCAAAACCTACCATGTGAACCACCAACAGTGGTTACAAATGGCTTCTTTCAACTCTACCCATCACCTGTGGAGGCTCACAAGGATCCATCCTATCCCCGTCATCTTCAATCTTTACATGGAACTGCTCTCAACCCTCCTTTATGCACACAACATCCACATTCACCAATACGCAGACGACAAACAGATCTACCTCAAGATATCTTCCAAGACTGAATTCCTACTGCTGACCAACAACACTGAACACCCTGACATCCAGACCTGGCTCTCTGCTATGTACCATGAGGGATTCACACCCCAGCGGGCCCCCTGTGCCAAATACCTTGGGTTCAACATCGAGAGACACCTCACATTCAAACACACATATCAAGGAAGACACAAACAGCCTGGTACCAACTTTCTCTCTTGTGGATAATCAAGCCCTTCATTCCATAAAACAAATTCAGATCAGCTGTCCACGCCTTGGCCCTTTCCCACCTGGATGGTGGCAATGCCCTTTTAGATGGCCTTCCAGCGGCTACCCTGGCAGCCCTGAAATGTATCCTGCATGCTGCAGCAAGACTCATTAAAGGGCTGTGCAATTTTCGACTACATCACCCCAACTCTCATCGAACTGCACTGGCTCCCACTGCAATCCCCTATCATCTTCAAATCCTGTTGCGTCATCTACAAGGCTGTCATCCTGAAGTCCCCAAGCTACCTCACTGAGAAACCCAGCATCTCTGGAGGTCTGTGATCCACCAGAAGTAAGGAAATGTGCAGACTTGAATTACAACAGTGCAGCAAGGAAATTACCAACAGACAGGCCTTCTCTGTCTATGCTTCAAGACTCTGGAACCTCCTTCCCCATAACATCAGACTTTCCCCATCACTTCTACAGTTCAGGAAAGAGCTGAAGACCTCTCTATTCAAGGAATGGCTCCTCCTTAAGACACAGGTGCAAACAACCTGCACTCCCACCTTACCTGAGACTCAGTGATCTGCCCCCCACTGTTGTCCCCCATGCTGCCAATTGCCCACCTTCCCCTGTTAGCTCACCACTCCTTTGTTCTCTGCTTCCCTTACTGTGTCCTTCCCCCTATGCTTGTAAAGTGCTCCATTGCTTTCTGAAGCTAGGACCACGCTCAATAGATACCCTAATAATATTAATAATAATTGCAGCCAGGAAGTTCAGAATTGCGTGCTGACTGGGAAATGTTCACTTTCCACATCAACCATGTTAATCCATCTTCTGCATCACTACAACATCACTAAAGATGCCCCAGCAGCAACAGCGACCACAGGCATACAGACAGTCACATTCAGGATGATCACTGGTACATAAGCAACTGACACCAGTTCTTCTCAAAGTGCCTCAGCCAACATCCTGAAACATCCTGAAACAACCTGGAGTGATGATGACCAGTGTGCTAGTGAGACCTGCTTTTCATGTCCCTGGGGTTTCTATTCTACTGGGGTCAAGGATCCCTCAAGGAGCACACATGACTGTAGACATTCTTTGGCTGCCTGGTGACATCATGCTGGTCCTGTGGGTTCTTGCTTGGCTGCGGCTTGATGGTCCTTCAAAGTGTGATGGCCGTTTGCTGAGAGCACAACAGGAAGCAACACCTAGTTGAATAGTAACGGGTCACCAAGCAATATGATATGGCCATCAGCAGCATGACCAAGAGGAAAGGGGAGCACCTTGAAAGGGCAGGAGCAGTCAGGCCAGTGCAGATGACTGAGCTCATCATCGGTGGAGAAGCCATCAATCACTCTCTCTGTGTCACACATGCACGCACACACCAGAACAATAACTTTTAACTTTTTTCTGCCTAACAGTCTCTCTCTTTTTGCTACTTTCTTTCCCTCTCTGACATACACACTGTTTCACACTCTCTGTTATGCAAATACACACACACACCAAGACTAACCATGTTATCTTTTTTTATCCTGACAGAGACACCCTCATCTTGAAACCTGAGGATGAGTGGTAGGGAAGGGTTTTTGGTTCAGTTTGAAAAATGGTCACCCTCTGTACACTCGCTGTTAACAAACATGCCACTTTGTCACTATCCCTCCAGCATGTGTGAAACACCCTAAACACCACATCTAAAATCACCACCACAAAACTGGGGTCATTAGCTGTCATGCCATCCTCAGAAGCTGGGACACTGTACACCATGACATGCTCAGAACATGATAGATTCTGCAAAAAGTAGCTAATCACTAAGACATATTCAGAACAATATAAACTCACAAAATGCTACATTAAGATCTAGAAACATGTTCAGAGACAGCACAAACAAACCAAATAAGGGGTCTTTCAGACATTAAAAAAGTACTTCCTCGAAAGGTATGCTTTGAGCATGTGCAGATGAGCAGAGCACTGCTATTGAGCAAGCCCAAATACAAAGGTCCTCACATTGGGCAGATTGTACAGAACAAACCCTTCTATGTAAATGGTGACTTAGTAGATTATTAAATCTACAACACACAGAATAAATAGATTGACATTACAATAACAGATATTACCACTGATAACTGAAACATGAAACAAGATGGCTGGATTCCGATAAGGTATGTATGTCATACTTACATTTACATTAGGGTACTCTCTAGTCAGTAAACGTATGCTATGATCAGTGTCCTGTATGGAGAATTGCACTTCCACATGCAATATCACTATGCAAATGTTCTAAATTATGAAATGCATCAACTATATTCCATCTCACACTTCAATTGTCTTCCAGATGCAGACAGTTATTTTGTTCATTTTAACATGGACACTTTTGCCCGCCTATAGGGGGAGGAAAGCTGCATTGCGTGGTGGAATAAAATGTAGGTGGGGTCTCCAAAGAGAACTGAATATAGCAGGGGGAGGAATTTCAAGTTGTAAGCTACAAGCCAGGTATAAGAAGTCACTTTCCACCTCAATTCTACACATACACACAGCACACCATTCCTTACACGCCAAGAATCTATTTTCAGTGGCCAATGGCTAGTGAACATTTTCAACTCTGGAATAGAGATTCATACACTAGCTATTGGCAGTGTGGATGATGAAAATGTATACAGAACCCTTTATAATGCTGTAAGAGAACGCTGGAAGTAAATGAAGCAATCTACCTTAATGAAGGCTGAAGTATGTTGGTGGAAAGTCCTGGTAATTCAACGGGCTGATAATATTCCCCAAACAGTAATTTATTATTGAAATTATGCTGTTCGAAAATGCTATACTATACCAGTAAGATATTCCTCCTGCCCCAGGCAAGAGCGTTCGTGATGTAGGTGCAAATTGCACATAACAATCTACTGTGCAAAGCAAAACGCTCATGTGGGTGTAGGGGAGAACAGGGTGAGGTCATAAGGCAGGGACGCTAATGAATCAGTATCAGTTGTTGCTACTTACATGAAAGTAAGCTGTGATTCATATATTTATCAAGTCATACTAAGGACTGTTTACTTATAGTTACTATAACAGAAGTAAAACAATTCTGTGCGAAGCGCGAGGGCCACCTTTGCTACCTGGCCGAGGGAAGAGAAACGGCGCACTGCAGCCTCCATCTAGGTAAATGACTGAGGTAATTAATCTCTCCTTGTATGTTTACGTTTTTGTAATGTCTTAAGAACACATCACTACTATGAAAGTAGAGTTTTTTTGATAAAATGTTATGAATGGTATTTATGCAAGGGAGAAGCTAGCTGCATAGCAAAGGAGATGATCCTCTCTGGGGCTCTCTTCTAAAGTGTACTCCATAATTTCCATTTGTGGCCCCAGAGGCATGGATGCTCTTCATGTGGCTCCACATGAATGGGTAACAGTGGATCACAGACTGACTTATTCTGTAAAATTAGAACAACCCAGATGATGGAGCATTCACCAACAGGGTCCTTCCCTTTGCTGCAAAACGTATGTAAGATGGGAGTGACAGAAATGAGCCGCCTTGAGGCCTACATTACACTGTATTCTCATGTCATTGAAAGTGTACGAAAAGAATCAAACGCTAAAGAAAATAATATTATATATTCTGCACATTGCACATTCCTATTTTACTTCTAGATGCCTCAAAAACCATCCATTGATTATGAGACCATAAAAGAAGTCTTGACATGTTATCCTGGCATTTGTAATGCTAATGGAGAGTTAGTGGTAGCTTTGGATCCTGCTTGGAGGGACGTTTGTTCTCATCAATCCTTTAAGTATGCTTTTAAGCGAAAACAGATCCATGATTATGTATATCAAAATAGGCACGACCTGCAGAACGTCCTGCTCTTAAAGAGTTTAAAATCACGTCACTTGTGTCGAGGACAGCAAAAATATTGCGCAAGATCTTATCTAACTCAAGTAGAGTTGAACAGTTAACTAGAAATGAGCCATCCATCGTATGGCAGATATCAATACCTTATTGGCGATTAAGCCTAATAGAGCAATTTATAGTGAAGGAAAATGCAAGAAATGGCGTAGTGTGCTAGAAAAGAACACATGGGGTGCAGCAGTTGCAGATGGACTTCATAAGCAGCATGGAATCCCACGTGCATTATCTTTTAAGAGGAACAAGGTTCGAGTGAGCGATGATTAGAGTAGAAGATGTATCACCACAGCGGGGCATTGTATAGACTGCAAGGCATTGATATATGTTTCTGCAGAAGAGAAACCTGGCGCTGGCAACACACTAATCCTTCATGTAGGGGCTCCAGACACATGGGCTATACCACATTCAAGGAAAAGTCAGCTGAGAGGTGAAAAAAGATGTACAATTGGAGAAGAAATGTTAAAGACATTGGGGGTCATTATAAAATGGCCAGTCTGGGAACTACGGTACCTGTAAGCTTGCTGGTACCGTAGATCCCAGACCGGCAAATTACGAGTTCTGCTCACGGGTGCCATTACGGCCCCAACCAGGTCTGACCTGGTGGCCGTACCGGCACCCGCGAGCAGAACTTGACAGTAGCACCGTCACCGTCCATTTCTTCCAGGCAAGAAGCAATGAACAGGAAATTTGATACACCCAAGCTAAAAGATCCTGTGTTGGCTCTTGCAGAGATTAAACATATTCAGATGTGTATAGGAGACATTCATACTATCTCTTATGATGCATTTTATGTACATTACTGGTCAAAATAACAAACATACATTTTTAGAAGGTATTGTTCAAAGCAATTGCTCTCTAAAATTGAAGTGGATGCCACAGTTTGGTACTAAAATGAAAACACATTTTTGAAGTCTGTTTAGTGTTTCCAAAAATGTGTTGGGCAAGGGGCAAAATTAAATGTTTGATTTTATTTATGTTTGACTTCCCACATGTCCTCCGTTAACACGTGTTTCGGCCCCTGGCCTTTATTAAAACTGGACATTAGATATCACAGTTTTACATAAACAATGTGTATATGTGTGTGGTGATCACAGACAGAAGGGGATTGGTAAAGGGTAGGATTCAAAGGTGAATGAAAAAATAAAGTTCAAATCAATAATTAGTGATTTAACTGTACCATGTCTGGTCCTGGTAACAAAATGTAAACCTTTTTAATGATTAACCCTCCCCATTGGTTTCTTAACATGTCACACCATATTCAAAATCCCTTCTAACCGATTCCAGTCCCGGGTTAATCCCTGGTCATTCTGTAGTAAGAACACCAGTGTGTGAATTCATGTCATGAGACAAAATACCAAAGTTATCTCCCTTCACGCCCCTTTTCGCGAAAAATATATACATATTTTTCTTGTTGTTTCAATATGATTCATATGGCTAACGCTGAGTTATTTAAAGTGCATTTGCTGCAAAACATGCTTAACTATAGTTCTTTAGTGTGGCGAAATGCCACAAAGTATATATCACGTGCCTCTAAGGTTCTCACCGCATTATTTTACATTTTATTCATAAAAGAAGCTACTGGTCGAATATGTATTCTGAAGAATAGTCCCACACAGTTTCCAGTGAGATAAAGTACAGACCCCCAGCTCAACCTTACAACTGGCTGGCTAGTGCAAACAGTAATAGAAGCAACATTAAGAGTAAACATTCTCTGGCCACAGGCAGGCTATGACACCCTGCTCAGAACTATATTACACTGTGACATTCCACATAGAACTATACAACATCATACACAATGAACACCCTGCTCTCTATCAACAGCAAGCATGGCCAGCACTATTTACATACAGTGAGACAACTTCATAACATATCTCCCTCTCTTATTACCCACGCAATTGTTGTAGTGTAGTCTTGTCTTGCCACTGGCCTGGGTGCTTGCTGTAGAAAGTTGATGCATGATTGTAGCTCAGGAGAATGTTGGGTGGATCTGTGTGTGAATGTTCTGAGCGTCAGTTGAGGGCCTGAGCTGGGTTGAATGGATGGCCGGTGGGTCAGATCCTTTATAAGTAATGTTATACCTTCCCATGTTCCTTTCTATGTCTACGCGTGCTGTAAATACAACTAGAGTAACTGGAGTAATGTACAGATTGTACATATGTGAAATAAAGCCTACCTGGAACCAATCTAGACTACAGCTGGTCTGTGATTCAGAAGTGCACGCTGAATGTCTAGCATTAAGGCTTTACAACAGCGATCTTCTCACCTCAGCAATTCTATTTTTATTCCAAACTTGTCCTCCACTCACCGTCACAGCACCCCTCATCACTGCTACCACACGTACAGGATCCAAATACAATGGATCGCCCTTTTTCTTGATCACCTCCTTCCTGATCCTCACATAATCTCCACATTCCACTCTGAGTTCCTTATTCCCTCTTCTCCGGTTCTCCCTCATAACAAACTGCTCTTTCTTATTTCTGAGATCTTTTCTCAACTTTTCAATCTCACAATCGGATTCCACTCCCCTCCAGGGTAGGTAAGATGGAAGCAGGAACCCACTCAGGGAAGATTAAGGCAACCACCCGCCAGAGCGGTGAGGTCGAGGTTTGGCGAAGATCTTGAAGCCATCAGGGAGGAGGGAGTCAAAGGCGGTGACTGAGCTGGCATTGATGAAGACCATGCCCCTACGCACAAGAAAAGTGACATGGGATGGTCTAAAACGAGGAAATCCGACAAGAAATTGTTGAGGGTGTCTTCCAGGGAATCTTCCCAAAAACCTAAAAAGAAAAGCCTTCCAGTGCATAAACAGGAGACAGACCTTAAGAAAAGGACGTTAGATTTCGATACGTCATCGAAGGCTGTCAAGCATAAGGGGTCGACGACCCAACCAAAAAGGTTATGTCGAGTACACTATCGACGGCTTCGAAGACTCCTTCTACGGCGTCGATGGTCCCGACAACTCCTTCAACGACATTCACAGCTCCTTTGAAGTTATCGAAGAATACCTCGACAACATCGAGGGTAATAGCCACAACATCGACGCCATCAACGATTTTGTCGACGTCGACACCAGTTACAGTGGTGAAATCAGCACCAATGTTAAAACCTATACCTGAAAAGGTATTTCATCCAGAAGGTAGACATGATTTTTTCCAAACCATGTCATCTATATATGAATGTCGTCAGGAAATGAGGAGGAAGAAGAAGAAGAAGATGAACAAGAGGTTTCATCTGCAGGAGCAAAATATGGTACAAGACAAGTCCCTGAGGAAGTAATTAATCCTCAATCTAAAATGCAAGACCTTTATGTGTGTTTACAATCTGCAAGTGGACTAGATATGTCCCTAGAATACAAGTTTGAAAAACTTGCCACAGCAGAGCATGCTGATTTAGGTTATAGAAAACAAATGAATAGAGTTACATAGTTTATGGGATGGGGTAGAAACTCACCTGTATACCAGGATGATGACATGACGGATATCCTATCAGGAGGACCTGAGCCAGACCCCATACTTCCTTTTCATACTGCCTTACAAAGTAGAGTTAATACTGCTTGCGAAAGACCTGAAACCATTCCAGCAGTAAATAAAAAAATATGTTGCAAAATATAGACCCTGTAATTCTGACCCAGAATATTTAAGTAAGCACCCATCTCCAGAAGGTCTGGTAGTTCAAGCAGCCACATCAACTAGAAACGCTGCATACCCTACAATTCCCCCTGATAGGGATGATAAAAAGATTGAAGCATGGTCTAAAAAGATATTTACATCAGGGAGCATGGCTCTAAAATCAACAAATGTATCTTGCACTCTGGCGAGATTTACATATACCCTGTGGGACTGCATGTCAGTGGCAGCTCAACACATCCCAGAAGGAGAGGAACGTGATGGGTTCCTATCCATAGTAAAGGATGGCAAGGAGGCTTCGGGGGAATGCCTTCAAGCAGGTTTGGACACAGCTGACAGTATCAGAAGGTCCACGGCATCTAGCGCAGTGCTACGCAGACTTGCATGGCTAAGAAAGTCAGGTTTTGCACCAGATGTACAATCTAGACTTCTTAATATGCCATTTGACGGCTCGAGGTTGTTTGGCAGCAAAGCAGATGAAAGTTTAGAAAAGCTGCAGACCTCCAAGGCAGCGGCAAAATCACTCAGTGCCGCAATAAGGCAACCTCGACAAAGCCCCTACAAAGGATCATCTTCCTGGATGGGTCGTCCCTTTCGTTTTTACTCCTCATTTGGGAGAGGAAGGGGACAGGCCAGTCAAAGAGGACAAAGGAGATTTCCTCGGGGGCGAGGAAAAGGTGCTCGATCTGCCCCAGCAGCGGCATCTGTCCCTTCAGCCGCTGCTGCAGCTGCTGCAAAACCACTCTGAGGTATCCCAAGGTTACTGCCTTCCTTTTCAAAAGAAACCTCAGAATCACCCACCGGGATACAGTTCTACCAAAAGTCCTGACCCGCTCCTGTTGCAGGAAGTTTTAACCCTGCAACAGAAAGGTGCAATAGAACATGTACCTGTAGCGGAGAGGAACAAGGGTTGGTATTCCCCATATTTCCTCATACCAAAGAAAGACGGATGATGGAGACCCATCTTGGGCTTGAGAGTCTTGAACAAGTTCCTCAGGAAGGACAAGTTCAAGATGGTTACTCTTTCTCAGATCCTTCAGGCTCTCCGACTCCAAGACTGGTTGGTATCATTGGATCTTCAGGATGCTTACTTTCATGTGCCAATCCATCTCAAGCACAGAAAGTACCTGAGGTTTGCGATTGGCAATTCTCACTATCAGTTTCGAGTTCTACCATTCGGGTTGACCTCCGCCCCAAGAGTTTTCACCAAGTTGATGGCGGTAGTGTCAGCGAGTCTCAGAAGAGGGGGGATTCACGTCTACCCCTATTTGGAAGATTGGATGATCAGAGCACGTTCTCCAGAAGAAGCCCACGATCATCTATTCAGGACTTGCCACTTCCTTCACAAACTAGGGTTTCCTCTGAATTAAAAAAAGTCAAACATGATACCATCACAGAAGCTCCAGTTTATAGGAGCAGTCTTGGATACTTGTTCGGGCAAAGCCTTGCCTCCCGAAGAGAGAGCTCACCACATTCTGCAGATGGTCCAGAATGCCCAGTGTCTACCGGCCTTCGATTTTCTAAGGTTGCTCGGCCTCATGGCATCCTGCATTTTTCTGGTGCCAGAAGCCAGGTTGAGGATGAGATCCCTTCAATGGGCCCTCAGGACTCAATGGTCCCAGTTTTCAGGGGAAATGACAGATCTTTTGCAAGTTCCAACCAGGGTAGTACAGGATCTACAATGGTGGGCTTGCAAGAAACATATCCTCAAGGGAGAGTCTTTTTGGCAACCATGGCCAGAGATAACAGTAGTAACGGATACCTCACTCACGGGGTGGGGAGCTCACACCAACTAATTGACAATCAGCAGTCGTTGGTCTCCATCGGAGTCCAAACTACACATCAACCTATTAGAGCTGAGGGCAATCAGACTAGCACTGAAGGCCTTCCTGCCCTCTGTACGGGGAAAGAATGTCCTGATAATGACGGACAACACAGTGGCCATGTACTACCTCAACAAGAGAGGAGGAGTAGGGTTGCTAGCACTGTGCAGAGAAGCAATGCAACTCTGGTTCTGGGCAATACAAGAAGGGATCTCTCTGTCTGCCATTCACCTAGCAGGAGAGCAAAACATAGCGGCAGACGCTCTGAGCAGGCAGAGCACAGTCTCCCACGAGTGGGAACTAGCTCAGGAAGTCCTTCAAGAGATCTTGGCCCTTTGGGGAACCCCGCAAGTGGATCTGTTTGCGACCATTGTCAACAGGAAGTGCGAACTGTACTGCTCAAGGGAATTTCCCCCGAGAGGAGCTCTAGGAGACGCATTCGTAGTGGAATGGGAGTTTCCTCTTTTGCATGCATTTTCTCCAGTCCCTGTGATCCCTCAGGTAATCAGGAGGTTGAGAAAGTTCAGGAAAACCATGATCCTAATTGCCCCGGATTGGGCCAGGAGAACGTGGTACCCGGACATTCTTGACATGTCCATCTGCCCTCCAATACGTCTTCCAAAAAGAGAGGATCTTCTCGCGCAAGAGGGAGGTCACGTTCTGCATCCAGAGGTCAACATACTCAACCTTCACGCATGGCTTCTGAGAGGTTGAGATACAAGGATTGGGACCTTCCAGATGACGTTATGGAGATTTTGCTTTCGGCCAGAAGGCCAGCAACTAAATCTCTGTACCGGTGTCGTTGGAACAAGTTCAGTAACTTGTGCAGGGATAAGAATGTGGACTCTTTTCAATGTAATATTCCAACAGTATTATATTTTCTGTTACATTTGGCTAAGCTGGGGCTCCAGGTTAGTACGATAAAAGGATACTTAGCAGCGCTATCTATCTTCAAGCGCTCATCAGAAGAGGATTCGTACTTTAAGATACCTTTAATAACCCAATTTTTAAAAGGTTTAAACAATGTATTTCCACCAATACCTTTTCAAGTTCCTGTGTGGGATTTAAACTTGGTACTAAAGTTTCTTACATGTGCACCTTTTGAGCCTTTACATTCCTGCCCATTAAGGCTTCTGACTCTGAAAACAATACTTCTAATTGCATTGACATCAGCCCGCAGGGTAAGTGAGTTGCAGGCACTTTCTAGTGGTCCTCCTCACACCACCTTTTATAAAGATAAAGTTGTCCTTAGGGTCAAACCTTCTTTCTTGCCAAAGATCGTCTCAGACTTTCACCTGTCACAGAAAATAATATTACCTACTTTCTACCCTCCTCCTCACACAAGTAAGGAAGAGAAAAGACTACATAGATTAGATCCTAGAAGGGCTCTTAGCTTTTATATTTCAAGATTGACAAAAATATGTCAGTGTGACCTACTGTTTGTGGGGTACACTGGCCTTAAATTAGGACTAGCTGTAACCAAATGAACATTATCAAGATGGATAATCTTAGCCATAACTGAGTGTTATAGGCTAGCTGGAAAGGATCCCCCTGATGAATTGAGAGCTCATTCAACTAGGGGCATGGCAACTTCAACAGCACTTCAAAGGGGTGTCCCTGTGCAAGATATTTGTGCAGCAGCCACATGGTCATCCATCCATACTTTCATACAACATTATGCTCTGGACTCAACTACCTCTCAAGGAGGTCTATTTGCTAAATCAATACTCCATTCGGTACATGACTAAGAATGTCTGTACTCCCACCTCCAATTCAAAACTGCTTTGGGAGTCTATCTAAGATGAGGAATACGTGGGAGGACACAATCCGTTCGAAGAACAAGTTACTTACCAACTGTAACGTTCTTTCGATTGGGTGTTCCTCCCATGTATTCCTCATCGACTCTCCCATCCGACCCCGCAGTACAGTTTATGTGCTTTACACTCTAATTCCTTTTAAGGCTTGGGTCAAAAGAGTCACGCCTTTAACTATAATCCATGAGCTCTGATACATGAAAAAACAGAACTGAATCCAACGGGCGCGCTCGAGGCATTTATACAATGGATGACATCGGTGCTCGACAGATGCCGCCAAGGGACATCGACGCTGCCGCCGAGGGACATCGACGCTGCCGCCTCGAGTGGAGCGCCCTCTGGTAGCGAGAGAAAAACTTTCCGAAGCAGCAAAGCTAAAGGTAAGGATATATCTAAGATGAGGAATACGTGGGAGGAACATCCAATCGAAAGAATGTTACAGTTGGTAAGTAACTTGTTCTTCTCTTCACTTGGCATATTCTCCTGCCAGGACTTTCACACAATTACCTTTTAAACACTTCTCTTCACCTAGTGTCATCTCCTGCCAGGACTTTCATGTAGTTACTTTTCCCTTTTATCCATGAAATGATTGTTGCCAACATGACTGTATCGTTCCTTGCTTAACAATGTTTGTTTCAATAATTGCTCTCTTTTTCATACAATGCCACTTTTTCAAGTCCATTCGCATTTATTTGTCTTTCTGCTCAATTCTGCCTTTGCCGTGTCCTTCTCTGCTATATGTGGTTCACACTGCCTTGCACTCTGGGGCAGCGAGCCAACTGCATTTCAGTTTCCTTTTACACTGGTTGGACCAGCTTCAACACCATTTCCCGGAGCGTCCTCTTCCTCGGAATTCTGGTATGTATCCACACAAGTCACTGTGCAGCACTGAATCTGCAGCTCCCTCTGCTTGCTGTCTGCTGCACTGGATTTAACTTCCCATCATGATTTAATAATCTCCAAAGAGTAGACTGCTGCGTGGGCTTACCGGTCTTCATTATTCTGTCTCTCTTCTGTCCCTCTTCCTCGTCTCTGTGGTTACCATATCATTCTTTATATGATGTTGAGGAAGCTGGTAGGAGATCTTATTCGGAGTGATCATTACTGCTCCCTGCCTCTTCCTCGTTTCAGTAATTGACATACTTGCCTTTGTGTCAGGTTGGGGAATACTAAGAGTGGGTCTGGCAAGTGATTGAGGGATAGTGCTACAGTATGCCATTAAGGCATGAGGAATGGAGGGAACATCTGCACAAGGGAATCGGTGGTGACTTTCCTCAATGATGTCAAATCCTTCCCCAGGGGTGCCTCGTCCTCCCTCATATAGCCGCCCCCAAAGCCAGGATCAGTTAGCGGCTGCCGTCCCCTGGCCATATAGGAAGAAGCTATCTCAAGGAAAGGAGTGATGACATCAACACCTTCATCACAGAACTCTTGGGCCAGTGCCCGTCTCAACTGGGAATTATATTACCATACCCCCTCCATGTGCAGCAGTTGCTTCCTTGTGTCCTTGTATGTTACAAGATGGCAGCTGTGTGAACCCAAAATTGTGTATAAAAGAATATATATATTTCTGAGGCTTGTGGAATCTGCTTAGATCACTTGCTGTGCATAGGCTGACATCTAGTGGAAGCTGCAGAGTATTACAGTTGTTGTTTTCGAAACTCGAAAAGGGACGTCGACAGGGCGTGCCACTAATACTATCCCCAGTGAGACGTCCACTGTACCCATGATCCCTCACGCGTCGAGGTCCCTCAGATTGTTTTTTTCCACCATGCTAGACGGACACGTGTAGCGGAGTTCCTTTCAGCGATAAGCTATTGACTTTATACAATTATTGATAGCTTTTCTTTCTATCCTTTCATCGACTGCCGTAACACCACGTCGAGGAAAGACAAAGAAAACTGCCCGTCAGAGACCAGTGTGACGGACCATACGGCCTTGGAAGGCAGTATGGAGAGAGGGGGGAGGCCATATTAGGAGGCCATTTTAGAATGCATATTCTCCCCTTCCTACACTTTGTTCACTCAGCTGCCATTTTCATAACCCATAATTATGAAAATACACCATTTAGATTTTGCCCTAAGTGTAATCGCAAATTCTCCTGGGTCGACAAACACTTAGTTTGCAAATTGTGTCTCCCGAGAGACCACGTCGAAACGTCTTGTCGAGCGTGCAGGCTCTTCAAGCCTAAGACGTTGAAGGACCGCTCCACCAAACGCTAGGCCCACTACGCCAGGCAACTCGAGGTCATGGAAGTAGAGGCAGCCTTTAACGATGGCAGCGACGCTGCACTTTCGGACAGCGAGGGCATCGGAGCAGCATCGGGTACTCAATCGCAGACCACCGACCCCATAGGACAGGACGGTGGCCATGTTGTGGGGACTACACCCGGTAGCAGGAGTGCTACAAAAGCACACACCACAAAGCACCTAAGCCCCAGTCGACATTCGGCAGATGAGACGAGTACTCGACAACGTTCGACACCCTGTGAAAGGTCCACCGAGTCTCAGTCCACTGGGCAATCTCGTTCAAGATCGCCACACGACAGGGTTCAACCGTCGAAAGACGGCAAGGGGGTCGCACGAAAATCTCCTTCCGAAGGCCTTTCGTCCTGGGCCAAAGCCTCGGCTCCCACACCCGAAGTTCGATGTTCATCTTCTGATAAAACGACTGGCCCCAAGAAGTCTGTTAAACACTCATCTGGGCCTGAGGGTGGGGAAAAACATCATAAAAAGTCATTTAAGACCCCTCATAGGGACAGGAGTCCTACTAGGGACAAATCATCACAAAAGGGTATACTGTCCAAGCCCATTGAGAAACCTAAAGACTCTAGGCCAAGGGTTATACCTCCCACTAATGAGGATATGGGTATTCCACTCAACCCATTGTAATCCCAAGTTAGAAGGAATGGTCTTCGCAAGATATCGATAGGGTTATGCGAAGGATGACCTTTATGGTGACTTTTTATGAAAAGAACCCAGATTACTTTCAAAGTTTTCACTCCATTCCTCCCACCTCAACTCCTTTCCGGCTCTCAAGCCGCCGCCTTACCCTCTCACCCCCCTGCTAAGAGGTCTCGCTCTAATGTCCCTGTACAAAGCAAGGTTATTGATCTATATGACCCTGAAATAGATCCAGAAGACCAAGATGACCTTTCATTTGTGGAAACATCTGACCCTCAACTTATTGAAAAGGAAACAGATGAACTTTATTATGGGGATGATGAAGACCCAGACGTAGGCCAGGAGGCTAACATGTACTCCATAGATTCTCCTATTAATCAAGACCCCCCAGTGGCAGATTCCTCTGTCGACAATCAACCCCTCCTCAATAAAGTCTTAGCCAAAGCGACGGAACACTTCCGTATTAACACACAGGAGGCACAGGAAGATAGAGAATTCGCTGAACACATATTGGGGGACAGAAATACAGTAGGTCAGTTTATCCCACTGCTAAAAACGGTACAACACAGAATACAACCTTCCTTAGAGGCTCCCAATCTCACACGGGCCCTTAACCCGCGTGTGGAAAAACTGTTTAGGCCTGCACCTTCAAACCCCTTATACATAAGAGGCCAATTGAAACCAGACTCATTGGTTGTCACCACCACAAGAAAAAGAGCATGCATGCCCCTTGCTTCCTCCGACGCACCACCGGATAAGGAAAGCAAGAAGAAATATGCACTGGGTAGAAAGATCGCCTCAAGTTCACCCATGCATGGGAGGGTATCACCTCGGACAGATGGGTGCTGTCCACGGTAGCAGGGGGCTACTGCATTGAACTACTTGCATGGTCTTCAAGCACACTAGCTGATCTTAGAGAAAGTGAGTGGGTTTGGTTAGTTGGGAGGAGAGAGAAAGGAAGGATCATAGTGCTTTTTTGTGTTGAGATTGCAGATCGGAAGTACCCTGCGCTCTCCGTGCTTGTAAGCATTCTATTTGTGAAGTGCAGAAGGCATCAAATGTTTTGTGTCTAGAGGGGCAACCTCATGCCTGTAGTATTAGTGTGGGCGTTGGTTGGCTTAGTATGTTAGTTGTATGCAGAGGTGTAAGTTTGTGATGTTTGAAGTTTGGGGAGAGGATCATTATGTTTTTATAAAGCCATGTGCAAGTGGCTGGTTTGTGTTTGTGTGTGATACGGTGGAGAGAAGTTGAGAGTTTGGCTTTAAGACAGTCCCTCCATGATGAGTTGTTGGCCTCAAAGGTCCAACAGTGGCAGGAGATGGTCACCTTGAAGGAAACACTGCATTTGGAGAAGTTGTCCTTAAGAGAATCCCCACGTTAAGACGCAGAATCCCAGAGTAAATGCCTGCAGGCGGAGTTGTTAGCATTAAGGGAATCCCAATGTTAAGACACAGAATCCCAGCATAAATGCCTGCAGGCAGAGATGTTGGCCTTAAGGGAGTCCTGCCATAAAGACACAGATACCTTGAGATGTTTGCCACAAGGGACAACCTCTGCCAAGAGATGAAATCCTTGAGACAATCTCTCAACATGCAGTTAGAAACGTCAACGGTCACTATGCATGATGACTATCTGGCCACTCGTGACATGCATCCCCAGGACTTTGCAGCATTTGGGGGCATTGTGCACGCACCCGTCTCATGAGTGGCCGCAGCCAATGAGGTCCAGGCTTTGGCATTGCATGGTCAGAGGGCACCATCCTAAGACCCACCACAGGATGGGCTTCCAGTTGAACGCGCAGGTGGTGCCATTGCCTATGTCCCCACACAAACCACTCCTCTTGCCACCACCGACCTTCTTCGTGCACCCTGCTATCCATGAACCCGTGAAGGGAGCATGCATTTTTTCTATATTTTTTTTACCACCCCATGGTTTTTTTGGGTACTAGATGAACGGTTTTTTTTTGCCCCTGTCCAAGGTGGACAGAATTTGTTTTTTGTCCTCGTCAAGGGTGGAATGCAACCCAAGTCCCTGCGAGACAGAGCCAGCATGCTGACCCCTGGTTATTTTATGATTGCGGCAAACGGGCCGCAATTTATCTGCTCGGGGCCCAATTTATACGCACAATCATTTTTTTTTTTTGCCTCCAATTTTAAGAAAGCGGGGGACACCTCTGCACCCCCAAAATTGAAAAATATCAAACATGGGGAGCGGTGTACACCCCCACAACCCACGCTATCCAGGGTTGGTATTTCACCCATGCAAAATTCAATCAAATTGGTCATTAGGTAAATTTTTTTTGCTCAAAAAGGCTAACACCGGCCCTGGGCCGAACTTCGTTGAAATCTCAGGCGTGGTCTCTCGTCCAGTCCTCTGAGGCCGAGACTGAGGAGCCCATTCGTCATGACAAGGGCCGGCACCGCAAGAAGACGAAAAAGAGGTACTGCTCCAGAAGCCATTCCTCATCCTCTTCCTCTTGGAAGACGAAACAACACCACCATCTGCCGAAATCAGAATTTTTCCTTGGAGCGTGGTAAACCCTCTTAGGGACCGACCACTCGCGAAGAGTGGGATTCTTTTAAGAAAGAAATGCTCAAAATGTTTCAACAACAGGGACCTGTTGGTGCGGCTCCCACCCCCGACCAGCAAGCCTTGGCGGCTAAAGAGGCGGCGAGATAATTTGGTGCCACTTGCTCAGGGCCTCCGAAATGCCAGTGGTTTGGACACATCTCCAGAACTTGAGATGCAACAAGAACAGCCCTACACTCACTACAATGTCAAGTTTAGGGCATGAGTGGAGAAGGTGGTTCACACCCTCAGGTTCAAGTCGTCCGCCACTCCCCATCAAGGGTATGACCTTATGGATATCTTGGATGTGGGCCTGGCTATTGAGAACAACATACCCTTCAATCAGGCCATAGCTGACCCTTTGACTTCCATCAGGTGAAATCCATGCACTTCATCCCCGTGACAAAGAGGGAACCCTTCCTTCCTCTCAACACACCCTTCACGGGAAGGGCTGGTAGTTCAGGCTGCCACTATATCCTCCAGACAGGCGGCATCCACGTCAAATCTCCCTACCGACAGGGAAGGGAAATGAATGGACGCTTTGGGCAAAACGTTTTTACCTCAGGCAGCATGGCTCTTAAGGACATAGCTTGTGGTTTCGAAATATTTTCCTACGGTTTGTGGAAGGCTGTCAAGCATGCAGTAGAATACATCCTGAAGGTCCTATGCATGACAGATTTATACAGCTGGTGGAGGATGGGCTGGATACTGCCAAGGAGTCCTTGCAAACAGGCCTGGATATTGCTATGTTGCCCACTCCATGGGGTCGGCAGTAGTTATGAGAAGGCAGGCCTATTTGAAAACTTCCGGCTTCTCCCCCAATGTACAAAATCGCCTTCTAGACATGCCTTTAGGGATGACTCTTTGGAGAAATTTAAGTTAGGGAGTCTAAAATTGCTGCTAAGTCGGTGGGTCTGGATGCGCAGCTGTCTAAGCCTGTCTTCAGCTTTGCCTCTAGAGGCAGAGGCTATATGCGCTATGTGCCCTAGAGCAGGAAAGCACAGGCGCAGCTCCCACAAGCCAGGCAAGGGCAGAGGCATTTCTCACTTCCCGGAAGGGGCAGAGGAGCTACTAAGGGCCAGCAGACAGCAGCTGGGGCAGCTGCGCCTTCAGAGCCACTTTGATTTTCCCCTCCCAAGACATACCGGTTGGTGGACGTTTGGCAGGGCATTGATCCCAGTGGCAGGAGATAACCTCTGATGCCTGTGCCCTGCAGTTAATTTGGTGGGGTTATTGTCTGCCTTTTTTGAGAAAACCACCGGACAGACCCCCATCATCACCGATCCAACTGGGGCAGGAGCTCTAGGAAGAACTGAGAGCCCTGTTGTCGAAGGGTGCCATGGAAGAGGTGCCTCCCGATCACAGTTGGTCGGGCTGGTATTCCCGGTATTTCCTGTTAACCTAAAAAGGAGGAGATCTCCGTCCTATTCTGGACCTCAGGGATCTAAACAAGTTCCTGAAAAAAGACAGTTTCAGGATGGTGACGTTGAGAGAAATTCTCCACGCTCTCGAGCCTCTGGACTGCCTGGTGTTCATAGACCCACAGGATGCCTAATTCCATGTGCCCATACATCAGCAGCACAGGAAATTCCTGTGGTTCCTCATTGGGGACAAGCACTATCAGTTCAAAGTGTTCCCTTGTTGAACTCCGCTTCAAGAGTCTTCACCAAGCTCATGGCGGTAGTTGCGGCTCACCTCAGGAGATTCGGATTCCCATACCTGGACTACTGGCTGATCCGGGGGAAGTAAGCGGGACAAGTTTTGCCTCACCTGGAAGACACCTGTCTGCTACTGCACAGGCTGGGCTTCTCCCAAAACTTAAAGAAGCCCCACATGACACCAGTCCAAAGATTCCAGTTCATTGGGGCAGTCCTGGGCACTCGGACAGGAAAGGCCTTGAACTCCCCAGGAGACAGCCAACAACATACAGCAGATGGTCCAGTTGTTCCAGAACCCTGCCACCTTACCAGCGGCTTCCTTTCTCTGCCTTTTGGGCCTCATGGCCTCCTGCATGTACCTGGTGCCGGAGGCCAGACTGCGCATGAGATCCCTTCAGTGGCTCCTACGGGACCACTGGTTTCAGTATCTGGGAGCTTTCTCGGATCCCCTCAGGTTGTCCAGCCAGGTAGTTTGCAGACTCGGCTAGTGGAACACGCCCAGGAATCTTATGACGGGGGAAAAATTCTGGCCTCGATGGCCTCAGACCTGAGTGGTCACGGATGCGTCCTTGAAGAGTTGGGGCGCTCACTGCGAGGGTTTGCAAGTGAGCAGCCTTTGGACAACATCAGAAGCCAGGTGGACTATCAACAGGCTGGAGTCGCCAGCCATCCTGCTAGCCCTGAAGGCCTTTGCCCCATCGCTCAAGGGGAAGCATCTCCTGCTTCTGACAGACAACATGATGGCCATGCACTACCTGAACAAGCCGGGAGGAGTGCATTCCCCTCTGCACAGAAGTGATGCAACTGTCGTTCTGGTTGCTAGAGAATCAGATCTCGGTTTCAGCAGTTCATCTGGCCGGGGCAGAGATGCTCTGAAAACAGTCTCACATGAGTGGGAAGTATGCCAGGAAGTCTTGGAAGAGGTCTTCGCTCTCTGTGATACCCCAGCAGTGGATCTGTTTGCCACGGAAGCCAACAGGAAGTGTGAACAGTTTTGCTCAAGGGAATTCCCTGCGAACGGTGCACTGGGGGACGCGATTCTGGTGGATTGGAAATTCCCTCTCCATTACGTGTTCCCTCTGATCCCTGTCATTCCTTGGATTCTACGGAGGTTGAAGAGGTTTTGAGCGACTATGATCTTGATCGCCCAAGATTGGGCGAGGAGGACAAGGTACTCGACCTCACCGGTTGCCTTGGCGGCTGGATCTCTTCACCCAGTTGGAGGGTCGGATACTGCACCCGACCCCGGAGTCTCTCAACCTACATGCGTGGCTCTTGAGCGGATGAGGTATTATTGGGAAGTGAGATGGCGGACACCTTGTATATAAAATCAGGTTATTTATTATAAGATAACTGGTAAATGGACCCCGAAAACAACCTGAGATCCAGCAACAACTTAAAACAACTCTAACGGCTCAACTTGGAATCTTCAGAGTAAACAAGAACTTTCTGACATCATCATTAGGAGCATTGTCACAAGAGAATTCCATGTAACATCAGACATCTCAATACAAGTCACATTTCAATACAAGTCACATTACAACACAACTTCCCCTTTTTCATACAACACATTACATGAAAGATTTGGATGATGATCAAAGTTATACCCAACCCCTTTTTACCACTGCAATCCTATCCTCATTCCAGACTTGACCACCCACAACTCTCACAGCTCCTTTCATTACAGCAACAACCTTTACAGGTTCAGAGTATAAGAGATCTCCCTTTCTCTTTACAACTCCTTTCTTGATTCTTACCCAATCACCACACTCAACACGCAGCTCCTTCCTACAACTTTTTCATTTTCACGCATAACCCACTTCTCCTTTTTTTTCTTTAACATGTTTCTCACTTCATCTACAACCAAGTCAGATTCTCTGCAACTTCCCAACCAAGGAGGTCTCACCATGGAATATGGCTTGCGTCCTCTCATCAATTCGAAAGGACATATTCCTGTGGTTGCGTGAGGTGCCATGCGCAAAGCCCACATTCTCCTTTGAATAACCACCAACTTGTCATATCCACACTCCTGTCCCATGCAAATGCTTTGCATTACACACCTGTTCATTCTTTCGACAACCCCATTCGTCTCAGGATGGTACAAAGCAGATTTCTTATCCTTAACACCACATTTTTTAGATAAATTGAAAAACATCCTCCAGTAAACTGATTGCCATTGTCAGTGAGTATACTTTCCGGGACCCCCTCACTTGCAAATATCTCTTGGAGAACATTTAACATACTCTCCCCTGAAATGTCCCTCACAACTCTGAAATCGCACCATCTAGAAAACAAATCAATAACTAGGACCACAAACTTGCCTCTACCATAACCCAAATCAACAGGGCCTAGAATAACCATGGCTAAATTGGCCCACACCTTTGAAGGCACACCAACATCTACCAATGGTTGCTTGCTTGCTTCACATCCTTTTCCAGTTTTGATACACATTAGACACTCATTGAGACGCCTTTCTACGTCTTTGTGAAACCCCGGCCACCAATAATCAGATCTTAAAATACCTTTTGTTTTGGAAATGCCTATGTGCCCACTGTGAGCCAGATGAATCACCTTGGAGTATACCAGCGTTTACCGCTGGGAACAACTGCTCTCTCCCACCTGAACAGAATACCATCTGAAACGGACAATTCATCTCTCACTCACCAGAATGGCCTCTCGCCTTCGATCAATTCCACCTTTTTGGGCCACACCGAGGTCATCACATAAGAAATCACTCTGCCCAACACTGAATCCTTCTTCAGTTCTTCGAGCCATTCATCCTTAGACACTATCCCATCGGAATTCACAAACACCATTTCCATATTAACCTCCTCCACAGGTTCACGTGAGGATACTTTTATTCTCGACAAACTGTCTGCCAAGATATTTTCCTTCCCTGGAATCACCTGCATTTGGAATTCATGGCCTTCCATTCTGGTAACCCATCCAGCTACCCTGCGTGAAACTTTATCCAGACCTTTACTTTAAAAAAATTACCTTCAACGGTTTGTGGTACGTTCAGACAATAAAATCAGTTCCCCACACAAAATTCTTGAAACGCTCAACAGCCCAATAACAAGCTAATGCTTCTTTCTCCAATACAGAATAGCGCACTTCAGCTCCTCTCAACGCACGAGACGCATGAGCAATCACCTCTTCTGAGTCATCATCACATTTTTGTGAAAGAACAGCACCTAATCCACCCTCACTTGCATCTACAGTAATGACACTAGTTCTCTTTGTGTTAAAACACCCTAATGGTTGAGCTAAATCTATTTCTTTTTTCATGCTTTGAAACTCCATTTCACAAGCTTGATTCCATACAAACTCAACACCCTTCCTCAAAATCTTTTTCATTTCTAGCATTTTGAATGCATAATTCTCGACAAACTTTTGGTAGAACTCTGTCATGCCGAGGAATGATTGCAGCTCAACCTTATATGTGGGTCTCTCAACTTCCTTAAAAGAATTTACAAGGCTCTCTTTCGGTTTCACACCCTCACCAGACACTTCATGCCCCAAGTAATCTACTTTGGACATTGCAAACTTACACTTTTCCTCTCTCAGGGTAATGCCTCTTTCCTCAAATATCTTTAACACAGTGTCTAGAATTTTGTCATGTTCTTGCATCATCTCACCACATATCAGTACATCGTCTTGGAAACAGAAAACTCCACTCACATCTTTCAATAAACGGTCCATCACTTTTTGAAAGACAGACGAAACCGATGCTAACCCAAATGGTATTCTCCTGAATTGGTAAACGCCCTCATGCGTAATAAAAGCGGTCACCCTTCCTCCAACTCAACCTGATAAGCCGAAGCCATGTCGAGTTTGGTAAACACTTTACCACAACCAACTCTTGACAACATATCTCCTATATTTGGCAGCGGATGTCTACCTACCAGTACACATTTGATCAACTCATGCATGTCAATGCATAACCTTAACTCGCCAGACCCCTTCTTCACAACCACCACTGGCAATATCCATTCCATGCCTCCTGCCTTCTCTATCACACGCATTCTCAGCAGTTTTTGTAATTCTTTCTTAACTCCATCACGCAATGCAAACGGAACAGATGTGAGCTTTGCAATTACAGGTATACTTCCCTTTTTTAGTATTATCTGATGCTGCATTCCTCTAATTTTCCCCAAAGTCTTACTAATGACCCTGGGATGTCTCGTGGCAGGCATGCCTGACACTGTTAGCACTTGCTCTTCACCATACACGCCCTTTGAATTCAAATCTTCCCAAGGTGTAACCTCACAGCTCAATTTTGTTGTGGTTGTACCCGCCAGGATTTATATCGGGTTTTAACAATTTTAAAGTTTCACCCTTCATCTCCTCTTCAAACACCTGTCTGGACACAAGGGTGATCCTAGATCCTGAATCAGCCATCATACGTACCATATGTCCATTCACACTCATGCTAGCATATGGATGGACCCATTCATCGTCATCCCCCCCATTCGACACAACATTTATTGTAACAACAACATTCTGTAACGGTCGTGTGGAATCTTCATCAGACTATCTTTCTTCTTCTTCATCCTCATTGACATAGAACACCTTTTTAGTGTTAAACTGGCCCATCTGATAATTCTTGCAACAGAATGCCCTCTTCTTCTGCATTTTGTACAAATGGTTCTAGGTACTGGGCATACCACAGATGATGCGAAGTGTGTGCTACTCGCACAACGAAAACACAGTCTTTCCTCTTTTTTCTCTCCCTTTTGCAATCCACCCTGTCAGCTTTTATCCTCTACAGTTCCACGATTCGATTGCTGTCTGTTCTTCCCTCTTCTTTTACTCTTAGATTCAACCACATTTAGTACATCTATTTCCCCGTCTTTTGGCTCATTCGATCCAGCCTTGGATAATTTAGCCACACAAGCTAAAGAATGTTCTACACATCTCGCAACGTCCAACACTTCCTTGAGGTTGGGCTCATCCCTCAACCACAACTCTTCATGAATTTTATTGGAATTACAATGAGTCATGAAGTGGTCACGGATGTTATCGTCAAATGACCCTTGAAACTTGCATGTTAAAGCCAAATGCTGCAAAGCATTCACATACCCCTCCACAGATTCTCCTTGGTTTTGCACGCGTGTGCAGAAGTTGAACCTCTCCAATATCGTACTCGTCTTGCAATTGAAATGTAAATCCAATTTGAGTAAAGCAGCATCAAATTCATTAGTTGCGACCCCACTGCCATCACCTGATGGCTGAGGAAGTGTTTCAAAAACTCTCTGGCCCTCGTATACCAAGAAATGTAGTAACAGTGCTAGCTTCCTTTCATTGAAATATGAATTTCCTCCTTTAAGATAATGCATGAAACCCTTACGCCACTGAGCCCATAACATTTTTGTCGCCCGGGAGTGGGCATGAATGTTGGCGGACCAGCTATGCAAGGTAGAGCCATTTAGATACTTCCTAGGAAATGAAATGTGCGCCTGTCACCAACGGACCTCTTTTTTTCCCTTTTTTTTTCCTGTGGTGAAGTGACGCTCTGATTATCTCTTGAGGAAACCAATCTGCCAGCTCTCAAAACTATGTATATAACGTATCACACAATCCTGGCTTGATTACTAATAATGAATTCCTCCGGAAATTAGTGCAGCTGCTAGGATTCACTTTGCTTTAGTACACACTGTAACCGACTGAAATGAATCTTTAGCAGTGCTTTGATGCTGTCTTGACTGCTTGCTTTGCACTATATGCACACAGGACCTTGTGCACCTGTTCTTCCAAATATAAACCCTCTTGGATACTGTTTTGGTTGATTTCCTCTGTAAAAATTCAGACCCTTTATAGTCCCGCTTTTCCACAATATATGATGCAGGTAAGAATATATGAACTGCCCATCTGCGTTCCAGCTTGATACACCACGCCTCTTCACCCGCCCCCCCTTCGCTTCGTTTCTTCCATTTTGTCTGAAGACGGACGCTTGTAGCCGGCTGTATCTCAAGAATGTGTTCCGAGGCCTGGAACTCGCACGCAGAGGATGCGGGTGCGGCTCTATCCACCGTTATACGGTAGAGGCCGGGATGCTTCCCTCGAAAATGGGCAGCGCGAATCTGTCACAACTGTTTGCAGGGTTTCGCTAAGACAGCGCAAACGACACGCCGGGCTCGCTAGGGTTGCGACAGGTGTTTTGGGGGCTGGGCGGCTGGCAGCACTTACTTGAAAGGCTTGAGGGGACAAACAGAATCCCAGTCACTGTCCCACGACGGCCGCTGCTACGTTCGGTGGAGCGGAGCGGCGTTTATCCTTATCATAAACAGATAAGACAACACACTGGATCTCTGTCCGACGATGGCTGCTTCTACGCTCGACGGAGCGGCGCTTGTCCCTTTTTGTTGCTGGGGGCCCACACTATCCCATCCTCGTCGTCATGATCCCTGCTTCCAAGGGGTCAGGACTTGCCTCACATCCTTTGAAGCAGGCCCATAACCTTGATCCTGGGTACCAGCCTTTTGGACCTTGTCCTGGCGCCAGTGGCGCCAGGCTCATAAAGATGACCGGTCCCGGCGCTGGAAGCGCCGGGCTCATAATGCTTAAGAGTGCTTGGGTGGACCTACCTGCAGCAGACCATGCTGCTTACTTACCAGCTCGATGGTCTTCTGATCCTTCTCTGCCTGGAACTACTTTTCCTGTCTGGGTGGGGCAGGAGCCACTCCCTGGAATCAGAACACAGGAACTCTTTTCTTACCTGGGCGAGGCTGTGGAAGAAGACGCCTAAGCACTACAGAAGGCTATTTAAACCACACCCGATTGATGATACGTGCTTCGCGTTATTCTGCATCTGCAGCAGGACGCTCACCGTGTCAGCTCCAGTCTTCCTGAGATTCTTCAGCTCCAGTTCCTGTGAAAACGAATTCCTTACCTGCTAGAGATCCGATCCTCAGCTGCACCTGCCAAGACAAAACAACAGGTTAGCAGAATTCAATTCGAGAGCAGCGCTCTTACTTACCAAATACGGCGGCATCTTCCAAAGCCTTCCGCCGCTTTCTTCGGCTCCCCATCGATATCTGCAAAGAAAAGGACTTGATTAAGTATTGCATTCTTGAATTGCTTACCTGCGCTCCGCACGTTCTGAACTTCAAGAAGCGCTGCATGCCGGCATCTGCAAAACAAAGGGAGACATTTTAAGGCGCATTCTAAACCAACCATAAACTTTCTACTTCCGCGCTCGCACGTTCGCCGGCATCCATCTAGCAACGCTCTCTGCATCCACGATCTGCAAGGACAAAAGAGACATCAAGGCGTGCTTTTGAAACAAACAGCAGTCATTTTACTTACGTGCACCGCGCTTCATCTTCTTCGTACATACGCGCTTGCACGATCCTGGGCACTTATTCATCAGCGTCCATTGCACCTAAACCTGCAGGACAAAGAGAGACATTAGAAAGGGTGACAGCAACCGGTCATCTTTCCTACTCAATTTCAATCTTGACACCCTGAGACTGAGCAAGGGACTAAATTAAGGGTGCTCCAATAACTATCAAGAAACCGCTCGGCGGTAAACGGTGGTATCTTCCAACATCAACCTCTGCAATCAAGAGGATTGTCAGTGAACCAGTGAAGTAACTGGTACTTGCGCCCCTGCAAAGACGCAGGATGGAGAGCCCGGCCTTAATATATCTAAGGTGAGCAAGCCACGCCCTTGGTTCGAATAAGAGGACTGTGGAAGGAGAAGTTCAGTCAATCCAGTTCCTAAATCCTTGTTCTTCCGTCTGCAGACACCTCACTCTACACGTCCGGTACATCGTGAGAAGGGGACCAGCCCTAGGAGAAGGCCGAGATCTACGAGTCACACTAGAAGACACGGCGACAGCTCAGTCCAGCCCAGCGCCTCCGTGGAAATCAGGTGAGCGTTACACGGACACATTGTATATAAAATCAGGTTCTTTATTATAAAATAACTGGTAAATGGACCCCCAACAGATCCAGCAACAATTTAAAACAACTCTAACGGCTCAACTTGGAATCTTCAGAGTACTTTCTGACATCATCATCAGAAGCATTGTCACTGGAGAATTCCATGTCACATCAGACATCTCAATAGAAGTCACATTCACATTTTAATACAAGTCACATTACAACAGGTATGATGACTGGGACCTCTCTGAGGAAGTTCTTGAGTTGTTGCTGGCTGCATGCAGAACATCTACAAGATCTCTGTATGGTTTCAGGTGGAGAAGATTTGAGGCATGGGGTAGGGAGCACGAGGTTGATCCCCCCTCTTGCCCCACCAGAACAGTGATGTAGTTCCTTCTTTCGCTAGCCTATGCAGGCCTTCAGGTTACAACGATCAAAGGGTATTTGGCGTCCCTTTCTGTGTTTAAAAGGTGCCCGGATCAAGGTTCTTTTTTCACCATAGCGGTCATGGCCCCATTCCTGAAGGGCCTTCTCAACAAATTTCTGCCTACTCCCTTTGTTGTTCCGGATTGGGACCTTAACCTAGTTCTGACCTTTCTAATGGCGGCTCTATTTGAGACTATGTTAAGAAGGCCTTTTTGGTTGCCATCACATCGGCCAAGCCCCCCTTTTTGGGTTACTTCAGAGAGAAGGTCTTAAGGTTAGACCAGGGTTCCTTCCAAAGGTTGTTTTGGAATTCCACCTTTCACAGTTAGACCAGGGTTCCTTCCGAAGGTTGTTTTGGAATTCCACCTTTCACAGTCTATTGACTTGCCGGTGATCCGCCTTCCTCCTACCCCATTAAAGGAGGAAGAGCGTTTTCACCGTCTCAACCAGAAAAATACCCTTGAGTTTTTATGTTTCCCGTACAGCGGAGTTCAGGAAAATGGAGCAGGTGTTCATCGCCCATTCTCTTTCCCACAAGGGTCTTGCGATCACTAAACAAACCATCTCACGATGGATCATTTTATGCATCGCTGAATGGTACCAGTCGGCAGGAAAAGATGTCCCGCCGGAAATCAGCGCTCATTCCACCAGGGGAGTCTCTGCTTCCACAGCCCTTCAAATAGGGTGGTCCCTGTTCAGGACATTTGCCATATGCCACCAGGTCTTCATTACATACTATTATAAAGCATTATGCTTTGGACGTTGGACGTGGAGCTGATGCACGTTTTGGCAGAGCGGTTCTGTATAATCCTTTCTGCCCTCCTCCTTTAGCTTTCTGGTTGGGAAGTCTATCAAGATGAGGAATCTGTGTCAGAAAAGCAATCCATTGAAGGAGAAATGACTTACCGTAATGTTCTTTCTATGGTTTCTTCTCCTGCAGATTCCTCATCACCCCTCCCAGCCGTCCCCGCTCAGAAAGTGTTGTGGCTCCTCGCTTTTGATTTTATGAAGTGCTTTGCCGATGGCTTTGGGGTGCTCATATCAGTTACAAAATTTAAAATAAATAAATAACTTCTGATTGGAATGTTTGTAACCTGTTGGTTTCTATTCCATAGTTGTTATTTAAGGCTGGTTAGCCTCCTTCCGTTTTCATATGCAGCATTTCATCCCAGGAAAAATTGGGAGGAACTGAAGCATGGGGCATATGATATGATATGCCATTTATAACGCGCCTATACACAAGTGTTTCAAGGCGCGATGAGGCAAGGGAGGGGGAACCGAGGGAAGACAGACAGCAATCCTACTAGGCCAGGTGTCATTCAGATCGCGCAAGTGCATGGGAAGGGGGAAGGGACAGCACAGTACATAGAATAATAGAATAAAAAAGTAAGTACGGTACAGCCAGCTGGTGGTGAGTGCAAGGGTAAGTGCAGACATCAGGTGGCAAGTGCAAGGGTAAGTGCAGACATCATGTGGCAAGTGCAAGAGTAAGTGCAGACATCAGGTGTAAGTGCTGCTATTGGGACTGTAGGGATACAGAAACAGTCTCAAGTGCGGGGGTTGCCAGGAAGGCAGTGCAGGTCAGCGACTGGTGGGGAAGAGGACCTTGGCCTGAGAACAGAGGGTGGCCAGGTAACCAGTGCAGATTCAGTTTCAGCCAACAAGTCGGCATGGTAGAGGAGGAGAAAAAGCAGAAGCAAAGAGAAATGTTTTGAGGTGCTTCCGGAACGGGAGATGATTCCCCTCAAGTTTCAGGGAGGGAGGGAGGCTGTTCCAGAGGGAGGCCCCAGCCGAAGAAAGAGATCTACCATCAACTCGTTGCTTGGAGAAGCGACTGACCGTGAGGGAGTTGGAGGCGGATGAGCGAAGAGCTCGAGAAGGAAGATATTTAGAAAGAGAGGGTTGAAGGTATTGAGGCTGCAGGCCCCAAAGGCCTTGTGGACAATGCAGAGGGTTTTGAACTTTATCCTCGCAGCCACTGGGAGCTAGTGCAGAGATTTCAGTCCTGGAAAGATACGATCCCTGGGCTTGAGGCCAAGGACAAGTCTCACAGTCCTGTCTAGAAACCTTGTCTGGGGAGAACAGGGGAAAGGAACAGAAGGAAGGAGGAGAGGTGGCCGAAGAAGGGCCAGAGGAAGAGCAGGGAGAAAAGGGAAGAAGGGGAGAGGAGGAGAGAGAGGACAGGATGTCTTGAGTTTTAGAGATGAAATGAGAGGCCAGCGTCGTGCAGAGGGTCTGAGAGGGGAAAGGAGAGGTAGAGACTGCGGTTCAGCTGAGTTGTTAGATGCCGCAGAGACACGGCCTTGGATGTGAGTGAGCGAGCGACCACTGCGCAAGACGGATTGATGATCGACGGCCGTGTTGAGGTCCACTACGCCCCCTGTCAAAGATTTTTCCAAGCAGCAGAGCAGGACGATGGATATCTATCAAAATGACGAATCTGCGGGAGAAGAATCCATAGAAAGATCATTACGGTAAGTAATATCTCCATGCTACATGCTGAAGCCATCTCAAATGGCAAGACAACTGTCTAAAAAATACATGCCTGTGCCAAACAGGAAGTACGTCGACGCAGTCAATCTAAGCAGCAAGCTGCATCTTGAAGAGTAACTGGTATAGTTCTCAATTAGGAACAACAACATGGGACAAAGCGTGTTATAGGCAGCAAGGCACAACTGTAAGATGGCAGATGGTAAAGGCTTGTTTCAAAAAGTGAGAGGCAGAGTAGTACATAAATGGAGGGTGCTCTGCTTCTCTCGCTTCTACCTAGCTGTATGGTTCATTTCACTCCCAGTCTCAAAAGTTCTGGATATAAGTGTTCTTCCTTAAAAGCAACTGACACCAGGATTTCTTAAACAATCACTTACAGGAGGGGTTATGCCTATTTTCACAAGTTGCTGCTTGACAGTGTATTGACAGCCTAACATTTGGAAAGGGTGCAAAGCAAACCAGCATGATGGCTGGTCTCGGGCAGCACTTATAGGGCTTCACAGACAATGCCTGGCTAGACACATGCTCTTTTTGTCACGGCTTCTTAGTCTGAAACCAGACACTATCTTCCAGATAAGTACATTCTTACCTACTCTGGGTTATTGTGTGATAAATTAGTCAGACCAGGGAGTAGGAATACATTAGGATTTGTTATTAGACATTTTAGGTAGAGTGTCAAACAAGGGGAGAAGTAAGATTGTGTTAACAGGTATATTAGAAGAAGCGTCAGGCACGTTTGAAGTGCGTGTTTATCTTTGCTAATACGCCGTCGTCGGGCAGTGAGGCTGGAGAGCCTAGAGGCCATGCTGATCCAGCTTAAAGAGAGCACCTCGAAAAAAGACCAGCACGCCTACAGAAAATAAGGGGAGTAAATAGACCCGTAAGAGGAAGGACTCTTATGACCCCCCCCGGGTCGACCATACGGGGTACCTGATAAGACCCCAGAGGCTGCCGATGCGTTCACCAAGCTTAAACAAGCGTTCATGCATCGATCGGCTGTGTCAAGCCTCGAGACCCCCGCTTCGGGGGAAGACAATATGGGTACAGATGACCTGGGCTCAGAGGAAGAGCCAGCAGAGGACGAGCGATCCTCACTAGATGAGAAGGAGGAGGAGGAATGGGTGAAAACCAGCGGGGAAAGAGCTCGCAAGGAAAAACACTTGGACGAACAGCCAGAGGAGGAGATTGATATGTTCGACCCTGACAATATCGGGAACCTGAAAGCGTCCGATTGGCAACCATCACCGAGGGTAACGAAATATAAGACTGCCAGACTAAGAAAAGCCCTAGACAAAGAAGTGAGGCAGCACCTGCAAGCGGAATGCCCACGGCCAGGCAAGGTCACGGAGACCCCGGATTCAGATCCGAAGATGCTGGCCTTTGTCCCTGGGAAAGGGACTGACAGATCTTGGCGGACCTGCCGAGAGAAAGTCCTGGATATTGCAGGACCCCTAGCGAAGATGGACCTGGCCGAGAGAGCCAGAGACACTGGAGAGGAGATTGATCCCGAGGTTCTCTCGAACTGGTCACAGAGGGCAGTGTGCCTTTTGGGGAACGCAAATTGCACCATATCGTCTGAAAGAAGACGAGGGCTCTTACTCAAAATCGACCCCAAATTGAGCGACCTAGCAAACTACAAAGCAGGTGAAGCAGCCCAGGGAGTCCTATTCGGAGACACCTCTGGGAAAGAAATGGGCAAATACGTCACCACCTACACCCCCTTAGAGAAAGCCCAAGCGTCCATTCGCAGAATATTTCCTGGCAGAGTTTTTGCCGGGACCGGCCGCCATCGGGGTCGAGCGGCTGGTCGTTACCAAGGCGGAAGAAGGCCCCATAACTCAAGAGCCCAGTATTTGGAATCCAAGCAGCAGGACACCTTCTTCCTTACTAGAGGTCGCTTCCTCTGAGGTCGCAGAGGAAGAGGAGCCGGCCGGAGCCAGAACTTTACACCAGGTGAGAGAGGGGCACTATCCTCCAGTGGGGGGGAGAGCACTGTTGGGAGAGCTGGCGCAAGCTATCCAGCAATGCATGGGTGCTGCAAACTGTAAGAGGGTTACACATAGATTTCATACAGGAGCCAGTGCAGGTGACCCCCGCCCCAGAGACCCACGTACAGAAAGCAGATCGGGCCAAGCTACACCACAAACTCCACAAACTCCAGCTAAAGGGAACCATAGAAAGGTGCAGAGTAGACCCGAGTTTTATCAGCCCTATGTTCCTGGTTCACAGGAAAGAGTGCGACCTCTTATAAATTTAAAGGAACTAAACAGCTGGGTAGTATACTGCCATTTCAAGATGGAAGGCACACACCAGCTCCGGGACACCCTGAGAGAGGGAGACTGGCTGACCAGAATAGACCTGGAGGACGCCTATCTCACTGTGCCAGTACAGGCAGAGTTCAGGGACTTGCTGGCATTCCATTGGAAGGGGCAGCTGTGGCATTTCAGCAAAATGCCCTTCGGGCTAGCCTCAGAGTCTTGGGCTTTCACCGAGTTGATGAAGCCAGTAGCAGCAGCGATTCGGGAGAAGGGAATCCGGATGATCATATATCTGGACGACCTACTACTCCTAGCACAGGACCGACAAATGCTGGTGTACTAGACCTCCTGGGTGCAGGAACTTCTGCAATCACTGGGTTTTCTAGTGAACAGAGAGAAGTCCCAGACAAAGCCAGCGCAAAGACTGGACTTCCTTGGATTCGTCCTAGACACCAGAAAAGGAATGCTACAACTACCGAACAGAAAGATCAAAGACATCAAGAAGGAAATCAGAGGCTGCCTGAAAGACCAGGAGATCTCGATCAGGAGACTATCGAGGATAGTGGGGATGCTAGCCGCCTCAATCCAAGCTATATTTCCAGGACCCCTACACTACCGGCCCTGCAGAGGCTGAAGATCAGACACCTGCAGCAGGGTCTGAGATATCACCAGAGAGTGCCCCAGGACCAGGATTTGATCACGGAACTCGAGTGGTGGTTAAAAAATATGGACGCCTGGAATGGACATGCCATCTTTGGAGACCGACCAGACCTAGTGATAGAGTCGGACGCAAGCCGACAAGGTTGGGGAGCGAGATGCGGGTCTCTAGAGACCGGTGGGAAGTGGAGCAAAGAAGAACTCCAGCTTCACATAAACTGCCTGGAGCTCCTGGCAGGGTCATTTGCCATCAAAGCCTTCACCAGAGAGAGAGTGAGCTCCTGCGTACTCCTCAAAATGGACAACATATCAGCCGTGAGATACATAAATCACTTAGGCGGTACAAAGTCCAAAATGCTAGCAGAACTGGCAAAGGACTTCTGGCATTCCTGCATCCAGTGCGTCAGTCACAGCAGAATATCTACCGGGAGAACTCAAAGTAGGAACTCCCGCTATCTGACAGATTCCAGCGACTGGAAGCTGGACACGGAGACGTTCCGACAGCTGAATCTGAAGTGGGGCCCAGCATACTTCGATCTTTTCGCGTTGCGTCTCAATACACAGACAAACAGCTTTTTCAGCTGGAGGCTGGACCCAGACGCAGAGGGCACGGATGCATTCCTACAGTCATGGGCAGGAGAGATTCATTACGCTTTTCCCCCCTTCGCGATGCTGAGCAGAGTTCTAGCCAAGTGTTGTCGGGAGAGGGTGGAGTAAATCGTCATAGCCCCGATGTGGAAATCCCAAGTTTGGTTCCAACACTGATGGAGATGATCACAGACATACCACGGTTGCTCCCGTTAGGGCAGCACTTACTCACGGACCCAGCTGGATCGTTTCACCTTCTGAGAATGAGGGGGACACTCCCTCTGATGGTGTGCAGAGTATCAGGAAACGCTGGGAGTTGCCAGGCATTTCGACACAAGCTCCGGAGCTTATCGCAGAATCTTGGGCCCCCTCTACTAGGAGGAGCTACGACGCTGCTTTGGCCAAGTGGACAAGTTGGTGCAGAGGGAGACATTTTCATCCCGTTTCAGCACCTATAGTAGCGATCCTACATTTTCGGGCACATCTGTTGCAGGATGGCATGGCCTTCAGGACGATCAGAGTCTACATGCCAGCCATCTCTGCAGGTCACCTGCCAGTAGAGGGCATGCCGGCGGGGGAACACCCAGCAGTGGCCAGGCTCATAAAGGGAGCACGATACAAAGCGCCTCCCGAGCCGAGATATAAACAGCTGTGGGACGTGACGGTAGTGCTCAGATTAATAGACAGTTGGCTGTCAGACAGATTCTTATCATTGAAACAACTGTCAGGCAAACTAGCGATGCTTTTGTGTTTAGTATCCTGTGAAAGAGTAGCAGATGTTAAGGCCTTAGAGATTCATAGAAAGGTTTTCGGACCCGAGGGGGTGACATTCTTGATAGTGAGGAGAACAAAGACAGGATCTACCTCAGTATATTACCCTTACTTTACATTACCCTTACTTTGCGGATAATTCCAAATGGTGGGTAGCTAGATGCCTTAAGGAGTACGAGAACAGAACAGCTGAGTACAGGGCAGCCGGTGCCACGCAATTGCTGATAGCATGCAGAAAACCATTTCAAGCAGTGTCTACCGCTACCATAGCTAGATGGGTACGCAAAGTGATGCAGCTAGCAGGCATAAATCTTAGAGAATATGGGGCACATTCGGTTAGAGGGGCCATGGCGTCCAAAGCATTTGCAGCGGGGGTAACTCTGCAGGATATTATGCAAGCAGCAGATTGGGCTAGAGACTGTACATTTAAAGAATTTTATTTTAAACCAATTAGAGGCATAGCAGTAACGGTGCTAGAGAAGCTTTAAACAAGCATAATGCTCGCCTCCTGTCTTGCTATAGAATACAGATTACCCCTGCTAACTGCGTAGGGAGTATTAATTCTATTAAAGACCAGGAGGCGAGCATTAATTTCCCACCATCATTCGTAGTGTATAAATGTATGCATTATGGTATTTTTATGTAAAACAGTACGGGAAACCACCCTGATATTGTTGTTTATATGCTCCTCAGGGGAAGACCAAAAGAACAATTGAAAATGAGATGGTCGAGTGATCAAGAAAGGAGAAGTTTTTCTCGTCAAGCAGCGAGATTATATGCATGGGAAGATTTGCATGATTTCCTACGCATATCAAACAAAAACAAAACAAACATAGATATACTAACAGCTGGAGAACTTTGCTCTCTAGATCCTGTTAATATTTCAAGATATTTCCATCATTGTTTCATTGCTATGCTACAATTTATTTGTAATAAAACTGTTCCTCCCCTCAGAGATGTGCAACACTTCTTTTGGAGAAAAGAATACCAAGCCAGAGGAGCACCACATATCCACATGCTTTTATGGAATAAAGATGCTCCTAAATTTGGTCAAGACAGTGATTCCACTGTTTTACAGTTTATCGAAAAATATGTCACTTGTAAAATTCCATCAAAAGCAACAAATAGTGATCTTCATGCACAAATTGTACAATTTCAAAGACACAAATGTGGCAAATATTATCGTCGCAAATACAAAAACAAAGGGAAATACTACACCAAATGCCGCTTTGGTTTCCCTAGACCAGTTACAGAAACAGGTGAAGGGAACAACTTCATGTCTTCAGTTAGAAATAGTGTTAATGGTAAATCACCTAAGAACACATATTACATAAAAAGAACAGAAGAATCAAAATATATCAATGATTACAATGCAATCATTGCCCTCTTATGGAATGCAAACATAGATGTGCAGTACATTGCAGACAATTCCACTGCAGTTGCACGATATGTTACAGCCGACTGAACAAAAGCAGAAAAAACAGAGCTTCAAGACCTCTGGAATGACCTATTATCAGACAAAACGCTATCTCAGAAAGTGTACAGCTTAGGCATAAAAATGCTCTCTCATAGAGAATGTGGCTCCTATGAAGCTTCAGATCGTTTAATGTTTTTGTATGGAAAATCTGAAAATATAGTATGGCTAAGTCTTGGTCCTGCTAAATCTAGAAAAAGAGTTCTCAAATCATATAAGGACATAGAAACAATAGCCAAAAATTATCCCAACAGCCAAGACATTTTGAAAAACAATATAAAACCCGATGAAAAAAAGGTATAGAGTGACAGATTGTGAAGGCAGCTTAGTCAAACTTACCAAACAAAGCTTAATTAATCATATCAAATTGTCATTAAAAACTCCTCAACAGAAAGAACTATATTACATGTCCCTGCTACAACTTTTTAAACCATGGAGAAAAGAAGAAGAGATACTAGATAACTATGACTACTATGGAGACGCTTTCAAAGCAAATAAAAGCACTATCACGGATGTAAACTTTGCGCAGTACAAAACAATGTTGCAACATGAACAGCAACACAAAGAAGAACTCCAGGCCAAACTAGATAAGGACACTCCCTACAGTAGTCAACCTTCTGTAACAGGAAGCCAAGAACCACTGGGACAGCCACTAATAGCAAATGAAGCAGAATTAGCTATGACAGAAGTAGAAAACACCATCTAGCCGATTCAAAAACGCTGAAAATCGGCGTGGCGCACGCAGGTGCACAGGTCATCTAACGGCGTGCGCTACGGCAACAGCGAAAGCACACATAGCGCGGTGCACATAACAAAAGTAGGCGTAACACGGGGCGTGACACGCGGAATGGGGAACAACGCGTGAAAATGTGGGCGTCATGGGGAAGTACAGGAGGCAAGTGCACGGAACGCCCACACACTCGCCTACAACACGTATTCATGGAATCGAATAGGGCAAACCAGCGCACCGGCGAAGACACGCACAGGCCTAAACACGTACGCCACACGAAGGCAGGCGGTAGCGTCCCGGCACATTAAAAAAATGTGCGCCGGTTGGCCGCCAGGGGGCGCACGGATGAAGATCTTTCCCGTGTGAGCTCCGCCTCACGGTCCCCCAAAAGTGCTCTGAGCCCCCACTTTTGGCCCCCCAACTTGTTAAACGACGACGGCCCAAGCTTGCTGATCCTGGCCCCCACCTGGTTGGCGAAACTCCGGTGAAAATCGGAGCGTTTTCGGCGGAGAAACGACCCCCGGCCCGAACCTCCTGTTGGGGCCTTCTACGCCAGAGGCCAGTCACGCCGTCGAGCTCTGCTCCGGCTCCTCGCCTTGGCTCCCTCGACGACGCCCCGCCCGGAGGACTCTGAAGTGCGGGAGAACCCCCGACGTGTGGCGACCGCCCCCCCCGTGGAACCGGCTGCGGCCCAACTTCAACACAGACCCACGCTGGTGAGTCGCACACGCCCTTAATACGCAGAGCTAGGCGCGGCCCCCATCTACGATCCACGCAGGGCCCTCATTTCTTCCTCCCTGCCCCAGCTAACGGTGCAGCGCGGACGGCACGGATCGGACTTCCAGCTGCCCCCAGCATATCCTGCCACTAAACACTACTGAGCCGCCTCGAGCGGGAGAGAAGGGCCCCTGACTCCAGGGCGTGTGCCTCCTCGCATCCCACTACCCCGGAACCACGGGACACCAATGACAATACTCTGTGGCCCAAACCTGGAAGGCCATAACGCGCCAGCTCCCCCCACGCAGCTGACTCCACTATATGCGGCGAAGACCCCCCTAACCAGCCGGAGTCCTGGCTCCCCCGTATCGGGATCCTAAAGGGACAAGAAAATATTGACTGCCTTATCAACACTGAAGAACTATTGCAAACAACAGCTCCTCAGAGGGTAGAGCCCCCTGACACACCTGGCCCCAGCCGAGGGGCAAGGAAAGGAAGAGCAGGGAACAGGGGCGAGTGCCTCCTCTGTGGTAGTGAATACTCCGGCAACTCCATGAATCATCGTGTAGGGAGCGGGTCCACACGCGCATGAACGCTCGACAGAAACTTGCTGCCTTCGCTTACATTGGGCCCAAAATGGCTGCATCTCCCACTATGGATAAGGAAACTGCCGCCACGAAGGGGGACATAGCGGACTTATTAGCGGAAATAAGAAACATGGGGGCCAACATTGGAGGGAAAATCGACAAGCTCACACAGCGCCTGGACAGCATAGAAGACAGGGTCGAAGGAGTCGAAAACAATCAGGCCTCAATTGACATCCACGGAACACAACTAGATAACAGAATCACAGACTTGGAACGAAGGGAACAGGAAATTAAACTCAAGATGGATGACTTGGAAAACCGCGAAAGGAGAAACAACCTGCGCTTCTTTGGGATTCCAGAGAAAGAAGGGGAAACGGAAGAAGACTTGAAATCGACTCTCCACGACATCATCAAGCTTCTCGTCGCAGACGACAACATAGATGAGCCTAAAACAGAGCGCATCCATAGAGCTGGAGGCCCGCCTAGAGGCCCACGATCGGTGCTAGCCAGGTTCCACCGTCACCAGGACAAGACGAGAGTGTTGGAGAAAGCGAGGACTGGAGGTCCTATTACCCTTTGCGGAGCCCAGATTACTATTTTCCAGGATCTCTCATCTTTGACCCTAGCTCTACGGAAAATGTGCAAACCGCTTACTACCTGGCTTAAAAGTCGAGACATACGCTATAGGTGGGGATACCCCTTCTCCCTCTCCTTTGAACACGAGGGCACTCGTATTGGACTAAATTCGGAACAAGGAATCAAAGCTTGCATCTCCGATCTACTGGGCCCGCAGGGACACGAGGATGATCGCGGCCAACTAACTAGAAGTCAAGAGGAATGGCACGTGCAGGGCCCGAAACGGAGGAAGGTGAAGGGCTCGAGGAAGTATCGCAGGGGAAATGGCCCTACAGAAGAAGGCAGCTGATGCCGAGCAAGCGTAACGCATCTATATTGACTTAATTTTTGCTATGTAGATTTCGAAATTATAGGATCTGAAAGTGGTTCTGAATCTTCTACCTATAAAATACTGAAATGATCATTGTTGGGGGGGATATGGGGGGCTCATTGGACATTTGCAATGTTTATGAGATATGGGGACCGTGAAGTAACGGTCTCCCCTAGTGTTTCGATCTTGGACCAGTGCTTACAACTGGGATCGATCGGACGCCACCGAACTTGGGGAAGGGAGGGGGGAGGTGGGTGGGGAATCGGGAAGAGACTCTGGGCTGAATTGAGAGGGCAGTTGAAAGTCTCACAAGGGGAAATGCAGGCTTGGTCGTCTGAATTCCAAGGCTTGAAGTTACAGCGATCATCAGGTCCACACGAGCATTCGTAATGTTGCTATACTGACCGCTGAACCATGCAACAGGGGCACCATGAGGGTGGGAACGCTTAACGTCAAAGGTCTTAACTCCCCCACTAAAAGATCACTCCTTGCTAGAGAATTTCAGAGGTCAAACATGGATATACTTTTAGTACAAGAGACCAAGTACATGAGGGGGGAGGAGAGGGCGATCCTGGGAAAAAGAACTGGGTTGGAATTTTGGGGCTCTGGACCCCTGAAGAAAGGAGGGGTGGGAATACTCATCAGAAGGGGGCTAGATTTCAAGGTCTCGAAAACCTGGTCTGATGCAGAAGGTCGGGCTCTCCTAGTGTCGGGGACCATTGGTAAGCTGTCCATTACGATCGCTACGATCTACTCTCCCAATGTGGGACAACTCCGATTCCTATCCAAGACAATCCCCAAAATAATGCTAGAGGCAACAGGTCACGTTATCATTGGCGGTGACTTTAACATATGGGCAGACCCGGATCTCGACTGGCACCCCGGGAACCCAGAAAGACGTGAAACAGGCAGAGGGGATCACACTCAATTTAAAACAATGATGGACTTATATGGCTTGTTTGATGTGTGGCGCTGTATGCACCCGATGGAGAAAGAATACACCTTCTTTTCGGCCCCACACAATACGTTCACTCGCATAGACTACCTTTACTCATCCAGCGACTTATTCGACACGGCTACACGCTCACAAATCGCGACCATCTCATGGTCCGATCATGACATGGTATCCGCTGATTTAGAATGGGATTCCTTGCCCGTTAGATGCAGACAATGGAGGTGTAACGAGACGCTATGGAAGGACCCTGTCTTTAAGTTAGAGATGGAAACTGAAATTGAAGAATATTTCCGAACGAATGATACGGGGGAAGTCTCGAAACAAGGGGTTTGGGAGGCTGGGAAGGCAACGTGGAGGGGAATCCTTATGCGGGAGAGTGCTAAGAAAAAAAGAGAGAGGGCCCTAATTGAAAATAGAATTCGTGCAGAAATCATCCAACTAGAAAGTGACGCGAAGAAAGGGGACACTGTCGACCCTGAAAAAGCTCAAGAAGCGAGGAAAAAAAGGGAAGAGTTACGCCTCCTGGAACACGAGCAAATAGCCCGCAAGCTTCTCCTCTTGAAACAAAAGTTTTACGAGAAAGGGGACAAGGCTGACGCGTTATTAGCGGCTAGACTCCGAGCTCAAAGGGCGGAACGCAGGGTTCAGGAGATACTAGAAGAGGAAGCGGGTGTGGGAACCCCTCGCCCTACCATTCCGGAATCCTTCGCGGATTTCTATGAGACCCTGTACACACCTGAAGACGACCCACAGACCCCCAGCATTCGATCCTACTTGGACGACGCTGCTATGCCCAAATTGACACAAACCGAATCAGATACACTCGACGCCCCTATAACGGGAGAGGAGGTCCAGGAAGCTATTAAGAGACTTACATTAGGCAAATCCCCAGGGGAAGACGGGTATACAGCGGGTTTTTACAACAGCGGGTTTTTACAAAACATTTGCCACACAACTCACACCCTTCCTTGTTGATTTATTCAATCGAATTTTAGAATCAGGAAATCCCCCAGACTCATTTGTCAAAGCTCTCATAGCAGTTATCCCAAAGGAGGGAAAAGACCCTACGAAATGTGGATCGTATCGCCCCATCTCCTTATTAAATATAGATGCCAAAATATATTCCAGGGTCCTCGCAGCTAGGATTGAATCCCTCATGCCCCGCCTTATCCACCCCGACCAGGTGGGCTTTATAATTGGCCGTCAGGGCGCAGATACCATGCGCAAAACACTACACTTGGTGCACGCCTCACACAACCTAGATACTGACCCAGCATTGCTTTCCATTGATGCTGAAAAAGCGTTTGACAGGGTGAACTGGGATTTCTTAATGGAGGTCCTTCAAAATATTGGGCTAGGTCCAAACCTCAGGAGGGGAATTAAAGCGATATACTCATCCCCCATCGCCTCGGTATTCGTTAACGGGGAGTACTCCAGGTGGTTCCGGCTAAAACGAGGCACTAGACAAGGATGCCCCCTCACAGCTATTTTATTTGCCCTATCGCTTGAACCCCTTGCGCACAAGATCAGAAAAGACGAAACCATAGAAGGGATCCATCTAGGAGACACTGAACATAAACTCGCCCTGTATGCGGATGATATCCTTTTGCATATAATTAATCCTGAGAAATCAGTCCCCCAAGCCATCCTCCTCTTGGAGGAATACGGTCGCCTATCAGGCTTCAAGATCAATCGAGCTAAAACCACACTCTTTCCCCTTCAGGGGGATGCTGAAACGAATACTCTGAAATACTCCTCTTTGGGTTTGACGATTGAGCACGACAAGATGCCATACCTCGGGGTACACATAACGAAACAGTTAGACTCTCTGTACGAGGCAAATTTCCCGCAACTTCTCACCAAGCTCCGCGCAGATCTGACCAGGTGGGATAAACTGACGATCTCATGGCTTGGCCGCCTCAACGCCGTTAAAATGACCTCCCTTCCGAGGTTTCTTTATCCCTTCCAGATGCTTCCAATTAAAGTACCAGATCAATATTTTAATGAGGTGAAGAGGGAAATTCTGAAATTCCTGTGGAGGGGCAAAAAGCCCAGGATAGCCTACTCTATGTTGACGCTCCCCAAAGACAAAGGCGGGGTGGGACTCCCTGATCTCCGGAAATACTATGCCGCTGCCCAACTCCGTGTGCTTGTCCCCCACTTACGTAATCACAAAGAACCACAATGGGTAGCGATTGATAATCATTACTTGACCCCAGCAACACTGGGGGAGTGGTTATGGGCCCCACGAAACCGGGTATTGAGGAGAACAAGAAATCACCCACTTTTTGTTGCTATATGGGATATATGGCGAGATGGTTCGGACATGACGGGAATTACGACGTGGCCGTCCCCATTGAGTCATCTTTGGTCCCCGGGCATTAATAGCTATATCCCCAGTGTTGAGCGGTTTCAGACATGGTTTGAAGCAGGACTGGAAAGAGTGGGGCAGCTCCTCCGCAGTGACTCATTCATCAGCCTTCCAGAGTTAACAGAAGCTCTAAACATTGGAGTCCTCTCCACCTTTCAATACTTACAAATTAAAGGGGTGTTGACCAAATCTGAGTGGAAAGAAAAATTGAGTAGGGATCTCACCCCTTTCGAAAAAATGCTAGATTCCAAGACGGACAGGAAGAACCTGATCTCCCTCATATACACCTTACTTCTGAGCGGGGGTGGTAAATCCTCACTTGCACTCAGACGCCGATGGGAGACTGATATGAAAACCGACATGGATGATGACGAATGGGACAAAATGTGTACCATGGCGTCGCGGACTTCCATATCATGTCAATATAAACTCCACTCCATAAAACTCTTACACAGCTGGCAATATGACCCATATAGATTATCCAAGATGTACCAATCCTCCTCCCCCAACTGTTGGCGCGAATATGGGCAGGTTGCAGACTACTGGCATATGTGGTGAGGGTGCCCCAAGATTAGGATTTTTTGGGATGAGGTCCTGGGATGGATCAGGCACACTGACGGGATTCATAGAACAGCAGATCCACACCTGGTCTTGTTTAGCCTCGAAAAAGCAGAAGACGAATGGACAAAGGTCCGAGGCCTAACCCCCTATTTATTGCTTGCGGCCCGAGCTTTACTGGCCACTAAATGGAAATCACCCATGACCCCGTCCAAACAAGAGTGGATCAATGTGGTGTTGAACATATGCACCATGGAAAAAATCCCTGCATCCCTCCACGGTAGAGCGACACAATCTGAGCTCCTATGGTCGGACTTTCTGAGGGCACACGCGTCTATTGAATACCTAACTCCAGACGTGGATGACCCCCCGCCATGAATGGCATAAATCAGTCCCTTGGAAAGTACACATCGACTCTCACCCCCCTGAAGTACATCCTCCCCTCACCATTACATAAGCGCTGCCCAAAGGTCACAAGCGCTCCTCCCACGTGTCGAACCCCTAAAATACACCACACACAACAGAAACTTTACCCTTACTGACGACCACAGCACCATAACATCTGATTCCCTAAAAGACTTATCTCTCTTTCTCGGGGCAGGGGAGGGGGGATGGGGAAAATTGTTAATGTTTGGTAAAAATGTTTAATATTCGGATTTTATTCATGCCTTTTTTCTTTCTCTTATTATTTTCTGTATGTGCACACTCTCAGTTGTAGTGATTATATATCGACGATTCTAAATGATGTGGAACAGTACGAGGATGACAAAGTTTCTTTATACTTGTAAATGTAACTGTTCCTCTGTGTTGCCTTAATGAAGATAAATGTTAACTTTGAAAACTCAATAAAATTGAATTAAAAAAAAAAAAATGTGCGCCAAAATGGGTGCTAACAAAAAGCATGTATATACAGCTCTGATGATTGTCCCATACTGTGGCCCACTAGGACAAATGACGTGCAAAGGGGTACGCGACAAACACGAACACCCGCTGTGTCAAAAATAGTGTGTGCGTATATTTCGGGGGTGCGCGGGAAGTTTCACACGCGACTGGCCTTGGGCGAGCGGGGTGCGTGTAAATCTGGGGTTGCGGGAAGTTTCACACGCGATAGGCCCTGTGCGAGTGGGGTGCGTGTATTCCTGGGGTTTGCGTGAAGTTTCACACGCGATTGGCCTGGTTACGTGTAAATCTGGGGTGCGCAGGAAGTTTCACACGCGATTGGCCTTGGGCGAGCAGGGTACGTGTATTAAGGGGGTGCACGGGAAGTTTCACACGCGACAGGCCCTGTGCGAGTGGGGTACGTGTATATCTGGGGTGCAGGGGAGTCCTACACGTGAATTGGCAGTGTGGGTCCTCCCAGGTGTTCCCTCTACACCCTCCACGGCCCCTGCAGGCAGCCCACACCACAGGGGACTACCCTGCACCCCTGGTCATGTCCCGCAGGCAGCCCATCCACCATAGGCATCCCCCCCAGCCATGCCACATGTCACCTTGCACTACTGATCACCAACGCATGACCCCCTCCACCCCCACCCCCCAGCAGTGCAGTGCACCTGCCATCAGGCCCCCACTCATGTCCCCTTGCACCCCTACCCCCCAGCAGTGCAGGGCACCTGCCAGCGGGCCCCCACTCATGTCCCATTGCACTCCCACCCCGAGCAGTGCAGGGCACCTGCCAACAGGCCCCCACTCATGTCCCCTTGCACCCCCACCCCCCAGCAGTGCAGAGCACCTGCCAGCAGGCCCCCACTCATGTCCCATTGCACCCCCACCCCCCCAGCACTGAGGGGCACCTGCCAGCAGGCCCCCACTCATGCCCCCTTGCACCCCCACCCCCAGCAGTGCAGGGCACCTGCCAGCAGGCCCCCACTCATGTCCCCTTGCACCCCCAGCAGTGAAATGGCGATCTCATGACACAAACCAAAAGTCAACTATGTACATCAACACATGTCCGCCACACGAAGGCAGGCGGTAGCGTCCCTGCGCTAACAAAAAGCCTGTATATACAGCTCTGATGAATGTCACATACTGTGGCCCTCTAGGTCAAATGACGTGCAAAGGGGTACGCGACAAACACGGACAACCGCTGTGTCAAAAATAGCATGTATTGCGGGGGTGCGCGGGAAGTTTCACACGCGAGTGTGCCTGGGCGAGCAGGGTACGTGTACTTCAGGGGCTCGCGGGAAGTTTTTCACGCGATTGTGCCTGGGTGAGCGGGGTACGTGTACTTCAGGAGCTTGCGGGAAGTTTTACACGCGATTGTGCCTGGGTGAGCGGGGTACGTGTACTTCAGGGGCTCGTAGGAAGTTTTACACGCGATTGGGCCTGGGCGAGCGGGGTACGTGTATTACTGGGGTGGGCGGGGAAGTACAGGAGGCAAATGCGCGGAACGCCCACATGCACGCGCCAAAAAAGATGCGCTAATCCGGAAACACGTACGCCAGCAGGAAGCAGGCGTACGTGGACCCGTGCAGCATAAAAGTGCGCGCACACAACAAGCAAGCTCAGACGCCAGGATGAACATACTGTTCCTAGCAGCAGTGGTCGTGGGATACCGCCGGAGGAGGATAGTCAGGCCCAGAATGTTCACACCCAGAACCAGCCTTTTTGGCATGCCTGATGACCAGGTGTATGGGAGGTACAGGTTTCCACCTCACATAATACTCGACCTGGTCAGTGAGTAGGAGGATGACCTCACATCACCCACCCTCTGCTCCCAAGCACTCAGCCCCCTGGAGAAGGTCCTCAATGTACTGCACTTTTTGGCCACCGGAGCATTTCAGCGGACAAGTGCCATAGTGGGGGGGTGTCACAGGCCACGCAGTCACGCTGCCTACACCAGGTCTTGGCCATCATGACTGCACGCCCATCAGTCCGCAGGCACATATACCTGCCCAGGACACCTGCAGAAAGGCAGGCTGCCGTCCAGGATTTCTACGGGGTGGCACAATTCCCCAAAGTCCTAGGTGCCATTGATTGCACCCATGTGGCTCTACGTCCCCCCACGGCATCAGAGCACATTTATAGAAACCGCAAGCACTGGCATTCCATCAACGTCCAGGTAGTATGTGATGCCAAGGGAATCATCACCTCAGTATATGCCAGCTATCCAGGGTCCACCCACGACAGTTTCATTTACAGAATGTCAACCCTAAACCGGGACATAGAAGCTGGGCGGCATGGCGATACATGGCTGCTCGGTGAGTATAAATGCCACAGCACATGCATGCATGCCAGATACTGAGTAATGTCACAACCCTACTAATGATACCCATCACCACCTCCCTAGGGGACAGTGCCTACCCTCTGAGCACCCACATGATGACTCCAATTCGGAACCCCACCACGCCACCCGAGGTAAGATACAACACAGCCCATATTGCAACCCGGGGCATAGTGGAGCACACATTCGAAGTGCTCAAGTCACGCTTTCGCTCCCTTGACCGTTCTGGCGGGCAGCTGTTATACGCTCCCCCAGTAGTGTGCAGGATCATAGTGGCAGTATGTATCCTGCACAACGTTGCAACACGCCGGGGCCTGCCGGTGGACATGGTGGTGCCCCCACATCCCCAACCACATGCACGCCCGCTGCGCATGGGAGGGGAAAGGGCACGGGATGAGGCAGCCCGAACGCAGCTGGTGGCTAATTACTTCACTTAGAATTACACCCCTGTGGAGTACACACATCCCTGGCACATACCATCTGACAATCAATGATGATGACTCAAGGGACAGTCAACTGTCACTACCATACCAGCCTGAGATTGGTCACCTGGAAGTGTCACAATGTGTGTATACCTACCTACAGAAACACCACCAATGCTGTGTCATCAAAAGACACATATGCTGCTAAATTACCCCCTTGCAAAATACAACATGAGAACAGTGCCATGACACCCAACCCCTCCCCAGCACCACCACCCAACACACCATGGTATGTCATGCTATGTGAGAGCAAACAAAGCAATCCCAAAAACCTGACACATGTGTCACAAAGTACAGTGTCCCTAATGGAAACTGGCCACAAACAATATGCTCCCAGTAATGTTGAACTAACAACACACATGACCAAACACTTACCAACAATACAATGCAGCTACACAAGCTCAGACATAACTAAAACATGACAGTACTAAGTTAAAGTAGTCGTAGTCTTACAACCTGAATATGCCACCACATCGCCCCCTTCCAACTGTAGTCTTGCAGGCTTTAAAACTTGTCTGTGTACTGCATACAACATAAACTCCATCTCCAAAGTAGACGGCCTTGTGAAGACATGAGGAATTAACCTGCACATTCAGAGGGAGACATGGAAGCAGAAGCATACATAAATCCAGCATGCAGTGTACAATACAACTACAATATACACAAGGAATGTCTACACAGTATTGACTACAGACTGCCCACACAACTCATGGGAGCCCAACATCACTGTGTACATCACTGTCACTTGGTCACACCCTTTGCAAGCCCATGGAAACGGGAAGCAGGAGTGGTGTGTGTCTCACGAACCCAAGCATCAAACCCAAACTCAGGACAAGCCTGCATGTGCCTAGCCGGAATACAGTGGATGCCCACGGAAGCCACACAAGGCAACACACTGTCAAAAAATAATAAAAAATCAAAAAAGCAAAAGTCGCCTGTGTGGATGTTGGGAAAAAAAAACACCTCCATGGGCTCATGGCCTGCACAGCTATGCCAATGTGGGAGAACTGCTGCTGTCACTCTGAACACCCTCTGCTGCTGCCAAAGGAGGTGGTGGTGCTATCGGAGGGAGCCCACGCAAAGCCCTGGTATGGTCCTCCATGGCAGCAAGCATGCGGGTGTGGAAGGTCTCGTTCTGGAGGATAATAGTGCGGAGATCCCCATGCAGCACCTGACGTGATACCCGGATCTCCGCCCGAGTTGCCTGCATCTCAGCTGAGACCAAACGTGTGAGCCGCTCCAGCTGCTGGTCTGTCCTCAAGTTAGTGGAAGTCTCAAGGTCAACAAGAGTCTCCCTGAGGTGATGGAGTTCTACCCTCAGGGCTTCCCTGTGGCCCTGGGACTCTATTGAAATCGATTGGCGTAGAGTCTCCAGTGCCGCCCGTCTTTCCCTGTTGGACGCCAACATGTCCTCCCTGTGTGATTGGCAAATGGAGTCTGTTGCCTGCTGTAGTAGCTCCATCTGCCTTTCAGGGGGGACAATGGAAGTGGCCACCCTCTCCATTGCTTGAGCCATCATCTCAACTGATGCTGCCTGTTGGGTTGTTGGGTTGCCATACCCTAAATGGATTGTTCCCATGCGGTATTGCCTGGTGGCGTACGGCCACCGCGTCTGCGGGCACACCTGTTTGGGGCAAGGCGATCTGCGCCTTGCTGTGCCGGCACTGCCTGAGGCTGCAGGACTGCATTCCTCCTCTGATCTGCTGGCCCAGGAACAGGATCAGATGTTGTGGAGTGTGACCCTGTACCCGTAACCGCCAAAGGCTGACTAACCAACACTCACATCCCCATAGAGGGTTCTACCCCTGGTGCAGGTGGGTTGGACAGAACAGAACCCCTTCCAGAAACACTTACCTGCGACGCCACATAGGTCTCATCATCCGAATCAACACCTGAATAGAGGACTGGGGAGGTGCACCCAGAGACACCCCTTGAAATTATCGTCTGCAGCAAGAGTGGGTTCTCACCCACCACCACACCACGTCCCCCACTGGTGGCCGGTTGTGTCTCAGGTTCCTTCTGGGTCTGCACCATCTCCTCAACCTCACCAGCATCAAGTGCGTCATCCCCTGCAAAAACATGAAAGACAAAAAATGGAAACAGGAATTAGCACCATAGCACACAAATAGGACTGACAATCTACAGAACCAGTACATGATTTACACATGTCCCACATGACTATAAACCTCCCATGCATGCACTGTCACAGAGTTGGAAGGGGAGGCAAAAGTCTGACACTGATGACACCAAGATGGAAGAGCAACACATTTGCTGCATGCTGGGTAGCACTGCCATCACACATTGGCCTGTGAGTAGCATGTCCTATACACATAAATGACACATGCCATCACACAGATGGCATGTACCATAGCCATGGTACATTCCACAAGTACATCCATATGTCAGTGAATGAGTACTGTCACCCATCCATGTGAGATGGACATGAAGAGATGAAAAATGCCACATAGTGTGAAAAGATACGCCATGGGCCACACACTGCAACACATCCAGTGTACAAAAATACAGTGATTGCAGGGCCATGTACACATCAATGGTTGTGCACTTCAACATGACAGGAAACAACTAGCATGGTCCACATTCAAACAGGCCCAAAAACATCATGTGATCAGGACAATACTCATTCAGCCTGAATGGTCAAATCTTTCAACTACCAAGGTGACACATGTGGGCCTATGTGGGGTTCTTCACTGACAGAAGCATGTCATATATGTCACAATAGGGCTGAGGAATGTGTTGCAAAAGTGGGAGAATTGAAACAATCAGCCTGAAAGAACACTGAAAAATACAAACAATGTTGTTGCATGATGCCAGCTCAAGGGCAACTGCTGTAATGTTGCGCTAAATTACTACTGTGGGCAGAAGGGTTAGTGTCATACCCAAATTCAAGGCCGCAGAATGTTTTGGATGAAGCACATGGGTGACCCATACTACTCAGTCACACACACCCTCACCTGCCACTCAATCAGAACCCGTCACCCAAACAACATACACATGCATTACACACACACGGATGGGCACTCACCGGACTATGTTTCATAATCGGGTAGTTCTCCCAACCTCGGATCTGTTCCTCTGTGACGAAGGTCCCAGCAACAGACTCATGTTCAGTGAGTTTGTTGTCCTCCTGTGGAGACCCACCGCCAGTCACCAGAGTAGCGGCATGACTTGAGGCCAGCTTGTCCTTTGCTCTGCGTTTCAGGTCGTTCCACCGCTTGTAGCAATCATCAGCTGAGCGTCTCACAAATCCAAGGGCACTTAAGCTCTGTGTCATTAAAGCAAGGCTTCCTTGACGTGCCGGAGTGTGTAGCCGTGCCTGGGGTCTCAGCCTGTCGTGCCAGAGCACCCTTCTTCCTCTTTTTAGAAGGTGGAGCGGAGCCAGACTGGCTAACGCCGCTCTGGTCAGTAGGGGCAGAATCACCGGTGGACTGGGTTGTTGGAGTGTGAGAATGCACATTGACCATAGGACTTGGTGCAGGCATTGTCTGAAGTGTGATATTGGTAGGGGGAACATCAGTATGATGGACCAGGGCCGACACTGTCCTGGCTGGGAGAGTCAGAGCTTGGGCGGATGGAGCTGCAGCTGGCCCTGCAGCCTCACCACCCTGCATACTTGGGGCAGCAGATGACATAGCTGCCCCAGAGCCACGTGCCTTGGTGACAACTTGCACCGCCACACGTGGCCTAGACTTGCTGACCTGGAAGTCAGCCAGGGAGTCATCCTGTGCCAGGTCAGGTGCCACAATGGGCTGGTCCAACAGGGGCTGAGCTGGGATGGTCTCAGCCACGTTTCCCTCAACCGGGGGGGGGGGCATGGGTGTCCCTGATTGGTCCTCCACACATGGGGGTCTACGGACACCCTGAAAATCCTGGCACGTCCCCTATCGTGCCCACCACGTCCACCATTTGAAGGTCGGCCACCTTTGCCTCCCTTACCGCTTGGTCGCCTCCCAACCATGGCACTGATGTTGTTGTGCGTATGGGAGGAGCAGTAAACTATTGTCCTGGGCAATTGGGGGTCAAAGGGGTAGGGTACTAGATGGAATTCGTACCCTAGTGCTCTAACAAGGCTGTCTGTGACCCCTGGGGGAAGATGACAGGTCACGCAATGCACAGGCAGCCCAAAAACAAAAATAAACGCGCACGCAACCCCTCGTAGACCACGTGCGTGGAAAAATGAACCCGCACTACGCTGTGGTACCCAGAAACACAAAAATAACTACGCGTAATACACGCAGCATACAATGACCTCTGAAGGGATACGCAACACACGGGGCAAGCACAGTTGCTAAGTACGTGCGGAACTCACCGTCTGCCTGGAAAAAGAACGTGAAAAATACACAACACCCCCGCCAAAAGAAGAATTGTACGCTGTCTGAGGAGACAGGACAAAAGGAGAAGTGAACACTGTTTGAGGAAACAGGCCCAAAAAAAAGTAGAAAAATGAAAGCTGTCAGAGGTAACAGGGAGTACGAACATGAAACGCTGTGAAGTAATCGCGTGTGAACCGACAAGAAGTATAGAATGCACCCACTCGCTCTCCACAAAAAGCACGTACAAGGAAATGGCGTCCTACACGTACCTTTTAAACCGGCCCACACGTACACGTCACTTACGCGTGTACGCGCCCTTTCCTCCAATTACACGCGCTGACACTCAGACGTGCAGCTTTTCCACGTGTGCTCTGTCATCACGTGCTATGAGGGAAACACCCACGCGCGTCACGTCACAGATGCGCTTACACACTAAGGGCCTTTGGTCCAATGAAATCGCGTACGTGCGTTGACGCGCTTACGCGCTACGGGCCTTTCCTCGAATTACACGCTGACGTGCAAGATTTTCAAGTGCCAAATCACTCCGTATCAAGCTGGCCACGCGTTCACACACGGAAGACCACGCTCCTGCCCAGAAGGCCGAATTACTGCTCTCCAGAGCCCGGAGCACGCTCCCACCTGCCATCTGCTGCTGCCTGATTGCCTGCTGCCCACGTGCCCTGCCATTTGCTGCCTGCACGTCAGCCAGGGGTGCTGTTGCTGTGACCACCCCTGCTGGAACCGAAGACTCCCGACTGGGATTCCATCGCTCCACAGCCCAGCCCCAGGATCCAGTTGCCCACCCACTCCTGCCTCTGGGGTTGCCATGTCGGGCACACCACCATCTGAGACCACTGGCAGCCCCCAGCCAGAGAGGCAGAGGGCCACCAGCTTCACTGCCACTGAAGTTGGTGTCCTGGTGGAGCAAGTCCTGGGGCAGTATGATGCCCTCTTCGGAAGGTTGCGCACCGACAAGGAAGGACGGACCAGATTCTGGACGGACATCGTGACTGACATCAACGCGGAGGAGGTGGCAGTCTGCGAATTCCATCATGTCAAGAAGTGCTGGGAGGACTTCAGGTCCAGGACCCTCAACAAGGCCCAGCGCCTCTTGAAGGCAGCGGATGCTAAGGGGCGCCGGGGCTACCTGTCAGAAGACCAAATGAGGGTCCTGGAACGCGTATGCCCAGCACTCCACGTCCAGGTCCTTGAGAGACAGACCCGTCTGGAGTCGAGCGGTAAGTGTACATGCATACTGATTGGAAGCTGTGCGTGTGGTGGTGTGCCAGTAGTGTGCAGGTTGCACATGTGGTTTTGTAGGGCCATGTATGGATGTGTATGTACAGGGCCGTGAGGCTGACACATGCGAGTCCTTTCGTGTGTGAGACACATGGATGGTGTATTTGTGGGTAAGCATGCAGGCCAAATGCAGATGTGTGAGCACACATGTTTGAATGACTGTGTATGTCAGTTGTCAAGGTTGTAGTGTCACACATGAATGTTGGTTCCAGCTGCATGTATCTGCACTGTGTACATGTGCATGTATGTATATCTGACAAGTGTGCAACTGTCATGCAACATGGATGCATGTGAGACTGATATGTAGAAGACTGATTGCCAGATGTGACATGGATGCCGAACTCATCACTGCGACACTTGGTGGAGGTGTACACATGCATGTACGTGTGGTGGCGTGTGCATGTCTAGTGTACTCCCTGTGTCTCATGTGATGTCTGGCTCACCTTTGCCTGCTCATGCTGTTGTATGTGTATGGATGGTGCTGGCTGTTGCGATATGGCTGTGGAATAGCTCATGTGTGTGATTTGAAATGACATGTGTGTTGGGGATTGTGATGCCATGTCTGAAGTTTGACAATGACACTCGTGTGCAACTGTAATGAGTGTATGAGTCCATTGTACAGTGCCCTGATGCATGTGTCCTATCTCTCCCTGTCTGCAGCGTCGACTGATGAAGAGGGTGGAGAGGGTGCTGTGGAGCACAGCGGCAGGGATCGCACCGCCAGCCGGAGACGCAAGGCCCGGCTCCCCTCCCAGGTTGTCATCTCGTCGGGGAGTGCGGAGTCCGGTGCCGCGTCCCAGGTCGCAGCTGCCGAGGGGAGGTCTACGAGGCGGAGGTTGGAGTTGGACTCCTCGGCAGCCGAAGGGGCAGCTGAGACCCCACAGGGCCCGACGGAGGAAGATGGCACAGAGTCATCCAGGTTGGTGGGGGGTTTGGTGGAGGAGGAGGCCGTGCAAGGGACAGAGACGGGATCTGGAGGTGGGGATTCCACTGGTGCAGTGCAGGGGCAGGGACAGGAGGCCGCACAGGAGGCAGCACAGGCCGCCGCGGAGGTGCCTGTGTGTAATCCTGTCACCGATCCTGTGACTGCATCATCTTGCACCAGCAGGGATACCTACGTCCAGACCCGTTCTCAGGGAGGGGATCGGCTTACACCAACTGGCCTTCCTCTCCCTGAGGATGTGGCTATCCGGCACCGGGTTGAGCCTGTCCTGGGTGGGGTGGCGTTGCGTCAACGTGCCATGCGAGCTGACCTGCAGTCTTTTCATGAAGAGACTGCACGTCTTCTCGCATGGCTCGTTGACCGCATTGACCCACTGGGACAGCTCACCAGGGCCGGATTCCTCCGTTTTCTGGACCTTGTTCCGACCCCTCCTCAACCGAACCCCCTATGCGCCAGTCGTCCTCTGTGCCATCTTCCCACCCATGTGTCACCTGGGTGCCCTGTGGAGCTGCCTCTGACCCTGCGGCCAGGCGGGTGGAGGACACATCCCTTCCACAGTCGGGAGTCGGACGTCCAGCCGGGGTGGCCACCTCAACAACTTCACCCCAGCTGGAGGAGGATGTGCAGGCAGCAGGAGCTAGGGCACAGGCAGCGGCACAGCAGCAGCAGCAACAAGGTGGGAGCCATGATGGCTCGGGGCCTTCATCATTGGAGGGGCAGGCATCGGCCGGAGGGCAGGAGGGCCCTGGACGGGAAGTGTCTTCCGTGTGGCAGCGGTTGGGCCATGCGATAGATGCGGAGCGGCAGCGGGCGGAAGAGGCACGGCTCACGATGGTCAGGGCGGAGAACTCCATGCGTAGGGCCCTGAGGCGGGCCGAGTGCCTCGAGGCCATTCGCAGGGACCTGGAGATCCAGATGTCATCGTCCCTGCAAACCCTCGGGGCCATGCAAGAGGACCGCCTCCGGAACATCGAGCAGGCCCGGGACATCAACAAGTGAGCCGTTGGACTTGCCCGCCGCCCTTGTAAATAGTTAGTTAGTTAGTATTAGGTTTCCTTTAGTTTTTTCTTTATTTTGGACCGCTTGGACAATGCACCACATTTTTGTATATAGTTTTTTTTTATTAGGTAGTAGTTTTTGGTAGGTTTCATTTCTTAAGTTGGGCTCATGGACCCTGGCTTCTTCAATTGTACATAGTTCTACATTGGAGCAATGGTTGGTGACTTTGGACAACATTTCTTTTTGGATTTCTTGGATTTCTTTTGCTTATGTTTTCTTGATTTTCATTATTTATCGGACATGGACCATTTCTTTTGTTATTCCCATTGTTGTGTGTTTAATTTGATTTACGTTCATGTTATCTTTAATATATTTTTTTTTATACTTCCATTTGTGGTATTATCTCATTGGTTTCATGCATGTCATGATATGTGTTTTGACATTCACTTGCACCCATTGTGTGTGTGTGACGGACATGTGTTCATTTACATACTTGCCATTGGGGTTGTATCATGTAATTGGCATTTCTATGTGGGTGGATGCAATACTTGGGTGGGTCTTTGGCATGTGGAGGCTGGCCATAAGGGCCAGGGATCTAGATTGTGATGGCGTGTTGGCTGGGGGACATGAGTGGGGACCTGCTGGCAGGTGCCCTGCACTGCTGGGGGGTGGGGGTGCAAGGGGACATGAGTGGGACATGAGTGAGGGCCTGCTGGCAGGTGCCCCGCACTGCTGGGGGGTGGGGGTGCAAGGGGACATGAGTGGGGGCCTGCTGGCAGGTGCCCCGCACTGCTGGAGGGTGGGGGTGCAAGGGGACATGGGTGGTGGCCTGCTGGCAGGTGCCCTGCACTGCTTGGGGGGTGGGGGTGCAGGGGGACATGAGTTGGTGATCAGTGGTGCAAGTGGACAGGTGGCTTGGCTGGGCTGCATGCCCATGGTGGATGGGCTGCCTGCGGGACATGACCAGGGGTGCGGGTAGTCTCCTGTGGTGTGGCCTGCCCCCAGGGGCCGTGGAGGGTGTAGAGGGAACACCTGGGAGGACCCACACTGCCAATTCACGTGTAGGACTCCCCGCGCACCCCCGAAATTCACGTACCCCGCTCTGACAGCTAAATCGCGTGTGAAACTTCCCGCGAACCCCTGAAATACACGTACCCCAATCGCACAGGGCCTATCGCGTGTGAAACTTCCCGCGAACCCCAGTAATACACGTACCCCACTTGCACAGGGCCTATCGCGTGTGAAACTTCACGCGAACCCCAGGAATATTGGCCCTGTGCGAGCGAGCGGGGTACATGTAGTTCTGGGGTACAGCGTGAAGTTTTACACGCGAAAGGGCCCTGTTGAGCGGAGTACGTGTATTCCTGGGGTTCGCGTGAAGTTTCACCCGCGATTTCAGCAGGGTACGTGTATTACGGGGTTCATGTGACGTTTCACCCGCAATTTCAGCAGGGTACGTGTATTACGGGGTTCGCGTGAAGTTCCACCCACAATTTCAGCAGGGTACGTGTATTCCAGGGGTTCGCGTGAAGTTTCACCCGCGATTTCAGCAGGGTACGTGTATTCCAGGGTTCGCGTGGTTTCACACGCGATAGGGCCCTGTTCGAGGGAGTATGTGAATTTCAGGGGTGTGCGGCAAGTTTTACACGCGAAAGGGCAACGCCCATGCACAATACGTCACAGACGCGCTTACGCGCTAAGGGCCTTTGGTCCAATGATATCGCGTATGTGTGCTGACCCGCTTACGCGCTAAGGGCCTTTCCTCGAATTACACGCTGACATGCAATTTTTTCACGTGCCAAATCACTCCGTATCAAGCTGGCCAAGCATACACACACGGAAGACCACGCTCCTGCCCTGAAGGCCATTTTCCTGCCCCCCAGAGCCCCGAGCACGCTCCCACCAGCCATCTGCTGCTGCCTGACTGTCTGCTGCCCACGTGCCCTGCTATTTGGTGTCTGCACGTCAGCCATCTGCAGGGGTCCAGTTGCTGTGTCCACCCCTGCTGGAACAGAAGACTCCCGACTGGGATTCCATCGCTCCACAGCCCAGCCCCAGGACCCAGTTGCCCACCCACTCCTGCCTCTGGGGTTGCCATGTCGGGCACATCTCCATCTGGACCACCGGCAACCCCCAGCCAGAGAGGCAGAGGGCCACCAGCTTCACTGCCACCGAAGTTGGTGTCCTGGTGGAGCATGTCCTAGGGCATTATGATGCCCTCTTCGGAACAAGACGCGCCAACAAGGAAGGACGGACCAGGATCTGGACGGACATCGTGACTGCCATCAAAGCGGAGGGGGTGGCAGTCCGTGAATTCCATCATGTCAAGAAGCGCTGGGAGGACTTCAGGTCCAGGACCCTCAACAAGGCCCGGTGCCTCGCGGAGGGGGGCCGGGTCAGCCTGAGCAACATCCAGATGAGGGTCCTGGAACGCGTAGGCCCAGCGCTCCACCCCCAGATCCTTTGGAGGCAGACCCCATCTGGATTTGAGCGGGAAGTGGCCAAGCATTGCTGTGTGAGACAGGGCATGTTGCAGTGTGCTGGTAGTCTGATACTTGCCTGTATGTGTGACATAGGCCATGCATGGATGTGTGTGCAGGGACATCATGGTCATGCATGTGGGACCAGTTATGTCTGAACCACATGGTAGGTGCATGTGTTTTAATGCAACATGGGGACCTCTATGCAGAATGCACACCTGAAAGCATGCCAGTCTGTGTTCCAGGACATGGAGGGGGCGGGGGGGGTGAGGAATGGGTGCTCATGTCATATAAATGTATGGTGCAAATGTGTGTGTGTGTGTGTGTGCGCCAGAGAAGTGTGTGTTTCACTTTGAAACACCATGGATGCATGTGACTTTGAAGGCAACATCTTGGTTTACAGGGGCCCTTGTACATGAGTGTTGATGTTGATTGCAGGCGCCGGGAGTGTTTCTGCATGTGTGTTGCATGCATTGACCCATGTGTTGTGGAAGGACAGGATGGAAGTGACATTTGACAGTGCCACTCATGTGTTATTGCTTCCTGTCTAGGGTATTTTGTGCTGTACCCTGATGCTTGTGTTCTATGTCTCCCTCTACGCCGCGTCAAGTGAAGAAGAGGGCGGAGACGGCGCTGTGGAGCCAAGCGGCGGGGATGCCTCCACCGGGCGGCAACTGTTAGGCGGAAACCTGTGCAGTTCCCTCTGGGACCACTGCAAAAGATTTAGGACTACAGGCGTTTGGCGGTGAACCCACTTGCTAGCAGTCTGTACCACACAGATTCACTTGGTAGCTGTGGCTGAGCAGTCAGACTTCCCTCAAGACGAGTTGAGCAGTATGTGAAGTATACAAAATAGGGCAATTCTTCACAGCAAGACAAGTAAACATGCAAATAGGCTTAGTGTAAAGATATTAAGGCATTTATTTATAATGAAACATCTATGGAAAACACTATGGCAAATCACGGCAAACAAATCAAACACAATTACTCTACGAAGTAGAAAACGATCAATCCCCCTAGCAATATATCGACAACTCTAGGTTCTACTGGTACCACTTATTTTCAGACAGAGGTGTATACCTCAACCCAGATGACACTCGAATATTATTTAGGACGGGAGAGAAAAAGATAGGCAGGTTATGAAATCAACACAGTTCAATCCTTCGCGGATAAAAATGCAAGGCAGGAAGAATCACAATAGATCATAAAGTTCAGAGGCCAGGCCCACTCGGAGAGAGGCAAGGCGCGATGTCCCAAAAAGTCTCTAGTGGAGATGCATTCAAGTCTTTGTAGCAAATTGTTATCGGCAGATTGAACAGTTCAGAACAAAGAATGAGAAAAGCCTGGAGGCGACCCAACGGAACGGAGAGGATTAAGACACCTCACTCGAACAGATCGAAAGGGAAGCCAGGCGGACACGGTACCTTGTTGTGGAGGGCAGCTCCGGCGGGGGCAGTTCCTTGTGGTGGATGCACGTCGGGTCTTTGCCAAGAGTAGAGATGATCTCGTCGTCGAAGAAAAGTGAAGTCCGGTGCACCACCAGGGAAGAGACCAGCCGCGGAGTGCTCCGTCACAAGGCACCACCTTTTGGTCACGTACAAGGGTAGTGGCTATCCGGTTACCGAAGTGCTCTGCACGGGCAATTCGACCACTGCGTCCTGAGGCGAATAAAAAGCAAAGGGGACTGGTTGTTCCCACCAGTCAGGGGAAGAGACTCTCCGGCAGGGAGATCTCCTCTGTCGTCGGGAAGTGGTGAGTCGGTTCCGCAGGGCTCCACCGGAGGTGTCGTTGTGCAGGTCGGCTCAGCGTTACCCTCGTCGGATTCTTAGGTCCTGTGGCGACTTCTGAAGATCCAGTCCCAAAAGCTCTGCTTTTATGCAGAAAACCCCCATTCATTCAGCCTAGCTGTCAATCAACACATGCTAAGTGGTGAGCGGGAAGGCTCACCACTTGGGCCAATCACTCCAGAGTGCGACCCGAGTTGGCAAGGCAACTCGGTCCAGGGTGCCTAAACCCCCTCCCACACCCCTGTGGTAACCCAGACAGAATGGCACCACTTTGGAGGGTCTCTGTACAGAGCCCGCCAAAAGTGGAACAAAGGGCTCGACCTTTGGTTTAGGAGTCACAGAGACGAACACAGACGCCATTTTACAAACCGAGTTCTGGCAGAAAATGCCATCCGATAAACTTATTTAAGATAAGTAGATTGGTGGTACGTTAGAGATTAACGAGAAAAAGTATCAATCTCCAACAATGGGACGAATCCCATAGGGTTATGTTCGGGGTCGAACATAAGTAGTTTCCACTGCCACCAGCCAAAACTCGACGAGGGGGGACGGGACAGTGCCCCCTCGAACAACAGACCCAGGAGTAATCGAATTACCCTTCCTAGTACGTCCACAATAGGATGGTTTGTACTAGTTCTGTTAGTAAATTTAGGTCTAGTAAAGCCAATGGCGACTTTACTTGCCCGGGGAGACAGTAGTCAGTCCCCGGGTATGGAGTCTATGGTGGAGGTCCGCTAGGACGCCCCAGTGTTACGGCACGTAGGGTGCGGTTTAACACACATAGCAAAACATATGAGACCCTATGGAGTAAAAGACCCCATAGCCCATAGAACACATTGACATTCAAAGGAATTACACACATACATGTCCAAGAGTGGGAGAAAAAGAGTCTCACTCTTGGCAGGATGGAAAAAACAAACTCCAGAAATCCAGCAAAGCTGCTGGGGGACTCACTAGGTTAGGAAATTCAGCCTAAACAGAGAATTCTCCCTAACACTCGCCCCCCCCCAGTCTAAGGGACAGGAGGATTTAATCCACTCCTGGATGAATCTCATACCTCTAGTCGATGACATACATCCTAGAGAGACCATCAGCATTTTGGTGGTGACACCCTGACCTGTGCTCAATGGTGAAATCAAACCCTTGCAGGCAGATCGACCATCTCAATAGTTTTGGGTTTTCCCCTTTCATTTGCATTAACCATCTCAAGGGTTGGTGGTCAGTCTGAATGACGAAAGTAGAACCATACAAGTACGGCCTAAACTTCTTCAGAGCCCACACGATAACAAAGCACTCTCTTTCGATTGTTGCCCACCTTGTTTCAGGATCCTTCAGCTTGCGGCTGATGAAGCAAACGGGGTGCTCCCTACCTTTCCCATCCAGTTGACTGAGTACGGCACCTATTCCTACATTTGAAGCATCTGTCTGCACAATGAAGTGTTGGCGGTAATCAGGAGCTTTGAGTACTGGGGCTTGGCAAAGAGCCTTTTTCAGGTTTTCAAAATCCTGATTGCACTCCTCGTTCCATTTAACCTTTTTAGGAAATTTGGGCGAGGAGATGACATTCAGTGGAGAAGCTATGGTCCCATAGTTCTCTATGAAATTCCTGTAATACCCAGTGAGGCCTAGGAAGGCTCTCACCTGGGTCTGAGTAGTCGGTGTTGTCCAATTTTGCACAGCTTCAATTTTACTGAGCAAAGGCCTTATTTCTCCACCGCCTACCTCATGCCCAAGATAGACTACCTTACTCTGTCCAATTTGGCATTTGCTCGCCTTTATGGTCAGATTGGCTCGTCCAAGAGCCTGCAAAACATCTCTCAGGTGGGTTACATGTTCTTCCCAGGAATTGCTGAACACTGCGATGTCATCCAAGTATGCCATGCAGAAGTCCTCCATCCCATTCAGAACCTGGTTTACCATCCGTTGAAACGTAGCAGGTGCATTCTTCAATCCGAAAGGCATTACCTTAAACTGGTATAAGCCAACGGGGGTAGAAAATGCAGTTTTCTCCTTGGCATGGTCTGTCAGGGCTATTTGCCAATAGCCTGACGTCAAGTCAAATGTGCTGAGGAACTTGGCGGCGCCAAGTTTATTCACCAACTCATCTGTTCTTGGCAAAGGGTGGGCATCAGTCTTGGTGACTGCATTAAGAGCTCTATAATCCACGCAGAATCTAAGTTCTTTAGATCCGGCCTTTGGTACTAACACAACTGGGCTAGACCATGGACTAGTAGAGGGCTCTATTACCCCGAGATCGAGCATCTTGCTGACCTCACCTTTGATGTGGGTTCGTACGTTTTCTGACATGCAGTATCCTCTGCTTTTGACAGGCAGACAGTCACCAGTGAGTATGTCGTGCTGGCCTCAAGGGGTCAAGCCTGGTGAGAGCGAGAACAGAGAGGCAAACTGATTCAACATAGATTTGCACTCTTCTTGTTGCTCGGGTGTCAGATTGGAGGAGAGATTTACTCCTTCAATGTTTTCATCTAAAGGTAAGCCTCTGAGGAGATCCGGAAGAGCTTCACTTTCTTCTTCTTCCTCGGATGATGCTAGAAGCAACGCTCCTACATCAGGTCGTGAGACATACGCTTTAAGTCTGTTGGTGTGAAAGACTGTCGGAGCCTCCTTGGGATTGCCCAAGTCCACCAGATAGTTAACCTCTCCGAGTTTACCCACTACTCGGAAGGGTCCCATCCACTTATCTTGCAAGGCCCTCTGCTTTGTTGGGATCATAACGAGAACGAGCTGGTCTTGAGCAAACTCAACCATGTTAGCCTTTTGATCGTGCCAGTGCTTGACCAATGCTTGTCCAGCTTTCAAGTTATCGCTTGCTTCCGTCATCATGTGTGACATTCTCCTCCGGAGACCTATCACGTAGTCAGTCACTCTGACTGGCTTGGGGGAAGGAGCACTCTCCAACCCCTCCTTAATCAGGGCCAATGGACCTCTGACAGGATGACCATAGAGTAGTTTGAAGGGAGAGTAACCTACTCCCTCCTGAGGGACTTCTCTATAAGCAAAGAGAAGGCATGGCAGTAGAAGGTCCCACTTACGCTTAAGGGGTTCCTCTAAAGCACCTATCATGCTATTCATGGTTCGGTTGAACCATTCTACCAACCCATTGGTTTGTGGGTGGTAAGCTGTTGAGAACTTGTAAGTAACTCCGCAGGTTTTCCACATGGCTTTCATGTAGTGGGACATAAAGTTTGACCCCCTGTCAGAGATTACTTCCTTAGGAAACCCGACCCTAGTAAAAATACCAAGGAGGGCCTTAGCCACAGCCGGAGCTGTAACAGTCCTCATAGGAATTGCCTCAGGATACCTAGTAGCATGGTCTACTACAACAAGTATAAACCTGTTGCCTGAGGAGGTTGGAGGATCAAGGGGACCAACAATGTCAATCCCTACTCTCTCAAATGGGACTCCCACAACTGGGAGAGGCACTAAAGGTGCCACATTATTGGAGCCAACCTTACCAGAGGTCTGGCAGGTGTGGCAGCTCCTGCAGTGTTTCTCTACTTCGGCCCCCATCTTTGGCCAATAGAAATAGAGAGAGAGCCTTTCCTTAGTCTTCTTGAAACTCAAGTGACCAGCCAAAGGACTCTCGTGGGCTAACTGCAAGAACTGTGGTCTGTTCTCTTGGGGTACTACAAGTCGTTTGTAGTCTCCAGGTACAGACTCGGTCGGTTCACTGTAGAAGAGGCCATCTTCCCAGTGCAACCTATATTTCCCAGGCTCTTGCCCTTCAGCCTGAGCTTCTGCCTGGTGGCGAAGACCTTCCAGAGTTGGACATTCTCTCTGTCCCTTACTGAAGTCTGCCCTGTTGGGTCCACCTTCTGCCAGTAAAGACTGCAGCTCAGGATGGTCAACAGGATCCAGATCTCCAATGAGTTCCTGGCCTTCCATTAGCTCTTCCTCAGAGTCTAATTCTACCACGCAGGGTTGTACCTCCCTCTCAGCCTCGGCTGGAGGTGGAGTTACGGGTGTGACCTTGGACAACCGCGGGGAAGTCCGTGTCGGCTGCACTGGAATGCGGGCTGCTGGTTTCGGGATAGAAGTCTTAGGTTTCCCTTTCGCTTCTGATGTCTTGGAGACAGCGGCCGACAATTCCAGTGGAGCAGGAGTGATTTCTTTCTTCATCATCTCCTGGAGAGTACCGCGCATGGTCCTCTCTCTTGCGGGTCTGGTTAGCTCCTGTAACCGTTTACTAGGAGGTCTGGGAGTATGCGATACAACTCCGAGAGTTTTCAAATCGTTACCCAACAGTACGCGTCCTGGTACCTCACTCTGTATGCTGACAGGTATCTTCACAGTCATGTCGTTACACTGGATGAGAACTGGTAATTGGGGAAGCATCTGCACAGGCCCTCCAGCTAACTTGGTGAGGCGTTTGGGTGCCTTAGCAACATCCTCAGCCTGAAAAAACGATTTATCCACCACAGTTATGCTGGCCCCAGTGTCCCTAATGGCAGGAGTCTCCTGACCATTCACCTGGACACTGTCCTTATAATACTCTTTAGTATTATCGGGGATAGAATTATAGACATCTAAATTCTGTTGTTCCCACAACCCCAGAGATACTAAAGAAACGCTGGCTGAGACTCCAATGGGTTCGTCAGCTAGCAGTAGAAAGTTTCCACTTGCCATTTGGACTTCCTCCTCTGGAGCGAAGGCTAAGGAGACAAGCTGGACCCCTGAAGGTTTACCCTTACATCTGGGATCTCCTTTCACGTGATCAGTCGAGCCACAAACAAAGCATTTACCGAATGCTTTCCTGGAATGGTGGCTTGTTCTGACCTCCTTCCGGTTTGGCACCAGAAGACACACTATTCTGCTGTGGTTTTCCCGGTGGCTTACCCTTCTGGTTTTGTTTGGGGCCCTCTTTGGAATGTGAGTTATTAGAATTCTCTTTTGAGCCTTTTTTAGGCTGTTTTCCCTCGTCCTTTTTCTGAGTTGCCCCAGAATCCTTATGAGTAGCCCTGTTGGCAACCCACAAGTCAGCAGCCTTAGCTAGCTCCCTGGAATCCAATTCCTTCGAATCAGCCAAGTGCTGTCTGAGCTCAGGAGAACAGGCATCATAAATAGACTCCAACATAAAAAGATTTCTCATACCCTCATAAGTGTTGACTTTGTAACCCTTAATCCATCCCTCTACGTTTTTCAACCCTTCACTCACCCAGGTAGCCCAAGGGGTACCATCATGCTTTTTGAGGGTTCTAAACCTCTTAAGATACTGGAAAGGGGTCTTCCCGAATCTAGCTATCAAAGCTAGTTTCACACTTTCGTAATCCGTCTTATCCGCCTCCCCCAACTCCATTACCACATCAGTCGCAACAGGAGGGAGCCTAGAGAACAACCAGGGAAGCAAAGCATTCCCGGTGATGTCCTGGAGCCCATGATTGTATTCAAACAGTTTCAACCAATCCAACACATCCAATCTCGGTTCATACATACCCACTAATTCCTTCGGCATCCGGGGTCTTTTGGGACTGGAGCTCCTAGAGGAACCAGAGGAGAGAGAAGCATTTTCCATAGACAACTTTTTCATCTCTAACTCGTGATTAAGTTCTATTTCTCTGAGTCTTAACTCAGCTTGCTTCTGGTCAGACTGGGCATTCATCCGTCTGAACTCGAACTCTTGGTTTCGTTCAGATTGAGCCAAGAACCGTTTGTATTCTAGTTCGAGCTTCATTTTTTCAAGTTAAAAATAAGCAGGGTTACTTGTGGGACCTGGTATGGGCCCCGTAGGCACAGCTGGTAAGGCAGGTAGAGGAGCAGGGGAGACAGTTACGTTAGCCTCTCCGTCCTCGTCAGCCTCTTCATCGCTATCATCAGAATTACGATTCAGATCAACACCATTACTGTCGTCTACATTTGCTGGAGAGATTGGTTCCTCTGAACCAGTACCCAGACTTTGGTTCGCCAGCAATCTCTCGATTAGTTCTAACTTCTTGCCTCTTACAGGAAGATTCTCTTGCCTACAGAGAGCTCGCAGACTCTCAGTATTTTCACCTGACAAAGACTCTTGACTGTAAGTTTCCATAGTAGACATGTTTTTTGAAAGTTGCTTTTTGTGCAAAGTTTTGTGGTTAGTTATCCTACAGTGTCGAAAAGCACTCTAAACTGTATACTCGATACAAATCCCACCGCTGTACACCAGTGTTAGGCGGAAACCTGTGCAGTTCCCTCTGGGACCACTGCAAAAGATTTAGGACTACAGGCGTTTGGCGGTGAACCTACTTTGTAGCAGTCTGTACCACACAGATTCACTTGGTAGCTGTGGCTGAGCAGTCAGACTTCCTTCAAGACGAGTTGAGCAGTATGTGGAGTATACAAAATAGGGCAATTCTTCACAGCAAGACAAGTAAAAACGCAACTAGGCTTAGTGTAAAGATATTAAGGCATTTATTTATAATGAAACATCTATGGAAAACACTGTGGCAAATCACGGCAAACAAATCAAACACAATTACTCTACGAAGTAGAAAACGATCAATCCCCCTAGCAATATATCGACAACTCTAGGTTCTACTGGTACCACTTATTTTCAGACAGAGGTGTATACCTCAACCCAGATGACACTCGAATATTAGTTAGGATGGGAGAGAAAAAGATAGGCAGGTTATGAAATCAACACAGTTCAATCCTTCGCGGTTAAAATGCAAGGCAGGAAGGCAAGAATCACAATAGATCATAAAGTTCAGAGGCCAGGCCCACTCGGAGAGAGGCAAGGCGCGATGTCCCAAAAAGTCTCTAGTGGAGATGCATTCAAGTCTTTGTAGCAAATTGTTATCGGCAGATTGAACCAGTTCAGAACAAAGAATGAGAAAAGCTTGGAGGCGACCCAACGGAACGGAGAGGATTAAGACACCTCACTCGAACCGATCGAAAGGGAAGCCAGGCGGACACGGTACCTTGTTGTGGAGGGCAGCTCCGGTGGGGGCAGTTGTTCCTGGTGGTGGATGCACGTCGGGTCTTTGCCAAGAGTAGAGATGATCTCGTCGTCGAAGAAAAGTGAAGTCCGGTGCACCACCAGGGAAGAGACCAGCCGCGGAGTGCTCCGTCACAAGGCACCACCTTTTGGTCACGGTACAGGGGTAGTGGCTATCCGGTTACCGAAGTGCTCTGCACGGGCAATTCGACCACTGCGTCCTGAGGCGAATAAAAAGCAAAGGGGACTGCTTGTTCCCACCAGTCAGGGGAAGAGACTCTCCGGCAGGGAGATCTCCTCTGTCGTCGGGAAGTGGTGAGTCGGTTCCGCAGGGCTCCACCGGAGGTGTCGTCGTGCAGGTTGGCTCAGCGTTACCCTCGTCGGATTCTTAGGTCCTGTGGCGACTTCTGAAGATCCAGTCCCAAAAGCCCTGCTTTTATGCAGAAAACCCCCATTCATTCAGCCTAGCTGTCAATCAAGACATGCTAAGTGGTGAGCGGGAAGGCTCACCACTTAGGCCAATCACTCCAGAGTGCTACCGGAGTTGGCAAGGCAACTCGGTCCAGGGTGCCTAAAACCCCTCCCACAACCCTGTGGTAACCCAGACAGAATGGCACCACTTTGGAGGGTCTCTGTACAGAGCCCGTCAAAAGTGGAACAAAGGGCTCGACCTTTGGTTTAGGAGTCACAGAGACGAACACAGATGCCATTTTACAAACTGAGTTCTGGCAGAAAATACCATCCGATAAACTTATTTAAGATAAGTAGATCAGTGGTACGTTAGAGATTAACGAGAAAAAGTATCAATCTCCAACAATGGGACGAATCCCATAGGGTTATGTTCGGGGTCGAACATAACAAGTAGTTTCCACTGCCACCAGCCAAAACTGGACGAGGGGGGACAGGACAGTGCCCCCTCAAGCAACAGATCCAGGAGTAATCGAATTACCCCTAATAGTACGTCCACAATAAGATGGTTTGTACTAGTTCTGTTAGTAAATTTAGGTCTAGTAAAGCCAATGGTGACTGGGAGACAGTAGTCAGTCCCCGGGTATGGAGTCTATGGTGGAGGTCCGCTAGGACGCCCCAGTGTTACGGCACGTAGGGTGCGGTGTAACACACATAGCAAAACATATGAGACCCTATGGAGTAAAAGACCCCATAGCCCATAGAACACATTGACATTCAAAGGAATTACACACATACATTTCCAAGAGGGGGAGAAAAAGAGTCTCACTCTTGGCAGGATGGAAAAAACAAACTCCAGAAATCCAGCAAAGCTGCTGGGGGACTCACTAGGTTAGGAAATTCAGCCTAAACAGAGAATTCTCCCTAACAGCGACGCATGGCCCAGCCACCCTCCCAGGAATTACCATCATCCGGGAGCGAGGGGGCTGGTGCCGCGTCTGCCACAACTGCTGTGGCGGAAGGGCCGGGTGATCCCCCACAGGGGCTTCCAATGACAGAAGACGGTGTGGAGACATCCAGGTTGGTGGTCTCCACAGAGGAGGAGGAGCCCGCTACTGTGCCGCACATGGGGCCTGGTGGGGCTTGTACCACTGGTGCAAGTGGTGCAGTCCAGGGCCAGGGTCAGGAGGCAGCACAGGTCACCGCGGAGGGGCCTGTGCATGTCGCTCTCCTTGACCCTGTGACTGCACCATCATGCACCAGCAGGGAGGCCCTGTCCCAGGCCCGTCCGCAGGTAGGGGAGAGTGCCATATCACCTGCCTCTCCGCTACCTGTGGGCGAGGGGTCCCGCGACCGTATGAGATCCGTCCTCGTGGGTGTCGCATTGCGCACGCGTGACATTCGTGATGACATGCGTTGTTTCATGGGCGGAGAACGCACGCCATCACGAAGAGCAGCGTCGTGACGTGGCACTGCTGGGAGGGGCCCTGGTCGGTGGGTTCCTACATGTGACGCGCACTCTGGCGGACCTCTCCTCCTCTCTGGAGGCTATGCGCCGGTCGTTCTCCACATCGTCTTCCGGCCCAGATTCCACCAGGGCCACCTGTAGACTTGGCCTGACCAACACAGCCAGCTTGGTGGCCCATCCCTTCCACAGTCGGGAGTTGGCGGTCCAGCAGGGGTGGACACCATAACTGGAGGGTGGGTCTTTGGCATGTGGAGGCTGGCCATAAGGGCCAGGGATCTAGATTGTGATGACGTGTTGTCTGGGGGACATGTGTCGGGGCCTGCTGGCAGGTGCCCTGCACTGCTGGGGGGTGGGTGTGCAAGGGGACATGAGTGGGGGCCTGCTGGCAGGTGCCCTGCACTGCTGGGGGGTGGGAGTGCAAGGGGACATGAGTGGGACATGAGTGGGGGCCTGCTGGCAGATGCCCCGCACTGCTGGGGGGTGGGTGTGCAAGGGGACATGGGTGGGGGCCTGCTAGCAGGTGCCCTGCACTGCTTGGGGGGTGGGGGTGCAAGGGGACATGAGTGGGGGGCTGGGGGTTCAGGGGGACATGAGTGGGGGCCTGCTGGCAGGTGCCCCGCACTCCTGGGGGGTGTGGGTGCAAGGGGACATGAGTGGGGGCCTGCTGGCAGGTGCCCAGCACTGCTGGGGGGGGTGGGTGTGCAAGGGGACATGAGTGGGGGCCTGCTGGCAGGTGCCCTGCACTGCTGGGGGTGGGGGTGCTGGGGATGAGTGGGGGCCTGCTGGTGGGTGCCCTGCACTGCTTGGGGGTGCAAGGGGACATGAGTGGGGGCCTACTGGCAGGTGCCCTGCACTGCTTGCGGGGTGGGGGTGCTGGGGGACATGAGTGGGGGCCTGCTGGCAGGTGCCCTGCACTGCTTGGGTGGGGGTGCAAGAAATGTCAACCTTTGACAACATTTCCAATACAGAGAATTAACAGAAAACATGCGCCAATCTGCAGACCTCATTTACACCAACATTTTAAAAAGTATTAGAGTTGGTGAACTATCTCAAGAAGCACAAGCAATATTAAAAACCCGGCACATCCATGCACTTTATGGCGATAACTCAATTAGCGCACAAAAATGTCAATTGTATGTCCTTAATGCCAACTCTTGCAAGCTGTTCCAAATTCATTGAAACAATGTTGAAATAAGAAATGCAACCAATAATTGAAATTTGCTCCACAGATAAACTGGAAGTACATGGTATGACACTACCCATGTATCAACAACCAACAACAAGGCTAAATACCTTAGAAAATTCTATCTCCAACACAGCAGGTTTGGAAAAAATATTAAAATTGTCCTTAAACTGTAGAGTAATGCTTAAATGTAACCTTGACGTGGAGCAAGGACTAGTTAATGAAGCACTGGGTACAGTTGTTGGCTTTTAAACATACCCACGTGACAACAACATTCAGTTTGTCAATATTCTCTTTGACAAACTTTCAGAAGTAAAAAGAATAGGGTGCTCAACAGCTCGATTCCTTCTCTTCAAAGATATGTATGTACGCAGAGAACAATTTTCTCTAACTCTAGCATATGCAGTCACCATTCATAAATCACAAGGTCTTACCCTAGACAAAGCATAGATAGATATTGGTAACAGTCTTTAAAGAAGGCATGAGCTACATAGCACTATCACGCTTACGTACACTTGACGGTCTATTTCTAATCAACTTTGATGCAAGTAAAGTAAACGCTGATATTCCTTGCATTATAGAATACAATAGACTACGTTCACTATACACCCCATCTAAAAACATATCCTGTTCCACAAAAAGGAAAACCTTGTAAAAGAAAACTAATTCAAACAGAAATGCAACAGGATCTCACTGCAAATCCTCCAAAGAGAGTAAAAGAAGCTAATACTTCATCAATTACCACAACCAAAGAAGAACCTATTACTCAAAGTAACTCAGGTACTTCTTCAAAGAAGCAACACACACTCCGAAAAAATGACTTTGACACAGAACTATCTGGTCCATTCAAATTCTCAAATATAACTTGTGTAAGTTGCTACGCAAATGTAGCAATGAATATTCTATTTCAATTGTTAACAACATTTGCTTACACAGTACAGACCATATTGTGTTTGCAAATGTTAGTCCTTCATACAAACTCAACAAACAATCCTAACAACACGTATAGTGTTCATGGAATGAGACAAGAATTGGACTACTGTGCTGGAATGGTGAAATTCACTATAAACTCACAAGAAGAGCCACAAGAATTTCTAATGTACTTACTACAAGTATTGGAAAACAAAAACATACCTATAAATGAAATCTTCCAGATTTCATACATGTGGAAACATACATGCACTCTCTGCAACATGTGGCACAGGAACAAATCCCTAATGAGCGTTTTGTGTATGTATCCATACCTAATTGTGAATCCGTTCCATTTCAGCAACTTGTACAAAATGCAAACCATGGTAGATTATGTACTACCCGCAATTCAGATAATCGCTCCACCTTACTAATACAAACACATAGTAAATATGTAATACTAATGCTTCTACGTTACAAAGCAGATGGTACCAAAAACAACTGCAAGCTGACTGGATTCACACATGGTCAAGTATCACTTGGTAAGAAAACCTTCACAACAATAGGTATAATCTACCACACAGGAGCCACAACCACTGCAAGTCACTATACTGCATATATAAAAAAGAAATGTGGATGGTTCAAATGTAATGAACAGAGATTACCAGAAAATCTTACAAACGCTTATTTAATCTTCTTTAAACCAAAGTTTAATAACTAATCTGTACTTGAACATTAACAAAACTTCAATTAAAAAAATATAAACTGTTAGAATACGCCAACAGGTATCTAACTGGCCCAAGATTCTATAACAAACAAACAGATAAATGAATACCACTAAATTATAACAATAAATAGACAGTTAGAATACGCCAACAGCTATCTAACTGGTCCAAAAATCTGCAACAAGCCAACAGATAGAACATTAGCCAGAAACAACAAGTGAACACTGAAAAGAAACAAACAAATAGACTGTAGCATAACAAAAAAAGTTTTTTTCCCACAGACCCAATGATTTGAAAAACAAACACAGAAACTGAGCAAATTGCACAGTACACTGGTTTGTAAGCTACTAAATATGAGGGTCGAAAAAAAGTTGAAATGTCTATTATGCAATGTAATAAGTCTTTATAAAAAACATACACTAACATGCTCTTTTCTTTTATCACAGAAATTGAAAAAGAATATGTACTCCAGTTACCAAACTCATGAAAAAAATATATCCAATCTCAACAAATCAAACAGTAAGTATATTCTAATACAACGCATACATACTGCTGCATAACAGAACCATTGAAGCAAACAGCTAACCATACACCACAGTACAAAATGTTCACCTCCGTGGATATGTTATACTACAGTGCTTGTTACCAAACTCTACAATCTTGATGACATGACGTAGCCAAATCTTCACATACAAACTATACAAATCAAATAAGTACAGAAACTGTAGATTTCAAACATTTGATAGATATTCGATTCTATGGGTGTGATCTATGGGTGTGATATGGTGCGGTGGTTGTGGCCAGGGCCTAGAGTCTTGGGTGTACGGCCTGTGGCCATGCACCCAAGACTCTAGGCCCTGCCCACAACCACCGCACCATATCACACCCATGGTGTCTTATAACTTCAGTACTTATAACTTAGGTCTTGGGTGCATGGCCTCTGGCCATGCACCCACGACTCTAGGCCCTGGCCACAACCACCGCAGCATATCACACCCATAGATCACACTCATAGAATCAAACATTTTAACTGTCTATATGGACCCACCCATATCACACTTTCTGCAAAGTTTTGTGAGAATTCATCCAGGGAGAGCGAAGTTGTAAGCCACCCATGGTGGCTTATAACTTCAGTGCATATAACTTCAGTCTTCGGTGCATGGCCTTTGCCCATGAACCCAAGACTCTAGGCCCTTGGCCACAACCACCACAGCGCAGGCACTGAGCACCCGTGGTGGGGCTAGGTAGTGCTACCCGACCCCGTCCACTCTGATCTGACTACTGGGGAGCTGCCGGGCTGATCGGCCTTCGCTCTGCTCGGAGGGCAGAGCCGCCCACGCGGGGCAGGGGCCCTCCCCGAAGACGGGGGCATACCCTCGACACGGTCCCAAGGCGGGTAAAAGCGAAATGCTTGAAACAGCTGCCGAGGCTGGCCAAGCAGTCCAACCCTAGATGGACATTCATCCTAAATTGTGCTGGGCTGTGGGCAAATCGCAGATTTCACAAGAGCAATCTTTTTGAAGGATTTAAAACACTTTTTCTGTGTTTTCTTCACTTTCTGCTTCCATTCTACATTGCCATCCACGTGTTTTTCGGCATTTCCATCATGGCCCACCTTGAATAGCTGCTGCTGCCTTTTTACCTGGCCTGGCCCAAGCCCCCTCTCCCATTGGTTGCTGGGGCTAGATAGGCCAATAAGGAAAACTGGGAAGCGGGAGCCGGCCCAGACCACTAAAGGCCCCTGTCTGCTCCCCTGTCCGCTACAGGGATGCCCCCCAAACACCCCTGGTCGTCTGTGATGCTGTGGGTGCCCCCCACCCCCCTGGTCACCTGTAAAGCTGTGTGTCCCCCTATCCGCCTTTCTTGGCCCCGATTTCCACCCCCCTGGCCCTCCTTGCATCCCTCTCCTCCAAGCCTGATAGTGCTCCCCAATGAATTTTTGCATATACATGCTGTTGCCGCCCTGCAAATTGGAGTAGGAACCATGTATTTGCCTAATGATTTGACTTTCACATCTGTCTGCTGCTGCAGCCCTGCAACATGGGGTAGGCACCATGTAGTTGCCCACTGATTTGAGTCTCGCATCTGTGTGCTGCTGCCGCCCTGCAGCATGGGGTACGCATCATGCGCATCATGTATTTGCCCACTGATTTGACTTTTGCATCTGTGTACTGTTGCCGCCCTGCAGCATGGGGTAGTGCTGCTGCCGCCCTGTCACATGGGGTAGGCACCATGTATTTGCCCACTGGTTTGAACTTGCATCTGTGTGCTGCTGCCGCCCTGCAACATGGGGTCGGCACCATGTATTTGCCAGAGTCCTGCATTTCTACTGTCCATGCTCAAGTGTTAGTGTGCCTCTAGAGAGGCTGCTGTAACACATTCATGTTGTGCCCTGGTGGACCGGGATTGCTATACCCTTAGTGCTCAGTGCTCCTTCCTCTCTTTGGTCCTCAGTGCTCCTCCCTCACTCACAGAGTGTGCCGCAAGCCATTATTCCTCACAGCAACCCTAGCTTTCCTTTGCACAACACCTGGCTCAGATGATAATATACTCAAAGTTTGGCCAACCCACCTAGTGGAGCTGCACCTTTGCAGAGTCGAGCAAATCGATTTTCTTTAAATAATAGGTCTCCTGCACAAATACATTGTGCTCTTCTATGCATTTTTGGCCACCATTTTGGCATTGGTGCATAGTTGCAAGGCATATTTTTTCTTTGTAAGTAAATAGCTGTGCCAAGGCAATTGTTATTTGTTGCTATTACACTCTTTTTTTCATGCTGTATCTAACTCCACTACACCACCGCCCACAGAGCTAGGTCTTGTACTTTGATGAGTGCTTCCAAAGGCAAACCAAAGATAAGCCGTGCAGGAGCTTTTGAGACTAGTAGACATTGCCCAAGGGTTTTGTTAGGGAGACCACAGTAAATGCCATTGCATTAGGTGGTACAGTTGCAGAGACCAGGGTGATTGAGTGTGGCAAGAGGAGTTGGGGCAGGATCCCATGAAGTAGGTGCAGGTAGAAGAACGTGTTTTGTCACCAAGCTGAGCTGAGGGATGAATGCGGACTTGCTCTGAAGTTAATGTATTTGAGTCAATGCAGGAGAGGGCAGTCAAAATGAGGAGAGGTAGGATAGGATTATGGAATTCAAGAAGAACTTCTGTTTTAGCTGTGTTCTTTATCTTTATTTTTATTCTGATTAAAATTTCCAAAAAGCATAGCAAAACAAACAAAAATGGAAAAATAACAGAAACAATAGTTAAATATGAACATGTGTAAAAATATCCTGAATACAACAAGATAATTGAAACAATCATTTTTTTCCTAGAAAACTCCATTAAGTGTTTAAGTGACCATGCAGAACATGTTGTGGGAACACTCAATACACTTAATACAAATAAATGAGCCTGGTGGTATGATCTAAAATTGTCGTTTCTGAACAGCAGCATCAAAAACTTTCACTCTACACCGTACAAAAGATCATTATATGCAAAGAAGTTTCTAGTTGTTCACAAAAGAATGGACAAAACTTTCAATCCTCAGCATTACTTTTGAAAAGAGATGTATTTAAGAAAATAGAAAGTGAAAGTGTGTGTTTTCTGTATTGTTCACTGTTTGGTTTGTTTCGGAAGGAGAGGCAGCTTGTTTTTAACTTCCGAATTGGAAACCACACCAGCAGCAATGGCGAAGATTCCAGCCTGGGCCGGGAATCGAAAAACAAACACCAGAATAAAGTAAGCAGATGATGCACGTGTTTCTAGGCTTGTTTAGTTTCGAGTCAGGTTTCTGCTGCTCATGTTTTTGATCTGCGTGTCTCTCAGGATGCATTCAAATGCTATCTTGATTTACGAGGCAGACCTGCGTCTTCTCAGGTCGGCACTGGCAGAACTATAGCAGTAGTTCTTCAGTGTGTGGTGTTACAGGAAAGAAGGTTAGAATTCTAAATCTACATCTACACCAAAGGGCAGCTTGGAAAAACCCTGCGTCGCTAATGCTTGTCCCACTGTTTACGTCTCGCACCCCGTTCAGCCCCTCTGTTTCTCGGCAAAAGGCAGTGAATATGTCAGCAATTCCCTAATATAAAAGAATTCCACTTTTTGGATTGTTGTGGGATTGCTTCTGGCTTGTTTTCAAGCTGCAGATTTTTTTTTGCATTTATTTTGGATTTTTGAGGGATTTTTCCAAGCAAAGATTTAATTGTCTTGGGACGGAGGATTTATTTTGGATTTTTGCTGACTTGTTTCTCAGTAAAAACAATCCACTAACACTAATTGGCAGCACGCATTTTTACAGGATTTATTTTGGATTTTTACTGACTTGTTTCTCAGTAAAAACAATCCACTAACACTAATTGGCAGCACACATTTTTACAGGATTTATTTTGGATTTTTACTGACTTGTTTCTCAGTAAAAACAATCCACTAACACTAATTGGCAGGCACGCATTTTTACCAGCAAGGATTGTTTGGTCTTCAAGTAGAGGATTTATTTTGGATTTGTTTCTCAATAAAACCAATCCAGCAACACTACACATTTGTACTGCATTTCTTTTGGATTCTTTTACAAACAAGGATACATTGGAAGATTTATTTTGGATTTTTTCCAACTTATATCTCTGTAAAAACAATCCAATAACATAGGCACACATGTTTACTGCATTTAAATGTTGGAAAAATAATGTCAAACTAGTTTCAAAGTTGGTTGCAGTTGTTTAGTATTTTAATCTAGTTAAACATTTCGCAGAGTTTAGGTTTTATTTATTTTGCATTTTATCGGTGCAGATTACAAGTCTAACTGCACTTAAACTAATTTCTTCAGTAAATAATGCCTAGTCGCTAACATATAGGGTATACCAATTTGCAGCAAGGGGTAGAAGAAATGGCTAACACCTCGGCCATCCCATCTCCCATCCCGCCACCTGACTCGCTGGACGGTGGCCGCCTGTCTCCTGCCTGCCACCCGGTACAGCTGTAGCCCTTGTCTGTGCCCCTCTGTATACCACCCCCAGCTGTATATCTGTTTTGTTGTTACCTCTGAAAAGTGCTCCGTTATGCATCTGTATTGTTGTATACCTTTGTAAATCGCTCTGCTGTTTATCGAAGCTTGTTCATCGCTTAATAAATTCAATAATAATCAAATATGATGTAGTCAGACTGCATTCTGGTCAAACTAAATTGGTATGCATTAAAAAAAGCAGAAGCAAAGAGGAAGGTCTTGAGGTGCTTCCGGAACCGGTGATGGTTCTTCTCAATTTTCAGAGAGGCTGTTCCAGAGGGAGGACCCAGCCGAAGAAAGAGATCTAACACCAACTTGTTTCTTGGAGAAATGACTGACCCTGAGGGAGTTGGAGGCAAAGAGCTTGAGAAGGAAGATATTTAGGAACTTGCTACCTGGCTGCCTGGTGAACCTCCGAGTCTCACAGGTCCCAGGCTCTCCTGCCAGGCCTCTCTCACACTTGCCTCTGGGCCCTACACCCACCTTTCTTCAAGGCACTTAGAAATAACCAGAGAGAGTGGCTCTCTCTACACTTACCCCAGTGTCCACCAATTGGGTGCACTTGGACCTCCCCTTACCTGTTACCCTCTATGCACTTGCATGATCTAAATGTACATGCCTCAAGATCGTCCGTCTGTTCTCCCGTCTTCTCCCCTTAATTGCACTTGCAAAACAGCAGAATTGTTGTCAGGCCTATTTGCTGTGTCTCAACAGTTACATGTATTTTATGCGGTTTATAGTCAAAATGTCGAAAACAACAAAGTCGAAAACAATAAAACATAAATTCGGATTTTTTTTCGAAATTTTTTTCCCAATATTATTGTTTTCGACTTTTTGCAGTCGACATTATGACTGCACACCATTTTATGCACTTACTCTGCCTGTGCAGACTATTATCGTCTCACAATTTCGAGGGCTCTGAGCGACTGTCGTTTTCCCTCTTGTTCCCACCCTCCTTGAGCGATTTGAAACACTTTTATGTGTATAGGCGCTACATAAATATACAATACAATACCTTAAAGAGATTTACAGCCTGTAGTCTCCATGCAGTATGCCTCCACAAATCTCCATTCGGCCACTGCACATTAATAGCAGGCTCTAGATATGCCATACCAATATCCAAAAATGGACTCCATGAAACATAACATACATGCCTCTTCTTCGTAAGGGCCAAAAGTAATTGAGTTTGTCAATGCTTGTTTAAGACTGTGCTTCCGTGGCTTTTCTAATGCTTGCAGCTTCTGTTTGTCTTTGCCAGTTAATCTAATAGGTTATTGTTTCCCTTAGTTTTGCACAATATATTTCAACAACACAAACATTTTTCATTTTTTTCATTTTTACATGGGTTTCCTTCCAGCCCAGTCTTTCCTCTCTACCTATCCTGCTCTTGCTTTCATTGTCCAACCTAGTCTTTCCTCTCTGCCTATCCTCTACCTGCTTTTATTGCCCAACCTAGGGTCTCATTATGAGGCGGGCGGTATGGGATTACCGGCACTGGTGCTCTTACCGGTGCCGGTAATCCCTTACAGCCCTACTACGAGTTCCCTTTGCGGGTCCTCCCTTAACGCCTGGTTTTTCCAGGCGTTAAGGAAGGGACCTGCAAAGGGACTCTGGAGCTAATAACGGTACCGCAATTTGCGGTACCGTTATTAGCGCCTTAACAATTCCAATTGAGCGCTATTGGGGGCTCAAATGGGAATGGGGAAGGGCCCTGGTGAATGGGGAATTACCGATCCCGCCAACCTTGGAATGGACCATGGCTACCTCCTACCTCGTAATGAAGCCCCTAGTCTTTCCTCTCTTCCTATCAATCTCCTGCTTGCGAATTGCATTACTGTTTGACCGGTAACTCGATCCTGCTGCTGCTTTCATGGCGACTAGAAAGGATCGAGCTGCGATGACCCGATCGAGGGCAGTGACCTGAGGGCATTGGTGGGGTTGGTGGGGCTGGTGGGGCTGGGCCCCACCCTCCTTCCCCTCCACCCCCCTTCCTTAAGGCAGCACTGCCTCTGGACCAGTTCCCCGGCCACACAGAAATGAGGCTCACTGTTTACACTGCCGCTGCACAGACCATACAGGAGCTGTGCTCAAAAGGAGCACGGCATGTCTTCCCATTTCCAAACCTCACCTATGTCCTGGCCCCACCTATCGGTCCATACAACAGACTGCAGCCCTATCAGCCCACCAGACTAGCGCAGTGTACATCTGGAATTGCAGTAGCTAACAACAAAAGCTTGCGAGGCACATACACTGAACTTCATTCCCCAGAATCCATTTCCCTCGCTGCACCAAAAATGTATTCTGAGGAACACTCCTCCACGAATGTTCACACAAACGCCCATGATTCCGAACACACTGCCCGTCGAGCAACACTCCCAGCATCAGAAATGAAGCCTTTTGCTGACATGGCGTTTTCACGTTTTGTTGTTTGGAAATACAAATTTGCAAAGCATTTTTCAAAGGGATTGCCCCACTGAAATGTGCTTTTGTAAATCAGGCCCCCGTTTTTTTTGTGCATGTTTTCATTTGTCTTGCGCCTGTATCATTGTAGTGACAATTTCGAATGAATTGCACTTTTGCAGGGGTTTTCACAAAGGTCAGAGAGTGCCCCCCCCAGGAGCCTACCAGCGTCCACATCATGCCGATCAGCAGAACAACAGGTGAGCCCAGAAAGAGAGAGCAGGAAACCAGGGAACGGGCTGAGGGGAGAGGAAAGAGCGGGCAACCCACTGAGCTATCTTACCGACTATAGTAAAATTAGCAATTACATGACAATGTTCTCAAAGTCAGAAGCAAATTACACTCTGCACTGGGTACAGTTGGGGTTATTAGCCACCGATTATCACGAGATGGGCAGTCAGAGGGAGCGGAAACACTACATTTCCACTGAATAGCTATATGTCCTTTTTTGTCAGCAAGTGGCTGAAGTGGAGGAATCTGGGCAATGAGGTAATTTGAAAACTTCTGTATACCCCTAAGGAAGCTTCAGCCAGACGGGCTTCAGCAAACACAGCTTGTAAGGCAAGCCCTCAAAAGCACTGATTTAAAGCTTAAAAATGAAAGTAATATAGAAATGAATATGTTTCCGTCTTATAAGACTGCTGATTAGCAACATAGATGCAGTTGCTGTATCCTTGACTACCGCCACAGCATACAGACTAATAAAAAAAGACCAGTTGGATGAAGGACCAAAATCCAATGATGTACTTTTATAAGTTACTCACATACAAGAAATGAAAATACTAATTGTCAGAAAAAAATGCATTTTTAGTGCATGCTTTTTGGTCTAAAATATTATGTATGGTTTATCTGCATGTTTGCGTTTTTGTATTTTTGGGAGGGGCGGGGGGTGTCAGCTTGTTTTGGGCCTGTTTTGAAGGGGAATTCAGCTTGTTTTTTCCTCCTGACCAGGCAACACACCAACAGCAATGGCGGATCAAACTAGCGTGGGCGATGGAATTGATCGAAAAAACAAGCTAAAGCAAGGTAATAAGGCGGTGCACACTGTTCTGGGGTTCTTTTTTTTTTTTAGTGAGGCTTTCGCTGCACCAGCGATTTATTTCAGAGGACCCACGCATGTTCATTTGCAAGGTGCAAACCTCCCTCCGTCTTCCTCCCCCAACAGGCTTTTTGGCGAAAGGGGCTAGGAGGTGCTAGAGGTAGTTAGGCGAAGGCAGCCTCTCTCTGGAGCCGGGAAGAATATTATAAAAGTTTAATGGCAGCCCAGTTCCCACGGAAAAGGGTGTTTGCGGAATAAAACCGTGAAAGGAGAGAAGCAGTGAGGCTGGAGCCTTGCTGCGTGGCTGATCGATAAGGGCTGGGAAGAGGGAGGGGTTGCAGTGCAAGTTATGGTGCAGCTACTTTGGCACCGGGTGTCGTATGCATGTACGAGCAGCCACTGTATTGCTTGGGGATGCGGGCTTATAAGCAATCTTTGGCTCTCTCTTTGTGCTTAAAAGTTACTTTTTCGGAAGCCATGCAGAGAAAGATGCGTTCCATTTTGCCCATTATCTTTTTACATTTCGGTCACGCTCACACTGCATCTTGTTAGCTACTTAATTCTAATCTGCGGCGGATGGGGGAGGCAGGGGTTGGTATGATTGCACGAGGAACGTGGATGAGGGCCGTGGTAGCTGCGCATGTGGGCAGCATTGTGATCTCCAAGGTATTACCTTTAAGGATGGGAACTCCGTGGGACACAAGTGGCCCCCTGGAAGGCTCGACCAGAATGCAAGCATAATGAGAAGAGCTAGGAGCACATTTCGACGCCGTATACATTTCGGTAGATTGTTGGAGTAGTTTTCCAAATCCTCCAGTTTGGGGGTAACCTTCGTGTGGGCAGTTTTTAATAAAGGGCATAATATATTTACATCCCCCCCACATCCCCTCAGACTACAACTACCCTCCCGACCATATCAGGCTGCACCAAATGCGTTCAATAACTGGCCTTCAATTTTAAACAGCACGGCTTGATTCTCAGAGCGTTTTACAATGGATATACACCCATTAAAAACATGTGTTGTGACTCAGGCCCACAGAGTCAATGTAAGTTTCCAATCATTGCTGCATCCTGGGGTCACAGCTGAGTGATCTCCCCACCCCAGTCTTGTTTAAGAAAAGCACCACATTCGGGGGAAATGTCCCTGAAGCACTGCTCTCGTTCTCCCCACGTCCCCAAAAGGGACTGGGCCCTCCATTCACACCCTGGGGCCAACCAGCCCTTCTCCATTGGGTCCATTCTGATGCCCGGAGCCAAAATTCCATTACCTGCTTAGGGACTATCAGACCCGGTGGGACAACCTGAACCACGAAGTGGCTGCAAAGCGTTTAACAACGTATGTAAAGATGTGCATAAAAAGGCTCAATACACAAGTGTATGACTTCTTCAGGTGGGCAGCATTACGTTTCTGTATTCTGTTATTTGGGTATTTGTAAAGTGCCTCCTCCACAGCCATACAGCTCTGCTCAAGCCAGCTTTCCACACGTATCTACAGCAGGGTCACAAACCACTGAGCTTCCCAAATGGCTACATAAAATAACTAAATGGGGAACCAGCACCAACACATGTCGTTGTCGTTCTTTTTTATTTATGTATTGGTTATGTGTAATGCGCCTATATACAAGTGTTTCAAGGCGCCTCAAGGCAAGGGTGGGGAACACGAGGAAGTAATACAAATACAAAAACATTCTTACTAGGCCTTGAGACATTCAGAATGGGCAAGCTCCCAAAGGAAAAAAGAAAGGGCTGGGGAGAATGAGGATTAGGTGAACAAGAAACGTTCTTAGAAGGCCAGGCAGACATAAAATGCTGGGTAGAGGGGAAGGGGGGTAGTGAGGGAATGGGGTGAGCCGAGGTGAGGAGACAAGAAACAAGGCCAGGCAGTGATTCAGAATGTGCACACGCTAAGACATAAAATGAGGGGAAGCGGGTAGTGAGGGAATGGGGTGAGCCTAGGTGAGGAGACAAGAAACAAGGCCAGGCAGTGATTCAGAATGAGCACATGCTATGGGCATAGGGCTTGAGGGTATAAATGCAGAATTCTATTTCAACAATTCTCTGGAACAAGTAAACATATCTTGTAATGTTTTCAAGTTGAAACATTTTTTTTTACTCGCTTATAAAATACTCTTATTGGGAATTGGACTTGCATTTTTACTCCCTAAACAATAATTTTACTCCCACTTCCAAATCTTATCTGGAGCACTGCACATTCCATCATTATATCCAGAGTATGCTGGGCAGTGGGAGGGGGGGAGGGTAATTAAACGTAGCACCTTTCCAAATGCACAGTGCCACTTTGGATCCTCTATACACGTGCTCTCTACACGTATCACGACCCTGATTTCCCTCATAGCGCCACTTTGGATCCTCTATACACATACTCTCATACACGTATAACAACCCTGATTTCCCTCACAGCGCCACTAGCTGATTCACAGCCTCCTCAACACGGGGAGCGTCAACTGAATGCTACTTTTGAGGGCTTTCTGGGAATGTCAGGCTGAGTGGGCATGACTGAGTGACTAGGCATGACCGACTGTGTGCCTGAGTGAGCGTGACTGTGTTTTTAATCAGTGACTTAGTGTAACAAATTGTGACGATTACAGAGTAAGCATGACTGAGTCCAGCCAAGCGCTTGTAATTGAATGACTGTGTGACTAATATCAGTTACTGACTGACTGTGACTAAGTGATGGTGTGACTGCATGAGTTGCAGGGTAATTGAGTGACTGGCAGAGTGAGAGAGGGAGTGACTGACTGACTGACTAACTGGCTGAGTGAAGGAGTGAATGGCTGAGGGAGTGAGTGAGTTAATGAGTGGCTGCCCAAGCAGGGTCTATTTCTGACACATTGGGCCTCATTACACGGTAGGCGGTAAGGGTTTACCGGTACCGGTAAACCCTTACCACCTTACTACGAGGTCCCTTTGCGGGTTGGGGAATTTAACGCCTGCTTTTTGCAGGCGGTAAAAATCAACCCGCTAAGGGACCAGGGAGCTAATTACGGTACCGCAATTTGCGGTACCGTAATTAGCGCTTTCCCCATTCCCATAGAGCCCTGTGGGGCAAAAATGGGAATGGGAAGGGGGAATTACCGCCCCACCATCCTTGGAATAGGGCAGTAATTCCCCTTTCCTCCAAGGCGGTGCCGGTATTTTACCGGCATGGACCAAGATGCTAATAGCACCTTGGTCCACCGCCATCCGTGTAATGAGGCCCATTGTCTTTTTCTCTCCAGCAGATACAAACAGTGCTCTTGGTGAAAGCTGCCGGCGCGGATTTATCTTCTTGGTGTTTACGAACTCTCAAGACCAGGAAGGATAGGAAAACAAGTGTGAACTCTTGGGAGTAAATAGCCTGCTACTCCAATGCAAATATGCTACCTTTTTAAGAATGGTATCTCAAGTTAGTATTTCTTTTAAAGTGTGTTTTTATTTTTCTCTTGGTTACTTTACTTGGGTGTTTTATATTGTACTTTTTGGCCCCTTCAACTGCATAGAGGGAGTGGCCAAGTAGCTGGGTGGATGGGAGGAGTTGTGCGGGTATGAGTGTGGGTAGAAGATATTGCTTTTGGATTTATTTGGGGGCTGCATTGCTTTTGGATTTTTAGTGGATTGTTTGGGGATTGCATTGCTTTTGGATTTTTTGTGGATTGTTTGGGGTTTGGATTTCTTTTGGATTTTTAGTGGATTGTTCAGGGATTGGATTGCTTGGATTTTTTTAGGGATTGCATTCCACTGAGGATCGCTAATTAACATATTTCGGGTGTATTAAGCCAAAAGGAAGCCAGATGCAATCCACTTATTAAAATTGGATTTCTTTTGCATTTGAAGAGGATTTAATTGTTTTGGAAAATCCTGTAGTAATGCACTTTAAATCCAGATTTTTTTGGTAGTTTATAAAGATAGTTTAAGGCAACAGGGAGTACCTGAGACCAAACAGAGGAAAATGGTCAAACAATAAGTTCCTTTGATTCTGAATAACCGTGACGTCTTGTTAATTACGGATTTCATCCTGTATTCAAAGCAATCATTTTAAGCTTGAACAGTAATAGTTTAGTAAATCTGACCGTGATGTCTGCCGGCAAGTTTTTAGGACGCAAACTCATCTTGGTTTCCTGCCGGCCATTTTTCAAATTTGACGGTTCTGTGTTAAAACAAACATTCTTTAATTTCTGGGGGATTAGAAAGGTCTGATGCTTGTTAGGGCTAGGGCTCTGATGAAGACATGTTGGTATCTTGCTAATACGTTATCTGAAGTGGGCACACACGTGGTACTGGTGGTATGAAAAGGAGCTACTGGAGTACGTCCTTGAATGGTCTGAAGACAATAGCAGGTCAGGGGGTGGCATGGCTTGTCTTGGTGTTGGGGGAGGTCCCATGTGATTAGTTTGTGGCCTGACCACGATGGGCGGTTAGGGGTCTTGGTGATATTTGAGATACCTGAATTATAGAAGATGTTGAAAAGGAGGCATTAGCTGGAGCTCCATGCATAACAAAGATTGCCAGTCCATACACTAAAGTAGCCCTTGAACACTAGCATTTGGGTTGATGGGTGGTCATATGTTATACATAAGGTTCATCCAGTCCTCGAGAAAGTGCGTATCATAACTTGATAGATGGCGTGTGACAATCAGGGACGTTTCAGTGCTCGTGTTATATTTAGACCCATACGTATTTGAATTTTGGATAGGTGGGTGTTCGACCTATGGTACGGGCCATGTCCTGGGATAGGATGAAAGACTAACCTGACTGTTTAAGAGTCCTCTTTTTGTTCACTCCTTTGCAGTTCAGCCGTAGGAGGGTGTCCATGTGAGTGACAGATTTATCAGAGAGCTACATTTCTGTGATGCCCAGATGTCTAAATTGTATGTTTCGAAAGTAGTGTGGATGTTGGCGGTGTATTTTGCCAGTTTAGTTACCAATGAAATCATAACACAATCAAAATGCCATGCACTGCTCAGGGAATTACACAGGGCATCACAGGTGGCATGTCAAAGGACAGCCTCAGTGGCATCACTGATGACATCTGATATAACATCTCCAATGCTATATTCCCTACTTGCAAAGAACATATTACTATTTTCTTTGTGCACATCCTCAGCCTGTAGGCCCTACTCTCTGTGAACAATGGGACTAGACACTTCAAGTGGAGCATGGGTGCATTCTATGACTCGGGCATCCTAAAGAAAAGGTATCTAATCATGACAGTGGATGTGGGCACTTCCCCTGGGGCCAGAGACCATGGCTGTTAAAGGCAATGAGCTGTCAATACTGTGAGGATAGGAAGCCTTGAACAGAGCCTCATTATAAATTGAGCGAGTTGGGGTAAGGTGGAGGAACATTCTCTAGCAAGAAGCTGGAAGTAATTCTGCCACCTTATCGCCCAAAATCGGCCCGCTGTTAGAGATCCAGCATAGCTCCACCAGAGGAGAGAGTGACGCCACTGCCTGCACATATAAGCACATAACAATGCAATGGCGTGGAGACTGTGTGCACTCTCATTCCCCAGTGACTGCACGCTTAACCATGTGCGAACTGTTAGCATACTCATCCTTGAACGCAGAATTCTTCCTGCCGTGTGTGCACCTTTTAAACATGTGCCTTTCTGTGCATTATAGTTTGCTTTCTTTGTTGCCTGAATTGAACTAAATGCTACTTTTCTCAGTGCCTTTGGGTGGCCTTCAATGCAAGCTGTGTGTCTCAAGGCTGTGCACTTTACACACAGCGCCAAGCGCAGCATCTTTTGACCACTATATGTTCTCATATGGCCTATCCCTAGGTATAAGCTAGGCTTTAAAGTGAAGTATTTTTTTGTTGCTGACTTTCATTGCCCAGTAAGAAGTGCCATTGGTTGCCATTTAAGAGGTTAATGTTTGTGCTACTATTTCAGTCTACTGGGATAGAACAGATTTGCATCAGAAGGTGGCCATCGAGCACTGCCTGGAACTGGCTCTAAAGTGGAAAAAGAGGGGGGCCAGAACCATCTGATCCCGGTCCTGGTCCAGCGACAGCATCAGAAGTAAGCACCCCTTGAGTATTACCCAAATGTAGAACATCCTGTATGTAGTTTGTATTTGTTTCCTTCATTGCGTACCTCAACAAAGTCTTGTTAGCCCATCAATGTGCCAGAGCCCATATTACCAATTACGAATTGTAACAGAAGGGTGAATTATGGTCCTCATTGTAATGGATATCGATAGGTGCCATCTACATCCCCCTGTCCTGCGCACCCATCGCCCCCCACTGTTTATGCCCACACTTGCTGTTTGCTTTGCCTATGCTGCTGCCTTCCACCACCCTTGCGATCTTGTCTGCATATAGTCCTAAAGTCCCATATGCTTACCATCAAATTTGCAATCGCTAATAATGCCAGGTGCTGAACCTTCCTCCCAACCTGAACCCTGGCGTGATACTATGACCACTCGCTTATCCCCACCGGTCGCTTCCACCTACCCGTACTAATAAGCCTCCCCGATTTTACATTGGCCGCTCCACGAAATGTTGGCCACAATGTCACTGGTAAGAGGGGCAGGGGCGAGATGGCCCATGTGGCCATTAACAAGGAAGAGGCCAGGATCACAGGGCTCAACCTGCCCTGGCGCTGCGGGCAAAGACAACGCTGCAAGGGGAGCCATTGCTCCCCGCCTCCCTTCAACACTTTTCAAGGTGTACACCTTTAACCTGGAAGCAGGACCAAAAAGGGTGCCCAGTCTGCTGGCCACCTTATGTAGGGGCTCATTGGCCATGGCTCCCCCAGTGTTGCCACTTGATGATGCGTCTACCTCCCAACCATACCCTGGGTGGTGATGCAGAGGCACCCCTCCTCGTTAGCATAAGCCAGGCCAAGTGGGCGTCCCTGCTTGCCAAGCGGCAGTTTGTAACAGCGCATTAGCCTCGCAGAGTAAGCATGACTGAGTCCAGCCAAGCGTGTGTAACTGCATCACTGGGATTGTGTGGGAGTGACTGTGTGACTAACACTGAGTTACTGACTGAATATGACGTGATGTTGTGACTGCATGAGTGGCAGGGTGATTGAGTGACCCTCAAACTGGCAGACTGAGTGAGAGAGTGTGTGAGTGAGTGGCTGACTGAGTGAGGCAGTGAATTACAGGTTGAGGGAGTAAGTGGGTTAGTGAGTGACTGGTTGACTGATTGATTGGTTGCCTGGAAATGTTACAAAAGCCTGCAACTGGCCCAAGCAAATATTGTCTATTTTTCACCAGCAGATTCAAACGGTGCCCTTGGTGAAATCTGCCGGCGCAGATTTATCTTCTTGGTGTTTACGAACTGGATAAAGAACACAAGAGTGAACTCTTGGGAGGGAGTAGTCTGCTATACCAATACAAATATGCTATCTTTTTAAGAATGGTATCTCAAATTGGGATTTCTATTAAAATGCGTGGTTATTTTAGCTGGTTGTTTTATATTGTACTGAATTGTATTGAAGGGGCTATGGGGAATTTGTTTGAACAGTTAGACAATTTTAGACTTCACAAGCATGCAAAGCAGTAATAAATCCCTACTGTAATACAAGGCTGCTCAATGTCAGACAATGCATAGGCATTTAGGCTTAGTGATGTAAACTGCACCACTGTCTCAAATTGTGAACATTCTTAGACCAGCATTTAAAGCTTGGTCTTGTTTGTGCCCTCCTTGTGCAATTCTCTCTCACCGCCAGCTTGGGATTCTCTGTCCTCCCTCCACTCCTTTGGATCCCTGTTAAATATCTGTCTCTAAGAAGTCTCCCACTATTCTAATGGTCATCTTCCTTTCTTTGAATCAGAGGCACTGTGGATGCGCTCAGTCGAAGCGGTCTGCCACTCATTGCTAATGGTTAGCCTATTTTCTTACAATCTGCCATGGAGGAGGCGCTCGCTATAAGCGATCTGCCACTCTGTGCTAATTCTTGTCTTTCTCTCTGCCCTTTTCTCTTTCTCCCTTTTCCCTTTCTCCCTCTCTCTTTCTTCCTTCCTTTTTATAAGCAGTAAGTCACAATTAGCTAATGGTCCTCGTTTTGCTTTTTCAGAATTTGAGTTATGCATGTGTTTATGGTCATTTTTCATACCCACGTCCACACGGGGGATACAGGGCTTCACAAAGTGGAACCATAGTTCCATGATGAGGGCACAAAGAAGTAAGACCTTCACAATCAGGAGTCCAAACTTTACAAAGTAGGTATGGGGAACACATTGTTGTGGACACTTGGTTCTGAAGGAGTAGGTTACATGCCTCAATAAACTGGAGAATTAACAGACTTTATAAGTCCCCAACTTGACAAAACTCTGATCTTAGTCAAATCACTATCTCTAATGCCTTTTATGCCACAAATGATGTTGCTTTCCAACAGGAAATATTCTTCAGAAAAACAATTGAATGCTCTCTACACTAAGACTCAAGATGGAATGTTTAGCTATTTTTGCTTTGTAAGTGTTTAATATTACTATTTTATGAACTCTGTCAAGTAATCAGTGACTGATATAGAACCTAAGATGATTATATTGTTGCTGCAGCAGGGAATTGGCAGAGCAGATGCGTCTAACTGCCCACAGGGTTGTTTCTATATTTCTAATGACCGCATTCAACATGCCCCAATACCTAGAAGGCTTAATTTGTAAATCTACTTGACCACAGTCACACACATTGTAATTGACATTATTTTGTTTTGAACGCGTGTGCGTTTTAAATTGCTTGCGTTTTAGTCTGATTTCTCTACTTCAAAGGATGTGAAATAATGTTGGATACTGTCTGGGATTACAATTGTGATTTTGATGAAACCTCTGGGAGGTGAGAGCTGGTGCTCTGCATCAAAGCAGGGTTGAGGTGCACACCAGTACTTTAGCAGGCTAGGAGAAGCATTTGCTGGACTTGTTTAAATATAGGACCTTTTTTTTCAAAATATTTGTATAACTTTTTCTTAGCTGAGCTGCCAGTGATGCACAATCAAGCTGTTTTCTTCAAATCATATATGCCTTTTCTAAGGGCCTCATTACACGGATGGCGGTAAGGATTTACCGGTACAGGTAAAATACCGGTACCGGTAAATCCTTACCACCTTACTACGAGGTCCCTTTGCGGGTTGGGGGATTTAACGCCTGCTTTTTGCAGGCGTTAAAAACCAACCCGCAAAGGGACCCAGGGAGCTAATTACGGTACCGCAATTTGCGGTACCGTAATTAGCGCCTTCCCTATTCCCATTATGCCCTATGGGGCAAAAATGGGAATGGGGAAGAGCAATGGTGGAAGGGGGAATTACCGCCCCGCCAACCTTGGAATGGGGCGGTAATTCCCCTTTCCGCCAAGGCGGTGCCAGTATTTTACCGGCATGAACCATGGCGCTAATAGCGCCATGGTTCTCCGCCATCCGTGTAATGAGGCCCAAAGTCTTTGCAGAGAGGGGAGAGCAGGTTTCGTTAGCAAATTCTTTAACACAACCTTTAAAACATTGGGCCTCATTATAAGTTTGGCGGTAGCCTTGCCAGTAAAGCCGCCAAACTTCAAATATTTCTGGTGTATTACAACCCCGGCGGACCCGGGAATTGCTCATTCCTGGGCGCCAGAAAATATTGTCCATCTGCGCCCAGAGGCAATTTTGTGTGCATGGTTCTGCCGGGAATTATAAATATCCAAATCAAAATCAAATATACTACTAATCGTGCAATCCCAAGAGATATTGTTTTTCTTGTGATGTGACATTTATGACATTGTATAGTACTGTTCTGAAAATAGTTTTCTTAAGATTAGAGCCCTCCAAATTATTTCTTGAGTCTATCTTGCAATGAAAAGCTATGGTTGGGCCAACATTGATATGTCAGAGGACTCTCACTAATTTGAAAGGTTAAGGTCATTTGCGTAATATGTTGTCTTTAGTACTGTAGAATGTTATGCACCTGTCTTTATTGCATTGGGTTTGAGAATCCAATATGCATTCACTTAAAACAATCAGAGATTATTCCTAGTTATAAAATCAGTATATTGTAAATATGGCACCACATATTTCCACATTTATAAACCCAAGTGGCTGTTATTCGGTTGCCACCGGATAGCATCATTCACTTGACAACACAATGGGTCTCATTACGAGTAGCCCGGTAAAAGCGGGTTCATTACCGGCATGCCAGAATGAGCGGGTCCGTGCTCGTATGAACCCGCTTATAGCGGGTGATTATGAGTGCGCGAGCACACGCGTTCCCCCATGCCGGTAATGGCAATACCGCCATGCCGCTAAAGGCCCTCCAACCCCCCTATACCAGCATCGCGGGACCCGCCCATAGCGGTACCGCCTCATACCAACCCCTAAATACCACCATGGTAATACCGTGTTCGCAAAAAACGGACCTGGAAATTACGTCATTGCGCAGGAACGGGAAATGGGCCGGCGGCCATCTTTAAAAACACAATCCATTGCCATCCTGCCCAACCACCAGTCCATTTGTGTTGTGATGTGCCAGAAAATATTGGGGATGTCCAAGGCAACCAGGAAGATGACCCCCCGAAAGCGGAAACAGCGTTTCTCTGACGCTGAGCTTAATATGCTGGCAGACATCCTGGCCCAGCATGCAGACATCATCAGGTCTAACGACATGAAGCATGCTGCCCAGATGAAAAAGAAGCAAATCTGGCAGGAGGTTGCCCAGAGGGTGTCGGCTGTGGGAACCACCCCACGGACTGTGCGCGACTGTCGCAAGCGGTGGGACGACCTCCGCCTCAGGGTGAGGAACATCCTGGCAGTCAACAGGTGGGCCGCCATGGCGACAGGCGGGGGGCCACACTCACCAGCGAAGCTGATGCCATGGGAGGAGACAGCCAGTTCATTCATAGATCCCGAGTCTATAGAGGGATTCGGATAGATGGAGATGGGCGCCGCATCATCCTCAGAAGGTGAGTGACCCAGCACATGATGTGGCACAAGTGACGTGGAAGTGAGACTAGGCAAGGCAATGCATGTCCCAGGCCCACATCAACATATCCAGTCAAGAATGCGTGCCACACCCTGCGTGCCAATCCCAATCCCAACACATGGGCAACATGACTCGACCATGCCCATCTAAGTCACCACACAGACACCATATCAATGCCATGCCACCAGCCATGCTTTGATTGCCCACATGCCCCCTCAGAACACCAAATGCCACACCCCTGTAATAATTGGATGCATGAATGTATGAACATATCACAGCGTTATAGAACATCGCTGCCATGTGACACCATCAATGGTGACCTGCATCTCTTCTATCCCCCAGGCACCGATGAGGAAGATGGCAGGCAGGACAGGGGAGCAAGGGCATCTACATCACGGCAAGGGACAAGGGCCACCGCCACCCCCAGCCCGAGAAACTGCCCAGACCAACAGGCAGTGTGCCAGACCGGGCAGAAACATAGCAGGAAACACCTGCAGCCAGTGTGGGCTACACACATGGAGTCCAGCAGCAGCCACCCACAACTGTGGGAGGTGTTTACGTTCCCGCACCGCCAACCACCGCGGACGTTGCGGATGCTGATGTGGACACCGAGGGTGACACAGTCGTGTCCATCACACCCACCCCAAGCCCCATTACCACCCCCCCCATACAGAGGCCGACAGCAGCGACAATCCCTGCCTCCACGACTCCTACCTCGGAGAGTCCGACATATGCCCCTTCGAGGAGGACAGTTCCCTGGACGTGGGCCCCATGCAAGCGCCATCCACCACCCTGTCTACCACCACCCCGGATACCACCACCGGCACTCCCGCTACCAACGACTCCTTTGAGGCTCACCTGTCGAGGGTGGAGTCACGAGAGGAGTCGATGCTAGACCTACTGCGGCAACATATTGCCGATGGGAAGGACTCCATGAGGGCCATCGCTACAGCCATCGCTGCTAACACTGCTGCCGTTGAGACGTCCACAACTGCCATGAGGGAGTGTCTGGGGGCAGTTACGCAAGCCCTGATGTCCAACCTGCCTCAAATTCAGCGCCCACACCTTGAAGCAGGCATGGGACCGGCCACTGACACGTCCACTGCTACGACCCCTTCAACCTCAGCCCCCTCAAGCCCCGTGCGGATGACCCGGAGGAGTGCACGGCGCTTGGCCATGCCACCCCCGGATCCCAAAAAGGCGAAGAAATAGAGTAGCCAGACAATGCCATTGGACAAATGGACGTTGGTCAAGGGAACAATCTTTGGTGTACATTTGGGGACATTTGGGGTTTGTAGGGTGGGTGAGGGAGTTCACTGGGGTATTTCTGGGGTTTGTAGGGTGGGTGAGGGAGTTCACTGGGGGTTGTGAGGGGAATGTTTACATTATTACGTGTCTGAAAAATACACCTGTTGTGTGCAAGAAAATCAATGGCTGGACATACTTCATTTTGTGCATGTACATTTAATGTGTGATGGTGTACAGTGGCGAACTTCAAACAAAACAAGTGTGCATGTCCACATGCAGCCAGTGTGTCACTGGCACATGACTTTCATGGTCCCTGCGTTTCAGAAGTATTTGTGGATTAGTGCTTGGCGTTCAGCATGGCCATCCCGTGCATCACGTACTGGCAGGGGGGCTCCTTCGCCTCCGTCTCCATCCCCTTCATCCTCACCCGGCCCATGCATGTCAAGGGCAGGTGGCAGTGGTACATTCCTCCGGACGCACATGTTGTGCAGCATGACACAGGCCATGGTGATCTTTGCCACCGTCTCAGGCCTGTATAGGAGTGCCCCACCAGACCTGCTGAGGCAGCGGACCTGCGCCTTCAAGAGGCCAAAGGACTGCTCAATCACAACACGGGTACGGGTGTGCACACGATTGTACTCCTCCTCATGGTTGTTCAGCGGGTTCCGCACAGGGGTGAGTAACCACGGCCTCAAGGGATATCCTCCATCACCTGCAAGCAGACACAAATAGGCGTGTGTCACTTTGAACTGCCACCTTCAGGGAGCACAGTCATGGCGGCAGCTATTTGGTGTGGGCATGCGCATGTCCCTGTACTCTTGCAAAGATGTTACCTAGATGCAATCTATAATGTCATGAGGTGTGGTAGTCTGGATGGCGTTCAATAGATGATGCAGGGTGTAATCATGCATGCTGAGGCAGATGTGCAGTGCTATTGCAACAATGTTTAGCCCCCAATGCATGTTGTTCATTCTCCACTATGCATGGTCACACTGACCACATTGCCACAGTTCCCATCCTGTTCATTCATGCATTGCTTGCCATCACCATGGTGGCCTGGTTGTGCCTCTTACTTGTTGACATCGATATGCATTATTTGTGATATGTGGCCCAGTGATGTGTCATGTTCCGTTTGAATGGTTCAGGTCAGGAGTGTTTAGCTCTGCATGCATTCTCCAATCATCGGCTATTGCCAACCAGGTGCAGTATTCCCCCCCTTTCCCACCCAGGTTCAGTATTTCCCCCCCCTTTCCCACCCAGGTGCAGTATTCTCCCCCCCTTTCCCACCCAGGTGCAGTATTCCCCCCCTTTCCCACTCAGGTGCAGTATTCCCCCTCCTTTCCCACCCAGGTGCAGTATTCCCCACTTTCCCACCCAGGTGCAGTATCCCCCCCCTTATGCATCCACACACATCAGTGCCCCGAAGCACTGCCATGGGACGGTTGTGCAACTCACCAAGCAGCCAGGCACGTGGTCCAGCATGTCGCTCCATGTGATGGGGTAGCGTGGAGTTACGCAGTACCATGGCATCATGTGTTAATCCAGGAAATCGGGCACAGCAATGTGTGATGATCTTGCTGGAGTCACATACCATTTGCACATTGATGGAGTGGTATTGCTTGCGATTGCGGTACACCACCTCTATGGCATGGGGGACTACCAATTCCACATGGGTGCAGTCGAGTGCATCAACACAATTGGGCATGCCTGCCAGTGCATGGAAGCCTACTTTGGTGTCTGCTATCTCCTGGCCAGTCCGTGGTAGGGATATGTGGCTGCTTGCGGGCTTCAGGAGGGCATCGAGCACTTGGTTCAACATGCGTGAAAATAGTGGCTGTGAAATGCCATGCAGCTGGCCCACTGTGTGTTGGTAGGTGCCTGTGGCCAGGAAGTGTAGCACAGACACCACCTTTAGTAGCGGGGGGTTGGCAGTGCGTATTTCAATGAGGCTGGCAATGTCGTTTTGTGTCATGTCCACTATGGTGGTGATGGTGTCACGGTCCAACCGGTACATGGTGTGGATCTGCTCAGGGGTTAGATTGAAAGGGCTGGGTCTGGTGCGAGCGATTGGTGGTTGCCTACGAGGCACTGCTGCCTGCGCTGGTGGTAATGGCTGGGCCTGTTTCACCCTCCTTCTCCTCCTGCGTCTCCTCTGTGCTGCCTGTTGTTGCTGTTGTTGCTTCAGTTGTAGCACTATGTGCATGTCCGCCTGTGCCATGATTGCAACAGCTAGTGGTAGCATTTTGGTGTTGGAAGGGGTGTGGTGTGTGGGTGTGCTCATTTTATACTGGCCCAGCCTCCATTGACTCCACCTGTGGGGATTGTGTGCACCGGTGGCAGTTGCCTTGTATCCTGATTGCTGTTTGCGGGTGGTCCGCGATGCCTTTATGGCCAGCATCGTGCAGCCCGTGATTACCGGCTTCGTGATGCCGGTATTTGCATGTCTGCGTGGGTTGGGATTTCCCCCTATTACCGGCATGCCGGTATTTGCTCCCTGAAGGGGCACGTGTACGCGCCTATGCCGCTATTAGCGGCACTGTTATTTAGGGTGCCGCTAATACCGGGTTTGGGGGTCGGAATACAACAGAGCGGTAAACGATGCCGGTATTACCATACCGGCATCATTTTTGCCTTACCGCCAACCTCGTAATGAGGCCCAATAACTTTGCTGCTAAAATAATTCAACATAGTCCTCCAGTACTGATGGAAATGCAAATGTAGTTTTAGCCGGGCTTTTAAGGCCCTCACACTTTGAAAGGTTGAGAATAATAAAATAATGATGGCCATGTATTTCTGTACGTTGTTTGCATAAGATTCTCAAGCTTTTAACAGCTGTCCCATGTATATTTTGGGACATCCTTTCCCCACTAATAACTGCTTGATGCTATTTAAAGGCAGCATATTTTGTGACCAGTGTTTGTATTCCCACTTGTGCTGCTTGTGGGTTGTGAAGGATGATAGCTTCAATAGGAATTCACTGACACATTCCTAGGAAACTTGAACACCGAACTAAGTATGAACATAACCCATTTGGAGTGGGCTATTAATGGCCAGAACAAATAAGTGCAGTCTGGAATTGCAACGATCTACTACGTAATATAGTGTGTCTGCAAGAGAAAGCATGAACTGCGGCGTGTTAAGAACCCTGATGTCCGCTGGCAGAATAACAAAAAATAACATAGCCTCATGCATGTTTTCTGACTTCAAAACATTCCTATAGAAAATGAAAGCAAGAGAGCATTGGGTCACTGGTATCAGACACAGCTATCGTATTCAATTTAAATGAACAAAATAAGATTAAAAGTGTATCTAGTGGTCCTAAAATATTTGTGGTTACTGGTTTAAGTGCACAAAGGGGCAGATCTCGTTAGGAAACATCTCTGTGCACTTCCAAGAACTAATGTTTTGACTGCAGATGGCACAGCAGCAGGACTTTCACCATAGCACTAAATATGGGGCTTGCAACCTTTGGCTCGTCGGTTGTTTTGGACTACAAATCCCACCAGTCCTAGCCAGCATAATCAATGGTGTGGAATGCTGGGAGTCATAGTCCACAACATCTGTAGAGCAGAAGGTTGGAGACCCCCATTAATATACATAGAACAATGAAACAAAATACCAATAAACCTGGTAGTTTTTAGAAAAGAAACATTATAGTTCTTATCCGTGGAATGTAAAACACATAAATGTGTAATTTAAACAAACTTCACAGATTCCAAACGTTTTGTCTATTTTACTAAACTGGATAAAAGAATAGCATGAATACAAGGAAGCAAAACCTGGCTGTGACCCACTAATCAGACAGAAAGCCAAACCCTAGGGAAGAGGCAGAGGATCAGGAGTTTCATTTGCACATGCTGATTCAACTAACAAAACATGATTGGTGCTTACACACAGGATCATTTTATATTTAGTACTACAAACCTCTAAAAATAAAATAATACTAAGATGATTTTCTACCTGTAATATAGAGTTAGGGTGACACAAGGGAAGACAAATTCCATTAACAAAACAGAAATGTGTGTAAAGCACCAGCAGGGAAATCCCCCAATTGTGACTGACAGCTAAAACTCATTTCATAATAACTTGCATTCCCCATTCCATGTACAAAAAACAGGTAAGAAACGATTCTATTGGTGGTACTGTAGAGACTGGCATGCATGAGTTTAAAAAACTATAAAAAGACAAAAACACCTCACTGCTAAAATGAAGGGCAGGAGGTTCTTTTAAAGGGAAATAATTCAGTGTCATATTTAGGACTAAGGGCCTCATTACACGGTAGGCAGAGGACCAAGGTGCTATTAGCACCTTGGTCCATGCCAGTAAAATACCGGCACCGCCTTGGTGGAAAGGGGAATTACCGCCCTATTCCAAGGTTGGCGGGCATTAATTCCCCCTTCCCCCATTGCCCTTCCCCATTCCCATTTTTGGCCCATAGGGCTCTATGGGAATGGGGAAGGCGCTGATTACGGTGCCGCAAATTGCGGTACCGTAATTAGCACCCTGGTCCCTTTGCGGGTTGGTTTTTGACGCCTGCTAAAGAGCAGGCGTTAAAGTACCTACCCGCAAAGGGACCTCGTAGTAAGGCGGTAAGGGTTAACGGTCACAGGTACCATTACCGGTGACCGTTAACCCTTACCGCCTTCCGTGTAATGAGGACCTAAATCTTTTATTTAGAAATGCTCACAAGGTGCTGAGCAAACATGAAGTCAGAGCAGCCAGCAGCTCAGAATGTTTCTAAATGATTGATCAAACAAAAAAAGAAAATAATCTGGTGGATGTTTAAGGATTGAATCAGATATTAAAGCACAACAGCCAAACTCTCTCGCAACCCATCCAGTTCACCCACAGGAAGTTCCACCCCCTTCAACTTCCCTTATTACATAATTTCCCTAGTGACAGAAATGCATGTCAATCAGCTGGCTCAGAATGAGATAATCTGCCACCAAGTGGCCAATATCGTTAATTACACCTTATATTCACAATACATTTCAGAGACCAAGTTTTAAACATTTTAATAAATAAAATGACACAATGGACACAGGTCTTTTGATGCAAAACCTTTTTATTTTATCTTAATAAAAAATGCTAAAGTGCTAGTACACGTTGCAATGGAAACATTGCGCCTAATCACCAGTTTGGGGGTAATCCGTCAGTAAATCTGCAGAATCTCTCTAAAACCAGTAATTACCACCGTGGCATTACCACGGGATTAAGAGTGACGGTACGGCTACGTAAATCCACATTTCTTGGGGATTTTCAATAGATTTACCAAGAGCAGTAAATCTGATAAGTTTTGGGGGCAAGGTGGAGGGATTACCACCAGGAGCATAGTACGGCGGTGCAGTAATCTGGTGATAAAGTGGTAGATCAGCTCCTTAGATTAAAACGAAATAGCTCTTGCAGAGGAGAATTTGATATTCAAGCCGCATTACTGAGTGCTAAATTACAATCAAGGGGCTATCCCAACACGTTAGTTAAAAAGCATGGAAAAGAACAAGCAATAACAATCGTGAAGAATTGCTAGAATACAAAACCAATAACAACAAAAATGATAACATTGTATTAGTAAGTACGTTCAATCATCTATCTAACAAAATAAATAGCATTGTAAAGAAAAATTGGCACATTTTGGAAGGACGAAACACCGGTTGAGTAGATCCGACTTAGTGCACTGGGTGTCCTACATTCGGGTAAAGCTGGCTGCACCAGGCCTATGAGGCTCCACTTACAACCTCAAAGAGAAATCTACAAAAAAGAGAATATAGGTCTGGTTGGTTGGCTGTACTGCAAAGGAGGATGTGGCCGTCGGCTTCCCATTAGGGATATATATTTGGTTGAATTAGGAAAAAGCACACAGCCCCTCTACCTGAAATACAAACTTACCTCTGCGTCATTTTTCAGAAATTATTTTGATCTGATCGCTCACATGCGATTCCAACTTGCTATGGTACGAGATCCATTAAGCTTACCAAACAGGATATCACCAGGAATATACCCTGCCTTGACAAAGACAACTATCTGTCGAGACACGTGTAGGCTGGATCGAAAAGGAAAACGTTTTTTGTATACTAATAAAACTGCAGTTTATCTAGCGTCTTTGGACATCTGTGTTGATTACATGCAATCTATAAGTGAAGTGTGGGCTAGCGCAACCAACCAGAGATATATTCTCTTTTTTTGTACATTTTGGAAGGAGGTGGGTTTTCAGTTAATCGACCACTCTTTAAACGTGGTAAAAATCTAAAAGATGACTTACCAAGAGTGCTTTTAATAGCAATCAAATGAGCATTTCTAATGGGGTTTGTCAAAACCTACTGGCCATGCTACAAGCGGAACGTGTAGTTGTTGTGCCCAAACTAAGAGAACAAAAGAGGTGAATATAGGTGGACACAAGGACAATTTACAAACTGCAATACATGTATGCAACAATCCGGAAGCTCCAGGATAGGGACAGTCGGATCCCTCTCTAATCTATGGACTCTCTCTACTTTTTTGACCTAAATCATGGCCAGTGAATATTTTGACCTGGACCCTGCAGAATTTTTTCTATCTATATCCAGATAATCATTCTACCAGCTAATATATTTAGTTTGACTGACAATATTAGGACATGAAACTCTCCTGAGGATCCCTTTTGATCTTAAAAAAGGGTGAAACACTTGTAGAGAGTAGAAATCATCTGCAAATAAAAACTCTTTGACTATTATCACCAACAGTGTGTCACTATTTTTCTTTGGCTCTCACCTTCTCAAGCCTTAACAACAGACTATTGGATTGGCGCAATTGGGACTGTACTTCTTACTAAGCTTTCACATTCTCATCCCTGGTAATCACGATAACAGTACACAGCCAATAGCTGACAACCAAACCTTCACCACATAATCTTGGACAAACCAATATTGAATTTGCCCAAAGAACGAAGTCCTCGCTTTTTGATTACCATTTACGAATTGAACTACATGTATGGTAGTCTACGCCATTTGGTGCCCCTGCGAGAAGCTATATATAGGAAAAACTGAGGAAAAAGCCAAAACACGTGTTATTGAACATAAAAGTAGCATTTGTAAAAATTTGCTAATTGCCCCTTTAGTTGGGCGTTTTCTTGCAATGGGACATACATGTGATATGTTGAGATGGAGTGTTCTTATGCAAATACCACCAAGCGGAAATCTGGCTAATGACATAAAGAAACTTTATGAGCAAGAACAACGACTCATTTTGTATGCAAACGTTTTAGAATTCGGCAATAATGAGATGTTAGATTGGTTCCCTTTGTAACATAAGTATATTTGTGTTGGTTTCTAATTGACAAACTCCTTTTTAAAATGGCCACCACCTTTGCACTTTCAGGTAAGAGAGGCTTTCAATGGTTTTCCATGCAGTAACAAGTGACATTTATGGCTACCTCAACTACGAGCGCGTTAGTGAGTTTGAGATGCTAATTTGGTCCGGGATGCACAGAGGAATTGTACGCAGATAGACTATGAAGCAGTAGCTCTGACTCAGGGTATGCTGTAGAGAGTTCACATCCCCTGTACTCTATTAATGTTAGAAAGGTTTGGGATAGCTATGGTACCACATATTATGTTAACTCATATTTTCAGATCCAACGTGCGAACACCAGGTACATTTAGAAAACTAACCGTAGAACTATGTTTATCCACCGACCGTTCCACCTTCCAGCTATGTTCTGAGTAAGTTGGCTGTTCCTAAATCTCATATTTTAAATGAGGAATTGAATAATTTTCCACGTGATTAGGTACCTTTTGTAAACATTTTTGAAGACCCGCTACATGATTTGTATGACTGTATTTTTAAATGGACGACATTCTGAACTCTATGAATTAAAACCGCTATTGTCCCGAACAATCTTTTAAGAAGAATCTACAGCACTCTAGTTAAGGTCTATAATCAATTGTGTTTTGTGAGGACGAGTTCTGGAGAGGGAGTGGTTTTACTGATAACACTTTGGGTAGTGTCTGTTTGTATCAATAGGGTGTTGTCTATCGTTAAGACGCTTGGTGCACCGAGACTGAATCTATAAGAGTTACACATTAGTAGCCCTGGTGTGGTTGAGCACAATTGCTAATTGGTGGATGATCCCAAATGTAATTTGGCAACTGATGAAGAGGCATTATTCTTTTGCCTAAAAAGATCTCTGGTGTTTGTTTTTTTAGGTTTTAGTAGTGTACACTATGTGAAGTCATTGTGTTTGAATCACTTTGATAATTGCACCTGTCACTTTATTGAAATGTTATTTATTGATTTTATAATGAAATTGTGAATAAAATGTGTTAATATATGTAATGCAGATCGCAAATATTAGTATTACTACTATTTAGTATAGTCAGGAATGCTATTCATTTCATACATTGACCCTGGACCTATTTAATCTAATTTAGGGCTTATTATCTAGACAGTGCAGAAGTGGCCGGTTCTTTATTGTAAATTATAACCTGTTGTTGTTCAGGGTTTGATCCTCCCGCTTGTCGGTGACTTAGTGTCTCTCTTTACGTGCTTCATGGCAATTGAATTACTGACATTTTACTGCCGCTTTTAAGGCACAGGCATCCTTACTTCTTATGATAGGGGAGTATTTTAATCTTTATTTTTAGGGTATTTCACAATTTGACAAAATAATCGTGCAGAAACATTGCACAATGTTGTCACAAGATCATTTGTATCTTACCCCTCGCTCCTCTACTCCCTCCACCCCCCCAGAATACAGCTTTTAAATAGTATCACTGTGAAACAATACTATTTAACACTCTGAGTCAACTACTATTTTAGGCATGTTATGTAGAATTTGGGGCTGCAGAACTCTGATATTTCTGTGTGAATTAAGCCCATAACACCTCAACATTGAAGTGCAGGTCACTTTATAAATTTGTTAGCCTTTCCAATTTCACAAATGTCCCATGTCTTTATGCCCCATTCTTTTTTGTAGGCAGTTGCTCCAAAGTATTAGACATGCTCTAGACTTGCGCCCAGCAATAGGAAGTTGAGCCATTTGTGGTAACCATTTCCAACCCACTTCCCCTCGTCTACATACATTTTGGAAAGATTCAATAGGTCTACTGCCATCTGTGTAGTAGTTTCACTCCATGCATTTTTTTTGTATTGTATGTGGTTTAAAACACGATTCAAACTTTTAGAAATGATATACAACACATTCATCATCATACAGCAGAACACATCACTATGAACAATTCATATATAGACTTTTTCGGTTATAAGTTAAATGTTTGAATCAAAAGGTTCGAAATGCAATAAGTTCGAGTCAATAGGACCGAAAACAAAAGTTACGAAAAAATATTTTTTATTTTTTTTGGGGGGTCGCCACCCAACCTCTGTTTTTGTGGTAAAAACACTTTTTTTTACCTATAGGGAAACCACAAAAAATATATATAATTAAAAAAGAAAAAATTCAAACCTTTTGTTTTCGGTCCTATTGACTCGACCCTATTCCATTCGAACCTTTTGTGTTGGAACCTTTAACTGGACACCGCCTTTTTCAACAGAGGATTCACAGCTTTACAAAAGTTACTACCGCCACAACCATAAAGCATTGTCACCCACAGCATTTCCACATCTACCCTTGCCACACTGTGCACACATTTGCCAAATGCTATTAAGCGATATTCACGCAAACTGGAGCAATGCGCCAAGAGATGATTTAAGCTCTAAATGCTACCGGGCTGTTCACAGGATCAACACCCGGATGAACCTGGTGCTGGTTTATTCCTAATACTTCACTCTTCATTAGTACCTAGTACAGTGCATTGAAATCTCATATAATAATTTCTGTACTTTGAGTTGGTGAATCTATACACATACGCTCCATCTCTCCCAGCTTTCTTAGGGATTTTAGTTAGATGGCCATATTTGCGGTACGCGCTCAGGCTTTCCCTCGTCTTAATCCAATCATTCAGTGTTACCCTATCCGGGTTTATCTGCAACGTTTCCACAGATAGGACCGCACTTTCCAGCTATTCATTACAGTATTTCGAGAATTCCCACACTGGAGGTCCCACATCCTGCAGACACTTAGGCCCTTATTCACAGAGTGTTTTCCAATGGGGTTTTGCCATTTTAAAACGCTTCTGTGAATTAGGCCTTTAGTGTACTACTGTTAATGTATGCCAACTCTGCCGCCAACCTTGTAGCTTTACCCCGTAACAGTACACATAAGGGAGTTTTTAGGGGATTCACCATGACCAGAAGACCAAGGTACACCAAGCTGTCCAACGTTTCCAACTGTATACTCTTAGTGAACAAGGCAAAGCTTGGCTTTTGTTTTTTCCCATTAATTGTTACAATGTTGGTGTTTGTGGGATTTAGCTTAACCCTGTTGTTCATGAAGTCCTCGAAAGCTGTCAGAAGGCGTTACAGGCCTACTGGCTTCTTGTAAAAAAACTCAAAATCGCCGGCATAGGAGAACCAAATTATTCTATGGTCTCCTGGTGCTATAAAGGAAGCCTTTTCCGGACAGTCCTCTATATCTGCCATGTACAGGTTAAAGAGACATGGGGCTAGAACACACCCCTGTCTCAAACCAAAGAGCGCATCTATCCTTTGAAACAGGTGGCCCTCACTGTCCATCCTAAACTGTATTGTGTTCTGATGCAGATAGACTAGTATATTCAACAGCCAGTGTTCTATTCCCCATTGATCTAATTTCACCCACAGCAGGTTTCTGTGAACTGTGTCATATGCCATAGGGAAGTCAAGTGAGGCCATATAGGTTGCAGAGGCGTTCTAGGTTGCAGAGGTGTTCTTAATCCAGGCCCTTATTTGAATTAATGACATTATGAGGCCAATGAAATCAGTCCCAATCCTCCATCTAAAGTCTGTTTGGTTTACCTTCAGTACCCTCTCTCGATCAAGCCAGACTTCTAGTTCTTTAACCACACTAAAAAGCCTTGCTGTCTGCATCTAGCAGTGTTATGGGGCTATGGATAGTTTATTGGCTCTGCCCGATTGCCTTTTTTGAAGATTGAAAACACAAAGGCATTCTTCCATGTGTAGCGGTAGGATAGCTCAGAGGCAACGTGCTCGACTTGCAAGCAAGACAACACAGAGCTACACAGGCTTGTACCCCGGGTCCACGCTTAGAAACCTCTGGGTATTAAGCGTGTTATAAATAGCCAATCATATCATACCTGGGAGTCTGCTTTTTTAAGTATTTTAAGTATGATATTAGAGAGCAATACATGCCCACTTTGCAGGGACCTCATTAAATAGTTAATTAGCAGGTTGGTTACGACCCACTGCCCTTGAGCCACTAGCTCACATGATAGCTGTTTCCCCTTCCTCTACTGACAATTTTAGCTGCAATGTGCTATCCCTAGTTGTCACAGTCTGCCTCTGGTCTCCCGCCTAGTAACCACAGAGCTCCAAAAAATGTTTTACACAAGCCTCCTCTAATATTGGAATTGCTTGAGCATGACCCTGGTCTACCTCCAGGCTATTAGCCAATGCCTATGATTCCTGTTTTTTCAGCAATATGGATAACATTACTTCCCCATCTTTTTTGAAACAGTGTCTGATTTCTCATCCAGTTCGTATATTGCTGCTTCTCCTTCTTAACCAACCTAAAACGCTCATCTACCTTCTCAGCCAGTTCTCATATTGCTGCTTCTCCGTCCTAACCAACCTAAAACGCTGCTCTACCTTCTCAGCCAGTTCTTATATTGCTGCTTCTCCTTCTTAACCAACCTAAAACGCTGCTCTACCTTCTCAGCCAGTTCTTATATCGCTGCTTCTCCTTCTTACCCAACCTAAAACGCTCTTCTACCTTCTCAGCCAGTTCTCATATTGTTGCTTCACCTTCTTACCCAACCTAAAACGCTCTTCTACCTTCTCAGCCAGTTCTTATATCGCTACTTCTCCTTCTGAACCAACCTAAAACGCTCTTCTACCTTCTCAGCCAGTTCTCATATTGTTGCTTCACCTTCTTACCCAACCTAAAACGCTCTTCTACCTTCTCAGCCAGTTCTTATATCGCTACTTCTCCTTCTTACCCAACCTAAAACGCTCTTCTACCTTCTCAGCCAGTTCTCATATTGTTGCTTCACCTTCTTACCCAACCTAAAACGCTCTTCTACCTTCTCAGCCAGTTCTTATATCGCTACTTCTCCTTCTGAACCAACCTAAAACGCTCCTCTACCTTCTCAGGCAGTTATTATATCACTGCTTCTCCTTCTGAACCAACCTAAAACGCTCCTCTACCTTCTCAGCTAGTTCTTATATCGCTACTTCTCCTTCTGAACCAACCTAAAACGCTCCTCTACCTTCTCAGGCAGTTATTATATCACTGCTTCTCCTTCTGAACCAACCTAAAACGCTCCTCTACCTTCTCAGGCAGTTCTTACATTGCTACTTCTCCTTCTCAACCAACCTAAAACTCTCCTCTACCTTCTCAGCCAGTTCTTATATCGCTGCGTCTCCTTCCCAACCAACCTAAAACGCTGCTCTACCTTCATGTTAGATAACTTAATTTGCTGTACCAACCTTCGTGAGAATTTGTTTTGCGCCTCAACATCTTTATCCCATCTATGATTTCATTTGTTAATTACTGGGGTCCTACGACAATCATAATAGATTTGAGCTGATCTTCAACGGCCAGATGTTCTTGTCACCCCATTTAATCTGGAAGTCACTGGGGTCACTGCTTTTTTACCACTCTCTTTGAATATATCTTTCACTTGCGGCCAGGTCCCCAATCGTGTTTGATACTTCGACTTGTCACCAGCACCTCCCTCCTTTTGCACACGGATCAAATCATTTGACATGGAGGGGGTATGTAGAGCTGGAGACCTTGCCCACTGTTATTATTGAGATGGCCACTTCTTCTTCAATCCCTGAGCTGTTTAAAACTGGATCGAACTCATTTGAGGGCTTATTAATAGGGGAGTCCTCCATTTGTTTTTTAAAGTACTCCGACACAGTGCGTAGGAACTTCCGTGATGATTTATCCATTGCGACCAGGGCTGTGTTATTCTTTCTCCCTTTGGACATTCGCTTACTAGCTTGTTTCATTACATTCTTTCTTACTTTATTGTGCACAGCAGACTTCTGTTGAAGCCGCCATTCTGGTAAAATATTCAGCTGCTAGACCAGTCCTTTTATCTCCTCATTTGTCTTCCTCAGTGGAGCCGATGGGGCTTGCAGATCCCACATGCCTCGATTTTTCAGAGGCTTTCTGCAATTTGATCTAAAATGCAGGATGGAACATTTAGTTCAGCAAGAATGTTATTGTTCACTGTACTCATAGAAGAGCATATTGCAGAGGTGACAAGCCCCGCCAGGGCTACTGGTGGTGTCAGATTCCTGTTAACCAGTACTGGTGGTGTCAGATTTCTGTTATCCAGATTGGGGCTACTGGTGGTGTCAGATTCCTGTTATCCAGATTGGGGCTAGTAGTGTTGTCAGATTCCTGTGTTCCACATTCACTTCAGACGGGACTGCCTTTCCAGCTGATCATTGATAAACTCCTCTGACCCACATACTGATAAATGCTCCCCGTGAATACATGGGGGGTATTGAGCAATGAAGCTGATATTGTGGTATGTCGGTATCAACCCCACCGTACTGCTTTCGCTCACTCTCGGGGAGATGCACTTCCCCAGAAAAAGATTTACTACGGTTGGTGGTAGGGAGCCCAGATCACTCCCTTGTGACACTACCCTTTTTTCCACTGCATAGGATCGGTATAAGAAGTAGACATCCATAGTGTGTTTCATAGGTTTCCTCTGTTCAATATCGTGGAGAACAGGTTGAAGAGTTTCCATTGAAAAATAAGCCCCTAGCGGGCTTGCTACTGGGGGCGGGGGAGTGCGGCGAAGGTTGTAACTGTGTAGCCATCGCAAGGCTCAGGCTATCCCTCCTACCAGTAAAGACAATGATGTCATAAATTCCTTCAACTGCTTCCCGTGGGTACTGTTTGACCCGTGGAGATATTGGCCCTTGTTTTAGCTGGCCTGCCCCTATTCTTTTAAAAAAAAAACACATCATGCAGGCCGCTGGCCCATATTTCTTTAGGCACCTTGTCCAAATCCTCTTGTAAATGTGCAGATAGTGTCTTTGTCAGAAGTACTTTCTGGGGAACCTCTCTGTGTTCTACAAGCAGCTGACATGGAATGCTTATCTGAAACACCATTTCCTCTACGTCATCATTCTCTGTGCTGGGTCAATGCATAAGACAGTGCACCATTCACTGCATACTTAACTATAACATGTAAAATTACCTTGCCTTTCTTTGTGAGTACTGCCTCTGAGTGTATTATAATAGTGGTGCCTGGTGCTACCTCCTTGTGAACTGTCAGTCTGAAAAAAAAGTCTGAGCATAATCGAAATGTGCATTCTTGGATCCTGGGCACCCACTCTAACAACACTTGCACTCCCATAAAGGAATAGCTCAGGGTAAAGTTGTGCACATCGCAGAGTGCTGTGAGCGCAGAATGCTTGTATAACTGTAATAGCCTGTGTATAGTACACGCCTATGGAGGAACACACTATAACCTTTTCCTTAAATGAAATTGTAATGTTTAATGTGCTCATAATATCTCTGCCCGATATGTTAATTGGCGTTTCTTTTGGATACAACAAGGGTGCTACAATGTCTTGCGTGCTTATGGTAAGAGGCAAATATTTAAAGGAAAAATTACAACAGCCCCAGAAAATCCCTGCGTGTCCATTATTTTGTTCTGACAAATACAAGACTTGTTTCGCCTGTGTCAATAGAAAACGAGAATGTCTTGTCACCTATCTTCACTGCAAACTGTGGTTCCTCTTTGGAGTCTGCAGTTACTGATAGAAATGGGCACGTTGGAGCCCTCTGTGGGCTATCCTATTAGGAGGTTGAGTCTGTGCCTGTGTCATGATGCCTGCCCCCGGAAGACCAGACCAGGCCCAGCAGCCCCGGAAGCAGGCATCATTCCACTTGGAGCATGCCCAAAAGCCCCAGTTAGGGGCTGTTTGGGTACAGTCCTGGCGCCTATGGCGCCATGTTCATAAAGATAAAGTCAGTCCTGGCGCCATGGGCGCCAGGCTCATTATTGATAACTTACCTGAAGCAGACCATGCTGCATACTCACCTGAGGCAGACCATGCTGCATGAAGACTCAAGCCAAATGAGGCTTAGGAGGGACTATTTTACTGAAGGGACTATTTTGTTACTTGGGTGGGGCTGTGAAAGAATACTTACCTGGATCTTCTTCCAAGGCTATTTAAACCACGCCCGGACAGCCACACGTGCTTCGCGTTATTCTGCTTGCTGCAGCGTAACGCTCACCGTGTTTTCAGCAGCTCCAGTCTTCAGCCACTCCCGCTTCAGTCCTGGGACTCCTGAAACAAGAAGAAAAGAAGGATAAAGGTTAGAACAGGAGTTTTAACTTGAATCCTTACCTGAATCCTGATTAATTTCGCCACGGAACTGAAAGACAGAAGTCTTTGAAGCATTGCTTCGCATTCCTACGGCGCTGCGCTGAACTCACCTGCTTGGCGGTACTTCAGCATTCCATCACGCTCTCTCCATCTCGCGGCCGCCCTCCGACACCTAAGGAGACAAAGACAGCAAGGTGAGCAAGGGGACTCTCTAAGGCTATATAAGCTACCCCCAAGGACTTACCTGATTTACCACGGGGGTCTCACCTCATCTCGGGTCAGCACAGTCAACTCTGCTTCATCGCCGTACCCCGGCCCCTAAGGGGAAAACCACAATAGACTTACCTGAATCTTACCGAGTGCCATTTGGAAATCTTCGAGTGGATTAATCGGCAACCTGCAAGGAATCGGACAGAGTGAAGAGCAGACATTTGAACTCTCATGAACAATTGGACTTTAGAGTCAATACTGGAACTCACCAATTCCTCTACGCCAGTGAAGTAACTGGTCATCAACGCGCCCCTGCAGTCGACGCAGGATGGAGAGCTCATCCTTCCAAACCATCAGGTGAGACTAAGGAGGGGACATCAAGAATGATCTGTGGGAAGACAACGGGAGTGGGGAAGGTGGGTTGACACTCAATTCCACGGGTGGTTAATTCCTCTTCTCCTTTTTAGAAGAATATTCTTGCGAGCCAGACAAACTAGGCTGAGCGGGCCAGTCCAGTCAGTCATCTCGGCGCTACAAGTCACGCTGGTGGAAATAACAGCGGCCCAGTTCCGGTCGACGCCCCCATGGGAACCAGGTGAGCGTAACAGCCTGGGAATTGTGAAGGTGCAGCCTCCCAACACTGTCACTCATTTGTGGTTTAGTACTGCACCCTGGGCGAACACATTTTTATCACATTGCTGAGAGGGGGCTTGCACCTGTGTTTTGAAGGGATTTGGGGGTGAGTATTGGGGCAACTGCTGCATCTGGACAGTACTCTGTATGGTTTGTAGGGGGATTTGAGCAACTGGGGGCATCTGCTGTGGGGCGCTTTGTGAATTTGGGGTAAATCATGATTGCATCTGTGATGGATAGGTGATACTTGGGAATGCCACCAGGGCCACCTCTACTTAATTTCCAGTACTGCATTCTCGTGCAAAGTGTCCCAGTCTCCTGCAAACCCAACATTGTCCTCCAAACCTGTGTCTTACTCCTCCATATATAAATCCAGTACCCCAGCTTCTCTGGAAGTTTCTTGTCCTTGTGGAAAATACTCTGCGTGTGAAATATATCCTCCTTGTGGAAAGTACCCCCTTTGTGGATAATACAACGTCCCGGCAACCGTTCAGAGCGGTGTGTTTAACATGGGTTGGCGTTCTGAGTTGTTAGTAATTACTGCTCCTTCCATACTGAATTTAGCTAACCTTTTCTGTACCAGCTTTTCTTCTGCCTTCTGAGCTTGGTCTATCCTTATCATGTTTCTCTTTGCAATGGTGTACTATGTGTGCCTTGTATCTCATGCCATTCTTTTGTGTTGATGCCTGCCACCTTCCCGAATTCTGTCTGTACGTCTGCAGGGGGACCCTGTCGACAATGTGTGATAAATACAATGGTTGTTGCATCTCTAACCGCCACACCTCCTGTATCTGATGAATGTTTGTGCGGGTCCTCATTCTCACAGTACAAGCTAAAATAGATTGCAAGTCTGACATGTTTGGTGTATTTCCCTTAGTGCTGCCGTACGTGTGATTGACAGTTATTAAGTGGTGTGCCGTCATGGGCATTGCTACTCCTTGTTATCCAGTCGTATCCTGTCTTTTCTCAAAGTCCGTCCACCTGTTCACCCAATAAAGTGGCAAACAAGCTCTTCATATCTCCTCCAGCCTGAGTAATTCCTGCCATCTGTTTCTCAAGGACATACATCCACGTGCCTGCCCCTGCTGTCATGGGTGGCAAGCTGTTCACTAGGTTTTCCTTATCCATATTTGGCAAAGGTATGTGATGAGACCCCCTCAACCTTCCCGTAAAAGGGGGAACTGTGTACCCTGCTTCTGAGGCAGTGATATCTCCTCTCCCTTCTTGCTATTTGCTACAGCTATTCTAGTGGGACGTCTCCTAAGCCGCTCAGATCATGGCATCCTGACTCTATGCTCTCACGAGACTCTGTCCCCTGCCTGTTCCGTTATGCACCCTCCATCATCGCCTTCTGATTGCCTGTTGCCACACGCTGGGTTTCTATCCACTTCTTCTAGAGAAGGGAGATCTCTGACGGGTTTACTATCAAGTTTAAACAGAGGAAGTCATCAGCTTGCAGGGAGCCGCAAGATCAATATTTGAATGCAGAAGACGTTCAAATATGCATACTAAATACTGGTCCTGATGACACTGTACTCACGGCTGGAAGCCAGTGAAAAACGGCTGAAACATCCGGCAATGTCGCACAGGGGAAGACACACCCCAAGAAGCAGTATGGAGGCATCTGAAACACCATGAGCAGGTACCACATGGGGATTGGGGAGTTAGACTTACTAAAAGGAGAATCTACAAACCAGTTTTCCATTTTCCTCTCTTATTCCAGCTTTTAATATTCAGAAGGTACTACCCTTGTATTGTGTTGTGTAGTGATTTTGTGTTATTCCCTCACAGCCACCGTCCACCTTTCCCCCAGCACGCTCCTTTCCCTTCAGATGTTGTAACCCCCACCAACATTTTCAGTGCAGTTACTCCACTGGCCTTCACTGTTTCTCAAAAGCACCATTGCATACTGGGCTGGTGTCTGGGTGCCCTTTAATTTACCAGCCAAGAAAGGTCTATGACAGCATAGGGCAAGGGTTAAACACAAGAAACAAGTCAGAATCTAGAAAATGTTTGTTTATCTAATGAGAAAGGTTAAATTCCACTTTCCTTAACCAGTATTTTGTAGGATTCTGGTGTGATCCCAATTCAAGATGCATCAGAAGTTCTTAGAGCTGATTGGTTCTGCAGCTTCAGTGATGTAGTTTGGAACCTTGTGAAAGGCTCTAAACTGCCTTTCACTCAGAACACCAGCGAGAAGGTCACAGTAATGTTGGCTCCAAAGAAAAGAAATCCATAGAGACATCATCCAATGGAAACTAGATATTTGAGCTACAAGTTGATACAAAGAGAACTAAAGCAGCAGGCACCTACTTCATCTACTTTAGGACGCTAAGTGAAAACATATTGTTGAAAGCAACTTTGTGAGTTAAACACAAATTCATGACTGTAAATATGTTGATGAACTGACAGGAGTTGATTGTCATTTCCTAACTGTGGAATTTCAGCAAATTAGTTTTAGCGCATCGCCAGTGGAAACCAAAAGGAAATCTTTAGGCTGTTATAGAATAAGTTACCGACTAGAAACTGTTTTTTGTTTGCGTGCAGTTAGTGTTATTATGCACGTGGTTTTATCTAATACATTAACATAATTTTTTGGTTGAATCGCGCATACTAATATAGTATTCTGAGCGGGAGGCAACAGAGTCTTTGTTTTCTTTTCGTTAGCTCTGCGTCTTAGTAAACGCACTCGCGAGCGGTAAGGTTAGAAAACAGGACCTTAGCTGACATGCGTGTCACGTTGGAACGGCATCCAGCAGCGTAGTACCTCAGAGAAGGTTGCGGTTCAATGTGGACTGTACTACAGAGAGGGAAGCTTGGTGGCAGCACAGAAAGAAGGAAACTGTACTTACTACAAAAGCTAAGTGAAGGTTGTGAAAAAGAATACATATTTTGAAAAAGTGACTAGTTTTAAGTTTAAGTAAAAAATGTAACACACAGCAGTTTAGACCGTGCTCTTTAAAAAACTTTATTCAAGTTAGCGGGTAAGAAGGTCATCCACTAATAATTAAGGTCAAGGAAAACCTTTAGTGAGAAGAGTTGTTTAGTGCCTTTTGTGTATTCTATGCAAGAAGACAAGGACAGCAGAAAACAAATATTGAGAAAAGGCAAGGTTGAGTCTAGTTCTTAACTAGAGAAGTGCAAAGAGAAGAGCTCTCATTAGCCTCTCAGCAGCAGGCAAAAGCTTACTGGTATAGTGAATAGTCAGAGCTAATCACACACACATACTAGAAAGACCAAGAGAATAGTTGAGATATTTAGTAACCATTGTATGTGTTTTCACAGGTCAGAGCAAGTTGTCAAGGACTCCCAGGGTTGTCACCATTGCAATGTTAAGCTTGAGGATTGCAGGGTGGGAAAGACCAAGGGGGTCTGTGGGGCTATTGTCTGCTCCTGCAGGAAGTAAGAACTGGGTCCTGAAAGCTGGTGATTACTAGTAGTGACATGTGCTTACATAATGCTCAAATTAACAGCATACAAATATTTCAAACATTAACCTTTTGTGTAGGAGAATACATATTGAGGGACTCTGGTGTCAGATCCGGTGTAGGGGTTAAGGGTGTTGGGTGGGGGGGACAGAGCATTAACATGAGCAAGAAAGGAAAGTTGCAATCGGCTGTCATGGGTTAGATTAGGGTAGCTGTGTTTTTGTAGGCCGATCTGTCTCTCTTTGACTACTTTACTATTTAAGTGAGGTTAGTCTGTAAATACTTTAATAGCAGCATATCAAATGAGAGATAGATAGAACCCAGTCTAGTGTGCCCCTCCCTCTGGGACTCAGCTTATATAGGTTTCTTAATACATTGGTCTATGTGCTCGATAAAAAATGAATTACTTATTTTTTCAGAGATTCCTCGGTTTCCCCAATTATCTACTGTGACGAGTTGGAGGGTCTTGTCCCCATTAGCTACCATCAAAACATCCCTCCTATTCCAAAACCACAAGGACTTTTAAAAATGCCCAGGGGAAAATCAGAATCCTTCTCAGAGATTCCTTATGGGTACAGTTACTTCTGCAGGACGAACCCCAATAGAAGTACTGGGACAAGGAAGAACTGTACGACTCAACAGAGGATACTCTTTTAGGGATGTCCCATTGCTGATAACACCAGACTCTTTGATTATGCGATAGGTCACAATGGCAAACTTAACTTGGTGATTAAGATAAGTGACAACCGATCACTTATTGGGGGACCCGGAATAAAGCTAGAAATGATTGCTTTGGAGAGCTTACCCATTGACGGAAGTAGCTCAGAAAATCTATTGGAAGGACCCCTCAAGCTCAACGAACTAACAAGGAGGTTCGAGGAGGAAATATTTTCATTTGTCCTAGATCCCAGACCGATCATGGAAGAAACCAAACCCGAGAACATGGCCACTTTGGAGGCCTTAATCCAGCGGGTAGTTGACCATCCGATGGAGGCGGAACATAGGTTCCAGGAAGGTCTTGAAAGGGGGATGGCCATCCACCAAAGCCCCGTTGTACCCAATGGAATTGTACAACTCTACCAGGAGGGGGAAGACTTGAGAATATTATTTTAAAATTTTGACCGCTTAGCCCAGCATTTCCGATGGAGTGAGCAAGTGAAGACTTGTTATTTGGTCCCTGCTACAATGGGGAAAATTACAAACGGCCTACCAAAGCCTAAATCCCCTGAGAACTACCACCTTTGCAGCAATCAAGGAAGGTGTGGGAACGCCGCCTCGCGCAATCGTGAGGTCGCGATCTTGGCAGACTTGGGAGCGCGATGCGTGCAGGACTGACGAAGGCTGGCAGAACTCGACAGGAGCCGGCGAGAGTGACACTGCCCCGCGCTCCTCATGCTACCGGAGCCCTAACCTCCACGAGGCCCAACACAGTGGGTGCCTGGCAGCCAGAGCGTAATACCACGGCTGGGATCAGCCTCTTGGGTGCTCTGGTTGCATTGGTGTGCAGTCCTGTCACACCGCAGTATACAGTGATGAAAGAAACTGTATGAACTGGAACTCTCACCTCGTGAGTACTGTTATTGCTCCATGCCCTGGACATTTGCCCATCCCCTGTTGTGCATTTAAATTCAGGTGTACTAATAAACACCCTGCCCAGCATCCATCTTGTTCTGTCATCATTCAAGGCCACCACATAATTGGCGACGAGGATGGGATGGGACGATCAACATAAGCTGAGCATAAGGCTAGACCCCAGTACCCCCGATCAGGTACTACTGGTCTCTTCAGGAGGAGCGCCGAACCTAAAGGAAGTCTTCCCCGGCCTATTCTCTGAAACAGCGGGAAAAATCTAAACTATGTACATAAAATCTGCCTCAAGCCCAATGCAGTTCCAGTAAAGCACAAAGTCAAACCAGTACCAGCGACAGCGAGGCCAGCACTCGAAGCTCAGCTCCAGAAGATGGTTAAAGAAGGCACCATCAAGACGGTGGAGTCCTCTGAATGGCTGAGCCCAGTGGTACTCATCAAAACAAATTCTTCGAACAAACTGAGAATCTGCATAGACCTACGAAGCTTGAAACTAGAAGTGGTTACGGACAGTGTTCCGCTTCCCAGCATAAACTAAATGGTGCTCATGAGGAAGGAAGTAACCATGTTCTCAAGGCTCGACATGCAAGATGCATACCACCAGATAAGTCTGCACAAGACGTTACGCCCGCTCACTGCGTTCATCACCTCTTTCGGCACGTACCAGTACACATGCATGCCGTTCAGCTTGTTCTAAGCGGCCTCGGCCTTCCAGAGGGTGATGAGCTCCTTGTTGTAACGAATGTCTCGTACTTCCAAGATGACATCCTGGTGTACGCTAAGGACACAGATACCCACGACAAAGCACTAAACACGGTACTGAACAAGCTCCAGGAAGCGGGTGTCCACCTGCGCCATGAGAAATGCATATTCGGCGCGGGAGAAGTTGAGTACCTGGGCTAACGCATCTCAAAGGACAGGGTGAGCCCCAAGAAAAACCTACTCAAGGCAAAAACCGACACCCCAGCCCGATGTCCAAGGACGAACTCCAGTCCTTCTTGGGCCTCGCAGAATACTATGCAAAGTTTGTCCCCAGATTCTCAGAAACCACATCCCCCATGAAGGAGCTCCTAAAAAAGTGTGCAGCTTACACATGGGGACCCCGACAAGATGAAGCTTTCACGAGGTCAAAAAGAGGATCTTGCACGCACCCTGTCTCAAACCTTTCAATCCTGAATGGGAAACATGCATCACAACCAACGCCAGGGCTTCTGGCTTAGGTGCTACCCTCACCCAAAGAAGGGGTGACACAGAGAACATAGTAGCCTTTGCGTCAAAAGCTCTATCAGCATAAGAGAAAAACTACTCCACGGTGGAAAAGGAAATGCAGGCATGCACCTGGGCCATGGAATACTTCTGATTGTACGTGTGGGGTACCAAATTTCATTTGGTCACCGAACACAAACCACTGATACATATGCTAAGTCCTGGCGGCACTAAAACTGCGACTCTGAGACTGGCCAGAATAGCTGCAAAACTTCAGGAGTATACCTACTAAATCGCCCAAATTTCCGGCTGTAACAATGCCCAGGCAGACTGCATGTCCATGCTACTCGACCAGAACACCCCAGGGGCCACGTTCCTCAAAGACAAATGCGTGATGGCATCCATAAGTGATCTGAGGAACAGCAAATTCATGGAGCTAAGCGAGCCACATTGGCAAGAAGAATACGAACAAGACTACGCCCTACGAAGCGTAGCAGAGTGGGTCTGGAAGGGATGACCGAATGAGAGAGCAGTTCCGGAAGGCCTGCGTCCGTCCTGGAAATTGGGCGATGAGATCACTGTGATAAATGGCCTCGTACTGAGAGGTGACCGGGTAATTCCCCCAAGAGGCATCCGCAAGGTAATCCTTTGCAGAGCACATTCAGGCCACCTAGGTAGCAACATGACAAGGCACAGAGTATGCGATGTCTATTGGTGGCCCGGCATGGACCAAGACATCTGGGCAATGATTGAAAGGTGCCATGAGTGCATAAACAGCGATAAACGCCTGTCAGTGAGGCAAGCACCCATGATTTCCACTGAAATCCTGCAAGGAGTATGGCACAAAATAGGCCTGGAGTTCATCGGCTCGTTAGATTCCGCATATCACAAGTACGGAATAGTCATGGTAGACTACTTTTCCAAGTGGGTAGAGATCGAATTTGTGTCAGACATCACCACGAGCACAGTTATAGAGGTGGTCACTACCGTTTTTCAACGAGAAGGACTCCCCGAGGAAATTGTGACTGACAACGGAGTGCAGTTGGTGTCCAGAGAAATGGAAAGGTTCCTGAGAAAACTCAATGTCCGTCAGCTGAGGGCAAGCTTGTACCACCCACAAGCTAATGGGCTAGTGGAAAGGGCGAACCGTTCCCATTTCAACTGTTTAGAGGGAGAAGGGCGGCGTCCACATTAGTACCGCCATGGCTACATCAAATCAGATAAGATGAGGACGCAGATATGCGAGACATTGTATTCCGCATGCAGAACAACAATGAGGCCATAAAATCCCAAGGCGACAAACGCAGGGCGGCTCATCGCACAGAAGTCAGTGAAGGCGATCTGGTGTAAATATGCCTACCCCACAAAGATACCATGAATGGCTCCAAATACAGCAGGGCCATGGAGGTCACCGGCAAGGGAACCAACCACATCCCCACCAGCGATGGCAAGTGATGGAAGCTGGAAAGAGTGGCCATGTATCGCAGAAGAGCGTCCACCAGACCCCGTCCGCAGAAGCGGGGAATGACCATGAGCAGTGGGGTACAACCAGTAACTCCCAACATGCAGAGACAGATGCTTCGGGAGATAGGAATCAAGGGGAACAGACAGACATGAGCCCCTCGTCCCAGTCCAGAGAACCACAAAGGGAGGCAACACAAGGAGACTTTGCCCCACCCGAAACACCCCACTTCACCATTCAATTCCCAAGCCTTGTCTCCAACCAAGGCAGACCCCAGCGCGAGAGAAGGAAGCCCACCAAGTTCACAGACTTCGACTAGCCACCATCTTTTCCCACCAAAGGAGGTGTGTGGGGACATAAACTCACGAGATCGTGAGAATGCAATCTTGCGAGAATTGGGAGCGCGAAGCGTGTGGCGCTGGCGAAGGCTGGCAGAACTCGGCGGGGGCCAGCAAGAGTGACACTGCCCCGCGCTCCTCCTGCTACCGGAGCCGAACCGCCACGAGGCCCAACACAGTGGGGTCCTGGCAGCGAGAGCTTAATACCATGGCTGGGATCAGCCTCTTGGGTGCTCTGGTTGCATTGGTGTGCAATCCTGTCACACTGCAGTACACAGTAAAGAAACTGTATGAACTGGAACTCTCACCTCGTGAGTACTGTTATTGCTCCATGCCCTGGACATTTGCCCATCCCCTGTTGTGCATTTAAATTCAGGTGTACCAATAAACACCCTGCCCAGCATCCATTGTGTCCTGTCATCATTCAAGGCCACCACAGAAGGTTTATTGCAGAGGGTTGGGCAGATGGAAAAAATGTATCAGAACAAATTCTGAGATCTGAAGCTCGGGATAGGAGACACTCTGTTCGAATTACAATCACAGGAACAGAACACTGTCACTGTGGTTGGAGAAGAAAACCCGGGATGAACTCCTTGAAGCTCTAGCTTAAGAGCAATTTGTGAATAGTCTACTACCATTATTGCAAAAAGGCATTACTCCAGCTAACAAAATTAACATTGACCATTGCCATCGAAAGTGCCCAAAGCTCGCCAACGCGAATATGCAACTGAGAGCCTTAAACAAAACAGAGGAAGTTAGGCGGGAACTAAGAGCCATTCCTCGCCCCATCCCAGCCACTGAAGAAAAACCTGGCCTGTGCCAGATCCCATCAGAAATAACACTCAGCCCCATTAAACCTAGACCCAAAGAAGTTGAGGAAAGAAGACTTTTCACCGCTCAAGACATAGGAGTGGCGAAACCAGAAGAACAAAGACCACCTTTGGCCCTATGCTTTGTCTGTGTCAGAAAGGGACACCTAGCTCGACATTGTCCAAAGAACTAAAAGGAAGAACTAGGAAATATGCTGGATGTCGGGATGTCCCTGGGAAGATCTTCAGGACGAAACAGAAAACCTTACCAGTTGCTTTTCCATAACTGTGGGAGTATAAAACTCATGAGACGGCCACAGTAAATGGTGTTCCTGTCATTGCTATTGTAGATTGTGTTAGCAGAAAAACTGCGGTAAGACCTGACTTTATTTACTTTGAGGAATTACTGGGGACAGACCCAGTCCAAATTCACTGGGTTCTCTTAGTGATCAAGAGCCGCATTCACAAAGAAAGTATTTATACAGCAGTCATGCCTGGACTTCCCGGAGAAACCATAATAGGGACAGACTTCACAAACTTTCATACAATTTTCCAGGACCTTAATCCATTACAAACCACCTATTCCCCATTTGACAACTGAGGAGCAGATAAGTTGAAGGAAGACACACCCGCTTGCTCCTGGGGAGAAACCTCAACAAGTTCACCCAGAGAGAGCAATTTGCCAATTATAGATGGGGGAGCTCGATGTTATGGGGGAAAGGTATGTGACGAGCCAGAGGGTCATCAAAACATCCCTCGCATTCCAACACCACAAGGACTTTTGAAAATCCCCAGTGGAAGATCAGAATCCTGCTTAGAGATTCCTTATGGGTATATGCACTTCTGCGGGACGAAGCCCATTAGAAGTAGTGGGACGAGGACGACCCGTATGGAGAAAAGAAGAACCAACTGCACAAAAGAGTCATCCTAATTCTATTTCCAGTAATAATACGGGACGATAAAAGAAAAAAAAGAACTACATCAAGGGGTTGGTCGAAATATTGTTGGGATAGCAAAAGCTGTGGCAGTGGTTTGGTAGAGGAAGGTGGAGAATGACTAAATGCGGAGAAAGGCAGTCGTGAGTGGAGAAGTAGTGGTGGCAGTCTGCAGAGTGTGGACCAAACACAGGGAGAGTAAGAAATTAAGAGGAGCAACTTGGAAAACAGGACCTTTTTTTATGAGGGACAGGCTGAGGAGCCGTTTCGCAGAGATGCAAAGCCGGGTGCTGCTGAATGGCTCGCCACCTTATTGGGGCATGGCAGGCAATGCTGTGATACCAGCGATATTCTAGGGTGACCCGCGGCGCCCGGAGCTGACAGCACCAGAGGGTAGGTAATGCTTGAGAATGATCCTGGAAGCCGGCACAGAGGACAGCTGTTGAAGCCTCGGACTACCGACATAGACAGGCTTCAGGAGGGCTCTGGTACTGCAGGACGCTGAGAAAACATGTTGCGAGTAATTAGGGCTACATACAGCAAAATTGCTGTCAAGGCAGGGTTGATTCCTGCGGCACAGACACTGATGGTGTGGAAATACTTGCAGATACTCTGTCAACCCATTCTTACAAGCAGTGGAAGGGAGGTAGGGAAAGTTGAGGCAATCCCATCCCTGCAGGATACAGTCTACAGAACCCTTCAGGAACAAGGGGGAAGTAACTTTGTTGAATGGTGCAAGGAACGTTATACGGGAGGTAAACGACAATGCCCCTGAAAGGGGATTGTGGGGGCGCTGTTGACAACGGAAAAGCTGAGAAGTGGGCTGTAGGTGGAAACCACTCTTTTAGGTATGATTATGTGGAAAAGTGTAGTCGATGTTTAAAGAGAACAGACAAACATTGCTTTGGTAGTTATTCACTGTTGTTAATGACAAAGAGTTGGAAAGAAAAGGGAAGGGGATTGTGCCCCTGGCATGTTGAAAATTCGCAGTAAGAGGGAAGAAAGGTTCTTCCTGAATAGTGGGTGGGTTGGGAGAGAAGCGTGTAAAACATTGGGGGCGAAGAAAATGAGGGAAGTCCTACAGTTTCTTGGCACCAAAAAGGGGCAGGAAAAACCAGGGATGTGGATTGTCTACTTGGCATTATGGGAGGACTTAGTACTTGGAGTCACGTAGTGAAGTGGAATAAAAGTACCGCCAGGCTGCAAGAAGACAGTCGAATACAATATTATTTTCTCCGCCGTAAGTTTTGAAGAACATAGAAGGTGAGGTCAAGAATAGGGTTTGCCAACCTATCCTGTTGTCACCAACAGGTAACCCCTGTGCACTCTATTAGGGTCAATGGACCTCCCTCATTCAATGGCACATACCAATATTTCAAAGACATAAGGGCAATAAATCTAGAGAACATTCAGTTCAATATATAAGCATGGCAACTTTTTCACATAAAAAGTGTTTAATACAGTACTCTAAATAGTACTAAAATGTAAGGTTCAACTTCACCTTCCAAGTTACATGGCAAATTAAGTTTGATTCAAAAGAAACTTCACAAAATAGGACTGAGTCCTTATACAGATTTGTTTATACACAACTCAAAAAATTACTTTCACTAATTCTTGTGTTAAGTCAATTACAGTCGTAATTCAAATTGAACCATTTACTGGAGTGCCCCTCTACATATGGTTACGTTGTTTTTCCTCCAAGAATAGGGTTTGGACACAGGACAGTGAAAAGTATAACTATTATTTTGGGCATCCGGACAACGACTGATCCAATAGTTAGTTTGATTGAGGTAGAAACCCCTCATAGAGTCAGTGCTAGTAATGTTTCCCACCCACTTATTATTTAATTAAAAGCATTGGTGAATCCATTAACTCTGTGTCCGTCTCCTTACTTCTGGTACCTCGCTCTACATAGTGCCTCCATATACAGGCGATCAAGTCGAAGTTCTCCCAGATACTCTCTAACCTTTCTAATGTTATCAGTGCAGATGTGTGCACTAGTTATGACAGAATGCACAGCCCATGTCAAGTCAGCCTGTGCTAGACTGTATCAGCAGCTGAGCAGGTTACATAACCAAGAGGTGTGTGATGGCTATCACGCAGATTAACATATCCTCATTTCTGCATGCAATAGCAGAGATCCATCCTGGAAGCGACCATATATTTTCAAGATGAATTGGTTTAACTAAGCCAGGCATGGAGAGGATTGTACAGCCGGGTCCATGGGTAGTACAGTAATTTCAGTTTTCAATTTTTTTTGTACCAGAGCCATGCTAGTAACCATGGATGCTTCCATCATTAAAGTACCAGAGCCACGCAAGTATCCACTGGTTCTCCCATCATTTAAAATACCAGAGCCATGCAAGTATCCACTGGTTCTCCCATCATTTAAAGTACCAGAGCCATGCAAGTAACCACTGGTGTTCCCATCATTTAAAGGACCAGAGCCATGCAAGTATCCACTGGTTCTCCCATCATTTAAAGTACCAGAGCCATGCTAGTACCCCCTAGTGCTCCCATAATTTAAAGTACCAGAGACATGCACATAACCACTGGTGCTCCCATAATTTAAAGTACCAGAGCCATGCTAGTACCCCCTAGTGCTCCCATAATTTAAAGTACCAGAGCCATGCAAGTAACCACTGGGGCTCCCATCATTTAAAGTACAAGAGCAATGCTAGTAACCAATGTTGCTCCCAACATTTAAAGTACCAGAGTCATGCACGTAACCACTGGTGCCCCCATAATTTAAAGTACCAGAGCCATGCATGTAACCACTGGGGCTCCCATAATTTAAAGTACCAGAGCCATGCTAGTAACTACTGGTGCTCCCATGATTTAAAGTACCAGAGCCATGCAAGTAACCACTGCGGCTCCCATCATTTAAAGTACCAGAGCCATGTAAGTAACCACTGGGGCTCCCATCATTTAAAGTACCGGAGCCATGCAAGTAACCAACGGTTCTCCCATCATTTACATTAGCAGAGCCATGCGAGTAACCACTGGTGCTCCCATCATTTAAAGTAGCAGAGCCATGCAAGTAACCAGTGGTGCTCGCATCATTTAAAGTACCAGAGTCATGCACGTAACCACTGGTGCTCCCATAATTTTAAAGTACCAGAGCCTTGCTAGTAACCACTGATGATCCCATCATTTAAAGTAGCAGAGCCATGCAAGTAACCAGTGGTGCTCGCATCATTTAAAGTACCAGAGTCATGCACGTAACCACTGGTGCTCCCATAATTTTAAAGTACCCGAGCCATGCTTTTAACCAGTGGTGCTCCCATCATTTAAAGTACCAGAACCATCCTAGTAACCAGTGGTGCGCCTATCATTTAAAATACCAGAGCCTTGCAAGTAACCAGTGATGCTCCCATCATTTAAAGTACCAAAGCCATGCACGTAACCACTGGTGCTCCCATAATTTAAAGTACCAGAGCAATGCAAGTAACCACTGGGGCTCCCATAATTTAAAGTACCATAGCCATGCAAGTAACCACTGGAGCTACCATCATTTAAAGGACCAGAGCCATACAAGTAACCACTGGTTCTCCCATCATGTAACGTACCACAGCCATGCTAGTAACCACTGGTGCTCCCATCATTTAAAGTACAAGTGCAATACTAGTAACCAATGGTGCTTCCATCATTTCTAGTACCAGAGCCTTGAAAGTAACCACTGGTGCGCCCATCATTTAAAGTACCAGAGCCTTGCAAGTAACCACTGGTGCTCCTACATTTAAAGTACCAGAGCCATGCTAGTAACCACTAATGCTCCCATCATTTAAGGTACCAGAGCCATGCTAGTACTCTCTGGTGCTCCCATTATTTAAAGTACCAGAGTCATGCACGTGACCACTGGTGCTCCCATAATTTAAAGTACCAGAGCCATGCTAGTAATCAGTGGTGCTCCCATCATTTAAAGTACCAGAGCCTTGCAAGTAACCACTGGGGCTCCCATTATTTAAAGTACCAGAGCCATGCAAGTAACCAACAGTTCTCCAATCATTTACATTACCAGAGCCATGATAGTAACCACTGTTGCTCCCATCATTTAAAGCTGCAAAGCCATGCTAGTAACCATGGATGCTCCCATCATTTAAAGTGCCAGAGCCATGCTAGTAACCCTGGTGCTCCCATCATTTAAAGTACCAGAGCCATGCAAGTAACCACTGGTGCTCCAATCATTTAAAGTACCAGAACCATGCAAGTAACATCTGGTTCTCTCATCATTTAAAGGGCCAAAGCCATGCAAGTAACCAGTGGTGCTCCCATCATTTAAAGTACCAGAGCCATGCAAGTAATCTCTGGGGATCCCATCATTTAAAGGACCAGAGCCATGCAAGTAACCAACGGTTCTCCCATCATTTATATTACCAGAGCCATGCTAGTAACCACTGTTGCTCCCATCATTTAAAGTATCAGAGCCATGCAAGTAACCAGTGGTGCTCCCATCATGTAAACTACCAGAGCCATGCAAGTAACCACTGGTACTCCCATCATTTAAAGTACCAGAGCCAAGCAAGTAATCCTCAAAGACCTGCAACCTTCCAAGGTGTAGCTTTACTTGGTCTTTGGCAGAATAATAATTGATATATTTTCAGGACTGGATATTGACAGTCTAAATATTACACGAAGTGCAAAGTCATGGATGGGAATGCACCGGAACTGTGAAATAAAGCAAAACATACAACACCATGTAGACTAAAATCCATTTCAGACCACAGAAATATTTGAGGTGTTCAAGTCTTGAAAGGTTTGTACAGTGGATGGGCGGCTTTACATAAACAGGAACATCTGACATAAATTGTGATGTACTGAAAATCATCATCAGGATTGTGTAGTCGGTCAGAATTAGGAGACAGACAGGCAGGCATGGGTTTCAAAAGGTGTATTTCCTCTTGTGATTCACAAAGGCCTAATCTGTCCCTATCTCTGTGATACTAAGGCCTATTCTATGCAAATAAAGGTAACAAGCGGTGCTTGTCCGTCTGTCGAGATGGTCAAGCATAAATGAAGTCCTCTGTCCAGAAATCATATTCCAACATAAATCATAGCTATCCTCCGGCCTACTCCTATTTTGTATACCTGCTCAAGATGGCGATCGGTAGTGCCACTGTTCCATTAACATTAATGCAGTAGGTGTTTACTGGGTTTTTGCTGTATACAACGTAATATTATTTGATTTTTCAGTCATACGTGATATGTATTCCAGTTACTTGGATACCTTTAATGTATTCTTACCATACAGGTACTTGCATGCTTTACGTTGGGCAGCACTTTTTCACTTTTTTCACTTCAAAATAGTTTCTTGGATACACGGGTGATTTTGTACTTTTTTCTTTTTTCCTTTTACAATAGTGTCTGGTAGCTGTGACGATGTTAGCTGCTTCATTACTTCAGCAGTTTTTTGTGATGATAGCTTGATGGCTTGGACTTGTGTCTCTAAATATTTGTGGCTAAATATGGAAGTGTTGACTTCATGCACGTTTTAATGTCTTAGATTAAGAATCTGCTTTGTGCTCCAAAGGTGAATTGCAAGTAATGTCTTCATTATTTTTAGGAAGCTTTCAGGGCTTACCTCTAATGAAGGGTTAGTCTCGAAATGCGTAGGGTTTTTGTGAAGCCTTCTATCATGTTGAATTTGCCATCTAAGAAATGTGTTGTTGATCATACGAGTACAGGGAACATACAAGCAATACCATTACCCCCCTGGACTTGCCGAAAGAAATCAAGGTCTTAGAGGCTAAGATCGAGGCCCTCTTCCAATTATATGTGAAGAATGCGAACGATCAGGCCGTAGTCAAAGGGGATATTTCAGAGATCATTCGCCTATTAACATGCGGAAAGCCATTTGTAACGGGTGAAGGGAATCAAACAGCCCTTCGACCCGCCTGAGATCTCCACCTCATCGCCAATAAAACCGTTACTATCAACAGACAGGGCTTGTGTAGTGGTGGACTCAGAGAGTGGGATGTTGGAAGCATTGTGTACTGAAATATCCATGATGAATGCCCCTGACTCCCTGCCAAGAAAATGCCGGCGGATTATTCCATCTGTAGGCTTGGGGACTAAACAGACTACAAGCCATAAGAACAAATTAAAATCTGGGGTAAAAGCCCAAATCACCTCAGCCAATCCCAAAACCCCCAAAACAGTGACGGGAAAAAATCCCGGCGACAGTGAGTAGTAAAGTTCTGCTGACCTGGCCTCTAGACTCCTGGGTAACTAGCTCGCATAATTTTCCATCGAAAGATCCAGTAAATGGGGAGAAGAAGGCAGATGAGCTTGCAGAAGAGACGAGGGAACGAACGGATCGAAGGGCAGTGAAGGAAACCGCCCGCTGTGAATGCAAAACAAACCCTTGCCTCATTAGTCAAGAACGAGCTGGGATGACCAAGGAGGCAGATCTAATCTCGGTTCAGCCCATTGCCTTGGAGAGTCAGCCCAAGGAAGGAAAGTCCATCTGGGTGGCCAGAGTAAAACAACTAAGATCAGGGGCATCAACCAAGGAGGGTAAAACTAATGATCCAACTTGGTGTAAAAATGTATTTTACATGAAACTTGTGGAAATAAATCCCTCTGATAACAGTCCATTCCTCAACAGGAAATGGCTGCTAGAGCTGTTTCAGTTAGTCCCAGACCTGGCATTGCTCTCCTCCAAAGACATTGTTAATATTGAGCTACCGGAAAATGACAGCCCTGATAACTGGGGGATCATGTCATGTATCTCTCCAGTAATAGTGGACAGGATCAGCAAAGACCAAAGAGCCCTCAACCAACTAGGCTTTGAAGTCTATGTTTTTTTCCAGGCTTATTTGGACCCCGGCATCTACCAACAAAAGCCAACGGCGCAAAACAGAATGCCTACGGAGAAAGGGAAAACAGTGCCAGGGACCAAAAGAATGGAAGGCCAATGGGAAGCGGTCCAATCCTCTATGGAGTGACAGAGGGAAAGGTTGGGCCTCAAGGGATGCCTCACTGTCGCATCATGGAACTCCAGAGGACACAGGTCCTTCCTAAGAAACGTCCCTCATAAATGAAATGTCTGGGTTTTGGATGGGTACTCTATTATCAACAGGCTGGCCGAGCATCTAAAAGCAGGAAGACCTAAAGGGGGCCTTTGTATAGGTGCCAAAAATTGGTTAATTATGGTTGAAATCAAAGAAGGCCCTATAAATCCAATTTTTTTTGCGGTGATCATTATCAATCCCAGTGGCAGATTATCCCCCATTTTTATAGCGACCATTTATGACCCTCCAAGGGGGGATAATACTGCAGAAATAAAGGTCTCCCTGATTGCCACCCTCCTAGCTTGGTTAGCCAACAATATGGAGGGATTACTGGTAATAACTGGGGACTTTAACGTGGACTGTGGTGAAGAGTCCCCAGTGCCCCCGGGGGAAAAATAAGGGGGTACACCCAGCTACAGTTTGAAGGGTGCTCTGAAAGCAAAAGCCTGGCGTAGAACTTTAGCAGAATTCGAGTTGAAACCCATTGTGCCTGAAAAAGGGGTGGGAAATTGTACCTGGACAAATGGTAGAAGTCAAGGATAGATTTTATTTTTGTAAATAAAAGGGATATTAGCAAGGATAGGAAAAAGTTGGTGATCCAAAATCAATCAAACTCTAAAGTTTACGACTTGGTGACATCTACGGACCTGGTGGCAAGGATTAAGAAATTGAAGTCATCTAGAGCCAGAGGTCCCGATGGCCTAAATAACATCACCCTGAAAAGTGACCCGGTGCTATGGTCAAGAGTGCTTAGACTGCTGTTCCTCCAGATCTGTCAGACCGGTGAGATCCCGGACACATGGAAAGAGGCCATTTTGATACCCGTATTTAAAAAAAGTCCCAGAGAAAGGCCGGAAAACTACCGCTTAATAGCTATGCTTGACTGCTCTGGCAAGGTCTTTGCTAACATCTTGCTAGAGTATCTGAATGACTGGACCACTAAGCAGGGGATCTTAACGTACCACCAAATAGGCTTTAGAAAGGGATGCTCCACTACGCACGCTATCTGGACCCTTTTAACCCTTGTCTCAGACCTAGAAGTAAAACCTGGGTTGACTTAGTTCACCTGATTTGTGGACTTTTCGTCCGCATTTGACAGTGTGGATAGGGAAAAATATGGGAAATACTCGAAGAAATGGGACTTGACCCTTCTGTTCTGTACTACATTAAAGCTTTGTACAGCGATACAGCGGTAAGAATTAGGCTCTCGCAAGAAGGCGCACTCTCAGACAGTATTCCCATTGGGAGGGGCTTGAAGCAGGGATGTGCATTTGCCCCTTTATTTTTCAATATCTATATTTCCCAGTTGGCAAGAAGATTGGTAGAGGCCCACAACACCCCCCCCCAATATGGCAATATGGGCTTGACATGCATTGTGTACGCATACATTGTGGTCATTCTAGACAGGACCAAAGTAGGGCTACAACGCTCCCTTACGGCTCTGTCATTATTTTCCCAGGAACTGTCACTCAAACCTAATATTCAAAAGACAAAGATCCTGATATATGGAGATTCCACCACTAACAATAAGTCGGGTTTGTGGTGGTTAGGGGATGACAGAGTCGAAATTGCTTCAAGCTATCGGTACTTGGGAATCACCATGACCACCAAGCTTACGGCGGCGGCCACACTTGATGCGGTTACAAAAAAGGCATGGGGAAAATGGCTAGCCTTAAAGAAATTGAGGTCGATCGCTGGAAGCAAAGTTTCTAGCATATAAAACATCAATTATCCCTACAATCTTGTATGCCCTTGAGGTCTTTCCTTGGAAATGGATCGCACCAATCCAGAAATTGGAAGGAAAGATCTTACGATCAATGCTAAGTCTCCCTCCGGGCTCCCCTGTGCAAGCTATTAGACTGGAACTGGGGCTGGCTTCTTTGAATATGTACTGGTCAATTGCCTCTTGTAATTTATGGGCAAGAATAAAGTATAAAGAATAAAGTACAACCTGGTCCAGATAGCTTATTAGCATACACGATTCCTCACGCCCTTCGATACAAATCTAGTAAATGGTATAGGGAATTAGAAGGCAGAGTGACAAACTATTTACATAAAATTGGAATAACCCAGGTCCCTGAAACCTGGCTAGATTTTAACATAGCCAAAATTCCCTTTAAGGCAACGACCATTGACCTAGATACCTCCTTAACGCATCTGGGCACGCAAAAAAATGTAGAGAGTATGTAAGGCAGGCCTTTGATAGAGGTAGGCCCTTCCCCTACTTGGTAAGGAAGCGCTACCCGAAGATGACTTGATTTATTCTATCCCTCAGACATCAAACTATCAAAGTCCTGGAAAATACTGGTGCCTGGAGTGGCATACCAAGACAGGAAAGATTATGCCGCCTATGTGGGAGATGTATCGAGACGGCCAGACATATTCTAACCCAATGTCAGGAATTGGAAGCAATGCATAGGTTGGTGTATGGAAAATATGGAAATCACAATTCAGATCTATTCTGGAGTGATATATTTATGGCCAAGACATCAGTTTTAAGCCATGCAGCCTTTCATGTATGGGAGATAGCAATTAAAAAGATGGCCACAATGGAGGAGACTATCTCTAAGTGAATGGACTTGAGGTTTGAGAATCTGTAAAACACTGAATATTGGCCATTTGTATAGATCTGACAATTTCATGCATTATATATCCCAGAAGCCAAGTAGGTTTTTATTCTGAGCCAAGATTGTTTAAATTTATTTAGAATTGTTTTAAATTGTTTTAAATTGGTTTTAAATGAAGTGTGTAAGAAATGTATATTTTATAGTGTGAAAAAGATGCAAGTCATCTAAGAACACACTATAAATAAATAAATAAATAAACAAACAAAGAAACACAACCTTTAAAACATTGGGCCTCATTATAAGTTTGGCGGTAGCCTTGCCAGTAAAGCCGGCAGGCTGCCGCCAAACTTCCTAAGATTTCCAGTGCCCAGGAATGGGCAATTCCCAGGGTATTACAACCTTGGCGGACCTGGGAATTGCTAATTCCTGGGCGCTGGAAAATATTGTCCACCTGCGCCCAGAGGCAATTTTGTGTGCATGGTTCTGTCGGGAATTATAAATATCCAAATCAAAATCAAATATACTACTAATCGTGCAATCCCAAGAGATATTGTTCTTATTGTGATGCGACATTTATGACATTTTACAGTACTGTTCTGAAAATAGTTTTCTTAAGATTAGAGCCCTCCAAATTATTTCTTGAGTCTATCTTGCAATGAAAAGCTATGGTTGGGCCAACATTGCAATGTCAGAGGACCCTCAGCAATTTGAAAGGTTAAGGTCATTTGCGTAATATGTTGTCTTTAGTTTCTGTGGAATAGACACAGGACATGTTGTGCACCTGTCTTTATTGCATTGAGTTTGAGAATCCAATATGCATTCACTTAAAAAAAGCAGAGATTATTCCCAGTTATAAAATCAGTAAATTGTAAATATGGCACCACATATTTCCACATTTATGAACCCACGTGGCTGTCATTCGGTTGCCACCGGAGAGCATCATTCACTTGACAACACAATACTTTTGCTGCTAAAATAATTAATCATAGTCCTTCAGTACTGCTGGGAATGCAAATGTAGTTTTAGCCGTGCTTTTAAGGCCCTCACACTTTGAAAGGTTGATAATAATAAAATAAAGATGGCCGTGTATTTCTGTACGTTGTTTGCATAAGATTCTCAAGCTTTTAACAGCTGTCCCATGTATATTTTGAGTCATCCTTTCTCCACTAATAACTGCTTGATGCTATTTAAAGGCAGCATATTTTGTGACCAGTGTTTGTATTCCCACTTGTGCTGCTTGTGGGTTGTGAAGGATGATAGCTTCAATAGGAATTCACTGACACATTCCTAGGAAACTTGAACACCGAACTAAGTATGAACATAACCCATTTGGGGTGGGCTATTAATGGCCAGAACAAATAAATGCAGTCTGGAATTGCAACCGATCTACTACGTGATATAGTGTGTCTGCAAGAGAAAGCATGAACTGCGTGTCAAGAACCCTGATGTCCGCTTGCAGAATAACAAAAAATAACATAGCCTCATGCATATTTTCTGACATCAAAACATTCCTATAGAAAATGAAAGCAAGAGAGCATTGGGTCACTGGTATCAGACACAGCTATCGTATTCAAGTTAAATGAACAAAATAAGATTTAAAGTGTATTTCGCGGGCCTAAAATATTTGTGGTTATTGATTTAAGTGCACAAAGGGACAGATCTCGTTAGGAAACATCTCTGTGCACTTCCAAGAACTAATGTTTTGACTGCAGATGGCACAGCAGCAGGACCTTCACCATAGCACTAAATATGGGGACTGCAACCTTTGGCTCGTCAGATGTTTTGGACTACAAATCCCACCAGTCCTAGCCAGCATAATCAATGGTGTGGAATGCTGGGAGTCATAGTCCAAAACATCTAAAGAGCAGAAGGTTGGAGACCCCCATTAAATAAAACATAATACATAGAACAATGAAACAAAATACCAATAAACCTGGTAGTTTTTAGAAAAGAAAAATTATAGTTCTTATCCGTGGAATGTAAAACACATACATGTGTAATTTAAACAAACTTCACAGATTCCAAACGTTTTGTCTATTTTACTAAACTGGATGAAAGAATAAAATGAATACAAGGAAGCAAAATCTGGCCGTGACGCACTAATCAGACAGAAAGCCAAACTTTAGGGAAGAGGCAGAGGATCAGGCGTTTCATTTGTACATGCTGATTCAGCTAACAAAAAATTATTGGTGCTTACACACAGGATTATTTTATATTTAGTACTACAAACCTCTAGAAATAAAATAATACTAAGATGATTTTCTACCTGTAATATAGAACGTTAGGGTGGCACCAGGGAAGACAAATTCCATTAACAAAACAGAAATGTGTGTAATGCACCAGCAGGGAAATCCCCCAAGTGTGACTGAAAGCTAAAACTATTTTCATAATAAATTGCATTCTTCATTCCATGTACAAAAAAACAGGTAAGAAACGATTCTATTGGTGGTACTGTAGAGACTGGCATGCATGAGTTTAAAAAACTATAAAAAGACAAAAACACCTCACTGCTAAAATGAAGGGCAGGAGGTTCTTATAAAGAGAAATAATTCAGTGTCATATTTAGGACTAAATCTTTTATTTAGAAATGCTTACGAGGTGCTGAGCAAACATGAAGTCAGAGCAGCCAGGAACTCATAATGTTTCTAAATGATTGATCAAACAAAAAAAGAAAATAATCTGGTGGATGTTTAAGGATTGAATCAAATATTAAAGTACAACAGCCAAACTCTCTCCCAACCCATTCAGTTCACCCACAGGAAGTTCCACTCCTTTCAACTTCCCTTATTACATAATTTCCCTAGTGACAGAAATGCATGTCAATCAGCTGGCTCAGAATGAGATAATATGCCACCAAGTGGCCAATATGTTTAATTACACCTTATATTCACAATAAATTTCAGAGACCAAGTTTTAAACATTTTAATAAATAAAATGACACAATGGACACAGGTCTTTTGATGCAAAACCTTTTTATTTCATCTTAATATTCTAAAGAAAGTGCTAAAGTGCTAGTACACGTTGCAAGGGAAACATAGCGCCTAATCACCAGTTTGGGGGGAATCCAGCAGTACATCTGCAGAATCTCTCTCAAAGCAATAATTACCACCGTGGCATTACCACGGGATTAAGAGTGATGGTACGGCTACGTAAATCCACATTTCTTGGGGATTTTCAATAGATTTACCAAGAGCAGTAAATCTGACAAGTTTTGGGGGCAAGGTGGAGGGATTACCACCAGGAGCATAGTACGGCGGTGCAGTAATGTGGTGATAAAGTTGTAGATCAGCTCCTTAGATTAAAACGAAATAGCTCTTGCAGAGGAGAATTTGATATTCAAGCCGCATTACTGAGTGCTAAATTACAATCAAGGGGCTATCCCAACACGTTAGTTAAAAAGCATGGAAAAGAACAAGCAATAACAATCGTGAAGAATTGCTAGAATACAAAATCAATAACAACAAAAATGATAACATTGTATTCTTAATTACGTTCAATCATCTATCTAACAAAATAAATAGCATTGTAAAGAAAAATTGGCACATTTTGGAAGGACGAAACAACGGGTGAGTAGATCCGACTTAACGTGCACTGGGTGTCCTACAATTAGGTAAAGCTGGCTGCACCAGGCCTATGAGGCTCCACTTACAACCTCAAACAGAAATCTACAAAAAAGAGAATATAGGTCTGGTTGGTTGGCTGTACCGCAATGGAGGATGCGGCCGTCGGCTTCCCATTAGGGATATATATTTGGTTGAATTAGGAAAAAGCACACAGCCCCTCTGCCTGAAATACAAACTTACCTCTGCGTCATTTTTCAGAAATTATTTTGATCTGATCGCTCACATGTGATTTCAACTTGTTATGGTACGAGATCCATTAAGCTTACCAAACAGGATATCACCAGGAATATACCCTGCCTTGACAAAGACAACTATCTGTCGAGACACGTGTAGGCTGGATCGAAAAGGAAAACATTTTTTGTATACTAATAAAACTGCAGTTTATCTAGCGTCTTTGGACATCTGTGTTGATTACATGCAATCTATAAGTGAAGTGTGGGCTAGCGCAACCAACCAGAGATATATTCTCTTTTTTTGTACATTTTGGAAGGAGGAGGGTTCCCAGTTAATCGACCACTCTTTAAACGTGGTAAAAATCTAAAAGATGACTTACCAAGAATGATGTGAGTGCTTCTAATAGCAATCAAATGAGCATTTCTAATGGGGCTTGTCAAAACCTACTGGCCATGCTACAAGCGGAACGTGTAGTTGTTGTGCCCAAACTAAGAGAACAAAAGAGGTGAATATAGGACACAAGGACAATTTACAAACTGCAATACATGTATGTAACAATCCGGAAGCTCCAGGATAGGGACAATCGGATCCCTCTCTAATCTATGGACTCTCTCTACTTTTTTGACCTAAATCATGGCAAGTGAATATTTTGACCTGGACCCTGCAGAATTTTTTCTAGAAAAAGATAATCATTCTACCAGCTAATATATTTAGTTTGACTGACAATATAAGGACATGAAACTCTCCGAGGATCCCTTTTGATCTTAAAAAAGGGTGAAACACTTGTAGAGAGTAGAAATCATCTGCGAATAAAAACTCTTTGACTATTATCACCAACAGTGTGTGACTATTTTTCTTTGGCTCTCCCCTTCTCAAGCCTTAACAACAGACTATTGGATTGGCGCAATTGGGACTGTACTTCTTACTAAGCTTTCACTTTCTCATCCCTGGTAATCACGATAACAGTACACACCCAATAGCTGACAACGAAACCTTCACAACATAATCTTGGACAAACCAATATTGAATTTGCCCAAAGAACGAAGTCCTCGCCTTTTGATTACCATTTATGAATTTAACTACATGTATGGTAGTCTACGCCATTTGGTGCCCCTGCAAGAAGTTATATATAGGAAAAACTGAGGAAAAAGCCAAAACACGTGTTATTGAACATAAAAGTAACATTTGTAAAAATTTGCTAATTGCCCCTTTAGTTGGGCATTTTCTTGCAATGGGACACACATGTGATATGTTGAGATGGAGTGTTCTTATGCAAATACCACCAAGCGGAAATCTGGCTAATGACATCAAGAAACTTTATGAGCAAGAACAACGACTCATTTGTATGCAAACGTTTTAGAATTCGGCAATAATGAGATGTTAGATTGGTGCCCTTTGTAACATAAGTATATTTGTGTTGGTTTCTAATAGACAAATTCCTTTTTAAAATGGCCACCTCCTTTGCACTTTCAGGTAAGAGAGGCTTTCACAGGTTTTCCCATGCAGTAACAAGTGACATTTACGGCTACCCCAACTACGAGCGTTAGTGAGTTTGAGATGCTAATTTTGTCCGGGATGCACAGAGGAATTGTACGCAGATAGATTATGAAGCAGTAGCTCTGACACAGGGTATGCTGTAGAGAGTTCACATCCCCTGCACTCTAATAATGTGAGAAAGGTTTGGGATAGCTATCTTAGTAATATGGTACCACATATTATGTTAACTCATATTTGCAGATCCAACGTGCCAACACCAGGTACATTTAGAAAACTAACCGTAGAACTATGTTTATCCACCGACCGTTCCACCTTCCAGCTATGTTCTGAGTAAGTTGGCTGTTCCTAAATCTCATATTTTAAATGAGGAATTGAAAAATGTTCCACGTGATTAGGTACCTTTTGTAAACATGTTTGAAGACCTGCTACATGATTTGTATGACTGTATTTTAAATGGACGACATTCTGAACTCTATGAATTAAATCCGCTATTGTCCCGAACAATCTTTTAAGAAGAATCTACAGCACTCTAGTTGAGGTCTATAATCAATTGTGTTTTGTGAGGACGAGTTCTGGAGAGGGAGTGGTTTTACTGATAACACTTTGGGTAGTGTCTGTTTGTATCAACAGGGTGATGTCTATCGTTAAGACGCTTGGTGCACCGAGACTGAATCTATAAGAGTTACACATTAATGGCCCTGGTATGGTTGAGCACAATTGCTAATTGGTGGATGATCCCAAATGTAATTTGGCAACTGATGAAGAGGCATTATTCTTTTGCCTAAAAAGATCTCTGGTGTTTGTTTTTTAGGTTTTAGTAGTGTACACTATGTGAAGTCATTGTGTTTGAATCACTTTGATAATTGCACCTGTCACTTTATTGAAATGTCATTTAGTGATTTTATAATGAAATTGTGAATAAAATGTGTTAATATATCTAATGCAGATCTCAAATATTAGTATTACTACTATTTACTATAGTCAGGAATGCTATTCATTTCATACCTTCCTAACCCTATTTAATCTAATGTAGGGCTTATTATCTAGACAGTGCAGAAGTGGCGGGTTCTTTATTGTAAATTATAACCTGTTGTTGTTCAGGGTTTGATCCTCCCGCTTGTCGGTGACTCAGTGTCTCTCTTTACGTGCTTCATGGCAATTGAATTACTGACATTTTACAGCCGCTTTTAAGGCACAGGCATCCTTACTTCTTATGATAGGGGAGTATTTTAATCTTTATTTTTAGGGCATTTCACAATTTGACAAAATAATTGTGCAGAAACATTGCACAATGTTGTCACGAGATCATTTGTATCTTACCCCTCGCTCCTCTACTCCCTCCAACCCCCCAGAATACAGCTTTTAAATAGTATCACTGTGAAACAATACTATTTAACACTTTGAGTCAACTACCTTTTTACGCATGTTATGTAGAATTTGGGGCTGCAGAACTCTGATAGTTCTGTATGAATTAAGCCCATAACACCTCAACATTGAAGTGCAGGTCACTTTATAAATTTGATAGCCTTTCCAATTTCACAAATGTCCCATGTCTTTATGCCCTATTCTTTTTTGTAGGCAGTTGCTCCGAAGTATTAGACATGCTCTAGACTTGCGCCCAGCATTAGGAAGTTGCGCCATTTGTGGTAACCATTTCCAACCCACTTCCCCTCGTCTACATACATTTTGGAAAGATTCAATAGGTATTCTGCCATCTGTGTAGTAGTTTCACTCCATGCATTTTTTTTGTATTGTATTTGGTTTAAAACACGATTCAAACTTATAGAAATGATATACAACACATTCATCATCATACAGCAGAACACATCACTATGAACAATTCATATATAGCCTTTTTCGGTTATAAGTTAAAGGTTCGAAATGCAATAGGTTTGAGTCAATAGGACCGAAAACAAAATTTTTTTGGGGGGGTCGCCCCCCAACCCCTGTTTTTGTGGTAAAAAACACTTTTTTTACCTATACGGAACCCCCCCCGCTGACATACATGTGGACCATTGGTGCAATCCCAATTAGTGTGGTACCAAATGATTGTTATCTGGGTATGATCTTTGATGGACAGCAAGGAGCACACGAGCAGACAGAGAGTGGAGGCCAAGTTGGCATCAGCCATTTCCCAGACACGCATCATAATGTATAAATATGGAAAGTTCTCTATTTTACCGGCCTGGCACTTTTGGACTAAAAAAATAGTCTCTAATCTTTTGTATGGCCTTGAAACTTTCCCTGTGGCCGCAAAGTTTTAATTCACACTTTGGGAAGCAACATTCTGGCGTAAAATCCTTCATCTTCCCCAATGTACTCCGATACCGTGGATGAGATACGAACTTGGCCTACTATCCCTCAAAGCCCAATGTAGCTGGCGTATGTGTGCTCTGTTTAGGAAATGTCTGATGGCATCAAATGATAATACACTGCTTGAAACTCTTTCGCAGTATCTCTTCTTAAAGAAACAATTTAAGTTTATCTTGCATTGGCTCGATAACATCTATGTAACATTAGCGAAAGCTGAAATTTCGATTAATTTGTTGGTGTATAATCCAGACAAAGCAAAATCCAAAATCTACCAAACTGATTGGATTAACTCTTGTGAATTATGTCCAACATATCGTGATGGCAATGATGCACGATTTCCTCCAAAAAAACTAAGCATTCTGCCCAAGTATCTAATTCGAGCTCCTTACCCGCAATTCCGGAGTGGAATACTCCGTCTTCGATTCAATCTGTGGCTAACACGTGATATCAAAGCAAGACGAGGAGCAGTTAAATCTGACCAAAATGTATGCCGTTTCTGTAAAGACAAAACCAAGAGTTAGACTCTCGCACACTTGTTGACAGAGTGTGGAACGTTACTACCACAGAGACTAACAGCGTTCACCAGACATTGCCAATATTTGGGAAATATTTTGCAACTTGAATGCTGGGCAGCCTTACTAGGTTGTAACAATCTAGCAGTTCAAATTGCAGCCGTAAACTTTTTAACTAGTCTAAACTTGGAGGCTGATAATCTAGAACAGTAATCTCTTTGTGAGTGTTCAACTAGCAAATCTAAATGGTTACATAGATAATCCAGAGGTTCCATCAATTGGGTATACCTCAAATTATATTTTTCTCCTATGAATCCTATGAATCACATGAAATGGAAGAGAATGAGATCTTCCGGTTCTTTTAATGTTTTTAGAAGTGTTTTTGGGTTCTTGTATTAATTTTGTTTCTGTTGTTAGGGCTTGTTGTAAACAATTGTTTGTCATTTATGCACTTTAGTTTTGTATAATGAATTGTTTACGTATTTTGATGATATTGTCATATGTTTTGTAAGCATTCGGTTTGAAAGGTTGATTAAATTCAACCATATCAAATAAAAAAAAATTCAAACCTTTTGTTTTCGGTCCTATTGACTCGACCCTATTGCATTCAAACCTTTTGTGTTGGAACCTTTAACTGGACACTGCCTTTTTCAACAGAGGTTTCACAGCTTTACAAAAGTTACTACCGCCACAACCATAAAGCATTGTCACCCACAGCATTTCCACGTCTTACCATTGCCACACAGTGCACACATTTGCCAAATGCTATGAAACGATGCTCAGGCAAAATGGGGCAATGCGCCAAGAGATGATTTAAGCTCTCAATGCTACCGCGCTGTTCACAGGATCAACACCAGGATGACCCTGGTGCTGGTTTATTCCTAATACTTCACACTTCATTAGTACCTAGTACAGTGCATTGAAATCCCATATAATCATTTCTGTACTTTGAGTTGGGGAATCTATACACATGCGCTTCATCTCTCCCAGCTTTCTTAGGGATTTTAGTTAGATGGCCATATTTGCAGTACACACTCAGGCTTATCCCTCGTCTTAATCCAATCATCCAGTGTTACCCTATCCGGGTTTATCTGCAACGTTCCCACAGATAGGACCGCACTTTCCAGCTATTCATTACAGCACTTCGAGAATTCTCACACTGGAGGTCCCACATCCTGCAAACACTTATGGCCCTTATTCACAGAGTGTTTTCCAATGAGGTTTTGCCATTTTAAAACGCTTCTGTGAATTAGGCCCTTAGTGTAGTACTGTTAATGTATGCCAACTGTGCCGTCAACCTTGTAGCTTTACCCTCTAACAGTACACGTACGGGAGTTTTTAGGGGATTCACCATGACCAGAAGACCAAGGTACACCAAGCTGTCCAACGTTTCCAACTGTATACTCTTACTGAACAAGGCAAAGCTTTGCTTTTGTTTTTTCCCATTAATTGTTAGAATGTTGGTGTTTGTGGGATTTAGCTTAACCCTGTTGTTGTTCATGAAGTCCTCGAAGGCTGTCAGAAGGCGTTACAGGCCTACTGGGTTCTTGTAAAAAAATTCAAAATCGCCTGCATAGGAGAGCCAAATTATTCTAAGGTCTCCTGGCACTATAAAGGAAGCCTTCTTTTCCGGACAGTCCCCTATATCTGCCATGTACAGGTTGAAGAGACATGGGGCCAGAACACACCCCTGTCTCAAACCAAAAAGCGCATCTATCCTTTGAGACAGGTGGCCCTCACTGTCCATCCTAAACGGAATTGTGTTCTAATGCAGATAGACCAGTATATTCAAGAGCCCGTGTTCTATTCGTGGCCATCTGTTCTATTCGTGGCCTTCGTGGCCATCTCGCCGTGGGGAACGTCTGTTTCCTGGGCGCCCCTCGATGTCTTGTGCAGTGCGGCCTTGTCCGGGTTCGCCTTGTCCCCCCCCCAAAGGTGGACCAGATTGTGGTCCTGCTTCTGCGTATGGGACGAGGGGGCCGTCTGTTTGAGCTTCCCTCTTGTCTGTGACATCTGGGTCGTTGCGATTTTACGCTGTCGGGTTGCCTCGAGTTAGATTAAGTCGCTTGCCGTGTGGGCTTAGATTATGTGGGGAAGGCTCTCTCCCCGCTTCCTTTCGGTAGTATCCTAGGCTGTTGAGTCGGCCGAGCCCTGTAGTTGGGGGGGGGGGGACGCGGGCCCAAGAGCAGTACGGGAGCTTCTCGAAAGTTTGTGACTCACCCGCTGGGGCCGGTGATCCTTCACACTGTTGGCTGGTCCTCGCCCCTGACAGGCTGCTTCTAGCGGCGAGAGGTACCCTCTGTCCCGATCCCCCGCCTCTACTCCAATCGCGGTGTATAGGCCGTGCGGGCGCGCAACCCGGCCCGAGCCCTTGACTGCGCCTCCGCCCCGCGGAGGGTGTCGCTGCTATGTTTCCCGGTCGGCTCGAGCGGATCGCGCCCCCCGCGTCCGCTCTTCCGTGGCGGGGCGGGGGCCGCCACGTCTCTGCCTCCACCCGGCTCGAGCTTACGATGCTCCCCGAGCCACAGTTCCTTCACCCGGGCGGGTAGATCCTCCCCCGGGTCTTGCTTGCGAGATGCGTCGCTGGTTCCGCCGGCGCCCCAGGTCCGTAAGCCGTCGCTGACGGCAAATGTGTCGGTGGGGGTGGTTCAGGCGGCGCCTTCCAAGGATGTGCCGGTGGAGTTCTCAGCGGTATGCCTCCTGCGTCTTGTTGTGTTCGCCCTCGGTGTGATGCGCCCGGGGGTGCCTGGGTGGGGGGCCGCACGTCTCCTGCGTCGATGAGGGCCTGCGAGTTCAGTAGGGGGGGCCAAATTCAACCCTCATGTGAATCGGATGCTTCCTGCTGCTACTGTGGCGCGGGAGGGGAGACGGAGCTCAGCTCACGCACGTCCTCCTTCCACGGCGGCCATGTTGAAGTCCTAGCAGACTATTTAAGCACCATGCCGTCCCGGGACACTACCCTGTTGGACTCCCTAGAACTACCCATCTCTACTGAAGAAATTATAGACGCCATCAAATCGCTCAAATCAGCCGCACCGGGCCCTGACGGTTTAACCGCTAATTTCTACAAAAGGTACACCAGAAGTCTTGCACCGCAGATGTCAGCCCTATTTAACTCTTTTCTCACCTCGAAGTCAACAACCGATTCATGGCTGAATCCATCACAATCCTGCTACACAAACCGGGAAAAGACCCCGAACTAGCTGCCTCGTATCGACCCATCTCACTTCTAAACATCGACGGGAAGATTTTCGCCAAAGTATTGGCCAATAGACTTGCTCCAGCCCTACCAACCCTAATTGATCAAGACCAAACGGGATTCATCCCTGGGAGAAGTATCCATGACAATATCAGAAGGACGATCGACATTATCGAGAGCGCCCATAAACTAAAGGTAGGAATGGCCGCCATATCCTTAGACGCACACAAGGCCTTGACTTGGTTGATTGGGGTTACATCCGAGCAGTCTTGACACACATGGGCTTTCGGCCGAACTTTACCACATGGGTCATGGCTAACTATCATTCCCCCACCACACAGTTGTGGGTCAACGGCACAAGATCCAGCAAAATCCACATATCCAGGGGCACTAGGCAGGGTTGTCCACTCTCCCCCCTAATCTTCACTCTCTCAATGGAGCCCTTTGCAGCGAGAATTAGACAAAATACGAACATAAGTGGGTTGTCTGTGGGAGGCCACGAATATAAAATTGCGCTATACGCAGACGATGTTCTAATAACAGCAACAAACCTGACATCGTCCCTAGGTGCCATATGGGATGAAATTCAGAATTCGGGACCCTATCAGGGTTCAGGGTAAACTTATCCAAATCCGTAGCTTTACCGGTAAATCTCTCAAAACAGGAAAAAGACAATCTCTGCCCCCTAATGCCGATCCCATGGTCATCAGGCCCAATCGACTACCTCAGTGTTCGCATCCCCAATGACCCACTGCGCCTATACTCATGCAACTTCCCGCAACTGATCAAAGATCTTCAAAATGATCTCAAAAGGTGGAAACCACAGGAAATATCATGGTTTGGTAGAATCACAACCATCAAAATGAACCTGATTCCCAGATGGCTATACCAGTGTACAGCACTCCCAATCAACATTCCGGGCCCAGCCATCGCAGCCCTGCAAAAGCAAATCCAAACATTCGTATGGGGGGGGGGGTAAAAAACCTTGCATAGCCAAACGAATAATGATGAGAGGAATTCCACAGGGTGGTTTGGGAGTTCCGGATCTTGCTAGATACACCCTGGCAGCACAACTCTCTCACGCCTTCACATGGGCCCAAGAAACAGATAAACCGAAATAGACACACATCGAAGAATCTTGGTGTCCGGTAGCGCCATCATCCCTCCCACACCTTCCACCCGTAAAACCACAAGAAAATAGTGGCCCGCTGCTGCCAACAGTATCGACAGCCCGCTGCTGGAAGGAAGCTGCCCGGAAATGGCACATCCGCGGTTCGCTAGGCCCCCTGACTCCCATCTGGAACAACCCCGATTTCTCACCAGGTCTATCGGCCCATAGCTTCCAACCCTGGATAGTAGGTGGCTTACATAAAACCAGCGATTTCCTGGAGGCAGGAGCTCCTATCTCATTTGAAAGATGCAAAGAAAGATTTGGTGTGGGCGAAGGGGAGAGATTCCACTACGCACAAATCCGACACTGGATATCCAACAGAGTAACCAGGGAGAAATGCTCCAGAGAATTAACGGCCTTAGAACTATCATTAACAACCCATACAAGCAAGGGCAGAATCTCGACTCTATATCGGCTCCTGGACAGGGCAGACCCCACGGAAAAGGAAAGATACATGATCGAATGGGAAAAGGACCTGGGAAAAGAAATCGAAGTTGAGTAATGGGGGAAAATCTGGGCCAGATTACACATAACTTGAAATTATTGCCACTACCAAAACCCCTGCAACAACTCAATTTATATGAGAGCATCATAATTCAAACAGTGCACCCATTTTAAGCAATAATACGCCTTCAACCAAAAACAGCAAAATTACCTTCCTCTGAATTAGTGAAAGGCATTCATGGCAAAGTAGTTTATTTACCATTAGATCTCAAAGAAAACGTACACACTCTGGGAGTGCAACGTCCAATAGATCGATCTTTAATTGTCTTAGTAAATGGTGTACCTACAAAAGACAAAAACAATTGGCAACAACTCATAGACTTACTTTAAGTTAGACAAGCCCTGCAATATCTAAAAGACAATAATGAATACTAAAAAGAAATTAATATTGAACAAAACCTGAGGGAAACCACTGAAATAATTCAAGAGTCACCAGAAACTGGTCAATTTGAACTTCTAGATCCTTCTACAGTATCCAATATTTTAGACCATTATACAATTCATCCATTACACTCTAAAGACAACATAGATGATGCACTAGAAACGTACCAAATACGACAAACCTAAAGATCACCAATCAGCGTATGGGAGAAAAGTATAGAAGCACGTGCCTTTCCTCTACTCTTTCCTACTGGGAAAGGAGGAAAGTACGATGATAGACCCACTCAGATAACAGCATCAGAATACCGCTCGTTACGAATGTATTCTGAAGATCCCAGATTTAGCCAAAATGTGGAATACACCTACTCTTTGAAAGTGAACTAGCAACCCTATGCTACAGAGTTGCACACACATTGAAATCAGGTACCCATTTTCAAAATATGTCAGCTACACAATTACAACAAAAAGTGCAAGAAAAAGATGAGGTTCTACAATCAAGCATTACAAATCTTTTAGCAAACATGCGTGGTACAAAAGAATACTAGTTCCGACGTCACAGAGATGTGGCCCACCCACTTGGTTTGTTACATTAAGTTATGCAGAATATGCATGGGAAGATTTACATGATTTCCTACGCATATCAAACAAAAACAAAACAAACATAGATATACTAACACCTGGAGAACTCTGCTCTCTAGATCCTGTTAAGGTTTCAAGATATTTCCATCATCGCTTCATTGCTATGCTACACTTTACTTGTAATAAAACTGTTCCTCCCCTCGGAGAAGTGCAACACTTCTTTTGGAGAAAAGAATAGCAAGCCAGAGGAGCACCACATATTCACATGCTTTTATGGATTAAAGATGCTCCTAAATTTGGTCAAGACAGTGATGGCACTGTTTTACAGTTTACCGAAAAATATGTCACTTGTGAAATTCCTTCAAAAACAACAAATAGTGATCTTCATGCACAAATTTTACAATTTCAAAGACACAAATGTGGAAAATATTGTCATCGCAAATACAAAAACAAAGGGAAATAGTACACCAAATGCCACTTTGGTTTCCCTAGACCAGTTACAGCAACAGGTCAAGTAAACAACTTAATGTCTTCAGTTAGACATAGTGTTAAAGGTAAATCACCTAAGAACACATATTAAATAAAAAGAACAGAAGAAGCAAAATATAGCAATGATTACAATGCAATCGTTGCCCTCTTATGGGATGCAAACATAGATGTGCAGTACATTGCAGACAATTCCACTGCAGTTGCACGATATGTTACAGCCTACTTAACCAAAGCAGAAAAAACAGAGCTTCAAGACCTCTGGGATTACCTATCATCGGACAAAACACTGTCTCAGAAATTGTACAGCTTAGGCATAAAAATGCTCTCTCATAGAGAATGTGGCTGCTATGAAGCTGCAGACCGTTTAACCAGTACTGCTTTGTATGGAAAATCTGAAAATATAGTATGGCTAAGTCTTGGTCCTGCTAAATCTAGAAAAAGAGTTCTCAAATCATACGAGGACATAGAAACAATAGCCAAAAATAGATCCCAACAGCCAAGACATTTTGAAAACCATTTTACTAGACACATACTACCCAAACAGGAGTACCACTTTGAAAACCATGTGTCTATACCACATAGTCCAAAACGTCACATACAAAAATAATATAAAACCAGATGAAAACAAAGGTAGATACAGAGCGACAAATTGTGAAGGTAGCTTATTGAAACTTACCAAACAAACCTTAATTAATCATATCAAATTGTCATTAAAAACTCTTCAACATAAAGAACTATATTACATGTCCCTGCTACAGCTTTTTAAACCATGGAGAAAAGAAGAATTACTAGATATTTATGACTCCAATGAAGACGCTTTCAAAGCAAATGAAAGCACTATAACAGATGTAAACTTTACACAGTACAAAACAATGTTGCACAATGAACAGCAACACGAACAAGAACTCCAGGCCCAACTGGATAAGGACACTCCCGACAGTAGTCAACCTTCTATAACAGGAAGCCAAGAACCACTGGGACAGCCACTAATAGCAAATGAGGCAGAATTAGCTATGACAGAAGTAGAAAACACCATGGGCCTCATTATAATTCAGGCGGTCCGGAAATAACGGTGGCGGTAAACCCGCCGCCATCGTTGTTTCCGGACCGCCTGATCCCGACTCCTGCAGGCGGGAGGTGATGTTCCTGCCAGGTCTGACCTGGCGGGTTTAACACCGCCCACCTGCAGGCGGACGAGGAAACACCGGCAGCATTACGAGATGCTGCCGGTGTTTCCATGATCCCCATTCCCATCGTGTCCCATAGGACTCGATGGGAATGGGGATTAACACCATTCCGCCTCCGTGATTTCCGGAAAACCGGGGTTGTAATGCCCCGGTAATTCTGGGAATCACAGAGGCGGAATGGTAAGACGAGTCCCGCGGTAACCAGGCAGTTTTACCGCCGCGGTTACCGCCGGACTCGTAATGAGGCCCCATGTCTCACTATGAAGAAGATACAGAAGACTACACTGTACTGAAATCAAAACTGAACAATGAGCAGCATAGCATTTTCCAAGAAGTAACAAAAGAAATTGAACATGGTGTACAACATGAAAATAAAAAGTGCACCTGCCAAAACTACAAACCTATACTGCTAAACGTCAGTGGTCAAGCTGGTCCAGGAAAAATATTCTTAATCAAAATCATCAGCAAGTTCCTTCAACAATTGACAAACAACAAACTGTCAGCTGTTGTAAATGCCCCCACAGGTTTAGCTGCCTACAACATAGGCGGTGTCACTTTACACTGATTACTACTCCTTCCAGTAGAACACCAAAACAAATTAGATTATTACAAACTTTCGACAGAAGCTGCAATGGAACTACGCAGAGTTTTGAAACAAATGAAAATGCTACTAATAGATGAAGTGAGCATGGTCTCCAACCTAATGTTGGCTTTGATTCAACTCAGAATACAATTACTCAAAACAGACTACAAAGAGCTCTTTGGAGGAAAACACATTATTGTTTTCGGAGATCTTCAATTGACACCAGTGAAAGGTGAACCTATTTTTAAAACCTTAGGGCACAAACTCTGCCGTAAAACTGTTGGCAGTATATGAAATGTCAACCTTTGGCAACATTTCCAATAGAGAGAACCCCCATGACGGTAATGGCCATACCGCCATGGCGCTAAAGGCCCTCCAACCCCCCGATAGCGGCATCACGGGACCTGCCGATACCGCCTCCGCCTAGGAGGCACCCCTTAATACCGACCCGGTAATAACATCATGCTAATACCGGGCTCGTAATACCGGACCCGGAAGTAACGTCATTGCGTCGGAACGGGAAATGCCCCGGCGGCCATCTTTAAAAACACAATCCATTGCAATCCTCCCAAACCACCAGTTGTGTACAGGAGAGACCAGTGCCAATCTTTTCAACATGTCTAAGGCTACCAGGAAATCAAACCCCCGCCTGCACAAGAAGTGTTTTTCGGACGAAGAACTTAACATGTTGGCGGACACCCTTGCTGCCCATGCTGAGGAGATCAACCAGCACAACCTCAAAAGGGAGGTGCAACAGAGAAAAAAAGGAGATTTGGGAGGAGGTAGCCCGCAAGGTTTCAGCGGTCGGCACCACCCCACGGACAGTCAAAGGATGTAAGAAAAGGTGGGACGACCTCCGCCTTAGGGTACAGAACATTCTGGCCAGCAATAGGAGGGAGGCTCTGGCCACAGGTGGGGGTGCCCAATCACCCACAAAACTAAAGCGCTGGGAGGAGACGTGCAGTACCTTCATCCAGATGGAGTCCATCGAGGGCTTCGGGGAGATGGGTGCTGCAACATCTAGAGATGGAGGTGAGTGACCCTGCAGACCCCAGTAGGGGGAGCCATGACGTAGCACAAGTGATCTGGAATAGAGTCTAGGCAAGGCAATGCTTGTCCCAACACACACATCAACATATCCATGTCCAGATTGAGGCCCAAACCCTGCCACACTGAAATGCATCCTGAGTGCCAATCCCATTACCAACAGACAGCCAACACACACGGACTGTGCCCATGTAATACATCATACAAACCCCAATACAACGGCATGCCACCGTCCATGCAGCATTCCTGAATTGAGACGTCACAGCAAATGCCAAAATCCCCCCGTCAAAATACCCTTTGTGACACACCTGTAAGATATGAATGCATGATAAATGAAATTCTTCATAGCACTATATAATGCATCTTGCATGTAACACCATCACTGATGCCCTGCATCTCTTCTGCCCCCCCCAGGCACCGATGGAAAAGATGCCAGTGAGGAAACACCATCAAGGCACGTCCCGGTCCAAGACAACTCCCACAGGCAAGACCACCTCTGGGGCAGCCTCACAGGCCACACCAAAACCCAGGGCGAGTGCCCAGGCCATGGTCTCACATGAGCGCCATAAAGCTGCGCCAGACACTGGAACTACAGAGCTGGCAACACCAGCAGAAGGCGAGGCCAGTGGCACCCATTCGGCAGAAACCAGTTCCGTGGGCGAGACAGCTGCCACTGCCTCACAGAGCGACATAGAAGTTGGAGCAGAGGAGTATGTGGACGAGGAAGGGCTGATACATGTGTCCACACTCCCCAAGCCCCCAGTCCACCCCCCCAACCCCACACTCAGGACACGCCTATCAGCATCATGGCGGATCCTGCCCTCCACAGCTCAGACCTCTCCACCACCCCTGAGGCCAGTCCTGCCAATGCACGCCCGGTCGCAGCACCCTCAACCACTGCTGCTCCCTCCAACCTTGAGGCACGGCTAGCAAGGGTGGAGGCAAGACAGGACTCAATGCTGGAGCTTGTACGGCAATGTGTTGCGGAGGGTGAGGACACCAGGTGGGAGATAGCGCAGGCCATAGCAGCAAACACTGCCGCCATCAATGCGTCTGCAGTGATGATGTGAGACAGTCTGGGGGCCGCCACGCAGGTCCTGACCTCAATCCTGCTGCACATGCAGCAGCAACAACCCATGCCAGCCGTGGCAATCACTGCGGCAACCACCCCATCCTCCACTCCCACTCCCTCCACAGCCGCTTCCTCTGCACCCTCCAGCCCTGTGCGTCAGACAAGGCAGAGTGCGAGGCAATCAGAAATGCTGCCCCCGGAGAGCAAGAAAGGAGGAAAATAGTGTTGGACAACAATACGAGTGGGTTTAATGGTGTCGCGGGTGTTCATTGGGGGGTATGGGTGTTCATTGGGGGTATGGGGTGTTTTGGTGTAGTTGGCGTCAGGGGGTAGCACTTTTCTGTCGTTTATATTAATACACGTTTTGTGTACAAACTCATTCAATGCCTGGACATTGTTCATTTCGTGTGTATTCATTTCATTCATGTCAGTGCACAGTGCCCACCTCCTCACATTCCCTGTGTGCATGTCCACATGGACCTGTGAGTCATTCTGAGCATGCACTTGTCCCTGTACGTATGCACTGAGATTATTTGGAAGCATTGTGTACTGCAATATGGTCTGCTAGCCTGGATGGCGCTGTACAGATGATGCAGGGTGTTAACTTCCATGCTGATACGGATGTACTGTGGATGCGGAACAATGTCTTGCCTCCGATGATTGCAGTGTATGCTACACTGTGCCTAATCACACTGGCCACGTTGGCACAGTTGTGATCATGTTCAGTCAAGCATCGCTTGACAGACCCATGGTGGCCTGGCTGGGCATCTTACATGTTGTCATTGATGTACGGCATTGGTCCAATGTGTGGCAGTGATGTGTCATGTTCGGGTTGGGAGTTTCAGGTCAGAAGTGTTTAGCTCTGAGTGCATTGTCCACTCACCGCCCATTCCCACCCAGGTGGAATATGCATCCCCCCCATTCCCACCCAGGTGGAGTATACATCCCACCCAGGTGGAGTATGCATCCCGCCACATCACAACCCCGATGCACTGCCATGGGCCCGTCAGGCAACTCACCAAGCAGCCAGGCACGTCGTCCAGCATGTCGCTCCATGTGACGGGGTAGCGTGGAGTTACGCAGCACCATGGCATCATGTGTGGATCCGGGATATAGGGCACAACAATGTGTGATGATCTTGCTGGAGTCACATACCATCTGCACATTGATGGAGTGGTATTGCTTGCGATTCTACACCACCTCTATGGCATGAGGAACTACCAATTCAACATGGGTGCAGTCGAGGGCACCAACGCAATTGGGCATGCCTGCCAGTGCATGGAAACCTACTTTGGTGTCGGCAATCTCCTGGGCAGTCCGTGGTAGGGATATGTGGGTGCTAGCGTGCTTCAGGAGGGCATCCAGAACTTGGGTCAGAATGCGTGAAAAGAGTGTTTGTGACATACCATGCAGCTGGCCCACTGTGTGCTGGTAGGTTCCTGTGGCCAGGGAGTGAAGCACAGACACCACCTTTAGTAGCGGGGGGATGGCAGTGCGAATTTCAATGAGGCTGACAATGTCGTCATGTATCATGTCCACAATGGTGGTGATGGTGTCCCGGTCCAACCGGTACAGAGTGTGGATCTGCTCAGGGGTTAGATTGAATGGACTGGGTCTGATGCGAGGGATTGGTGGCTGCCTACGAGGTACTACTGGCTGCACTGGTGGTAATTGCGGGGCCTGTCTCACCCTCCTTCACCTCCTGCGTCTCCTCTGAGCTGCCTGTTGTTGCTGCTGTAGTTGTTGTTGTAGTTGCTGTAGTTGTAGCAGTACAGGCATGTCCTCCAGCCCCATGATTGCAACACCTAGTGGAATCATTTTGGTGTGGGAAGGGGTGTGGTGTGTGGGTGAACTCCTTTTATGCTGGGACAGGCTCCATTGACTCCACCAGTGGTGATTGTGTGCACCTGTGGCAGTTGCCTTGGCTGCAGGTTGCTGTTTACGGGTGGTCCGCGATGCCTGTATGGCCGCCATTGTGCAGGCCCTAATTGCCACCTTCGGGATGCCGGTAATTGCATGCCCGCGTGAGTTGTGATGTCCTCCAATTACCGGCATCCCATTATTTACTCCATGAAGGGGCGCGTCTACGTGCGCGAGCCGGTATGAAGGGGAACGATACAGGGGTTGGCGGTATTGGCGGGTTGTCAGGTCGTAATGGACCAGACCGTTAACAATGCCGGTAATATCATTCCGCCTTCCAATTTTCATTACCTCCATTCTCGTAATGAGGCCCACTGTTTTGAATTAGGATTAGAGTATATTGAAGATGAATGGAAAATGAAGCCAATCCTGTTGTTTTTAAAGATAAAGCTAAACCCAAAGGCAGTTTACTCCCTTGTTCTTATATGTTTTATGAGGGAAGTTGCACTGTCTTGGCCCATCTGTTGCCTACCTGTCCTTGTTGCCCCCTCCTGCACCCTCTCATCCCATGTGTTACCAGTGGTCGAAGTGTACAAAAAGAAGTAGTGGAACTATGATCTCTGCTGGCCTGCACCCACTCCCGACAAACCCCATCATCACGTCCCCTCCCACACACAATACACACCACCAAACACTTGCACCTGCTGTTTTAGGGAACGTTCAGCGCAGTGCACTGAAAGTGAAGGTTTCAACTTCTTCCTACACTTTTATTTTAAAACAAAACCATTCCGGAACGGTTTCTTTTTAAAACAAAAGTATAGGAGCTGTAAAAGCCCACCATTGTGCACCCTCTTGGCCCATGTGTTACCCCTCTTTGTCCTTGTTGTCCTCTCTCTATGGTTGCACACCATTCTGCACCCTTTGCTCCCATATTATTCTCCATGCACTTGTTGTTGTGCCAGTCTCGATCCTTGTGGCCTCCCCCCCTTTGCTGGCACCTGTTGCTCCTACTTGTCCTGCTCCCTCTGAGTGGTGGCCCTCACGCACTGTCCTCTCCGCCCTCTCCCGCGCCCAGGCAAGTGAAAGTCATGTGTGTCCCTTCCACCAGTGAGGGGCCCTTCTGTCCCCGCCTCCTCCCCTTTTCCCTGGCACTCACCCTACTCTCGCTGGTTCTGTTCCACCGGTTCCTGGTTCTCCGCTACCGACCCCGGTCCCCGTTCTGGTGTAAAGTTGATTTTTGCTTAGCTTCGAAAAATGCTTTGCCTGCTTACTGTCACCTACACCTCCAACAACCTTTCCACATCACCTAGACACTCTCCAAGATTGCCCCATCACCCCGAAGCACGCCACCTACACACTCTGCAAGACTGACCCATCACCCAGAAGCACGCTACCGACACCCTCCACAGCCTTTCCACATCACCCAGAAGCACGCCCCCTACACCTTCTTATGTATTAATGTAGTCAACATTTGTATGGCGCCTATACACAAGTGTTTCACATTATTTTGTAAAATCCAACAATGTCCATAAGAAGTATTTTAAAAAATAGCATGGAAATCTGGGAACAGTTGGTCCAACTATTACAGGGATACTGCTAGTATATATGACACCCGGTTATCTTTAGTTCCCTTCAAAGGAAATATACATTTTGTATTGGTAGTAGGGAAGGGTGCGGAATGAAGGAACCACGTTTCCTCATTTTCATTTGCAAACAGGTGTGATAGAGACATGCAGCAAAAATCTTTAGGCAGTGCATGGGGCAAAGTGGGTGTTATTTCTCCACATTGAGTGAGTTTCTGTGAACAGTTTTTCATATTGGGTGGCATGTGTGTGATTGGGCCAATGATTGTCCCACGGTAAATTAATCTCAGCAGTTTAAGTCACAGATCTGAATTGGTAGTGAAAAGTTTAAAATTTCAGCATAGCCACAAATCGTAGAAGCACTTTATAATGGTGCAACCCCATTGGGAAACTACAATAACTTGTATGGACACGACTTGTCTCTGCAGATGTCCTTCTGTGTTAAGTAGGCAAGGTCTAGTGATCCGGACCATGTGCTATTAATGGCTTGTGTATTTCCTTCACGTGCTGTTTACTGCTGCATTTTGTGTTTGAAGCTTATTTGGAACAGCGTCCATATACTTGTGGCATGGCCGTGTTGCAAGTTTGTGCCGACTAGCTATAGTAGGAGTGTGCATGCGTGGAGCAAGCACGGTAGGTGTGGGGGCCTGATGAGTATGGGTTGTGTGATACAAGGTGGTGCAAATAGGGTGTGCAGTCGGTATGGAGAGGATGAGCTGACAAGCTACTACTCTGCAAGGCCCAGGCCACTAAAGATATATGTCACAGAGCAGTTTCAAAATAACTAGGTTATTTTCAGATGTATACCAAAAATAGTTTACACCAAAAATAGTTTAGTTTTGGTAGCATAATATTTTAACCACACCATATATAAAGCCTGTATTTGTCAAACATTGAAACACAAAAACGTAAGTAACCCTTTCTCACAATAGTCCATGTTGTCTTGAAAGTCCTTTTTCAAAACTCAAAGGTCATGTTGTATTTTCTGATGAATTGCATTCGGGTATTTGTAGCCACCCATTCAAGATAAAGCTACTTTTCCTTTTATAGTAACTTGCCTCCAGCTTCATCTCTGGTCACCAGAACCCAGAATACTTCCAAGTGGTGACGAGGATGGCTTACCAGATGGGTCCAGAGATGGCTGCCCAGGGACCAGTGATGTGATGAAATGAAGAAGAAGAAGGCTCACAGCCAGTGAGTGAAGTGAGCCCAGGTATAAGTCTGTGAGGCAGGCAGCCGAAAGCTTATATGTGCTGCAATTCTAAGAGCCAGCTCTCAAGGTACTGTAAATGGGCTGCATGGTATGCTGGGCGTTTGGCAAGCAGAAGTTTTGAGGGCTGCCACGTGAACTTAATGAAATACTGAGAGAGAGTCTAATGGCATGACAAGGTCCAGCTCTTTTGAGAGAAATCAAGTGTGTAAGGAGCCCTTTGTAATCACCAGTCTCTCTGAGAGTAATGAGCTGTAAAGTACGGTAAAATAATTTTATTGCGAAAAATGATGCCAGCCTATTGAAGCGGCTGAGTAGAGCGTGCTGCCATCTACAGAAGAATGTTAATGATTTTGACAGTAATGTAAGATTACTAATGACTGACCCTGCATTGATGCATAGGAGCGCTGTGTTGACTGTTGGAAATGGTCGTGTGTTGCAGCTCTGTTCGCCTTGTCAGCTGCTGTTGAAATGATGACGTTGTCGTGTAGTGAAAGGAGTTGGCGTTGGTTTAGAATGTTCAGAACGCTATCATAGAATATGGAGAGCCGAACTCCTAGTGAGTCAGAAGGTAAATAAAACATTAGAAAAAAGGTCTTCGCTACGTGCCTTCAAAGTGATGATGTAGACAGAAGGAAGGCGATCTTCCGTGTTGATGTTTGCATGGCTAATGCTGCCGCAGTGAAGAGGAGAAGGAGAGAAGCTTCTTTAATCGGATGTGTTGAGGTGGAAAAAGGCGGAAAAGAAAATAATGCTAAGTGGAGCCAAAGCATAAAAAGAAATGAAGCACTCGTAGCGGAGGTGCAGGCGGCATGTGGAATCATTCGAGCGAGGTGAATCAAGTGATTTATAGTTTGGGCATGAAAGAACGTGAGCTGAGCCCAGTGAACCGTATGGATGCGGACAGCATGTAAAAAAAAAACGGTTACAAAAGTCAAGGTACCGTTGGTTTTTCTTTTGCCGGCAGTTAATTGAAAGAAAAGAAGCTGGCAGTGAAAACGAATTTTATAATGCAGCACTGTTGTTTTTAGCTCTTAATGGCAAAGAGAAGCTAATGTGTAATGTCGGGTTTACCTGTTTTGAGTAGCATGCCTGTATATTTGAAGTCTCTGAGCAAGTTAGGGACTGTCAATGATCATTGAACATAGTGTTTTGTGCTGGGGGAAAGCATGGGACATGCAATGAAGGAATGGAATGCAATTCTAGTAGATGTGGTGACTTTGTGTGGATATGTGTTAGTGGGTGCGCCTGCCTGGGAAGGTGCATGGTTTGGAAAGCTGCATATGGAATGAGAATGGATGTGAATGGATGTACTAGTATTATATTAAAATGAAATGTAGGTGTGTGCATAATTGGTTTAAGGTGTTATGACATACATGATAATATGTTATGTGTTAGGAGTTTAATATGTTTTTTAGTGTTTGCAGATTTAGGGTGCATGCACGGACGCACAATGGACTTATGGTTCAATATTGATTGCTGGTGATAAATGCAAATATGTAGACATTTTAACAGTTTTGAGGAAATGTCAGGAGTGAGGGTGGACACACCATGGACTTCTAGGGTTTATGAGATGTATTAGAGAAGTGTAATGATAAAGTGATGTTATTTAATGCAGTTTTATAGCAAATGTCTATGAAATCGAATTGTAATTGTGAAATGTATAATATGTGGTATTAATGTGGATGAAAGGAAATGTATTTTTGGAAAATGGGCAATCTGATGTGCATGACTTACATTGTATGTTCATTATTAGTATGAAGTGCGAGATGTCATGGGATAGGATATATTACATGCAAGTATGGTAATGTGTGAAGTTGAATCAGAATAAGTGGTGCCCAGAGTGAGTCATAGTGATATGATAATTAGGTGACGTGTATGAGTATAAATTAGTGTATGTGGTGAATGAGTAGCTCAATTCAGTAGGTATGATGTTTGGGCAGGTGTTAGCTGGCATAGTGGAAACTGGTGAAAGCGCGTATTATTTCGAGAGATTTGAATTTGAATGCATTCTTGTAATGACAACGGGCTCACAATGGGGTCTGTGATCTATTCCCTACTGTGATGTTTTCTTTGTGTGCTGCAGTTACGTTGTTTATTTGTGATCTTAGTGTTGTTTGTATCTTTTCTTGCTTTTCTCACTTTTATATTTGTCTTTGGGTAGTTGAATTATGAGTGTGTTGGTGCAATTGGCAGGTTCTTTGTTGTGAGAAGGAGAAGAGGTGTTGTATGGTATAGATGAGTTTTGCTATGGTTTCAGAATGTTGGTTTGTGTATTTGGTTGGTTGCGTGTGAGCATGCGTTAGTTCAGATCTGAGATTCCGTGTGGCAGGTGGAGTGGAAGGAGTGTACGTGGTGCTGTATGAGCCGAGAATGTGATGGAGTGTGGTTTAGTATGTGGTCTGTGCTTGTAAGTGGCAGTAACGAGATCTAGGAGTGGCAGTTCTAGATATATGGTTTCGTTGGTGATATTTTATGTTGGCTGGGGAACGTTAGTTACGCGAATGTAGATGTACGCCGTGAGGGTTCAGAAAGTGGTTAGTAATTGTGAGGGTGATGAATGTTTGTTTTGGTGGTCTGATGTGAGTTCCTGTTTCAGTGCTTGTTGTTGGTGTGTGTGTCTGTTATAAAGAGAGGGGATGTGTAGTATGCTACTTGTATTGGTGCACAAATGCAAGTATAAGAATGTAGCCTAATAGCCTGGAATCTACACTACACCAAGGTTCCATAAGTGTCAGTTAGGACACACAGGATGGGAGATAGACTAGAGAAGATGTATTTACCTTAAGCTCCTACCGACTTCCTATAGCTTACCCTGTAACTACAATAAAGATACTTTTCCTTTTATAATAACTTGCCTCCAGCGTCATCTCTGGTCACCAGAGCCCAGAATAGTTCAATACCGTTGGTGTAATTTTGAAGTCCCATTTATAAAAGCAAGAGTACAGTTCAAAGCCAAACATGGGCATAGGAGCATACGATGAGCATGCAAGCAATTGATTTATATATGCCCAGAGGTTGTAAGCCTGGAGATGTTATTTTCCCTCATTGTGGCCATATGTTGTTTTTTAGGGCATAGGTAGAGCATACATGCGGGTGGGCACACTTTTTTTCAGAGGGTGGCCGCTACCCCGCCCAAACTTGCTCAAGTGTTTGGCTAGAAGGTTTTGTCCCAGGTTGTCCAAGTGCAGACGCTTACACACAAGACCACATACAAGTGTAATCAAAACACACTCTTATTGGTATTTTGTTTTCATGGGAATATTTCACTATAGATTGTGGGAAATAAATGCCATTGCTTCTAAGGGCAAAGGTCAATTGATGCAAACTTGTGTCTTTCACTTTAAGATATGTACACTTACTGTGCTTATATTCATAGGTGGCAGCTTTTGATTTTTTTATGGGGTCAGAGGTTGTGACACCTAGTGTTGCAATAGACGAAAACCCCACATTTGACAGTACAATGTGCAGAAGCATTGGGGAAAAAAGCCATATGATTTATAGCAAGGTATAAACATAACATGTCAGCAACATTCAAATGAACGGCACAGTTGCACCATACTGTTATGGGAACCCCTGCTTCCCCTTTCAGTTCCTGCGCCCTGTCAAACAGTTGTGGCCTGCTCACCCTTCCAATGAAGGCGCAGGGGGTACGTTGATGAGGCTACCTTCTCATTTTTTCTGCTGCTGCAAATATAATAATAAAGTCTCACTCCTTATATGGCCCATAAGTGAAAGTGAAGTGACAAATCATATACTGGACATCACATTGTCTACTTCCTTACTTATGAGAATGTGTTTTTAAAGTAACTGTCTATGACATTTTGTATATTTTAGACACAGGGCCTCATTACGAGTAGCCCAGTAAAAACGGGTTAATTACCGGCATGCCGGTAAGAGCGTGTCCGTGCTCATATGAACCTGCTAATGCGGGTGATTACGAGTGCGCAAGCACGCGCGAACCCCCATGCCGGTAATGGCAATACCGGCATGCCGCTAAAGGCCCTCCAACCCCCCGATAGCGGCATCACGGGACCCACCGATACCGGCACCGCCTAGGAGCAACCCCTACATACCGGCCCGGTAATACCACCATGCTAATACCGGGTTCGCAAAACCAGACCCGGAAATAACGCCATTGCGCTGGAACGGGAAATGGGCCGGCGGCCATCTTTAAAAACACAATCCATTGCCATCCTCCCTAACCACCAGTCTTTTCGTGTTGTGCAGTGTTGGAAAACCCTGAGGATGTCCAAGGCCACCCAGAAGATGACCACCCGGCAGCGGAAACAGCGTTTCTCTGACGCAGAGCTCAATATGCTTGTGTTAGGCAGAAAACCTGTGCAGTTCCCTTGGGGACCACTGCAAAAGATTTAAGAATACAGGTGTTTGGCAGTAAACCCACTTGGTAGCAGTCTGTACCACACAGATTCACTTGGTAGCTGTGGCTGAGCAGTCAGACTTCCCTCAAGAAGAGTTAGGCAGTATATAGAGTATACACAATAGGTACAGAGATACAGTAGCACAAGCAAACACTGACCAGAGCTTTGGTGTAAAAGTATATAATTATTTATTTAAAGACACACTTGTAAATTACACTAGCAACAAAGAGGTAAGAAAATTCAGCACACAGTCACTATTATATATATACAACCCTAATTACTTATTAGACAAGTCTTAATGAGAAACACCACTTATTTTCAGACAGAAGTGAGCGCTTAACATAAGATGGCACTCTAATAAGTTATTAAAAAGGGAGGGAAAAAGGCAGAGTTATGGAAGCACACAAATTTCAATACTTTTAAAAGAACCACAGTAAGGCAGGATAGGCAGAGTTCTACTGGAGAGCAAGGAAGTCAATTGCAAGGCCCACTCTTGGAGAGAGCAAGCAGAAGGGGTCCAGGTTCACACAGTGGGGTTATGCCCAAAGAGTCTTGTAGATAGTTTGCACACAAAGAATTAAATTAAAGTCAGGAAAAGTTAGCTAGGTTGTCCCAGGCCAGCCCAAGTTAGAAAGTCGAGGCTTTACTATAACCCCGAACGACCTGTCGCAAGGGAAGCCAGGCGGGACACAGTACCTTAAGTGTGAAGGAAGCTCCAGCGGGGGCAGTTGTTCCTGGCAGCGGGTGCAAGTCAGTGTTTCGTCCAGAGGAAGAGGAGGTCTCGCCGTGGAGGAAAGATGAAGGTCGGTGCACTGCCAGGGAAGAAACCAGCCGCGGAGTTCTTCGGTTAAAAGGTACTACCCTTCTCTTCGTGGTAGTGGCAAGCCGTGGTATTCCGGTTGCCAGGGTGTTTGGCACGGGCAAGGCGGCCACAAGATGCTCCAGGAAGGTGAAAAGAAGGCAAAACTGGTTATCCCCACCAGTCAAAGGAAGAAGACTCTCCGGACTGTCGTCGGGAAAAGTGGTGAGACAGTTCAGCAGGGCTCCACCAGTGGTGTCGTCGTTGCAGGTCGGCTCAGCTTCTCCCTCCTCGGATTCTTAGGTCCTGTGGCGACTTCTGAAGTTCCAGTCCCCAAAGCCCTGCTTTTATGCAGCAAACCCCTATTCATTCAGCCTAGCTGTCAATCAAACATGCTAAGTGGTGAGCCGGCCAGCTCACCACTTGGGCCAATCACACAAGAGTGTGACTTGAGTTGCCAAGGCAACTCAGTCCAGGGTGCCTAAACCCCCTCCCACACCCCCTCTGGTACCCAGACAGAGTGGCACCACTTTTGGAGGCTTCTGTGGAGAAGCCCGCCAAAAAGTGGAACAAAGGGCTCGACTTGGGTTGGAGTCACAGAAGAGAACACAAACGCCATTTTAGAATCGAGTTCTGGCAAAAAATACCAACCGGTGAATTAATATTAAATAAATAAACCGGCGGTATGTTCGAGGCTATAGGAATTAAATAATTATAGTTGGTAGCCTCGAACAATGGGAAAATCCCATAGAGATATATTTGTGGTCGGATATAAAAAGTAGTATCTACTTCCACCAGCCAAAACTTGATCAGGGGGGACGGAGACGTGCCCCCTCGAACAACAGACCCCGGGGCAATCGAATTGCCCCGACCAGTACGTCCACAATATGATGGTTTGTACTGGTTTCTGTTCATAATTTGGGACTAGTAAAGATAATGTTGACTTTACATGCCCTGGGAGACAGTAGTCAGTCCCAAGGTATGGAGTCTATGTTTGGGGGTCACTACGACACCCCTGGGTTACGGCACGGAGGGTGCTGTGTAACCCACATCAAAAACACATGAGACCCTATGGAGTAAAAGACCCCATAGCCCATAAAACACATGGAGAGGCAAAGGAACACCTCAAATCATGTCTAAGAGTGGGAGTAAAAGAGTCTCACTTTTAGCAGGAGAAAAAAATAAACCCCAAAAAATCCAGCAAAGCTGCTGGGGGACTCACTAGGTTTGGGAAATTAGCCTTTACAGAGAATTCTCCCTAACAGCTTGCGGACACTCTGGCTTCACATGCAGACATAATGAAAGGCAATGACATGAAGCGTGAAGCCCAGATGAGGAGAAAGGAAATCTGGCAGGAGGTTGCCCGGAAGGTGTCGGCCACGTACTGTGCGTGACTGCCGCAAGAGGTGGGACGACCTCCGCTTGAGGGTGAGAAACATCCTGTCAGCCAACAGGAGGGCGGCCATGGCGACAGGTGGGGGTCCCCACTCACCTGCTAAGCTGATGCCCTGGGAGGAGACTGCCAGCACATTTATCGATCCTGAGACAATAGAGGGATTTGGAGAGATGAAGATGGGTGTGGCATCATCCCCAGAAAGAGGCGAGTGACCCTGCAAATCCCTGTAGGGGAAACCATGACGTAGCACAAGTGACGTGGAAGTGAGACTAGGCAAGGCAATGCATGTCCCTACACCCACATCAACATATCCAAGTCAAGCTTGCAGCCCAAACCCTGCCACACAGAATTGCATGCTGAGTGCCAATCCCATAACCAACACATGGGCAACATACCAGGACTGTGCCCATGTAACCCAACACACAAACCCCATATCAACGGCATGCCACCTGCCATGCATTGATTGCCAATATGCCCCCACAGAACACCAAGTGCCACACACCTGTAAGACATGGATGCATGAATGAATATTGAACAGCACAACAGTATGTCGATGGCATGTGACACCATCACTGATGACCTGCATCTATTCTAACCCCCAGGCACCGATGAGGAAGATGCCAGTCAGGAGCAGAGCACAAGGGCATCTACATCACGCCATAGGACAAGGGCCACCGCCACCACCACCCCCCAGCCAGATAAACTGGCCAGACCCACAGGCAGTGTGCCTGACCGGGTGGAAAGCCAGCAAACAACACTTGCTGCCAGTGTGGCCCACACACATCAGGACCAGCAGCACACACCCACAACAGATGGAGGGGTGTCCCTTCCTGCGCCACCAACCACCGTGGACATTGTGGATGCCAATGTGGACCCCGAGGGTGTCATAGTTGTGTCTACTACACCCACCCTAAGCCCCCTGCCCACCCCCCCACCCCATATGGAGGCCTACAGCAGTGACAATCCCTGCCTCCATGACTCAGACCTGACCCCTCCGAGTTGGCCTTCATGCAGAATGCAGGCCCCGTGCATGTACCATCCACCACTCCAGCTCCAACTCCCACCACTCCAGCTCCCACCAACACCCTGGAGTCACGCCTGTCGAGGGTGGAGGCACGACAGGAGTCAATGCTGGAACTCCAGCGGCAGTATATTGCCGATGGGGAGGAGACAAGGAGGGGTATTGCAACTTCCATTGCGGGGACCACAGCGGCCATCGCAGCGAACATAGCTGCCGTGAGTGCGTCGGCTGTGCTCATGCGGGACTGTCTGGGGGCAGTAACCCAAGTCCTAACTTCCAGCCTGCTCCATATGCAGCAGCCACGCCTTGGAGCAGGCGTGGAAACTGCCTTGGACACATCCACTGCCACAACACCTGCATCCTCAGTCCCCGCAAGCCCTGTACGGATCACCCGGAGGAGTGGACGGCACTTGGAGATGCCACCCCCGGACAACAAAAAGTCCAGGAAGTAGAGTGCCCAGACAATGGGAGTGGGACACATGGTTGTGGGTGAAGGGAACCATTTCATGGAGTACATTTGGGGACTTTTAGGGTTAGTAGGGTGGGTTAGGGAGTTCACTGGAGATTTTAGGGGTTAGTAGGGTGGGTTAGGGAGTTCACTGGGGATTTTTGGGGTTAGTACTGTGGGTTAGGGAGTTCACTGGGGGTTGGGGGAGTGGTAACATTTTCTCTGTTAGAACAAATACACCCGTTGTGTTGAAAAAAATTCAATGGCTGGACATTTTTCCTTTTGTGCATATCCATTTAATGTGTGACAGTGTTCAGTGGCCAACTCCAAACAATCCCAGTGTGCATGTCCACATGGACCCAGTGTGTCAGTGACACATGTCTATCATAGTCCCTGTGGTTCAGAAGTATTCGTGAATCAGTGCTTGGCGTACTGCATGCCCATCCCGTGCATCACGTACTGGCAGGGAGGCTACTTCACCTCCGTCTCCATCCTCATCATCCTCACCCAGTGCATGCATGTCAATGTCAGTTGGCAGTGGTACATTTCTCCGGACGCACATGTTGTGCAGCATGACACAGGCCATGGTGATCTTTGCCACCTTCTCAGGACTATATAGGAGTACCCCACCAGACCTGCTTAGGCAGCGGAAACGCGCCTTCAACAGGCCAAAGGTCTGCTCAATCACAACACGGGTACGGGTGTGCACACGATTGTACTCCTCTTCATGGCTGTTCTGCGGGTTCCGCACAGGGGTAAGTAGCCACGGCCTCAAGGGATATGACCATCACCTACAAGCAAATACAAATAATGTGTGTGTCACTTTGAGCTGCCACCTTCAGGAAGCACAGTCATGGCCGCAGCTATTTGGTGAGGACATGCACATGTCCCTGTACGTATGCAATATTGTTACGTTGATGCATACTATACTGTTATGAGGTATGGTAGTCTGGATGGCGTTCAATAGATGATGCAGGGTGTAATGCTGCATGCTGAGGCGGATGTACTGTTGTTGTACGACAATGTTTCGCCTCCCGTTCATGCTGTGTATTCTACACTGTGCATGGTCACACTAGCCACATTGGCACAGTTGCAATCCTGTTCAGTCATGCATTGCTTGTCATACCCATGGTGGCCTGGTCGTGCCTCTTACTTGTTGTAATCGATATGCATTGATGGTAAAATGTGTGCCAGTGATGTCTCATGTTCTGTTTGGGAGGTTCAGGTCAGGAGTGTTTAGCTCTGCATGCATTCTACAATCACCGACATGTCCCACCCAGGTGGAGTATGCATCCCCCCCTTTCCCACCCAGGTGGAGTATGCATCCCTACACATCAGTACCCCAAAGCACTGCCATGGGACAGTTGTGCAACTCACCAAGCAGCCAGGCACGTGGTCCAGCATGTCGCTCCATGTGACGGGGTAGCGTGGAGTTGCGCAGTACCATGGCATCATGTGTTGATCTGGTAAATCGGGCACAGCAATGTGTGATGATCTTGCTGGAGTCACATACCATTTGCACATTGATGGAGTGGTATAGCTTGTGATTGCAGTACACCGCCTCTATGGCATGGGGGACTACCAATTCCACATGGGTGCAGTCGAGGGCACCAACACAATTGGGCATGCCTGCCAGTGCATGGAAGCCTACTTTGGTGTCAGCTATCTCCTGGGCAGTCCGTGGTAGGGATATGTGGGTGCTTGCGTGCTTCAGGAGGGCATCCAGCACTTGGTTCAACATGCGTGAAAATAGTGGTTGGGAAATGCCATGCAGCTGGCCCACTGTGTGTTGATAGGTGTCTGTGGTCAGGAAGTGGAGCACAGACACCACCTTTAATAGCGGGGGGATGGCAGTGCGTATTTCTATGAGCTGGCAATGTCGTTCTGTATCAGGTCCACTATGGTGGTGATGGTGTCACGGTCTAACCGGTACAGGGTGTGGATCTGCTCAGGGGTTAGGTTAAATGGGCTAGGTCTGGTGCGAGGAATTGGTGGCTGCCTCCGAGGCACTGCTGGTTCGCTGGTGGTAATTGCTGGGCCTGTCTCACCCTCCTTCTCCTCCTGCGTCTCCTCTGTGCTGCCTGTTGTTGCTGCTGTAGTTGTAGTAGTTGTAGCAGTATAGGCATGTCCTCCAGTGCCATGATTGCAACAGCTAGTGGTTGCATTTTTGTGTTTGAAGGGGTGTGGTGTGTAGGTGTGCTCATTTTATACTGGCCCAGCCTCCGTTGACTCCACCTGTGGGGATTGTGTGCACCTGTGGCTGCTGGCTTGTTTCCTGATTGTTGTTTGCGGGTGGTCCGCGATGCCTGTATGGCCGGCATCGTGCAGCCCGTGATTACTGGCTTCACGATGCCGGTATTTGCATGTCCGCGTAGGTTGGGATGTCCTCCTATTACCGGCATGCCGGTATTTGCTCCCTGAAGGGGCGCGTGTACACGCCCATGCCGCTATTAGAGGCACCGTTATTTAGGGTGCCGCTAATAGCGGGTTGCAGGGTCAGAATACACCGGGGCGGTAAGCGATGCCGGTAATCCTTTACCGGCATCGTTTTTCGCTTACCAGCAACCTTGTAATGAGGCCCACAGTCTGAGAAATAGGCTTCTGTAATATCAGCGGTCACCATTTTTGGCTTCCATGTTACATATAACCATCTGACAGGCTAACCTGCAACCTTTCTGAATCTCTGCCAGTCTGTGCTATCCCTCTACCACTCTTTATTGCTGTTAACCCCTTGTCAGCCTAGCACAGTGCCAGGCTGACTATGAACACCTGTGGGTTCTGTTAAATGTAACCCTCTGGCAAGCTCTCCTCCTACGTTTCTGACCCTCTGCCACTCTTTATTGCTATGTTAACCCTCTGCCAGTCAATCCCTCTGACATTTTTCATTGCTAGGCAAAGTCTACCAGCCTAGCCCCATTGCCATGTTAACCTTGCCTAGATATCTTCTGCAAGGCTATCCGCTAGTTGCTTGTCCCATCAGCCGCATTATCCTCTCTAGATTAGCAAAGGGTAAGAGCACAGGAAACCATAGGGCAAATAACAACTGAAAGAGGATGGCAAGAAAAAACAGCGAGTGATGAATAAACAGTGGCAGATAAACAAATGGAGGAAAATGGATCAAAAGCAGCGATAAAGTACATATATTGCCATCAGGAGGGATAGCAGACCTGGGCAGGGGCTACTCAACTTTGATCAGGGCAAGGGAGCATCTCCTCACAACAAAGATATTCCGTTGACAGTCATTTAATTGCACTACGAACGAACACACCTTCTGTCAAGATGACCACATGCCTTGGGTATTTCCATGTTCAGTATGCTAAAAAAAAAAAGGGACAGAGACCACATAACGGGATAGGAGTTTTGACTGTGGGAATTTGTTTTAACTTACTCTGGTGTTGTACTGCTGTCTTTTGTACTTTGTGTTAATCAAAGTATTTTCACAGTTCAACAGAGGGTACGAGTGGACTCCAAGAAGAAATAGCAAGAAGCGAGATTTTTCCTGTATTCATCTTTTGCAAAGATGTCATTTCAGCAGTGTGGAATACAGGGGAGCTTGGATCATAATGACACTGCTTGCAAGCTTTCCCACACTGTCTGAACAGGCTGCTAAATGCACTGATATTTAATGATGTTTTCAGACGATTGAAGACTTGGCTTCAGTGCTTGGACAGCGCCTAGAAGGACAGCTGTACTCTGGATCGCCTTTCCATTCCCTGCCAGGTATCCAGCAGAATACGTTGTCCATAGGTGCAGTGAAACCGTGGAAAGGACTCAAGACACAGAACTCGACAATATTTATCACAAGGCCAAGAATTCGCCCTGAAGAAGGACCAAAAGTCAGGTCCGAAATGCATTGGCAATTAGCTTAAATTCTGCCTCCTCACTCTCACTCTAAGATGAACTTTTAACATTAAAATGATCAAAAAGAATCATTTGTAAGTCTATTCATTTAGCCAGATAAATGGAAACCTATGTACTATTTTTCAACAGGGAATAAACTGGATTTAATTTTGCAGTAGTCTTTACTACACCATTGGCGACCCAAGGTCTGATGGATGTTTGTCCATTGGACATACTTTTTTGCTTTTAGTGCTAATGATCAGTGCCAGACGTCTGAGAGAAGCTACTGCTTTAAGCAGTGTTCATGTTCTTTTATGTGTAAGAAATACATACCTGCCATGTAAGTGGGCATGGTGAGTGTGGAGTCATTACTATGAGGTGGAATGTTATGGATGCTTTTTTTAGTGTGATACAAGGATCTGGCTGGTCAGTGAATAAAAGCAGCTTGTCGGGAAGAGGGGATGAGGGGACATTGGCAATCCAAATGTAGCAGTCCCTTGCATCATTGCTGCAGCGGGTCCCAAGCTCTCCAACCTGACACTGGCCTTGACACATAGGGGCCGATTCATGGAAGAAATGTGCACCGAAAATCACTGCGCAAGGTGGCGAAAGCATGAAAAAGCAAGCCCACGCGTGCGATTCATGGAAGGCCCTGTGCGTGTTTCCGCCGGGAAGTGAGCCAAATCCATGCATGGCGCACACAGGCGCACACGTCACTGCAACATCCAGAACGCCGTGCGCGAGGCGCACAGTGAAAGCACACAACGTTAGCGCACACACCAAAAAGGGGGCGGAACGCGTGGATGGGGAACAACGTGTGAAAATAAGGGCGTAACAGGGGATGTACTGCTGGGAAGTACACAGAACGCCCACACACACACAAACCACACGTATTCATGGAATCGAATAGGGGAAACCCGCGCACGGCCAAAGACACGCACAGGCCTAAACACGTCCGCCACACGAAGGCAGGGGTTAGCATCCGTGCGCATTACAAAAGTGTGCGCAAACAAAAAACACGTATATACAGCTACGATGAATGTCCCATTCTGTGGCCCCCTAGGAGAAATGATGTGTCACGCAACGCACAGGCATCCCATAAAAGAAAAAGAGATAAGTGACCCCTGTTGCCCACGTGCGTGTAAAAAACACACGCAGTACGCTGTGGCAGCCAGGAGCCCAAAAAATACGTACGCGATCAACACGCAGGCTAGTATGCCCGTGAAAAAAGGGGTACGCGACAAACATGGACACCCGCAGTGGGAAAAATAACGTGTGCGACTCTGTCTTGCGTGTAGAAGAAGAATGCGTAGCCAACACCCACCCGCTGTGAAGTAATCGCGTGTGAATCCCAACGCCTGGAAAACACACACACCGCTTCCCACGAAAAGCACGTACAAAGCGATGGAAACCCACGTGGGACCTTCAACCCGTGCCAGGGGAACGCCCGCGCGTGTCACGTCACAGACGCGCTTAGGTACCCACAGGTGTTCTCGAATTACACGCTGACGTGCAGTTTTTTTCACGTGCCGAATCACTCCGTATCAAGCTGGCCACGCGACAACACACGGAAGACCACGCTCCTGCCCAGAAGGCCATTTTCCTGCCCCCCAGAGCCCCGAGCCCGCTCCCACCTGCCATCTGCTGCTGCCTGCCTGCTGGTCACGTGCCCTGCTATTTGGTGCCTGCACGTCAGCCATCTGCAGGGGTCCAGTTGCTGTGACCACCCCTGCTGGAACAGAAGACTCCCGACTGAAATTCCATCGCTCCACAGCCCAGCACCAGGGCCCAGTTGCCCACCCACACCTGCCTCGGGGTTGCCATGTCGGGGGAAACACCATCGGAGACCACTGGCAACCCCCAGCCAGAGAGGCAGAGGGCTACCAGCTTCAGTGCCGCCGAAGTTGGTATCCTAGTGGAGCAATTCCTGGTGAATTATGATGCCCTCTTTGGAAGTTCACGCGCCGACAATGAAGGACGGAAGAGGATCTGGAAGGACATCGTGGCTGCCATCAATGTGGAGGGGGTGGCAGCCGTGACATGCAACACGTCCGGAAGCGCTGGGAGGACTTCAGGTCCAGGACCCTCAGCATGGCCCGGCGAAGACAAAGCATGCAGAGGGGTGGCGGGTCCGCCTTACCAACATCCAGATGAGGGTCCTGGAACACATACACCCAGCGCTCTACCTCCAGGTCCTTCAGAGGCAGACCCGTCCGGAGTCGAGCGGTAGTGTCCATGCGTACTGATTGGACGCAGTGCATGTTGAGGTGTGCCAGGAGTGTGCAGGTTGGACATATGTCTTGAAAGGCCCATGTATGGATGTGTATGTACAGGGACATGAGCCTGCCACATGTGAGTCCAGTCATGTGTGAGGCACATCAATGGTGTTTGTGTTCAAATGCATGATGGACAAATGCATGTGTAGGTGCACACATGTATACATTTGTGTGTATGTACTGTGGCATGGTTGTGGTTTGACACATGGATGCTGGTTCCACCTTCATGTATGTGCACAATGTACATGTGCATGTAATTGACATGTGTGCCACTGTGATACACCATGGATGCATGTGACACCGACATGTAGGAGGCTGATTGGCAGATGTGACATGGATGCCGATGATTTCACTGCAACAGGTGGTGGAGATGTACAGATGCATGTATATCTGGTGGCGTGTGTGCATGTGTTTGGCACTCCCCGTGTTGCATCGGACGTCAGGCTAACCTTCCGATGTTTATGCTCTTGTATGTGTATGGATGGTGCTGCCTGCTTCAACATTCCTGTTAATTTGCGCGTCTGCAGACGCAGCTGCCGAGGGTAAGTCCAAGAGGCGGAGGTCAGAGGTGGACTCCTCGGCAGCAGAAGGGGCAGCTGTGACCCCACAGGGGCCTATGGAGGAAGATGGCACGGAGTCATCCAGGTTGTTGGGGGGTTTGGATGAGGAGGAGGCAGTGGAAGGCCCACACACGGGGTCTGGAGGGAGGGATTCCACTGGTGATAGTGGTGCAGTCCAGGGGCAGGGACAGGAGGCAGCACAGGTGGCCGCGGAGGTGCCTGTGTGTAATCCTGTCCCGATCCTGTGACTGCATCATCCGGCACCAGCAGGGATGCCTTCGTCCAAACCCGTTTTCAGGGAGGGGATGCGCGAACAACAACTGGCCTTCCTCTCCCTGCAGACGTGGAAATCCAGGACCGTGCTGAGCCTGTCCTGGCTGGGGTGGCATTGCATCAACGTGGCATTCGAGAAGACGTGCAGGGTTCCCGTGTGGGCAATGCACGTTTTTTTCGGATTCCTCCTTGACCGCGTCGACCTACTAGGATGGTTCACCAGTGCTGGGTTCCTCCGTATGGTGGTACTTCTACCGACCCCCTTCTCAACTGAACCGCCTATGCCCAGTGGTCCTCCGTGCCATCTTCCTGCCCACGTATCACCTGGGAACCCTGTGGAGCTGCCCCTGAAACCAGCGGCCAGGCTGGTGGAGGACACATCCCTGCCACAGTTGGGAGTCGGAGGTCCAGCAGGGGTGGCCCCCAACTACTGGACCCCAGCAGGAGGAGGACGTGCAGGCATCGACAGGCAGGGCACATGCACGGCAGCAGAAGGCTCAAGGTGGGAGCGATGATGGCTCGGGGCCATCAACATCACAGGGGCAGGCATCGGCCAGAGGGCAGGAGGACCCTGGATTGGGAGTGTCTTCCGTGTGGCAGCGGTTGGGCCGGCAAATAGATGCGCAACGCTGGCAGGCGGAAGAGGCACGGCTCACTATGGTCAGGGCGGAGAATCAGCCGCATTATCCTTTCTAGATTAGCAAAGGGTAAGAGCACAGGAAACCATAGGGCAAATAACAACTGAAAGAGGATGGCAAGAAAAAACAGCGAGTGATGAATAAACAGTGGCAGATAAACAAATGGAGGAAAATGGATCAAAAGCAGCGATAAAGTACATATATTGCCATCAGGAGGGATAGCAGACCTGGGCAGGGGCTACTCAGCTTTGATCAGGGCAAGGGAGGATCTCCTCACAACAAAGATAACATGAATTATTTTAAGTGTTTTCATCGATCTTTTCAGATGGACAGTTATTTTATTCCGTTGACAGTCATTTAATTGTACTACGAACACACCTTCTGTCAAGATGACCACATGCTCAGTTATGAGCCTTGGGTATTTCCATGTTCAGTATGCTAAAAAAAGGGACAGAGACCACATAACGGGATAGGAGTTTTGACTGTGGGAATTTGTTTTAACTTACTCTGGTGTTGTACTGCTGTCTTTTGTACTTTGTGTTAATCAAAGTATTTTCACAGTTCAACAGAGGGTACGAGTGGACTCCAAGAAGAAATAGCAAGAAGCGAGATTGTTCCTGTATTCATCTTTTGCAAAGATGTCATTTCAGCAGTGCGGAATACAGGGGAGCTTGGATCGTAATGACACTGCTTGCAAGCTTTCCCACACTGTCTGAACAGGCTGCTAAATGCACTGATATTTAATGATGTTTTCAGACGATTGAAGACTTGGCTTCAGTACTTGGACAGCGCCTAGAAGGACAGCTGTACTCTGGATCACCTTTCCATTCCATGCCAGGTATCCAGCAGAATACGTTGTCCATAGGTGCAGTGAAACCGTGGAAAGGACTCAAGACACAAAACTCGACAATATTTATCACAAGGCCAAGAATTCTCCCTGAAGAAGGAACAAAAGTCAGGTCCGAAATGCATTGGCAATTAGCTTAAATTCTGTCTCATCATTCTAAGATTAACTTTTAACATTCACTTGATCAAAAATAATCATTTGTAAGTCTATTCATTTAGCCAGATAAATGGAAACCTATGTACTATTTTTCAACAGTGAATAAACTGGATTTAATTTTGCAGTAGTCTTTACTACACCATTTGCGACCCAAGGTATGATGGATGTTTGTCCATTGGACATACTTTTTTGCTTTTAGTGCTAATGATCAGTGGCAGACGTCTGAGAGAAGCTACTGATTTAAGCAGTGTTCATGTTCTTTTATGTGTAAGAAATTCATACCTGCCATGTAAGTGGGCATGGTGAGTGTGGAGTCATTACTATGAGGTGGAATGTTATGGATGCTTTTTTTAGTGTGATACAAGGATCTGGCTGGTCAGTGAATAAAACCAGCTTGTCGGGAAGAGGGGATGAGGGGACATTGGCAATCCAAATGTAGCAGTCCCTTGTATCATTGCTGCAGCGGGTCCCAAGCTCTCCAACCTGACACTGGCCTTGACACATAGGGGCCGATTCATGGAAGAAATGTGCACCGAAAATCACTGCGCAAGGTGGCGAAAGTGTGAAAAAGCAACCGCACGCGTGCGATTCATGGAAGGCCCTGTGCGTGTTTCCCCCGGGAAGTGAGCCAAATCTGTGTATGGCACACACGGGCGCACACGTCATTGCAACATCCAGAACGCCGTGCGCGAGGCGCACAGTGAAAGCGCACAACGTTAGCGCACACACCAAAAAGGGGGCGGAACACGGGGCGGAACGCGTGGATGGGGAACAACGTGTGAAAATAAGGGCGTAACTGGGGATGTACTGCTGGGAAGTACACAGAACGCCCACACACACGCGAACCACGTGTATTCATGGAATCGAATAGGGGAAACCCGCGCACGGTCAAAGACACGCACAGGCCTAAACACGTCCGCCACACAAAGGCAGGGGTTAGCATCCGTGCGCATTACAAAAGTGTGTGCAAACAAAAAACACGTATATACAGCTATGATGAATGTCCCATTCTGTGGCCCCCTAGGAGAAATGATGTGTCACGCAACGCACAGGCATCCCATAAAAGAAAAAGAGATAAGTGACCCCTGTTGCCCACGTGCGTGTAAAAAAACACACGCAGTACGCTGTGGCAGCCAGGAGCCCAAAAAATACATACGCGATCAACACGCAGGCTAGTATGCCCATGAAAAAAGGGGTACGCGACAAACATGGACACCCGCAGTGGGAAAAATAACGTGTGCGACTCACCGTCTGCCTTGCGTGTAGAAGAAGAATGCGTAGCCAACACCCACCCGCTGTGAAGTAATTGCGTGTGAACCCCAACGCCTGGAAAACACATGCACCGCTTCCCACGAAAAGCACGTACAAAGCAATGGAAACCCACGTGGGACCTTCAACCCGTGCCAGGGGAACGCCCGCGCCTGTCACGTCGCAGACGCGCTTAGGTACCCACAGGTGTTCTCGAATTACACGCTGATGTGCAGTTTTTTTCACGTGCCGAATCACTCCGTATCAAGCTGGCCACGCGACAACACACAGAAGACCACGCTCCTGCCCAGAAGGCCATTTTCCTGCCCCCCAGAGCCCTGAGCCCGCTCCCACCTGCCATCTGCTGCTGCCTGCCTGCTGGTCACGTGCCCTGCTATTTGGTGCCTGCACGTCAGCCATCTGCAGGGGTCCAGTTGCTGTGACCACCCCTGCTGGAACAGAAGACTCCCGACTGAAATTCCATCGCTCCACAGCCCAGCACCAGGGCCCAGTTGCCCACCCACACCTGCCTCGTGGTTGCCATGTCGGGGGAAACACCATCGGACACCACTGGCAACCCCCAGCCAGAGAGGCAGAGGGCTAACAGCTTCAGTGCTGCAGAAGTTGGTATCCTGGTGGAGCAAGTCCTGTTGAATTATGATGCCCTCTTTGGAAGTTCACGCACCGACAATGAAGGACGGAAGAGGATCTGGAAGGACATCGTGGCTGCCATCAAAGTGGAGGGGGTGGCAGCCGTGACATGCAACACGTCCGGAAGCGCTGGGAGGACTTCAGGTCCAGGACCCTCAGCATGGCCCGGCGAAGACAAAGCATGCAGAGGGGTGGCGGGTCCGCCTTACCAACATCCAGATGAGGGTCCTGGAACACATACACCCAGCGCTCCACCTCCAGGTCCTTCAGAGCCAGACCCGTCCGGAGTTGAGCGGTAAGTGTCCATGCGTACTGATTGGACGCAGTGCATGTTGAGGTGTGCCAGGAGTTTGCAGGTTGGACATATGTCTTGAAAGGCCCATGTATGGATGTGTATGTACAGGGACATGAGCCTTCCGCATGTGAGTCCAGTCATGTGTGAGGCACATCAATGGTGTTTGTGTTCAACTGCATGATGGCCAAATGCATGTGTAGGTGCACACATGTATATATTTCTGTGTATGTACTGTGGCATGGTTGTGGTTTGACACATGGATGCTGGTTCCACCTTCATGTATGTACACAATGTACATGTGCGTGTAATTGAAATGTGTGCCACTGTGATACACCATGGATGCATGTGACACCGACATGTAGGAGGCTGATTGGCAGATGTGACATGGATGCCGATGATATCACTGCGACAGGTGGTGGAGATGTACAGATGCATGTATATCTGGTGGCGTGTGTGCATGTGTTTGGCACTCCCCGTGTTGCATCGGACGTCAGGCTAACCTTCCGATGCTCATGCTCTTGTATGTGTATGGATGGTGCTGCCTGCTTCAACATTCCTGTTAATTTGCGCATGTGTGTGGGTTCAAATGATATGTGTGTTGGGGAGTGTGATGCCATGTGTGAAGTTTGACACTGCCACTCTTATGCAACTGTCATGTGTGTATCGACCATTGTACAGTGCCCTGATGCCTGTGTTCTGTCTCTTCCTGTCTGCAGCGTCCGTCAACTGATGAAGAGGGCGGAGATGGTGCTGTGGAGCACAGCGGCAGGGATCCCACCGCCAGCCAGAGACGCAAGGCCCAGCTCCCCTCCCATGTTGTCATCTTGTCGGGGGGTGAGGAGGCTGTTGCCGCGTCTGCGGATGCAGCTGCCGAGGGTAAGTCCAAGAGGCGGAGGTCGGAGGTGGACTCCTCGGCAGCAGAAGGGGCAGCTGAGACCCCACAGGGGCCTATGGAGGAAGATGGCACGGAGTCATCCAGGTTGTTGGGGGGTTTGGTTGAGGAGGAGGCAGTGGAAGGCCCACACACGGGGTCTGGAGGGAGGGATTCCACTGGTGCAGACCAGGGCCAGGGACAGGAGGCAGCACAGGTGGCCGCGGAGGTGCCATGGGGATTTCAAAATGGAGAGGATGGAATGCTTGGTTGGGTGTTTGGACTGGGGTGGCGTGGGGTGGGATTTGGGTGGCCATAAGGGCCATGAGTGTGGATCGTGATGACGTGTTGGGTGGGGGGGACCTGAGTCGGGGCCTGCTGGCAGGTGCCCGTCAATGGTGGGTGGGTGGATGGGTGGGGGACATGAGTCGGGGCCTGCTGGCAGGTGCCCGTCACTGGGGGTGGGGTGGGGGGACATCAGTCGGGGCCTGCTGGTAGGTGCCCGTCACTGGGGTTGGAGGGACATGAGTCGGGGCCTGCTGGCAGGTGCCCGTCAATGGTGGGTGGATGGGAGACATGAGTTGGGGCTCACACGTGCACTCACAAGTGCATGGTGCCATGTGGGCTGCCTGCAGGGCATGGTGAGGGTTGTAGGGTAGTCCCCTGTGGTGTGGGCTGCCTGCAGGTCATTGGGAGGGGGGAACCGCACACCCGGGAGGGCCCACAATGCCAAATTGCATGTAAGACTTCCTGCGTACCCCCAAAATACACGTACCCTGCTCTGCCAAGGCCTATCGTGTGTGAAACTCCCCACGTAACCCCGAAATACTCGTACCCCGCTCGGCCAAGGCCTATAGCGTGTGAAACTTCCCGCGCACCCCCGATATACACGTACCCACCTTGGCCAAGGCCTATCGCGTGTGAAACTCCCTGCGAACCCCCGAAAAACACGTACCCCGCTCCCCAAGGCCTGTTACATGTTGAACTCCACGCGCACCCCCAGAATATGTGCAGCCAGCCCATACACCCTCCCCATGCCCCGCAGGCAGCCCATTCACCCTCCTCATGCCCCGCAGGCAGCCCATCAACCCTCCCCATGCCCCGCAGGCAGCCCATCCACCCTGGGCATGCCCCACAGGCAGCACACACCACAGGGGGGACTTTTCCCATACAATTTACCTGGCGCGAGTGGGTTACGTGTATTCCGAAGGGCGCGCAGGGAGTTTTACATGCATTTTTGCTGGTGCGTGCAGGGACTTGTATTCCGAGGGGTGCGCAGGGAGTTTTACACGCGATGGGCCTGGCGCGAGCGGGGTACGTGTATTCTGGGGCGTGCACAGGGAGTTTTATGCGCATTTCCGCTGGCACGAGCGGTGTACGTGTATTCCGAGGGGTGCGTAGGGAGTTTTACACTCGTTGGGCCTGGCGCGAGCGGGGTAGGTGTATTCTGGGGTGTGCGCGGGGTGTTCTACACGTGTTTTCGTGGTTGGGGGGTTGTATGCCGGTCCACTGTTCTTTGCGCCATGTACTGGATTTGTGCGATTTTTTTGGCGCACGGGGCGAGGTTGGGGGCTCTCTGCGCCACGGCTGCTTATGGATGTGAAAATCCATGAATACGCTGTGCGCCTAAATGGGTTTTGGCGCACACGGCTGGCGAGAAAGCCGCATGCGCACTCTGTGCGCCAGCCGCGTGCGCCACTTGTGCGCCGAATTCTATGAATTACCCCCATATTCTGTTGTTAAATGGCTTCATTAATTGCTGCATTAATTTTGATATTTCAACAACTATACAAATGGTCTCGTTATGACTGAAAGCGTTAATGTAACTCTTCATTCATGTTTTCTTACAGACCAGGGAAGTCTCCAAAATGTCTGTGCCAGTTCAGAGAATGATCTGCAGCCTCAGCTCTCTATCCCGATCCTGGAAGGAGACTTTACACCAGAGGTATGACTTGTAGTTTGCACAGGGAGTAAACCAGCTATATATAGGGCAATGACAGATCAGGGAACATTTACTAATAATCTAATATTGAATTAATTATTGAAATGTTCGTAATTTTTCAATACTTTCATGTTCTGATGGCTTCAGAGGCCGCTACCACCCGGGTGTGTTACTTACATGCTTGAGGGAATCAAGGGCCTTAACGCTGTACCCCTGTGCCGTTGATGGGCTGGTGAAGCCTGCAGAACATATGCTTTTATTATTATTATTATTTTATTTTATTATTTTATTTTATTACTATTTTTAGCACTGCCAGGCTTCGCCTTAAGGTAAAATTGCACTGTGAAAGCATTTAAATGTGCATTGGGAAACTTAGGCCTTTTCCCCACTATTCATGTTTCTCAAACTTGGGTGTGTTTTTCTCCTGTCTTTAAAAATGGCCTTGTGTGGAGGGGGCGCTGTTGCACAACGAACATGGCCGCCTAAGAGCTAAGCTCCTCTCCATCCTTGGATAAAATATACCCAGAAGCTGCACCCCCCGAACTGCCAAAAACAGCAGAGCTGCCTTCATAAGACCTCCTGAAGACCCTGAGAAAAAGAACAGAGGAAATAGGAGCCGGAATACCCTATTCCCGCCCGAGGACACGGGTGTGAGACAGCGAGCCGTCTCACAGTACCAGAGATCTTGACGCAGAGTCCGTGGCTCCAACACGTCTGCAGGCCTCGGTGTAGCCAGAGCCAGAGTCACGGGCCACGGATAGTTGCAACAGGGACACCAAGCCGCCTCTACAGCTCCAGGGGCCGAGAACGCCGGACCAAACTGCAGAGTACAACTGAAAACATGGGCGGTGGAGCGAGGACGTTGGGGGAGAGAACAAGGCAGCCGAGCCAACCGGTGAGGTCGCCGTCATTCTCCTGTCGCCCCGAACTCTCAGAGACATTAACGGCGCTCCGGCACCAAGCGGTAGCGCCCACAACTCACACACGGTGCAGCCCCTCTGGAACACAGATCCCTCGAGACTGGGCCGGGAAAATCCCTGCCTCCCCCTCCATCGGGCAACACCATAAGCGGGCCCTGCGCACGCTGCGGGCCAGGGTTGCCATGCTCAACCAACTCAAATTCGAATAAGGCCGCCGAGGAGGGGCACCCAATAGGCAGCGGTCGACCACAGGGGCCGGGGTTTGGCCACAAAAAGGCAACAGGGGCCCCATTCGAGCCACACAGGGACACCCACCAACGCAGCTGGAGAGGCCAACACGATGTGAGCCCCTCACAGACCATCAGGCGCTGCGCACACCTGAAGACGCGGGCAACAAGATCCAGTTGTAAACCTACCTTCCGCAATAACCCTGCAGGTCAAGCCAGCTTCAGAATTGGCAACACCAGCTCCAATCCATATAAGAATCAGGACCAATAAGCCCTAAGGAGGGCCCACACGTATACATCATTCTCCCTGGTGGCAACATAGATCAAGGAAAGGCGAATACGTGAGAGGACACAGTCTATTCCTGGTAACAACTACGTGGCACACAAATTAAACCACCAACAATAAGGCTTGCTAACATCTGCCACTCCATAGCGCCAACATCCTTTGGAAAACTCCGGCCCTGCTGCCGCAATCAATTGAGTACAGCGATCCAACACTGAGCTCAGCAAGGGACAGAAGGTCAACTACCAGGGAATCAGCCCATGGAAGGAGGAAGAAAAGGTGACCAGTGCTCTGGTACTGTCTTTCCCGACACCACCGCTCTCCGCAGCCCACACCTACACCGACCTAGATCCTGGTACAGGCGCATACAGTTCTGGCTGGTTGACCAAATACACCAACCGGACATGGTCACGCAGGATAGATATTCTTGAGATGCCCGGAAAGAACGTTGTAAAAAACAGGAAGACAGGCCCAATGGATTCATATACAAATTCACAAATATCCACTGGTAGCCCGGACCCACATGTCGGGGAGTTTCTCCCGGGGTCGGCTGGGCCTTCCGCAGACCTCCGGGCTGGGAGGCCCCAACTCCTCCCGCGTATCCCAAAAATGAGTATGAGACACGCACAAGAAGCAAGGTGGTTCTGCTGTTTATTGAACAACGGCAGGGATGGGTCTAGGATCGTACGCGTCCGTCCAGACTCTCGAAATTCGTGGGGCTCGCAGGCCCCTTTCTGCCTCAGTATGACGCGCTACTTGCATCACCTGGGAAAGTTAGCAAAAAAACCTTATCGCCACTCTGGATTGGTTCCTCGAGTGGTAGGGTTAGTATAGCATACGTATAGGGAACGTTGTTAGTGGTTAAGGGTCAGTCAGGTGGTATACTTGGGTTGTCCCTTCTATTAGATACTTGAAAATTGTTACACGAAGACCCCTAATGATTGGCTAATGTTAGTGGCGTCAGTGATGAGTGCCCCGATGTTCTGATTGGTCCACTCGCAAGCCCCCCAGCCTGGGACCATCGTTGTTCCCAGCTCGCGGTGTACCGGTCATTTGCAACAATATGTAACTATGTGTTCGTGCAGACAATGCGTGGATTTGCTCATATGCCTGAGAGCAGACCATTCCCATCGCTGTAGGTGTCCATTGGGTCATTTCATTGTTGCAGACTGTGTCCCAAACGTGGGATCCAGGCGCCTTCTCCCTTGTGGGTCTGGCACCCTGTCAGGTTTGGGTTGGTCACGTGAGGAGAGACCGTGGTTGAGACAGAATTCTGCACATTTAAAGTTGTATTTGCCTCTGCGTGCCTGGTTTTGCTTACAGGTGTGACCTTGGCGTCGGCTGGTAGCATACGAGTTGCAACATCGCTCCGTTGGCTGTCAGTTCTCGTTGGGCTCGTTCTGCAGGGTCAGCAATTGTACTCCTGCTCGCCCAGTGTTCATGGAGGCTCTTGCTTGCGGCCTACTTGGGCCTGGTTCATAGGTGGGGATGTGTAATGCACGGCACTAAAGTTGCGGTGTCACATTGCTTCATAGGCAGTATTATGTCTTTGTTGTATTTTCATCACGATGCAAGGGTCGGGAGAAGCGTCAGCAAGCATGTAACCGAGTGCTTTGTGCGTCTTGCGTTTCTGCATTTCGGAGAACCTATGTGAAAAATAATAAAGATGCGCGTCAGTGGGTGTGTCCGTCACCTACATCATAGCACTGAGTATGTTCTTCGTGTGGATTGGTGTGGGGGTGTCCAGAGTGCATGGTTGCACGGGTGTTCTGACAGTTGGCTAGGTCGTCATGGCATCTCTAATGATTATTGTTGAAGGGCTTAGTCGAGTTCATCCATGCCGCAGGTGTCGGCTTGAGTAGGGCAGGCTGGCGGGCAGGCTGGTGGGCACATCCGTATGTTCTTGTACCAAGGTATTTGGTCGTCTGGTAGATAGACAAATTCATCTCGTGGCGGGTGTCTGGGCCGCGATCATCTAGGCCAGGGGCGCGAGGAGATTGGGGGGAGTTTTTTCTCCCATTCTCCTACTTCAGTCCCCCTCTGGTCGACTTGTCGACCACAAACATATCCTTTTCTCTATCTCCTCTTACTCTCCATATTTTAGTTACTCCTCCCAGGTGTCCATAGTGGTTGACATGGTCCTCAAATGACCAATACATATATACACAACTTCCTCCAGGTTTGCAGTATACCCATCTTCCGATGTAGCTCCTCGGGTTTCTTGGGTTTTCGAGTTTTACGGATGGTGGGTCCAGGTGGTTGGTGATAATCTGTCTGCGCAGTTTCTCTCTTTCCTTTATTATGGTGTCTGTGTGCTGGTCGTCATCAGTTGGCATCAAGGGGTGCATACCAACCATTTCGATCATTTCGTCTGTAGTGCGTGCCTTCCTGGCCTTCCAAAACCTTATTATAATCAATGCAGCCCCAGCCAGTATTATGCATCCAACTATAATCTTTAGCCCGTCCGACAGCCATGATGGCATCCATGACCATAAAAATGAAAACCAGCTATCATCCTTCTTCACTCCTTTACTTTCTTCCATCATTTTGGAGTGCATCTGGGCCAGTTGTGATACTGCTTCGGTGAGTGTACCATTGTCGGCATCGTTAGCAGGAATAAATGTGCAGCATGATTGTCCTATCTTTGCGCAAACTCCTCCCTCCATCGCTGTGAGGAGATCCAATATATATCTGTTCTGTAGTGCTACCATTCTCATCGCTCGTAGTTCCTCTTTTATTGCGTTGTATCCGTTTACTGTTGAATTAATGGTCATCATCAGTTCCCATCGGGTTATCTGGAGCCATTTAGCGTTTGCATAAGCTTGTAGTCCAGGGTGTATTATTGACGAGAAGAACATTGCGGCTCTGCTAAATAATCTGTGTTCTGGTGGGATAGAAGTGAGTGCTGTTTCCAACCTTCCCCACAGGTAGTTTCCTGTCAGAGGTTCTCCTTGTCTCTTTTTCCTGTTCAGGACATTATTGTTGTTGTTGTCGTTGTCCGAACCCCTCTGTGATTGTACCGATCTCTTCTTCCTCTTGTTCCCTTCATCCATTTTGGGGAAGTTGGCCATGTTCACATGTTTTTGGGGAACCACTAGTGATGGTACATTGATGTGTACCATTGTGCATATACCATTACACAACGGGGCAGGGTGTGATATGCCTTATTTCCGCAGGCCCAGTAGTGATCCATTAACACTGCTGTTACTGTACCACACTCTGGTAACTCTAACACGCTTGCACAGTTGGTGTTGTATCCCACCTCCACATCTCCTCTGTGTTGGTAGCATAACTTGGGCGCGGTCAGCGGTAGTATGCTCATTGGGTCTTCATCCTTCTCCATCCATGTCAGCATGGGTACGTACTTGCCCCATATCGTCCAACATCTGTCATTGTGTTCCTTTATGGTGGTAATATTTTCTCTTGTTACCATGTTGCTACCGACCACTCCTATGTCCCATTCATTGTTCATGTATACCTTCCATGTTATTGTTACCAGTGGCCTTTCCCAACAGCCTTGTGTACCAGGAACTTCAGTGGCGTACCAATCACATGGTAGGTATTGTAGTGTTACTGTCTTCGTTTCTCCCTTTTCAGGGCCACTTGTCATGTATCTGAACGCTTCAGCATGCAAACTGCTCTTGTGGTAACTCAAATATGACTTGAGGAAATTGTTTTCGTATGGATATGTGTCTCGCGTTTTCCATTCCATTCTCATCACCGTTCCTTGAAATCGCCCTCTCGTTTGGAATAGTGCCAGATATACTATACATTGTGCCGTCTTCTCTTCTATTTCTGTGGCGACGAATGTTCGAGAAGCGCTCATGGCGTATGGGATCAATGAGCAAACATAACAGCTGTCTTCTGTTGTCTGCTTACCTATTTGGGTCATGTGCTGGTACCACATGTTGTTCGAGACGTGTACTGAATCTGTTATGTAATTATCAATACCCTTATTATCTGAGTATGTGCTGCATTTAACTCTACTTCCCTTATGCGGAGGGTTGCTAGTACCACCTGACGTAACACCTGTTGCAGCCGTGGGAGGGGGTACGTTAGGTTTGGGTGCAGCCATAATATTGATAGCATAACTTTTCTGCCATACAGAGGCAGCCAATAGACCAGTGATGACCAACACTCCTATCATTTTTATTACAAAAGCTAGTCTCACCAGCATTTGCTCTTACCTTGCTGCATTCCGACAGCTTATTCTTGCGACGTTAAAGTTCCCCGCCTGAAAATTCTCAATACGCTTGTTATTATGGTTAGTTGTTGTTATCAAGCCCTCCCTATCAAGTAGTCGTTCAGTGCCCAGGCGAAGAGCTGTTCCCACGCCAACCTAAGTGATCTATCTCTTAGAGCAGGTAAGTGCTGGTGAAGATGGGGAAAGGATTGTTCTATGGCCAAAACAAATGCGGTGTAATAGACGCGTACCCTCCTTCTTTTTAGGTACTTTGGCCTTCTTATATGATATACAAATTGGTGTGATAGGGCTTCAGGGTAGTTATCGTCCGTGGGTAGCATCTACTCCTGGGCAATGTACGCTGTTACTTATTTTCTCGACAATACAATTACACACGGTACCTGCATGTGCGAGAGAAGAAAAAGAGAAAACATACAAGTGTTTACATGTGTGTGTGTGCACAAAACAATGTCCTTTAATTGGGGGTGACCTTGGCGGGCAGGGGGTTTGGGGCTCAATTGGCGGAAGTCTGTTTACTTTTCGATCTCGTGACCATGGGATGGGCTGTGGGCAAGTGTCCAGTGTCAGTACTTGTCTCTGGGGACTCTGGGGGGTGATTGGGTGTAGTGACACTAATGTCGTCAGCTGTGGTCGACCTCTCCTTCTCTGTAGGCGATGCTGTCGTCGTTCTTTCAATGGCCCTGTCGGTAACGCTAGGGCGGGTCTGGAGTTTGTAGATCTTCACGTCGTGTAGGTGATTCCAAGCACGCTTATCCTGCAACTTCACCGCTCTCGTAGCTACCTCCTCTACCAAATGAGGACCAGCAAAGCGTGGGCTGTTCCACTTTCTATTGAAGTTGCGGAGTAGCACGTGGTCACCTTTAGCAATTTTGTTGAGTCCTTCCTTTTCCAATTCTTTGTCGGCGTCTTCTTGTTGATAACTCTTAGACCTGCCCCGCGTGCGCTCGAGCTGTGGAGATACAAACGCTACACTAGTAATCAAAGAAGACATATATTGATACATTTCATCACCAAGAACAGTTGCAGTGTTTTCATAATCTGTGAATGCTCTTGATGTAGGCGTTAGAGGAAGGCGCATTTGACGTCCTGTCACCACCTCGTGAGGAGTGAGGTGGTGGTCAGACCCTGGCCTATTCCTTAGCTCAAATAGAGCTAGCGGAAGACAATACAACCAGCTCTTCTTTGTTGTTTGCTGTATCTTTGCTATTTCTTCTTTCAATAGGCCATTCAGGCGTTCACATACACCGTTGGCCTGCGGGTGGTATGCACACGCACATTTATGCTTAATGCCCAGCAAAGAGGTGATGTGCTGAAACATTTCATTAGCGAAGTGTGGGCCGTTATCTGACCGCAGTACTTCACACACTCCCCACCTGGGGAAAACCTTGCTCACTAGATATTTAGCTGCTCTGAACGCATCTGCATGTAAGCAGGGTCCTGCCTCAATCCACCTGGAGAATGGGCATACCACTACAATCATATACCTATTTCCCTGACATACATTGATCATATCAACGTAATCAATATGAATGTGCAGGAAGGGTCCCTCTGGCCGGGGTAGCGTGTGTCACAGCCACTTCCCACAGTTCCTTCCCCAGGAGTCTCCTCACCTTGGTCTTCACTGTGACTGGCGACTTTCTGTCTTCTCCTCCGGTCTTTCGGGGTTCTCTCCTCTTCAGTATCCTTCTTAAGGAGTCCTTTCCCCTTCTTGCGTTCGAAGAGATAGGGACGGTCTCCTCCGGAGGCCACCTTGACCGTTATTGGAATAAACCGTCAGGTGAACCCTGGGGAGTCCGCCCCTCCCAATACAGGGAAAAAGCCAGTAAGGCAGAAAAAACCCTGTGAGGCTGCAGGCGAGGATAGATTGGAGGAATTGCGGATCCAGAGGCTTTAAAAGTCTTGAGGCCAATGTCCAGTTGATACTCCAATGGATGACAGCTACCGGACTGTGATTCCTTGGCAGGGATGAAGGAGCCCTGGGAGAGGCGATGGAGTGTGGAGCCACAAAGGAGAACTTCTATGCTTCCGAAGGATCAAACATAGGCACAGAAGACTGCAGACGGAGGTAAGTTGTTTCGGTAGACAGGTAAAGGTATGGGGAGAGAGAGAGAGAGAAAACGCGTGAGCAATAGAGAGCAGTAGTGAGTCCGTGAGAGTAAGAGAGAGTGAATGCGAGAGAGTATGAATGAGAGAGCGAGTGAATGCTAGAGAGTATGAATGAGAGAGCGAGTGAATGCAGGAGTGCGCGAATGAGAGAGAGAGTGAATGCAAGAGAGTATGAATGAGAGAGCGAGTGAATGTGAGAGTGCGCGAATGAAAGAGGGGGTGAAAGAGAGGGATGGCAAGACCGAGGGAAGACGGAAAAGACCCCGAGCAACAGGGAACCGGAAAACCGGAACCTCGCCGACGGGGAAGACAGGTACCAGCCGAGCGAGGTAGAGGGTACTACGGGGGAGAGCTAGGCTGGAACCGAGGACCAGATAAGGGGAAAGGAAAGGAAAGGCAAGAGAGAACGACCGTCGCCTAACGAGAAGGCGAAGGGCCGCGGAGATTAACCGAGAAAGCAAAAGAGGAGCTCGGTATGTCAGGAACGGTAGTAGGCACAAAATCGAAAGTCAGCATAGCGAGTAGCAACGCGACTCGCAGGGGGCGTGGCTTCCTTAAATGCAGCAGCAACAAAAAGACTGGACCGCTCACAGACAGACTGTTGGGACCTAATAGCGCCTCCATCTTGCCCATAACTTCCACGGTCTCAGCAGTGTGACAGTATGCCCTCTCCTTATCCCTTCTCCCCCGGGCTTCCCTGGGTGAAGGCGATGGAACAATCTGAGAAGGCGTGGGGCATGGATGTTACGTCTGGGCTCCCAAGATTGTTCTGCTGCAGAGTACCCTTTCCAATGGACCAGGTATTGTATAGTGCCATGTCTGTAACGGGAATCCACCAGCCTCTCCACTTCATACTCGTCAGGGTCCGGGTCCTCGATCCTTAAAGAAGAGGGTCTACGATGACTCGTAGGATCGGGAAAATAAGCCTTTAGGAGAGACTTATGGAAAACAGGGTGAATCCTCTTCATCCTGGGTGGTAATTGTAACCGAAAGGCCACAGGATTTACCTGGGACAAAATAGGGAAAGGACCTATGAAGCGGGCCGAGAATTTTCCTGGGTGAACCCAACGCGGGAGATATTTGGTTGATAACCACACCTTGGTTCCTACAGCCCAGTTAGGGTTAGGGGATCGCTTCTTATCCGCATACTTCTTGTAACGAATCCGGCTTGCCTCCAACTTCTGTACAGCTTCCTTTTGGATGGTACGGAGATCATGAAGATGTTGATCCACCGAGGGCACAGTTGTAGGAGGAATCCCAAAAAGAGGAATATGTCTCGGATGATACCCGTAGGTAAAAAAGAAGGGACTGATGCCTGTAGCAGAATGTTGGGTATTGTTGTAGGTAAAATCTGCCAGTGCTAGATAGGACTGCCACTTATCCTGCTCTTGATTGCAGAAACAACGTAGATATTGTTCGATGGTGGCATTTAAGCGTTCGGTCTGGCCGTTACTCTGGGGATGGTAACCAGAAGACAATGCTTTCTGAATCCCCAGAGAGCTGCATAACGCTGACCAAAAACGGGAGGTAAATTGGGTTCCCCTATCCGACACTATGGTCCGAGGCAAGCCATGTAATCTCACTACGTCTCTCAGGAACACTTCGGCCGTCATGGGGGCGGAAGGCAAGCCATGTAAGGGAGAGAAATGTGCCATCTTGCTCAGGGAGTCAATAGTCACCATAATTGCTGTGTATCCCCCCGAGGGGGGAAGATCTACAATAAAATCGGTAGATACATGTACCCAAGGCTGAGATGGTAGAGGCTCTTGTTGGAGCAGGCCCAATGGTCTGTGAGTGGTATTCTTGTTGGCCGCACATACTGGACAACTCATCACGTATGCCTTAGTGTCCTTTACCATTGTCGGCCACCAGAAATATCTAGAAGCCAGGCGTAGGGTTGCCCTCTGTCCCTTGTGACCCGCAGACGGAAGGTCGTGACACCAATATAGGGCTTGCGTTTGGAACTCCTTAGACGGTAGAAATAGGGCGCCTTGATGAAAGTACAACCCACCCCTCTTCACCAGGAGTGGTTGATACTCTGAAGACACATCGATATGATTAGTGGCAAGCTCTACTTCTTGTAGGAAAGAGCTGACCATTCCCAGGATTCTCTTGCCAGCAAGTATCCCATCCTGGCCCTGTTTCTCTTCCTCTTGGTACTCCAGGCTCCGAGAGAGAGCGTCCGCTAAAGCGTTCTCCTTTCCGGGAAGATATGAGATTTCAAAGTCATATTGGGAAAAGAAATAGGCCCATCGAGCGTGTCTGGAATTGCGACACTCCATTTGCTGCAATATCTTCAGATTCCGGTGGTCAGTACGAACCAGAAAGGGATGGGCAGCTCCCTGTAACAAATGTCTCCATTCAATACAGGCCTGTCGGATAGCCAGTAGCTCTCGTTCCAACACCGAGTAATTCCTTTCACTAGGTGTAAGTGTTCTAGAATAATAAGCCACCGGATGTTCCACTCCATCTTTGCCGACTTGTAGGAGGGCAGCTCCAATGGCCCCTCCAGAGGCATCCGTTTCAACCACAAAGGGGAGAGATTGGTTAGGTTGCACCAGAATGGGGGCAGTGGTAAAGGCTTTCTTGAGTACCAGGAAGGCTCGGTCGGCATCCTTATCCCATTCAAACTTCTGGCCCTTTTTTAGAAGATGAGTGATGGGCAAGACTATGTCAGAGAAGTTAGGGATGAATCGTCTGTAAAAGTTGGAAAGACCCAAAAACCTCTGTATGTCCTTGGGACTCTTCGGAACAGGCCATCTAAGGACTGCCCTCACCTTCTCAGGATCCATCTGTACCCCCTCCTTTGAGACGATAAAACCTAAGTATGACACTGAGGCAGCCTCGAAAATGCACTTTTCTGGCTTGACCAGGAGCAGATTTTCCCTTAACCTTTGGAGGACCAGGGAGACATGCCTTCGGTGTTCCGAGAGAGAGGAGGAAAAGACCAAAATATCGTCTAAATAGACCACCACTGAGGCATACAGCAAGTCAGAAAAAATCTTATCAACAAAGCGCTGGAAGACTGCCGGGGCGTTCACCAGGCTCAAGGGCATGACTCTATATTCGAAATGTCCCAGAGGAGTTCGAAAGGCCGTCTTCCACTCATCCCCTTTCTTTATTCTCAGCAGATGGTAGGCTCCCCGAAGGTCTAATTTGGTGAATATAGAGGCTCCTTCTACTGCTTCAAGTACCTCCTTTATGAGAGGCATAGGATATCTGTCTCGAATAGTCAAGCTGTTCAATCCTCGGTAATCTATACACGGCCTGAGTTCAGCAGAGCCCTTCTTTGGGATGAAGAACATTGAAGCCCCTGCTGGGGAGTGAGATTCCTGGATCAAGCCATTCTGTAGATTAGCATCTAGATACTCCTTCAATGCCCTTCTTTCTGGTAGGGACATCGGATACATGCGTCCAAACGGTACCGATGCTTCAGGTTTCAAATTGATGGCACAATCCTCTGCTCGATGTGGGGGTAAAGTACGGGGAAGTCTATCCTCAAAGATCTCGGCATACTGCTGGTAATGAGGAGGGATCATTTGAACCACTGCCGAGGAGGTTGGAACAGCAACCCCCTTCCCCCTGAAAGGAGATGTCTGGGGAAGACACGAAGTGGAACAATATGAAGACAGAAAACTTACAGTATTAGTAGCCCAGTCTATCCTGGGATTATGCTTGCGCAACCAGGGTATGCCCAGGATGACGGGAAAATGGGCAGCTCTGATGACATCAAAGGTAATTTGTTCCTGGTGTTGAAACAAAGACATAGTGGCTGGACAAGTCTCTTGAATGATAGGTCCAGAAGAGAGAGGAGCTCCGTCTACACCCTCTACCGGTAAAGGACAGTCTTTCTGAAGTAGGGGAATAGCTTGTTCTTGAACCCACTGAATATCAATAAAGTTTCCAGCAGCACCGCAATCCAGCATAGCCAAGGTTTCTAGTGAAGCAAGAGATCCGAAAGTTAGATGAACTGTAAATACCATGAGTCTATGGTCCTCTTTCGGCTTATCCTGCTGCCTGAAATTGCAGGGATTAATCAATTCCGCCCGGTTCCTTTCCCTGCTCAAGACCGGGGAGACGCGTTTCCCGACCGTCTCGGGGGTACCTCGGGACAACTCCGAAGCAGATGCTTAGAGGATCCGCAGTACATGCAAAGACCCTGTTCTCTGCGTCTTTTTCGTTCCTCGGGAGTCAACGGGCCCCTAGTTGATCCTATTTGCATAGGTTCCTCTGTCTGCGATCGAGTAGGAGGATTTGAGGCGGGTATTCCGATAGTCTGATGTGGTCTGAACCTCCTCCTTTCTAATCTTCGCTCCTGCAATCTAAACTCCAACTGCAGAGACATCGTGACCAACTCTGGAAAGGAAGCAGGACGTGCCATCCGGGCTAGTTCGTCCTTGAGTTCATCATGTAATCCTCGTCGGAAGAGGGTCTGTTGGGCTGAATCTGGCCACCCCGCCTCCGTAGCCAACTTCATAAATGCGGAGGCGTATGTCTGTACACCTTGATTTCCCTGACGGAGATCCAGGAGGGCTTCATAAGAAGAATATTGGACCTCTGGTCATTCAAATCTGTCCCGCAACAATTGAGTGAACTGTGCGTAGTCATTAACCGCAGGATTTGCTTGCGCTATCAGTGGAGTAGCCCAGGCCAAAGCATTGCCCACTAGGTTGGAGACCAAAAACCCAACCTTGGCCCTATCGAGTTCATAGGCCTTAGGTCGAAAGGTAAAGTAAATCATACAGGCATCCAAAAATTCTTTCAGGAGTTGCAGACTGCCATCATACTTCCCGAAGGAGAACGTCAGGGGAGGCAGGTCGCCTCGGAAATCCTCTCGAGCCGCCACCTGTTGACGTAAGTTGATGTTCTCTGTTCGAAGGCTCTGAACCTCCGCCTGGAGACCCTGAATCGCTGTTACCATCTCCTGCTATTGTTCCAAGGAGGCCATCGTACTTGTTAGGCGTTGCAAACTGTCACAGCCACTTCCCACAGTTCCTTCCCCAGGAGTCTCCTCACCTTGGTCTTCACTGTGACTGGCGACTTTCTGTCTTCTCCTCCGGTCTTTCGGGGTTCTCTCCTCTTCAGTATCCTTCTTAAGGAGTCCTTTCCCCTTCTTGCGTTCGAAGAGATAGGGACGGTCTCCTCCGGAGGCCACCTTGACCGTTATTGGAATAAACCGTCAGGTGAACCCTGGGGAGTCCGCCCCTCCCAATACAGGGAAAAAGCCAGTAAGGCAGAAAAAACCCTGTGAGGCTGCAGGCGAGGATAGATTGGAGGAATTGCGGATCCAGAGGCTTTAAAAGTCTTGAGGCCAATGTCCAGTTGATACTCCAATGGATGACAGCTACCGGACTGTGATTCCTTGGCAGGGATGAAGGAGCCCTGGGAGAGGCGATGGAGTGTGGAGCCACAAAGGAGAACTTCTATGCTTCCGAAGGATCAAACATAGGCACAGAAGACTGCAGACGGAGGTAAGTTGTTTCGGTAGACAGGTAAAGGTATGGGGAGAGAGAGAGAGAGAAAACGCGTGAGCAATAGAGAGCAGTAGTGAGTCCGTGAGAGTAAGAGAGAGTGAATGCGAGAGAGTATGAATGAGAGAGCGAGTGAATGCTAGAGAGTATGAATGAGAGAGCGAGTGAATGCAGGAGTGCGCGAATGAGAGAGAGAGTGAATGCAAGAGAGTATGAATGAGAGAGCGAGTGAATGTGAGAGTGCGCGAATGAAAGAGGGGGTGAAAGAGAGGGATGGCAAGACCGAGGGAAGACGGAAAAGACCCCGAGCAACAGGGAACCGGAAAACCGGAACCTCGCCGACGGGGAAGACAGGTACCAGCCGAGCGAGGTAGAGGGTACTACGGGGGAGAGCTAGGCTGGAACCGAGGACCAGATAAGGGGAAAGGAAAGGAAAGGCAAGAGAGAACGACCGTCGCCTAACGAGAAGGCGAAGGGCCGCGGAGATTAACCGAGAAAGCAAAAGAGGAGCTCGGTATGTCAGGAACGGTAGTAGGCACAAAATCGAAAGTCAGCATAGCGAGTAGCAACGCGACTCGCAGGGGGCGTGGCTTCCTTAAATGCAGCAGCAACAAAAAGACTGGACCGCTCACAGACAGACTGTTGGGACCTAATAGCGCCTCCATCTTGCCCATAACTTCCACGGTCTCAGCAGTGTGACAGCGTGTGACCGGCCGTAAACTGTTGGCATGTAAGGCAATTGCTGATAAAATTTGTTACATGAGAATTTAACTCGGGGCAGAAGCAGTCTTCCCTAATTCATGCTGCAATAACTTCCTTCCCTGTATGAGCTGGGTGATGGAGCTGGGCCAGGGCGGTGTTCAATAGTGCCAACGGCATGACCATCTTTCCAGTGTTACCCTGACGCCATAGTGCGTCAGTTGGCGACATTGTACATCCTCTTTTTACCCATAGTTCCTTTTCTGCCATTGGTGCGGCCGCCTGTAATTCCATTATCTGTGTGGCTGGGAGATGGGTGTACCCTTCTTTCATCAACATCTGTTTAGCTATCCCCCTCCCTCTCCCTCTCTCTGACTCTGGGGGGTTCCATATTTCACCAAAATACGCTGCATGTTTGGCATGTGCGTCTGCTGTTTCATTCCCTTTTGAGATATGATCTTCTCCATTAGTGTGTGCGGGACATTTGACCAAAGCTATTTCTTGGGGATTATAGATTACTTCAATTAATTCAGCTAACAAGAGAGCATGTTGCACTGGGGTGCCGTCAGCTCTCCTAAACCCCCTTCTCTGCCATTTTATCAACCCCGAGTGGACAGTTGACGTGACATATGCGCTATCAGAATATATAGTAACTCTTTTGTCAAAGCTTTCCTTCAACGCCAAGATCAGTGCAACCAATTCTGCTGCTTGAGCCGAATAATGCTGTGGTAACTGTACACATTTCACCGGGACACACACCAAATCTTCTGTCATTTTTACAACTGCTGCCCCACTTCTCCTTATCCCATCACTCTGGTCTATTGTTGATGACCCATCAATGAACAAGAGCTCTCCTCCATTGAGCGCATCCTCTTCAACTTTTCTAGTACATGAGTACATTTCGGTAGTCTGCATACAGTCGTGGGCATAATCACCTTCCTCAATAACTTCCGCTATAAACCTTGCAGGGTTAACTGTACTGCATCTAACAATAGATAGTACTGGTCTAGATAAGATGATCTCATAACCTGACGCCCTCTGCGTGGTTAGTGTGGACTTAGGCTTGTTCAATATTGCAAATAGTGCATGCTCCACGAATAGTGTGGTTGGGCATCCCATTGTAATAGATGATGATTTCTCTACCGCGAAGGCAGCTGCGGCAAGACCTTGTTCACAAGGGAAATGACCTAACATAACAGGGTCCAAGTGACCGCTGTAGAACGCTATTGGCTTGTATCCCATGCTTGTTTTCTGAGCCAATACTGCTTTTACTACTGCTGAGTCGCAATGTGAAAAGATAAGGAACTGTCGCTCATAATCTGGGGTGGCCAGTACCGGAGCAGTTGATATCGCGTTTTTTAACTCGTCAAATGCTTCCTTCATTTCCCTTGTCCATCCCAATTTTTTCTCCCCTTTGTTTGCTTCTCTCAATGCTTCAAGTAGGGGTCCTATGTATGAGCTGTAATCAAAAACCCATGCTCTACAGTAGTTGCACAATCCCAGGAACTGCTGCAGCTCCCTCACTGTTTGTGGCAATGGCGTGTTTAATATAGTCTGTGCTCTTTGTGGTGCAATCTTTCTTCCGTGTTGGGATATTAGTTGACCAATGTATAATACCTGTTCCTGACAGTACTGTAACTTTTTTGTCTACCTTGTAACCTTTTTTAGCCAATATTGTCAGCATTTTCAATGAGTCCTCCCTGCACCTTTTCTCGCTTGTGCTGCAAATTATTATGTCGTCAACATATTGCAGCACCGTACTTTCCAATTCAACGTTTCCCAAGTCCATCTGTATTATTACTGTTGAAAATTGAGGGTGACTCGCAGTACCCTTGTGGTAACCTGGTGTGTTTCCATTTTGTATTTCTGTACGTGAAGCTTGTCAAGTCTTGTGAATCTGGATGCAGGGGTATTGAGAAAAAGGCATTTTTGAGGTCAATCACTGTGAACCGTGAGGCCTCTGCTGGAATTCCACATAATATTGTGGCCGGGTTTGCTGCTATGGGGTATTCTGCTTCCACAATGTTGTTCAAGGGCCTGAGGTCCTGGATAAAACGCCAAGACCCTCCTTTAGCTTTGCGCACTGGGTACACGGCCGTGTTATATGGTGATTCTGATGGTACCAGTATGCCGTTATTTATTAGGGCCGTTATTGTTTCGTATATGCCCTCATCTGCCTCTTTTGATAGTGGGTATTGCTTCACTCTAGGGAGTATTGCACCCTTTTTCAGTTTTATTCTTACTCCCCGGATACTCTTTATGCAGCCCACGTCATAGGGACTAGTGGTCCACAGTGATGTTGGAACTTTTGCCATATCTTCCTCGTAAAAAAGGGAACTGGGGTAGATGCGGGTGCTTCAAGTGCCATGGCAATTTTCTGTGCCACTTGCTTGTATGTCACTCTTAGCCATATATCTACACTCATCATAGATACCATTTCACCCTCTTCCTTGTCTTCTGAAAAGAGCTCCTCATCGGACACCTGGGTGAGCCTGCATCCCTCAGCCAGCGCTATCACTGCCCTCCATGCTCTCCCTTCCCGGTCTTGGGCATGTACTGCGATATAATCAGCAGTCGCTATAATGCTCTCGATGCTCACTGAAATCACCTTCCCTTCTGGTTCATTGGCTGGTGTCTCAGGTCTGCTGGCCTCCTCCAGATCTTCCCTTCTATTCCTGGCATCCATGCGAATGCCATGTCTGTTCCGTACTGGAACAGTTCGCCATCTACTGGGTCAGCCCGAGTCACTGTCTGCCCACAGTATGCTTGCATAATTTGCCGTGCAGTGAGCATGTTTATTCCTGGAGTGGAACAAATTATGCCGTCCTCCGTGAAGGAGATTGTCATATTTAGCCTGCTCATTATGTCTCTCCCAAGTATGTTTACTGGCGACTCCCTTGAATACGGGAACGGGACGGACATGTCATAATCCCCTATTGATAAGGAGATGTTATCAGTAAAGGGAACCAACCCCCTAGCCCCAGAGAATCCTTGGGTGTTCATGGCCTCACCTGACATCTTAAATTTATCTTCCCTTATGCAAGACCGGGTTGCCCCAGTATCAACAAGGAATGATAATTTTTTGTCACCTATTGTTACCTCAATGCGTGGTTCCTCCGCACTATTAGGTGTTACCGACAGGATGGGACACACCAAGGACGTCTGTGGGCTGTCCTATTGTGGGTATAATGATTGACCACTTCCTGTGTAAGGGTTGTGTCCCAGGACAGTCACCCTTCCCAGTTGTGTTTGCTGTAGCTGTGTATTGGTGGAGGTTACCTTATGGTCCTTTATTTGAGTGGGCTGGTGTACTTGCTGCACTTGGTGTTGTTGTGATATCGCTACCTGTTGTTGCGGGAGTGAATATGTCTGTGGCTGTTCTTGTGTTACTAACTGTTGCTGCATGCTGCCATGTGGCAGCCCCTGCTGTTGTTGGTAACCCTGCTGTTCCCTTGTAGGCCTTTGTTGTCCTTGTTTCCCCCACGCTGGTGTGGAGGGTCTCATTCTACATGTGCGTGACATGTGTCCTAACATTCCACAAATCCAACATACAGGTGGTTCCCTGGTCTGCCATGGGAAACTTCCTGAATTATCCTGGTATACTGGTTGCCCAGTGGGGTAGAAGCTTCTGAATCCTCCCCCTTGCTGTTGTGCATTATAGCCATATCCCCTCCCCCTCATCATTCCTCCGCTTCCCCTGTTGTTATTATAATATCCAGTTCCTGATGTCAAGTATCCTCCTCCCATGTTAGCCGTGTATGGTGGGGGTGGTGGCAGCTGTTGTGTTATAATTTGTGGTGATTGTATTTGGGAGGGATCATGTGCGGCCACTACTTGCGTGGGGTTTGGTGTCATTGTTGTAGGTGTAGTTATTAGTGCACCTTCCATCGTGTACTTAGTCAATTTTTTCTGCACTAATTTAGCCTCTTCCGCTTTTCTATCTTCTTCCTTTTGTTTAATCTTTTCTTGCCACGTCCTACAATGATGTACTATCGTCAGTTGTATTTCCGGCCAAGCCTTTGCTTCCATCCCCACTACTTTCTTCAATTGTTTCTGCACTGACTCCGGGAGCCCTTGTATTAGTATATGATAAAATATTGCCGGTGTCTTGTCCCACTGCTCTCTAGTTTCCATACGCCACTTCTCTTGAATTTCCTGGATATAATCAACAGGATCTTCGTTCTCACGCATCTTGCGTGATGTAATTGCTCCTATGTCTGAGGTGTCTGGGTATTGTACCCTTAGTGCTTGCCATAATGCATGTCTGCAGTTTGCAAATGGCGCCCCGTCGTGTGATGTGTTCGTTATTGTGACCCCGGGAAAGCCCGCTCTCTTCCAGATGTCATCTGCTGCATCCCCTAATATTGATATTAGTAGGCCCTTCACGTCTCCTACTGCCAGTTTCTGTCCTGCAGTGTGTTTTTCCATCTCATATATCCATTTCCCCGCTCCTCCACTTAGTGATGGGAGCCTACACTTTATATTTTCCTTGTCTGCATGCTTCCAAGGGATGTATTGTGGTCTAACCCCTCCTCTCTCCAAAAGTGGCATTAGGTTGTGTCCTATCTTACCCCCCGGGTGTCGCGGTGTTGAGTCCGTATACCTCTCCTCTTCTTCTGTGTCGTCTACGTCGTCTGTTATGTCCATATTTCCCCCGCTCATAGCTGTTTCCCCTTCATCTCTTCCCCTTCGTTTATTATTTCCTTTATTTGATGGGGGCGTGTGTGTTCGTTCTTCCTGCCTGCGTCCAGGGAGATCTCTAAGTCTGTCGGCGTAGGGTGTGTGTTCGTGAGGGGCGGGTGCGGGTGTAGGTGGACATGTCGGACGGGATGATGAGGGTGTAGCTGCACGTGTTTGCCTTCCCGCCATTCCTTGCTCTCCTTCCTCACTTTCCCCCAGTTCTTCCTTCCTTCTGCAAGCCCATGGTGATTCCCTGTTGGTTCGGGTGATGTACAATTTATCTAAGCTTTCCCTTTCCCCATTGCTTCCTTCTCTCTCCATTCCTTCTTCTTCCTCGCTGCAAAAATCATCCAGGAGCGACAACCCCCAATCTGTCTTTTTCCTCCGAATCGTCACTGTTTTTAAATCTATTAAATCTGTTCCTCCCACTTCTTCTTTACCAATTGCTCCCCTTTGTGCTGATGTTGTTGCTACTTCTGTGTCCCTGCGTACATATTTCCTTATCCCACTCTCCCCTCTCCTATCTCCTCTTTCCCCTTCTTTTTTCTCTACTATTTCTCCACCTATTTCCTCTCTTTTCTTTTTTAATTCCTCCATTACTTCACTACTCATCTTTTCTAATATCCTTTCTTCCTCTCTCTTCCTTTCCCATCTCTCTCTTTCCCGTTCTAATATGCTTTCTATTACCCTCCCTTCCTCGTATTTCTTTGTGGTTTCTGATAGTATTTTCCTCTTCCATATTTCCATTTCCTTTTCTTTCTCTTCTTCCTCCCTTTTCTTGTCGCGCTGTGCTACTCGAGATACCCTTTCTGCTGCCACCTTCACCGTTTCAGCTTCCCTCTTTCGTTCTTCAGTTCGTTCCCTCATTCTTTCTAACTCATTCTTACTTTCTTTCCTTTCTCTCCTTCTCTCTCTTTCCTCCCTCTCAAGCTGTTTGATCAGGACGTTTTGCTCATTCCTTAACTCCGCCAATCGTTCCTCCAAAATCTCCTCCTCTTCTCGTAACAGCTCCTCTTCCTTCCTTTCCCCCCTTCCCCTTTTATCTCGCTCTTACTCTCATCGTCCTCGTTCATTTTTCTTACTACCTCCTTTTCTTCTCCTGTTAATGTCCCTCGCAATTTTAATAACACCTGCGCAGCTACCCACTCGTCGTGTCCTATGGCTGCAATTTGTTCTTCACTAGTCTTTCCTTCCCTTGCGGGCATCTTCGTATAAGTTGGCCTTACCGCACTTGTCGCCTCCCTCCCCGTGTAGCCACCTGTAGCTGTATATGGTGGTGGGCTGTATGCTGGGTTCGAATACCCCTCAGCCGCCCTTAATTGTTGCCTTACCACTTCTCGTAGTTCCGTTATAGGATATATGCCCCCTTCCTCTTTTTTCACTACTTTCACTAAGGGCATGTCGTTGGCCTGCTCCTTTTTTATTTCTGTTTCATTTACGTTGCTAGGCTTTCCTCCTCCCTCTTGTCCTCTTCCCGTGCACTGAGTGCTTTCACTCTCTTTTTCCCCATTCTCTTCTTCCTCCTTAACCTTCTTCTCCTCCTTCTTTTCCCCCACAGTGAACATTCCGGTCGGTCCTGGTCGGGACCCCTGGAACATCCTCCATAAGTTAAACACCTCCACATGGTGCGTCAACTTCTTCCCCTTGTATGTGTTATGTAGATGGGTCAGTAGTGAGTGCTGGACATATGGGTCGAAACTGCCGTTAGGCGGCCAAGGTGTCGTGATTTTGTTGTCTGTCCCCTGTGTCCATTCTATGCTGTATTTAATCAGTTTCTCCCTATGGGGTGACAGTGTTTTACATATATGCTGTAGCGGGGTAGTGAGGGTGTTCCCCCACCCTCCCGATCCTATCCCGTATGACATGGTAGCGCTGTGTTGTTAGCTCCCCTCAATATGGTAGTCGTTACCTGGCTAATAATAAAGTCTATACAATTTCAGATGTTTTACCTGGCCCAGTAGGTTTGGGGACTTGCGATCATCCGCTAAAAAGAAAGCAGTCAAATATAACGCTTGCAAGTATGTATTCTTTTCTCTGTCTTTGTTTCTCTCACCTAATATCGTTACGGCCCCCTACAGCCAAGGCGCACGTAGCCCCCTGCGGCTGCGTGCCCTGTGTGACGTGCTTATACAGCCGTCCCACTTTTCTTCACCCCTCCTCCTCCTTCCTCACTTGTCGTGGCCGGCGTTCTCCATGCGCGGTCAAGTCCCCCTCTCCACCTGGCCCCGATTTAATCGTTGCCGTTGACCTCCGTGCTCTCCCCCTTACCACTATTTACTTCCCCACCACTCTTCAACAACGCTGTGTGGTCGAGGTATCCTATGAAAGCCCTACGGGTGACGTCACCGACCTCTTTCGAAATTACCAGTAAGTTCTTTTCATACTTCTGAATGCTCGAAATAAGTTTTTGCTATTTATCCCTGTTAACCCCACAGCTGTCCTCTTGTCACGCCTGGAACAAGGTAACCAATAATATAATCAGACTGCGCACGCTGCGTCGCCTCGCGTGTGATACGCCCCTCAACAGGAGGGCTTAACCAGCCAATTATCTTCCGTATTTAGGCAACCAGTTAGCTACCGCCTACAGGAAAACATCATCTATCTATCTATCGAGTTTTGCTGCTCGATCAATAGGGATCCTCATCTACTCATTGAACAATAATCGCCAATTCGTAGGAAACCGCACACACACACACACCCACACACCCTTACAGATGGTCGCGACCTAGGCCAATCAGTGTCTACGAGTGGTCGCAGGTGATGTTTTCGTGCTCCGCCCACTCTTCTTCGTAGCGTAGCGGACTGCTCCTTGCACTTGTCCAGCTACCAATCACTTCACCATCAACACTAATTTATCAAATCTTCGCTGCACACCTTGGTAACACCTCCCACCTCCCTTATTCCATTCCTCCCTCCTCCCTCACAATTTCACGTTGCTTGTTGGGTGTGGCATACTCACCAAGTTCTCTTGATGTGGGGCCGCTCGACTGCGTGCACCCCTCCAAGCGGCTCGCCACCTCCCCTCTGGACACTCGCCAACCGCGGGCGGGATACTTCTCAACCGGCTCCCGAGGGCCAATATCCGGATTGCGCTGTCCGGGCTTCTCGCAGTTCCGCGATGGTCCTGTAGTCCTCAAAAAGGGGGCAATGGCAGAGGGGGCCGCGCCGCCGGGCCTCCTTGCAACGAGAGTACTCGGAAAAATAAAATAAAAGGTAGATCGTAACCAGATCTCAGCAGTGCCTCCAACTTGTCGGGGAGTTTCTCCCGGGGTCGGGTGGGCCTTCCGCAGACCTCCGGGCTGGGAGGCCCCAACGCCTCCCGTGTATCCCAAAGATGAGTATGAGACACACACAAGAAGCAAGGTGGTTCTGCTGTTTATTGAACAACGGCAGGGATGGGTCTAGGATCGTATGCGTCCGTCCAGACTCTCGAAATTCGTGGGGCTCGCAGGCCCCTTTTTGCCTCAGTATGACGCGCTACTTGCGTCACCTGGGAAAGTTAGCAAAAAACCTATCGCCACTCTGGATTGATTCCTCGAGTGGTAGGGTTAGTATAGCATACGTATAGGGAACGTTGTTAGTGGTTAAGGGTTAGTCAGGTGGTATACTTGGGTTGTCCCTTCTATTAGATACTTGAAAATTGTTACACGAAGACCCCTAATGATTGGCTAATGTTAGTGGCGTCAGTGATGAGTGCCCCGATGTTCTGATTGGTCCACTCGCAAGCCCCCCAGCCTGGGACCATCGTTGTTCCCAGCTCGCGATGTACCTGTCATTTGCAAAAATATGTAACTATGTGTTCGTGCAGACAATGCGTGGATTTGCTCATATGCCTGAGAGCAGACCATTCCCATCGCTGTAGGTGTCCATTGGGTCATTTCATTGTTGCAGCCTGTGTCCCAAACGTGGGACCCAGGCGCCTTCTCCCTCGTGGGTCTGGCACCCTGTCAGGTTTGGCTTGGTCACGTAAGGAGAGACCGTGGTTGAGACAGAATTCTGCACATTTAAAGTTGTATTTGCCTCTGCGTGCCTGGTTTTGCTTACAGGTGTGACCTTGGCGTCGGCTGGTAGCATACGAGTTGCAACATCGCTCCCTTGGCTGTCAGTTCTCGCTGGGCTCATTCTGCGGGGTAAGCATTTGTACTCCTGCTCGCCCAGTGTTCATGGAGGCTCTTGCTTGCGGCCTACTTGGGCCTGGTTCATAGGTGGGGATGTGTAATGCACAGCACTTAAGTTGCGGTGTCACATTGCTTCATAGGCAGTATCATGTCTTCGTTGTATTTTCATCACGATGCAAGGGTCGGGAGAAGCGTCAGCAAGCATGTAACCGAGTGCTTTGTGCGTCTTGCGTTTCTGCATTTCGGAGAACCTATGTGAAAAATAATAAAGATGCGCGTCAGTGGGTGTGTCCGTCACCTATGTCATAGCACTGAGTATGTTCTTCGTGTGGATTGGTGTGGGGGTGTCCAGAGTGCATGGTTGCACGGGTGTTCTGACAGTTGGCTAGGTCGTCATGGCATCTCTAACGATGTAGGTCCTTATTGTTGAAGGGCTTAGTCGAGTTCATCCATGCCGCAGGTGTCGGCTTGAGTAGGGCAGGCTGGCGGGCAGGCTGGTGGGCACATCCGTATGTTCTTGTACCAAGGTATTTGGTCGTCTGGTAGATAGACAAATTCATCTCGTGGCGGGGGTCTGGGCCGCGATCCTCTAGGCCAGGGGCGCGAGGAGATTGGGGGGAGTTTTTTCTCCCATTCTCCCACTTCACACAGTTGCCGCCGCAGCGGCCTCTGCAGACGACATGCATTTTGACCACCTCCTTACCATGGTACCAAATGGATTCCTAGCAGTCAGTATCAAATTAGATGACATGGCCTCAACAATAGGCTCACTCAAAGCCTATATCGACAAAGAAAGTGCCCAAATCACGGAAACCAGAATCGGTGCCAATGAAGATTCAATCCACCAAAATACCCACGACATAACACTCCTGAAAGGGGAGATGACAAAGTTCTGGGGCAAATGTGAAGATTTGGAATCGAGATCGCGCATACGGATCGTTGGGCTCTCGGAGTCCTTCTGCAAAGGACCAATGGAAATCTGCATTGAAAACCTGCAGAAATCCCTGCTCGGCGAAGACTCCTTCTCCCCGCAATTCTTGGTTGAAAGGGTGCATCGTACCCTGGCCCCGGCGCCCAAGCCGCGTGCCCCTCCTCGAACAGTCATCGCTAAATTACTCAATTATAGAGACAGAGACACGGCACTGAGATTGGCAAGAGAAATGGGACCCCTGAGACACGGTAATGACAATATTCACATCTACCCCGACTTCTCAGCTGGAGTCCAAACCCAAAGGCGATCCTGTGAAACGATCAAACGCCAACTCAGGCTGAGGAAAGTACCATACGCCCTACTGTTCCCCGCAAAGCTGCGCATACAACATGGTGGGCGGGCACATTTATTCGAAACCCCCGCAGCGGCAATGGCTTCTGTAGAAGCCTCAATTCCCCCTCCCTCCTGGAAGAAACGAACACGATCGAGACGACCTGCAACAACCGGTGGAAGAACCGGGGAATTCCAATGACTGAAGGCAACTACACGATATCCTTTATTTTCTTAATGATGTAATTGTGGCGGACAGGGGGATGCAGCTCCCATAATTTAAGTTGGGCCGGATGAGACGTGCTTGGCTATAGGGGCTGCGCTGCAGCACTCGTCCCCCCGGGAAGAACCACAAGTTTGTAACAAGGGGTTATCATCAAGTTTGGGCCGATGGTGTGGGTGGGAACAGGGCACAAGGGACTGTTTTGTTGTTTGAGAATACTGTCACTTCCTGATAGAGCCCCAGTTGGGCGTCGGGAGTCAAAGTTAACTAGTTTGAATAACTCAAAAATTGCAATCACTTTATCACAAGCTGAACTTCCCAAGGGAATGACCCACTTCTTCATATACCACCCAAATTTAACGGAATGGCACAGCATGCAAATCCACATGCAGGGTTGAAACTCCAAACTGCTCACCTGGAATATCCGTGGGCTGAATAATCAGACCATCCACCTTATGGCGATTTTGCGATTTGCAAAAAAATCGCAAAATGTGCCATTTCACGCAATTGCTGCTATAAATCATTAAATGAGCGCGAAAAAAACATGTTAGCTTAGTGTGTCTTCTTTCGCGCTCATTTAATGATTTAGAGCGAACACAGCAGGCTGCTGATTGCAGCAGCTTGAGGGTTAACACCCCTGCGCTCATGTTGCAGGCCCGGGGTTGGAGGAGGGTCACGCAGGCCTGCGAGATGCACAGCATTTGGCTGTGTCCCCAGGCCCCTTCCGCGCCCATTAGCGAGTGCCTGCCCTGCCGAGCTGACAGTTGGTGAAGCATAGCCAGGTAAGCACTGGCCTGCCCACCAATCTGCCCCCAACTAAGGCAAAAGCACCCAAACAGGCCAAATTGGTGTTTTCATTATACCTTCTTGTCGACCACCGGAAAGCATAAACTTAATGCTTTCCGACGCTTGTAGCTACGAGCGTCTACAATTGGTATGATGCAGCCCAGCCTTGAATCAAGGCTGGGCTGCATCATACCAATTGTCAGACGCTCGTAACTGTATTCGTTTCAAATGTATTCGTTTCAAATTGTTTTTAATTGGTATCATGGGCTGCATGATACCATACGTAAAACAATTTGAAACGAATACAGCTACGAGCGTCTTCATTTGGTAACATGCAGCCCATGATACCAATTGAAGACGCTCGTAGCTGTATTTGTTTCAAATTGTTTTACAATTGGTATCATGGGCTGCATGGTACCATATGTAAAACAATTTGAAACGAATACAACTACAAGCGTCTTCATTTGGTAACATGCAGCCCATGCACCTGGCTGGCAGCGTGATTCCCACCCACAGATGGACAGATAAAGAGTGAGTGTGAGAGGAAGGGAGAGAGAGAGAGAGTGCAGAGAGAGGGTGCAGAGAGTCAAGGAAAGACAGAGTGTGTGTGTGTGTATCTGGGAGAGAGAGAGTGAGAGAGAAAGAGAGATAGAGAGAGAAAGAGGGTGCAGAGAGACAAGGAGAGACAGAGTTTGTGTGTGTCAGAGAGAGAGAGAGAGAGAAAGAGAGATAGAGAGAACGAGGGTGCAGAGAGACAAGTAGAGACAGAGAGTTTGTGCGTGTGTGTGGGAGAGAGAGAGAGAGAAAGGGAGATCGAGAGAGAAAGAGGGTGCAGAGAGACAAGGAGAGACAGAGTTTGTGTGTGTGTGTGGGAGAGAGCGCGAGAGAGAAAGGGAGATGGAGAGAGAAAGAGGGTGTAGAGAGACAAGGAAAGACAAAGTGCGTATGTGGGGGGGAGAGAGAAAGAGAGATAGAGAGAAAGAGGGTGTAGAGAGACAAGGAAAGACAAAGAGTGTGTGTGTGGGGGGGGGCAGAGAGGGAGTGAGAGAAAGAGATACAGAGAGAAACAGGGCGCAGAGATACAAGGAGAGAGAGAGTGAGGGAGTACTAGGCTCTGGGGCAGCTCAAATACTGATACTCTTTTTGCCTAAAACATGTCTCGAAAATGAAGATATTTTAGATATTATAATGTACTAAATTGATTTCCAAAAGGTGATTTTCTATGGCAAAAGCAGAAAAAATGAGAATTAATTGAGCTGACAAATAAAACAATTTGAAACGAATACAGCTACGAGCGTCTTCAATTGGTATCATGGGCTGCATGATACCAAATGAAGATGCTCATAGCTGCATTCGTTTTAAATTGCTTTACAATTGGAATCATGCAACTGTATTCGTTTCAAACTGTTTTACAATTGGTATCATGCAGCCCAGCCTTGAATCAAGGGTGTTGTTTTTATGAAAGGCAAATGCTATTCGTCCTGTGCAATTTTGGTGGTTATGCAGAGCCAATTTAATGAAATATGCATATTTCACCTTGATATGCTAATTTCTGGTGACATCACATGCCATTGCATTTGCTGATGAACCCCCCCACTTTAATTTGTAGGACTTGACCCCTGGTAGTGTTCTGATGTTTCATTTCTGTTTGTGGGTTTATTAAGTCACCATGTGTGGGTGGCATAACCAAGGAATGATGACCCCTCCAAGAGAGTTCATTTTGTGGCTAGGTATTATGGGCTCTTGCAGTTACTGCTACTGCATTGCCCCTGAGGCTTGGGCCTCATGACTTCCTTCCATGGAGAAGTATAGTTGTTCCCCCCCTCTCTCCTGGGGTCATAGGACGAGCGAAAAAGTAAACTGAGGGGCTTCAACCAGGGTTACACCTTTGAATTCAAGTCCCTCTGTTTATTTGCTTTCCACTTGTCTGCTGAAAGTAGTGGCGCAGCACCATTTCCATGGAGCTGATCAGGCTATAGCCCTCCTCCCCCACCACAATCCAAAATGTTAGGCTGTGGTGACTCGACCTGGCTGTCCTACAGAGCGTGGCCAGACAGAACAGGACACAACATTTTGTTCCTCTCTGACAAAGGCCTTGCAATTACCAACTAACAGCAGCACCTGGCAATTCCTATAAACAGTTGTGTTAAAAGCAAGTCAATACTGTTGGATTAGCGATTGCTTGTTTTTAATAGGACTTCAGTGACGGACACTCATAGTGCTTATAAATCAACTTGCAGAAGGCATTAACTCAGAAGACTGCTTTGAAAAAACACTGACGGGCACTTCTGTCTCACAGTGTGATGGTAATGCTGGATAAAGTTACCTCGAAGAGATTCCAGGAGGATGTGTTCTGGGCAGGCTGGAAGTGGGTGGGAATGGCCATAGGGATGTGGGGGGAATGAAGTCTGGATATGAAATGCAGCCTATATCGTGTGTGATGCACTAAAGTCATGAAGTTAGATATATTGCTGTGTAATGAGACTGCCAACATATTCCAGTTGCACTTTTTACAGTAGACAACGAAAAGTTCCTGGTTAAAGAAGAGTGCCAGAGAGCAAAGACCAGTTAGCAAGGTTAGTCTTCCATGCCACAGTGGGCAGGTGGGATGTCAAGGGTAATGTGCAGATCACTGCTGGTTGGGGATGTGGCATTTTGAGGAGTTAGAGTAAGTAATCAGGATCAGGCAGTTATGGTTACGCCAGTCACTTCCATAACTTCGAGCATTCTCAACTACTATTCAGTCACTCCATAAACATACCAAAATAAGGAACCCACACAGTCTGTTGGATGCAACCTGGGGAATTATTTTTTTTCCATTTGAGCAATGACAATGCAGTGTTCATAATGTAATTTTTTGTGCAACCCTTGCTGCTCCAACAGTATGCATACTCTGTTGGATTGGAGCAGCAAGGGAGATTGATTCATTGTTTTCTGCTTTCAAAAGTATGCTATGTGCAGCTTAGCAAGGATGCATCTTTGTTCTGTATTCCACCAGGAACATATTTTGACATTCCTGAGCTAAGAAGCAGGATCTGTACATCACAGAAGACACCACTGCAGCTGACACCGCAGCTGACTTTTTCCAGACCGGTCAATTGGGAAGGAGAGCACCACACCGCAGCAGAAGACTGCTAGCCCAGTCAAAGGACACAATGGAGAAATTCTTGCAACCGTCGAAGCCTGAGAAGAATCGCTCCCATTTGGCCACACAGATAAGTGCAGCTGACAGGGCAAAACAGTACAGCAAGATAATGTATGCAGATGGTGGAGTCATGTTTTGCTCTGTATGTAACGTAGCTGTGGACCACGTTCGAAAATACACTCTTGATGTGCACATGCGCTCAAAAAAGCACATAAAACATTGCGGAGATGATGCTGAGCCTCATTCAACCTCAAAACGTCCCAGGCAAACTACTGTTACCTCAAGCTTTGGAAAAATTACAGCTGCTAGGGCAGCCAATCATGATCTAATCATTGACTGGATCAATGTGTGCACAGCCCTAAATATCCCGCTAAGCAAGACCGACCACCCTGTGTTGCGCAGGTTCCCTTTTGACAAAGTCCGCAATGGTGGCGCCATCCCTGGAAGTCACCAGCTCCAGGAGAGGTATTTGCCTGAAAGATACAGGCAGGCCAAAAATGACCTCAAGGAGAAACTGAAAAATCAAGGCATATGCGTCATATTCGATGAGACACCGGATGTTGAAGGACGCTGTGTCCTCAATATATTATTTGGAGCAGTTTGGATGATTGATGGCAGTCAAAGAATACACACATACCTTGCTGACACAGTGTTCCTAGCGCAGTGCAACCATGCCACAGCTGCACAGACAGTTGTGAGGGTTCTCACTGACTACGACATTGCATTTCAAAATGTTCTGTGCTTCAACACGGACAATGCTGCATACATGCTTAAGGCATAAAAACTGTTCTAAAAAATCTATATCCAAACTCAATCCACATCACATGCTTGGCACACATCCTCAACCTTGTTGGGGAGTCTTTCCGAAAACCATTTGTTGAGCTGAATGCGTTTATAATGTACTTCTCTAGGATTTTCTATATGGCTGGTAGCAGAAAGCGGAGATTCTTACAACACCTCACTGAGACCCATGGAATGCAACCCCGAATGGCACCTGACCCATGCAGTACCCGTTGGAATTCTTGGTTTGCTGCAGTTCAGTATCACTGCAAACATTTCCATACAGATTCTGGTTTTGTGGAATCTGAGATGCATCTCAGCAAGTCACCCCCAGATTCCTTAGAAAACCTTCAAAGGATTCTTAGTGGCAACAGCAAGAATTGCATCAAAGTTCAGCTGGAGATGGTGGCTGACAAGTGCCAGAGCCTCCTGTTTCTTACTGACATCTTTCAGGGTCAGATACCTGTTGCCATGAAGGTGTACGATTATCTTGAAGACCTACACATTAACTTTACCAACAATTATGTGCTGACATTGGAGTCACTGCAGCCTTTTCTTGACTCCAAAGAAGGAACTACATTGAGTCTGAATCAGAAAGAACAACTCATGGATCAGCTTACTCAGGCTTTTGAAAATGTTCTCGACAAGCTAGGCCAATACATGGATCGTGGTCAGCCTGGGATAAACTTCTTAAAACAGGTACGCATATTTAATCCAGCACGCCTTAGCATTCTAACACAAGACAAAAATGATTATTCTGCTATCCCAGGACTAAGTGAGGTTCCTGATCAGGAGTTTCTTCTGTACTTTGAAATTTTAGGTCCAGAGGCAGTTTGTGCATCTGTCTCTGGAATAATTGACACAGACATTTTCTGGCAAGGGATGGCTGACCGTCTACCTGTACTATCAAAAGTAGCTAGGGCATACAAAGGCTGTGTCATAAGTTCTGCCGATGCAGAGAGGAGTAACAGCATTTACAAAATGATTTTGTCTGCTAGGCGTCGATCGCTTGTCGAGAAAACAATACAAGCACTTGTGTTTTTGCACTACAACCAGCAGCAACAGGATGTTGAGATTGCTTGTGGTTCAACCGAGGACTTGCAACAAAACTGTCAAGTTTTAGAAGCAGAGTCTGAAGATGAGTCTGATGAAAACTAAAATACTATTTGTAGGTTTGTTAAAAGTTCCCCACACCACCTCAAACGTTCCTGTTTCAATGTGCAAAACTCTTTACTGTTCAAGTTCTTGGTTTTAGGCTAAAAAAGATGTTAAAATACGTATTTTTCAACAATAAAAAATGCCGCAAAAAACGCAGTTGTGTGCCGCAATTTTTTCATTTTTGTGCTGCAATATTTTCCATTTCATGCCACAATATTCTGGAGGGTCTGAATAATAGGGCAAAAGCTAGCAAAGTAGGGGCATATATCAATAGACACCACCCACACATGGCTATTTTGCAAGAAACCCATGCATTACAAAAGGTTAATGAAAGTATTCTACGACAATGGGGGAGTAACAGATATTATACTCAATATTCATCCCACAACAGGGGAGTCCTTACACTGATACACCCCTCTTTGGGGTTTGTAACCGAGAAAAGCATAATTGCCCCCCAGGGTAGGTACGTGATTGTGTGGGGCACCGTGACAGGCAAGAAATTGATCCTAGTCAACACTTATGGGGCGAACACAGACGATCCCGAGTTTTACATCAGTGTATTGGCTGAAATTGGCCCGACAATGGACATATGTGTGGTATGGGGAGGTGACTTCAACACCATACTCAATGTTTCCTTGGACTGATCATCTGATAAACAAAGGAGCCTCACTAGATCAGCCACTGTCCTACAACAAGCCCTAGTGGAATTAGCCCTGGTAGACGCCTGGAGAGGGATACACCCGGTAGACAGACAATACACGTTCTATTCATCAGAAGACGACACAGAATCAAGGATAGACTACTTGTTTATCTCCTCCCATTTGTTTAACTCAGTGCAGCATTGTGATATACTCCCCTGCACACTATCAGATCAATCCCCAGTCATACTTGAAGTGAGGATGCAGAACATAAGACCACCAACCAGACGGTGGAGAATGCCCCCAAATATCCTTAAAGACCCAAACGTGTCACTGCATATCGAGATGGAGGAATTCTTCCAGCAAAACAAAGGGTCAGTAGATAAATGGTCGACCATATGGGAAACGTTCAAGGTATGGATTAGAGGTAACATAATGTCTAAAACAACCAGACTTCTTCAGGCCGTCAGAACTGAATTAACTAAAACAGAAACACATCTGAAAACACTTGAAAATGACTATAGTACAACACACAACAAACAAACATTAGCTGAAATCAACGCACAACTTCAGAAATGTAATGAACTGGCAACAAATAAACAGCAGTATATGGCTATACCAGCCAGGGCACGCAGGTATGGGGAAAGCAATAAAGCGGGACACTTATTAGCACACTTACTAAGGAATGAATATAACTACACCACTATCACAAGCATTGTAACAGGAAATGGGGTGACTGTAAATGGAGAAGATGAGATAAATTCCGAATTCATCAAATTCTATAACGACCTATACGCAAACCATGACACATGTACTCGGGAAGACCTAAGTGGGTACCTAAACAAGATCACACTCCCTAGACTCTCGCCAGACGACAACTGGGCCCTTGAAAAACAGATAACCAGTGAAGAAATCACTGAAGTGATCAAATCATTGGCAACCGGGAAAGCCCTGGGCCCAGATGGATTGAGTTCAGAACTGTACAAAGAGTACTCCACAATACTCTCCCCAATACTAACCCTCGTATGGGAGGAAGCTATGAGAACTGGCTCCCTCCCGGATACAATGACGGACGCCATTATCACAGTATTATTAAAACCTAGGCACGCCCCCCCCACGAACTGTCCTCCTATATGTCCCTCTCTCATTAATCAACACAGACGCTAAGATCTATGCAAAAGTGCTTGCAACCAGATTATTACCCCAAATGACTACCCTAATACACACCGACCAATGCGGTTTCCTTCCAACAAGATCCACTGCCCTAGACCTGTGCAGACTGTTCAGAGTCATGGTGCAGATTAAACCAGGGGTACAGGCAGTGGCTATAACACTGGACGATGAGAAAGTGTTCAACTCAGTTTCTTGGGCCTACCTGTTCGAGGTCCTAGATAAATTTGGTTTTGGTCCATACCTCATACAATGTGTCAGACTACTCTACACTTCCCCCAAAGCCAGGGTCCTCACGAACCATACTCTGTCCAACCATTTCAGATTTAATAGGGGAACCAGGTAAGGATGCCCCTTCTCTCCCATCCTTTTTGCTCTCACGATAGAACCGGTGGCAGCAGCGGTCAGACTAGAACAGGAGCAGAGGGGCATAAGGATGGCCGGTAGTCTCCAATCTATATCGTTATATACTGACGACACGTTATTGTACATACGCGAACCAGAGAAAAATCTCGCTCCCGTATTGGCAGTGATAGAAGAATTCACTGTATACTCGGGCTACAAAATAAACACTGCAAATCCGAGATTTTCCCATTAACACCGGCCACTACCTGCCCTACACATACGCATGGTCTTAGATGGTCCCCTAACTGCATTAGATATCTCGGAATTCTCGTCTCTAGAGACAGGACGCCCCTATACGTTGACAATTATGAATCCCTATTACAAACGATCCATACTAAACTACAAATATGGACTAGACTCCCTATATCACTCATCGATCGCATCGCAGTACTTAAAATGGTGGTGCTCCCCAAGTTACTGTACGTGTTCAGCAATGTCAGAATATGGCCAGGCAGGCCCTTTTTTTGAAAACTTACAATCCATGGCAACAACATTCATATGGAATAGCGGAACTAACAGAATGAAATGGGAGAAATTGGTAGAACCCTATGAAATGGGGGGGCATTGCTGCGCCAGATTTCGAGCTGTACTACCTGGCGGCACAAGCACAATACGCTAAATACTGGCAGGACCCAACAGACAGAACACCACATGTCCCCATCGAACGACACTCGGTTCGGCCAACTGATCTGCGCTCCATAATATTCACGAAAACCCACAGGGACAAATGTAAATTCGACCCGGCAACCTCCACGATTGCAGCCTGGGCCGCGATCAGTAAAAGACTGCAAATAGACACACCCTACGACTCGCAGGCCCAGCTACGGAATTTCCCGGGCATCAAACCTTCATATGATACCAGTATACATAAGACACAGGTTCCGGAATATGAAATCAAAATGAGAGACATGTTTCCAAATGGGACATTCGTTACACCAGAAGACTTTGTAGACACACAGTGGGGAGAAGCCAATTGGCCACCCTACAATACCACTGCATGAAAGCAGCTTTTAAGATGGCCAACATACCCAGTAGAACCACCAGTACATGCATGCTTCCAGTCACTTTATTCACAATCTGGTACAGGGGTGTCGAAGTTATACAACATAATCCAAACTCACTCAAAATCTTCGAATAACATCAAAGCCTCATGGGAGATGGACATGGGCATAACCATAGAAGAGGGGAAATGGTCAAGATATTGCCACTTGTCTAAAAAAGTATCACTAAATGCCGACCTCAGGCTGACACAATGTAAAATATTGAATAAGCTCCATTATACCCCTGTTAAAATGACGAAATTCTACAACACATTATCTGCAGACTGTCCGAAATGCGGAAGCCCCAGAGTGGATGCATTTCATATGTACTGGGCGTGTCCCCTGATTGCTGGGTTCTGGCGGGAGGTTGCGAGACTATTAGAGGATATTACACAGATCGCTGCGCAGCTCAGCCCCCAAAAAGATCTGTTCGGGGATATAGGGAAAGTATCAGAGAAAACTAGAAGACGGTTCAACATAACATGTGTAGTAGCAAAGAAATGTATTCTTCAAACATGGAAAAGCAGTCACGCTCCCCGCACAGAACATCTGCTTAAAAGATTAACATACGTTAATGAATGCAAAGAAACTTATATAGGAATGACGCCTATAACAAGTAGACCAAAAGACATTTGGACTTTGTTTAGAACATACCTGAATAGAACCTCATCCGATGAAGAGAACTCTAATAGTGAATAGACTCTGCCCAAGACCGGATAGCTCGAAATTCTTTTGCCACAGAAAACTCTTTAAATGTGCAAATATACCTGATTGATGTCTAGACATATGAAATGTAGGGGTTATGTATTACTATTCTATGTACCTCGAAATCAGTCAAATTGTGTAACAGCTGTGATGTGATATGCAAACCAAAAATAAAAGTTAAAAAAATAAAATTGCCTTGTGTAAGCCGCTCGGTGGCTTAGCCTCCTAGCAAAGCACTCATCTAGTGAATCCTTCTACCATTCTAAGCGCCTGTCGTTTCGTCCGTCTCTCTTGTCTCGTCTGCTTGCACCCTGCCCTGTGTGTCACGGCTAATCGCGTTGCTCACAGGGCGATGCCTGACTTCGGCATGGCGAGTGGCACGGACGTGCCTGATTCCAACATGGCGGACCTTGCGGACCGCTGCCGTGTGTGTGGCGGTCTAGTTGTTGCGCCCCATCATGCTTTGCGATGTCTCCGGGACGGAATGCCGACGGCTTATCAACCTGCTCGTCCCGAACGAGGACGCGTTGCTACTCTCCTAGGAGCTGGCAAACGCTACGTGAGTTCGTGCTAGGGAATCTCTTACTCCCTCTCTTCGACCTTGCCTTTGTTAGCTTCTAACATTTACAACTGTGCTCCCTTTGATCTTTACAGACCTTTGTTGTGTGTTTATGGTTTAGGACGTCTCGGTGCCTTTCACTCTCGTGAGTTATCCGCTACCCTTCGTTGAAGAAGTTGTTTCCTGCCACCGCCTCCCTCCAGCTTGGTTCCATAGTGGTAGGCACTTATTTAGCACGACGCATTAAGAGGGGTTTTGGTCTCTTCACCTGTGGACTCTTAGTTTAGTTTTTGTTTTATATATTAGATCCACCACCTTTTGATTTCATTCCTTCTGGACATCGGTTACCTCTAATCTTTCAGAGGGTTTCTGGTCATTCTCGGTAAGAGTGCCTTCAGGTCTTATCCTTGATTACAGGGGGCTCCGAGTTTTCTTTTCGTTTGTGTGTTTACTTTCCTTGTGACTTGCTCTACTTTGTCTAGCGTGCCCAGTCTCTTGTTCCATCCCTGGTCATCGATTATTCACATTACAAGGCTTTGTTACTTACGGATCCTTTGGTAAGATTCCTGCTTCAGGGGTATCTTTCTAATATCTAGGCAACTATAAGACTAATCATTCTGTCTCTCTATCTTTCATCAGCCGGCCTGGCATTGTTGCTCTGGCCCCGATCTTCTAAAGACACGACCAGTCATCTCCGAAACTCCCGGGATAGCTTCACCTACATCCACGGGACTTCTCAAGGAGTCTACGTTCTCTAGCAGCTCCACAGGGTTTTATTCCCCAAGAGGGTTTCCCTGGGGACCTTCCTCTGCCCTGGCCTTTGTGCCGGTTCATTGGGAGTTTCTCGGGGGGAATTCTATTTATCATCGAATCACATCATCCCTGGTTCCATTTCCCAGGTGAGAGACCTATTTGTTTCTATGTAATCCTCACACGGGCTCTCTCAGCAAAGTTTTGTTTGTTAGTCATAACACTGTGTCCTTCCCCAGTATTCTTCCTGACCCCTTCCCTTCCCCTTCTCTTCTCTCCCTACCTATGCTATGGTGCTCTCTGTCTCCCTATCTTCTCTAACTGCTTCTCTATCGACTATCCTGCTCTCCTCACTAAATGTGGTAGGAAGATGTTTAAAAAGGACATCCTGGTCTCCAATCTAAGCCAGCCTATCGCTGACACCTATACCAGTTGCTCCTCCAGGCAAACCTTCACAGACATCCTCTTTGTCGTTCCCTAGCCAGACCTATGGACTCTACATATGGTGTCTGTGCTTTCTCCCTTCTCTTCCTCTCCCATTAATGGTGGCACCCGGTGGGAGGCCCTCCTGGCCTCCTTCCACGCCTGAATGGCACTGTCTTGGTCCAAGGCCCTCAGGCCAGCCTTCTCCTTTTTGATAGACGCTATCCGCGTTTCATCAATTTCCTTTCTTCTCCTGCTGTCCGCTCTCTCCCCTCCACGGCTTCCACGCCTCCCCCTGGTGTCCCCTCCTTGGCTACCTTGCCCTCTCCTTCTGCCCTCCCTCGGGCTTGTACACCTCTGCAGGGCGTACCTCCGATACGTATATCTCCCTGGAAGTGTTTCAAGGATGGCAACCTTCTCCATATTGCCACTCTAAACTCGTGTTCAGCTGTCAAACACTCTTCTGACATCTGCCGCCTCCTAGTGGAACTTGACCTTGCTGTCCTCGGTCTCACTGACAGGAGTGGTGTGCCGCCAATGATGTTTGCCTCATTGGCACACCTGCTCCCTCCTTTCCTGTCACTCTATGGCCGGCCTCTTCCCGCTCCCACCTGCGAGGTAAAAAACCTTGGTGTCATCCTCGACTCCACACTATCCTTCTCTCCTCACATCATTGACATCTCTGAGAAATCACACTACCAGCTGCACCTCCTCAAACGTATTCTTCCTATCCTCTCCTTCCCCCAGAAGCTCACTGTCTCCAGAGCTCTGGTTCTCTCTAGGCTGGACTACTGCAACAGCCTCTTTGTAAATTTGCCTGCTTCTACTCTACGCCCTCTGCAACTCATCCAGAACAGGACTGCGAGACTTGTCCTTGGCTTCAAGCCCAGGGATCATATCTCTCCAGGACTGAAATCTCTGCACTGGCTCCAAGTGGCTGTGAGGATTAAGTTCAAAACCCTCTGCATTGTCCTATTACTCCTCACTTATGCAGCACAGGACCCGGAGCAATCAGGCCACCATTTAAGTCTGCTTAAACATACATTGGTTTATTTGGAAGACTTCAGTTAGAATTGGAAGCTAAAATGTCACAGGCAAAAAGATAATGAAGGTGGAAAGTGAACTCGAGTAATTTTATTATGCACAAAGTTTTAGTTCAAGTCACCACCAAGAAATGTATTTCTTGGCTACTCTTCCATCGCTTTAATAACCTGTTACTGTAACGCTTACCTTGTTTTTCCACGGGGGCGCCTCACGATAAGCTGGGATGCTCTCTACAGAACCCTTCGCCTGTCCTGGACCTCGGATAATCGAGGGTCGACACTAGAAGACAGGAGGTGGAGGTAAGCTCCGGTTCCTTCCTTGCAACCCACCTCCCGAGTTTCCCTTGCAGTTCCCCAGAGAACGACTCTCACCTTGTTTTCAATAATGGTGCGCTATCCGTCCTACCGCGCTGGGCAGGGGCGCGTCGAATTGTGGCACCGTACCGCCGAGTTTCTTCACTGGCGAGGGCCGGAGTTCAGACCAGCTGCAACTCCTTCTTTCAGGTAAGTCTTTCAAGTGAAAGCAATGTCTTTTTAGGTGAAAGCAATGTCTTTAGTTGAATTTGGAAATGGTGAAGCTGCGGTAGAAGCCGGAGCCAAGTTCAAAACAGGTAAGTCCTAGCAAATGGCTAACCTGTGGTTTTATTTGTCCTGTAGGCCCGACGACTTGGAGAAGAATGGTTCCCAGGAATCCGAAGGGACAAAAGATGCCTTGAAGATGCTGGCCTTCCAGGCGACCTGTAAGTGGTATCTATGATGTTCCGCACCCACTCTACCTTCCAGGGGGTGGCTTCGCTGTAAGAATACACCGAGCGTTGGGTGACTTCGATGGTCGGAGGATGCTGCAGAGCAGGTAAGGATGGCAAAGGTTCTTGCCTTGGATGACTTTGAAGCGAAGGATGCTGCAGAACAGGTAAGGATGCAGGGCCGGATCAGATGAGCGTCACGCAGCGAAGGCAGAATAACGCAAAGCGCGTGCCCTTAGTCGGGCGTGGTTTAAAAAGCAAGGCGGTATCCCAGGTGTCTTTGGGGCGGGTCCCACCGGGTCCCACCCTGAAAGCTAGACCGCTGAATGCAATTCCCCAGTATTCCACATGGGGGCGGCCATGCTTGTCCATTGTCCATAGAAACCCCGTTCCAGCAAGCGTCTCCTATGCCAACAGCGCCAGGACTGGCTCCAAGGCATCCAAGGTGAACCGAATAAGGTCCTTAGGGCCCCGTGAGCCCTTGGTGGGGATAAAGATCGTGACAGCACTCCCCCCTAAGTCCCCCCTAAGGCCCCTCTCCAGGTGGTTCTCCGGCCGGGTCCTGGTTTTGGATGGAAATGTCCGATGGAAACGCTTGAGCAAGCGAGGGGCATGAACGTACTCACTAGGTTCCCACGTCCTATCCTGAGGTCCATCTCCTTTCCAATCTACTAGATAGTAGACTCTCGATCTCACAAATTTAGAGTCTAGAATGTCTTTTACCTCGTACTCAGGTTCTCCCTGAATGACAATCGGTTTAGGTGGAGCAGTCACACGGGTACCCGGCCTAAATGGTTTCAGGAGAGGTACATGTAATACTGGGTGTATTCGCATATGGGCTGGCAGTGTCAGTTTCACAGCTGCCGGATTAATGATGGTTTCCACTGGGTACGGTCCCAAGAACCGGGGGTGAAATTTCTTGTTCCTTTGATTGGTACATGCTTGGAGGTGAGACACACCATAGGGGCTTCGGAGCGATGCTGGTCCGTGCATCTTTTCTGGCGTGCTTTAGCATGTCGGAGGTGCTCCTGAGCTTTCACAAAGGCTTGGGTGATGGTTGTGTGTAGAGTCTCGACTGCGGGCATTTCAAGGTTGTAGCAATGTCTAATTCAGAAGTGCGTGGGTGACGTCCATAGATCGTAAAGAATGGTGTTTGCCCTGTGCTGCTGTGTAGTGAATTATTATACGCGTACTCTGCGATCCATAGACGTTCCTTCCAATCCCCTTCACCTTGATGAAGCATGCAGCGCAGGTACTGCTCAAGAGTCTGATTTGTTCTCTCCGTTTGGCCGTCGGTCTGAGGGTGGTGGCTAGTGGACAGCCGGATGTCTATCTGGGCCAATGAGCAGCATTTCTTCCAAAAGCTAGACACGAATTGATCCCACGATCTGATATCAGGACAGAAGGGAATCCATGTAGGCGCACTATATGATCCAGGAAGACTTTTGCGAGGCTGGAAGCAGTCGGAAGACACTGGAAGCAGTCGGAAGACCCTTGAAGGGGAAGAAATGGGCCATTTTAGAGAATAAATCTACAATCACCAGGATGGTATTGAAACCTTGACATGGAGGAAGGTTGGAGATAAATTCTAGCGACAACTTGTGCCATGGGGCTGGGGGAATGTCCAATGGCTGAAGGAGCCCAGCAGGTCTTTGCTTGCTGGACTTGTTTTGGGCACAGACACCACACGAAGACACAAACCTTTGGCGACTCCGGGATGGCCTTCCATGAGGGAGTCATGGTGCTCGGAGATGACCTGTCCTTGTAATTCCTTCACTGGAATGAATAACCAATTTTGTTAATACAGCAGTAGATTGTTGACACTGTACTGCTCCCCCCTAGAGGCCCACTCTTGTAGCGGTTCCTGGGTGAAAACCTGTTGAATTTCGTATAGCAGTTTGCTCTGCGTCATGCTGGTAGTAATACCTAGAACGCTATTCTCCGGAATGATGGCCACTGGATCCGCTGGCGTGTGTGCCATTTAATCTGTGCCCATGCGGGAGAGAGCGTCAGCTTTGCCGTTTTTGACCTCGGGTCAGTACGTAATTACAAAGTCATATTCTGCGAAGAAAAGGGCCCAGTGCAGCTGCCGTGAAGATTGAGCCTTTGCTCCTTTCAGGTACTGGAGATTCCTGTGGTCTGTTATTACGGTGACGGTGTGCCTGGCCCCCAGCAGGTAGTGTCGCCAGGCCTAGAAGGCAGCTTTAATGGCCAATAACTCCTTATCGGCGTAGTTGAGCTCCGCTGGTGTGAACTTCCGTGACCAAAAGGCCACCGGGTAGCCAGACTGGATGCATCAGTTTCCACAATGTAGGGAAGATCTGGACGCGGGTGTCGCAAAATGGGGGCGGAGGTGAACCTGGTCTTGAGTTCTTGAATGGCTTTTTCAGCTTCTCCAGTCCAATTAAAGGTCTTGTTGCATTTTCTGAGCAGTGAAGTAATTGGGTGCACAACTTGGGAGAAGCCGGGGATGAAGCGACAGTAGAAATTCGCAAACCCCAACATGCTTTGGACTTGTTTGATTGAAGTGGGGGCTGGCCAATTGAGGACTGCGTCCACCTTATGAGCGTCCATTCGTATGCCTTGGGGGGAAAGGACAAAACCCAGGAACTCCACTTCTGTAACATGGAACGAGCATTTTTCCAGTTTTGCGTAAAGGTGGTGTTCGCAAAGTTTAGCTAGGACAGCCCGCACGTGCCCAATGTGTTCGCGTTCAGACGCCGAGTACACCAGGATGTCGTCGATGTATACAAGATCACAGACGTCGATGAGTTCTCTGAGGACGTCGTTCATAAAGAACTGGAATGCCGCGGGGGCGTTGCATAGGCCGAACGGCATTACTTGATACTCGAACAGGCCATACTTGGTACGGAAGGCTGTCTTCCACTCGTCCCCTTCTTTGATGCGCACCAGGTGGTAAGACCCTCTCAGGTCCAGTTTAGTATAGATCTGGGCTTCCTTGACCTGGTCCAGTAGCTCCAGGATCAGGGGTAGTGGGTAGCGGTTTTTGATGGTTACCTGGTTTAATGCACGGTAGTCAATGCACGTTCTTAATTCGCCTTCTTTTTTCGGAACGAAGAATAACAGCGCCGCTGCCGATGACTTGGATGGGCGGATAAAACCATTGGCCAGGTACTGCTTCAGATACATCTTCAGGTACTGATTTTCAGGCTCAGTGAGCGCGTAAATGAGCCGACATGGAATCTGGGCTCCTGGCAGCAGATCGATTTGAAAGTCGTAAGGTCTGTGGGGCGGCAACGTGTTTGCCTGCTCCTTCTGGAAAACGTCTTGGAAATCTTGGTAGTGAACCGGCAGGGTCGCGACCCCTCCAAGGGTATGGGCCAATCCCTCCCGCACCGGGGAACTTGCGAGTTTTGCCTTCCGCCCTTTCGGGTAACAAGTATGCATACAGCTGTGGGCGAAAAACAGTTCGGGAGCACGCCAGTTGATTCGGGGATTATGAGCAACCAGACATGGCATTCCCAGGATCAGTGGGAACTGGGGAGCATTAATTAGATCAAAGACTATAATTTCGCAATGCCCATCTTCACACAAGAGGGTAAGTTCAGTGGTGCACTCCAACACATGACCCGAAGCGATTTCGGTGCCATCAACAGTGGTTACGGTCTCTGCAGTTGGCTTGGAGCACAGGACTAGGCCCATCTTTGCGGATCACACTCAAAATTCTCACCCTCACACACAAATGCCTCTCTCACTCTGCCCTGTCCTATCTATCAGAGACCATCTCCAAACCCTCCTCCTCCCGTCCCACCAGAACGCAATACACCAACTTACTCTACATCCCACTGTTAGGAAAGATTTCGTAATTGTAGGTAATTTTCCTTCCATGTGGCAACCCCTAAACTTTTTGCTTTTGTTTTTCACCTTGTTCTCGACTTTGCCAAAGAAGTGCAGCCTTCTGCCGCACTCCTCTGGGCTTTCGCTCCTTTCTTAGGGGGAAACTGACATGCCCTTAAGACAGTCAGTACCGGGGAACGCTGTTTTCCGTAGTTTCTTTTATCATGTTGCGGCTTTCGTGCAACATGACACAAGAGGGCACTGTAAGATAAGTTACTGCTCTCTTGGGTCTCTAGCCTTCTACAGGCCCTAGATACTCGTTTAGGATTGTAACTGATCGGTGCAAGTGATTCACGGACGGGAATGGTGGCAGCGATCGTTTCTTGTGTTTTGAGCTCCTTTTGGCGTTTTAAGCGCGTTTTTCGCTCTTAACCCAAAATGGTGGCCTGGCTCCCAAAATGGCCAGACCACGAGGCTCCTTTGTCCTGTCCACTAACCGTCTTGCTCCCTTCACCTTCCCCAGGTCAAGCCGACCCGGGGCCTTCCTTATTTGGGCATGTACTTTCCCGCGAAACACGGATGCTTTTGCGGGCTTCTACATGCCTGGTGTGTGCCTCCAGGGTGTGGGCTGGGATGTCTGGTCCCAATACACATCCTGGGTGCCAGAGAGTCTAGGGTGGTGTGAATGCCTGGGACCACCGTGGTCCGTGATAGGTCCACGTATGGTGTGAGTGTTGATGAGCGGATCTCCCATTGGGTCCCCTCCGTTTTGCCGCGAAGGGAACCGTGGATAAGAGGGGGCTGGAAACACCACTACCATGTCGATCTCCTGAGTTCTCACGAACGAAGGAATACAGGAGCCAAGTATCCTGCAACCAAGAAGCTGAACCGAGGAATCGCTGGTGACCCGCTGAAGGACTGCTCCTCTGCACTGCTGTCGCCTAGTGAAACCCTTTTCACCTTTGATCGAACCAGAAGGCCTGTACTGGTACTTCGACCCTTGGAATAGCGGGAACAGCTATTCTCGGCATCTTCACCATCTCCTGCTAGTAAGCCTTCGGAAGCGTCTCTGGGCCATCCAGCAGACTGACCAGCCTACACAGGAGTCTTGCTCTGTAACCGCTGCCAGGTTGTGTAGTATTTCGAGTCCTTGTCACTCTCACACGCTTCGTACACTTGGCGTTCCCAGGTCTGAAGTGAGTAGTGTACATTTGGCTCAGATACACACGGCCGCTCCGTTGCCCTGCTGTGGTAACAAACTGTGCGGGTTCCTTCGTTTGGGACGTCTTTTACTCAACTCTGCTGCTGTAGACTCAACACGACGACGAGACGTCCCCTGCTCTTCTGAACCTGCCAGCGACTGAAACTGACGCGGAGAAGCCTGGGCCTGCTTGCATCGGGACCGGTGAGTAGCATAGCTAGGAACTGGTCGCCCTCCTGCAGGAGCCCATAGCTTTTCCCCGCTATGTCAAAACAGCACGCCTTTCCGTACTCGCGCTCTGCTTCTGCCCACAGTGGAGGCTGCGCTTGAGTTGTGGAACACTGTTCTTCTTCATTTGTGCACTAAACTGAACTGCCTGATTTTCCTCGAAGAGACTCCCCTTTTGCCCGTTGGCACCAGCGTGTGCAGGTACTTTTGAGCACAAGGCTCCACTCTTCGTAGGGCTCGGACTTCCTTTTAGTTAGGTGCCTCTGAAGGCGGACTGGGTCTAAGCATTATATCGCACTGCCTGTTTTCTTTCCCTTTTAGGTGGACTACACATTTCGTGCATCTAACGCTTGAGACTTGTTTGTATTTGTATATATATTGTATTGGTATGGTATGTGTTGGTTTACTAGAGTTGTATTGTGATTTCTCGCTACGGTCATTGTTTTAGAGGCCTTGGAATAAATGTGTATATATTTTTAATATAACACCTGTTTGGAGTAGTTTGTAAGTGTCCTTGCTTTGTGTGCTCATTGCGGGCTTTCAGTCACCCTCACCCCTCTTGAGACCTAGTCCTGACCGCCGCGATCGCTACCTTGATTGGTCTGGCTTGTCCAGAGGTTACCCTGTTCCAAGTAATTAGGTTGGCCTTCTGAACTTCTGCGCCACCAGGACAGAGTTCAGAAATCCGTCATAACAAATTGGTGTACAGCGGTGGGATACGACTGAAGGTATCCAGTGTTGCGCACGAACGAAGGCATTTCAAGTTATTCCTACCAGAACACGTAGTGAATTGTTGTAGTATAACTTTAAAAAAGCCATAGTCCTATCTAACAGTATGGAAACAAATACCTTGTTAACTTTAAATGCTTCCAAATCAGAAACATTGAAAAAGATGTGTGCGGAGAGAGGTGTTTCCTCTCAAGGCACGAAATTGGATATGATCCAAAGAATCGTGGCGTGGCAAGAAGCGCAGCTGGACGCTATAACTTCTGAGGACAGTGCGGAAGGAGGTGGGGCTGCTCTCACTGGTAGAACCGACGGTTCTGCCGCTGCACTGATCCACCGCGACCACGAGGGCAGGGAGGATGAGATGTCTAATGTTTCCTCTGCCAGTGCTTATGGGGAGGCTATGCTTGAATTCAAGAAGCAAGAGCTGCGGTTTAGGCAGGAGCTTGAATTCAGCATAGCCAAACTAAAAATCGAACAGGCAGAAAAACAGAAAGACAGGGATCACCAGTTGGAACTGGCCAAGCTTCAGGTTGCAAATGGGTCCAAGGGTCCTGGACATGGGTCTGGGTCCTCCTCTCATCCACGGTTTCCGAAAGATCTGCTCAGTGTGTATGAGGAAAGGAATGACATTATGGATTGGCTGAATGCGTTTGAGTATGCATGCGAAGTTCAACAAGTTGACAATGCTGATAAGATTGCCTGGTTACTCAGCAGACTGCCCTATTCTGGCTGTAGTGCCATTATGGAAATGTCAAAGGCTGAGCGAGCTGATTTCGCAATGTCAAAGCAAACTCTCATTTTAAAGTTTGGGAAGACTCCGGCCCAATATTTGAAACGATTCAGAGAGTATAAGAAAAAGGAAGGTGGTACTTGGGTATCTTATGTCACCGAATCCTTGAAAAACTTAACTGGCTGGGTCGAAGGTTATAAGGTTTCTACCTTCGAAGGCATGATAAATCTTGTCATGCTGGAACACATTTTTGCATCTTCTTCCCCGTCGCTTAAGCAGCATTTGGCCGATTCGAAGGAGATAGATCCTAAGAAGCTAGCCATTGCAGCAGACTTATGGGTGTCACATCGAGTGTCCCATAAGGACAAAACTCATCCTGGTAAGCAGGAGGAAGGGAAAAAGGCCAAAGATAAGGAGGGTGGAGAGTCTGATAAATCTTCTCAAAGGGCCACAAAAAGAAAAATAAGGGTAAGACACAAGAGAACTCACAGGGTAGTGGAGGTCAGCCTCCGAAACAGAACTCTGGTTACAATAAGCCTCCCTATGTAAACAGACCCAATGGATCTTGTTTTGCTTGTGGAGCAACTGACCACGTGAAGGGGGATCCCCGGTATAAGGTTAGACCTTTAGGGGTCCACTCTGATAATCTGGCTTTCTCCTCCTACGAGGAAGAAGAGATTACAGGAGCATCCTTCTCCTCAGACTCATTTCCCAGCGGGATAGAGACTGAGGTAGTTTTAGTTTCCCTGGGTTCCTGGGAGCCTAAAGTCGCAGAGGCTTATGCTAGGATTCCAGATAATACCAAGCACTACTTTAAAGACAGTGTGCTGATCAATGGAGTAGATACTCCAGCTTTTAGGGATAGTGGGTGCAGTCGAACTGTAGTGGATTCTACCTTGGTAGACTCAGAGGAAGTTGCCAGAGCTACTCTGATGCCCACTAAGTTGGCTGACGGCCCACTCCGTATGTTCCCAGTAATACCTGTAAATCTTACTTTAAATGGTACAGCAGTCAGGATTCCAATGAGCATTCAGAGAAACGTCCCAGGAAAGGTCTTGTTAGGTAATGATCTCAGAGCTTTCGGGCTCGTAGGAGACACTGCCGAAAGACCCTACACACGGTCTCAAGCACGGGCAGCATTGGCCAAGACCAATACACCGCCCCAGCCGAAGGGGAAACCCAAGGCGAAAGGAGTAAACAAGTCAAGACGAGGGAAAGAGAATATTCCCCCGAGCTCGCCTACCACTGCGGTGGAGGAAGTTGGTCAATCGCCCGGGCCTGACGAGGAGGTGGCGATGCCTGAAGTATTTGACCCCAACGACCATCCTGAACTAAACGACTTGTTAGTTGAAGGAGGTCCTGATAGGGACGAATTCAGTAAAGGGCAACGTGATTGCCCATCTCTGGAAGGCCTAAGGAGACAGGCCTGCTCCCAGCTTGAGGGTGAACCTCCAGGGACGCATAGGATTTATTGGGAAGGTGGAATCCTGTATAGTGAGCCCACAGAGTCTACATAAGGAAACCATAGGAGGTTGGTGGTTCCCCTTGCTGTAAGACCCTTCCTCCTGCAGTTGGCGCATGAAGTGCCCCTTGCTGGTCACCTTGGTATTAAGAGGACCAAGCAAAGGTTATCCATGCACTTCTACTGGCCCAAGATGGGGGTGCAAGTAGAAAGTCACTGCAGGAGTTGTGCCTCCTGCCAGTTATCTGGTAAGGTTGGCTCGACAATCCAAGCTCCCTTGGTACCACTCCCAGTTGTGGGGGTACCATTCAAAAGGGTAGGGATCGACATCGTTGGTCCCCTTGACACGCAAACATCCTCAGGCAATAGGTTTATCCTGGTGCTGGTCGACCATGCAACCAGATATCCTGAGGCCATCCCATTGAAAACTGTAACTGCCAAGTCAGTTGCAAAAGCTTTACTTGGCATATTTACTAGGGTTGGCTTCCCTAAACAAGTTGTGTCGGATCGTGGCAGCAACTTTATGTCGAAGTATATGCAGGCTATGTGGAAAGAATGTGGGGTCACCTACAAGTTCTACCAATTGTCTGGTGGAACGTTTCAACAGAACGTTAAAGAGCATGATTGGGGCTCTGGAAGAGGCTCAGAGAAGAACATTGGATCTTCTTTTACCATGCTTACTGTTTGCCTACCGAGAGGTACCACAGGAGGGTGTTGGCTTCAGCCCCTTCGAACTTCTGTTCGGTCACCCTGTAAGGGGACCCTTAGCCATTGTCAAAGAGGGATGGGAGATGCCCACTCCCCCTGTTACTATCAACGTAGTTGATTATGTGCTAGGGCTCAGAAAACGGATGGTACTTCTGATGGCTTGGCTAGTGATACATTGAAGGCAGGACAAGCGCTGGTGAAACATTGGTACGGCCAGAAAGCTTCTCTCATGAACTTTACACCTGGTGAGCAAGTCCTGATCATGAATCCCATAAGGCCTCGAGCTTTACAGGACAAATGGTCAGGCCCTTACACAGTGGTGGAGCCCCTGGGTGAGGTTAACTATTTAGTGGACCTTGGAAGTCCTGGACAGGCTCCAAAAGTGTTTCACGTGAATAGGCTGAAGGCTTTCGTCCCAAGAGTCGAAATCGCAGCACTGCTACTGGCTTCAGATGTTGAGGAAGAGGAGTCTGAACCTCTCCCCGACCTGTTCCAAAGCGGTCCTTCAGATAGCTCCTTTGAGGGTGTCCGAGTGGCCCCTCACCCGACTTCTGATCAGCAGGCTGAGGTGAAAAGTTTGCTTAGGCAGTTTTCCCCCCTGTTTTCACAGTCGCCTGGTTTGACACCTTGGTGCAAACATAACATAGACACAGGAGACAGTGTACCTACCGAAAGTAGGGGATACAGGATGTCAGACAAAGTACGGTCTTATATTAAGACCGAGGTCAACAAGATGTTAGACCTTGGGGTGATTGAACCCTCTAGTAGTCCTTGGTCCAGCCCTGTGGTTTTGGTTCCAAAGGCAGGCACTTCTGAATTGAGGTTCTGCGTGGACTACAGGGCTCTGAATGCTGTCACCAAGACAGATGCACACCCCTTGCCTCGAACAGATGAGCTGGTGGATACTTTGGGTGCCTCCAAGTACCTCAGCACGTTTGACCTCACTGCTGGCTATTGGCAAATAGCTTTAGCAGAACATGCCAAGGAGAAGACAGCATTTTCTACTCCAGACGGCCTTTACCAATTCCGGGTAATGCCGTTCGGGTTGAAGAATGCACCTGCCACTTTCCAGAGGCTTGTGAATCATGTTCTGAATGGGTCGGACGAATTCTGTCTTGCATATCTGGACGATATAGCAGTTTTCAGTGCCACCTGGGAAGACCATGTGAAACACCTCGGGATTGTGCTCCAGGTTCTTCAGAAAGCACACTTGACCATAAAGGCTAGTTAATGCCAGATTGGACAAGGCTCAGTGGTTTACCTTGGACATGAAGTAGGTGGAGGGAGGATACAGCCTCTTCCCAGTAAAGTACAAGCAGTACAAGACTGGCCTACCCCCACTACACAAACCCAAGTGAGAGCCTTCTTAGGACTCACGGGGTATTAGCGAAACTTCGTGGCAGACTATGGCACCATAGCTGCCCCTCTGACTGCCCTCACCACTCCGAAGAAACCCAAGAAGGTAACTTGGACCGACGAGTGTGAGAAGGCCTTCAACGGCTTGAAAGACTCCTTGTGCCAGGCCCCTGTCCTCAGGGCCCCTGATTATCAAAGACCTTTTATCGTGCAGACGGACGCCTCCGACACTGGGATAGGAGCTGTACTATCACAAGTAGATGAGAAGGGTAAGGAACACCCTATTGGTTTTATTAGCCGCCAGCTTAAGGACAGAGAGCTCAGATGGTCCACGGTAGAGAAAGAATGTTTCTCTGTTGTGTGGGCCCTAAGGAAGCTGAGGCCCTACCTCTATGGGACCCACTTCACTGTGCAAACTGACCATAAGCCCTTAAAGTGGCTAATGAACATGAAGGGGGAGAATCCAAAGTTGCTTAGGTGGTCCATAAGTCTAGCCGGTTAAGTGGCACAGCGAGTAGAGCGCTCGCTTTGACATCCGTGCAGAGCCTTCTAACGCAGGTTCGAATCCCGGCAGGGCCAAACTCAGCCTTTCATCCTTCCGAGGTCGATAAATGAGCACCACACACCGTGGGTAATAATAAGCAGCGCTCAGATACCTGAGGGTTTGTAGCGCTATATAAGTGCCAAATTATTATTATTATTATTACAAGGCTTCAACTTCACTATTGAGCATAGGCCAGGTGTCCAACATAGCAATGCTGATGGGTTGTCCAGAATGTTTAACCGACCTGAACAAGAGACTCATCCAGGGGTGGATTAGTTCCCCCTGTCCATAGTCTGGGAGGGGCGAGTGTTAGGAAAGATTTCGTAATTGTAGGTAATTTTCCTTCCATGTGGCAACCCCTAAACTTTTTGCTGTTGTTTTTCACCTTGTTCTCGACTTTGCCAGAGAAGTGCATCCTTCTGCCGCACTCCTCTGGGCTTTCGCTCCTTTCTTACGGGGAAACTGACATGCCCTTAAGACAGTCAGTACCGGGGAACGCTGTTTTCCGTAGTTTCTTTTATCATGTTGGGGCTTTCGTGCAACATGACACAAGAGGGCACTGTAAGCTAAGTTACTGCTCTCTTGGGTCTCTAGCCTTCTACAGGCCCTAGATACTGGTTTAGGATTGTAACTGATCGGTGCAAGTGATTCACGGACGGGAATGGTGGCAGCGATCGTTTCTTGTATTTTGAGCTCCTTTTGGCGTTTAAAGCGCGTTTCTCGCGCTTGACCCAAAATGGTGGCCTGGCTCCCAAAATGGCCAGACCACGAGGCTCCTTTGTCCTGTCCGCTGACCGTCTTGCTCCCTTCACCTTCCCCAGGTCGAGCCGACCTGTGGCCTTCCTTATTTGGACATGTACTTTCCCGCGAAACACAGATGCTTTCGCGGGCTTCTACATGCCTGGTGTGTGCCTCTAGGATGTGGGCTGGGATGCCAGAGAGTCTAGGGTGGTGTGAATGCCTGGGACCACCATGGTCCGTGATAGGTCCACGTATGGTGTGAGTGTTGATGAGCGGATCTCCCATTGGGTCCCCTCCGTTTTGGCGCGAAGGGAACCGTGGATAAGAGGGGGCTGGAAACACCACTACCATGTCGATCTCCTGAGTTCTCACGAACGAAGGAATACAGGAGCCAAGTATCCTGCAACCAAGAGGCTGAACCGAGGAATCGCTGGTGACCCGCTGAAGGACTGCTCCTCTGCACTGCTGTCGCCTTGTGAAACCCTTTTCACCTTTGATCGAACCAGAAGGCCTGTACTGGTACTTCGACCCTTGGAATAGCGGGAACAGCTATTCTCGGCATCTTCACCATCTCCTGCTAGTAAGCCTTCGGAAGCGTCTGTGGGCCATCCAGCAGACTGACCAGCCTACACAGGAGTCTTGCTCTGTAACCGCCGCCAGGTTGTGTAGTATTTCGAGTGCTTGTCACTCTCACACGCTTCGTACACTTGGCGTTCCCAGGTCTGAAGTGAGTAGTGTACATTTGGCTCAGATACACACGGCCGCTCCGTTGCCCTGCTGTGGTAACAAACTGTGCGGGTTCCTTCGTTTGGGACGTCTTTTACTCAACTCTGCTGCTGCAGACTCAACACGACGACGAGACGTCCCCTGCTCTTCTGAATCTGCCAGCGACTGAAACTGACGCGGAGAAGCCTGGGCCTGCTTGCATCGGGGACCGGTGAGTAGCATAGCTAGGAACTGGTCGCCCTCCTGCAGGAGCCCATAGCTTTTCCCCGCTGTGTCAAAACAGCACGCCTTTCCGTACTCGCGCTCTGCTTCTGCCCACAGTGGAGGCTGCGCTTGAGTTGCGGAACACTGTTCTTCTTCATTTATGCACTAAACTGAACTGCCTGATTTCCCTCGAAGAGACCCCCCTTTTGCCCGTTAGCACCAGCGTGTGCAGGTACTTTTGAGCACAAGGCTCCACTCTTCGTAGGGCTCGGACTTCCTTTTAGTTAGGTGCCTCTGAAGGCGGACTGGGTCTAAGCATTATATCGCACTGCCTGTTTTCTTTCCCTTTTAGGTGGACTACACATTTCGTGCATCTAACGCTTGAGACTTGTTTGTATTTGTATATATATTGTATTGGTATGGTATGTGTTGGTTTACTAGAGTTGTATTGTGATTTCTCACTACGGTCATTGTTTTAGAGGCCTTGGAATAAATGTGTATATATTTTTAATATAACACCTGTTTGGAGTAGTTTGTAAGTGTCCTTGCTTTGTGTGCTCATTTCGGGCTTTCAGTCACCCTCACCCCTCTTGAGACCTAGTCTTGACCGCCGCGATCGCTACCTTGATTGGTCTGGCTCGTCCAGAGGTTACCCTGTTCCAAGTAATTAGATTGGCCTTCTGAACTTCTGCGCCACCAGGACAGAGTTCAGAAATCCGTCATAACACCCACGCATCAAGAAAGCCAATGCCGGCGGCATAAGCTTCCCCTACATTGCCGCCAAGACCTGGAACGCTCTTCCTGCAGACATTAGAGCGGAGAACTCACTCCCGATTTTTCGTAGGAAACTGAAGACCTCTTTCCTCACACAATAACACATGACACCTACGAATCCATGTAAATATACTGCATTGCAAATGTGTACAAATGTCATATTTGCCATTGTAAATAATGTATTTTATGTATTAAAAAAAAAAAGTATTCTATGTAACTAAGACATGTCTGTAACAAGCGCCACGATGCCCCCGGACTGACGTGTGCTCTACAAATGTGAATAAAATAAATACAAATAAATTTGCTGCAAGGTCTCGATCGATATAGTTCCCCACCGCTCCACTGTCGAGGTAGGCTTCCATCGAATGCATATCAGACGACTGTTGGTGGAGAATTAAGATTATCGGTAGCGCAAAATGGGAGGCCTGAAGCTGGATTTCTTTGCTCGACAATTGGACCCCTACAATTGCCGGGGCTTGGTCGTTTCCCGATTCCTCTTCTGGGGTTTCCTTATCCGTGGCACCGACGGCTCGTCTGGGGGGCTTGACCGGGCATTCCTTTAAGAAATGGCCTGCTTTTCCACAATAGAGGCATAATTGCATCTCCAGCCTTTTTTTCCCTTTTGGCTTTATTCAGCGGGGGCCTGACTCCTCCTATCTGCATGGGTTCGCTGGCTCCATCAGGGCCCCGCAGAGTATGATCCTTGGGTCGTACGAAAAAGGGGCGCAAATCCGATTTCCCTCGGTCACTCTTCCTATCTTGCAGTCGACGATCCAACTGGACTACCAAACCAATGAATTCGGCACAATCCCGGGGTGGGTCCACCACTTGGGCCAAGACATCCTTTAGCTCCCCACGAAGACCCCGGTGGAATAAAGTAGTCTGTTTATCCTCAGGCCAGTCTGCCTTGACCACCAGTCGATTGAAAGTCGCGATGTAGGTCAGCAGATCCTGGCTCCCTTGACGGAGAGACAAGAGTTTGTTATCTAGGGCCTGCCGATGGTGGTGTCGGGCGAAATGTTTTTCCAGCTCCCGCTAAAATCTATCAAAGTTTTGTAGCAGAGGGTCATTACGGCTAATGAACGGTACTGACCAGTCAGCCGCACTCCCGCTAAGGTAGGACAACACGAAAGCCACACGTGCTTAGTCCGTAGGAAACGCCCCAGGCCTACACAGAAAGTGGAGGCGACATTGGTTCATGAAGGTGACGTATCGCTGGGGTCGTCCCGCAAACCGTTCCGGAGGAGCCAGTTGCACAGCCCCACGGAGGTTAATCTGAACCGGATTGCTTGCGGTAGCTGAGGTGGACTGACTAATTCCGGGCAATGGGGCTTGTCCTGCTTGTGACTGAAGAAGTTGCCTCCCGAGGTCATCCGTCCTTTCCTTGGCAACAATCAGCTCTCTTCGTAACGCATTAGTTTCCTGCCGCGCGGAATGGACCTCCGCGTGAAACTGCCCCAACAACTGGGCTAACTGGTCTGTTTCCCAAGTTTCCATACTAGACGCCCAGGTGGATGATTAAGTTAGGGCTTCGCGTTCTGTAACGCTCACCTTGTTTTTCAACGGGAGCGCCTCACGATAAGCTGGGACGCTCTCTGGAACCCTTCGCCTGTCCTGGACGTCGGATAATCGAGGGTAGACACTAGAAGACAGAAGTTGGAGGTAAGCTGCGGTTCCTTCCTTGCAACCCACCTCCCGAGTTTCCTTTGCAGTTCCCCAGAGAACGACTCTCACCTTGTTTTCAATAATGGTGCGCTCTCCGTCCTGCCACGCTGGGCAGGGGCGTGTCGAATTGTGGCACCGTACCGCCGAGTTTCTTCACTGGCGAGGGGAGGAGTTCAGACCGGCTGCAACTCCTTCTTTCAGGTAAGTCTTTCAAGTGAAAGCAATGTCTTTTTAGGTGAAAGCAATGTCTTTAGTTGAATTTGCAAATGGTGAAGCTGCGTTAGAAGCCGAAGCCAAGGTCAAAACAGGTAAGATGAAACGACAAGCGGCGCTGAGAGCGTCCTAGCAAATGGCTAACCTGTGGTTTTATTTGTCCTTTAGGCCCCGACGACTTGGAGAAGAATGGTTCCCAGGAATCCGAAGGGACAAAAGATGCCTTGAAGATGCTGGCCTTCCGGGCGACCTGCAAGTGGTATCTACGATGTTCCGCACCCACTCTACCTTCCAGGGGGTGGCTTCGCTGTAAGAAGACAGCGAGCGTTGGGTGACTTCGATGGTCGGAGGATGCTGCAGAGCAGGTAAGGATGGCAAAGGTTCTTGCCTTGGGTGACTTCGAAGCCGAAGGATGCTGCAGAACAGGTAAGGATGCAGGGCAGGATCAGATGAGCGTCACGCTGCGAAGGCAGAATAACGCGAAGTGCGTGCCCTTAGTCGGGCGTGGTTTAAATAGCAAGGCGGTATCCAAGGTGTCTTTGGGGCGGGCCCCGGGCAGGCCCCACCCTGAAAGCTAGACAGCGGAATGCAACCCCCACCCTGAAAGCTAGACAGCGGAATGCAATTCCCCAGTATTCCACATGGGGGCGGCCATGTTTGTCCATTGTCCATAAAAACCCCATCCCAGCAAGCGTCTCCTATGCCAACAGCGGCAGGACTGGCTCCAAGGCATCCGAGGCGAACCGAATAAGGTCCTTAGGGCCCCGTGAGCCCTTGGTGGGGATAAGATCGTGACAGTTACTCTATACTTAGATTGAAGTCTGTGTCAGTTGCGACTAGCCTGGCAGAAGCCATTAAAGTGTTTAAAGAAGTTCAAGCTTTAGGATCTGGTAGCCACACCGGCATAGTGAAAACGAGAAACACCTTGGCATCTCGATTTTATTGGCTAGACATGTCGAACGATATCGATGAACGGGTAAGTATTTTGTTAGTATTATCTTATCATCACATGTGTATATATTCATAGAGTTCACCTTGTAACTCTGACACTTGAGTTATTCTTGTAGTGTTTTGTGGATTGTGAAGTAGCAGTGCATTGCGCTGATGTTTTTGTTACTGATTTGGTTAGTATGTAGTGTACAAACCTAACTTAATGTACTAGAACATATGCTAAAGGAAATCTCACGCTTGCAGTGAATGCATAGTTTTACAAAATTGGAGAAAGTGGAAGTACAGAGGCAACTTTTCGCCTATTTTTTCCCCCTATAGCTCTTTAGCGGAGAAGTAACGTTTCCCTTTCATCCAAGATATCTACTTGTGAAGAATGCCAGAAAGGTGGTGACATTTTAAATGTTGATCCTGTCCTGCACAGGATAAAGGTAAAGTCATGTAAAAAAAGATGGACTAACCTCCAAAGAATTACTTTTTAACAATATTGATGGTAGCAGTAGCCACCATTTCCTTAATGCATTAATTCCTTTAATAATAAGTCCTTAATGCGCTTGTGGTGGCAATGCTCTCAGGGGAATTAAGTCCAACGTGTGGGATGTAGTGTGAAGGCTACAATGTGTGTGCGTTTGGGCAGGTTAAGGATATTGGATATGTGTGCGGGCTCCGTACAGCTCCCCCTGAAGTCAGGCACCTGGATGGGTGCTGAGTGGAGAGGGATAAGTGTGATAGCCAGAAAGATTCCCTATGTGTCCAGTTACACTGACTTTAGTTGTAGGCTGGCGCAGCATTCAGTTGGAAGATGTGCTGTGCAGTGTTTAAGCCTGAAGGAGTGTTATGTGCCCAATAGACCTGCACACAGGCCAATCACATGGAACTTCTGTGTTTGAATTCAGGGCACTGTGCCATACACCATGGAACCCAGTACCTATTAAGGCAGTAAGCTTGAGACTGCGGCCCATAACCATATAAAGCAGTGGTCTTTTGGCCTGGCCCCCCTCAGAAAAATGTGGGCAGGCCGGGACCCCTCAAAAATGCAAATGGACACTTGGGTATAGGCGCGTCATAAATGCCATATCATGATAAATCCAAATGGCTATAAACGCACCGTCACTGCACTCTGCTTCTAGCCCAGTCCCTGAGCTCTTCCCACCACAGCACAGACAGTGGGCTCTCCCCACCCTGCTTCCTCCACTGTTCCAAGGCGCCCTCCATCCTGCGCCCATCACCCGCTTCGCAGCAAAGTCCCAGGGCCAGTTGCAGCTGGTTTGATTTTTCAAGTGGAGTCGCATGAATATTTGATCCAGATATGCCATAGTGACTGAGCGTAGCGAGTGAGCCTTAACCAATCAACGGGGATTGGTAGGGTGATTGTTTAAAATAATGAGTTAAAATGCTGCATTTTAGAGCACGCCTGTACTCTATTATGTTACTGTTTCCCACCATCTTCTGCTTCAATTCCATTCTTGCCTATTTCTCTCAATCTTCTTTCCTCTTTCACCCATCCTTTCAGTTCTTGCTTCCGTCCTGTGAACTAGGAACCTGGTTGCATGAGGAGAATTGACAGAGAAATAGAAATAGAAATGCAATACATTTAATTAAACTACAGCCACGTTGTGTTATAGTCTTGGCAGCAAGATGTGAGAAGGGAGTTGGAGGGCCAGAGCATTGGGGTAGGGGTTTTGGGGCACGTGACAGGGAGCCAATCAGTGGAGAGGTTTTAGCGTCCCTAGGTTGCAACATTGTATGTACAGTGTTTTTGCTGATGTCCGCGGGGGACATTAGTAGTTAGATTCGCTGTGAATGTCTCGCCCCTTGCCATTTGTGTATTGGATGGCAAACAAGTATTTTGTCTTATCAGCACAATTACGTAGTTAAGGGGCAGTGTGGGAAGGTTTGTGACCTCATGAGGGGTGTTAATGTGATTTTTGCCAAAAGAAACGTTCCACCCAATCAGGGTCATCAAACATATATAAACATATAGATGACTGACGTCCCAATCAGCTTCTGTGAGCTGCCCTAAAAATGTAACTAAAATGTTGTATGATAATTCTGTAGTGAGTATATAAAATGTGTAGCTGCAGTGGGTGGCGTTGACAGCTCATTTCATTAAGTTCAATTCCATGGGGCTGAACTTGCTTCACAGATGTCTCGGTCCAATACATTTAAATTACTTCTCGCTTGGTATTTGCTCTGTTTTTTGGATTAATTTTATTCTCTGGAGTTACCTGTGGGGGGTTGTGTTGTATTGTGCCTGTCTGAGGTGAGGTAGCTTGAGATGTCATGTGGAATGTTTATGTGTGGATGATGGAATATTCTGAGTGAGTGTTCTGTGTAGAGGCGGTTACAGCTGGCTGGCCCTGGATGATGGGTGCCGGTGTTGTCACAGCTTATGTCCTTTATGTCTTCATGTGGATCTGTAACTAAGAACCTGGAAATAGACTTACATGAAGTGAACTTAAAGAGCCCGGAACCTGCTTTTCAACAATGGCGACGAGTCGGTCTTCGGTAACCTACGTGCCACAAGCTGATGGACTGAGGACCCTGCTGCGGGGGGTGCAGGAAGGACAAGCTTCTGGAGAAGGACAACACCGCCCCCAAAAACTGTAAAGTCCCATCACCCAGGGTGCAGGGGGAGCTGGAGGATTAAAGCCCCATCTTTGGTGGGACCGGCGCACATAAGTAGTGGGCAAGCTGGGCCCCAGGGAGTCTTCAGGGAGAAGCCCTGACATGGCTCCCCAGAGAGCAGGGGCAGGAACAGGAATTGGGCCCCATTGCAGAGGGATCAGCTCCAGGAGCAGTAAGGAGGACTGCGTCCCAGGGTTCAGGGGAAGCCCAAGAAAGAGGCCCCGTTTTGGATGGGCAGCTCCTAAGTAGGAGGCAGAGCTCTGCCCTGGGGGCTGGAGATGGCGCTGGACCAGCAGGTGAAAGATAATACTGGCAATACTGGGAAATTGATGTTGAAAGCAAATGCTGTACCCTGGTCCTCCGTGAGATGTAACGAAGAGCTAGCCCACTGGGAGGAATGTGATGCTACTCTACGTTTTTTTCCTTTTAAGTTAGAATGGCAATAAAAAAAGAGTTGCTGCTCTGTGTTTGGCAAATGGATGTGAATTTGACATGAACAAGGAGGACTGTTTGCCTGACTACACGTCTCTCCCATGTCTTGTGCACTCATAGCAATGGGGAGCTGTTGTTTTAGACGGTGTCCTTCTCACGAGATAATTGCAGGCTTTGAAGTTATGGGAGCCTGGCAGCACAGTACTGTGCTTATCGTGCACATCATGTTTTTGGCTGTCTGAAACTCTGGTGATTTATGAGCCTTTCGTGGCGAGGTCTCTTGGGAAGTGAACGACCGTTGGCCTATGAAGCTCTGCATAGCCCTGCTGAGCAGTAGTGACTGATGATGTCACACATGCAGCAGGGGGAGATGGTGAAGCATAGAACGATCTTTAGAATGTGCTATTGTTAGAGCTTCGTAGTATAAGTGCTGTTTGCCCTGAGGATGTAAAAGGGAAAGTACTTTAAGGAATCTGATGTTTGGCAAGACATGTGTCTTAGAAGGAAGGAAGCAAAATATGTGTGCAGCTATATTAAGGCAGGAATGAACAATGCTTAGAACATGGGAACCCTATGATACGAATCGGATCCAAGAGACATGGTTTGTTTAGGTGCAAAATGCTGTGGTCTCTGCTTGGCAAAAGAGACAGTTTCGGCAGATTGTGATGCTGGCATGCCGCTCCGTCTCAGTTAGTGAGGCGACAGGTAGTGGCCAACAAATAAGGTGACATTTTTAGGTCATGACAGTATGGTGGGGTACAGGCTTGTGCAGAGAGTAACAGCCATAATGTTGGGTAGTTTGGAACTTTAATATACCTATTTAAAACTGACGGAGCATTTTGCATGTGCAGGATGGTGAGTGCCTTGGTGCGATGTGAATCTGTAGAATGGGGGCACTGCGAGGATGCAAATGAGTTCGTGTTTATAGAAGATATACATGCATCTTAAACGGCGCTGTTCTGTTATGTAAATGGGTAAGTGAAAGGGTGACAATATAGTGTGGTAATATGTTGTATTGAAGGGTATTTAGCATAATTCTTTTGAGGAATTGCAGGTTTCGAGTGCAAAGCACCATGGCACATGGACACTAATGTGCATAAATCGTTGCTGTTAGTGTAAGATGGGTGGTATGTGTATGAGTGTGATAGCTTTATTCATTTTGAGGATTTTCAGCTATATTGCACATGTCAGTCGAGCCTGTGTAAATGGCTATGGACTCATAGGTTCGCTTAAGAGCCTACAAATGGCTATGGACATTTTAGTTCATAAAAGTGTTAGTTTTGGGGATTTTACTTACTATGAGCAACATGGTTTTGTATTCAAATGTGCACAACGCAAATGTTTTTAATGCGGTTTATGTATTGTTTACAGCATATGGTTGCAGCATTCTATGATTTTGGAATGTATGTTATGAAGAATCTGCCTCAGATAGGTTGGAGAGAGTCAGTGAGTGTTGGGTATTGGGTGAACTCACATTCAGCATGGAAGTGTTGCAGTGTGAAATGCATGGTTTGAATTGTTTGGGTAATGTGAGTGGGGTATATAGTTTTCCTTAGATTGTTTTGGTTTAGTTTGGGTGGTTACCTGATTCCGGTAAAGGTTGAACAGCGATGAGGTTGTTCTGTGAGGGAGGTAGTGCCTCGACTCTTTCAATTAAGGATGTTAGGATTTTCTAATTTCATGTGAGGGGATTGGTCTGGTTATAGGGGTTACCTGATTCCAGTAAAGGTTGAACAGCGATGAGGTTGTTCTGTGAGGGAGGTAGTGCCTCCTCTAGTGTTTTTTTTATCCTTCTCATCACATTGGACAGTAGGTAGCTGGTGGTAAAGGGGTAGCTGGGGACGCCTGGTAATGACCCGTTGGTATTGAGTGTGGTAAGTCCTGAGATGATGAGTAAATTGTTTTCTATGTTACTTGTGGTATTTATTGTGGATTTTGTTGTATCCATGGGTTCAACAGCTTGTTTTGGGTTAGGATGTTTTCTTTGCTATAAGACCGTTTAGTTTTTACCAGTCATTGATGTTGGCATTGGGAGTGCGTGGCCACCGCTCCCAATGTGTTTGGAAGGCTTGTACATCCTGGTCTGGTGTAATGAGTATGGTATTAAGACCATGGGTGTTTGTGATCTCAGTGATTTTGTATGTTTCCACTTTGTGAATCCCTGTTGGAGTGAGGTTGTGATTGTCTTTTTGGAGGCTTTGAGGTCTCAGTTCTCTAGAGTGGCAGTCTAGAGGCCTGCTGGGGTTCCAGGGTGGCAGCCTGGACACCCGCGTTATTGTAGGCGGGGGGCAGGTGGTAGGAGGTGTAGCAGTCTTGTGGTTGTTCAGCAATGTAGGTGAAGTAGCCCAGTTTCAGGGTTGGCCAGGTCCTGGGGTGAGAGCCCAGTTGCTTGTTTGTGGCAGGAACAGGCAGATGAATGACAGTATTTTTGTTATTGGTACATGGAATGTAGTTTGTCAGGGTGTGATGTTTTGATGGTTGGGTTTGGCCGTGAAAGTGTCTGTCGGCCAGTTGAGTGTTACGTGTGCGTATATCTTGGAAGGTGGTAGTTGTGTTGTTCTGGTATGTGACTTGTTCTGTGCATGTATGTTTAGTAAAGGAGGGAGGTGTGTTGTATTGTGCCTGTCTGAGGTGAGGTAGCTTGAGATGTCATGTGGAATGTTTATGTGTGGATGATGGAATATTCTGAGTGAGTGTTCTGTGTAGAGGCGGTTACAGCTGGCTGGCCCTGGGTGTTGTCACAGCTTATGTCCTTTATGTCTTCATGTGGATCTGTAACTAAGAACCTGGAAATAAACTTACATGAAGTGAACTTAAAGAGCCTGGAACCTGCTATTTAACAGGTTCCATGTCATTTCATTGCGGGATGTTTTTTGCAGGGATTTTTACTGCGAATTGTTTAACGAAAAAAACATCACATTTTTTTACATTATTTTTGAGGGGTCCCCCTCCCCAACCACCCATTCCCTTTCAGTTGTATCTATTCCCAACACCCACATCCCATATATATAATTTTCTAACCCACAAAAAAACGTCCCGCAATGAAAGGACGTTGTACCCCTTTGGTGGAGGTCCTCTGGTGCATTGATGGTATACCTCCACCACCTGTAATTCTGTCTTGTTTTCTGATAACATACCTGATACCATATCATTTATTAGTATCTATTCTTGAGCTACACAATATAGGGTTTACCAAGTAGTAGTTCTTTTTTTTTTAGTCTAGAAAGGTAAGTAATGGTATACTGTGAAAAGGAAGAGCGAGGTGGGGTTATTGAGACTGTAATGGGGAAAACTAAAGTTGTGTAGTTAGGGACTGTGATGAAGAAGAGTGAGGTGGGTAGTTAGGAACTGTGATAAGGAATAGTGAGAGAGGCATGGTTAGCGAGTGACTGTGACAAGGAATAGTGAGCGAGACATGGTTAGCGAGTGACTGTGACAAAGACAACAGAGTTGGTTCACAAATATAGCTTACACATTATAAACACAGAAGTACTTTTAAGGACTACCTCAGATGATACTGAGATGAGAAAGAGTACCTTGAGTAATAATGCAGATCGAGAACCACGTATACACAAAATGAAATAAAAATTTAATCTTGATCTCCCAATAACTTTATTTTATGTGAAGGGGAATGTAAACACTACAAAAAACATTATTAATTGCACTCTCTTTTTTGTTAAAAAAAACCTGCGCCAATTTGCTTAACTTTGCGATTGAAACCCCAGTATGAGCAGTACTAAAATTCAACATTAGATTCTCAAATTGTGATTCGTGAGAATATTCATATATGGAAAAACATACATACAACATTTGTAGAAATAAGTATTGTCATGCCTGATCTAATCAACAATTGGACCTTAGCATATTCAAAAATCCTAAATATAAAAAGAATACAAATAGACTCATTTCTTTTTGAATCGCGATTCACATGCATAAAATAATCTCCAAACAGATTGGCCTACGGGCAGGTGCTCGGTATGAAGTTCGAGAGCTGATTGGTTCATAGACACACATATTGCGAATCACATATTTCTACTGCAGAAATCCTTACATTTCTTCATTGCTTCGGAGACAAATTCAGGTAGACACAGTGAACACTTTGTCTACCAAATGTTCTCAATTGCTCCAGCTTCCTATCCAAACCTTTTCCCTTTCCGTTTTCCCTTTGTTGTGCCTTAATTTTTTTCTGGTTGTTTGTTTTCTATTCATGTTTGATTTTTTATTATTCCCTTTTTAATGATTTCCTTGTCATTTTTGTTTTTACTTTTGATTTTTCTTTTTGATTATTTTCTGGAGATGGCGACACAACACCCTGAGGCACCCTCCAGTTATGAAGAGATCAACCTTGTCACAGTCCCTGAGGCCCCAGAAGACAGTCAGTGGGTAGAGCAGCCAGATCCACCCAAGAAGTACTGCTGCAGGAGCTTTACACCTTCCTTGTCCTGGCGGTACTTCAAGGTGCCTAAACACACTCCACAATGACGAGAAGGGACACTGCACATTTTGAATTTAGGTGCAAAGGAGAGGATTGAAAAAGTTCCCAAAAAATTGAGGAAAAAAAACACTATTTTGCTGATCAAATCACAATATGAGCAGCACTAAAATTCAACATTTGATTCTCAAATTGTGATTCATATGAATATTCATATATAGAAAAACATAAATACAACATTCGTAGAATTAAGTATTGCCACGCCTGATCTAATCAAACATTGACCTTGACATATTCAACAATCCTACATTTGAAAGAATAGAAAATTATTTTTAAATCACGATTCACCGGTACAAAGAAATCTACAAGATTAGCCTAAGGGCACGTTCACAGTATTAAGTTCGAGAGCTGATTGGTTAATAGAGACACATATCGCAAATCACACATTTATCCTGCAAAATTCGTACATTTCCTCATTGATTTGGAGACAAATTCAGGTAGACAAAGTGAACACGTTGTCTGCCAAATTTTCTCAATTGACACTTTCCTATCCAAACCTTTTCCCTTTCTGTTTTCCATTTGTTATACCTTGATTTTTGTGTGTTATTTTGTTTTATATTTGTTTTGGTGTTTTGTATTCCCTTTTTATGGATTTTTTTATCCTTTTAATTTGTGTTCTGTTCTTTTGGATTTCTTTCTGGAGAATTCGAGACAACAACCCGAGGCACCCTCCAGTTGTTAAGAGATCGACTTTGTCACAGTCCCTCAGGCCCGGAAAGACATTGAGTGGGTAAAGCAGTCGGCTCCACCCAAGAAGTACCGCTGCAGCAGCTTTGCACCAGATCACTACTAAGGAACCTCCTGAGCCTGGGGAACTTTCACAGAGCAGGCTGGGAAGCATGGGATTGGCCTTTTTCTTTCTGATCCCATTGCTGAAATAACACTTCCGGTCTGTTCAGGACAGTCTGCGAGAGGAGGCAAACTGGGGTAAACCATCTGTCAGACAGTACCTTCTGTTAAACCTGGCCAGGGGGCCAGCTGAGTACATTACTTCCGTCTCCCAATATGTATCATAAGATATTGCTAACCAGGGTCCGCTTTAATGTATTTTGTCTCAAATTTATTACATGCAAATGGCGATGGTCAATGTCTGTTTGGGGAGTTGAAATCACTGTCGCAATTTGTGCTATTTAGTCCACTCTATAGCGACATACGTAAAAGATATTTACAAAATGTGCTCAGATCTAGTGGCCTATGTCAATGGAGACCGGCCCTTTTGTTTTTATAGTCCCTCCCCATGGTTGGAGTTGGCTTTGCCTGTTTCCTAATAACTCCATGGAATAAAAGAACCATTCTTTGCAGTGAGGCTGTTAAATTATGATGCAATGTATGTTTTATATTTTTCCAATCACTTTTATTATTTGAGTGTTCATATTTTACTATCATGAGGATAAAATGACTATGTTTTTAGTTTTCTGGTGCTATATATAGTGTTTTATTGCTGGTAATTCACGGGTGAATGTTTTGGTTTATGATGGTTCCTGAATCCTTTGAATCCGAATAAACAGATTTGAGCTACTGACTCACCACCATTACCATTCTTCCAAATGAGAAATGTATTTATATTTTATTTTGCTCAGAAACCACTGGCATGGCCTACTTTCCAAAACCATGATATGTGCAGGATCATCAAAGGCATCTTGCAGCACATTATTCAAGAGCAATTAGTTACGACATGGCATCATACCTGCACTCCAATGTATATTATGGGTAAAACTGCTGATTCACGTACAGGTGTATTCCAGTATAACCCCACTACGTTTGCATTGCTCTACATTGCATGATGTGTTTTCATATCATAAATAGAGGACTATAAGTACCACAAAATAATGTGATGTTTTCACTCCTGACATGGGAGAACATGCAACATCTGTAGAGTGAGCCATGGGTTCTACTGTTATAAGACTTGAAGAGACATCACAGAAGAGCCTGTGTGATAATGCCAGATGTTTTTAGGGTGTTAGCATGTATGTAGCTTATTCATCATGCAAATCAAATGTGAAGTCAATCAAAAAAAGAAACCGGTTTCTCTACCTATGAAGGAAGTAGACATGGGCAGAGCAGGAACACCCCAAGAAGCAAACTTGTACCTCTGTGATTACATAGCTGTGCATAGCATAGCTCCCTAAAATCAATACATAGAATAACATCTACCAAAATACCGTCACACTCGATTACCGTTACCATCACTTGGTCCTGCGGATTAACTGCAGGATTGCAAGTGGTGGTAGGGTGGTGTAATCCCCATGTTTGCAGTCCATAGCACTCTGTGGAGATGTTGGCAGGCTTACCACGAGCGGTAATTCCACTGCCGTTATTCTGTAGATTTTTGAAGTAAAGGTGGAGGATTTACCTCCAGGTTTTTGCTGGAGGTAAATCCTCCACTTTTCCTCCAAACTCGGAATTCGCCCGTGCAATACAAACAGCAGTAATTAAGTTATCTCCAAAACTGCACCAGCAAACTCATAATGAGGCCCACTGTGCCTGCAAGGAAATGCATAAACTGCTTGTCAAAACCTCGGTGTGCTAGCGGAATAACAAAAAACAATAGCCTCACGCTTATCTACTGACATCAAAATGTTCAAAACGTTCATGTAAGATATGTAGATGGAAGAGTATTGGGTCACTGTTAAAAGACACTTTCTTAAACGAGAAAATAGGATTTCAAATTGATGCAATGCTATAAAAGGTTTGTGATTTGTACGTTCTCAATATGACAGATCCCATCATGGTACATTTGGGAGCCCTTCCGACAACTAATCTATTGAACGCAGACAGCACAGAGCTGGACTTTCACTGCAACATTCGAAGAATAACATCCAATGTATGGAACTAAAGCTCAAGCAAAATACAAAAAAAAAAGAAAACGGTCGTTTTTTTCCAGGAAATATATATTTCTTGACCATGGATTATAATACAAATAAATGTGTAACTTAAAGATACATCGCAGAGAAACTTTATATATATATTAATAAACGTGACCGAACATGCATGATGTTTACACAAAAGCAAAACAGGAGACAGGCCGTCGCTCAGACAGAAAGGCTGTCACTGGGCGAGAAGCAGAGGATCAGGAGTTTTCTCTCTACATGTAGACACAAAACATGATTGGTGATTAGACAAAGAATCATTTTATATGTTGCACCGGAAACCTCCAGAAATGAAATACTGTTAAACTGATTTTCTTCCTGTAAAATATAAACTTAAAGTGACAAAAGGGAAGGCAAACAAAACATAAATGTGTGTATAGCGACAGCAGAAAAATCCCTCAATGGTCACAAGCACTTACTGGACTAGCAGTTACAACTCGAATCATTCAGAGTAAAATGAGTAAACTGTATGCCTGGTTCCACATACAAAAAACAGATAAAGCACAGTGCTACTAGCCATATTGTATATAAATACCACACCTTACTCTTCATATGTAGTAAATGAAAAGATCAGAGAAGAGAAGGGTATATATGATTTAAACAGGTACTATTACATCACTGCTTACATTCAGGGAAGGGGGGTTCACTTAAAACCAACTGCATTGTAATTTGTTGAGTAAACCTGCAGTCAGGAGCTCAGAATGTTTTTAAAACAGAGATCCAGTTTTTAAGTAATCTTTTCAATGAACTATCAAAGTAAAAAACAGAACAATATGGTGGATGTTTAAGGATTGAATCAGATTAAAAAGCAAAGCAGCCAAACCCTCTCCCAACCCATTCCATTCACCAGCAGGAAGTCCCACCCCTTTCAACTTCCCTTATTACATAATTTCCCTAGTTACAAAAATGCATGTCAATCACCTTGTTCAGAATGAGATACACTCCCACCTACTGGTCAATGCTGTTAATTACACTTCATATTTAGTACAGTTTTGAAATCTCTTTAAACATTGTCACAATGGAAACAGAAGATTTGATGCAAAACCGTTTTTGCTTATCTTAATATTCTAAAAGTGTTAAAGTAGTTGTATATGTCACAATAGAAATATAGGGACTAATTACAATCCTGCTGTAATATTAGTTGAATTACTGCCATACTCACTTATTGTTACCGCAACTCGGTCCCGAGGTGTTTTCTATCTCCCTCTCCTGCTGACCTACCTGACCTACCTGTCTGCTGTACTCACTGGGTACCAGGCGCTTGCACTGCCTCTGGGCCTTTGTACGCACTTAAGGGCTGTAACTGTAACCCTACAGTCCCTTGTTCTCCTTGCTCTACCCAGAGCCGCGCTGCCCTGGCTGCACTTACTCAGAGCATTGCTGCCCTGTTTTCCCCTCCCCTCTCCCTTGGACTTTACCCCCTCCCTTTCTCCTTACACTTCTGGTTCTCGCACGTGCACGATATGAATGACACAAGGCCTAGTAAGATCGTCTGGCTTGTCCTCCCTCTGTCTCCCTCCCTTGTCTTGTCGTGCCTAGAAACCCGTGTGTACAGGCACGTTGGAAATTACTTAATCAAATCATATCATATCATATCACATCATATCATACATTGGGATTCTGAATGGGGCTATGGCAGCGTAAAACCCTGTTTTTGGATTCATTTTAATTCCATAATAATGTTCAACTGATTTACAGCGAGTGGGAACACTGTGCTGTAAAACTGCAGAGTTTTGGAGGTTATTTGGTGAAATAATTTCCTCCAACATGTTGCCATGTCGCTGGATGTAAATCCTCCACTTTACCCTGAAACCTGTAGTACAGCCGTGCAGTAATAGGGTGCTGCATTGGTAGTAATGGAATTACCACCACGTTACCACTAGTTCTACCGCACCACTGCACTCATAAAGATGCCCATAGTGTATTTTAAATGTGCTTTTTATATTTTATTTCTGTACATTTCTGACTTATCTTCTGGCGTCTTTTTGGTTTGGGTGCATTTTGGTGGCGTAAACTACCATATATGTCAATACAATTGTAGCAGACATTTAGAGAGAGAGAAGAGGTTGGAAACAAAAGATCAAGTTAGCACAGCAACTAACAACGCTAGGCACACACTGGGAAAAACACAGAATGATATTTCCTGCGCCTCTACGCTATAGCACCCAGTGCAGGATTGCCTTACTAGCCCATTCAGGAGTGTAGGATGCATCTTGTGCTGGCTTTTTGTTTCTGGATGGGAAGGCTCGGTGGATTGATTCACTTTCTTCTTTAATCTTAGGTTACTCCCCCCAAATAGGCATGAATGGCTAATCTTGCACAGCTTTCAGTGTCCAGTCCTCTGCCCTCGCCAGCCCATTTGGCTCTCCTCCACGCCATCCCGTTGAGCACAGAGATACTAATTCCACTGTTTTAGACCTTACAATTCAAGTTGTATTTACAATTCAAGTTGTATTTGTGTGTATTTGTGTGTAGTGTATTTACTGCACTCGCTATCACAATTCCTTAAACAATCACTTCATGATTCATGAATAAAATACCCCCGATTTAACTTTCGATCTGGGGCGGGGGAGAAATTCACACAGGCTACGACTCTAAGGGAGTAATTTCTGCTCATGGCGTCAGTGTTTGGTTGGTGATGCAGGTCATCTGCCTGTGTGTTCCTTGCTTAAGTCATGAAAAAGTCTTGCTCCCACCAATGTCATGGCAATGATATGATTGGCCCATTGTCAGATGTCAACTCAAATCCCACTTACCTCCACCTCAAACACTGCATCCAAATTACATCAGTTCAAATGACTACAGAAAAATGCCAATCTCCAGGCTTTCTGAGTCAGCATTTCTTATAATGGATAATATCCCTTCTATTTAAACAACCCACGTTGAAGGCAGTTACTAGGAAGGCTCATTTAATGATGTGTATAGGCTGTACATGGCATTCTTTTTAACAGCCTTCATACTGCAACCTTTCTCCCTAACAATAGCTGTCACTGGAAGGGTTTCCACAGCTTTTTTTCAAATTAATTTTCTTGTTAAGCTGCTATTAGTTTGTGAGTTACAGCTGTATGCAGTTTTTCAAGGTGTACTGCTCAATTCAATGTTTATGCAACTAAGAACTAAGAAAGGGTGTTGTTAAAAGGGTATTGTGTTCTTTTGCCGACAGTATTTACTTAATGGTACTTTACCACAAAGTAATTATTTCAAATTTTCAAGTGTTCCCAAAGGGTACTGCATATGATTCTGCCTAACACTGGTGTACAGCGGTGAGGATCAAGTATAGTGATTACACTTAGAGTGCTGATATTACCTTGGCTCAACTAACCACAAGGCTAAACATCACTAAAAAGCAATATTAATCATGTCTGATATGGAAAGCTACAGTCAGGAGACCCTCATTAGTTACACTGTGGATTATCTGAAAAATCTATGTAGAGAAAGGAATCTCTCTGTTAAAGGCAAAAAGTCTGAATTGATTGAAAGGTTGTTAGAGAAACAAAGTCTGGATGGTGGGTTTGAAATACCTAACCCCATTGCAAATGTGGAAAATGATGAGGACGATAATGTTTCTATTATTGATGAGTTAGATGAAACAGGTGTGTCCCACAATGTAGGCCTCACTGCTCCTTTATCTGCTCAGCAACCTCATCCTTTGTCCACTGGGACCCCTACAGGTCCTACACTCAGTCCTGAATTCATTGCTCTAGTAAAGACAATACTTGAATTGGAATTTAAACGTTTAAATGCTCAAACTGAACCAACGTATCAAGAACTTAAGCTCAGAGAAATGGAGATGCCTTAGAAATGAAAATGTTGTCTATTGAAAATGCTTCTCTCCCAGAGTCTTCTACGTCTTCCAGTCCTAAGAGACCCCGTATGCCTAAAGAAATTGTGGGTATGTATGAGGTTAAGCTTGATATTGTGGATTGGTTGGCAATGTTTGAATATAACCATGGGATTCAAGACATTAGAGGGAATCAGTTGCTTCCTTGGCTCTTCTATAGGCTAACCACTCTTGCATCTGATGTTGTGAGGGAGTTGGGGGAGGTGGATAGGATGGATTATGAGTGTGTGACGCTAGCTTTAAGTGCTAGATTGGGGAAGACCCCTTCCCTGTACCTTAAGAGGTTTAGGACCCTCAAAAAGCATGATGGTACCCATTGGGCTCCCTGGGTAGGTGAATGTTTGAAAAACCTAGATGGTTGGGTTAAGGGTTACAGAGTAAACACTTATGAAGGTATGCAAAATCTTGTTATGTTTGAGTCAATTTATGATGCCTGCTCTCCTGAGCTCAGACAGCACTTGTCTGATTCTAAGGAAATAGATCCAAAGAAGTTAGCTAAGGCTGATGACTTGTGGGTTGCCAACAGGGCCACTCACAAGGATTCTGGGGCAACTCAGAAGAATGATGAGGGAAAACAGCCAAAGAAAGAGATTTTTGTAATTTTTTTTTTTATTGCAACATATAGTTTATTACAAACTTTTGGTACAACATAAACAAAAAAAATCCTCTCATTTCATTTATTATTTTTTTTTTTTGGGAATTTCCTAACTTCCACTATTTCAGCATAAGATTGCATCTATAAAATTTACGACTGAGCATGACAAGTGCACACAGCTCCCACTTAATATTCGGAACCATCAATCGTCCATATTCATGTTTATGGGAGCAAACTTTCCCAAATGCAGAGTTCTCAAGTCTTTGAGCATCAGACAATCTGTGAATAGGTGCCTTGTCGATTCTCTTTCCATCCCACAGTATCTGCATGCGTTGTCCTTTGTAGTCGGATCGTGTGTCATTAGTAGCATTTCTTTAGTTTTAATTGCATTCAGTCTCAAGCAAAGAAATCCATCGTGATGATATTGTGACAGAAATTGCAACAGATACTTTGGCATTAAATTCAATGTATTCTTGGTGGGGCCAAGTTTTGGGGCAGTTGGTAGTTCTTCAAACTTAGCCAAATGTAATATCCACGCCCATTCTTGCAATTTTCTCTTTGCAATCTGTGGTTGAGCCGTCAGCGTCTCACTGGTTATATCAGCAGCTTGCATGATCGCCTCTAGGCCTTTTACCCATTTCGAGAGTATTCCCGCATATGGTTGACTGTGGTTAGAAGCAAGTAATTTGTACGCCTGTTCTGGATTTGGGATTATCATTTTTCTTAGAAGCGCTAGTGACTTACAGATCACATTTACGTATAGATCTTCTAATGCCAACTTATGTCTAATGACTGTGATCGATATATATTTTGGCAGTTTTAATACTCGTTTCCAAAATATCCCTTCGAGTTTTGCCCAAATTCTGTGGTCTATGTTCCACCCAGCTTCGGAACCGAAGGTGATGGCTGGTATTACCTTTTGCCGGTAGAACGTCCGTAATGGTGTTAAGGTGAATTTTCCATAGAAACTGTGGATTTGTGCACCTTGTATGGCTAAAGTTTAGTTCGTCGGACAATGTCCTGTACCCAACTCCATTCACATATTGATTTGTTAACCACGACACCCAAGTATCTGATTTCCGCTATTTATGCGATAGGTATGTTTTCAATCCTCCAACAGAAGTTTTTATTTCTGTCACCTTTTACTGATCCAATTTGCATAATTTTTGTTTTTCTGACATTTATTTTTAGCTCATTATGGTTCATGTATTGCTGGAGATTTGTCGGCAGTCTTTGGAGCCCTATCTGTGTAGTGTCCACCAATACTAAGTCGTCAGCGTATGTTATGCAGTTGATATGTTGACCATTTATTTTGGGAGGGAAACATTTCACAACACTTAATGCAGCAGGCACGTCGGCGATAAACAATTTAAACAGACATGCAGCAATCGGACAACCCTGTCTTACGCCCTTTTGAACAAAGAAAAATAACAAGGAGAATTCAAATACCTCCAATCCAAAAGAGGGCCCCAAACAGCAACATAAGGGTAAACCACAAGGGAAACCGAATCAAGGTTAGTGCACCATCTAGACCCAAACCAAATGGAGGTCAGAACAAGCCCCCATGCATCAAAACATTTGGGAAAGGTTATGTTTGTGGGTCAACTGACCATGTGAAAGGGGATCCCAGATGTGAGGGTAAACCTTCAGGGGTTCACACTGTCTCCTTAGCCTACTCCCCAGAGGAAGAAGTACCTATGGCAAAGTGAAACATTCACCTACTGGCTAATGAACCCATGAGAGTCTCAGCTAGTGTTTCTTTAGTGTCCCTGGGCTTGTGGGAACAACAGAATTTAAATGTCTATAATTCAATCCCAGATTATACTAAAGAGTATTATAAAGATAGTGTTCTTGTGAATGGCCAGGAAACTCCTGCCATCAGAGACACTGGAGCCAGCATAACTGTGGTTGATGAATCATTTTTCAAGGTGGAGGATGTTGCTAAGACACCCAAACGCCTAACCAAGTTAGCTGGAGGCCCTGTGCAAATGCTTCCCCAGTTACCAGCTCTCATCCAGTGTAATGATATGACAAGCAAGATACCTGTTAGTGTGCAGAGTGAAGTGCCTGGGAGAGTCCAGTTGCGTAATGACCTGAAAACTCTTGGAGTTGTGTCTAGTACCCCCAGGCCTCCCAGTAAAAGGAAACAGGAGCTCACGAGGCCTGCAAGGGAGAGGACCTTGAGAGGCTCTCCAGGGGAAGAGATAGAGGAAGCTATCACCCCCACTCCACAGGGGTTGCTCATTGCTATTTCTGGAAAGAAAGAGGCAAAGGGGAAACACAAGACCTCCAAGAAAAAGACAGATAGCACCCCTGTGCTACCAACAAGGACATCCCCAAGATTGTCCAGAGTCACGTGACTCCTCCACCTGCTGAGGCAGAGTGCGAGGTACAACCTCTGGATCTGGAGGAAGACATTGTTTTGGTTAGAGATCTTGACCCTGTTGACCATCCTGAGCTGCAGTCTTTACTGACAGAAGGTGGACCCAACAGAGCACACTTCAGTGGTGGGAAGAGAGAAAAGCCTGGATGAAATAAAGAGGAAAAGCGCATGACAAGGTCATGAGCAGAACCATTGCCTAACTCAGAAAGACTGGCTGCTGATTGTACATTAAGCCGGGACAGCCAGCCTGCTTTGTGATTGACAGCCAGGCTGTGTGAATGGGGGAAAACTGCATAAAAAGCAGGTCTCTGGGACTGAGAAGGCAGAGTCGCCACTGGATCGAGAGAACCGAAGAGAAGCTGACAGAAGAGGACCTCTACCCCGACTGAACCTCCCGGTGAAGCCCTGCTGCGGGTCCGAATCTTCAAACTTCGACGACAGGGAAGATCTGCAAGGAATCTTCTCCCCTTGAGCTGGTGGGAACAACCAGTTCACCAAACTGCAAGCCAGGCCTCCCTCCTCTGGTCGAATTTGCTGTGCACAGCTACAGTGAACCGGATAGTCAGGAGGATCTGACCCTGCTTGGGTTTAAAGGAGCACACCTTTTATTTGTTGCTTTGCTCTGCTGCTGGTTTCTTCCCTGAGCAGTGCAGGACCCTCCAGTCTTCTTACTTTGTGTCAGTCCGACAGTCGCTTCAGGGACCGTGAACCTGCAGGACCTGCCAGGAACGTCTGCCTAGGCTACAGCCTTCTTCTCCATTTAAGGTACTCGTTCCGTCCGACCGCGGTAAAAGTGTTTGAAATCTTTTGCCAATCCGAGGGCTTGTCCTTCTCTATTCTTTAAAGTAACTTTTTGTCCGACAACTTCGTTCTGAACTCTTGGCAAAGACTTAACCGCAAACTACTCTGAACTGTGTGATCCTCTGCAAATACTTTGGTCCATTGACTTTGGCCCTGGCTTCTTGATTTGATTTCCTCACTGTAGTTACGTTTTCTAGATCGCCCTGCTTACTTACTTGTTGGTGCTGCTCAACTTTTGTCTAACTTTGTCTTTCCCTCCCTTTTAAATTACTGGAGTGCCATTTTGCTCACACTTAATTTTGGGCTTAACTTGTCCAGAATTTATTGGGTGTGGTGTAGTGTATTAAGATATTGATTTTTCAGCTGCTTAATAATAGTGAAATGTTTTATAACTGATGTGTAAATAAATGTATATTCTTTTACTCAGAAACCTTGAGTCAGTGTTTGTTTGAACCATAGTAATTGCTGTCCTTCGTGTAACTATTGGTACTGCTCACTTTACTCTTGAGATAAGTCTGGCTGCTCAGCCATCGCTACCACTTTACTGTGTAGGACAGGCTTGTACCAAAGGTGAATTTGTACTGTCACCTGTAGTCTTAATTGTGTGTGGTGTTCCCAAAGGGTACTGCATATGTTTCTGCATAACACAATCCACACTTAGAAATAAAACATAATACCAAAACTATATAAACATTTCACAACTATTCCTAACTATATACATCTTACACCATATTTACAACCCAATTTGTCCCCCCCTCCCAAACTCCCCGCCCGACGCATCCACACAAATTGACTAAAACTAATATAAGTCCATGAATTTCCCCCAAATCGTCACAAATAAGGAACTTTTTTTCCCTACCATAGATTGGTCTCTCCATCTCAACTAATTTGTAAATGTCATCTGTCCAATCCTTTCATTATGGGGATACCCTCGATTTCCATCCTCTCAATATTATTTTCTTTGCAACTGAAGCCCCCGAAATAACCATTTCTTTTGGCATTTTTAATTTCTTAACAAACAAGTACAAGTTCCATTAGAATATGACAAAGTTACAATGTTTTCCATCTTTGATGCTATACGGCAGGGGTCACCAACCTGCAACTTTCCAAATGTTTAGGACTATGACTCCCATGATCCCTAACCATCGACTATGCTGGTAAAGTATGATGGGATTTGAAGCAAAATATCGAAAGAACCAAAGGTTTCAGACCCCCGCAATGCACACGTCATTATAGTTTCTCTATAGTTGTCACAGCTGTTTGTCGATGCTGATTGCAGTAAGGAAAAACATGTTTAGGCCACACTGTAAAACAGCATAGAGAAATGTCTGCTTTTGCTGGTTTTTTCAAAGACGAATTATGATGTTATGGGTAGGAGACCAAGGGACAGATTAAGCTACCACAGGGAAGTCCACAGTGCTCTCGCTGCCCAAACACGTTAGAAGAATGGCATTGAGACTGAATGACGAATATACACTTTCTACTATGACACATCCAGGGTATTCGTCCCTTCTCTCCATGGGGGAGCCACCCACTTTGAGGTTAGGAGGGTGACAGAGCTTATGTTGGAAACCACGAAATTGGGTTTAGATATCTCTGCTATACAACAAGATGACTCAGGAAAGAGAAAGAAGAAGCTATAAATATACCTATGCAAAACATGTGACTCATCTAATGGACGTGTCAGCAGAAATAAGAAGGTGCAGAGAGGAAAAAGCGGAAGAGGTACCTAATCCTGAGTTCGCCGACACGCCCTTATCTGAATCAGTTCTGGAGGAATTCAGAAGATTGGCAGACATGGATGAGGGGAACAACAAAGAAAGATTTCCTAATTAGGAAACGTGCGTGCCCTGCACACTTTTTATATGGCCTAGGCCTAAATATGTACTTATGTGGATTGGTCTGAAGTCAGAATTTCCAGTGTGGAGGCAACTGACCAGACCATCCTATTTTTCAAACAATTTTCGTTGCACTTTCACAATATGTAATTTAAAATATAGCACATATATCCTTTGACAACTTCTGAATTTTGTTAAGAAACATTTACCTTTTATTTGTTGCAACTGGCCCAACGCGTTTCGAGTTAGTCTCACTCTTCATCAGGGGCATAAATTAATTTTCATGCAAATACTATAAAAAAAGAAAACATTTAAATATACATTAGGTGTCTCAATTTGTGTCTATTCAACTAACACATATTAGTATTAAAAAAAATGAAGAGATTCATCATATTTAAGCATTACAAATTACCAAAAGGTAGCTTCTAGCCGTACTGTTTGTAGCAACTATCTACGCCCTCTAGTCTTGGACCTACTTCTACTGGTACACATTTCAAAAGAAAGGAGAGATGGGACTGGTTTATACTATTGTTGAAAAAAAGCAGTCTGAGCATTCTCATTATTAATGATTATGTGGGTTAACTGTGAATGCCTGGTCTAATACATTAACATTTAGATGGTCAAAACCAAAATAATCCTGTTACTGTAACTGGCAATGGGTACTTCGCGCTTACCTAATTTCTACTGGTGATGCACTTCCACTGTGGGCCTCTTACTGCTGGGGGTCCTGTTTTGTGCAAAAGTCGATTACAGTCATATGTGGAACCTATAAATGCAAGTAATATATTAATTAGCCTATACTTAAAGCCGGTTTTGGAAGAAATTGTAGGGTGTAATTGAAGACTTACCAAAGGAGGGGACTCAAGGTACCCAATCTCTAGTATTAAAGAAAAGGTAACTGGATAATTCTAAATCACTCGGACCATCTAGTGGTGAATTGCTGGCGGTGTCCAAGATGAAACTGGATGAAAATGAACTAAGTTGCCAATAGTACGTAGTCCTAAAATAGAGGTAAAAATAAGATATTTTAAAATATGTTTCCCTAATTCAAGGGAGGTCTAAAAGCACTGTCTTGTGCAAGTAACTTACTTGTGTTTTATATATATTCAAGTCCCAAAAGCATTTGGTGCCCCAGCTGAGTGGTCAGCATCAGGCCATTAATGGAGGAAGGGAGGTGCTGTCAGATCCTGAACCGGAGTCCAGTCCCTAGTGCAGAATATGAGGGAAAGGAAAGGGTATCTAAATGTTGCATCAAAGTTGTCTCTAATCAAATGTAGTCCCTGTTTGCTTACTTGTCTTCTTTTCATCTGTCTAGGATCATTGGATGGCTTCTTTGGACGTCCGGGGATTGAGCTTCAGGAGCCGCGTCTGCCTTTTGGCTCAACAGAACAACTATTGAAGAAATGGCTAAATCAGTAACAAATTTACAACAGGAGATAGACAACGTATCAACACAACTGTCAAAATTAAAAACTGGAGCTGAAATGAAACAAATTTTGGAAGACACTAACTCAAAATTCGAAGCATACAAAAAAAGACATTTAACAGCGAAAAATTAGGAAATTCAGAAGGGATACCTTGGATTACGCAAGCGACATAGTCTATACTTGGCAGGAGTTTTATGCCAACAACAGACCCACAACAAGTAGACCTCCACGACAACCCTTTCATACTAACAATAACACAGACAGCAGTGAAGTAACAAGTGGAGAACTGGAAGAAAGACCTGCAGCAAGCACCAATACCCCAACGATAGGCCCGCAGGAAGAACCAATAGCTGGGACATCTACACACACAAGAATACGTCCTCCATAACAACCTTTTTTAGGGGACGGAAGACAAGAAGAGGAAAAAAGAAATCAACATCTAGTTATCAATATTTCCTCTAAACCTTTGACCACAACCCAATTGGAAACCCTTAATTTAGGAGTTTCATTTATACCTATTAACACTACTCAATTTTTTGAGGAAGAAGTCAACTTATTTAAACTGATTCGGAAAATGGAATTAAACATTTTTTTCAACAACATCGAGGCTAACTTACAACCAGAAGTCAAATCTAAATTCCTAGAACTGAAGAACAGAAGCAACTTTCATCCTCCTGTCAACCATCCCCTTTTCAATCTTTTTAAACAAAAAACAACCAAAGACTTGAGGTGCCTCAAATACGACCCCTCTAAAACCCGCAACATCTGCAAAAACCAGTTACTGGTTATTAAACACTTGGCAGAGGACAACAGCCTACTTTTCAAACAGGCAGACAAGGGAGGAGCATTGTTCTTGATGGATACCACTCTCTACAACACAGGTTGTTCAAAACTCCTGAATGACACCAGGGCATATATGCCCCTAGAAGAGGACCCACTCCTGGGGATTAAAAACATTATTAGAACGCTGGTGGACAAAGCTCCTGACATGGCCTGGATTACAGACAAAACGGCAGATTTCCTTATCCAAAAGTATCCAGTAACTCCTGTGTTTTACGGATTACCTAAGATCCATAAAAATACCAATGAAACTCCTTTCTGACCAATTGTTGCTGAGACTGACAGTGTTTTCCAACCACTAGCCATCTACTTGGATACAGCACTACAACCTATCTTAAGGATACCACTCATTTCCTGAGAATAATCAATTCACTTAATTTGACAGAAGAAAATCTTATTCTCTTTACTGTGGATGTAAAGAGCCTCTAGACCTCGATTCCACACAAAGAGGGAATTGAATCACTTGAATGGTTCTTACTTTTACATCAAGATGTAACATACATAAAGTTTTTGCACTTGAGTTGATTAATATTATTCTCTACAACAACTACTTTAGACACAATGGACAGTATTACTTGCAAATAGCTGGCACTTCTATGGGCTCCTCTGTGGCTCCATCTTATGCGAATATCTATATGCATCAATTTGAAAAAACGTATATATTAGGGAATCCACAATGGAATCACAAAATAAAATGCTGGCAACGATACATAGACGATAGTTTTGGAATATGGATTGGTACGGAAAAATAACTATTACAAATTTGGGAATTTCTGAACGGATGCAATGAGAGAATCAGGCTCACAATAGAGATCGGAAGACCCTCAGTAAACTTCTTGGATGTAACAGTTGAAAGATCAGGCATGGGCCTCAAAACAAAAATGTACAGAAAACCCACCGACATCAACAGCTTTTTACACCACAATAGTTTTCACCCAAAGCATCTCAAAGAGAACTTACCCTACAGCCAACTTCTCAGGCTCAAAAGAATAACATCAGATGCTGATACGTTACAAGATGAATATGTTACATCCTGAAGAAGAGATTCCTAGACAGAGGTTTCCCTTTGGAAACCATTAACAAGGGCATCGTGAGAACAAATGCCCAAGAAAGGAAGGATTTACTACAAAATAATGCCAAAAAGGAAACAAAGAATCTAATCCATACGCTTAAATATTCAAACCAGAGCTTCCAAGTGAAAAGGATTATACACAAAAGTTGGGATTTGATTTAATCTGATAACTCATTGAGAGAACTATTCCCAGATCCACCAATGATGGCGTACAAGAGAGCAAGAAATCTGAGAGACCAGCTGATTAAAGCAGAGAAACCCAACATACCAACACAAGCTACCCTTTGCAAACAGAAATTGGGCACCTTTGCCTGCCTTCACTGTCAACACTGTAATAGCATCATCAAAGGGGAATACGTTAAACTTTGCAACACAGGCAAGAAAATCATGCTAAAAAACTATGCCAACTGTGACACAAAAAATGTGATCTAAGCTATCCACTGCCCCTGTGGTAAATACTATATGGGCAAAACGAATAGAAAGGCAAAAGAGAGGTGGCCAGAACATAAGTCCTGCATTAGGACCCAAAACATTAAATGACCTGTGTTCAGACACTACAGGGACCAGAAACACAATATCACACAGATGAGAGTTCTAATTCTGGAAGTACTACACCCATTAACACAGGGAGGCAACCTACAAAAACTGCTTGCTCAAAGGGAACTTTTTTGGATCCATAAATTGGATGCCATGACTCCTCTCGGAATGAATGAGGACTACTATCTAGGACCCTTTTTGTAAAAGGACACTTAAAGGGGGTTAATCCCATTGCATACAACCAATGAGTTCCCCCCGAAAGAAGTTGCACCTCCCTAGGGAATATGCTCTAAATCCACCCCATTTAGCTAATTGATGACAAGCATCCATGCTCCCATCCAAATTAGCACACATAGAACACCACCAAAATGGATCTATTTCCTATCAGGGTGTTTTGTAACTGATAACTTTAAGATCACTAATTTGATTGGACACCAGCTATTTGGGAACAGTGATAAATGTGTATTATGTTTGGCCATGCTATATCATGCCACTTGAATAATGTTGAACAAACAGTCTTTTTGTCCTAGGAATGTTCACTTGTAATATGATACCATCAGATCGTGGAATAGACTGTACACTCTGCATTTGGGGTTAGTGATAAGCATGTATATTTGTTGGACCAATGTGACTATATTGCTAAATGTAACAATGTTGAAAAGACAGTCTTGGCATCAGAGGGTAGACCTACCTGTAATTTGATTTGACTTTATACCTGACCATCAGTGTGAGTTGTACTTTAAAAATTAGGTAAAATACGTCTACCTGTCGAGCAGTGTGAGTTCCTGTTTAAATATTATGCAATATGGCTTTACGTCCCATTAATTGTAAATAGCGCTGAATGCCTCTCTTCCTTAATTTTACGAGTGCTGACCTGGTATACACCTTCTGCAAACCTAACAATACGTTTACAGATTTTATTACCAGACTTAGTTTCCAGGTCACAGTTACATTGTATAACTGTGTAACCTAGTTAGGCATGTTCCACTTCTTACCCAGTGAATACACATATTTTTCTGATTAATGACTCCTATGGTGCCATTTTGCGCATGCCCGAAATGACGACATCACTGATTACGGACTTAAGTATATCTGACGTCACTCGCGCATGCGCGGATGATGTCACAATTACGTTCTCCTATAGCCCGTCTTTATAAACACCGTGATGTGATGTCATCTGCGCATGCGCGAGTGGCATCACATACAGCCAATCATATATAAACAGGCCATGTTGAGCCAAAGGGCAGACGCGGCTCCTGAAGCTCACTCGTCGGACATCCAAAGAAGCCATCCAATGATCTTAGACAGATGAAAAGAAGACAAGTAAGCAAACATGGACTGCATTTGATAAGAGACAACTTTAATGCAACATTTAGATACTTACCCTTTCCTTTCCCTCATATTCTGCACTAGGGACTGGACTCTGGTTCAGGATCTGACGGCACCTCCCTTCCTCCACTAATGGCCGGATGCTGACCACCCAGCTGGGGCACAAAATGCTTTTGGGACTTGAATATATATAAAAAACAAGTAAGTTAGTTGCACAAGACAGTGCTTTTAGACCTTCCTTGAATTAGGGAAACATATTTTAAAATATCTTATTTTTACCTCTATTTTAGGACTAAGCACTATTGGCAACTTAGTGCATTTTCATCCAGTTTCATCTTAGACACTGCCAGCAAGTCACCACTAGATGGTCCGAGTGATTTAGAATTATCCAGTTACCTTTTCTTTAATACTAGAGATTGGGTACCTTGAGTCCCCACCTTTGGTAAGTCTTCAATTACACCCTACGATTTCTTCCAAAACCGGCTTTAAATATAGGCTAATTAATATATTACTTGCACTTATAGGTTCCACAGATGACTGTAATCGACTTTTGCACAAAACAGGGCCCCCAGCAGTAAGAGGCCCACAGTGGAAGTGCATCACCAGTAGAAATTAGGGAAGCACGAAGTACCCATTGCCAGTTACAGTAACAGGATTATTTTGGTTTTCACCATCTAAATTTTAATGAATTAGGCCAGGCATTCACAGTTAACCCACATAATCATTAATAATGAGAATGCTCAAATTGCTTTTTTTCAACAATAGTATAAACCAGTCCCATCTCTCCTTTCTTTTGAAATCTGTACCAGTAGAAGTAGGTCCAAGACTAGAGGGCGTAGATAGTTGCTACAAACAGTACGGCTAGAAGCTACCTTTTGGTAATTTGTAATGCTTAAATGTGATGAATCTCTTCATTTTTTTAATACTAATATGTGTTACAATACTAATAATACTAATAATACTAATAATACTAATAATAGATACAAATTGAGAGACCTAATGTATATTTAAATGTTTTCTTTTTTTAGAGAATTTGTATGAACATGAATTTATGCCCCTGATGAAGAGTGAGACTAACTCGAAACGCTTTGGGCCAGTTGCAACACATAAAAGGTAAATGTTTCTTAACAAAATTCAGAAGTTGTCAAAGGATATATGTGCTATATTTTAAATGACCTTGTATGTATGAGGTCACACATTGTCAAAGTGCAACAAAAATTTTTTGAAAAATAGGATGGTCTGGTCAGCTGCCTCCACACTGGAAATTCTGACTTCAGACCAATCCACATAAATACATATTTAGGCCTAGGCCATATAGAAAGTGTGCAGGGGACGCAGGTTTCCTAATTAGGAAATCTTTCTTTGTTGTTACGTTTCCCCAGCCTAGATACCAAGGCTGAGCACTTCTCACCTGCACCTCAAATACTATAAGTTGAACAGTGAATGTATCAACATAACCTAGACACAAACCTATTTGTTTCTTTTCAAAAGGTGTGCTCAGTGTTTCCTTTGCTTATTCTAGACATGGATGAGGGGATCCAGGAGGAAGGTCCCTCAGATCGACTGTGTGTAGAAGATCGCTCAAAACTCTTAGACGATGCTTTTAAAAGGGTGTTAGAGGGTGACATTCTTCCGGGTTCTATGCTGAGCGCTATCATTGTGGTTATCCATAAGCCAGGCAGGGATCTGGCGGAATGTTCTAAATATGGACCTATATTGCTCCCTAATGCAGCTGTGAAGATACTAGCTAAACTACTGGGGTGGAGGCCTGAGGGATCTCTCCCAACACTGATCAGCAGGGACCAGGTTGGTTTTATTCAGGAATGATAGGGATTCAGAAACATTAGAAAGACCATTGACCTGATCCATGTGGCACAAGGGGTGGACGTTGACGCTGCAGTGATCGCATTGGACTCAGAAAAGGCATTTGATCACGTCAAATGGCCCTATATGTTGCAGTTTCTGGAAAAGTTTAGACTCAGACCACATATGCGCTATGGATTGCAGCACTATATGGCTCCCTGACGGCCCGAGTACTAGTTAATGGGTTTCTGACTTCCTCTTTCCCATTAACCAGAGGGACGAGGCAAGGTTGCCCATGTTCGCCCCTACGTTATGCCATTTCCCTGGAGCCCTCACCAATGCCTACTCGATAATCAGGGCTATTCAATGTGGAGGAATGTGTTTTAAGTTGTCCCTATTCGCACATGATATTTTGGCTTATTTAGTCGATGCACACTCCTCAGTTTCATGAGCTTATGTCCCTGATTATGACCTTCTGGCATTTTTCGGGGCTCAAGATTAACATATATATATCTTGTATTATGATATTATGACAGTCCGGCTGGAGGGCTCCTCTCTGGAGAACAGAATTCAGTTTAGGGAGATGAGAGTATAAAATGTGGGACTTACGTACCTGTTCAGCTTCCTAGAGATCTGACCGCATTGATTGCATCCAACTATACCCCAATGCTTGCGACACTAAGGAAGGATCTGGCAAGATGGGCTCCCTGGGTGCTCTCGTAGTTTGGGAGGAAGATCTCTGTTAAAATGAAGATTCTTCCTCGATTGCTCTCTTCTCGAGCCTGCCTCCAGTTGTCTCTTTTCGAGAGCTGAAGACCCTGCTAGCCCGGTTGGTGTGGCAGGACAAAGTCTCCAGGATTAAACATTGAACGCTAACATTGCCTAGGGACTGGGGGGATTTGCTTACCCCGATTTGCAGATTTACTATAGGTCGGCACAGATGCAGGTGCTGGTGGGGCATCTTAGAGATGATTTGGACAACTACTGGACCTTTCCCCGAGGATGTGGAGGCACACCGTAAAAATATTAGATTACCTGTGATCTCCACCATGGGTGATTCCCCAGATGTTGCAATCACATCCCACCTTACGAGTCCTATGGTCCCTATAGAGAGAATCCAAGACTAATGTTCATTTGTCCTCCTGGCTGTCCCCACTTTCGTCGGTATGGGGGCCTCCAATAGATCTAGCTGAGCAGGTTTTCCATCATCCCCAGATTTGGTAAGATCATTTTGTATTTGTATTTTGTATTTATTTTATTTGTATTGCGCACCTGGCCCAAGGGCATCTGGGCGCATTACTTAGGGAGGGGTAACAAAGGAGGTATATAGAATGGCCGTGAATTGACAATAATGTCAAGATACAGCCGTGAAGAGCAAATTTACAATTTTTACAGTGAGGCAGTATATCTGAACTTGGGAAACATATTTACAAGTAAGGCACAGTTAGTAACATATGGTGGTATTTTAACATGCGGTAGAAGGAAAAGATAGTGAAGGTACAGCAGTTTACATAATAGATTAGTGTGGTCCTGATCGATGAGCCAGGATTTCACTTTATTCTTAAATGTCAGGTACGAGGTTTGGTTCTCAGTGTAGAGGGTAAAGTGTTCCAGAGTTTAGCGGCAAGGACTGGGAAGCTGTATCCCCCTGCTTTCTGGAGCTTGAATCTAGCTATTACCAGTGAGTGGTCTTGTGCAGATCTTAAGGGTCTGTTAGGAATGTGGGTGGTGAAGCGGTTAGCAAGATAGATAGGTGCCTGGTTAGTTTTGGATTTGAGAGTGAGTGCAAGAGTTGTGAGTGATATTCTAGAGGCAATAGGGAGCCAGTGTAGACTACGTCACGTATTAGAAATATGTGATTTCCTGGGGATGTTAAGGGCCGCGCTTATAGCATTGCTCTGGGTGACCGAGTAAACATCATTAAGTGCTTTGGAGTCAATAGCATGGTTGCCCGTGATAGGGATGAGTATCTGGGTGTCATCCACATAATTGGTATAATTGACACCCAGATAGTCGAGAATATCAAAAAGGGGCTTCGTAAATACATTAAAAAGTGTTGGAGCAACACATGATCCTTGTGGGACTCCACATAAGACTGGAGATGGTTCGGCAGACGCGGTCAGTGAAAAGACACGCATTGTTCCGTTTGCTAAAAATTATCTGATCCAGGATGTGGCTTCGTCTGAGAAGTGGCCAGCAGTTTTCAGATGTTGGCACAAAGTTTGGTGATTGACCAAATCAAAAGCTGCCGATAGATCAAGCAGTAGAAGTAGGGCCCATTTGCCTTTATCTTTTAAATCCTCAATTTGTGTTTTTAAGTCAATAAGGGCAGTTTCTGTTCCGTGTCTAGGACGGAAGCCCGAAGTTTGTTTTATTCTAGGTAAGCCTTAATTTGTAAATAGGTTGCCGGTACCGTGGTAATAGGTCTATAATTGGCCGGGCTACTAGGATCGAGGATAGGTTTTTTAATGAAGGGGATAACCCAGGCATCCTTGAGGTTGTCTGGTACAATCCCAGATTTAAAGGAGGCGTTTATGAAGGTGGTGATAAAGGGAGCAAGTTCGTGGGCTGCCTCTTTAATTATGGGTGCTGGACAGGAGTCACCTTGACAATTGGAGGGTTTGAGCTTTTTAATGATATTCTCTACTTCCCATGTAGAGACTGGTGAGAAGCTGAATGGTTTGGCAGGATATGTTGAGGTTGTGGTATTAAATGCTAAGTTTAGTGCAGGATCTGGGATGATACTGCATTTTTTTAAATTGATTTTTGTTTGTAGAGATGCGACTTTATCAAGGAGAGATTTCTGGATGTTAGTGCACCAGGAGGAATCTGTGTTGCACTGGTCTAGTGGAGCTATGGGTGACTCGAGTTCTTTAAGAATCTTAAAGAGCTCTTTAGTATTATATCCGGCCAACAGAATACGGTTGTTGTAAGCATCTTTTTTGGCAAGGAATATAGCTTCTTTGTAGATGGGTGAAGCAATAATCAGGGAGCTTTTATTGGTGTCAGAACAAGTGATACCGAAATGGAAATGAATAATGCACTATAAATAGAAATGGGAAAAGAAAATGAAAAGAAAAATGAAAAAAGACAAAATGAAAAAAGAAAAGAAAATGGCCAAAGGGTAGAGAGGGACGGATATGGAGGGACGGGGCCTTCGACGGGTCCGCAAGGACCTGACGGGGCAGGGGGGGGGCCGCGGGGTTTTAGTATGCTATTGCTCAGCGCATAATCCTGAGGGGAGCAGCAAAATGGAACACCTGTACGTTAACTCCTGACTTTATGTATGTTAAATAGGTTGGTGAGGGGGGTAGCTCGAGGCCAAGGTGTTTGTTTTGGAAGCAACACAAGTTTGATTCCCGATCCCGCGCTTAGAAACCAATTTCTGCTATTAAGTGCGTTATAAAAGAACAATTTTAATTATAATAATAATTATAATAATTAGAGAGGGCAGGCCAGTTGTTTCTGGAGAGGTGCTTCATAGGATATGAAGACTTGAGTGATGTTGTGGGGAAGTACTCAATTTCAATTTTTTTATATGTCAGGTTAAGATTGCTCACTGACAGGAGGTGGGAAGGTAAATTGATTGGCAACTTGACTCAATTCGAGGGGATCTTAGCTTCTGCAGAGGGTCGGAGAGGAATCCTCTTCTGCTTTTATAGGGCTATGATTATGGCTGAGGTTGGAAATAGACAGGACTTCAAGCAAAGATGGGAGGACGTGGTAGGGAGGGAAATCGAGAGGAGACATGGACCAAGATATTTAGGATTGCCTTCCATGGGAATCTGTTTAAGTCCACTATAGAGCCCAACTTTAATGTCCTGCACGGATGGCATAGAGACCCAGTCAGGATCTCTAAGATGTTTCGGGTCTCCTCCCCGTTCTGTCCCTGGGCCTGTGGTCAGCTGGTCTCATGGTTTCATGTGTGGTGGGATTGCCCTTTGATCCAGATCTTTTGGTCACAGGGGTCCTTCTAGACCCATACCCCCTACAGAACGTATTAGGAGTAACCCCAGTGGATATTGAGGAGGCAAGGTTTCCAAGATTAAGGGATGCAATGTTAAGAGTGGGTAGGACAGTGTTGGCGCAAAAGTGAAAGTGTCCTGGGGCTCCAGATAGGGCAGTCTGGGAAGAGAAACTACGAGACACATACAAGATGGAAAAGCTAACGGCTATCGTAAATGACCAAGTGGGAACGTTTCAGGAGGAGTGGGGTCCATTGATTAGTAAATGAGAATTGGGTTAAAAAGGGTGGAGGGAGATACGGTGGAAGGGGAAAAGGGAGTGGAGCCTTGGAGGGATGGTCAGGGAGGGGTCCAAACGCCTGAAGCAGAGAGCTACCTAAATTATGGTTACAGGTCTAAATATGTAGAGATAGTTCACACTTGGTCAATTTGGTACAGATTGTTGTATTGTTGTTATATATGTGTCTGTTTTTTCTGCTATTTAAAGAAGCAAGCATTTCCTGAGTTTTGTGGGGCCGACGGATGAGGAGGGCTTTCAGTTGTTATTGGGGTTGTTTTGATACAAATTATATGTTTTGTAACTGAAAATAGACTGACAAAATAAAAATAAAAATGTAAGTTAAAATAATTACAAAAATGTACATTTTATAGTTTTTACATTGTCTACATCATGGAACCTACCCACATGCTACATTGTAGGTTTTTAGCATGTTGGGAAGTATGCTGAACATATCATAGAGAAACTCACTCTCATATCCAAGTATTGCAGACGGCTTAAAAAAAACGCTTACATACTTTTTAAAAAAAAGTATATTTTTATACTTTTCACATTGTCTACACCACATAACCTGCCCACATGCCAAATCTCATGTTTGTAGCATGTTGGGAAGTGTGATGAACATTTCAAACAGACACACAAGCATATCCCCTTTATATGTACACCACCAGGGGGCACAGAAGCTCGGTTGCCTATAACTGTGGAACCCCCTAGCCAGGGCTCTTCCAGGAGTCGGACCTTTTCTCCTGCTCTGCGACGCAGCGACGTTGGCAGCTCCTCCAGCAGCCAGGCCTCTTCCTGCCTTCTCTTCACACGGCCACACAAGACCTCTGCAGACTGCGCTGCTCCGGTCTTCACTTGGAATTGGACCCCCTTTTACTCTGGGCCCTATTGCTGTGGCTTGCTGGATCTCTCCCCGCTTCCATCGTGTAAGAGGTGCAGTGCCTCTGTAATCAGCTCTCCACAGCCCGCTTCCAGCTAACGGGCGTGTGGGGCCTCTACCTTCTGCTTCAGCTCCCCTTGGATCTGAGACGCAGCGCCTCGGTCACCAGCTCTCCACAGCCTGATTCCAGCTCACAGGCGAGCGGGGCCTCTGCCTTGGCTTCCTTCGGATGTGAGCCGCGGCACCTCTATCACCAGCTCTCCCCAGCCCGCTTCCACCTCACGGGCGTGGGGGTCCTCTGTCTCCTGCTCCAGCCCCCATTGAATGCGAGTAGTGGTACCTCTGTCGGCAGACTCCCCGGCCCGCTTCCAGCTCACGGGCGTGTGGGGCCTCTGTCTTCTGCTCCGGCTCCCATTGAGCATGAGGTGCAGTGCCTCTGTCAGCAGACTCCCCAGCCCGCTTCCAGCTCACGGGCGTGCGGGGTCTCTGCATTCCGCTCTGCTACCTTCGTGTGTGAGGTGCGGTGCCTCTATCGGCAGCTCTCTGCCTCCAGCTCTGGACTCCAGGGATCCTCACTTACAGGTGAGTGGGGCCTCTGCCTTCTGACTCGGCCCACACTCTGCTCTTCCCATCTGTGAGCGGCTGCAGCAACCATGCTGACCCTGTAAGCAGAGCCTCTGCCTGCGCCACCCAGGCTCCCCTCCCACTTTGATTGCCCGTGGATGAACGGAGCTTCCGTTTAACAGCTCTCCGCTACCTTCCTGCTTTGCAGCCGCTACCCACTCCTGTGGAACTTGCTGAAGCCTCTGCCTGCGCCACCCAGGCTCCCCTCCCACTTTCATTATCTGTGGATGATCGGAGCTTACGCTTAACAGCTCTCCGCTGCCTTCCTGCTTTGCAGCGGCTACCTACTCCTGTGGAACTTGCTGCCACGTTATCCTCCCCACTCTCTGTGACTCCATTCAGCCCTCCTGCCTGCATTAAGGACTTCCTCCTACCTGACTTCACCATCGCTGAGTGGCTGCAGCACCTCTGCAGGACCTTCCTCTTCGGGGTCACCTGCCGGCATTAAGGATTTCCTCCTGCCTCCTCCTCCTGCCTGACTTCAACATCGCTGAGTTGCTGCAGCACCTCTGCAGGACCTTCATCTTCGGGCTCACCTGCCGGCATTAAGGACTTCCTCCTGCCTCCTCCTCCTGCCTGACTTCACCATCGCTGAGTGGCTGCAGCACCTCTGTAGGACCTTCCTCTTCGGACTCACCTGCCGGCATTAAGGACTTCCTCCTGCCTCCTCCTCCTGCCTGACTTCACCATTGCGGAGTGGCTGTAGCAGCGTTAACCTACCCACTCCCTGCGACTCCATTGGGCCCTCCGGTCTGCATTAAGGACTTCCTCCTGCCTCCTCCTCCTCCTGACTTCTCCATCGCTGAGGGGCTGCATTAGCCCTGCAGGGCATCTTTGCATATACCCGACGATTAGGGGTAATCAACCTTCACCCCCACTGTCTTCGGACTTCTGCATTTCAGCCCATCTTACCCTCCTAACTGCTTCCTTCTCTCCTCCAGGTCCCTAACCCACCACATTCTGCCCATCACTACTGTCACCTAGGATCATTAGTACAATTATTCCTGTATTTTGAACATCTCTGATTGGTATTTGATTACTCCTACCTAGTCTCTCCTGACATTTAACCTTCCACCTCTATAAAGATATTACCCACCTCCCTCTCCTCCTGAAACCTCTGATACTAGACTCACTTACCCTGGTCCTGATTGACTTCTCCCCTTTGACGCCCTATTTATTTCCTCCCTCCTCCTTCCTCTATACACCTTTCCCCTTTTCCCCCTCTTACTCCATCTTCTTCATACCACTCTCCTCCCCTCTGTTATGCGTATTGCCAAATTCCTCTCTCCCCATCCCCACCACTCTCCCCCCTTCTATCCTTCTCCCCGCTATCCCCTTCCCCTCTTACTGTCCATCTCCCTCTTCCTCATGTCCACTCCCCTCCTCAACCCCCTTTCCCACTCGTCCCACCCCACACCCCCCCCTCCGTCCTAACCTTATCTACCCCCCCATTGTTCATCCCTCTAGCCTCATCAACATTGCTCTCTGGAACGCCAGAGCCCTCTGCAATAAGACCGCTGCTGTCCTGGACATGTTCTTTCGTCTCAACCTTCATTCCCTTTGTCTAACCGAAATCTGGATCCCCTTCACAACTTTACTGTCCCTGCTTCCCTCAACACCTCCTCTTCATCCTTCTCTCATATCTCTCGCTTCTCTGGTCGTGGCGGTAACATTGGCCTCCTCTTCCACCCTAAATACCTTTCCTCTACCTCCTCACTGCCTCTTCCTGCTTTCCCTTCCTTTGAATACCTATAAAAATCCTTTTCCTCCCCTCACGCTATCTACTTTCTAATCATCTACAGGCCTCCTGGCCCCCTCTCCTCCTTTTAGGACGACCTTCATCACCTCCTCTCACTTATCTCTCCCTCCCCCTCTCCTCTAACTGTACTTGGCGACTTCAATCTTCACCTCCCTACTCCCCCTCAATCCTCCCCCATTTTCTCTATCCTTGATTCCTATCTCCTTTCCCCTCTCCCTTCCTCTCCCACTCACTCCTCTGGCTCCTCTCTTGACCTTATCTTCAACTCAACCTACACCTCTTCTCCCGTCTCTACACTACCTATCTATCTCTGTAACCATGCTCTGCTCTCCTTCTCCCTTACTCCCCTTCCCCATTCATCTTCTCCTATACCCTCCCCTACCATCTTTTCTCGACATGACCTTTGTGACGGTAATCCCTCTCTCTTTCTCGAAACTTGCTCTTCCTCTCTCCCCCCACTTCCTGATTTCTCTTCCCTTTCGGCCAGTGAAGCACTATCCACTCTTTCCTCTTCTATCTCCTCCACTCTTGATCTACTCTACACCCTCTCCTCTTTCCGTCCTACTCATAAACCCTCTCAACCATGGCTCTCTCCTCAACTTCTCTCTATGCGTCGTCTCCTTCGACGTCTTGAGCGTCTCTGGCTCAAATCTCCCTTACTATCCAACCAAACCTCATATTTCTCCTACTATTCTCTTTATGACTCATGCCTTACTACTGCTAAACGTTCATACTACTCTAATCTTCTCCACTCCCAAGCCTCTCACCCTCGCCGAATTTTCCAAACCCTCTCCCGTCTTCTCTCCCCTCCTACCCCTCACCTTTCACCCTCTTCCACCATTTCTCCCTCAGACTTTGCAAACTTCTCCTCCAAGATTCTTTCTCTTCGTCAAAAAATGAACTGTTCTTCCTACTTCCCGCTTTCTCCACCTCCCTTTTCCCCTTCAACCTGCATGTCTGACTTCTCACCCATCTCCCCTTCTGACGTGTCCCTCCTCCTGTCCAACGCACATCCTACGTCTGCCCCTACTGATCCTCTCCCCTCCCTTCTTATCCCCAAGATCTACCCTCTTCTTATTCCTTACTTAACTTGCTTTTTCAACACCTGCCTTTCCTCACCTACCTTCCCCTCCGCATTCAAGTATGCCACCATCATACCTATTCTGAAGAAACCTTCTGCTGATCACCTTCTCACCTCTAACTTTCACCCAATCTCTCTTCTCCCTTTCCTCTGTAAATTACTTGAACGCCTCGCCTATTCCCAGCTCTCAGCCTTTGTCGCTAATCTTTCTCTCCTACTCCCTCCCGATCTGGTTTCCGACCTAAACACTCTCCTGAAACTGCCCTCACTTATATCCTTACCTCCCTCCTCTCCGCTCGATACTCTAAGCAATCCTCTGTCCTTATTCTCCTTGTCCTCTCTGCTGCTTTCGACACTGTTGATGACCCCCTACTTCTCAAAACTCTTTCTTCCTTTGTTTTCAAAGGCTCTGTTCTTAACTGGCTCTCAGCTTACCTCTCCTCCCGCTCATTTGCTGTTTCCTGGGGCGGCCGCACCTCACCTACCCTCCCCTTGGAGTACGGCGTTCCCCAAGGTTCGGTTCTCAGCCCTTTCCTATTCTCTCTCTACACCTCTCTCCTTGCCCCTGTTATGTCCTCATTGGGTATTTCTCACCATTTCTATGCTGATGACACCCAACACTTCCTTTCTTTATCTTCCTTCTCCTCTGACCTCCACCTTAAACTCTCGTCCTGTCTCACTGCCATTAAAAACTGGATGTCATCCCGCTTCCTTTCTCTCATTACTGATAAGACTGAAGTCTTATTCTTTCCTTCCAATACCCATCCCCCTCCCTATCCTCCACCTTTCATTCACTTTCCCCCCTCTAATCTTCCTATCTCTACCCACGCTCGCAACCTAGGCCTACACTTTGACTCCTCCCTCTCCTTCTCCCACCATATTTCTCTTACCTCTCGCGCCTGTCGCTACCACCTCTTCAATATTCGCGAAGTCTGCTCTTCTCTCACCTTCCATGCTACTAAACATTTAATCTCCTCCCTAATCTTCTCTCACCTCTTCTATTGCTCCTCCCTACTCTTTGGACTACCTGCTTCTCATCTTGCTCCCCTCAAATCTATCTACCACTCAGCCGTCCGTACCCTCTGTCTCCTTGCCCCTCACGACTCCATTTTGTCTTCGCTCTCCTGCCTTGGCTGGCTTCCCTTTCACTCCTAACTTCAATTTCATTTCCTCTGTCTAGTCTTTAAATCCCTCCATGATCTGGATCCCCCTATCTCTCCTCTATCCTCTCTTTCTACACTCCTTCCCGCTCCCTTCGTTCAGCTGATCACTTCCTTCTCACTGTCCCTCCTCCCCCATGTGCCTCCTCCCGCTTCCGCTCCTTTCAGCTCCTAGCCCCCCTGCACTGGAATTCCTTACCTCTCTCAATCCGCTCTATACCTACCTTTTCCTCCTTCTGCACTTCCCTGAAATCTCTCCTTCTCCATTCCCCACCATGAATCCCTCCCCACCTCTCTTTCTCTCCCCTTCCCTTGAATCTTCCATATGATCCTCTCTACCCTCCCCCTTCTCCTCTCTCATTTTCGCCCTTATAACCCTTCCCCTTCCCTCCTCCTTCCCTTCTTCACCCCTTCCCCATTCCCCCACAGATTAATTGCTCTACATACTGTTTTTATTGGTTCGATTTATGATTGTTTATTGCTTAAACTGTTATAATGTTCTATGTATTCTGTTGTTATAATGTAAAGCGTTTTGGATGAAATCGCTATATAAACAAATAAATACAAATACAAATATATCAGTGAAAAAACATTGCTAAAGGGTCGTTATGCTTACAAGTAAAATCGAAAATCCCCAGAAATATGCCAGTTATGGTAAGCTAAGCAACAACTTGCGCTACCACTGTGCCCTGCTAAGACTAACACCTTGGGCATAGCACAGGGCAGCCCTTTTACCCTTTTTACTTTTATGTTTGTAAAACTCCCTCACTGGCTACTTTTAAAAGGTCACCCATCCATCCACCAATCACATCCAAGAACTCTACATGTAACACTGTCAACTCACTTCAACACTTCAGATGTACATTTCACTTCTGGGAGGATGTGTCTCCTGTGAGTCACAGCCTCCTGCATCAAAAACGATTGTGAAAACTAACATTTCTATTTGCAGATTCAACAAAATCTACATCTAACAAAACATAGTACAGGTATGCTTATATTTTTAAAGGTAATTTTTTTAAACAGCTCTACAAATATATGTACAGGGTTGCTGCCACTAACCCTGTAATAACCATCTTAATAAGCATATTAAAGGGACCACCTCAAGTTCCGTAAACAACTCAAGATCTTTCTCTTCTCCTCCTCCTTTCCTCTCCCCCTCGCGTGTTAACCATTCCCTCTGTCGCTGAGATTGGCGGCCTGGTCCCTCAGGAGTCCAATAGGGTCCTGGCCTTCTGCCTAATCGCCACCAGCACCCCCCCTGTCGGGTGTATGCCTCCACCCTGCACTTACCTTTGGGGCGGTAGACCCCCCTCTTCGCCTGGGACATCTCTGCCCATGCTTGCCTCCCCAACAGTCACCTATAGCACTTACTCCCCTGGGGGACCTTAATAGCACTTTACCTCCACCCCCTTTTATCCTTTTCTTTTCACTGCATTTGCACGTTCCGAATGTCACAAGGCCTAGTGGGACCGCGGTTTGTTTATATTTATTCATTGTCATTTCCATTGTTTATTTGCTCCCTTCCCTTGTTCTTTGTGGTGCTTTGAAACACTGTTGATATCTGCACCTGGTCACATCAAGTGGCAGTTACCTACATGTACTACCAGCATATTCAACTTACACACACCAACTGCCACTTAAAAGTGTTCTACAAATCCTTTGCAACTGCATTTCCCTTAAAAATAGTGCTGCTGTAAATGTACACATGGATTTTTTAACATTCAACAAAATGTTCCTAAAAAAACATTTTTAAACAAACAGCATTTTGCATTCGTCATTATGTAAAAATGTTATACTTTCCAACCTTTCTAAGCACAACCCTTATAGTGCCACCACTGTCCCCCTGCTCACACATGTGTATACTACCAAAGTACCTATATGCAACACTTCTCCTTACATACACAAAACTGCTGTTTTCCAACCACCACTATAAGACCCCATACACTGCTCCAACTACAAACTGCCATTGCATTACCACTTCAGTTCCCATATTCTTTAAAAGCAAGGCACCACATTACAAATACATTGCACCACAAACACAGCACTTTTCTTATTAAAGGCACATCACAAAAATGGTCCTACTGCAAAACCAGACATTTTTCATGCATTTGTACATGAAGTATTTATTCCAATGATCCTTGACACTTTTTTGTCAACATTATAATAAGAATCCCTTGTACAGAGTTTTCATGAAGAGTAAATACACATTTAATGTCATCAGTGTTGTCATTTTTGATGTCCTGAGTGTTAGTCTTAGCAGTGCATGGTGGTGGTGCGAGTTATGGTTGCTTAGCTTACCATAACTGGCTAATTCCAGGGGGTTTTCGGTTTTACTTGGAACCATAAGGTCCCTTTAACAAAGTTTTTTTACTGAATTTCATAGGTTTTCAGTAGCGCAACTTAACCATAACGTCCCTTTAACGTTTTTTTACGGAATTTCATAGGTTTTTAGTAGCGCAACTTAACCATAACGTCCCTTTAACAACGTATTTTTATTGAATATACATTTTCATAGTGTAAATTGGATAGATGTTTACTTGGATTCCCTTACTTTATATACATGTAACATAGAACATACCGAACACCCCGCTAATGACTTTGATGTCCGCGGACGGTCGCAGACAACATCAACACTACCCAAACACTCAGGGTTATCTCAAATTGTTCTATCATACCATATAAACACTGCACAAGTTCAAAAAGCAGAACATAAACACATTATATGTAATAATAAATAAGCAGCGAAACCTACATATCTAACACATCAACCATCCATTTAAATACCATATGCAATAAACATAACAAAAAAGATATGCCTCCAACATATCTACCTCACCGAAACTGCAGAGCTAGAAGCAACAGTAGACCTACACAACACTACGAATACAATTTACCAGAAACTAGAAAGCAAACTTCATTTTTCTTATATATTTCTAAACTTTTTGTATGAGGTACAGTATAATTAATATATTTTTGTTTTTCACACAGAAATGTGCAGTACTTTGGAGTGGCTTGAAGAACATTTTCCACGTGACGAAATGTCTGAAGACAGTGATAATAATGGTAGACACTTCTCTATATAAGCTAATTAATAATCATTACTTTATGTGTACTTAACATATATATATATATATATATATATATATATATATATATATATATATATATATATATATATATACAGACCATACAAACATTGAAAACATTACACCAAAAGACACATTGGAAAAGACTCTGCAACACATGGAACAGAAAATAGACACGCTCAAGGAAAATTTCAATGGTTTGAAACAGTTAGTGGAGGACCACATAAAAGAAAAAATTCAATACCATTGTCCCACCTGTACCTGTGCCCCCTCTCCATGTCCCAGTGAACTATTCCCAAACCCTCAACACCAAGATAAACGTTTTGATGAGACTTCCATCCCTTAATCCCCTCCCATCCATCCTCTCCAAACCCCTAATTCCCCTGTATTTGTATCAGTTTCTGCTTCCCCCTCTCTTTCATAAATTGTGTATATGTATATAATAAAAAAATTATATTTCTTTTAATGAAATTCTTTGTGTCTAATTTTTTTTTTAAAGCAGTTAAAATGTTCGCGGACAACCCGCCTGTCCGGCCTGTCCATACCATTCGCAACCAAGATGGAACTGTTCTTAGAACAAACCAGGTGTCTGGGATGTCCGTAAATGAACAAAATAGGGGTATCCTAAGGACACTATACCTGTCTGTACCGTTCCCAACCAAGATGGAACTGTTAGTAGAACACACCTGCTGTCCAAGATATCCGTAAGTGAACAAAACGGACGAATCCTTAGGACACTATACCTGTCTGCACCGTCTGCAGCCAAGTTGAAACTGTCCTAAAAACACGCATGGTGTCCGGGATGTCCGTAGTCAAACAAAATGGAGGTGTCCTAAGGACACTATACCTGTCCGTACAGTCTGCCGAACATCTATGCACATGTGCACCACACCCTAAGTCCTGCGAACATCACGCCTGTCCGTAACTGTCCGTCTCACTTGTGTCGCACTTTTAATTAGTTTCAGGACTATTCGTGCTGAGTCGTGGGAGACGTGGTTCGTACAGCTTTGGTATGACATCCATGAAGCGACACCTAACTTCGTTCCACAGTGCGGACATTCGCAAGGTTGTACCTTGTGATAAACGTCTACAGCATCCTCCGTTTCCGCTCCTCTCACCACAAGAGACACTCCTATGGGAGAGCGCATCCCTCCAGCTGCTTCACAGGCCATTCGCGATGCTGTTGACCCTTACATTTCGAGAGTCACAATATTGTGTATGTACTGCGACGCAGTACTCTGCAGGGGGGAGAGTCTTCAAAGTGCTTTTGAGACTACGGTCACGGACCACCAAAAGACCTGCTACCTACCTAAGTAAGGCCACCCTACATCTTCCTGTCTCCACCTGCCCTTTCTTATCCCGTGGTTGGTGTCCCTTCCTTACCCTCCTTTCCCTTCCTCTCCTAGTGTGTAGTGTGTAAAAAAAAATATGAAACAACACAAATCCAAAAAAAAGGCTGTTTTCAGAGCCACCTTTCACAGATTAAAAATAGAAGTGTCAAATAAACAGTGCAGGGCCCTGTGCATTTTTTGAAAGTCCGCGGACAGTCCTAGGACATATAAAATTTTATGGCGCTGCCCTAGCAAAACCAATGCACTTTTCTCTTGGAAGAAGTGGTGGCGCTGGAAAAGAACCTTTTGGTGGTGTTTTTGTGTGTTTGACAAACTTGAAATCGTCAACACCTACTGCAAAATAGGTCACTCTAATTCCAATAAAGGTCGCAATGCATGTTGTACATTTCTCAGAAAAATCTGATTGCCAGCTTAAGTAAGATGGACTCCATCTCTGCGAAAAATGTATGTGCTACGAAACATAATATTTTCATTGTAAAAAGAGGACATGCCAACATCTCTTAGAAAGGCACAAACAGCCTTATTGACATTGAGCCTCGCTTTCTCCATTTGTGGACCAAATACGAGAAAAAATTACTTGGGAATTTGGAAACATGTCCCTGACCTTCTCAAGTCCTTCTTTCATTGCAAATTGCAAACAAATTCCAGACACATGTCCTAAACTGTCCCCTCCACAATGAATTATAATTATGTCCGGATGATGCTCTGTCTCTAAAGTAGCACAGAGAGGTACCAAGTCCAGTCACTTCATTCCACGCACTACATGCCAGTTCACTTCCACATGAGGGAATCCAAGATCTGCAGCTACTCCACAACGTTCTGCATGCACCTCCAACCAATGTATCCATGAGTCTCCCAAAATCCAGATAATCTGTTTTCAAAAACACACAGCCATAGCTATCTGTTCTCTCTGGAAAAAGACGTTCTCACAAAATCTCTCCTTACACAACACACCCACTAAACTTTACTGACCAATCCCTAGCTCCGCTCAGTCTCATTTGCATGCCTCTCCACCCCAGAATCCCTGTATGTAATACGCGCTGTCTGCAGACTACCGCCATGTCCGCGGACATATCGAAGATCTGAGCATGGTGAATGTACATTTCAATAGTGTGCCCCATATCCCCTTTGAGGTGGGCTCTGAAAAGAGCAATTTTTTTTATTTTTTTTGCAGATGCCTTACAGACACCTGTTATTTTGTATTTTTTTTTTCTTCTTACTTTACAACTAAAATCTTCACATAACCTTCTCCAAGCAACCCTTAAATTCCAAAACAACATGGCATTTCCCAAAAAAGATAAAGAAATACCATCTTCTTCAAAATAAACAGCATTACCCAAATCAATATTCTCATTATTACAGAAAAACATACCAGCTCTAAGCATGAAAGCACACATGCCTCGATTGATTGCACACCTAGCAATTTTTTGCTGAGGACAAAAAACAGAACTATTGTCCCATATTGCCCGAGATACTAAACCAGAAAAAATAACTTTGGCATTTGGAAGGACGTTCATTACTGCTTGAACCAAGTGTTCCAAATCTGCCAACACAGTAGGGGCACTGACATAGCTAAATGCAAAGCACCACAATGCAAAACTACCACATGGGGACTGTTCATCCTACCTATATCTTCACAAACTTGTACAATTCCCTCTACATTGCAATCAGGCACATCGCTCCACACCACCTCCACTCCTTTAACATCGAAATTGTTTGCCACATGCCTGCATTGACCATACTGCTGTAAACCATGGACAAACATATCTCCGAGCACCACCACCCTGACTTTCTCCACCTCTGCCATCTTCACTACACTCAGTCTCTTTCTAGCCAAATCCACAACGTCAACATCTGATTGGCTGATTCCTACAGTCCCCTTTCCATACTGGATTTGCTGAAAACTCCGGATGTGGCACGCCCTACCCGCAGACAGCCGCGCTGTCCGCACAGCATGTAACTCTTAGCCAGCCCTTCTGCCCTTTCCACATCACTCTCGGTGCCATTCCCTCATTGGATACAGCTAAGCAGTCACACAACCATCCACCAATCACATCCAAGACCTCTACATCTAACTCCATCATCAGAGTTCCGCACTTCAAATGTACTGTCGATCACTCTGAGTACAAATCTCATATCATTGGAAAGCACCTACTACAAAAACTACTCTACAAGTCTCCAAGATTTCTACTTACAGCTGCATTCATATCCACATACCTGAATACAAACTACAGGCATGCATATTTTATTCATAGTACATGTACAAGTGTTATGAATCCATATAAACAGAGCAATGCCACTAAACCCGCATAACCTATACATACATGCCAACCCTCCCGATTTAGGCGCGAGACTCCCGATTTTTCATTGAAAAATCGCACTATTTTTTACTGTCTCCCTCCTAAATTAATGCTAATCCCAATGCAATCCTATGAGAAAAATAAATGTTCCTGATTGCTGTGGTGAAATCTCCCTCTCAGGTGCTCCCGATTGTTGGCATGTCTACCTATAAATTGAACTTATTGAAATTTTTCCCATCTACTATAATCAACTGTCACTTCCAAACATGTCTGCTATCTGCAACACACCTTTAAAAAACGAAGTGATTTTCATGCACTTAAAATTCTACTCATTTGCAAAGCATGTTGCACTAACATATTGTAAATAAGATATAAACACTGCACATAGTCAAATGAAATGCATGCATACACTATGTTCAGATATCAAACAAGAATACTAAAACATAAAAATGAACGTCTACCTTAACATCAGTGCTATGAACACACAAAATGACTAACTTCTTTCTTTTACAATTGCAGTGAGGACCACTCTCCTGAAAATCAGCAGCATCTGAACTACAAACAACATATCCAAAGAGACCTCCTCATTGCACAAAAAAAGAATAAGTTACTGTTCCTCAAACACACTGTGTGGTTCATTCATGTAATTTACGCAGCAAAAAAAACAGCGATTTCTGAACCATTCTGCCCACAAATCCCCATTTATTAAACAAAGATTAGCAGGCAGAATGGCACACAAATCCCTGTTTTTTTGGAACACAAATAACATGCTCAACCCTTAGAATGTTAGTACTACAAAACAAAGAACTGTTTTAATTTTATACCATTAGATTTACTATTATTGCTTCTCCTCACCACTAGCTCAATTTCTACTCTCATCTGAACCGCAGTTTAGTAACACACAAATAGAACAATAGTCTTCCCAACTAATTGTAACTGCCCAATGCTCAATCTCACACCACCACATACATCTGTCCCATCATACTCAGACACTCATGCACACAGCACACATACATTGCAGAACGCCCCAACCCATTCCTTCTTTTTTTTTGTTCAACAGACCCCCAAGAATGCCTACCAAAAAGCAACTCCGTAGAAAACAACGCAGAAATAGAGCAAAGGAAAATAAAAGTGTCCAAAATAAGCATCCATCTCTATCAGAGTTTGTACAAAACGTTCAAACAAAACAGCTAATACAGTCATTTAGCGAAACAAAACCAGCTTCCAGTACAGAAACTTTGCCTCCTCTATCAAAATGTAAAATGAAACAAAAAATACTTAACAAGAATTCGGCTACCACTACTGCTAAAACTGCCCCAATAAATCTTGATATACTAGCAAGTAACCATACCAAAAAAAGTATTTTAGCAAAAATGTTCTGCCACAGAGTCCTTCAGAATCTTATAAAAACAAGAGACAAATCATGCACAACCCTTCAAACCTACCATAGAAAATTTATCTTAGAAGCTTTAATAGACAGTGCAATCCTTCTCAAAAGAAAGATATTCATGTTAGTGTTAAACAGAATGAAAGCACTAACAAAACTATCTACTAAATTACAAATAAAACTTCTCAATAAACGAAATGTCAACAAAAATTACTTCTTAAATATCTGTGGAGGTGAATGGAGTCACACCACGAGCACGGAACCATATTTTTATGAAGAAGCATACAAACAAAACCAAACAAACACAATTGCCATCCATAGCAGTGGACGAGGTTATGAAAAAATTAATAATACCATAATGGAACAAGAAATACTGCTTACAAAAATATCCCCAGAAAACTCAGAATTACCTCTCCATTCGACTGAACCAGAACCTCCAGTATACATATGGCCATGCACGTCAATGTCTAACATTTCCAAAAAATCTTTCAAATCTTTACGCCAGTTCCTCAATCAGTATGTGAAAGGCAAAGACAAAATAAAAAAAGTGCTGCAAAATATGGATACCTGTCCAGTGCGCAAATACACAGGACTACAAGGACATTCATTAGCCTGCATTTCAGGACCTATTTGCAAAAGCACCTTCCATCATATCAAAATGATATCAACACATAATTAAACTATAAGAAATCTAGTCTATACACTGTACTATGCTAAAAGTCCTGCTTTAGCACTAGCCAATTTAAATAACACTCTTCTATATTGTACACCCAAAGACCTACTCGAAGAAATCGACCATATCCAGAGAAAATATTTTGGAAGTGAAACCCAAAATGCAATAGCTTTACAACAGACTAGCAACAATTCTGCACATAGCAACCTCTACTACACACATACAAAAAAGAAATACTAACATTTAAAAGTACATACGCTGAAGTACCAAACCATGTGTGTGTGTGTGTGTTGCCGCAGCACTTTTTATAAAAGTAACACAACAACTATAGCCGTAACATACAAAATAGAAGACAATGAAGATTCCAAATGGTTTGAATTAGCTCTCTACCTTATATCAGAAAACAAATACGAAATAACTGACCCCTTAATACTTTGCAGTTACTGCACTACAAAACTTGACAACAACCAAACTCCTTCACGTGCTATCACAAATAACTTGGAATTATTCCCACTACCAAAACACCTGCAACTCAATTTGTATGAGAGCATCATAATTCAAACAGTGCATCCATTTCAGCAATAATACACCTTCAACCAAAAACAGCAAAATTACCTCCCTCTGAATTGGTTAAAGGCATTCGTGGCAAAGTAGTTTATTTACCATTAGATCTGAAAGAAAATGTGCACACTCTGGGAGTGCAACGTCCAATAGAGCAATCTTTAATTGTCTTAGTAAATGGTGTACCAACAAAAGACAAAACAATTTGGCAACACCTCGTAGACTTACATAAAGTTAGACAAGCCTTGCAATATCTAAAAGACAATAATGAATACTACAAAGAAATAAATATTGAAGAAAACTTAAGGGAAACAACTGAAATAATTCAAGAGTCACCAGAAACTGGTCAATTTGAACTTCTAGATCCTGCTACAGTATCCAATATTTTAGACCATTATACAATTCTTCCATTACACTCTAATGACACCATAGATGATGCACTAGAAACGTACCAAATGCGACAAACCAAAGGATCACCAATCAGCGTATGGGAAAAAAAGTATAGAAGCACATGCTTTTCCTCTACTCTTTCCTACTGGCAAAGGAGGAAGGTATGATGATAGACACACTCAGATAACAGCATCAGAATACCGCTCATTACGAATGTATTCTGAAGATCCCAGATTTAGACAAAATGTGGAATAGATATTCCACCTACTCTTTGAAAGTGAACTAGCAACTCTATGTTACAGAGTTGCACACATATTGAAATCAGGAAACCACTTTCAAAATATGTCAGCTACACAATTAATACAAAAAGTGCATGACAAAGATGAGGTTTTACAATCAAGCATTACAAATCTGTTAGCAGAAATGCGTGGTACAAAAGAGTACTGGTTTCGACATCACAGAGATGTACGTTGTATAAGAAACCTTAGCCCACCCACTTGGTTTGTTACATTAAGTTGTGCAGAATATGCATGGGAATATTACATGATTTCCTATGCATATCAAACAAAAACAAAACAAACATAGATATACTAACACCTGGAGAACTTTGCTCTCTAGATGCTTTCAATGTTTCAAGATATTTCCATCATCGTTTCATTGCTATGCTACACTTTATTTGTAATAAAACTGTTCCTCCCCTCGGAGAAGTGCAACACTTCTTTTGGAGAAAAGAATACCATGCCAGAGGAGCACCACATATCCACATACATTTATGGATTAAAGATGCTCCTAAATTTGGTCAAGACAGTGATTCCACTGTTTTACAGTTTATCGAAAAATATGTCACTAGTGAAATTCCATCAAAAGCAACAAATAGTGATCTTCATGCACAAATTGTACAATTTCAAAGACACAAATGTGGCAAATATTTCCGTCGCAAATACAAAAACAAAGGGAAATACTACACCAAATGCTGCTTTGGTTTCCCTACACCAGTTACAGAAACAGGTGAAGTGAACAACTTCATGTCTTCAGTTAGACATAGTGTTAAAGGTAAATCACCTAAGAACACGTATTACATAAAAAGAACAGAAGAATCAAAATATATCAATGATTACAATGCAATCATTGCGCTCTTATGGAATGCAAACATAGATGTGCAGTACATTGCAGACAATTCCACTGCAGTTGCAAGATATGTTACAGCCTACTTAACAAAAGCAGAAAAAACAGAGCTTCAAGACCTCTGGAATGACCTATCATCAGACAAAACACTATCTCAGAAATTGTACAGCTTAGGCATAAAAATGCTCTCTCATAGAGAATGTGGCTCCTATGAAGCTGCAGATCGTTTACTGCTTTGTATGGAAAATCTAAAAATATAGTATGGCCAAGTCTTGGTCCTGCAAAATCTAGAAAAAGAGTTCTCAAATCATATGAGGACATAGAAACAATAGCCAAAAATGATCCCAACAGCCAAGACATTTTCAAAAACAATGTAAAACCCGATGAAAAAAAGGTAGATATAGAGTGACAGATTGTGAAGGCAGCTTAGTGAACCTTATCAAACAAAGCTTAATTAATCATATCAAATTGTCATTAAAAACCCCTCAACAGAAATAACTATATTACATGTCCCTGCTACCACTTTTTAAACCATGGAGAGAAGAAGAAGAGATGCTAGATAACTATGACTCCTATGAAGACGCTTTCAAAGCAAATGAAAATACTAACACCAATGTAAACTTTACGCAGTACAAAATATTGTTGCACAATGAACAGCAACACGAAGAAGAACTCCAGGCCAAACTAGATAAAGACACTCCCGACACTAGTTAACCTTCTGTAACAGGAAGCCAAGAACCACTGGGACAGCCACTAATAGCAAATGAAGCAGAATTAGCTATGACAGAAGTAGAAAACACCATGTGTCACTGTGAAGAAGATACAGGAGACTTAACTGTACTTCAATCAAAACTGAACTAAGAGCAGGGCTCCATTTTTCAAGAAGTAACAAAAGAAATTGCACATGGTGTACAACATGAAAATAAAGAATGTACCTGCCAAAATTACAAACCTATACTACTATATGTCAGTGGTGAAGCTGGTCAGGCAAAACATTCTTAATCAAAATCATCAGCAAGTTCCTTCAACAATTGGCAAACAACAAACTGTCAGCTGTTGTAACTGCCCCACAGGTTTAGCTCCCTACAACATAGGCGGTGTCACTTTACACCGATTACTACTCCTTCCAGTAGAACACCAAAACAAATTAGACTTTTACAAACTTTCTACAGAAGCTGCAATGGAACTACACAGAGTGTTAAAACAAATGAAAATGCTACTAATAGATGAAGTGAGCATGATCTCCAACCTAATGTTGGCTTTGATTCCCCTCAGATTGCAAGAAGTACTCAAAACAAACTACGAAGAGCTCTTTGGAGGAAAACACATTGTTTTCGGATATCTTCTTCAATTGACACCAGTGAAAGGTGAACCTATTTTTAAAACCTTAGGACACAAACTCTGCCGTAAAACTGGAGGCAGCATAGGAAATGTCAACCTTTGGCAACATTTCCAATACAGAGAATTAACAGAAAACATGCGCCAATCTGCAGACCTCCCTTACGCCAACATTTTAAAAAGTATTAGAGTTGGTGTACTATCTCAAGAAGCACAAGCAATATTAAAAACCCAGCACATCCATGCACTTTATGGCGATAACTCATGTGCTACTGATGTCATGGAACAATTAGAGCAAAAATGTCAATTGTATGTCCTTAATGCCAACTCTTGCAAGCTGTTCCAAATTCAATGAAATAATGTTGAAAAAAGAAATGCAACCAATAATTGAAATTTGCTCCACAGACAAACTGGAAGTACATGGTATGACACTACCCATGTGTCAACAAGCCACAACAAGACTAAATACCTTAGAAAATTCTATCTCCAACACAGCTGGTTTGGAGAAAATATTAAAATTATCCTTAAACTGTAGAGTAATGCTTAAATGTAACCTTGACGTGGAGCAAGGACTAGTTAACGGAGCACTGGGTACAGTTGTTGGCTTTCAAACATACCCAGGTGACAACAACATTCAGTTTGTCAATATTCTCTTTGACAAACTTTCAGAAGTAAAAAGGATAGGGTGCTCAACAGCTCGATTCCTTCTCTTCAAAGACATGTATGTACGCACAGAACAATTTTCTCTAACTCTAGCATATGCAGTCACCATTCATAAATCACAAGGTCTTACCCTAGACAAAGCATTGATAGATATTGGTAACACAATCTTTAAAGAAGGCATGAGCTACGTAGCACTATCACGCTTACGTACACTTGACGGTATATTTCTAATCAACTTTGATGCAAGTAAAGTAAACGCTGATATTCCTTGCATTATAGAAAACAATAGACTACATTCGCTATACACCCCCCATCTAAAAACATATCCTGTTCCACAAAAAGGAAAACCTTGTAAAAGAAAACTAATTAAAACAGAAATGCAACAGGATCTCACTGCAAATCCTCCAAAGAGAGTAAAAGAAGCTAATACTTCATCAATTACCACAACCAAAGAAGAACCTATTACTCAGGTACTTCTTCAAAGAAGCAACACACACTCCGAAAAAATGACTTGGACACAGAACTATCTGGTCCATTCAAATTTTCAAATATAACTGGTGTAAATTGCTACGCAAATGTAGCAATGAATATTCTATTTCAATTGCCACCAATTGTTAACTACATTTACTTACACAGTACAGACCAATTGTGTTTGCAAATGTTAGTCCTTCATAGAAACGCAACAAACAATCCTAACAACACGTATAGTGTTCATGGAATAAGACAAGAATTGGACTACTGTGCTGGAATGGTGAAATTCACTATAAACTCACAAGAAGATCCACAAGAATTTCTAATGTACTTACTACAAGTACTAGAAAACAAAAACATACCTATAAATGAAATCTTCCAGATTTCATACATGTGGAAACATACATGCACTCTCTGCAACAATGTGACACAGGAACAAATCCCTAATGAGCGTTTCGTGTATGTATCCCTACTTAATTGTGAATCCGTTCCATTTCAGCAACTTGTACAAAATGCAAACCATGGTAGATTATATACTACCTGCAATTCAGATAATCGCTCCACTTTACTAATACAAACACATAGTAAATACGTAATACTAATTCTTCATACGTTACAATGCAGATGGTACCAAAAACAACTGCAAGCTGACTGGATTCACACATGGTCAAGTATCACTTGATAAGAAAAGCTTCACAACAATAGGTATAATTTACCACGCAGGAGCCACAACCAATGCAGGTCACTACACTGCATCAATAAAAAAGAAATGTGGATGGTTCGAATGTAATGATAGTACCATTACTCTAAAACAGAGATTACCAGCTAATCTTACACACGCTTATTTAATCTTCTTAAAACCAAAGTTTAATAACTAATCTGTACTTAAACATTAACAAAACTTCAATTAAAAAACTATAAACTATTAGAATACTCAAACAGGTATCTAACTGCCCCAAGATTCTATAACAAACAAACAGATAAATGAATACCACTAAATTATAACAAAAAATAGACAGTTAGAATACGCCAACAGGTATCTAACTGCTCCAAAGATCTGCAACAAGCCAACTGATAGAACATTAGCCAGAAACAACAAGTGAACACTGAAAACAAACGAACAAATAGACTGTAGCATAACAAAAAAGGTTTTGCTCTTTTCTTTTATCACAGAAATTGAAAAAGAATATGTACTATAGTTACCAAACTCATGAAAAAAATATATCCAATCTCAACAAATCAAACAGTAAGTATATTCTAATACAATGCATAAATACTGCTGCATAACAGAACCATTGAAGCAAACATCTAACCATACACCACAATACAAAATGTTCACCTCCGTGGATATGTTATACTACAGTGCTTGTTACCAAACTCTACAATCTTAATGACATGACGTAGCCAAAACTTCACATACAAACTATACAAATCAAAGAGTACAGAAATTGTAGATTTCTAACATTTGATAGATATTCAATTATATGGGTGTGATCTATGGGTGTGATATGGTGCGGTGGTTGTGGCCAGGGCCTAGAGTCTTGGGTGTCAGGGCCTAGAGTCTGCGGCCATACACCCAAGACTCTAGGCCCTGGCCACAACCACCGCACCATATCACACCCATAGATCACACCCATAGAATCAAACATTTTAACTGTCTATATGGACCCACCCATATCAGACTTTCTGCAAAGTTTTGTGAGAATTCATCCAAGGAGAGCAAAGTTGTAAGCCACCCATGGTGGCTTATAACTTCAGTGCATATGACTTCAGTCTTCGGTGCATGGCCTTTGCCCATGCACCCAAGACTCTAGGCCCTGGCCACAACCACCACAGCGTAGGCACACCCGCAATGGGGCTAGCTAGCGTCACCCGACCCCGTCCACTCTGATCTGACCACTGGGGGGCTGCCGGGCTGATCGGCCTTCGCTCTGCTCGGAGGGGAGAGCCACCCACGCGGGGGCCCTCCCCGAAGACGGGGCATACCCTTGACACGGTCCCAAGGCGGGTGGAAGCGAATTGCTTGAAACACAGCAGAGGCTGGCCAAGCAGTCCAACCCTAGACGGACATTCATCCTAAATTGTGCTGGGCTGTGGGCAACTCGAAGATTTCATAAGAGCAATTTTTTTGAAGGATTTAAAACACTTTTTCTGGGTTTTCTTCGCTTTCTGCTTCCATTCTACATTGCCTTCCACATGTTTTTCGGCATTTCCATCATGGCCGACCTTGAATAGATGCTGCTGCCTTTTTACCTGGCCTGGCACCCTCTCCCATTGGTTGGTGGGGCTAGATAGGCCAATCAGGGAAATTGGGAAGCGGGAGCTGGCCCAGACCACTAAAGGCCCCTGTCTGCTCCCCTGTCTGCTACAGGGATTCCCCCAAACTCCCCTGGTCGCCTGCGATGCTGTGTGTGCCCCCCACACAATCTGGTCGCCTGTGAAGCTGTGTGTCCCCCATCCCTTTTTCTTGTCCCCGATTTCCACCCCCCTGGCCCTCCTTGCATCCCTCTCCTCCAAGCCAGATAGTGCTCCCCAATTAATGCTTGCATATACATGCTGTTGCCGCCCTGCAACTTGGGAGTAGGAACCATGTATTTGCCTACTGATTTGAGTCTTGCATCTGTGTGCTGCTGCCGCCCTGCAACATGGGGTCGGCACCATGTATTTGCCCACTCATTTGAACTTGCATCTGTGTGCTGCTGCTGCCCTGCAACATGGGGTCGGCACCATGTATTTGCCAGAGTCCTGCATTTCTACTGTCCATGCTCAAGTGTTAGTGTGCCTCTAGAGAGGCTGCTGTAACACGTTCATGTTGTGCCCTGGTGGACCTGGGTTGCTATACCCTTAGTGCTCAGTGCTCCTTCCTCTCTTTGGTCCTCAGTACTCCTCCCTCACTCACAGAGTGTGCCGCAAGCCATTATTCCTCACAGCAACCCTAGATTTCCTTTGCACATCACCTGGCTCAGAAGCTAATATACTCAAAGTTTGGCCAACACACATAGTGGAGCTGCACCTTTGCAGAGTCGAGCAAATACATTTTCTTTAAATAATAGGTCTCCTGCACAAATACATTTTGCTCTTCTATGCATTTTTTGCCACCATTTTGGCTTTGGTGCATAGTTGCAAGGCATATTTTTTCGTTGTAAGTAAATAGCTGTGCCAAGTCAATTGTTTTTTGATGCTATTACACTCTTTTTTTCATGCTGTATCTAACTCCACTACACCACCTCCTACAGAGCTAGGTCTTGTACTTTGAGGAGTGCTTCCAAAGGCAAACCAAAGATAAGCCGTGCGGGCGCTTTTGAAACTAGTGGACATTGCCCAAGGGTTTTGTTAGGGAGACCACAGTACATGTCATTGCAGTAGGTGTCACAGTTGCAGAGACCAGGGTGATTGAGTGTGGCAACAGGAGTTGGAGCAGGATCCCATGAAGTAGGTGCAGGTAGAAGAACGTGTTTTGTCACCAAGCTGAGCTGAGGGATGAATGCGGACTTGCTCTGAAGTTAATGTATTCGAGTCAATGCAGGAGAGGGCAGTCAAAATGAGGAGAGGTAGGATAGGATTATGGAATTCAAGAAGAACTTCTGTTTTAGCTGTGTTCTTTATCTTTATTCTGATTCAAATTTCCAAAAAGCATAGCAAAACAAACAAAAATGGAAAAATAACAGAAACAATAGTTAAATATGAACATGTGTAAAAATATCCTGAATACAAAGAGATAATTGAAACAATCATTTTCTTCATAGAAAACTCCATACAGTGTTTAAGTGACCATGCAGAACATGTTGTGGGAACACTTAATACAAATAAAGGACCACGGTGGTATGATCTAAAATTGTCCTTTCTGAACAGCAGTATCAAAAACGTTCACTCTACACCGGACAAAGATCATTATATACAAAGAAGTTTCTAGTTTAACTTCGACTTGGAAACCACACCAGCAGCAATGGCGAAGATTTCAGCCTGGGCCGGAAATCGAAAAACAAACACCAGAATAAAGTAAGCAGATGGTGCACGCGTTTCTAGGCTTGTTTCGTTTCGAGTCAGGCTTTTGCTGCTCATGTTTTTGATCTGCGTGTCTCTCAGGACGTATTCAAATGATATCTTGATTTACGAGGCAGACCTGCGTCTTCTCAGGTCGGCACTGGCAGAACTATAGCAGCAGTTCTTCAGTGCGTGGTGTTACAGGAAAGAAGGTTAGAATTCTGCCCTGAAACCTAAATCTACACCAAAGGGCAGCTCGGAAAAACCATGCATCGCTAATGCTTGTCCCACTGTTTACGTCTCGCACCTCGTTCAGCCCCTCCGTTTCTCGGCAAAAGGCAGTGAATATGTCAGCAATTCCCTAATATAAAAGAATTCCACTTTTTGGATTGTTGTGGGATTGCTTCAAGCTGCAGATTTTTTTTGCATTTATTTTGGATTTTTGGGGGATTTTTCCAAGCAAGGATTTATTTGTCTTGGGTCGGAGGATTTATTTTGGATTTTTACTGACTTGTTTCTCAGTAAAAACAATCCAATAACACTAATTGGCAGCACGCATTTTTACAGGATTTATTTTGGATTTTTACTGACTTGTTTCTCAGTAAAAACAATCCACTAACACTAATTGGCAGCACGCATTTTTACAGGATTTATTTTGGATTTTTACTGACTTGTTTCTCAATAAAAACAATCCATTAACACTAATTGGTAGGCACGCATTTTTACAAGCAAGGATTGTTTGGTCTTCAAGTAGAGGATTTATTTGGATGAACTTGTTTCTGAACAAAAACCAATCCAGCAACACTACACGTTTGTACTGCATTTCTTTTGGATTCTTTTACAAGCAAGGATACATTGGAAGATTTATTTTGGTTTTTTTTCAACTTGTATCTCTGTAAAAACAATCCAATAACATAGGCACACATTTTTACTGCATTTAAATGTTGGAGAAATAATGTCAAACTAGTTTCAAAGTTGGTTGCGGTCGTTTAGCATTTTAATCTAGTTAAGCATTTCGCAGAGTTTAGGTTTTATTTATTTTGCATTTTATCGGTGCAAATGACAAGTCTAACTGCCCTTAACTAATTTCTCCAGTAAATAATGCCTAGTCGCTAACATTTAGGGTATACCAATTTGCAGCAATGGGTAGAAGAAATGGCTAACACTTCGGCCATCCCATCTCCCATTCTGCCACCTGACTCGCTGGACGGTGGCCGCCTGTCTCCTGCCTGCCACCCGGTACAGCTGTGCCCCTCCTCTGTGCCCCTCTGTATACCACCCCCAGCTGTATATCTGTTTTGTTGTTACCTCTGAGAAGTGCTCCGTTATGCATCTGTATTGTTGTATACCTTTATAAATCGCTCTGCTGTTTCTCGAAGCTCGGTCAGCCCTTTATAAATTCAATAATAATCAAATAGGATGTAGTCAGACTGCATTCTGTTCAAACGAAATTGGTATGCATTAACATTTGAAAGGATGTTTTGATTTAAAAAATTAGACTATACAAATCTCATATAACCAGTGCAGTTTCAGTTTCAGCCAGGAGTTCAGCAGGGGAGAGGAGGAGAGAAAGCAGAAGCAAAGAGGAAGGTCTTGAGGTGCTTCCGGAACAGGAGATGGTTCTCCTCAATTTTCGGAGAGGCAGGGAGGCTGTTCCAGAGGGAGGCCCCAGCTGAAGAAAGAGATCTACCACCAACTTGTTTCTTGGAGAAATGACTGGCCACCTGGTGAACCTCTCAGTCTCACAGGTCCCAGGCACTCCTGCCAGTCCTCTCTCGCACTTGCCTCTAAGGCCTACACCCACCTTTCTTCAAGGCACTTAGAAATAACCAGAGAGAGTGGCTCTCTCTGCACTTACCCCAGTCTCCACCGATTGGGTGCCCTTGGACCTCCCCTTCCCTGTTACCCTCTATGCACTTGCATGATCCAAATGTACATGCCTCAAGATCGTCCGTCTGTTCTCCCGTCTTCTCCCCTTAATTGCACTTGCAAAACGGCAGAATTGTTGTCAGGTCTATTTTCTGTGTCTTAAAAGTTACATGTATTTTATGCACTTACTCTGCCTGTGCAGACTATTATCGTCTCAGAATTTCAAGGGCTCTGAGGGCTGTTGTTTTCCCTCTTGTTCCCACCCTCCTTGAGCGATTTGAAACACTTTTATGTGTATAGGCGCTACATAAATATACAATACAATACCTTAAAGAGATTTACAGCCTGTAGTCTCCATGCAGTATGCCTCCACAAATCTCCAGCCGGCCACTGCACGTTAATAGCAGGCTCTACATATGCCATACCAATATCCAAAAATGGACTCCATGAAACATAATATATATGCCTCGTCTTCGTAAGGGCCAAAGATTATTGAGTTTGTCAATGCTTGTTTAAGACTGTGTTTAAGTGGCTTTTCTAATGCGTGGAGCTTATGTTTGTCTTTGCCAGTTAAACTAATATGTTATTGTTTTCCCTTAGTTTTACACAATATATTTCAACAACACAAACATTTTTCATTTTTTTTCATTTTTACATGGGTTTCCATCCAACCCAGTCTTTCCTCTCTGCCTATCCTGTACTTGCTTTCATTGTCCAACCTAGTCTTTCCTCTCTGCCTATCCTCTACCTGCTTTCATTGCCCAACCTAGTCTTTCCTCTCTTCCTATCAAGTACCTGCTTGGAGACGGGTCAGGTCTTGGGGACATACATGCCCAATTTTCCACAAAAACCACACTTTGCTGAGAGATCGAGCTGATATCTGCCTGAAGGTGATTATGCAGCAGTATTTTTTATGGGCCACTGTTTGCTCCAGCGCTTTGTTTAAATCAAGGTGCCGGCGGCCGTGCAACCACCACGCCATAAATTCATGTGGTCCGCGCTAGCCCTGCAGGCTGCTGCCCCTGATATAGTCTGTGCTTATAGCACCGGCATCGCGGTCCTCGCGCGTCCTGTCTGCGGCACCGTTAATTGTCTGCTCTGCGAATTGCATTACTGTTTGACCAGTAACTCGATCCTGCTGCCGCTTGCATGGCGACTAGAAAGGATCGAGCTGCAGTGGCCCGATCGAGGGCTGTGACCTGAGGGCAGTGGTGGGGCTGGCCCCCAACCACCGTCCTTAAGGCAGCACTGCCTCTGGACCATTTCCCCGCCCACACAGAAATGAGACTCACCGTTTACACTACCGCTGCACAGACCATACAGCAGCCGTTCTCAAAACGCATCTCTCGAGGAGCACGGCATATCTTCCCATTTCCAAACCTCACCTATGCTCTGGCCCCACCTATCGCTCCATACAACAGACTGCAACCCTATCAGCCCACCAGACTAGCGCAATGTCCATTGGAATTGCAGTAGCTAACAACAAAAGCTTGCAAGACACATACACTGAACTTCATTCCCCAGAATCCATTTCCCTCGCCGCACCAAAAATTCATTCTGAGGAAGACTCCTCCACAAATGCTCACACAAACCCCCATGATTCCGAACACACTGCCCGTCGAGCAACACTCCCAGCATCAGAAATGACGCCTTTTGCTGAAATGGCGTTTTCACTTTTTGTTGTTTGCAAATACAAATTTGCAAAGCATTTTTCAATGGGATTGCCCCACTGAAATGTGCTTTTGTAAATCTGAAATGTGCTTTTGTAAATCAGGCCCCCGTTTTTTTGTGCATGTTTTCATTTGTCTTGCGCCTGTATCATTGTAGTGAATATTTCGAATGAATTGCACTTCTATAGGGGTTTTCAGAAAGGTCAGAGGGTGCTCCCCCCAGAGCCCACCAGCGTCCACATCATGCCGATCAGCCGAACAACAGGTGAGCCCAGAAAGAGAGAGCAGGAAGTTAGGGAACGGTTTGAGGGGAGAGTAAAGAGCTTTCAACCCACTGAGCTATCTTACCGACTATAGTAAAATGAGCAATTACATGACTGAATGTTCTCAAAGTCAGAAGCAAATTACACTCTGTACTGGGTACAGTTGGGGTTTTTAGCCACCGATTATCACGAGATGGGAAGTTTGAGGGAGCTGAAACACTAAATTCTCACTGAATGGCTATATGTCCTTTTTTGTCAGCAAGTGGCTGAAGTTGAGGAATCTGGGCAATGAGGTCATTTGAAAACTCCTGTATACACCGAAGGAAGGGTCAGCCAAACGGGCTGCAGCAAACACAGCTTGTAAGGCAAGCCCAAAAATCACTGATTTAACCCTTTAAGTGCCATGGGTATTTCTCCCCAGTGCCAGGGCCTTTTTTGGTGATTTTGGTATGTGGCCATTCAATGGCTTGTAACTTTTTTGTTACATGAGATATCTCGGCCAAATTTGGCTCCTTTTTTTCCCACATGTAGGCGGTCATAACGCCACCCAGGAATCCCAGGTTGCTGTAGGGGGGTGAGAGAAAATAAGGAAAAAGTGTGAAAATGTTGGGTTTTTTCAAAAAATGCCAATAAAATGATGTACAAAGAAGCCTGTGGTTTTTTCCTTGTAAGAGCTAGGAACAAATGGTTTGCTGTGCTGAGTTCCCCATTGTGTTGGCTTTCAGGAACAGGTTGAGTGGAAATGGAAAAAAAATATTTTGATGTGGTTATCAACCGTTTTGTGAGAGGTAGGCGATTTTTGCCATTTTTGCCAATTGGACATGCATGGACGGAATGGAAGAAAAGGGCAGGAAAGCCAAATTGGAGGACAGAAAGGCATACATTTCTGAGAAGTAGACAAAATTCCAAGTTTAGGAAGGGGTGATTTGCATAGGTCAGGCAACAACTAGGTAGGGGAAACTGCCATCGAATGGGGGAAAAGCGGGAAAATGACTGAAAAAAAAGGTATGTGTTGGACATGGTTGGCTTGGTACGGCAATGGCTTCTATGAATTTTGAGAAAAGCAATGCTCCGCTACATTCCCCCGACTCTTGCAGTTAGGAGAGCATAAGATTTTTGTAGTGTTTTTACAAAACAAGCAATACCACAAGCCAAACACTGAGCCATGGTACACAGGAGTTTTATGCTCACGGCCTGACCAGACGCACTTAGCATGTGTAAATTGGGAAAACCAATGTGGTGAGGAACGGCAGCCATACATTTTTTGAAAGAGCACAGGCAGACCTTTTCAAGGGTAGGTGACTTGTGCAGGTTACAAAAGTGTATGGTGGCTAAAGCAGCGACTAAATGTAGGTCACATTTGGGAAAAGAAAGGGTTGTGAGACAAAGGGCACCAGCAAATGGGTCAAAACGTTATGAAAACCACACGAACACAACACATGGCCTACCGTGCCGCGTTTCCACAGGTGTCCCGATGAAAACGGTACCCCACATGTGTGGGTGCAGCTACCTGGCCGCCAAGGGGAAAGCCTAAAACACAAGTAACCCCAAGTCTGTTTTCACACCGGAAATGTCACACTCTCACATCATACAGATATGGGCCTCGGGTGTCCAAGCCACCAAGGAAAACAGGGAACCCCATGCATTTCCGAAAAGAGGACACCCGTGGGAATCCGCAGAGGTATGATATGCCCAAATCGCCCCAGAATTTATTACCCAGACACCCTCGCAAAGTCCGAAATGTGGGAAAAAATACGCATTTTCCGCACATTTCGCTCGACTCACCCATCGAAACACACCCCCAACAACACATGGCCTACTGTCTCGCGTTCCCTCAGGTGTCCCGATGAAAACGGTACCTCACATGTGTGGGTGCACCTACCTGGCCGCCAAGGGGAAAGCCTAAAACACAAGTAACCCCTAGTCTGTTTTCACACCGGAAATGTCACACTCTCACATCACACAGATATGGGCCTCGGGTGTCCAAGCCACCAAGGAAAACAGGGAACCCCATGCATTTCCGAAAAGAGGAAACCCGTGGGAATCCGCAGAGGTATGATATGCCCAAATCGCCCCAGAATTTATTACCCAGACACCCTTGCAAAGTCCGAAATGTGGGAAAAAATACACATTTTCCGCACATTTCGCTCGACTCACCCATCGAAACAACACACCCCCAACAACACATGGCCTACCTTCCCGCGTTCCCACAGGTGTCCCGATGAAAACGGTACCTCACATGTGTGGGTGCACCTACCTGGCCGCCAAGGGGAAAGCCGAAAACACAAGTAACCCCAAGTCTGTTTTCAGAGCGGAATCTCAGGCATTCTGCCGACCGGCACAACATACAGATATGGGCCTCGGGTGTCCAAGCCACCGGGGAAAACAGGGAACCCCATGCATTTTCCTAAAAGAGGACACCCGTGGGAATCTGCAGAGGTATGATATGCCCAAATCGCCCCAGAATGTATTACCCAGACACCCCCGCAAAGTACGAAATGTGGGAAAAAATACGCATTTTCCGCACATTTCGCTCCGCTCACCCATCGAAACACGCCGCCAACAACACATGGCCTACCGTCCCGCATTCCCACAGGTGTCCCGATGAAAACGGAACCTCACATGTGTGGCTGCACCTACCTGGCCGCCTAGGGGAAAGCCGAAAACACATGTAACCCCAAGTCTGTTTTCAGAGCGGAATCTCAGACATTCTGGCGACTGGTACAACATACAGATATGGGCCTCGGGTGGCCAAGCCACCAAGGAAAACAGGGAACCCCATGCATTTCCGAAAAGGGGACACCCGTGGGAATCCGCAGAGGTATGATATGCCCAAATCGCCCCAGAATTTATTACCCAGACACCCTTGCAAAGTCCGAAATGTGGGAAAAAATACGCATTTTCCACACATTTCGCTCCGCTCACCCATCGAAACAAGCCCCCAACAACACATGGCCTACCGTCCCGCGTTCCCACAGGTGTCCCGATGAAAACGGTACCTCACATGTGTGGGTGCACCTACCTGGCCGCCAAGGGGAAAGCCTAAAACACAAGTAACCCCAAGTCTGTTTTCACACCGGAAATGTCACACTCTCACATCATACAGATATGGGCCTCGGGTGTCCAAGCCACCAAGGAAAACAGGGAACCCCATGCATTTCCGAAAAGAGGACACCCGTGGGAATCCGCAGAGGTATGATATGCCCAAATCGCCCCAGAATTTATTACCCAGACACCCCCGCAAAGTCCGAAATGTGGGAAAAAATATGCATTTTCCGCACATTTCGCTCGGCTCACCCATCGAAACACGCCCCCAACAACACATGGCCTACCGTCCCGCATTCCCACAGGTGTCCTGATGAAAACAGTACCTCACATGTGTGGGTGCACCTACCTGGACGCCAAGGGGAAAGCCGAAAACACAAGTAACCCCAAGTCTGTTTTCACACCGGAAATGTCACACTCTCACATCATACAGATATGGGCCTCGGGTGTCCAAGCCACCAAGGAAAACAGGGAACCCCATGCATTTCCGAAAAGAGGACACCCGTGGGAATCCGCAGAGGTATGATATGCCCAAATCGCCCCAGAATTTATTACCCAGACACGCCCGCAATGTCCGAAATGTGGTGAAAAAAACGCATTTTCCGCACATTTCGCTCGGCTCACCCATCGAAACACGCTCCCAACAACACATGGCCTACCGTCCCGCGTTCCCACAGGTGTCCCGATGAAAACGGTACCTCACATGTGTGGGTGCACCTACCTGGCCGCCAAGGGGAATGCTGAAAACACAAGTAATCCCAAGTCTGTTTTCTGACCGGAATTTGAGACTCTCTGCCGCACAACATACAGATATGGGCCTCGGGTGTCCAAGCCACCGGGGAAAACAGGGAACCCCATGCATTTCCGAAAAGAGGACACCCGTGGGAATCCGCAGAGGTATGATATGCCCAAATCGCCCCAGAATTTATTACCCAGACACCCCCGCAAAGTCCGAAATGTGGGGAAAAAAATGCATTTTCCACACATTTCGCTCGGCTCACCCATCGAAACACGCCCCCAACAACACATGGCCTACCGTCCCGCGTTCCCACAGGTGTCCCGATGAAAACGGTACCTCACATGTGTGGGTGCACCTACCTGGCTGGCAAGGGGCAAGCCGAAGACGCAAGCAACCCCCAGTCTGTTTGCAGAGGGGAATCTCAGCCATTCTGCCGACCGGCACAACATACAGATATGGGCCTCGGGTGTCCAAGCCACCGAGGAAAACAGGGAACCCCATGCATTTCCGAAAAGAGGACACCCGTGGGAATCCGCAGAGGTATGATTTGCGCACATCGCCCCAGAATTTTTTACCCAGACAGCCCTGCAAAGTCCGAAATGTGAGGAAAAAAACGCTTTTTCCGCACATTTCGCTCAGCTCACCCATCGAAACACGCCCCCAACAACTCATGACCTACCGTCCCGCGTTCCCACAGGTGTCCCAATGAAAACGGTACCTCACATGTGTGGGTGCACCTACCTGGCTGGCAAGGGGCAAGCCGAAAACGCAAGCAACCCCCAGTCTGTTTGCAGAGGGAAATCTCAGCCAAAAGGTGGCCGAGCCTCAAGAGGTGGGCGTGGTGGGCGCTGTAGGGGACGTGGCCAGGATTTGCAGACTCCCCCAAGACCCCACGTGTGGAGGACCAGTCAGGGACACACATCCCCCCCATGGTTGAGGGAAACGTGGCTGACACCATCCCTGCACAGCCCTTTTTGGACCGGCCCGTTGTGGCACCTGACCTAGCACAGGGTGACTCCCAGGCTGACTTCCAGGTCGCCAAGTATAGGCCACGGGTGGCAGCGCAAGCCAGTGTCACCAGGCCACGTGGTACAGGGGCAGCCATGTCATCTGCTGCCCCGAGTAGGCGGGGTGGGGAGGCTGCAGGGGCAGCTGCAGCTCCGTCCACCCCAGCTCTGACTCCCCCAGCAAGGACAGCAAGGACAGTGTTGGTCCCGGTACATCAGACTGAGGTTCCCCCTGCCATAATCACACTTCAGCTAATGCCTGCAGATAGTCATGTGGTCAGTGTGCCATCGCACACTACTACTACACAGTCCACCGGTGCTCCTGCCTCTAGTGTCCAGAGCGGCGTAGGGCACTCCGGATCCCCACCACCCACAAAAAGAAAGAGGAAGAGTGCTCGTCCAGTACAGGCTGATGACCCCGACACGGCTACACGGTCCGGCACGCCAAGGAAGCCTAGCTTCAATGATGCCGAACTGGATACAATTGTGCAGTATGTGTCCGAACATGACGCCGAAATGTTGGTCACTTCAGGGTGTAGGATTACACCTGCTCGACGTCAGGCACACTGGCAGTCCATCGCGGACAGCATAAGTGCCCTTGGGTTTATGAGGCGCACAGCTGTTGAGTGCTACAAGCGCTGGAACGACCTTAAGCGTAGGGCAAAGAAAAAGCTGGCCTCAAGTCATGCCGCAACTCTGGTGACTGGAGGTGGGTCTCCACAAGAGGACATAGAACTCACTCTACATGAGCATGTTGCTGGGACCTACGTCACAGAGGAGCAGATCCAAGGTGTGGGAGAACTGCCAGATTACGAGGCATTGTCCGGTAATTGTGCAATTATTATTATTATTAATTTTACCTAAGTAACACTACAGTGCCTCTAAACAGGAGCCTGGAACCTTGCTATATTCTCTGTATGTATGTATATGTCGCTTGTTGAATTTGCTTTTTGAAATTTTTCATGTATTACTGTGTATTAAGCCTTTTGTTCTGTGATCCCTTTCCCTTTCTCGTGGGATCTCGATCTCTCTTTAAATAAAGATTCTGTCTAGTAATGGGTTAGATTTCCAAGACAAGCACGAGTAGGATGTGCGATGTTCTATTAAGGAAGGCAAGTGTGGTTTTCTGGCCTCACGTAGTCCAGATATTCCTTTGGGGAGGGCAGATTCAGGGTTGTCACAAATGGAACTTTCACCACCTCCCACCATGATAGGTCCGAGTTCTCTTTTTTCTCTAGAGATGTTTTAGGGGTTTTGGCTTTTCCTGCAAGATTTCACCTGGGAAGGAACTTAGATCTTCTATTTATGCTAAATTTAAGCCTATGTTCATAGTAGCCTGATCAAGGTCTTGCTGGGGATTGAGAATGGATCGTGAGGGGATAGTAATATTCCTGTGCACTACACTCCCTACAGTTCCAAAAGTGGTTGGTCCGATCTTCCTTAACTGGTTTACCAGAGCTTCATGGAACTCAGGATATGATCACAAGGTCCTTCCCTGCTCTTCCTTTACTGAGGAGTCTAAGGTTTGGGAAAAAGCTGGGAGGGTTTCACTGTTAATATGGGGAGACTTGGTCAATGCTTTTTCTCTTCTTCAGTAATATATACTCTTTGCTTCTTATATATGATAGGTATGCCATGTTTGAACAAAGAATAGAGTTCAGTCTTTCTTTAGGAATCACAATTAGGCACACATGACCACTTTGATGTAGCTTTCAGAGTTTAAAGTTTGGTATGAAATTGTATTCCCGTGAAAGTGAAGGATAGAGTTCAGTCCTCCTTTGGGAATCACAATTAGGCACACACAACCACTTTTTAATGTACTTTTCACAAGTTAAAGGTTGTAATAATTATGTTATCGGCTTCAACAAACAACTTCTACTCGTTTTAAATCTTATGCAAGTGAACAGGGAACTGGATACTCTTACCGTCAATGCTTGCGCAAGGTGTCAGATCGCTTCGCTTCAGTCACCGGTTTCTTTGTGTTGCACTGCTTCAACACCCTTCCTCTGTGAAGGTGTCTCCAGTCCGGCCACACGTTTTCGGAGTCCCTCTCGCTCCTGAGACCCACGGTTTGACTATTGCTTCTTGCCTCGGTCTCCAGCACGTTCTTTGCGCGGCAACCACAGCCATCAGGCTCACATGGGGAAAGACCAGTCTCCTGCACGCCTTCTGCTGCGTGCCTCTGCACTTCAGAGTTTGGGGCAACAGGACCCTCTCAGAACAAGCAGGTTAAATCGGATGTCTCGACATTCTGGCGTCCCTCTTGTTGTCCCACTTCTTTGCCAGCCTTGTGCCTTCTTCCTTTTGCTACAACTACTACAACTCGCATTCCAGTCATAGTTCCAGCTCCTTCCAATTACCTTCACCTGAGGGGGCTTTTTATACCTCCCAGGTTCTCTCAGTTGAGGGCTGTTGGGCTTAATTGACTGACTACTGCAACTGCATGCCTCTTCAGCCCTCTTCCTCGTCCCAGTACTAATGGGACTTTTAGCAAAGTTAGTTCTTTTAATCATTCAGTAAATTTTAAAGGTATATGTATTTCCCTTAAACTCATTAAAAGATGGATTGTCAGAGTTAGTTGGTACAGAGGAAGAAATTGAATTTAAGGCATTTTCTATAGATCATTTTATACCTCTGGGAGTAAGGAAGGTTTCTATTCTGAGATACCCTGAAAGATCTTTCTGTTAACAGAATTTAAACCTTGGGTTACTTGCATCACTCTAATGGCTCTATTTTGAATCGTGCCTTCTCTAACATTCTCTGTCTGTTTCATCAAATGTCTCCATGGCTTGACCCCCCCATCTTTCCTCTTTGATTTCCTTCTACTACCCCTCTTGCACCCTTCTCTCTCAAACCCATTTTCTACTTACAGTCCGCGTCCTCCATGTGCTAAGTCTTGCCTCCATTCCTTTTCCTTACTGGCCTTCCTAACATTGGAACGCACTCCCTGTCCCCCTTCACTTCCTCTCCTCTTTTCCACACATCTGTTTTCATCTCAAAACACATTTGCTTGCTTGCCGATTTGGTTGTTGCATGTATTTCCACTTACTTGTTAAGCACTGTGGCGCTTAGCGCTCCATCAATAAAATCAAATACAAATAATCAGGGGGGCGCTCTATTTTTATTGGTGTAAACTTTTGCTGCATCTAAACAAATATAATAAAGCAAGTTGCAAGTAATTTTGAAATGTAGAATTAGCAACTTAATATGCTGTTATTTAAAATCTTGCAGGCATCCTTTTTTTCTAATATATCCATATGTTTCATTCAATGCCCTGGTGGCAATAATTAAACACCATTACCCTTGAGCATGCCTGCAGGCTCTCATTGGGTTATTTTACTTTTGTCAATGCAGTGAACTCTAAAAACACACTGTGGTGTTATAACTTTCATAAGATGGTTTGTCTTTTTAACAGAATTTTAAACACACGCTAGTCCTAAGAAGGTTATAACAAAGCGTTGGAAAGTGGCTCATGCTGTGTAGTGATGTTGTGTTATTCCCTCACAGCCACCGTGCACCTTTCCTCCACCCTGCTCCTTTCCTTCAGATGTTGTACCCCCTCCAACATCTTTAGCACAGTTACTCCTCTGGCCTTCACTGTTGCTCTGAAGTGCCATTGCATCCTGGGAGGGTGATTACTAGTAGTGGCATGTGCTTACATATTGCTCAAATTAACAGCATACACATATTCCATACATCGCCCTTTTGTGTAGGTCAACCCATAGTGAGGAACTCTAGTGTCCGACCCAGTGTAGGGGGTAAGGGTGTTGGATGGGGGATAGAGCCTTACAATGAGCAAGAAAAGGAAGTTGCAGTCTGCTGTGATGGCATAGACTAAGGTAGCTGTGTTACCGTAGGCCCAACTGTTTCTCTTTGGTGGCTCCGAGGGAAAACACCAGACTACTTCACTATTTAGGTGAGGTTAGACTCTTAACACTTCAATAGCAGCATAGCAGATGAGAAGCACAGAAATGTAACACAATAACATGAGATCGATAGAACACAATCTAGTGTGTCCCTCCCTCCGGGACTCGGCTTATATAGGTTTCTTATTGCATTGGTCTATGTGCACTGTAAAAAATGAATTACTTCATTTTTTGGAGCTTCCTCAGTTTCCCCAATTATCTACATAGCGCCTCCACATACAGCCAATCAATTCGAAGTTCTGCCAGATACTCTCTAACCTTTCTAATGTTATCAGTGCAGGGACTCCATGGGAATGGGGATTTACAGAACTCCGCCTCCGGAATTACCAGGTCACTGGGGTTGTAATATTCCAGTGATTCCGGCAATCACGGAGGCAGAATGGTATTAAGGGTCCGGGGGCAGCCTGCCGGTTTTTCCGGCACGGCTACCGCCAGACTTGTAATGTGGCCCATTCACTTCTAATTTTTGCGCTATTAAAGGTACTACTCATATTTCTTTGCACTATATGTAAAACGTGACTCTCTAATCCATTACCTTAATGCAACTTATCGATAGCACTAATGTTTTTGCTTACCAAGTCTGTTCAATATTTTTTTCCAAATTCTTTTTTTAGGGTTAAATAATGATTTTATTTGGAAATTATTCTCACTACCATTAACAATGTTTAAACATCTTTTTTGGTCTCCTAATAGCACTATTGTTATTGCTTGTCATGTTATGCATTAAGTGTCTTTAAAAAGTTAATTTCTGACTCTGATGCACTGTTTGCGCAGATGCAGAGCGCAGCCCATGCAACCTCACTGACTCTGCTGCTGACTGCTGAGATGAGGTGAGCAGGAGCAGCGTGTTAGGTCAGCGCATTAAGCCAAAGCCATTTGATTTTCAGGCACTCCTGAACGGGTCGAGACCGGTCACATGAATCATCCATGAGGCACAGGGAGTCCTCCTCCAGCCCGTCTGCCTCTAAGCGCAAGTCCAGAGTGCTAAGAAAGTGCCAGACCCCCGCAACAGCCTGCACCACATCCTCATGACACAGGCCTCTACTAGACCCACAGACTTCCCCAAGGAGGCGGACCGCACAGCAAAACGTTTGAGAGAAGCTTCAAGAATGAGGTAATATTTGCCACGTACTCTGGCGCTAAAGGCTATCCGGATGTACCAGAACATGCCTCCCTACCCAAAAGCTTCCGTTCTCACGACTGGTCCGGGAAATCTGCTTTTGGTACACAAGGGGGTGGATTTGCGCTGGCAGGCACAGGAACCTGTTGCACTTCAAGTCCAGTGATCTGCTGCTTTTTGTATTCAATAAAATGACTCCTCCAGTAAAAAAAAAGAAAAAGTTAATTTCCTTATTTTCTCGGGGTCCAATAATGCTTTTCATGTCATATTCGTCTCACTGCTGTTATTTTTTAAATGTCTTCAATTGTTTTCATTAAACCGTTGTTATTATGCACTCAAACAGGCCCTTTCTTTTTTTAAAGTGACCTTGTGGCAGTGTAATCCAAAAATGCAGAACACTAAAAATGGCTTTATAAGGACCATTGATATGGAGGGTCAGGAAGCATTACTTCCAACATGGCTCCCTTCCATTCCATATCAATGGACCTGAATGCACTGTCTAGGCTTTCGAGACTAATGGGCACTCCAACTGCCGCGTTCATGGGAGAAGATGAAAGACAAACTGGAAAAGCTGTGAACGCCTGTGAAAACTATTAGTATCGCAGGGAATTTCACACCGGAATGCTAATGTCAATAAGCCCCTCGCCGGATGGGCATTACTGCATCAGGTAATGCCCCTTGGGGCTTCATTAGGCGCTCGCTGTGCTTGGGCCTGTAAGTAATGCCCAGCTCTACACGGGGCTTATTGCCTATGTAGGACCATGAGCTCTGATACAAGATGGTCTCCATGTTAGAATTCCTGTAGATGACAAGAATTGTGAGGCCTTCGCTCTACCACACAAAGATGAAGCGGAAAGTGTGACACATTGAGCTTTACTTTGCCATGGGGTTGACACAAACGATTCACAACTGCATGGAAAACGTTTACAAGAAGTGTCCATAGATACATACATGGGCATGCCAAGCTAGCAGTTAGCCCATTAAGATACCCATCACTTTGTATGTTTCGGAGAGCTACAAGACGCAATATTATTTGGCACAAGTCGAAATTGTATGCACATTTTTTCCAAATAATACACTAAGAAAGACTGTTTTACAGGACCTACTAGTAACTGCTTTGGTATTCATATTTAGGTGGACTTCGGGTCCAAACAGAGAGATGTAAAACTAGATAGAGAGAGTGAGAGTGAAAAGCACAACAAACTGGAGACTTCCTCGGATGTGTAAACAGGTAAGACCCTGGGAGCAAAGTGATAATAGAACAATATGTTGTAACGATCTTGCAACAGCTAGAACCGTCACAACTTAAGCCATTTACTGCTTAGGCACGTAGCATAAAGTAAATCAACATCTCTTTTTTGTTAAAAATAATTTTTATTAGGTAAATTCATAAACAGATAATATAAATATATGGTGTAAACTTTTTAACATTTATGCTCTCTTGGAGCATTATAGCCAGAAGGTTTGATAAAACGAGTTAATAAAATAAATATGATACGATTATTTTACTGAATAGATATTGAGACAAACTGGGTGACAAAGACAAGACAGAAGACAATAGGAAAGGAGGGGGGAGGGCATCAGTGATCAGGAACTGATTATACTTATTCAAGATTGTTAAGTTAATGAATAAACACATTCAATTTTTTGTTAAATTTGAGTCAATAGTCAACAGAAAATGCATGTGTGGAGCAAATAGAATTCCACCAGATATTATAAGATACATTGGATGTGTTCTTCCAGTTATAAGTAATGTTATGAAAAGCAATACTGATGAATACATTATATAATGCAGGAGATTCAACTTGTCGTATAAACGGTTTAACAATAGAGCCAATCATAAGATTAGAGAGTGACAAAGGTTCTGTAAAATGCAAGATCACTTGCAGACATGACCAGATCTTTGTCCAAAAAGCATAAACATATTTTCAATTAAAAATTAAATGAAGAAAATCTGCATTTGGTACATGACAAGACCAGCAATCGTTGTGTAAGTTATCCGCTACTTTGGCAATTCTCAGGGGTGTAGAATAAAGAAGTGGGTTTGGGTAATGTTGGCAGATTTAGACGTAGAACGACACAATTTCCAAATTTGAGCCCACAAGTCTGAGGTAGGCTAAAAGTTCCAGTCGCTCTCCCATTGCCTGATAATACTAGAATTTAATAGATTGGGAGAAGGGGGATCATTTAGGAACGCATATCATTTGGCTGCTCTAATGGAAGGGTTGCTGTTTAAAAAAGTCAGAAATGGGGTAGGGGATTTTTGAGTCAGTGAGGGCAAGGGTTTAGTTAGTGATTTGAGGAGGGATGTGTGAAAGGGGAGTTGAGATTTAGGGATATTGTATTGTGCACAAATCTGTGCAAAGGGGATATCTACGGAACTGTGGAGTAATTGTTTGATATATTTGATGCCTGATGAGCACCATCTATAAATAATAGTGGGGTAAGATTTGGTACAGTTGTGTTTATTGAACCAGAGGAAGATGTCACCAAGATTGGTTTCATAGAAAGAGTTTGTAGGGAGTTTATTCCAAGTGCATTTGAAAAAGTGCAGTGAAGGAAATGAAGTGATATTAGGCAATGAGGATGTAGTTAAGAAGTGGGAAAGGGAACGCAGGGAAATAATCCTGGCTTCTATATTGAGCCATAAAGGAGCGTTTTCAGAATGGGTTTCATAGTGTTTAAAGATAGTTCATTGTTTTAGGATGAAGGCGTTATGATGCAATTGAAAGTTGGGAAATGTAACTCCACCTAAAAGCTTAGGGAGTCTTACAGGCCGATTCATGGAATCAACGTGCGCCGAAAAAATGGCGCACGCCTGCGAAAACGTGCGATTCGCAGAGAAACAGCGAAAATCGCAGTGCAAGTGCGATTATCGCACAGAAAACATCGCACATCAATTCATGGAAGTCCGTGCACGCGCGAAATGTGGGATGTGCGCTGAGAAAGTGCGCGGCGCACGGTGGCGCACAGGTCAACGAACGCCGTGCGATAAGGCCACAGCGAATTCGCACATAGCGCGGCGCACATAACAAAAGTAGGCATAACACGGGGCGTCACACGCAGAATGGGGATCAACTCGTGAAAATGTGGGCGTCACGGGGGAAGTACAGGAGGCAAGTGCGCAGAACGCCCACACGCTCGCCTACAACACGTATTCATGGAATCGAATAGGGAAAAACAACGCACGGCCAAAGACGCACACAGGCCCATACATGTCCGCCACACGAAAGCAGGCGGTAGCGTCCCTGCGCAGGAAAAAAATGTGCGCCAAAGTCCTACACGCGCGAGAAGGCCCACACGCGATCGTGCCTGGGGGAGCGTGTGCGTGTATTTCAGGGGTGCGCGTGAAGTTCCACACGCGATTGGCCTGTGCGCGTGTATTTCAGGGGTGCGCAAGAAGCTTCTCACACGCGATTGGCCTGGGCGCGTGTACTTCAGGGGCTTGCAGGTGTTTTCACACGCGATCGGGCCTGGGGGAGTGTGTGCGTGAATTTCAGGGGTGCGCGTGAAGTTCCACACACGATTGGCCTGGGCGCGTGTATTTCAGGGGTGCGCGAGAAGCTTCTCACACGCGATTGGCCTGGGCGCGTGTATTTCAGGGGCTCGCGGGTGTTTTCACACGCGATCGGGCCTGGGGGATCGTGTGCGTGAATTTCAGGGGTGCGCGTGAAGTTCCACACGCGATTGGCCTGGGCGCGTGTATTTCAGGGGTGCGCGAGAAGCTTCTCACACGCGATTGGCCTGGGCGCGTGTATTACAGGGGCTCGTGGGTGTTTTTACACGCGATCGGGCCTGGGGGAGCGGGGTACGTGTATTCCAGGGGCTCGCGGGTGTTTACACACGCGATTGGGCCTGGAGGAGCGTGCGCATGTATTTCAGGGGCTCGCGGGTGTTTTCACACGCGATCGGGCCTGGGGGATCGTGTGCGTGAATTTCAGGGGTGCGCGTGAAGTTCCACACGCGATTGGCCTGGGCGCGTGTATTTCAGGGGTGCGCGAGAAGCTTCTCACACGCCATTGGCCTGGGCGCGTGTATTACAGGGGCTCGTGGGTGTTTTTACACGCGATCGGGCCTGGGGGAGCGGGGTACGTGTATTCCAGGGGCTCGCGGGTGTTTACACACGCGATTGGGCCTGGAGGAGCGTGCGCGTGTATTTCAGGGGCTCGCGGGTGTTTTCACACGCGATCGGGCCTGGGGGATCGTGTGCGTGAATTTCAGGGGTGCGCGTGAAGTTCCACACGCGATTGGCCTGGGCGCGTGTATTTCAGGGGTGCACGAGAAGCTTCTCACACGCGATTGGCCTGGGCGCGTGTATTTCAGGGGCTCGCGGGTGTTATCACATGCGATCGGGCCTGGGGGAGCGGGGTACGTGTATTCCAGGGGCTCACGGGTGTTTTTACACGCGATCGGGCCTGGGGGAGCGGCGTACGTGTATTTCAGGGGCTCGCGGGTGTTTACACACGCGATCGGGCCTGGGGGAGCGTGTGCGTGTATTCCAGGGGTGCGCGAGAATTTCCACACGCGATTGGCCTGTGTACGCAATTCCATTGGACCAAAGGCCCTGACAGTGCAGGCGCGTCTGTGACGTGACACGTGCGGGCGTGTCCCTGTACCCGGGGGAATGTTACAAGACCAAAAACTGCACGTCCGAGTGTCAGCCTGAGTGATTGGAGGATAGTGCCCCAGTGCGTATACGCGGAAGTGACGTTGGACGTGTGGTGCGGTTTAAAAGGTGTGTGTAGTACGTCATTTCCTTGTACGTGCTTCCCGTGGAGAGCGAGTGGATGAAATCTGTACTTCTTGTCGGTTCACACGCGATTTACTTCACAGCGTTTCCAGTTCGTACTACCTGTTACCTCTGTCAGTATTTTTCTGATTTTCTTTTCGACCTGTTTCCTCAAACAGCGTTGACTTCTCCTTTTGTCCTGTCTCCTCAGACAGTGTACAATTCTTCTTTTGGCGGGGGTGTTGCCAACGTGCACACGCGCGTATTTTTCACGCTCTTTTCCCAGGCAGACGGTGAGTCGCGCACGTATTTACCAACTGTGCTAGCCCCGTGTGTAGAGTACCCCTTCAGAGGTCATTGTAGGCTGGGTGTGACACGCATACGTTCATTTTTGTGTTCCTGGGTGCCACAGCGTAGTGCAGGTTCCTTTTCCCACGCACGTGGTCTACGAGGGGTCGCGTGCTCGTCATTTTCTGTTTTAGGGGTGCCTGTACGTTGCGTGACCCGTCATCTTTCCCCAGGAGTTACATACAGCCTTGCTAGAGCACTTGGGTACGAATTCCATCTAGTACCCTACCCCTTTGACCCCCAATTGCCCAGGACAATTGTCCACTGCAACTCCCATACGCACAACTCCATCAGTGCCATGGCTGGGAGGCGAGCAAGTGGTAAGGGTGGCAAAGGTGGCCGAGCCTCAAGAGGTGGGCGTGGTGGGCGCGGTAGGGGATGTGGCCAGGATTTGCAGACTCCCCCAAACCCCCCACGTGTAGAGGACCAGTCAGGGACACACATCCCCCCCCCCATGGTTGAGGGAAACGTGGCTGACACCATCCCTGCACAGCCCTTGTTGGACCGGCCCGTTGTGGCACCTGACCTAGCACAGGGTGACTCCCAGGCTGACTTCCAGGTCGCCAAGTCTAGGCCACGGGTGGCGGCGCAAGCCAGTGTCACCAGGCCACGTGGTACAGGGGCAGCCATGTCATCTGCTGCCCCGAGTAGGCGGGGTGGGGAGGCTGCAGGGGCAGCTGCAGCTCCGTCCACCCCAGCTCTGACTCCCCCAGCAAGGACAGTGTTGGTCCCGGTATATCAGACTGAGGTTCCCCCTGCCATAATCACACTTCAGCTAATGCCTGCAGATAGTCATGTGGTCAGTGTGCCATCGCACACTACTACTACACAGTCCACCGGTGCTCCTGCCTCTAGTGTCCAGAGCGGCGTAGGGCACTCCGGATCCCCACCACCCACAAAAAGAAAGAGGAAGAGTGCTCGTCCAGTACAGGCTGATGACCCCGACACGGCTACACGGTCCGGCACACCAAGGAAGCCTAGCTTCAATGATGCCGAACTGGATGCACTTGTGCAGTATGTGTCCGAACATGACGCCGAAATGTTGGTCACTTCAGGGTGTAGGATTACACCTGCTCGACGTCAGGCACACTGGCAGTCCATCGCGGACAGCATAAGTGCCTTTGGGTTTATGAGGCGCACAGCTGTTGAGTGCTACAAGCGCTGGAACGACCTTAAGCGTAGGGCAAAGAAAAAGCTGGCCTCAAGTCATGCCGCAACTCTGGTGACTGGAGGTGGGTCTCCACAAGAGGACATAGAACTCACTCTACATGAGCATGTTGCTGGGACCTACGTCACAGAGGAGCAGATCCAAGGTGTGGGAGAACTGCCAGATTACGAGGCATTGTCCGGTAATTGTGCAATTATTATTATTATTCATTTTACCTAAGTAACACTACGGTGCCTCTAAACAGGAGCCTGGAACCTTGCTATATTCTCTGGATGTATGTATATGTCGCTTGTTGAATTTGCTTTTTGAAATTTTTCATGTATTACTGTGTATTAAGCCTTTTGTTCTGTGATCCCTTTCCCTTTCTCGTGGGATCTCGATCTCTCTTTAAATAAAGATTCTGTCTAGTAATGGGTTAGATTTCCGAGACAAGCACGAGTAGGATGTGCGATGTTCTATTAAGGAAGGCAAGTGTGGTTTTCTGGCCTCACGTAGTCCAGATATTTCTTTGGGGAGGGCAGATTCAGGGTTGTCACAAATGGAACTTTCACCACCTCCCACCATGATAGGTCCGAGTTCTCTTTTTTCTCTAGAGATGTTTTAGGGGTTTTGGCTTTTCCTGCAAGATTTCACCTGGGAAGGAACTTAGATCTTCTATTTATGCTAAATCTAAGCCTATGTTCATAGTAGCCTGATCAAGGTCTTGCTGGGGATTGAGAATGGATCGTGTGGGGATAGTAATATTCCTGTGCACTACACTCCCTACAGTTCCAAAAGTGGTTGGTCCGATCTTCCTTAACTGGTTTACCAGAGCTTCATGGAACTCAGGATATGATCACAAGGTCCTTCCCTGCTCTTCCTTTACTGAGGAGTCTAAGGTTTGGGAAAAAGCTGGGAGGGTTTCACTGTTAATATGGGGAGACTTGGTCAATGCTTTTTCTCTTCTTCAGTAATATATACTCTTTGCTTCTTATATATGATAGGTATGCCATGTTTGAACAAAGAATAGAGTTCAGTCTTTCTTTAGGAATCACAATTAGGCACACATGACCACTTTGATGTAGCTTTCAGAGTTTAAAGTTTGGTATGAAATTGTATTCCCGTGAAAGTGAAGGATAGAGTTCAGTCCTCCTTTGGTAATCACAATTAGGCACACACAACCACTTTTTAATGTACTTTTCACAAGTTAAAGGTTGTAATAATTATGTTATCGGCTTCAACAAACAACTTCTACTCTTTTTAAATCTTATGCAAGTGAACAGGGAACTGGATACTCTTACAGTAAATGCTTGCGCAAGGTGTCAGATCGCTTCGCTTCAGTCACCGGTTTCTTTGTGTTGCACTGCTTCAACACCCTTCCTCTGTGAAGGTGTCTCCAGTCCGGCCACACGTTTTCGGAGCCCCTCTCGCTCCTGAGACCCACGGTTTGACTATTGCTCCTTGCCTCGGTCTCCAGCACGTTCTTTGCGCGGCAACCACAGCCATCAGGCTCACATGGGGAAAGACCAGTCTCCTGCATGCCTTCTGCTGCGCGCCTCTGCACTTCAGAGTTTGGGGCAACAGGACCCTCTCAGAACAAGCATGTTAAATCGGATGTCTCGACATTCTGGCGTCCCTCTTGTTGTCCCACTTCTTTGCCAGCCTTGTGCCTTCTTCCTTTTGCTACAACTACTACAACTCGCATTCCAGTCATAGTTCCAGCTCCTTCCAATTACCTTCACCTGAGGGGGCTTTTTATACCTCCCAGGTTCTCTCAGTTGAGGGCTGTTGGGCTTAATTGACTGACTACTGCAACTGCATGCCTCTTCAGCCCTCTTCCTCGTCCCAGTACTAATGGGACTTTTAGCAAAGTTAGTTCTTTTAATCATTGAGTACATTTTAAAGGTATATGTATTTCCCTTAAACTCATTAAAAGATGGATTGTCAGAGTTAGTTGGTACAGAGGAAGAAATTGAATTTAAGGCATTTTCTATAGATCATTTTATACCTCTGGGAGTAAGGAAGGTTTCTATTCTGAGATACCCTGAAAGATCTTTCTGTTAACAGAATTTAAACCTTGGGTTACTTGCATCACTCTAATGGCTCTATTTTGAATCGTGCCTTCTCTAACATTCTCTGTCAGTTTCATCAAATGTCTCCATGGCTTGACCCCCCCCCCATCTTTCCTCTTTGATTTCCTTCTACTACCCCTCTTGCACCCTTCTCTCTCAAACCCATTTTCTACTTACAATCCGCGTCCTCCATGTGCTAAGTCTTGCCTCCATTCCTTTTCCTTACTGGCCTTCCTAACATTGGAACGCACTCCCTGTCCCCCTTCACTTCCTCTCTTCTTTTCCACACATCTGTTTTCATCTCAAAACACATTTGCTTGCTTGCCGATTTGGTTGTTGCATGTATTTCCACTTACTTGTTAAGCACTGTGGCGCTTAGCGCTCCATCAATAAAATCAAATACAAATAATCAGGGGGGCGCTCTATTTTTATTGGTGTAAACTTTTGCTGCATCTAAACAAATATAATAAAGCAAGTTGCCAGTAATTTTGAAATGTAGAATTAGCAACTTAATATGCTGTTATTTAAAATCTTGCAGGCATCCCTTTTTTCTAATATATCCATATGTTTCATTCAATGCCCTGGTGGCAATAATTAAACACCATTACCCTTGAGCATGCCTGCAGGCTCTCATTGGGTTATTTTACTTTTGTCAATGCAGTGAACTCTAAAAACACACTGTGGTAACAGAATTTTAAACACACGCTAGTCCTAGGAAGGTTATAACAAAGCGTTGGAAAGTGGCTCATGCTGTGTAGTGATGTTGTGTTATTCCCTCACAGCCACCGTGCACCTTTCCTCCACCCTGCTCCTTTCCTTCAGATGTTGTACCCCCTCCAACATCTTTAGCACAGTTACTCCTCTGGCCTTCACTGTTGCTCTGAAGTGCCATTGCATCCTGGGAGGGTGATTACTAGTAGTGGCATGTGCTTACATATTGCTCAAATTAACAGCATACACATATTCCATACATTGCCCTTTTGTGTAGGTCAACCCATAGTGAGGAACTCTAGTGTCCGACCCAGTGTAGGGGGTAAGGGTGTTGGATGGGGGATAGAGCCTTACAATGAGCAAGAAAAGGAAGTTGCAGTCTGCTGTGAGGGCATAGACTAAGGTAGCTGTGTTACCGTAGGCCCAACTGTTTCTCTTTGGTGGCTCCGAGGGAAAACACCAGACTACTTCACTATTTAGGTGAGGTTAGACTCTTAACACTTCAATAGCAGCATAACAGATGAGAAGCACAGAAATGTAACACAATAACATGAGATCGATAGAACACAATCTAGTGTGTCCCTCCCTCCGGGACTCGGCTTATATAGGTTTCTTATTGCATTGGTCTATGTGCACTGTAAAAAATGAATTACTTCATTTTTTGGAGGTTCCTCAGTTTCCCCAATTATCTACATAGCGCCTCCACATACAGCCAATCAATTCGAAGTTCTGCCAGATACTCTCTAACCTTTCTAATGTTATCAGTGCAGGGACTCCATGGGAATGGGGATTTACAGAACTCCGCCTCCGGAATTACCAGGTCACTGGGGTTGTAATATTCCAGTGATTCCGGCAATCACGGAGGCAGAATGGTATTAAGGGTCCGGCGGCAGCCTGCCGGTTTTTCCGGCACGGCTACCGCCAGACTTGTAATGTGGCCCATTCACTTCTAATTTTTGCGCTATTAAAGGTACTACTCATATTTCTTTGCACTATATGTAAAACGTGACTCTCTAATCCATTACCTTAATGCAACTTATCGATAGCACTAATGTTTTTGCTTACCAAGTCTGTTCAATATTTTTTTCCAAATTCTTTTTTTAGGGTTAAATAATGATTTTATTTGGAAATTATTCTCACTACCATTAACAATTTTTAAACATCTTTTTTGGTCTCCTAATAGCACTATTGTTATTGCTTGTCATGTTATGCATTAAGTGTCTTTAAAAAGTTAATTTCTGACTCTGATGCACTGTTTGCGCAGATGCAGAGCGCAGCCCATGCAACCTCACTGACTCTGCTGCTGACTGCTGAGATGAGGTGAGCAGGAGCAGCGTGTTAGGTCAGCGCATAAAGCCAAAGCCATTTGATTTTCAGGCACTCCTGAACGGGTCGAGACCGGTCACATGAATCATCCATGAGGCACAGGGAGTCCTCCTCCAGCCCGTCTGCCTCTAAGCGCAAGTCCAGAGTGCTAAGAAAGTGCCAGACCCCCGCAACAGCCTGCACCACATCCTCATGACCCAGGCCTCTACTAGACCCACAGACTTCCCCACGGAGGCGGACCGCACAGCAAAACGTTTGAGAGAAGCTTCAAGAATGAGGTAATATTTGCCACGTACTCTGGCGCTAAAGGCTATCCGGATGTACCAGAACATGCCTCCCTACCCAAAAGCTTCCGTTCTCACGACTGGTCCGGGAAATCTGCTTTTGGTACACAAGGGGGTGGATTTGCGCTGGCAGGCACAGGAACCTGTTGCACTTCAAGAGTCCAGTGATCTGCTGCTTTTTGTATTCAATAAAATGACTCCTCCAGTAAAAAAAAAGAAAAAGTTAATTTCCTTATTTTCTTGGGGTCCAATAATGCTTTTCATGTCATATTCGTCTCACTGCTGTTATTTTTTAAATGTCTTCAATTGTTTTCATTAAACCGTTGTTATTATGCACTCAAACAGGCCCTTTCTTTTTTTAAAGTGACCTTGTGGCAGTGTAATCCAAAAATGCAGAACACTAAAAATGGCTTTATAAGGACCATTGATATGGAGGGTCAGGAAGCATTACTTCCAACATGGCTCCCTTCCATTCCATATCAATGGATCTGAATGCACTGTCTAGGCTTTCGAGACTAATGGGCACTCCAACTGCCGCGTCCATGGGAGAAGATGAAAGTCAACCTGGAAAAGCTGTGAACGCCTGTGAAAACTATTAGTATCGCAGGGAATTTCACACCGGAATGCTAATGTCAATAAGCCCCTCGCCGGATGGGCATTACTGCATCAGGTAATGCCCCTTGGGGCTTCATTAGGCGCTCGCTGTGCTTGGGCCTGTAAGTAATGCCCAGCTCTACACGGGGCTTATTGCCTATGTAGGACCATGAGCTCTGATACAAGATGGTCTCCATGTTAGAATTCCTGTAGATGACAAGAATTGTGAGGCCTTCGCTCTACCACACAAAGATGAAGCGGAAAGTGTGACACATTGAGCTTTTCTTTGCCATGGCGTTGACACAAACGATTCACGACTGCATGGAAAACGTTTACAAGAAGTGTCCATAGATACATACATGGGCATGCCAAGCTAGCAGTTAGCCCATTAAGATACCCATCACTTTGTATGTTTCGGAGAGCTACAAGACGCAATATTATTTGGCACAAGTCAAAATTGTATGCACATTTTTTCCAAATAATACACTAAGAAAGACTGTTTTACAGGACCTACTAGTAACTGCTTTGGTATTCATATTTAGGTGGACTTCGGGTCCAAACAGAGAGATGTAAAACTAGATAGAGAGAGTGAGAGTGAAAAGCACAACAAACTGGAGACTTCCTCGGATGTGTAAACAGGTAAGACCCTGGGAGCAAAGTGAAAATAGAACAATATGTTGTAACGATCTTGCAACAGCTAGAACCGTCACAACTTAAGCCATTTACTGCTTAGGCACGTAGCATAAAGTAAATCAACATCTCTTTTTTGTTAAAAATAATTTTTATTAGGTAAATTCATAAACAGATAATATAAATATATGGTGTAAACTTTTTAACATTTATGCTCTCTTGGAGCATTATAGCCAGAAGGTTTGATAAAACGAGTTAATAAAATAAATATGATACGATTATTTTACTGAATAGATATTGAGACAAACTGGGTGACAAAGACAAGACAGAAGACAATAGGAAAGGAGGGGGGAGGGCATCAGTGATCAGGAACTGATTATACTTATTCAAGATTGTTAAGTTAATGAATAAACACATTCAATTTTTTGTTAAATTTGAGTCAATAGTCAACAGAAAATGCATGTGTGGAGCAAATAGAATTCCACCAGATATTATAAGATACATTGGATGTGTTCTTCCAGTTATAAGTAATGTTATGAAAAGCAATACTGATGAATACATTATATAATGCAGGAGATTCAACTTGTCGTATAAACGGTTTAACAATAGAGCCAATCATAAGATTAGAGAGTGACAAAGGTTCTGTAAAATGCAAGATCACTTGCAGACATGACCAGATCTTTGTCCAAAAAGCATAAACATATTTTCAATTAAAAATTAAATGAAGAAAATCTGCATTTGGTACATGACAAGACCAGCAATCGTTGTGTAAGTTATCCGCTACTTTGGCAATTCTCAGGGGTGTAGAATAAAGAAGTGGGTTTGGGTAATGTTGGCAGATTTAGACGTAGAACGACACAATTTCCAAATTTGAGCCCACAAGTCTGAGGTAGGCTGAAAGTTCCAGTCGCTCTCCCATTGCCTGATAACACTAGAATTTAATAGATTGGGAGAAGGGGGATCATTTAGGAACGCATATCATTTGGCTGCTCTAATGGAAGGGTTGCTGTTTAAAAAAGTCAGAAATGGGGTAGGGGATTTTTGAGTCAGTGAGGGCAAGGGTTTAGTTAGTGATTTGAGGAGGGATGTGTGAAAGGGGAGTTGAGATTTAGTGATATTGTATTGTGCACAAATCTGTGCAAAGGGGATATCTACGGAACTGTGGAGTAATTGTTTGATATATTTGATGCCTGATGAGCACCATCTATAAATAATAGTGGGGTAAGATTTGGTACAGTTGTGTTTATTGAACCAGAGGAAGATGTCACCAAGATTGGTTTCATAGAAAGAGTTTGTAGGGAGTTTATTCCAAGTGCATTTGAAAAAGTGCAGTGAAGGAAATGAAGTGATATTAGGCAATGAGGATGTAGTTAAGAAGTGGGAAAGGGAACGCAGGGAAATAATCCTGGCTTCTATCTTGAGCCATAAAGGAGCGTTTTCAGAATGGGTTTCATAGTGTTTAAAGATAGTTCATTGTTTTAGGATGAAGGCGTTATGATGCAATTGAAAGTTGGGAAATGTAACTCCACCTAAAAGCTTAGGGAGTCTTACAGGCCGATTCATGGAATCAACGTGCGCCAAAAAAATGGCGCACGCCTGCGAAAACGTGAAATTCGCAGAGAAACAGCGAAAATCGCAGTGCAAGTGCGATTATCGCACAGAAAACATCGCACATCAATTCATGGAAGTCTGTGCACGCGCGAAATGTGGGATGTGCGCTGAGAAAGTGCGCGGCACACGCTGGCGCACGCTGGCGCACGCTGGCGCACAGGTCAACGAACGACGTGCGATAAGGCCACAGCGAATTCGCACATAGTGCGGCGCACATAACAAAGGTAGGCGTAACACGGGGCATCACACGCAGAATGGGGATCAACTCGTGAAAATGTGGGCGTCACGGGGGAAGTACAGGAGGCAAGTGCGCAGAACGCCCACACGCTCGCCTACAACACGTATTCATGGAATCGAATAGGGAAAAACAGCGCACGGCCAAAGACGCGCACAGGCCCATACATGTCCGCCACACGAAAGCAGGCGGTAGCGTCCCTGCGCAGGAAAAAAATGTGCGCCATACACGCGCGGGAAGGCCCACATGCGATCGGGCCTGGGGGAGCGTGTGCGTGTATTTCAGGGGTGCGCGTGAAGTTCCACACGCGATTGGCCTGGGCGCGTGTATTTCAGGGGTGCGCAAGAAGCTTCTTACACGCGATTGGCCTGGGCGCGTGTATTTCAGGGGCTCGCGGGTGTTTTCACACGCGATCGGGCCTGGGGGAGCGTGTGCGTGAATTTCAGGGGTGCGCGTGAAGTTCCACACACGATTGGCCTGGGCGCGTGTATTTCAGGGGTGCGCGAGAAGCTTCTCACACGCGATTGGCCTGGGCGCGTGTATTTCAGGTGCTCGCGGGTGTTTTCACACGCGATCGGGCCTGGGGGAGCATGTGCGTGAATTTCAGGGGTGCGCGTGAAGTTCCACACGCGATTGGCCTGGGCGCGTGTATTTCAGGGGTGCGCGGGTGTTTTTACACGCGATCGGGCCTGGGGGAGCGGGGTACGTGTATTACAGGGGCTCGCGGGTGTTTACACACGCGATCGGGCCTGGGGGAGCGTGTGCGTGTATTTCAGGGGTGCGCAAGAAGTTCCAGTTGAAAGTTGGAAAATGTAACTCCACCTAAAAGCTTAGGTAGTCTTACAGGCCGATTCATGGAATCAACGTGCGCCGAAAAAACGGCGCACGCCTGCGAAAACGTGAAATTCGCAGAGAAACAGCGAAAATCGCAGTGCAAGTGCGATTATCGCACAGAAAACATTGCACATCAATTCATGGAAGTCCGTGCACGCGCAAAATGTGGGATGTGCGCTGAGAAAGTGCGCGGCACACGCTGGCGCACGCTGGCGCACAGGTCAACGAACGACGTGCGATAAGGCCACAGCGAATTCGCACATAGCGCGGCGCACATAACAAAAGTAGGCGTAACACGGGGCGTCACACGCAGAATGGGGATCAACTCGTGAAAATGTGGGCGTCACGGGGGAAGTACAGGAGGCAAGTGCGCAGAACGCCCACACGCTCGCCTACAACACGTATTCATGGAATCGAATAGGGAAAAACAGCGCACGGCCAAAGACGCGCACAGGCCCATACATGTCCGCCACACGAAAGCAGGCGGTAGCGTCCCTGCGCAGGAAAAAAATGTGCGCCAAAGTCCTACACGCGCGGGAAGGCCCACATGCGATCGGGCCTGGGGGAGCGTGTGCGTGTATTTCAGGGGTGCGCGTGAAGTTCCACACGCGATTGGCCTGGGCGCGTGTATTTCAGGGGTGCGCAAGAAGCTTCTCACACGCGATTGGCCTGGGCGCGTGTATTTCAGGGGCTCGCGGGTGTTTTCACACGCGATCGGGCCTGGGGGAGCGTGTGCGTGAATTTCAGGGGTGCGCGTGAAGTTCCACACACGATTGGCCTGGGCGCGTGTATTTCAGGGGTGCGCGAGAAGCTTCTCACACGCGATTGGCCTGGGCGCGTGTATTTCAGGGGCTCGCGGGTGTTTTCACATAAGATCGGGCCTGGGGGAGCGTGTGCGTGAATTTCAGGGGTGCGCGTGAAGTTCCATACGCGATTGGCCTGGGCGCGTGTATTTCAGGGGTGCGCGAGAAGCTTCTCACACGCGATTGGCCTGGGCGCGTGTATTACAGGGGCTCGCGGGTGTTTTTACACGCGATCGGGCCTGGGGGAGCGGGGTACGTGTATTCCAGGGGCTCGCGGGTGTTTACACACGCGATCGGGCCTGGGGGAGCGTGTGCGTGTATTTCAGGGGTGCGCGTGAAGTTCCACACGCGATTGGCCTTGGCGCGTGTATTTCAGGGGTGCGCGAGAAGCTTCTCACGCGCGATTGGCCTGGGCGCGTGTATTTCAGGGGCTCGCGGGTGTTATCACATGCGATCGGGCCTGGGGGAGCGGGGTACGTGTATTCCAGGGGCTCACGGGTGTTTTTACACGCGATCGGGCCTGGGGGAGCGGGGTACGTGTATTCCAGAGGTGCGCAAGAAGTTCCACACGCGATTGGCCTGTGTACGCAATTCCATTGGACCAAAGGCCCTGACAGCGCAGGCGCGTCTGTGACGTGACACGCGCGGGCGTGTCCCTGTACCCGGGGGAATGTTACAAGACCAAAAACTGCACGTCCGAGTGTCAGCCTGCGTGATTGGAGGATAGTGCCTCAGTGCGTATATGCAGAAGTGACGTTGGACTTGTGGTGCGGTTTAAAAGGTGCGTGTAGTACGTCATTTCCTTGTACGTGCTTCCCGTGGAGAGCGAGTGGGTGAAATCTGTACTTCTTGTCGGTTCACACGCAATTTACTTCACAGCGTTTCCAGTTCGTACTCCCTGTTACCTCTGTCAGTATTTTTCTGATTTTCTTTTCGACCTGTTTCCTCAAACAGCGTTGACTTCTCCTTTTGTCTTGTCTCCTCAGACAGTGTACAATTCTTCTTTTGGCGGGGTGTTGCCAACGCGCACACGCGCGTATTTTTCACGCTCTTTTCCCAGGCAGACGGTGAGTCGCGCACGTATTTACCAACTGTGCTAGCCCCGTGTGTAGCGTACCCCTTCAGAGGTCATTGTAGGCTGCGTGTGACACGCATACGTTCATTTTTGTGTTCCTGGGTGCCACAGCGTAGTGCAGGTTCCTTTTCCCACACACGTGTTCTACGAGGGGTCGCATGCTCGTCATTTTCTGTTTTAGGCGTGCCTGTACGTTGCGTGACCAGTCATCTTTCCCCAGGGGTTACATACAGCCTTGCTAGAGCACTTGGGTATGAATTCCATCTAGTACCCTACCCCTTTGACCCCCAATTGCCCAGGACAATTGTCCACTGCAACTCCCATACGCACAACTCCATCAGTGCCATGGCTGGGAGGCGAGCAAGTGGTAAGGGTGGCAAAGGTGGCAAAGGTGGCCGAGCCTCAAGAGGTGGGTGTGGTGGGCGCGGTAGGGGACACACATCCCCCCCATGGTTGAGGTAAACGTGGCTGACACCATCCCTGCACAGCCCTTGTTGGACCGGCCCGTTGTGGCACCTGACCTAGCACAGGGTGACTCCCAGGCTGACTTCCAGGTCGCCAAGTCTAGGCCACGGGTGGCGGCGCAAGCCAGTGTCACCGGGCCACGTGGTACAGGGGCAGCCATGTCATCTGCTGCCCCGAGTAGGCGGGGTGGGGAGGCTGCAGGGGCAGCTGCAGCTCCGTCCACCCCAGCTCTGACTCCCCCAGCAAGGACAGTGTTGGTCCCGGTATATCAGACTGAGGTTCCCCCTGCCATAATCACACTTCAGCTAATGCCTGCAGATAGTCATGTGGTCAGTGTGCCATCGCACACTACTACTACACAGTCCACCGGTGCTCCTGCCTCTAGTGTCCAGAGCGGCGTAGGGCACTCCGGATCCCCACCACCCAGAAAAAGAAAGAGGAAGAGTGCTCGTCCAGTACAGGCTGATGACCCCGACACGGCTACACGGTCCGGCACGCCAAGGAAGCCTAGCTTCAATGATGCCGAACTGGATACACTTGTGCAGTATGTGTCCGAACATGACGCCGAAATGTTGGTCACTTCAGGGTGTAGGATTACACCTGCTCGACGTCAGGCACACTGGCAGTCCATCGCGGACAGCATAAGTGCCCTTGGGTTTATGAGGCGCACAGCTGTTGAGTGCTACAAGCACTGGAACGACCTTAAGCGTAGGGCAAAGAAAAAGCTGGCCTCAAGTCATGCCGCAACTCTGGTGACTGGAGGTGGGTCTCCACAAGAGGACATAGAACTCACTCTACATGAGCATGTTGCTGGGACCTACGTCACAGAGGAGCAGATCCAAGTTGTGGGAGAACTGCCAGATTACGAGGCATTGTCCGGTAATTGTGCAATTATTATTATTATTAATTTTACCTAAGTAACACTACGGTGCCTCTAAATAGGAGCCTGGAACCTTGCTATATTCTCTGGATGTATGTATATGTCGCTTGTTGAATTTGCTTTTTGAAATTTTTCATGTATTACTGTGTATTAAGCCTTTTGTTCTGTGATCCCTTTCCCGTTTTCGTGGGATCTCGATCTCTCTTTAAATAAAGATTCTGTCTAGTAATGGGTTAGATTTCCGAGACAAGCACGAGTAGGATGTGCGATGTTCTATTAAGGAAGGCAAGTGTGGTTTTCTGGCCTCACGTAGTCCAGATATTCCTTTGGGGAGGGCAGATTCAGGGTTGTCACAAATGGAACTTTCACCACCTCCCACCATGATAGGTCCGAGTTCTCTTTTTTCTCTAGAGATGTTTTAGGGGTTTTGGCTTTTCCTGCAAGATTTCACCTGGGAAGGAACTTAGATCTTCTATTTATGCTAAATCTAAGCCTATGTTCATAATAGCCTGATCAAGGTCTTGCTGGGGATTGAGAATGGATTGTGTGGGGATAGTAATATTCCTGTGCACTACACTCCCTACAGTTCCAAAAGTGGTTGGTCCCATCTTCCTTAACTGGTTTACCAGAGCTTCATGGAACTCAGGATATGATCACAAGGTCCTTCCCTGCTCTTCCTTTACTGAGGAGTCTAAGGTTTGCGAAAAAGCTGGGAGGGTTTCACTGTTAATATGGGGAGACTTGGTCAATGCTTTTTCTCTTCTTCAGTAATATATACTTTTGCTTCTTATATATGATAGGTATGCCATGTTAGAACAAAGAATAGAGTTCAGTCTTTCTTTAGGAATCACAATTAGGCACACATGACCACTTTGATGTAGCTTTCAGAGTTTAAAGTTTGGTATGAAATTGTATTCCCGTGAAAGTGAAGGATAGAGTTCAGTCCTCCTTTGGGAATCACAATTAGGCACACACAACCACTTTTTAATGTACTTTTCACAAGCTAAAGGTTGTAATAATTATGTTATCGGCTTCAACAAACAACTTCTACTCGTTTTAAATCTTATGCAAGTGAACAGGGAACTGGATACTATTACCGTCAATGCTTGCGCAAGGTGTCAGATCGCTTCGCTTCAGTCACCGGTTTCTTTGTGTTGCATTGCTTCAACACCCTTCCTCTGTGAAGGTGTCTCCAGTCCGGCCACACGTTTTCGGAGCCCCTCTCGCTCCTGAGACCCACGGTTTGACTATTGCTCCTTGCATCGGTCTCCAGCACGTTCTTTGCGCGGCAACCACAGCCATCAGGCTCACATGGGGAAAGACCAGTCTCCTGCACGCCTTCTGCTGCGCGCCTCTGCACTTCAGAGTTTGGGGCAACAGGACCCTCTCAGAACAAGCAGGTTAAATCGGATGTCTCCACATTCTGGTGTCCCTCTTGTTGTCCCACTTCTTTGCCAGCCTTGTGCCTTCTTCCTTTTGCTACAACTACTACAACTCGCATTCCAGTCACAGTTCCAGCTCCTTCCAATTACCTTCACCTGAGGGGGCTTTTTATACCTCCCAGGTTCTCTCAGTTGAGGGCTGTTGGGCTTAATTGACTGACTACTGCAACTGCATGCCTCTTCAGCCCTCTTCCTCGTCCCAGTACTAATGGGGCTTTTAGCAAAGTTAGTTCTTTTAATCATTGAGTAAATTTTAAAGGTATATGTATTTCCCTTAAACTCATTAAAAGATGGATTGTCAGAGTTAGTTGGTACAGAGGAAGAAATTGAATTTAAGGCATTTTCTGTAGATCATTGTATACCTCTGGGAGTAAGGAAGGTTTCTATTCTGAGATACCCTGAAATATCTTTCTGTTAACAGAATTTAAACCTTGGGTTACTTGCATCACTCTAATGGCTCTATTTTGAATCATGCCTTCTCTAACATTCTCTGTCTGTTTCATCAAATGTCTCCATGGCTTGACCCCCCCATCTTTCCTCTTTGATTTCCTTCTACTACCCCTCTTGCACCCTTCTCTCTCAAACCCATTTTCTACTTACAGTCCGTGTCCTCCATGTGCTAAGTCTTGCTTCCATTCCTTTTCCTTACTGGCCTTCCTAACATTGGATTGCACTCCCTGTCCCCCTTCACTTCCTCTCCTCTTTTCCACACATCTGTTTTCATCTCAAAACACATTTGCTTGCTTGCCGATTTGGTTGTTGCATGTATTTCCACTTACTTGTTAAGCACTGTGGCGCTTAGCGCTCCATCAATAAAATCAAATACAAATAATCAGGGGGGCGCTCTATTTTTATTGATGTAAACTTTTGCTGCATCTAAACAAATATAATAAAGCAAGTTGCAAGTAATTTTGAAATGTAGAATTAGCAACTTAATATGCTGTTATTTAAAATCTTGCAGGCATCCCTTTTTTCTAATATATCCATATGTTTCATTCAATGCCCTGGTGGCAATAATTAAACACCATTATCCTTGAGCATGCCTGCAGGCTCTCATTGAGTTATTTTACTTTTGTCAATGCAGTGAACTCTAAAAACACACTGTGGTGTTATAACTTTCATAAGATGGTTTGTCTTTTGAACAGAATTTTAAACACACGCTAGTCCTAAGAAGGTTATAACAAAGCGTTGGAAAGTGGCTCATGCTGTGTAGTGATGTTGTGTTATTCCCTCACAGCCACCGTGCACCTTTCCTCCACCCTGCTCCTTTCCTTCAGATGTTGTACCCCCTCCAACATCTTTAGCACAGTTACTCCTCTGGCCTTCACTGTTGCTCTGAAGTGCCATTGCATCCTGGGAGGGTGATTACTAGTAGTGGCATGTGCTTACATATTGCTCAAATTAACAGCATACGCATATTCCATACATTGCCCTTTTGTGTAGGTCAACCCATAGTGAGGAACTCTAGTGTCCGACCCAGTGTAGGGGGTAAGGGTGTTGGATGGGGGATAGAGCCTTACAATGAGCAAGAAAAGGAAGTTGGAGTCTGCTGTGATGGCATAGACTAAGGTAGCTGTGTTACCGTAGGCCCAACTGTTTCTCTTTGGTGGCTCCGAGGGAAAACCCCAGACTACTTCACTATTTAGGTGAGGTTAGACTCTTAACACTTCAATAGCAGCATAGCAGATGAGAAACACAGAAATGTAACACAATAACATGAGATCGATAGAACACAATCTAGTGTGTCCCTCCCTCCGGGACTCGGCTTATATAGGTTTCTTATTGCATTGGTCTATGTGCACTGTAAAAAATGAATTACTTCATTTTTTGGAGGTTCCTCAGTTTCCCCAATTATCTACATAGCGCCTCCACATACAGCCAATCAATTCGAAGTTCTGCCAGATACTCTCTAACCTTTCTAATGTTATCAGTGCAGGGACTCCATGGGAATGGGGATTTACAGAACTCCGCCTCCGGAATTACCAGGTCACTGGGGTTGTAATATTCCAGTGATTCCGGCAATCACGGAGGCAGAATGGTATTACGGGTCCGGCGGCAGCCTGCCGGTTTTTCCGGCACGGCTACCGCCAGACTTGTAATGTGGCCCATTCACTTCTAATTTTTGCGCTATTAAAGGTACTACTCATATTTCTTTGCACTATATGTAAAACGTGACTCTCTAATCCATTACCTTAATGCAACTTATCGATAGCACTAATGTTTTTGCTCACCAAATCTGTTCAATATTTTTTTCCAAATTCTTTTTTTAGGGTTAAATAATGATTTTATTTGGAAATTATTCTCACTACCATTAACAATTTTTAAACATCTTTTTTGGTCTCCTAATAGCACTATTGTTATTGCTTGTCATGTTATGCATTAAGTGTCTTTAAAAAGTTAATTTCTGACTCTGATGCACTGTTTGCGCAGATGCAGAGCGCAGCCCATGCAACCTCACTGACTCTGCTGCTGACTGCTGAGATGAGGTGAGCAGGAGCAGCGTGTTAGGTCAGCGCATAAAGCCAAAGCCATTTGATTTTCAGGCACTCCTGAACGGGTCGAGACCGGTCACATGAATCATCCATGAGGCACAGGGAGTCCTCCTCCAGCCCGTCTGCCTCTAAGCGCAAGTCCAGAGTGCTAAGAAAGTGCCAGACCCCCGCAACAGCCTGCACCACATCCTCATGACCCAGGCCTCTACTAGACCCACAGACTTCCCCACGGAGGCGGACCGCACAGCAAAACGTTTGAGAGAAGCTTCAAGAATGAGGTAATATTTGCCAGGTACTCTGGCGCTAAAGGCTATCCGGATGTACCAGAACATGCCTCCCTACCCAAAAGCTTCCGTTCTCACGACTGGTCCGGGAAATCTGCTTTTGGTACACAAGGGGGTGGATTTGCGCTGGCAGGCACAGGAACCTGTTGCACTTCAAGAGTCCAGTGATCTGCTGCTTTTTGTATTCAATAAAATGACTCCTCCAGTAAAAAAAAAGAAAAAGTTAATTTCCTTATTTTCTTGGGGTCCAATAATGCTTTTCATGTCATATTCGTCTCACTGCTGTTATTTTTTAAATGTCTTCAATTGTTTTCATTAAACCGTTGTTATTATGCACTCAAACAGGCCCTTTCTTTTTTTAAAGTGACCTTGTGGCAGTGTAATCCAAAAATGCAGAACACTAAAAATGGCTTTATAAGGACAATTGATATGGAGGGTCAGGAAGCATTACTTCCAACATGGCTCCCTTCCATTCCATATCAATGGACCTGAATGCACTGTCTAGGCTTTCGAGACTAATGGGCACTCCAACTGCCGCGTTCATGGGAGAAGATGAAAGGCAACCTGGAAAAGCTGTGAACGCCTTTGAAAACTATTAGTATCGCAGGGAATTTCACACCGGAATGCTAATGTCAATAAGCCCCTCGCCGGATGGGCATTACTGCATCAGGTAATGCCCCTTGGGGCTTCATTAGGCGCTCGCTGTGCTTGGGCCTGTAAGTAATGCCCAGCTCTACACGGGGCTTATTGCCTATGTAGGACCATGAGCTCTGATACAAGATGGTCTCCATGTTAGAATTCCTGTATATGACAAGAATTGTGAGGCCTTCGCTCTACCACACAAAGATGAAGCGGAAAGTGTGACACATTGAGCTTTACTTTGCCATGAGGTTGACACAAACGATTCACGACTGCATGGAAAACGTTTCCAAGAAGTGTCCATAGATACATATATGGGCATGCCAAGCTAGCAGTTAGCCCATTAAGATACCCATCACTTTGTATGTTTCGGAGAGCTACAAGACGCAATATTATTTGGCACAAGTCAAAATTGTATGCACATTTTTTCCAAATAATACACTAAGAAAGACTGTTTTACAGGACCTACTAGTAACTGCTTTGGTATTCATATTTAGGTGGACTTCGGGTCCAAACAGAGAGATGTAAAACGAGATAGAGAGACTTGGAGAGCAAGAGAGAGTGAGAGTGAAAAGCACAACAAACTGGAGACTTCCTTGGATGTGTAAACAGGTAAGACCCTGGGAGCAAAGTGAAAATAGAACAATATGTTTTAACGATCTTGCAACAGCCAGAACCGTCACAACTTAAGCCATTTACTGCTTAGGCATGTAGCATAAAGTAAATCAACATCTCTTTTTTGTTAAAAATAATTTTTATTAGGTAAATTCATAAACAGATAATATAAATATATGGTGTAAACTTTTTAACATTTATGCTCTCTTGGAGCATTATAGCCAGAAGGTTTGATAAAACGAGTTAATAAAATAAATATGATACGATTATTTTACTGAATAGATATTGAGACAAACTGGGTGACAAAGACAAGACAGAAGACAATAGGAAAGGAGGGGGGAGGGCATCAGTGATCAGGAACTGATTATACTTATTCAAGATTGTTAAGTTAATGAATAAACACATTCAATTTTTTGTTAAATTTGAGTCAATAGTCAACAGAAAATGCATGAGTGGAGCAAATAGAATTCCACCAGATATTATAAGATACATTGGATGTGTTCTTCCAGTTATAAATAATGTTATGAAAAGCAATACTGATGAATACATTATATAATGCAGGAGATTCAACTTGTCGTATAAACGTTTTAACAATAGAGCCAATCATAAGATTAGAGAGTGACAAAGGTTCTGTAAAATGCAAGATCACTTGCAGACATGACCAGATCTTTGTCCAAAAAGCATAAACATATTTTCAATTAAAAATTAAATGAAGAAAATCTGCATTTGGTACATGACAAGACCAGCAATTGTTGTGTAAGTTATCCGCTACTTTGGCAATTCTCAGGGGTGTAGAATAAAGAAGTGGGTTTGGGTAATGTTGGCAGATTTAGACGTAGAACGACACAATTTCCAAATTTGAGCCCACAAGTCTGAGGTAGGCTAAAAGTTCCAGTCGTTCTCCCATTGCCTGATAATACTAGAATTTAATAGATTGGGAGGAGGGGGATCATTTAGGAACGCATATCATTTGGCTGCTCTAATGGAAGGGTTGCTGTTTAAAAAAGTCAGAAATGGGGTAGGGGATTTTTGAGTCAGTGAGGGCAAGGGTTTAGTTAGTGATTTGAGGAGGGATGTGTGAAAGGGGAGTTGAGATTTAGGGATATTGTATTGTGCACAAATCTGTGCAAAGGGGATATCTACGGAACTGTGGAGTAATTGTTTGATATATTTGATGCCTGATGAGCACCATCTATAAATAATAGTGGGGTTAGATTTGGTACAGTTGTGTTTATTGAACCAGAGGAAGATGTCACCAAGATTGGTTTCATAGAAAGAGTTTGTAGGGAGTTTATTCCAAGTGCATTTGAAAAAGTGCAGTGAAGGAAATGAAGTGATATTAGGCAATGAGGATGTAGTTAAGAAGTGGGAAAGGGAACGCAGGGAAATAATCCTGGCTTCTATATTGAGCCATAAAGGAGCGTTTTCAGAATGGGTTTCATAGTGTTTAAAGATAGTTCATTGTTTTAGGATGAAGGCTTTATGATGCAATTGAAAGTTGGGAAATGTAACTCCACCTAAAAGCTTAGGTAGTCTTACAGGCCGATTCATGGAATCAACGTCCGCCGAAAAAACGGCGCACGCCTGCGAAAACGTGAAATTCGCAGAGAAACAGCGAAAATCGCAGTGCAAGTGCGAGTATCGCACAGAAAACATCGCACATCAATTCATGGAAGTCCGTGCACGCGCGAAATGTGGGATGTGCGCTGAGAAAGTGCGCGGCACACGCTGGCGCACGCTGGCGCACAGGTCAACGAACGACGTGCGATAAGGCCACAGCGAATTCGCACATAGCGCGGCGCACATAACAAAAGTAGGCGTAACACGGGGTGTCACACGCAGAATGGGGATCAACTCGTGAAAATGTGGGCGTCACGGGGGAAGTACAGGAGGCAAGTGCGCAGAACGCCCACACGCTCGCCTACAACACGTATTCATGGAATCGAATAGGGAAAAACAGCGCACGGCCAAAGACGCGCACAGGCCCATACATGTCCGCCACACGAAAGCAGGCGGTAGCGTCCCTGCGCAGGAAAAAAATGTGCGCCAAAGTCCTACACGCGCGGGAAGGCCCACATGCGATCGGGCCTGGGGGAGCGTGTGCGTGTATTTCAGGGGTGCGCGTGAAGTTCCACACGCGATTGGCCTGGGCGCGTGTATTTCAGGGGTGCGCAAGAAGCTTCTCACACGCGATTGGCCTGGGCACGTGTATTTCAGGGGCTCGCGGGTGTTTTCACACGCGATCGGGCCTGGGGGAGCGTGTGCGTGAATTTCAGGGGTGCGCGTGAAGTTCCACACACGATTGGCCTGGGCGCGTGTATTTCAGGGGTGCGCGAGAAGCTTCTCACACGCGATTGGCCTGGGCGCGTGTATTTCAGGGGCTCGCGGGTGTTTTCACACGCGATCGGGCCTGGGGGAGCATGTGCGTGAATTTCAGGGGTGCGCGTGAAGTTCCACACGCGATTGGCCTGGGCGCGTGTATTTCAGGGGTGCGCGAGAAGCTTCTCACACGCGATTGGCCTGGGCGCGTGCATTACAGGGGCTCGCGGGTGTTTTTACACGCGATCGGGCCTGGGGGAGCGGGGTACGTGTATTACAGGGGCTCGCGGGTGTTTACACACGCGATCGGGCCTGGGGGAGCGTGTGCGTGTATTTCAGGGGTGCGCAAGAAGTTCCAGTTGAAAGTTGGGAAATGTAACTCCACCTAAAAGCTTAGGTAGTCTTACAGGCCGATTCATGGAATCAACGTGCGCCAAAAAAACGGCGCACGCCTGCGAAAACGTGAAATTCGCAGAGAAACAGCGAAAATCGCAGTGCAAGTGCGATTATCGCACAGAAAACATCGCACATCAATTCATGGAAGTCCGTGCACGCGCGAAATGTGGGATGTGCGCTGAGAAAGTGCGCGGCACACGCTGGCGCACAGGTCAACGAACGACGTGCGATAAGGCCACAGCGAATTCGCACATAGCGCGGCGCACATAACAAAAGTAGGCGTAACACGGGGCGTCACACGCAGAATGGGGATCAACTCGTGAAAATGTGGGCGTCACGGGGGAAGTACAGGAGGCAAGTGCGCAGAACGCCCACACGCTCGCCTACAACACGTATTCATGGAATCGAATAGGGAAAAACAGCGCACGGCCAAAGACGCGCACAGGCCCATACATGTCCGCCACACGAAAGCAGGCGGTAGCGTCCCTGCGCAGGAAAAAAATGTGCGCCAAAGTCCTACACGCGCGGGAAGGCCCACATGCGATCGGGCCTGGGGGAGCGTGTGCGTGTATTTCAGGGGTGCGCGTGAAGTTCCACACGCGATTGGCCTGGGCGCGTGTATTTCAGGGGTGCGCAAGAAGCTTCTCACACGCGATTGGCCTGGGCGCGTGTATTTCAGGGGCTTGCGGGTGTTTTCACACGCGATCGGGCCTGGGGGAGCGTGTTCGTGAATTTCAGGGGTGCGCGTGAAGTTCCACACACGATTGGCCTGGGCGCGTGTATTTCAGGGGTGCGCGAGAAGCTTCTCACACGCGATTGGCCTGGGCGCGTGTATTTCAGGGGCTCGCGGGTGTTTTCACATGCGATCGGGCCTGGGGGAGCGTGTGCGTGAATTTCAGGGGTGCGCGTGAAGTTCCACACGCGATTGGCCTGGGCGCGTGTATTTCAGGGGTGCGCGAGAAGCTTCTCACACGCGATTGGCCTGGGCGCATGTATTACAGGGGCTCGCGGGTGTTTTTACACGCGATCGGGCCTGGGGGAGCGTGTGCGTGTATTTCAGGGGTGCGCGTGAAGTTCCACACGCGATTGGCCTTGGCGCGTGTATTTCAGGGGTGCGCGAGAAGCTTCTCACACGCGATTGGCCTGGGCGCGTGTATTTCAGGGGCTCGCGGGTGTTATCACATGCGATCGGGCCTGGGGGAGCGGGGTACGTGTATTCCAGGGGCTCACGGGTGTTTTTACACGCGATCGGGCCTGGGGGAGCGGGGTACGTGTATTTCAGGGGCTCGCGGGTGTTTACACACGCGATCGGGCCTGGGGGAGCGTGTGCGTGTATTCCAGGGGTGCGCAATAAGTTCCACACGCGATTGGCCTGTGTACGCAATTCCATTGGACCAAAGGCCCTGACAGCGCAGGCGCGTCTGTGACGTGACACGCGCGGGCGTGTCCCTGTACCCGGGGGAATGTTACAAGACCAAAAACTGCACGTCCGAGTGTCAGCCTGCGTGATTGGAGGATAGTGCCTCAGTGCGTATATGCGGAAGTGACGTTGGACGTGTGGTGCGGTTTAAAAGGTGCGTGTAGTACGTCATTTCCTTGTACGTGCTTCCCGTGGAGAGCGAGTGGGTGAAATCTGTACTTCTTGTCGGTTCACACGCAATTTACTTCACAGCGTTTCCAGTTCGTACTCCCTGTTACCTCTGTCAGTATTTTTCTGATTTTCTTTTCGACCTGTTTCCTCAAACAGCGTTGACTTCTCCTTTTGTCTTGTCTCCTCAGACAGTGTACAATTCTTCTTTTGGCGGGGTGTTGCCAACGCGCACACGCGCATATTTTTCACGCTCTTTTCCCAGGCAGACGGTGAGTCGCGCACGTATTTACCAACTGTGCTAGCCCCGTGTGTAGCGTACCCCTTCAGAGGTCATTGTAGGCTGCGTGTGACACGCATACGTTCATTTTTGTGTTCCTGGGTGCCACAGCGTAGTGCAGGTTCCTTTTCCCACACACGTGTTCTACGAGGGGTCGCATGCTCGTCATTTTCTGTTTTAGGCGTGCCTGTACGTTGCGTGACCAGTCATCTTTCCCCAGGGGTTACATACAGCCTTGCTAGAGCACTTGGGTACGAATTCCATCTAGTACCCTACCCCTTTGACCCCCAATTGCCCAGGACAATTGTCCACTGCAACTCCCATACGCACAACTCCATCAGTGCCATGGCTGGGAGGCGAGCAAGTGGTAAGGGTGGCAAAGGTGGCAAAGGTGGCCGAGCCTCAAGAGGTGGCCGTGGTGGGCGCGGTAGGGGACACACATCCCCCCCCATGGTTGAGGTAAACGTGGCTGACACCATCCCTGCACAGCCCTTGTTGGACCGGCCCGTTGTGGCACCTGACCTAGCACAGGGTGACTCCCAGGCTGACTTCCAGGTCGCCAAGTCTAGGCCACGGGTGGCGGCGCAAGCCAGTGTCACCAGGCCACGTGGTACAGGGGCAGCCATGTCATCTGCTGCCCCGAGTAGGCGGGGTGGGGAGGCTGCAGGGGCAGCTGCAGCTCCGTCCACCCCAGCTCTGACTCCCCCAGCAAGGACAGTGTTGGTCCCGGTACATCAGACTGAGGTTCCCCCTGCCATAATCACACTTCAGCTAATGGCTGCAGATAGTCATGTGGTCAGTGTGCCATCGCACACTGCTACTACACAGTCCACCGGTGCTCCTGCCTCTAGTGTCCAGAGCGGCGTAGGGCACTCCGGATCCCATCCACCCACAAAAAGAAAGAGGAAGAGTGCTCGTCCAGTACAGGCTGATGACCCCGACACGGCTACACGGTCCGGCACGCCAAGGAAGCCTAGCTTCAATGATGCCGAACTGGATGCACTTGTGCAGTATGTGTCCGAACATGACGCCGAAATGTTGGTCACTTCAGGGTGTAGGATTACACCTGCTCGACGTCAGGCACACTGGCAGTCCATCGCGGACAGCATAAGTGCCCTTGGGTTTATGAGGCGCACAGCTGTTGAGTGCTACAAGCGCTGGAACGACCTTAAGCGTAGGGCAAAGAAAAAGCTGGCCTCAAGTCATGCCGCAACTCTGGTGACTGGAGGTGGGTCTCCACAAGAGGACATAGAACTCATTCTACATGAGCATGTTGCTGGGACCTACGTCACAGAGGAGCAGATCCAAGGTGTGGGAGAACTGCCAGATTACGAGGCATTGTCCGGTGAGTGCACATGCATGTGTGTGTGATCCATGTGTATGTAGTTTGTGGGAGGGGATTCGGTTGAGTGCCAGGTCAGGGTGTGTGTGCCTGAGTGTTTTGTCCCACCCATGTGCTTCATCCAATGCATTCTGCGCCCCGGGATTTGGGTATTACAGTGTCCCTTCTGGCCACAGTAGGTGTTTTGCACTACATTGCGCCAGTTGCCCTTGAAGTGGCATCTTGCTACCACATTGTTCCGTATTAAGCTGTGTTCATTCAGGCTGATTGTAGGAATTCACCTGGTTCTACTGCGCATCACTCTGCCCCATTGTCACATATATGTCATGCCCATGGTACATGCCATCTGTGTGATGGCATGTGTCATGTATGTGTATTGGACATGCCACTCACAGGCCAATGTGTGATGGCACTGCTAGCCAGCATGCAGCTGATGTGTTGCTCTCCCATCTTGGTGTCATTAGTGTCTGACATTTTCCTCCCCTTCCAACTCATGGACAGTGCATGCATGGGAGGGTCATAGTCATGTGGGACATGTGTAAATCAAGTACTGGTACTGTAGCTTGTCTGGCCTAGTAGAGTGCCATGGTGCTAATGCCTGTTTCCATTTTTTGTCTTTCTTGTTTTTGCAGAGGATGACGCACCTGATGCTGTTGAGGGAGAGGAGATGGTGCAGGCCCAGGAGGGATCTGAAGCTCGACCAGGCACCAGTGGGGGACGTGGTTTGGTGGTGGGGGAGAACCCTCTCTTGCTGCAGGCCATAATGTCCCGGGGTGTCCCTGGCTGCACCTCCCCAGAACTCTTTTCAGGTGTTGATTCGGATGAGGCCTATGTGGATTCGCAGGTATGTGTTCATGGAAGGGATACTGTTCTGTCCGACCCACCTGCACCAGGGGTAGAGCCCACTATGGGGATGTCAGTGTTGGTAGGTGCGCCTGTGGTGGTTACGGATGCAGGGCCACACTCCGCAACATCTGATCCTGTTCCTGGGCCAGCAGTTCAGAGGGGAAATGCAGTCCTGCAGCCTCAGGCAGTGCCGACACAGCAAGGCGCAGTTCGCCTTGCCCCAGACAGGTGTGGTGCCCGCCAAGGCGGTGGCCGTCCGCCACCAGGCAATATCGCATGGGAGCAATCCATTTACGGTATGGCCAACCAACAGGGAACATCATCCGAAATGATTGCTCAGGCCATGGAGAGGGTGGCCACTTCCATTGTCCCCCCAGAAAGGCAGATGGAGCTACTACAGCAGGCAACAGACTCCATTTGCCAATCAGTCAGGGAGGACATGTTGGCGTCCAACAGGGACAGACAGGCGGCCCTGGACAATCTGAGGGAATCAATTTCTATAGATGCCCAGGGACAGAGGGAAGCCCTGAGGGGAGAGGTCCGGCACCTCAGGCAGACTCTTGTGGACCTTGAGGCTTCCACTGTCACCAGGACGGAACAGTTGCTGGAGCGTGTCACCCGTACGCTCTCAGCAGAGATGCAGGCTTTTCGGGCGGAGGTCCGGGCAACATGGGACACAGGCATAAGCCTCCCATGGTACCACCACCTCCTGTGGCAGCAGCAGCAGAGGTTGAGGAGAGCGAATCCAGCAGTGAATCTCCCACTATTTAGTAGCCGTGCAGGCCATGAGCTCATGGAGGTGTTTTTTTTCGCAACATTCACGCAGGTGACTGTTGGTGGGCACCCTGTCCTCGGACCTCCTGGGTGGCCTCCCCCACCCCCCCTGGCCCACACATGGCCATTTTTGATTTTTGATTTTTGATTTTTTAATTTTTGTTGCAGTGTGTTGCATTGTGTGGCTCCCGTGAGCATCCACTGTATTCCGGCTGGGCACATGCAGGCTTGTCCTGAGTTTGGGTTAGATGCTTGGGTCAGTGAGACACACACCCCTCCTGCTTCCCGTTTCCATGGGCTTGCCAAGGGTGTGCCCAAGTGACAGTGAATTACACAGTGACGTTGGACTCCCATGAGCTGTGTGGGCAGTCTGTAGTCAATACTGTGTATACATTCCTAGTGCATATTGTTGTTGTATTGTGCACTGCATGGTGTATTGATGTGTGCTTGTGCATCCATGTCTCCCTCCTGATTTGCAGGTTCATTCCTCATGTCTTCACAAGGCCGTCCACTTTGGAGATGGGGCTCATGTTGTGAGCAGTGGACTTCCAGATGTGCGTGGCAACAACACTGTACAGTTGGAGGTGGTGGATGTGCTGGCATTCTCATGTTGTAAGACTACGTATCCTTTGCCTTAGTACTGTCATGTTTATGCTATGTCGATTGTATTGTGGTAAGTATTTGGTCATGTGTGTTGTTGTTTCTACATTCATGTGGCCATATTGTGTGTGGCCAGTTTCCATTAGGGACACTGTACTTTGTGACACGTGTCATGTTTGGGGGATGACTTTGTTTGCTCTCACATGGCATGTCATGCCATGGTGTGTTGGGTGGCGGTGCTGGTGAGGGGTTGGGTGACATGGCACTGTTGTCATGTTGTGTCTTGCAAGGGGGTAATGATTTCAGCAGCATAGAAGTATGTCTTTTAAACACAGCATTGGTGCTGTTTGTGTAGTTTGGGAAGCACACAATGGAACACTTCCAGATGTACAATCTCAGGCTGGTATGGTTGTGACAGTTGACTGTCCATTGACACATCATAATTGTCAGTAACAATCATCATTGATTGTCAGCTGGTACGTGCCAGGGCTGTGTGCACTCCACAGGGGTGTGATTTTATGTGAAGTAATTAGCCAAGAGCTGCGTACGGGCTGCCTCACCCCGTGCCCTTTCCCCTCCCATGCGCAGTGGGCATGCATGTGGTTGGGGATGTGGGGGCACCACCATGTCCACGGCCAGGCCCCGGCGTGTTGCAACGTTGTGCAGGACACATGCTGCCACTATGATCCTGGACACTACTGGGGGAGCGTATAACAGCTGCCCGCCAGAACGGTCAAGGGAGCGGAAGCGTGACTTGAGCACTCCGAATGTGCGCTCCACGATGCCCCGGGTTGCAATGTGGGCTGTGTTGTATCTTACCTGGGGCGGCATGGTGGGGTTCCGAATTGGCGTCATCATGTGGGTGCTGAGAGGGTAGGCACTGTCCCCTGGGGAGGTGGTGATGGGTATCATCAGTGGGGTTGTGACATTACTCAGTATCTGACATGCATGCATGCGCAGTGGCATTTATACTCACCGAGCAGCCATGTATCGCCATGCCGCCCAGCTTCTATGTCCCGGTTTAGGGTAGACATTCTGTAGATGAAACTGTCGTGGGTGGAGCCTGGATAGTTGGCGTATACTGAGGTGATGATTCCCTTGGCATCACATACTACCTGGGCGTTGATGGAATGCCAGTGCTTGCGGTTTCTATAGATGTGCTCAGTTGCCCTGGGGGGACGTAGAGCCACATGGGTGCAATCAATGGCACCTAGCACTTTGGGGAATTGTGCCACCCTGCAGAAGTCCTGGGCAACAGCCTGCCTTTCTGCAGGTGTTCTGGGCAGGTATATGTGCCTGCGGACTGATGGGCGTGCAGTGATGATGGCCAAGACCTGGTGTAGGCAGCGTGACTGCGTGGGCTGTGGCACCCCCCCCACTATGGCACTTGTCCGCTGAAATGATCCAGTGGCCAGGAAGTGCAGTACATTGAGGACCTTCTCCAGGGGGCTGAGTGCTTGGGAGCACAGGGTGGTTGATGTGAGGTCATCCTCCCACTCACTGACCAGGTCGAGTATTATGTGAGGTGGAAACCTGTACCTCCCATACACATGGTCATCAGGCATCCCAAAAAGGCTGGTTCTGGGTGTAAAAATTCTGGCCCGGACTATCCTCCTCCTCCTCCTGCGGTATCCCACGGCCACTGCTGCTAGGAACGGTATGTTCATCCTGGCGTCTGAGCTTGTTTGTTGTTTGTGTGCACTTTTATGCTGTGCGGGTGGACGTACGCCTACTTCCTGCTGGCGTACGTGTTTCCGGATTGGCCACGTTCGTCTCCATGAATACGTGTTGTAGGCGAGCGTGTAAAACTTCCCGCGCAGCCCTGGAATACCCGCACCCAGCCCAATCGTGTGTGGTACTTCTCACGCACCCCTGAAATACACGCACCCCGCTGCCACAGGCCCGATCGCGTGTGAAACCACCAGCGCACCCCTGAAATACACGCACACGCTCCCCCAGGCCCGATCGCGTGTGAAACCACCCGCGAGCCCCTGAAATACACGCACCCAGGCCAATCGCGTGTGGAACTTCTCGCGCACCCCTGAAATACACGCACACGCTCCCCCAGGCCCGATCGCGTGTGAAACCACCCGCAAGCCCCTGAAATACACGCGCCCAGGCCAATCGCGTGTGGAACTTCTCGCGCACCCCTGGAATACACGCACACGCTCCCCCAGGCCCAATCGCGTGTGAAACCACCCGCGAGCCCCTGAAATACACTCACACGCTCCCCCAGGCCCGATCGCGTGTGAAACCACCCGCGAGCCCCTGAAATACACGCGCCCAGGCCAATCGCGTGTGGAACTTCTCGCGCACCCCTGAAATACACGCACACGCTCCCCCAGGCCCGATCGCATGTGAAACCACCCGCAAGCCCCTGAAATACACGCACCCAGGCCAATCGTGTGTGGAACTTCTCGCGCATCCCTGAAATACACGCACACGCTCCCCCAGGCCCGATCGCGTGTGAAACCACCCGCGAGCCCCTGAAATACACGCGCCCAGGCCAATCGCGTGTGGAACTTCTCGCGCACCCCTGGAATACACGCACACGCTCCCTCAGGCCCGATCGCGTGTGAAACCACCCGCGAGCCCCTGAAATACACGCACACGCTCCCCCAGGCCCGATCGCGTGTGAAACCACCCGCAAGCCCCTGGAATACACGCACACGCTCCCCCAGGCCCGATCGCGTGTGAAACCACCCGCGAGCCCCTGAAATACACGCACACGCTCCCCCAGGCCCGATCGCGTGTGAAACCACCCACGAGCCCCTGAAATACACGCGCCCAGGCCAATCACATGTGGAACTTCTCGCGCACCCCTGGAATACACGCACACGCTCCCCCAGGCCCGATCGCGTGTGAAACCACCCGCGAGCCCCTGAAATACACGCGCCCAGGCCAATCGCGTGTGGAACTTCTCACGCACCCAGGCCATTCGCGTGTAATACTTCTCACGCACCCCTGAAATACACGCACCCAGGCCATTCACGTGTGGGACTTCTCGCGTACCCCTGAAATACATGCACCCAGGCCATTCGCGTGTAATACTTCTCGCAGGCGCAGCCCTTTGCGATGGTTTTGCGATCTTGATGGCTTTTCCTTGCGCAAGGGCGTTCTTGGGGCCGTAACTGGCGCTGATGCAGGGTCGCTGCGCCACTCTGCGCCACGTCTGCTTTTGGAGGTGGGAATCCATGAATACGCTGTGCGCGGAAATTGATTTTATCGCACGCGGCTGGCGCAGACATTCGCACGGGCACGCTGTGCGCCAGCCGCGTGCAACACTTTTGGGAGGAATTACATGAATCGGCCTGTAAGTTTGTTGATGGCAATTCTCAGTGTTTTATGGTTCCATAAGAAATTAAGAAGTAGGGAATCAAGTTTTTTGTAAAATTTGGTATGAATTGCTAAGGGGATCATAGATAATGAGTAGAGGATAAAGGGGCTGATCATCATTTTTATGGAATCAAGACGACCCCACCAAGATGAGAAGAGGGCACGCACCCAAGCAAGTACCTGAAAAATCCCCCTTGGCCGCTTTGCCGCGGTGCTGCGTGCCGCTGCCTGGCATAACGCTAACTTGAATTGCAACCCAGGTCTTTCACCACCCACTTCATTGCTCAAAGTTGACTGTGGGCTGATTAAAGTGGGTGTGCCGGTGCACTACATTATCAACCCATCTGTCTGTCGTCTGAACAGGGGCGGGTGGTGTGTTGATGTATAAGAAATACGGTTTCATGCTACACAACTTGTACACCTTAAAAACAAACATGCCTGAATCTTCAGGGCTGTTACTAACCACGCCCGCAAATGGCAATAAAAAGGCTTCATCCATATCTCGCACATCAAGAAAATCCATCATACTTACCCCAGTTCTAAGAACGCCCTTGACAAATAGAGATATTCATACCTTTTGTGCCAAAAGGAAAGAGTGTATGCCGGATGAATTAGACCCTCAATAGGTGGTGGCGCCAGTAAGTTTGCACCCGAACCCTTCGGTCTCTGCCATGAATGAAGTATCTAAAGACACAACCTCGTCCACTATGTCTGATCTTACCATCCTTACAATAGCTAAAACACCCAAAAAATATGTAAATAATTGCAAACCAATGTCTCCTGTGCCCGAAATTAGCGAAATGTCGCCCGTATTACCGGATATTTCTATTCATGCCAGCATAGATAAACTAAACAAGACACCTTGCTCGACAGTCACAGATTACGGTGCGCCAGGTTCCATGGATACTACCATTCAATCAATTGCTGAATCTTTTCTGCAACCTACACCCAGGCGCCGTTTACAAATTAATAATTCTGATAACCCAACCACAAATCTTGCCCTTATTGAAATTACCCTAGCCGCTGTCAACACAACTGATGCAAGTTTATTCAAACTATTTGAGAGCTTAGACTCAAAAATCACACAACAATCCAGTCAGATAGAACAAATACTTGACTCGATTACAAAACGACCTGTTTATTTTTCAACAATCTGTGAATGTTTAGTCACGTCACAGACGCACTTACGTGCTAAGGGCCTTTGGTCCAATGAAATCGCATATGCGTGCTGACGTGCATACGCGCTAAGGGCCTTTCCTCGAATTACACGCAGACGTGCAGGATTTTCACGTGCCAAATCACTCTGTATCAAGCTGGCCACGTGTAAGAACACGGAAGACCACGCTCCTGCCCAGAAGGCCGAATTACTGCCCCCCAGAGCCCCGAGCACGCTCCCACCTGCCACCTGCTGCTTCCTGACTGCCTGCTGCCCACGTGCCCTGCCATTTGCTGCCTGCACATCAGCCCAGGGTGCTGTTGCTGTGACCACCCCTGCTGGAACCGAAGACTCCCGACTGAGATTCCATCGCTCCACAGCCCAGCCCCAGGACCCAGTTGCCCACCCACTCCTGCCTCTAGGGTTGTCATGTCGGGCACTGCAACATCTGGCACCACTGACAACCCCCGGCCAGAGAGGCAGAGGGGCACCAGCTTCACTGCCACCGAAGTTGGTGTCCTGGTGGAGCAAGTCCAGGGGCAGTATGATGCCCTCTTCGGCAGTTCCCGTGCCAACAAGGAAGGACGGACTCGGATCTGGACGGACATCGTGACTGCCATCAACGCGGAGGGGGTGGCAGTCTGACTATTCCATCATGTCAAGAAGCGCTGGGAGGACTTCAGGTCCAGGACCCTCAACAAGGCCCGGCGGCTCTTGAAGGCAACGGATGCTAAGGGGCGCCGGGGCCACTTGTCGGAAGATCAGATGAGGGTCCTGGAACGCATATCCCCAGTGGTCCACGTCCAGGTCCTTGAGAGGCAGACCCATCTGGAGTTGAGCGGTAAGTGTACATGCATCATGATTGTAAGCTGTGTGTGTGGTGATGTGCCAGTAGTGTGCAGGTTGCACATGTGTTTTTATGGGGCCAAGTATGGGTGGGGGTGTTCAGGGCCGTGAGGCTAACACATGAAAGGGCTCTCATGTGTGAGACATGGATGGTGCTTGTGTGTGTAGGCTTGCATGCCAAATGCAGTGTGTGGGCACACATGTTTGGATGAATGTGTATGTCAGTAGGCATGTTCGTGATGTCACACATGGATGTTGTTTTCGGCTGCATATATCAGCACTGTGTACATGTGCATGTGTGTGTATTTAACAAGGGTGCAACAGTGATGCAACATGTGTGCATGTGACAGCGGGATGTGGAAGCCTGATTGGCAGATGTGACTTGGATGCCGATCTGAACACTGCGACAGTTGGCAGAGGTGTACACATGCATGCAAGTGTGGTGGTGTGTGTGCATGTGTAGTGCACTCCCTGTGTTGCATGTGATGTCTGGCTCACCTTTGCCTGCTCATGCTGTTGTATGTGTATGGATGGTGCTGGCAGTTGCGATATGGCTGTGGTATGGCTCATGTGTGCAAGTTGAAATGACATGTGAGTTGGCGATTGTGATGCCATGTCTGAGGTTTGCCAATGCCACTCAAGTACAACTGTCATGTGTGTATGTGTCCATTTTACAGTGCCCTGATGCCTGTGTTTTATTTCTCCCTGTCTGCAGCGTCAACTGATGAAGAGGGCGGAGAAGGTGCTGTGGAGCACAGCGCCCGGGATCGCACCGCCAGCCGGAGACGCAAGGCCTGGCTCCCCTCCCAGGTTGTGATCTCGTCGGGGAGTGAGGAGTCCGGTGCCGCGTCCCAGGCCGCAGCTGCCGGGGGGAGGTCCAAGAGGCGGAGGTCGGAGTTGGACTCCTCGGCAGCAGAAGGAGCAGCTGGGACCCCACAGGGCCCAACGGGGCAAGATGGCACGGAGTCATCCAGGTTGGTGGGGGGTTTGGTGGAGGAGGAGGCCGTGCAAGCAACAGAGACGGGGTCTGGAGGTGGGGATTCCACTGGTGCTAGTGGTGCAGTGCAGGACCAGGGACAGGAGGCAGCACAGGTCGCCGCGGAGGTGCCTGTGTGCAATCCTGTCCCTGATCCTGTCACTGCATCATCTTGCACCAGCAGGGATGCCTACGTCCAGACCCGTTTTCAGGCAGGGGATGAGCTCACGACAACTGGCCTTCCTCTGCCTGCGGACGTGGCTATCCAGGTTCGGGTTGAGCCTGTCCTGACTGGTGTGGCGTTGCGTCAACGGGCCATGCGAGGTGACCTGCAGTCTTTTCATGAGACTGCACGTCATCTCGAATGGCTCGTTGACCGCGTCGGCCTACTGGGACAGGTCACCCAGGCCGGATTCCTCCGTTTGATGGGGCTTGCTCCGACCCCCTCCTCAACTGAACCCCCTATGCGCCAGTCGTCCTCCGTGCCATCTTCCGACCCATTAGTCACCTGGGTGCCCTGTGGAGCTGCCTCTGACGGTGCGGCCAGGCTGGTGGAGGAGGCATCCCTGCCACAGTCGGGAGTCGGACGTCCAGCAGGGGTGGCCACATCAACAACTGCACCCCAGCCGGTGGAGGATGTGCAGGCAGCAGGAGCCAGGGCACGAGCAGAGGCACAGCAGCAACGAGGTGGGAGCTATGATGGCTTGGGGCCTTCAACATCGGAGGGCAGGCATCGGCCGGAGGACCCAGGACGGGAAGTGTCTTCCGTGTGGCAACGGTTGGGCCACGCCATAGATGCGGAGCGGCAGCGGGCGGAAGAGGCACGGCTCACGATTGTCAGGGCGGAGAACTCCATGCGGAGGGCCCTGAGGCGGGCCGAGTGCCTCGAGGCAATCCGCAGGGAGTTGGAGGTGAACATGTTGACGGCCCTGCGGACCCTCGGGGCCATGGAGGAGGACCGCCTCCGGGACATTGAGCAGGAGTTCGATGATGTCCTGGCCCGGAACATCCCGAAGTGAGCCGTCAGACTAGCCCGCTGCCCTTGTAAATAGTTCTGTAGTTAGTGTTAGGTTTCCTTTGGTTTTGCATTTTTTTTGGACCTTTTGGACAATGGGCCACTTTTTTGTATATAGTTTTTTTTTATTAGGTAGTGTTATTAGATAGGTTTCATTTCTTCAGTTGGGATCATGGACCCTGGATTGTTTCTGTATATAGTAGACTGTTGGATTTTCTAATTGTTTTTATGATTTACCCATGGAGCAATGGTTTTCGATTTTAATTTTCCATTGGATTTTCTTTTGTGAACTGTGACTTTGGACACCTTTCCTTTGGATTATGATTTGTGGTTTTACATTATTTCACGGACAGGCTGCTTTTTATTTGTCAATTCCCATTTTCGTTTGTTTATTTTGGATTCAATTTATGTTGCTTTTAATACATATTTTTTCTTCAAACTTCAATGTCTAGTATCATCTCATTGGTTTCATGCATATCATGATATGGGTTTTGACATTCACTGACACCCATTGTGTGTATGTGAGGGACATGTGTTCATTTACAAACTTGCCATTGGGGTTGTGTCATGTAATTGCCATTTCTAAGTGGGTGGATGCAATACTTGGGTGGGTGTTTGGCATTTGGAGGCTGCCCATAGGGGCCAGGGATCTAGATTGTGATGATATGTTGGCTGGGAGACATAAGTGGGGTCCTGGTGGAGGGTGCCCCTGGAGGCAGGGGGTCGGGGTGCTGGGAGACATGAGTGGGGGCCTGGTGGTGGGTGCCCCTGGATGCTGGGGGGTGCGGGTGCAGGGGGGCATGAGTGGGGGCCTGCTGGAAGGTGCCACACAGTGCTGGGGGGTGGGGGTGCTGGGAGACATGAGTGGGGGCCTGGTGGAGGGTGCCCCTGGATGCTGGGGGGTGGGGGTGCAGGGGGACATGAGTGGGGGCCTGGTGGAGGGTGCCCCACAGTGCTGGGGGGTGGGGGTGCAGTGGGACATGAGTGGGGGCCTGCTGATAGGTGCCCCACAGTGCTGGGGGTGGGGGTGCTGAGAGACATGAGTGGGGGCCTGGTGGAGGGTGCCCCTGGATGCTGGAGGGTGGGGGTGCAGGGGACATGAGTGGGGGCCTGGTGGAGGGTGCCCCTGGATGCTGGGGGGTGGGGATGCAGGGGGACATGAGTGGGGGCCTGGTGGAGGGTGCCCCACAGTGCTGGAGGGTGGGGGTGCAGGGGGACATGAGTGGGACATGAGTGGGGGCCTGCTGGCAGGTGCCCCACAGTGCTGGGGGGTGGGGGTGCTGGGAGACATGAGTGGGGGCCTGGTGGAGGGTGCCCCTGGATGCAGGGGGGTGGGGGTGCTGGGAGGCATGAGTGGGGGCATGGTGGAGGGTGCCCCACAGTGCTGGAGGGTGCCCCACAGTGCTGGGGGGTGGGGGTACAGGGGGACATGAGTGGGACATGAGTGGGGGCCTGCTGGAAGGTGCCACACAGTGCTGGGGGGTGGGGGTGCTGGGAGACATGAGTGGGGGCCTAGTGGAGGGTGCCCCTGGATGCTGGGGGGTGGGGGTGCAGGGGGACATGAGTGGGGGCCTGGTGGAGGGTGCCCCACAGTGCTAGGGGGTGGGGGTGCAGGGGGACATGAGTGGGACATGAGTGGGGGCCTGCTGGCAGGTGCCCCACAGTGCTGGGGGGTGGGGGTGCTGGGAGACATGAGTGGGGGCCTGGTGGAGGGTGCCCCTGGATGCAGGGGGGAGGGGGTGCAGGGAGACATGAGTGGGGGCCTGGTGGAGGGTGCCCCTGGATGCAGGGGGGTGGGGGTGCTGGGAGACATGAGTGGGGGCATGGTGGAGGGTGCCCCGCAGTGCTGGGGGGTTGGGGTACAGGGGGACATGAGTGGGGGCCTGCTGGCAGGTGCCCCACAGTGCTGGGGGTTGGGGTGCTGGGAGACATGAGTGGGGGCCTGGTGGAGGGTGCCCCACAGTGCTGGGGGGTTGGGGTACAGGGGGACATGAGTGGGGGCCTGCTGGCAGGTGCCCCACAGTGCTGGGGGTTGGGGTGCAGGGAGACATGAGTGGGGGCCTGGTGGAGGGTGCCCCTGGATGCAGGGGGGTGGGGGTGCTGGGAGACATGAGTGGGGGCATGGTGGAGGGTGCCCCGCAGTGCTGGGGGGTTGGGGTACAGGGGGACATGAGTGGGGGCCTGCTGGCAGGTGCCCCACAGTGCTGGGGGGTGGGGGTGCAGGGGGACATGAGTGGGGGCCTGGTGGAGGGTGCCCCACAGTGCTAGGGGGTGGGGGTGCAGGGGGACATGAGTGGGACATGAGTGGGGGCCTGCTGGCAGGTGCCCCACAGTGCTGGGGGGTGGGGGTGCTGGGAGACATGAGTGGGGGCCTGGTGGAGGGTGCCCCTGGATGCAGGGGGGAGGGGGTGCAGGGAGACATGAGTGGGGGCCTGGTGGAGGGTGCCCCTGGATGCAGGGGGGTGGGGGTGCTGGGAGACATGAGTGGGGGCATGGTGGAGGGTGCCCCGCAGTGCTGGGGGGTTGGGGTACAGGGGGACATGAGTGGGGGCCTGCTGGCAGGTGCCCCACAGTGCTGGGGGTTGGGGTGCTGGGAGACATGAGTGGGGGCCTGGTGGAGGGTGCCCCTGGATGCTGGGGGGTGGGGGTGCAGGGGGACATGAGTGGGGGCCTGGTGGAGGGTTCCCCACAGTGCTGGGGCGTAGGGGTGCAGGGGGACATGAGTGGGGGCCTGCTGGCAGGTACCCCACAGTGCTGGGGGGTGGGGGTGCTGGGAGACATGAGTGGGGGCCTGGTGGAGGGCGCCCCTGGATGCAGGGGGGTGGGGGTGCAGGGAGATATGAGTGGGGGCCTGGTGAAGGGTGCCCCACAGTGCTGGGGGTTGGGGGTGCAGGGGGACATGAGTGGGACATGAGTGGGGGCCTGCTGGCAGGTGCCCCACAGTGCTGGGGGTGCTGGTAGACATGAATGGGGGCCTGGTGGAGGGTGCCCCCGGATGCAGGGGGGTGGGGGTGCTGGGAGGCATGAGTGGGGGCCTGGTGGAGGGTGCCCCTGGACGCTGGGGGGTGGGGGTGCAGGGGGACATGAGTGGGGGTCTGGTGGAGGGTGCCCCACAGTGCTGGGGGACATGAGTGGGACATGAGTGGGGGCCTGCTGGCAGGTGCCCCACAGTGCTGGGGGGTGGGGGTGCTGGGAGACATGAGTGGGGGCCTGGTGGAGGGTGCCCCTGGATGCGGGGGGGTTGGGGTGCTGGGAGACATGAGTGGGGGCCTGGTGGAGGGTGCCCCACAGTGCTGGGGGGTGGGGGTGCAGAGGGACATGGGTGGGGGTGCAGAGGGACATGAGTGGGGGCCTGGTGGAGGGTGCCCCCGGATGCAGGGGGGTGGGGGTGCTGGGAGACATGAGTGGGGGCCTGGTGGAGGGTGCCCCTGGATGCAGGGGGGTGGGGGTGCAGGGAGACATGAGTGGGGGCCTGGTGGAGGGTGCCCCTGGATGCAGGGGGTTGGCGGTGCTGGGACACATGATTGGGGGCCTGGTGGAGGGTGCCCCTGGATGCAGGGGGGTGGGGGTGCAGGGGGACATGAGTGGGGGCCTGGTGGAGGGTGCCCCACAGTGCTGGGGGGTGGGGTGCTGGGAGACATGAGTGGGGGCCTGGTGGAGGGTGCCCCTGGATGCTGGGGGGTGGGGTGCAGGGGGACATGAGTGGGGGCCTGGTGGAGGGTGCCCCACAGTGCTGGGCGGTGTGGGTGCTGGGAGACATGTGTTGGTGATCAGTAGTGCAAGATGACATGTGGGTTGGCTGGGGGGCATGGCCATGGTGGATGGGTTGCCTGTGGGACATGAGCAGGGATGCAGGGTAGTCCCCTGTGGTGTGGGCTGCCTGCAGGGGCCGTGGAGGGTGTAGAGGGAACACCTGGGAGGACCCACACGGCCAAATCACGTGTAGCACTCCCCGGCACCACCGAAATACACGTACCCTGCTGAAATCGCGTGTAAAACTTACCGCGCACCTCGGAATACACGTACCCTACTGAAATCGCGTGTGGAACTTCCCGAGCACCCCGAAGTACACGTACACGTACCCAGGCCAATCGCGTGTGGAACTTCCCACGCATCCCGAAACACACGTACCCAGGCCAATCGCGTGTGGAACTTCCCACGCACCCCGAAACACACGTACCCAGGCCAATCGCGTGTGGAACTTCCCGCGCACCCCGAAGTACACGTACCCAGGCCAATCGCGTATGGAACTTCCCGCGCATCCCGAAACACACGTACCCAGGCCAATCGCGTGTGGAACTTCCCGCGCACCCCGGAACACACGTACCCAGGCCAATCGCGTGTGGAACTTCCCGCGCACACCAAAGTACACGTACCCAGGCCAATTGCATGTGGAACTTCCCGCGCACCCCGAAAAACACGTACCCAGGCCAATCGCGTGTGGAACTTCCCGCGCACCCAGAAACACACGCACACGCTATTTTTCACACAGCAGGTGTCCATGTTTGTCGGTACCCCTTTGCACCTCATTTGTCCTAGAGGGCCACTGTATGGACCATTCATCATGGCTGTATATATTTTGTTAGCGCACATTTTGGCGCACATTTATTTCAGGCGCAGGGACGCTACCGCCTGCTTTCTTGTGGCGTACTTGTTTGGCCCTGTGCGCGTCTTTCACCGTGCGCTGGTTTGCCCTATTCGATTCCATGAATACGGGTTGTAGGCGAGCGTGTGGGCGTTCCGTGCACTTGCCTCCTGTACTTCCCCCGTGACGCCCATATTTTCACACGTTGTTCCCCATTCCGAGTGTTACGCCCCGTGTTCCGCCTACTTTTGTGATGTGTGCCGCGCTATGTGCGATTTCGCAGTGGCCTTGGCGCAGGCCGTTGGATGACCTATGTGCCGGCGTGCGCCGCGCTCTTTTTCAGCGCACATCCAATGTTTTTCTCGCGCAGACTTCCATGAATCGATGTGCGCTGGTTTCCCTGCGATTTTTGCAGTTGCACTGCGATTTTCACACTTTTACTGCGAATCGCACGTTTTGGCACATCTGCACAGGAATTGTCGGCGCACATTAATTCCATGAATCGACCAGTTAATGTCTATTGTCTCACAGCTATTACATGCAAATGGCCGGGGATTTCTAACACAGGCGATGGTCAATGTCTGTGTGGGGAGTTGAAATCACTGTCGCAATTTGTGCTATTTAGTCCGCTCTACAGCAACATATGTAAAAGATATTTACAAAATGTGCTCAGATCTAGTGGCCTACGTCAATGGAGACCGCCCTTTTGTTTCTATAGTCCCTCCCCATGGCTGGAGTTGCCTTTGCCTGTTTCCTAAAAACTCCATGGAATAAAAGAACCATTCTTTGCAGTGAGGCTGGCAAATTATGATGCAATGTATGTTTTATATTGTTCCAAACACTTTTATTATTTGAGTGTTCATATTTTACTATCATGAGGATAAAATGAACAATGTTTTTAGTTTTCTGGTGCTATATATAGTGTTTTATTGCTAGTAATTCATCTGTGACTTAATGTTTTAATTTATGATGGTTGATGGATCCTTTGAATCCGAATAAACAGATTTGAGCTACTGACTCACCACCATTACCTCTCTCCCAAATGAAAAATGTATTTATATTTTATTTTGCTCGGAAACCCCTGGCATGGCCTACTTTCCAACACCGTGACATGTGCAGGATCATCAAAGACATCTTGCAGTACATTATTCAAGAGCAATGGCATCATACCTGCACTCCAATGTAGATTATTGGTAAAACTGCTGATTCACGTACAGGTTTATTCCAATATAACCCCTCTACGTTTGCACTGCTCTAAATTACATGATATGTTTTCATATCATAAACACAGTACAACAAGTGCCAGAAAGTAATGTGATGTTTTCACACCTGACATGGGAGAACTTACGACGACTGTAAAGTGAACCATGGGTTCTACTGTTATAAGACTTGAAGAGACATCACAGAAGAGCATGTGTGATAAGACCATATGCTTTTAGGGTGTGTTAACATGTATGTAGCTTGTTATTCATTATGTAAATCAAATGTGAACTCACACATAAAAGTAAACAGGTTTTTCTACCTATGAAGGAAGTAGACATGGGCAGATCAGGACCACCCCAAGAAGCAAACTTGTACCTCTGTGAGTTCATGGGTGTGCATGGCACAGCTCCCTAAATCAATACATAGGATAACAACTGCCAAAATACTGTCACACTCGATTACCGTTACCATCACTTGGTCCTGTGGATTAACTGCAGGATTGCAAGTGGTGGTAGGGTGGTGTAATCCCCATGTTTGGAGTAGTACTCTGTGTAGACTTTGGCAGGCTTACCACGAGCGGTAATTCCACTGCAGTGATACTGCTGATTTATGAAGGAAAGGTGGAGGATTTTCCTCCAGATTTTTGCTGGAAGTTAAGTCCACCACTTTTCGTCCAAACTCGGAATTCGGCCTTGCAATACAAACAGTAATTAAGTTATCTCCAAAACTGCACCACCAAACTCATAATGAGGCCCACTGTGTCTGCAAGAAAATGCATAAACTGCCCGTCAAAACCTCGGTGTGCTAGCGGAATAACAAAAAAAAAATAGCCTCACACTTATTTTCTGACATCAAAATGTTAAAAACGTCCATATAAGATATGTAGACGGAAGAGCATTGGGCCATTGGTAAAAGACAAAACTTTCTTAAACGAGAAAATAGGATTTCAAAATGATGCAGTGCTATAAAAAATGTGTGTTTAGTAAGTTTCCAATACAACAGATCCCATCATGGTACATCTGGGAGCCCTTCCGACAACTAATCTATTGATTGCAGAAAGCACAGAGCTGGACTTTCACTGCTACACTGAGTGAATAACATCCAATGAAGGGACTAAAGCCCAAGCAAAATACTAAAAAAGAGAAAATTGTAGGTTTTTTTCCAGGAAATATATAGTTCTTGCCCATGTATTATAATACAAATAAATGGGTAATTTAAAGATACATCACAGACACTCTTTATATATTTTACTAAACTGACCGAATATGTATGGTGTTTACACAAAAGCAAAACAGTAGACAGGCCGTCACTCAGACAGAAAGGCTGTCACTGGGCGAGAAGCAGAGGATCAGGAGGTTTCTCCCTACCTGTCGACACAAAACATGATTGGTGATTAGACAAAGAATCATTTTATATTTTGCACAAGAAACCTCCAGAAATGAAATACTGTTAAATGGATTTTCTTCCTGTAATATATAAACTTAAAGTGACAAAAGGGAAGGCAAACAAAACATAAATGTGTGTATAGTGACAGCAGAAAAATCCCTCAATGGTCACAAGCACTTACTGGACTTGCAGTTACAACTCGGATCATCTGACATTCTGAGTAAAATGAGTAAAATGTAAGCCTTGTGTGGGGACATCACGTGATCGCGGAAGCGTGTTCTCGCGAGATCTCGTGAGACGGGATCTCGCGAGCCCACGCTCCGCGGGAAAACGTTCCCGCTTCAGAGTTGGCGCCCTGCCAGCTGAAGCGGTCGTACAGGAGCGCTGCTCCTGACTACATAAAAAGGAGAGTGAAGTCCAGAACTCTCACCACAGCTCCTAGGGCATAACACCACAGCCACTGGAGGCTTCATGGGGGCCCTAGGAGTTTACAGCGTGCCACCGGTGAGCACAACCCTTCCACAGTGAAGCAACTGGGGAAGCACAGGACTTGGTCGCATTGAACAGTGAGTAAGCGCCCCGCGCCACCAGTCCGCCTTAGGACCTCTACACTTGTTGTCAGTCAATAAAGACTGTTAGAAATCCTACAGCGTCCTGTCATCCATTTAGGCCACAACATAACTGGCGACGAGGATACCTGAAGTCCCAAGGACCCACCATGCAAGGCGCCACGCCACCCCCTGCGTTTCTCCCCTTGCCAGGGACACCAGCGATTCCGTGGATGCAATGGGAACCCCTTTTTTCCACCTACTTGGAAGCGGTGGGCGGCAGGCGATATGCCCCCATCAGGAAGAGGGCGATGCTGTTGAATGCGCTAGGGGTTGAAGGTCAGCGTATCTTTGCAGGCCTTAAAGAAATACCTGCGGCCGACGATGACGCCGAAGACGACGACGTTTACAAAGAAGCCACGCGTCGCATCATGAAGAGGTTCACCAACAAGGAGAACATTGTACTGCACAGGTTGAGATTCTACACTCGCAAACAGGAAGGGAGCGAACCCGTGGATGACTACATCACCAGGATGAGGGAACTCGCTTCTCTTTGCGCCTTCGGAGAAAATGCAGAACAGGTCATCTGCGACATGCTCGTCGTCCACACCAACTCTAGGAAAGTACAGGACAAACTCATCCAGGAAAAGGAGGTCACCCTCGATAAAGCCATCCAGATTGCCAGGGCAGAGGAAGAAATCTCCAGCAGACGCAAGGAGGCGGGAAGTCACCTGCCCGTGCCCGAAATGGCGGCACTACAATGGAGAGGTCACAGAGACAAGCAATCCCGCGACGGCCCCAAAGACAAAAGTCCCAGGAAAAAGGAGGCACCGAAATGCTACAGATGCGCCAGCCTCAAGCACATGGCGAACGACCGCGACTGTCCCGCCAGGAACAAAGAGTGCTCCAAGTGCGGACGCATTGGCCACGTGGCTCCAGCATGCATGTGGTGGGAGAAAACCGTGTCCCGTGTTGACGGTGACTGCACCTCAACCGATGAGGATGAACTGCAGGACAGACCCATGGTTGTCATGGTCAATGCCCCCCATGCCAGAAGAGAAAAGCCCCACTGCACCATTAAAGTGGACGGAATGGAAACGCGCGTCATGGCTGATTCGGGATCTGACCTCACCATTCTGCCCATCAACACGTACAAGGAGATGATGGGACAAGAAAAAGTGGAGATTAGATCAACCAGGCAAAAACCCACCGTGTTTGGAGGGGCAACGGTCGACCTGTTGGGCTACATCAAGGCCCGCATCGATTTCAAGGGGAGGTCTACCACCACCAAAGTGTATTTTTCTCCCAAAGGTCCAGCCGTGCTGGGATCGGATGACCAACACAAACTCAGCATGAAACTAGATCCCAGCACTCCGGAACAGGTGCTCATGATCTCGTCAGGAGCAGCGCAAAACTACAAGGAGATCTTTCCAAACCTGTTTTCCGAGAAACCGGGAAAAGTGAAAAACTTCGTACACAAAATGCGGCTGAAACCCAACGCCACTCCAGTCAAGCACAAAGTAAGGGCGGTACCTGCCACCGCAAGACCAGCTTTGGACGCCCACCTGAGGAAGATGGTCGAAGAAGGAACCATTGAAACCGTGGAATCCTCGGAGTGGCTGAGTCCGGTAGTACTAGTAAAGAAAAAGTCCAGCAACAACCTCAGGATCTGTATCGACCTGAGAAGCCTGAACTTGGAGGTGATCACGGATAGCTTCCCACTCCCCAGCATCAATGAGATCGTCCTCATGATGAAAGAGGCGGCCATTTTCCCGAAGCTGGACATGCGTGATGCCTATCACCAGATTCCCCTACACAAGTCCTCCCGCCCCCTGACGGCGTTCATCACTCCTTTTGGCACCTTCCAATACACCCGCATGCCTTTCGGGTTATCGTCCGCAGCATCCGCATTCCAGAGGATGATGAACTCCCTATTGAAAGGCCTCACCAATGTCTCATTCTTCCAAGACGACATTCTGGTATACGCCAAGGACAACGAGACCCATGACAAGGCACTCAAGTCAGTCCTAAGCAGACTTCAGGAGGAAGGCATTCACCTACGCCATGAAAAGTGTGTCTTCGGGGTGAACAAAGTAGAGTATCTTGGGTACTGCATCTCGAGTGATGGGGTGAGCCCCAAGAGGAACCTCATGGAGGCCATTACTGAGGCACCGGCGCCGATGTCCAAAGAGGAACTGCGCTCATTCTTAGGCTTAGCTGAGTACTATGCCAAATTCGTCCCCAGGTTCTCTGAGACCACGTCTCCCATGAGGGAGCTTATGAAGAAGGGGGCAGCGTACTCTTGGGGCCCAGAACAAGATGAGGCTTTCGGCGAAATCAAGAATAGGATTCTACACGCGCCGTGCCTTAAACCATACAACCCTGAATGGGACACCTACATCACCACTGACGCCAGCGCATACGGCCTAGGGGCCACCTTGACCCAGAAAAAGGGCAACACAGAGAACATTGTGGCGTTTGCATCCAAGGCATTATCCTCATCCGAGAAGAATTACTCTACGGTAGAGAAAGAGATGTTGGCATGCGCTTGGGCCGTCGACTACTTCAGATCATACGTATGGGGGACAAGATTCAAGTTGATCACCCATCACAAGCCGCTAATTCACATGCTGAGCCCGGGCGGCACCAAGACGGCCACCCCCAGACTGGCCAGGATCGCCGCGAAGCTCCAAGAGTATATCTATGAGATACAACACATTGCGGGCTGGAAAAACGCACAAGCGGACTGCATGTCCAGGCTCCTCAACCAAAGCGCCCCCGGCACCACATTCCTGGAAAACGAATGTGTCGTTGCGTCCATCGGCGACCTGAGGAACGTCGAGTACATGGAAATGAGCGAGCGCCACTGGCAGGAAGAGTTCGAGCAGGACTACGCTCTAAGGCACGTAAGCACCTGGGTTCGAAATGGATGGCCCAACGAGAGAGCGATCCCTGAAGGCCTTCATCCCTACTGGAAGGTGAACGAGGAAATCACCGCCATGAACGGTCTCATTCTCAGAGGTGATCAAATCATCCCACCCAGCGGAATCCGCAAAGTCATACTGTGCAGAGCACACTCGGGCCATTTAGGGTGCAACATGACCAGAAGAAGGATACGCGACGCATACTGGTGGCCAGGTATGGACCAGGACGATCGGCAGATGGTCGATAGGTGCCACGAATGCTCCAACAGCGACAAGCGCCTAGCCGTGAGGCAAGCCCCCATGCTGCCCACCGAAGTCCCCAAAGGGGTGTGGCGAAAACTGGGGCTGGATTTCATAGGGCCGCTGGACAACATGCCCCCTGAGCACAGATACGGGATAGTCTTGGTCGACTATTTTTCCAAATGGGTGGAAGCTGACTTCACCCCGGACATCACCACGGGAACAGTCATTGAAACACTCACTGGCATATTCCAGCGGGAGGGCCTGCCCGAAGAACTCGTCACGGACAACGGAGTCCAGCTAGTCTCCAGAGAAATGGAAAAATTTCTCAAGCTTAACAACATCAAACAGCGAAAAGCAAGCCTATATCACCCACAGGCAAATGGCCTAGTCGAGCGTGCCAACCGCTTCATCAAAGGGGCGCTGCAACTGGCTCACGCCTTGGGCCTAGACCCATACAAGACGGTCAAAGAAGCCGTAGCGGCCCACCGTCTCACCCCCAACGCCGTCACAGGTGTTTCACCGTTCCATCTGCTGAGGGGGAGAAGGGCGGCATCCTCACTGGTACCACCATGGCTTCAGCAAGTGAGGGCCGACGAAGACGTTGACATGGTTGACGTAACATGCCGTATGCAGCGCAACAAAGAAGCAATGAAAGCACAGGCGGATTTGCGCCGAGCCGCTCGACACACACAAGTCAACAAAGGGGATCTGGTGAAGATACGACTTCCCCACAAGGACACCTCCACAGGTTCCAGATACAGCAGTCCCATAGAAGTCATGGAGAGAGGGACAAACCACATCTGCACCAGCGATGGCAGGAGATGGAACCTAGAGAGGGTAGCCATGTACCGCAGGAAAGATGACACTGTACACTCGCCTGGAGACACTGGAGGAGATCAAGTCTGCCAAGAGCCATACGAGAACCATCACCTCCCAAGTGGAGACATCATAGAGCCGCAACATCGCAACGACTTCGCAAGCTCCCTTCCCCCAACTACACCCAGGGGATCACAGCAAGGAGCTGGACAAAGAGAACCCGAATTGCCAGCACCCTCCCAAGGACACTTAATCGATCCCGCTACATACCCGGATCCTGGCAGGCCCCAGAGAGAGAGAAGGAAACCCAGGAAATATGCAGACTTCATCATGGAGTGACCTCCCATTCTTTTTCCCAGCAGAGGAGGTGTGTGGGGACATCACGTGATCGCGGGAGCGTGTTCTCGCGAGATCTCGTGAGACGGGATCTCGCGAGCCCACGCTCCGCGGGAAAATGTTCCTGCTTCAGAGTTGGCGCCCTGCCAGCTGAAGCGGTCGTACAGGAGCGCTGCTCCTGACTACATAAAAAGGAGAGTGAAGTCCAGAACTCTCACCACAGCTCCTAGGGCATAACACCACAGCCACTGGAGGCTTCATGGGGGCCCTAGGAGTTTACAGCGTGCCACCGGTGAGCACAACCCTTCCACAGTGAAGCAACTGGGGAAGCACAGGACTTGGTCGCATTGAACAGTGAGTAAGCGCCCCGCGCCACCAGTCTGCCTTAGGACCTCTACACTTGTTGTCAGTCAATAAAGACTGTTAGAAATCCTACAGCGTCCTGTCATCCATTTAGGCCACAACACCTTGTTCCACATACAAAAAAACAGATAAAGCACAGTGCTGCTAGCCATATTGTATATAAATACACTTTGCGCTTCATATCCAGTAAATGAAACGATCAGAGACGAGAAGGGCATATATGATTTAAACAGGTACTATTACATCACTGCTTAAACACAGGGAAGGGGGTTCACTTAAAAACAACTGCAGTGTAATTTGTTGAGTAAACCTGCAGTCAGGAGCTCAGAATGTTATAAAAACAGAGATCCAGTTTTTAAGTAATGTGTTCAATGAACTGTCAAAGTAAAAAACAGAACAATATGGTGGATGTTTAAGGATTGAATCAGATTAAGGAGGATTGAATCACATTAAAAGCAAAGCAGCCAAGCCCTCTCCTAACCCATTCCATTCACCAGCAGGAAGTCCCACCCCTTTCAACTTCCCTTATTACATCATTTCCATGGTTACAAAAATGCATGTCAATCACCTCTATCAGAATGAGATACACTGCCACCTAGTGGCCAATGCTGTTAATTACACTTCATATTTACTAGTTTTGAAATCTCTTTAAACATTGTAATAAAATGACACAATGGAAACAGAACATTTGATGCAAAATGGTTTTTGCGTATCTTAATATTCTAAAAGTGTTAAAGTATTAGGTATATGTTACAATAGAAATATAGGGACTTATTACAATCCTGCTGTAATATTTGTTGAATTACTGCCATACTCAGTTATTCTACCGCACCACTACACTCATAAAGATGGCCATAGTGTTTTTTAAATGTGCTTTTTATATTTTATTTCCGTACGTTTCTGACTTATCTTCTGGCCTCTTTTTGGTTTGGGTGCATTTTGGTGGCGTAAACTACCATATATGCTGATACGATTGTAACAGACATTAAAAGAGAGAAAAGGGAGGTTGGAAAACAAAAGATGAAGTTAGCACAGCAAGTAACAACGCTAGGCACACACTAGGAAAAACACAGAATGATATTTCCTTTGCCTCTACGCTATAGCATCCAGTGCAGGATTGCCTTAATAGCCCATTCAGGAGTGTAGGATGCATCATGTGCTGGCTTTTTGTTTCCGGATGGGAAGGCTCGGTGGAGTGATTCACTTTCTTCTTTTCTTAGGTTACTCCTTCCCAAATGAGCATGAATGGCTAATCTTGCACAGCTTTCAGTGTCCAGTCCTCTGCCCTCGCCAGCCCATTTGGCTCTCCTCCACACCCTCCCGTTGAGCACAGAGATACTAATTCCACTGTTTTAGACCTTACAATTCAAGTTGTATTTGTGTGTAGTGTATATACTGCACTCGCTATCACAATTCTTCAAATAATCACACAATGATTCATGACCAGAATACCCCCGATTTAACCTTTGATCTGGGCGGGGGGGTGAAATTCACACAGGCTACGACTCTAAGGAAGTCATTTTTGCTCAGGGCGTCAGTGTTTGGTTGGTAATGCAGGTCATCTGCCTGTGTGTTCCTTGCTTAATGTACTATCAGCAGCCAGGCTTTCTGAGTTAGGCAATGCCTCTGCTCATGACCTTGTCATGCGCTTTTCCTCTTTATCTCATCCAGGCTTTTCTCTCTTCCCACCACTGTCATGGCAATGATATGATTGGCCCATTGTCAGATCTCAACTCAAATCCCACTAACCCTCACCTCAATCACCTCATCCAGATTACATCAGTTCAATTGACTACAGAAACATGCCAATCTCCAGGCTTTCTGAGTCAGCATTTCTTATAATGGATAATATCCCTTCAATTGAAGGCACAGCTACCAGGAAGGCTCATTTAATGATGCGTACAGGCTGTACATGGCATTCATAGACTGTACACCTCATTCTTTTTAACAGCCTTTATACTGTAGCCTTTCTCCCTAACAATAGCTGTCACTGGAAGTTTCCACAGATGTTTTTCAAATACATTTTCTTGTTAAGCTGCTATTAGGTTGTGAGTTACAGCTTCATGCAGGACTGCTCAATTCAATTTTTATGCAACTAAGAACTAAGATAGGGTGTTGTTAAAAGGTTATTGTGTCCTTTTGCTGACAGTATTTACTTAATGGTACTTTACCACAAAGTAATTATTTCAAATTTTCATAGAATTCTTTAGAGAATTGTGAGGTCAAGTGTAAAAAGGGGGTGGGGAAGAGTTTGGGGTAGTGGTAGTAATGAAAGGGAAGGCAGGCATGGGGGTAGTAAAGTACCACCAAGTAATTACTGTCGGCAAAAGAACATGGCACAGATAAAAGGAAACGAGAACATTCAACAAGATTCAGGATACTTGTGTGTAAGCGTTTTGCTAAACAGAGGGTAGGTAGTCGTTCACTTTCCTCAGCGGGCTCCCTCCTATGGAATGGCCTCCCCCTCCCTCTGCGCCTTGAGCAGGATCTTCTCAAATTCCCGAAGCTCCTTAAGACTTTCCTCTTTTCCTCCTCCTTCCCTTCTTCTCTCCTCTGCTAATCCCACAGTTGCTGTGACCAGTGTCCTGGGCCCTTATGCATCCTCAGGGCCCCGGCCTCCCACACCAATTCTGCCCAGCTCCTGTCTGTCCACAGCACTTGCATCTGCACATCCTCCGCCCTGGAGGTTCGCACTTACACTTCCCGCGGCCCCAGTGCGTGTAGCACTCAACATTCCTAGCACTTCTGTGGCTCACCCATGAACTCGGACTTCCCAGCACTTACCCCCCCTGCCCTATTCCTTGCTGCACTTACACACTCACAAGGCATAATAGGTTTGTCCCTTGTACCCCCCACCCCTCGGCTCTTAAATATTGTGTTTTTAATGTATTTCCCACCCCTGCTCCCTCCCTGCCCTGAGGGCGCTTTGAAACAACATTTTCTTATTGTATAAGCGCCTAACAAACAAAAAATAAAATGCAAATAAATAAAATATCAAATGTGGTATCATCAATGATGTAAATTGTGATGCCATCAGTGTGCTCTGGCGGTGCTATGTGAGCATGATAGTTAAGGTGGCGCAAGCTTCAGCACCCGCCGAATTTCAGGGGTTTTGTTGCATTAAATCGGCACATTAGGGTTGCGACAACAAAAGTGTTTTCACCAAGTTTCAAGGGTTTCGTTGCATCCGATTGTTTCACCTTAACAATACCTCAACTACAGTTTTGTCACTGAATTTCAAGGATTTTGTTGACCTGAATCTATTCACCTTAACTGTCATTGAATGCGGCGCTGCTTGCATAAGGTGACACAGAAGCAAACACAGCGTGAGAAGTCCCATTGTGGAACGCAATGAGGGGGACGGGTGCTTTGGGCGTCGTCATTGGTGGTTGTATAGAACGGGCACCGGATGGGGGTGCAAGATGTTGTAGGTTTCTTTTATAGCAATATGTGAACAATAGAGAAGCCATTTTGGTTGTAGCCCCATATTAGGAAAGCATTAGGACAGCTCATAAGAGGCCTTTGTGTGACATCAGTATGTATTTCTTGAACACTCAGCAGAAACAGTGTTCTGAAATGTTGCACGACTGAAGTTTCCCAGGAGAAAGCTGCCCCAGCGAAGGCCAATGAGTTAGGCACCTGGTTGCACGAAGAGAATTGGCAGAGAAATAGAAATGCAATACATTTAATTAAACTCCAGCCACTGTGTGTTATAGTCTTGGCAGCAAGATGCGAGAAGGGAGCTGGAGGGCCAGAGCATTGGGGTAGGGGTTTTGGGGCACGTGACAGGGAGCCAATCAGTGGAGAGAGGTTTTAGCGTCCCTAGGGTGCAACATTGTTTGTTTGTTTGTTTTGTTTGTTTGTTTATTTCTAATGCGCCAGACCCAAGGGTAGCCGGGCGCAGTGAAGAGAATATGCAAAACTTACAGTGTTACAAAAATTACAGTGTTACAAATCATTACAATGTTACATTGAGTCGCAGTGTTACATAATTTACAGTGATAAAGAGAAAGGTATGTACAGACTTAACAGGGAGCATATCTGATCAAGCGAAGGGGTCAGTTATATGCAGTGTTACTAGAATTATTTACAATTGGGATATCTCTAATAATACATATATACATTCAGATAACGTATCATAACACAAATGTCTGTCGGTACCTTACATATTTTTGTCATTGAGGTGTTTGATCAGATTCATTCTAAAGTGTGAGAACGGTTGGTCTGTTCTCAAGTTATGTGGCAAGGCATGCCACCATTTACCTGCTAGCACAGGGAAACTGGTGCCGCCAATTTTAGCAAGTTTGAATCTAGGAATTACCAGGCAGTTGGAGTTAGGTGTTCTTGTGGGCTTACTGGAGTTTTTTCTTTTTATTTTGTCCATCAGGTAGCTAGGAGCGGCGTTATTGAGGGCTTTGTACGTCAAGGAGGACATTTTTAGATAGATTTTATTGTCGGTGGAGAGCCATTTGTATTGGTGTCTGATAGAGGAGATATGTTCCCTTTTATTTATGCCTAGAGCAGCTCTGAGGGCATTATTTTGTAAGATTTGTAGCCTTTTGATGATAGTTTTATTAGCACCACTGTAAAGGGCATTGCAGTAATCAAGTCGGGATAATATGAAGGCTCTCGCTAGGATCATACAGCTATCGTTGGATAAGAAGGGTTTACCTGCTCTTATTAATTTACAGGTGTAAGCTGTAGTGGAAGCTAAGGCATTCAGTTGTTTGGTGAAAGACATAGTGGAATCGAGATCTTCTCTCTCGAAACCTTAAAGCTATTGCCGTCTATGTTAAACAAGGAGTAGTCCTTGCCTAACTTGTTGATATTGGTTTGCGTGCCCAGGATAATCAACTCAGTCTTATCATCGTTCAGGCAGAGGCCATGGGATGCCATCCATGCCTGAATAATGAGGTACACCCTATTCACCAACTCCCTGTCCTTGCTATGATCCCCAGAAAGCGGGAGGAGAATCTGTGTATCATCTGCATAATTAGTATAGGTGATACCTAGAAGATCCAGATCATCGAAGAGGGGTTTAGTGAATATGTTGTATAAGGTCGGTGAGACACAGGATCCCTAAGGGACTCCGCACATGTTTGGTGAAGGGTCAGCTGCTGTCGAAGGGGAGAAGACTCTCATTGTTCTCTCGCTCAAAAAGGATTCAATCCATTTAGTGGCATGGGTGGAGAAGTGTGCAGCAGTGTCCAAGTGTTTGCAGAGGACCTTGTGGTCCACCAAATCGAAGGCAGCTGAGAGATCAAGTAGAAGGAGGAGTGCTGTCTTACCTTGATCTCTCAGTTCGTCTATTTGGGTCTTTAAATCAATGAGGGCTGTTTCAGGTCCGTGGAGTGTACGGAAACCAGATTGTCTAGCTCCTAATAGATTATGTAATTCAAAGTGTCGTTGGATTTGTGTATAGGCAACCTTGTCTAGTATTTTCAGTAAGAAAGGTACCGTAGTAATGGGCCGATAATTGGTGGGGATGAGGGGGTCTAGAGTCTGCTTCTTGAGAAGCGGGAGCACCCATGATTGTTTTAGGTTAGCCAGGATGTTACCTGTGGCGAAGGAGGCGTTTATCAGTTTGGAAATGAACGGTGAGAGGCCTCTGGCAGCGTCTTTTATTAGTTGTGCTGGGCAGATGTCACCTTTGGTTTAAGGGAAAGGATGGTTTTTTCTACCTCTAAGGTGGTAGTTTTAGTGGAGAATTTGTTGGTAGGGTCGTTGGTGGTGTCGTTGAGTGACGGCTTATTTGGGAGGTTTAAGGATTCTTTTTTAGTTGGATTTTGTTTTGCAGCGTGGTAATTTTATTTGCTAAGGCAGTCTGGATATCTGTACACCAGGTTTGGTCCTTAATACAGGTATCTGGTGTGGCAATGGGAGACTCAAGTTCTTTCAGGAAGGAGAAAAGTTCCTTCATGCTTGAGGTAGAATTGGCAATGCGAACACTGTAAGAGTTACGCTTTGCTAGGCAAATTTCATTTTTGTAGTGCCGGGAAATGTTAGTTAAATTAACTTTGTTCTCCTCGGTTGGGCATAGTTTCCAGTCTGATTCACATTTTCTTTTGTTTAGGCGCAGGGCCTTAAGTTCTGGCGTGAACCACTTGTTTAAATGTACCTTGGGTTTACTTGTTCTCATTTTAAGTGGGGCGACTTTGTCCATAGTGGTACGCATGATATTGTTGTATTCGTTGACCAATGCACTAGGGTCGAGGTTGTCTGGTAGTGCATTTAAGGTTGGAAGGATCAGGGGAATAATATTGTCCACTGTAATGTTCTTTTTGTTTCTAGTGGGGCAGGGTGGAGCCACCTGTAGGACTGGACTGGGTGGTTTAGTGGTTAGTAGGTTAAAGGACACCAGGGAGTGGTCGGTCCAAGATAGGGGCGTAATAGAGGAGACTATGGCTGAGCAGATGGCGTCAGCGATCCAGTCATGTATTCTGCCCTTCACCTGGGTAGGGGTGTTGACTTTTTGGGTTAGTCCTAAGGTGTTAAGGGTGTTGGCAATAGTTGATGCATGAGCATCTGCTTGGTCGTTGAAGCCAAGGTTAAAGTCCCCCAGTATCAGCAATTGTGAGGTAGTTTTGGTGTTGTTGGACAGAAGGCTGTGCAGATCCTCCTCGGAGGTTCCAAGTGGACCCGGTGGTCTGTAAATTAGGTGAATAGATAGAGTTTGGGTATTGTTTATGGGGATTTTCGCAGTGAGGGTTTCACAGGATTGCATGATTGTGGCACGGTCTAGCCGTCATGATAGGTTTATTTTGGATATAATGGCGATACCAACTCCACGGGAGCCTTCTCGGGCCTGCCTAGATATGGTATAACCGTCGGGAATGGCCAGCATGAGTGAAGGACCTGCTGCGCTGTGTAACCAAGTCTAGATTGGCTTCTGTAATTAGGTCAGCTAGGTCGATGGCGCGTGCCACTAGGGATCTTACATTAAGGAGTGCTCCCTTGAGGGAATGTCCTTCAGGGTCCATTTTAGTTAGGGCAGAATTTGATGAGTTGATATTTGTCTTAAGCTTGAAAGTTTGGGTACTTATGTTCACTGGTAAAGAATGGGAGGGATTGGGACCAATACATATCCTGGTATGTTGGCCTTTCATTGTACGCTTTATAGCAGGAAGGGATCTTCTAAGTGGTTCATAAAGTTTATTAAGTCTGGCGCGTAATTTGAGGTTTCTCTCGTAAATTGGAGTGGGCTGAGAGGTATAGGCTGGTATGGCCTGGTGCAAAGGGCTGTTATGGCCATAGTAGTTGAATACCTTAGGAGTGGTGGGTAGGAACGGATGCGCGAGAATTGACTTGCAAAGGGGAGCTTCAGTATGGCACTTCTGGGTACTGGGGGCATGAAACGTGGCCATGACCAATATGGTATAGATGTTAAGTAAGCTTGACATAGTGCAGAGCTATCCCTAGTGACTATTGATGCCACTTAGTGTGAGCAGACTAAGATTTCAGGCAGTCTAAGGTATTGGGTGTCGGATAACTATATGACTAAGAGCAGGCACGTTAAAATGCTAGGTGCATTTTACCAAGTGTGGCAGAATCTATACAGTCCGGATGCCATTCACTTCAGTAAGGCACAAATCTGCGAGGCACGAATGGGCAGTAATTAAAATACATAACATAGCATAGGGTTGGGTAGTTGCTGTACAACGTTCGGATATCACAACCTAGGCATAAGTACAATGTGCAAGCATGTGTGAGCAACTATGCAATCTGTCTAGATTTGGAATTCACAACCAGGGCAAAAGCACAATATGCAGGCATGTGTGAGCAACTATGCAATCTGTCTAAATTCGAAATTTACAACCAGGGCAAAATCACAATATGCAGGCATGTATGAGCAACTATGCAATCTGTCTAATTTCGAAATTCACAACCAGGGCAAAAACACAATATGTAGGCATGTGTGCGCAACTATGCAATCTGTCTAAATTCGAAATTCACAACCAGGACAAAAGCACAATATGCAGGCATGTGTGAGCAACTATGCAATCTGTCTAATTTAGAAATTCACAATCAGGGCAAAAACACAATATGCATGCATGTGTGCGCAACTATGCAATCTGTCTAATTTCGAAATTCACAGCCTGGGCAAGGATACCAAAATACTGAGATACAGTATACATGTAAGAGCAGCTATGGCATCAAGTTTTGACTATACGGGTGGTCTATACAGATAGGTAAGATCTGCTGCAGTAGCGCTTAAACTGGAGAGCAGTGATTATGAGGTTTAATTTCAATTTCCTAATGTCTACTAGGTAGAGATAAGCAGGTCACAGGTGAGTTGCACAAAGAGTGGAACAAGGAGCCTATGAGCAGTGCTACAGGATGTTGACAAACAAGTTAGAATCAGAGTGTTGATCTAAGACCCCACAGGAGCAAGATATATGCATGGGGCAGGTCACATGCTATTTGAGGCAGTCATTTATAGAGTCTTACATTGTTTGGCGTTGAGGTCCGCCAGGTGCAGTTGGAAGCGAGGTGAGGCAAGCAGAAAGAGTCTAGAGAGCTCAAGGTGTGGCAGCAACTGCAGGCAGGCCCTGGGGAGGGGGTGCAGTGATCTTGGCCCTGGGCTCCTGCAGCTCCAGGCAGGCTCACGACAGGAAGAGTAGCCTTGGGAGGTGTGACTTTGGAAGGTGGGCCGGCTTGAGCCTGCCGGCTCGCTATTGGCTATAAGAGACGGTGGACAGGCATGTGTGAGCAACTATGCAATCTGTCTAATTTCGAAATTCACAGCCTGGGCAAGGATACCAAAATAGTGAGATACAGTATACATGTAAGAGCAGCTATGGCATCAAGCTTTGACTATACGGGCGGTCTATATAGATAGGTAAGATCTGCTGCAGTAGCGCTTAAACTGGAGAGCAGTGATTATGAGGTTTAATTTCAATTTCCTAATGTCTACTAGGTAGAGATAAGTAGGTCACAGGTGAGTTGCACAAAGAGTGGAACAAGGAGCCTTTGAGCAGTGCTACAGGATTTTGGCAAACAAGTTAGAATCAGAGTGTTGATCTAAGACCCCACAGGAGCAAGATATATGCATGGGGCAGGTCACATGCTATTTGAGGCAGTCATTTATAGAGTCTTACATTGTTTGGCGTTGAGGTCCGCCAGGTGCAGTTGGAAGCGAGGTGAGGCAAGCAGAAAGAGTCTAGAGAGCTCAAGGTGTGGCAGCAACTGCAGGCAGGCCCTGGGGAGGGGGTGCAGTGATCTTGGCCCTGGGCTCCTGCGGCTCCAGACAGGTTCACGACAGGAAGAGTAGCCTTGGGAGGTGTGACTTTGGAAGGTGGGCCGGCTTGAGCCTGCCGGCTCGCTATTGGCTATAAGAGACGGTGGACAGCCAATCCGCGTTACATCCACTGATCTCAGAGGGGGAGTACCAGGAAGCAAGAAAAGGCATGGCGGGTGGACATTTTGGAATAGCTTTCTGGACGTTGTTTCCAATGGTGGACAATTCACAAAAGCAAACGTGCTGTAGATCGGGCAAACGGGGCCTGTGGCACGGGCGCCTGTGAATTGTGCTAGCAATATCAGTGCTAGCAGATAAAGGTGAACAGGCGGCAGTATTAAACTGCGGCCATCAGCGTTGCATCAGGGTATGGCAGGGGGCCTACCTTGATGTCGGTCGTGCCTCCTGGCAGCTTGTTGGTCCTGTAGATGGGGAAGGGAGCTCCAGCTCCTTCTCCGGGTGTGTTTCGAGTGGGCCTTCGGCTCACGACAGGAAGAGTAGCCTTGGGAGGTGTGCCTTTGGAAGGTGGGCCGGCTTGAGCCTGCCGGCTCGCTATTGGCTATAAGAGACGGTGGACAGCCAATCCGCGTTACATCCACTGATCTCAGAGGGGGAGTACCAGGAAGCAAGAAAAGGCATGGCGGGCGCCCATTTTGGAATAGCTTTCTGGACGTTGTTTCCAATGGTGGACAATTCACAAAAGCAAACGTGCTGTAGATCGGCCGAACGGGGCCTGTGGCACGGGTGCCTATGAATTGTGCTAGCAATATCAGTGCTAGCAGATAAAGGTGAACAGGCGGCAGTATTATACTGCGGCCATCAGCGTTGCATCAGGGTATGGCAGGGGGCCTATCTTGATGTCGGTCGTGCCTCCTGGCATGTCATTGGTCCTGTAGATGGGGAAGGGAGCTCCAGCTCCTTCTCCGGGTGTGTATCGAGTGGTACATTGTATGTACAGTATACTTGCTGATGTCCGCGGGGCACATTATTGGTCAGATTCGCTGTGAATGTCTCGCCCCTTGCCCTCTCAAGCCATTTTGTGTATTGGACATTGCCAACCAATGGCAAATAAATATTTTGTCTGATCAGCACAATTACGTAATTAAGGGGCAGAGTGGGAAGGTTTGTGACATCATGAGGGGTGTTGATGTGATTTTTGCCAAAGAAACGTTCCACACAATAAGGGTCACCGAACATATATAAACATATAGGGGACTGACGTAGTTCCTCTAATCGGATTCTGTGAGCTGCCCTAAAAATGTAACTAAAATGTTGTATGATAATTCTGTAGGGAGTGTATAAAATGTGTAGATGCAGTGAGTGGCGTTGACAGCTCATTTCATTCAGTTCAGTTCCATGGAGGTAACTTGCTTCCCGGATGTCTCGGTCCAATACATTTAAATTACTTCGCGCTTGGTATTTGCTCTGTTTTTTGGATGAATTTTATTCCCTGGAGGTCCCCTGGTGCACTGATGCTATACCTCCACCCACCTGTAAGTCTGTCTTGTTTTCTGATAATATCCCTGATACCATATAATTTATTAGTATCTATTCTTGAGCTATACAATATAGGGTTTACCAAGTATTTCTTTGACAAGGAAGAGCGAAGTGGGGTTATTGAGACTGTAATGGGGAAAAGTAAAGTTGTGTAGTTGGGGACTGTGATGAAGAAGAGTGAGGTGGGTAGTTAGGAACTGTGACAAGGAATAGTGAGCGAGGCATGGTTAGCGAGTGACTGTGACGAGGAATAGTGAGCGAGGCATGGTTAGCGAGTGACTGTGACAAAGACAACAGAGTGGGTACACAAATATAGCTTACACATTATAAACACAGAAGTCCTTTGAAGGACTACCTCAGATGATACTGAGACGAGAAAGAGTACCTTGAGTAGCAATGCAGATAGAGAACCACGTATATACAAAATGAAATAAAAATTGAATCTTGATCTTCCAATAACTTTATTTTATGTAAAGGGGAATGTAAAACTACAAAAAACATTATTAATTGCACTCTCTTAAAAAACCTGCGCTGTTTTGCTTAACTTTGCGATTAAAACCCCAATGTGAGCAGTACTAAAATCCAACATTAGATTTTCAAATTGTGATTCGTAAGAATATTCATATATGGAAAAATTGCCACGCCTGACCTAATCAACAATTGACGTTATCATATTAAAAATTCCTAGATATAAAAAGAAAAAAAACAGACTTTTCTTTTTAAATCGTGATTAACAGATCTGCAAAGAGATTAGCCTAAAGGCACGTGCACAGTATGAAGTTCGAGAGCTGATTGGTTCATAGACACACAAATTGAGAATCAAATACTTCTACTGCAGAAATCCTTACATTTCCTCATTGCTTTGGAGACAAATTCAGGTAGACACAGAGAACACTTTGTCTACCAAATGTTCTCAAATGCTCCTGCTTCCTATCCAAACCTTTTCCCTTTCTGTTTTCCCTTTGTTGTGATTTGTTTTTTGTCTGGTTGTTTGTCTTGTATTCGTTTTTGGTTGTTTATTATTCCCTTTTTAAGGATTTCCTTTTAATTTTAGTTTTTTTCTTTTGATTTTAGTTTTTGATTATTTTCTGGAGATGGCGACACAACACCCCGAGGCACCCTCCAGTTATGAAGAGATCGGCCTTGTCAAAGCCCCTTAGGCCCCGGAAGACATTCAGTGGGTAGAGCAGCCAGATCCACCCAAGTAGTACTGCTGCAGGAGCTTTACACCTTCCCTGTCCTGGCGGTACTTCAAGGTGCCTAAACACACTCCTCTGTCAGATGTTGAGAAGGGACAGTGCACATTTTGAAGTGAGGTGCAAAGTAGAGGATTGAAAAAGTTCCCAAAAAATGGAGAAAACCCCCCACTATTTTGCTGAACTTAGTGATTCAAGTCACAATATAAGCAGCACTAAAATTCAACATTCGATTCTCAAATTGTGATTCATATGAATATTCACATATGGAAAAACATACACACAACATTCGTAGAAATAAGTATTGCCACTCCTGATCTAATCAAACATTGACCTTGACATATTCAAAAATCCTATATTTAAAAGAATAGAAAATGACACTTTTCTTTTTAAATCGCAATTCACAGGTACAAAGAAATCTGCAAAATTAGCCTAAGGGCACGTGTACGTTGTTAAGTTCGAGAGCTGATTGGTTAATGGAGGCACATATCGCAAATCACACATTTATGTTGCAGAAATTCTTATATTTCCTCATTGCTTTGGAGACAAATTCAGGTAGACACAGTGAACATGTTGGGCCTCATTACGAGACAGCCGGTCTGGAAAGAACGGTGGTGGTAAAACCGCCACCACTGTTCTTTCCAGACCGGCTGATTTCGAGTCCTGCAGGCGGGAGGTGTCACTCCCGCCAGGTCTGACCTGGCGGGTTTAACACCACCCGCCTGCAGGCGGAAATGGAAACACCGGCTCCATCATAGACGGAACAGGTGTTTCCATTGTCCCCATTCCCATGGAGTCCTATGGCACTCCATGGGAATGGGAACTTACAGAATTCTGCCTCCGGAATTCCCGGGTCACCGGGTTCATAATGCCCCGGTAATTCGGGGAATCACGGAGGCGGAATGATAATACGAGTCCGGCGGTAACCTGCCGGTTTTTCCGGCTCGGTTACCGCCGGACTCGTAATGAGGCCAGTTGTCTACCAAATTTTCTCAATAGACACTTTCCTATCCAAACCTTTTCCCTTTCTGTTTTCCATTTATTGTACCTTGATTTTTGTCTGTTATTTTGTTTTATATTTGTTTTGGTGTTTTGTATTCCCTTTTTAAAGACTTTTTTATCCTTTTAATTTGTGTTCTGTTCTTTTGGATTTGTTTCTGGAGAAGGCGAGACAACAACCCGAGGCACCCTCCAGTTATTAAGAGATCGACTTTGTCACAGTCCCTGAGACCAGGAAAGATATTGAGTGGGTATAGCTGCCACATTGAGTGGGTAGAGCTGCCAGATCCAAACAGGGAGCACCGCTGCAGGAGCTTTACACCAGATCACTACTAAGGAACCTCCTGAGCCTGGGGAATTGTCACAGAGTTGGCTGGTTATTTTATATAGAAAGAGCACTGGGCAGCATGGGATTGGCCTGTTGCTTCAAAAACCCGAAAGCATTTAGAGCTTGCTGATCCCATTGCTCAAATCACACTTCTGGTCTGTTCAGGACAGTCTGCGAGAGGCGGCAAACTGAGGTAAACCATGTCAGACTGTACCTTCTTTTGTGCCTGGCCAGGCGCCCAGCTAAGTACCTTACTTCCGTCTCCCAATATTTATCATCAGATATTGCTAACCAGGGCCCACTTTAATGTCTATTGTCTCACAGCTATTACATGGAAATGGCCGGGGATTTCTAACACAGGCGATGGTCAATGTCTGTGTGGGGAGTTGAAATCACTGTCGCAATTTGTGCTATTTAGTCCGCTCTACAGCAACATATGTAAAAGATATTTACAAAATGTGCTCAGATCTAGTGGCCTATGTCAATGGAGACCGGCCCTTTTGTTTCTATAGTCCCTCCCCATGGCTGCAGTTGCCTTTGCCTGTTTCCTAAAAACTCCATGGAATAAAAGAACCATTCTTTGCAGTGAGGCTGTCAAAATATGATGCAATGTATGTTTTATATTGTTCCAAACACTTTTATTATTTGAGTGTTCATATTTTACTATCATGAGGATAAAATAAACAATGTTTTTATTTTTCTGGTGATATATATAGGTGTTTATTGCTGGTAGTTCACGTGTGACTTAATGTTTTAGTTTATGATGGTTGATGGATCCTTTGAATCCGAATAAACAGACTTGAGCTAATGACTCACCACCATTACCTCTCTCTCAAATGAAAAATGTATTTATATTTTATTTTGCTCGGAAACCCCTGGCATGGCCTACTTTCCAACACCGTGACATGTGCAGGATCATCAAAGGCATCTTGCAGTACATTATTCAAGAGCAATGGCATCATTACTGCACTCCAATGTAGATTATGGGTAAAACTGCTGATTCACGTACAGGTTTATTCCAGTATATCCCCTCTACGTTTGCACTGCTCTACATTACATGATAAGTTTTCATATCATAAACACAGTACAACAAATGCCAGAAAGTAATGTGATGTTTTCACACCTGACATGGGAGAACTTACGACGTCTGGAAAGTGAGCCATGGGTTCTACTGTTATAAGACTTGAAGAGACATCACAGAAGAGCATGTGTGATAAAACCATATGCTTTTAGGTGTTACTCATTATGCAAATCAAATCTGAAGTCACACATAAAAGTAAACAGGTTTTTCTACCTATGAAGGAAGTAGACATGGGCAGAGCAGGAAAACACCAAGAAACCAACTGGTGCCTCTGTGATTGCACAGCTATCCATGGCATAGCTCCCTAAAATAAATACATAGAATACAATCTGCCAAAATACCACCAAACCCGATTACCGTTACCATCACTTGTTCCTGTGGATTTACTGCAGGATTGCAAGTGGTGGTAGGGTGGTGTAATCCCCATGTTTGGAGTAGTACTCTGTGGAGATATTGGCAGGCTTACCACGAGCGGTAATTTCACTGCAGTGATTCTGCTGATTTATGAAGCAAAGGTGGACGATTTTCCTCCAGATTTTTGCTGGAGGTTAAGTCCGCCACTTTTCCTCCAAACTCGGAATTCGGCCGTGCAATATAAATGGAAGTAATTAAGTTATCTCCAAAACTGCACCACCAAACTCATAATGAGGCCCACTGTGTCTGCAAGAAAATGCATAAACTGCCCGTCAAAACCTCGGTGTGCTAGCGGAATAACAAAAAAAAAATAGCCTCACACTTATTTTCTGACATCAAAATGTTCAAAACGTTCATATAAGATATGTAGACGGAAGAGCATTGGGCCACTGGTAAAAGACAAAACTTTCTTAAACGAGAAAATAGGATTTCAAAATGATGCAGTGCTATAAAAAAATGTGTGTTTAGTATGTTTCCAATACAACAGATCCCATCATGGTAAATCTGGGAGCCCTTCCGACAACTAATCTATTGATTGCAGAAGGCACAGAGCTGGACTTTCACTGCTACACTGAGTGAATAACATCCAATGTAGGAACTAAAGCCCAAGCAAAATACTAAAAAAGAGAAAATTGTAGGTTTTTTTTCCAGGAAATATATAGTTCTTACCCACGGATTATAATACAAATAAATGGGTAATTTAAAGATACATCACAGACACTCTTTATATATTTTACTAAACTGACCGAATATGCATGGTGTTTACACAAAAGCAAAACAGTAGACAGGCCGTCACTCAGACAGAAAGGCTGTCACTGGGCGAGAAGCAGAGGATCAGGAGGTTTCTCTCTACATGTCGACACAAAAGATGATTGGTGATTAGACAAAGAATCATTTTATATTTTGCACAAAAAACCTCCAGAAATGAAATACTGTTAAATGGATTGTCTTCCTGTAATATATAAACTTAAAGTGACAAAAGGGAAGGCAAACAAAACATAAATGTGTGTATAGCGACAGCAGAAAAATCCCTCAATGGTCACAAGCACTTACTGGACTTGCAGTTACAACTCGGATCATTCTGAGTAAAATTAGTAAAATGTAAGCCTTGTTCCACATACAAAAAACAGATAAAGCACAGTGCTGCTAGCCATATTGTATATAAATACACCTTGCGCTTCATATCCAGTAAATGAAACGATCAGAGAAGAGAAGGGCATATATGATTTAAAAAAGTACTATTACATCACTGCTTAAACACAGGGAAGGGGGTTCACTTAAAAACAACTGCAGTGTAATTTGTTGAGTAAACCTGCAGTCAGGACCTCAGAATGTTTTTAAAACAGAGATCCAGTTTTTAAGTAATGTTTTCAATGAACTGTCAAAGTAAAAAACAGAACAATATGGTGGATGTTTAAGGATTGAATCAGATTAAGGAGGATTGAATCAGATTAAAAGCAAAGCACCCAAGCCCTCTCCTAACCCATTCCATTCACCAGCAGGAAGTCCCACCCCTTTCAACTTCCCTTATTACATCATTTCCCTGGTTACAAAAATGCATGTCAATCACCTCTTTCAGAATGAGATACACTGCCACCTAGTGGTCAATGCTGTTAATTACACTTCATATTTACTACAGTTTTGAAATCTCTTTAAACATTGTAATAAAATGACACAATGGAAACAGAACCTTTGATGCAAAATGGTTTTTGCTTATCTTAATATTCTAAAAGTGTTAAAGTATTAGGTATATGTTACAATAGAAATATAGGGACTTATTACAATCCTGCTGTAATATTTGTTGAATTACTGCCATACTCAGTTATTCTACCGCACCACTGCACTCATAAAGATGGCCATAGTGTTTTTTAAATGTGCTTTTTATATTTTATTTCCGTACGTTTCTGACTTATCTTCTGGCCTCTTTTTGGTTTGGGTGCATTTTGGTGGCGTAAACTACCATATATGCTGATACGATTGTAACAGACATTAAAAGAGAGAAAAGGGAGGTTGGAAAACAAAAGATGAAGTTAGCACAGCAAGTAACAACGCTAGGCACACACTAGGAAAAACACAGAATGATATTTCCTTTGCCTCTACGCATTAACATCCAGTGCAGGATTGCCTTAATAGCCCATTCAGGAGTGTAGGCTGCATCATGTGCTGGCTTTTTGTTTCCGGATGGGAAGGCTCGGTGGAGTGATTCACTTTCTTCTTTTCTTAGGTTACTCCTTCCCAAATGTGCATGAATGGCTAATCTTGCACAGCTTTCAGTGTCCAGTCCTCTGCCCTTGCCAGCCCATTTGGCTCTCCTCCACACCCTCCCGTTGAGCACAGAGATACTAATTCCACTGTTTTAGACCTTACAATTCAAGTTGTATCTGTGTGTAGTGTATATACTGCACTCGCTATCACAATTCTTCAAATAATCACACCATGATTCATGACCAGAATACCCCCGATTTAACCTTTGATCTGGGCGGGGGGGGGTGAAATTCACACAGGCTACGACTCTAAGGAAGTCATTTTTGCTCAGGGCGTCAGTGTTTGGTTGGTAATGCAGGTCATCTGCCTGTGTGTTCCTTGCTTAATGTACTATCAGCAGCCAGGCTTTCTGAGTTAGGCAATGGCTCTGCTCATGACCTTGTCATGCGCTTTTCCTCTTTATCTCATCCAGGCTTTTCTCTCTTCCCACCACTGTCATGGCAATGATATGATTGGCCCATTGTCAGATCTCAACTCAAATCCCACTAACCCTCACCTCAATCACCTCATCCAGATTACATCAGTTCAATTGACTACAGAAACATGCCAATCTCCAGGCTTTCTGAGTCAGCATTTCTTATAATGGATAATATCCCTTCAATTGAAGGCACAGCTACCAGGAAGGCTCATTTAATGATGTCTACAGGCTGTACATGGCATTCTTAGACTGTACACCTCATTCTTTTTAACAGCCTTTATACTGTAGCCCTTCTCCCTAACAATAGCTGTCACTGGAAGTTTCCACAGATGTTTTTCAAATACATTTTCTTGTTAAGCTGCTATTAGGTTGTGAGTTACAGCTTCATGCAGGACTGCTCAATTCAATTTTTATGCAACTAAGAACTAAGATAGGGTGTTGTTAAAAGGTTATTGTGTCCTTTTGCTGACAGTATTTACTTAATGGTACTTTACCACAAAGTAATTATTTCAAATTTTCATAGAATTCTTTAGAGAATTGTGAGGTCAAGTGTAAAAAGGGGGTGGGGAAGAGTTTGGGGTAGTGGTAGTAATGAAAGGGAAGGCAGGCATGGGGGTAGTAAAGTACCACCAAGTAACTACTGTCGGCAAAAGAACATGGCACAGATAAAAGGAAACGAGAACATTCAACAAGATTCAGGATACTTGTGTGTAAGCGTTTTGCTAAACAGAGGGTAGGTAGTCGTTCACTTTCCTCAGCGGGCTCCCTCCTATGGAATAGCCTCCCCCTCCCTCTGCGCCTTGAGCAGGATCTTCTCAAATTCCCGAAGCTCCTTAAGACTTTCCTCTTTTCCTCCTCCTTCCCTTGTTCTCTCCTCTGCTAATCCCACAGTTGCTGTGATCGGTGTCCTGGGCCCTTATGCATCCTCAGGGCCCCGGCCTCCCACACCAATTCTGCCCAGCTCCTGTCTATCCACAGCACTTGCATCTGCACATCCTCCGCCCTGGAGGTTCGCACTTACACTTCCCGCGGCCCCAGTGCGTGTAGCACTCAACATTCCTAGCACTTCTGTGGCTCACCCATGAACTCGGACTTCCCAGCACTTACCCCCCCTGCCCTATTCCTTGCTGCACTTACACACTCACAAGGCATAATAGGTTTGTCCCTTGTACCCCCCACCCCTCGGCTCTTAAATATTGTGTTTTTAATGTATTTCCCACCCTTGCCCCCTCCCTGCCCTGAGGGCGCTTTGAAACAACATTTTCTTATTGTATAAGCGCCTAACAAGCAAAAAATAAAATGCAAATAAATAAAATATCATATGTGACATCATCAATGATGTAAATTGTGATGCCATCAGTGTGCTCGGGCGGTGCAATGTGAGCATGATAGTTAAGGTGGCGCAAGCTTCAGCACCCGCCGAATTTCAGGGGTTTTGTTGCATCAAATCGGCACATTAGGGTTGCGACAACAAAAGTGTTTTCACCAAGTTTCAAGGGTTTCGTTGCATCCGATTGTTTCACCTTAACAATACCTCAACTACAGTTTTGTCACTGAATTTCAAGGGTTTTGTTGAACTGAATCTATTCACCTTAACTGTCATTGAATGCGGCGCTGCTTGCATAAGGTGACACAGAAGCAAACACAGCGTGAGAAGTCCCATTGTGGAACGCAATGAGGGGGACGGGGGCTTTGGGCGTAGTCATTGGTGGTTGTATAGAACGGGCACCGGATGGGGGTGCAAGATGTTGTAGGTTTCTTTTATAGCAATATGTGAACAATAGAGAAGCCATTTTGGTTGTAGCCCCATATTAGGAAAGCATTAGGGCAGCTCATAAGAGGCCTTTGTGTGACATCAGTATGTATTTTTTGAACATTCAGCAGAAACAGTGATCTGAAATGTTGAACGACTGATGTTTCCCAGGAGAAAGCTGCCCCAGCGAAGGCCAATGAGTTAGGCACATGGTTGCACGAGGAGAATTGGCAGAGAAATAAAAATGCAATACATTTAATTAAACTCCAGCCACTGTGTGTTATAGTCTTGGCAGCAAGATGTGAGAAGGGAGCTGGAGGGCCAGAGCAATGGGGTAGGGGTTTTGGGGCACGTGACAGGGAGCCAATCAGTGGAGAGAGGTATTAGCGTCCCTAGGGTGCAACATTGTATGTACAGTGTACTTGCTGATGTCCGCGGGGCACATTATTGGTCGGATTCGCTGTGAATGTCTCGCCCCTTGCCCTCTCAAGCCATTTTGCAGATTGGACATTGTCAACCGATGGAAAAAAAAAAATTTGTCTGATCAGCACAATTACGTAATTGAGGGGCAGAGTGGGAAGGTTTGTGACATCATGAGGGGTGTTAATGTGATTTTTGCCAAAGAAACGTTCCACACAATAAGGGTCACCGAACATATATAAACATATAGGGGATTGACGTAGTTCCTCCTATCGGCTTCTGTGAGCTGCCCTAAAAATGTAACTAAAATGTTGTATGATAATTGTGTAGTGAGTGTATAAAATGTGTAGCTGCAGTGAGTGGCGTTGACAGCTCATTTCATTCAGTTCAGTTCCATGGAGCTAACTTGCTTCCCAGATGTCTCGGTCCAATACATTTAAATTTCTTCTCGCTTGGTATTTGCTCTGTTTTTTGGATGAATTTGGTGGAGGTCTCCTGGTGCATCGATGCTATACCTCCACCCACATGTAAGTCTGTCTTGTTTTCTGATAATATCCCTGATACCATATAATTTATTAGTATCTATTCTTGAGCTACACAATATAGGGTTTACCAAGTATTTCTTTTTTTTTGAGTCTAGAAAGGTTAAGTAATGGTGTACTGTGACAAGGAAGAGCGAGGTGGGGTTATTGAGACTGTAATGGGGAAAAGTAAAGCTGTGTAGTTGGGGACTCTGATGAAGAAGAGTGAGGTGGGTAGTTAGGAACTGTGACAAGGAATAGTGAGCGAGGCATGGTTAGCGAGTGACTGTGACGAGGAATAGTGAGCGAGGCATGGTTAGCGAGTGACTGTGAGAAGGAATAGTGAGCGAGGCATGGTTAGCGAGTGACTGTGACAAAGACAACAGAGTGGGTACACAAATATAGCTTACACATTATAAACCCAGAAGTCCTTTGAAGGACTACCTCAGATGATACTGAGACGAGAAAGAGTACCTTGAGCAGCAATGCAGATCGAGAACCACGTATACACAAAATGAAATAAAAATTGAATCTTGATCTTCCAATAACTTTATTTTATGTGAAGGGGAATGTAAACACTACAAAAAACATTATTAATTGCACTCTCTTAAAAAACCTGCGCTATTTTGCTTAACTTTGCGATTAAAACCACAATATGAGCAGTACTAAAATCCAACATTAGATTTTCGAATTGTGATTCGTAAGAATATTCATATATGGTAAAATTGCCACGCCTGATCTAATCAACAATTGACGTTATCATATTCAAAAATCCTAGATATAAAAAGAAAAAAAAACAGACTTTTCTTTTTAAATCGTTATTAACGGGTACAAACAGATCTGCAAATAGATTAGCCTAAAGGCACGTGCACAGTATGAAGTTCGAGAGCTGATTGGTTCAAAGACAAACAAATTGCGAATCAAATATTTCTACTGCAGAAATCCTTACATTTCCTCATTGCTTTGGAGACAAATTCAGGTAGACACAGAGAACACTTTGTCTACCAAATGTTCTCAATTGCTCCTGCTTCCTATCCAAACCTTTTCCCTTTCTGTTTTCCCTTTGTTGTGATTTGTTTTTTGTCTGGTTGTTTGTCTTGTATTCGTTTTTGGTTGTTTATTATTCCCTTTTTAAGGATTTCCTTTTAATTTTAGTTTTTTTCTTTTGATTTTTGTTTTTGATTATTTTCTGGAGATGGCGACACAACACCCCGAGGCACCCTCCAGTTATGAAGAGATCGGCCTTGTCAAAGCCCCTGAGGCCCCGGAAGACATTCAGTGGGTAGAGCAGCCAGACCCACCCAAGAAGTACTGCTGCAGGAGCTTTACACCTTCCCTGTCCTGGCGGTACTTCAAGGTGCCTAAACACACTCCGCTGTCAGATGTCGAGAAGGGACAGTGCACATTTTGAAGTGAGGTGCAAAGGAGAGTATTGAAAAAGTTCCCAAAAAATGGAGAAATCCCCCCACTATTTTGCTGAACTTAGTGATTCAAGTCACAATATAAGCAGCACTAAAATTCAACATTTGATTCTCAAATTGTGATTCATATGAATATTCACATATGGAAAAACATACATACAACATTCGTAGAAATAAGTATTGCCACGCCTGATCTAATCAAACATTGACCTTGACATATTCAAAAATCCTACATTTAAAAGAATAGAAAATGACACTTTTCTTTTTAAATCGCAATTCACAGGTACAAAGAAATCTGCAAAATTTGCCTAAGGGCACGTGTACAGTATTAAGTTCGAGAGCTGATTGGTTAATGGAGGCACATATCGCAAATCCCACATTTATACTGCAGAAATTCTTACATTTCCTCATTGCTTTGGAGACAAATTCAGGTAGACACAGTGAACACGTTGGGCCTCATTACGAGTCAGCCGGTCTGGAAAGAACGGTGGTGGTAAAACCGCCACCACCGTTCTTTCCGGACTGGCTGATTCAGAGTCCTGCAGGCGGGAGGTGTCACTCCCGCCAGGTCTGACCTGGCGGGTTTAACACCACCCGCCTGCAGGCGGAAATGGAAACACTGGCTCCATCATAGACGGAACAGGTGTTTCCATTGTCCCCATTCCCATGGAGTCCTATGGCACTCCATGGGATTGGGGACTTACAGAATTCTGCCTCCGGAATTCCCGGGTCACCGGGTTCGTAATGCCCAGGTAATTCCGGGAATCACGGAGGCGGAATGGTAATACGAGTCTGGCGGTAACCTGACAGTTTTTCCGGCTCGGTTACCGCCGGACTCGTATGAGGCCAGATGTCTACCAAATTTTCTCAATAGACACTTTCCTATCCAAACCTTTTCCCTTTCTGTTTTCCATTTATTGTACCTTGATTTTTGTCTGTTATTTTGTTTTATATTCGTTTTGGTGTTTTGTATTCCCTTTTTAAGGATTTTTTTATCCTTTTAATTTGTGTTCTGTTCTTTTGGATTATTTTCTGGAGAAGGCGAGACAACAACCCGAGGCACCCTCCAGTTATTAAGAGATCGCTTTGTCACAGTCCCTGAGGCCAGGAAAGATATTGAGTGGGTATAGCTGCCAGATCCAAACAGGGAGCACCGCTGCAGGAGCTTTACACCAGATCACTACTAAGGAACCTCCTGAGCCTGGGGAATTGTCACAGAGTTGGCTGGTTATTTTATATAGAAAGAGCACTGGGCAGCATGGGATTGGCCTGTTGCTTCAAAAACCCGAAAGCATTTAGAGCTTGCTGATCTCATTGCTCAAATCACACTTCTGGTCTGTTCAGGACAGTCTGCGAGAGGCGGCAAACTGAGGTAAACCGTCTGTCAGACTGTACCTTCTGTTGTGCCTGGCCAGGGGCCCAGCTAAGTACCTTACTTCTGTCTCCCAATCATCAGATATTGCTAACCAGGGCCCACGTTAATGTCTATTGTCTCACAGCTATTACATGGAAATGGCCGGGGATTTCTAACACAGGCGATGGTCAATGTCTGTGTGGGGAGTTGAAATCACTGTCGCAATGTGTGCTATTTAGTCCGCTCTACAGCAACATATGTAAAAGATACTTACAAAATGTGCTCAGATCTAGTGGTCTACGTCAATGGAGACCGGCCCTTTTGTTTCTATAGTCCCTCCCCATGGCTGGAGTTGCCTTTGCCTGTTTCCTAAAAACTCCATGGAATAAAAGAACCATTCTTTGCAGTGAGGCTGTCAAATTATGATGCAATGTATGTTTTATATTGTTCCAAACACTTTTATTATTTGAGTGTTCATATTTTACTATCATGAGGATAAAATGAACAATGTTTTTAGTTTTCTGGTGCTATATATAGTGTTTTATTGCTGGTAATTCATCTGTGACTTAATGTTTTAGTTTATGATGGTTGATGGATCCTTTGAATCCGAATAAACAGATTTGAGCTACTGACTCACCACCATTACCTCTCCCCCAAATGAAAAATGTATTTATATTTTATTTTGCTCAGCAACCAGTGGCATGGCCTACTTTCCAAAACCATAACACGTGCAGGATCATCAAAGGCATCTTGCAGTACATTATTCAAGAGCAATGGCATCATACCTGCACTCCAATGTAGATTATTGGTAAAACTGCTGATTCACGTACAGGTTTATTCCAGTATAACCCCTCTACGTTTGCACTGCTCTACATTACATGATATGTTTTCATATCATAAACACAGTACAACAAGTGCCAGAAAGTAATGTGATGTTTTCACACCTGACATGGGAGAACTTGCGACGTCTGTAAAATGAGCCATGGGTTCTACTCTTATAAGACTTGAAGAGACATCACAGAAGAGGGTGTGTGATAAGACCATATGCTTTTAGGGTGTGTTAACATGTATGTAGCTTGTTATTCATTATGCAAATCAAATGTGAAGTCACACATAAAAGTAAACAGGTTTTTCTACCTATGAAGGAAGTAGACATGGGCAGATCAGGAACACACCAAGAAGCCAACTTGTACCTCTGTGAGTTCATGGGTGTGCATGGCACAGCTCCCGAAAATCAATACATAGGATAACATCTGCCAAAATACCATCACACTCGATTACCGTTAGCATCACTTGGTCCTGTGGATTTACTGCAGGATTGCAAGTGGTGGTAGGGCGGTGTAATCCCCATGTTTGGAGTAGTACTCTGTGTAGACTTTGGCAGGCTTACCACGAGCGGTAATTCCACTGCAGTGATTCTGCTGATTTATGAAGGAAAGGTGGAAGATTTTCCTCAAGATTTTTGATGGAGGTTAAGTCCGCCACTTTTCCTCCAAACTCGGAATTCGGCCGTGCAATACAAACGGCAGTAATTAAGTTATCTCCAAAACTGCACCACCAAACTCATAATGAGGCCCACTGTGTCTGAAAGAAAATGCATAAACTGCCCGTCAAAACCTTGATGTGCTAGCAGAATAACAAACAAAAAAATAGCCTCACACTTATTTTCTGACATCAAAATGTTCAAAACGTTCATATAAGATATGTAGACGGAAGGGCATTGGGCCATTGGTAAAAGACAAAACTTTCTTAAACGAGAAAATAGGATTTCAAAATGATGCAGTGCTATAAAAAGTTTGTGTTAGTAAGTTTCCAATACAACAGATCCCATCATGGTACAGCTTGGAGCCCGTCCGACAACTAATCTATTGATTGCAGAAAGCACAGAGCTGGACTGTCACTGCTACACTGAGTAAATAACATCCAATGTAGGAACTAAAGCCCAAGCAAAATACTAAAAAAGAGAAAATTGTAGTTTTTTTTCCAGGAAATATATAGTTCTTGCCCATGGATTATAATACAAATAAATGGGTAATTTAAAGATACATCACAGACACTGTTTATATATTTTACTAAACTGACCGAATATGCATGGTGTTTACACAAAAGCAAAACAGTAGACAGGCCATCACTCAGACAGAAAGGCTGTCACTGGGCGAGAAGCAGAGGATCAGGAGGTTTCTCTCTACATGTCGACACAAAACATGATTGGTGATTAGACAAAGAATCATTTTATATTTTGCACAAGAAACCTCCAGAAATTAAATACTGTTAAATGGATTGTCTTCCTGAAATATATAAACTTAAAGTGACAAAAGGGAAGGCAAACAAAACATAAATGTGTGTATAGCGACAGCAGAAAAATCCCTCAATGGTCACAAGCACTTACTGGACTTGCAGTTACAACTCGGATCATTCTGAGTAAAATTAGTAAAATGTAAGCCTTGTTCCACATACAAAAAACAGATAAAGCACAGTGCTGCTAGCCATATTGTATATATATACACCTTGTGCTTCATATCCAGTAAATGAAACGATCAGAGAAGAGAAGGGCATATATGATTTAAAAAAGTACTATTACATCACTGCTTAAACACAGGGAAGGGGGTTCACTTAAAAACAACTGCAGTGTAATTTGTTGAGTAAACCTGCAGTCAGGACCTCAGAATGTTTTTAAAACAGAGATCCAGTTTTTAAGTAATGTTTTCAATGAACTGTCAAAGTAAAAAACAGAACAATATGGTGGATGTTTAAGGATTGAATCAGATTAAGGAGGATTGAATCAGATTAAAAGCAAAGCACCCAAGCCCTCTCCTAACCCATTCCATTCACCAGCAGGAAGTCCCACCCCTTTCAACTTCCCTTATTACATCATTTCCCTGGTTACAAAAATGCATGTCAATCACCTCTTTCATAATGAGATACACTGCCACCTAGTGGTCAATGCTGTTAATTACACTTCATATTTACTAGTTTTGAAATCTCTTTAAACATTGTAATAAAATGACACAATGGAAACAGAACTTTTGATGCAAAATGGTTTTTGCTTATCTTAATATTCTAAAAGTGTTAAAGTATTAGGTATATGTTACAATAGAAATATAGGGACTTATTACAATCCTGCTGTAATATTTGTTGAATTACTGCCATACTCAGTTATTCTACCGCACCACTGCACTCATAAAGATGGCCATAGTGTTTTTTAAATGTGCTTTTTATATTTTATTTCCATACGTTTCTGACTTATCTTCTGGCCTCTTTTTGGTTTGGGTGCATTTTGGTGGCGTAAACTACCATATATGCTGATACGATTGTAACAGACATTAAAAGAGAGAAAAGGGAGGTTGGAAAACAAAAGATGAAGTTAGCACAGCAAGTAACAACGCTAGGCACACACTAGGAAAAACACAGAATGATATTTCCTTTGCCTCTACGCTATAGCATCCATTGCAGGATTGCCTTAATAGCCCATTCAGGAGTGTAGGATGCATCATGTGCTGGCTTTTTGTTTCCGGATGGGAAGGCTCGGTGGAGTGATTCACTTTCTTCTTTTCTTAGGTTACTCCTTCCCAAATGAGCATGAATGGCTAATCTTGCACAGCTTTCAGTGTCCAGTCCTCTGCCCTCGCCAGCACATTTGGCTCTCCTCCACACCCTCCCGTTGAGCACAGAGATACTAATTCCACTGTTTTAGACCTTACAATTCAAGTTGTATTTGTGTGTAGTGTATATACTGCACTCGCTATCACAATTCTTCAAATAATCACACCATGATTCATGACCAGAATACCCCTGATTTAATCTTTGATCTGGGGGGGCGGGGGGGAGAAATTCACACAGGCTACGACTCTAAGGGAGTCATTTTTGCTCAGGGCGTCAGTGTTTGGTTGGTAATGCAGGTCATCTGCCTGTGTGTTCCTTGCTTAATGTACTATCAGCAGCCAGGCTTTCTGAGTTAGGCAATGGCTCTGCTCATGACCTTGTCATGCGCTTTTCCTCTTTATCTCATCCAGGCTTTTCTCTCTCCCACCAATGTCATGGCAATGATATGATTGGCCCATTGTCAGATCTTAACTCAAATCCCACTTACCCTCACCTCAATCACCTCATCCAGATTACATCAGTTCAATTGACTACAGAAACATGCCAATCTCCAGGCTTTCTGAGTCAGCATTTCTTATAATGGATAATATCCCTTCTATTAAAACAACCCATGTTGAAGGCACAGCTACCAGGAAGGCTCATTTAATGATGTGTATAGGCTGTATATGGCATTCTTAGACTGTACACATCATTCTTTTTAACAGCCTTTATACTGTAGCCTTTCTCCCTAACAATAGCTGTCACTGGAAGAGTTTCCACAGATTTTTTTCAAATACATTTTCTTGTTAAACTGCTATTAGGTTGTGAGTTACAGCTTCATGCAGGACTGCTCAATTCAATTTTTATGCAACTAAGAACTAAGATAGGGTGTTGTTAAAAGGTTATTGTGTCCTTTTGCCGACAGTATTTACTTAATGGTACTTTACCACAAAGTAATTATTTCAAATTTTCACAGAATTCTTTAGAGAATTGAGAGGTCAAGTGTAAAAAGGGGGTGGGAAGAGTTTGGGGTAGTGGTAGTAATGAAAGGGAAGGCAGGCATGGGGGTAGTAAAGTACCACCAAGTAATTACTGTCGGCAAAAGAACATGGAACAGATAAAAGGAAATGAGAACATTCAACAAGATACAGGATACTTTTTTATTCTAAATATTTGGTCCATGAGCAATGTTTACGCTGTAATGTACACGCAACCTGACTAATTTCATCAAGTTTTATATACAAACATGTCTCTCCCATTTTTTACCTCCATGTCTTTACTACCTCTTCTTTAGAGGGGTCTTTACTACCTCTTGTTTATCTCTCTCTCACTCTCTTTCCCTCATTGTTTCTCTTTCTTTCTCTCTCTGTTACTGTCTCTTTCCCAGTATTTCTCTCTTTATCACTTTCTCTTAATCTCTCTCCCTCGAGCCTCTTTCCGGATGTTTCAGCTCCTTATTCCACTTTTTTTTTTCCTGATGTTCTGGCCTTAATCTCTAGTTTTTTGTGTCTCCCCCCATTGGCTGGCTCTTCACTTTCTCATTTACTTCGGTCTTACCCCCATATGTTAGATTGCACTTTCGCGCACATACATTTATTATTGGTTAGTAGAGTCCACAAATACATTGTGCACTTACAAAAATCTTGTCAATTTCCAACTGTCCAGTAAATATGGGTGTCTGTTGGCAAAGTTAGATACTCTCTCAATTTCTCGCTTTGTTCAAAAAATCCTAATTGTCATAAAACCAATAGGTCCGGCTTTGCAAACTTAGATTTTGTTTTCATTCTGCTGGTGTTTACACAAATATTCATGCCCCCTATCTCATTAATGATGCACTGTTGCTTTATCAATGCTTGTTAACAGATTCTCTGATTAATAGAAAAGGCTACACATCATGAAAGGGCTGTGCCCTCTAATGCTCATCACATTTAGGAGCCTATCAGACTCACTCACTAGATAAAATATGCAGCCAAGGATGCAGAGAGCAAACCAAGCCAACAACGTCAACGACTCTGGCCCCTCAGCTGAAAACACGTAATGTGGATGATGCGACTGCACCGTAAACACACAGTATCTCAAAAAACTAGAACTAACCACCTCCACCATAGGGAAAACATGTCCATTGAAGACGTCGGTGGCTCAAGCTGACATATAAGACTGCTTCCTTTGAATAAAGAATTTACTACACAGTCAACACAGACATAGATCAAATGCCAATGTGTCCTGTTGAGCTGCTGCCACTTGTACTCTCTGCTGGTGAAGTCGATTCCACACAGACATTTTTAATTTCTTTTTTTTTAGTCTTTATTTTCATTTCTTAAATAAAACAGCACACTTCAATACGTTTAATAAATAATTTGCAATCTTAGAATCAAATCCAAACTTATAAATAACACATAATACCAAAACGATATAAACATTTCACAACTATTCCTAACTTTATCCATTTTACACCATATTTACAACCCAGTTTGTCCCCCTCCCAAAGCCCCGCCCCACCCATCCACACAAATTGACTAAGACTAATATAAGTCCATGAATTTTCCTCAAATTTTCTCAAAAAAGGAATTTATTTTCCTCTACCATAGATTTTCTCCATCTCAGCTAATTTGTAGATGTCATCTGTCCAATCCTCTAATTCTGGGGATACCCTCGATTTCCATCCTCTAAATATTATTTTCTTTGCAACTGAAGCCCCCCTAAATAACCATTTCTTTTGACAGGTGCTCAAGTCTTCCAATCGCTCAAGTCTTCCAATAGAAATTTTTAATTTCTTAACAAATACGTACAATTTCCACTACAATAAGACAAAGTTACAACATTTTCCATCTTTGATACTATACGGCAGGGGTCACCAACCTGCAACTTTCCAAATGTTTAGGACTATGACTCCCATGATCCATAACTATCGACTATGCTGGTTATATATGATGGGACTTGAAGCAAAATATTGAAAGAACAAAAGGTTTCAGGCCTCCGCCATGCACACGTCATTATAGGTTCTCTATAGTTGTCACAGAGGTTTGTCGATGCTAGTTGCAGTAAGGAAAAACATGTTTAGGCCACACTGTAGAACAGCATACAGAAATGTCGGCTTTTGTTGTTTTGTTCAAAGACAAATTATGATATTATGGGTAGGAGCCCTCGGGACAGATGAAGCTATCACAGGGAGGTCCACAGTGGTCTCGCTGCCCAAACATGTTCGAAGAATGGCACTGAGATTGAATGACGAATATACACTTTGTACTATGACAAATCCAGGGTATTCGTCCCTTCTCTCCAGGGGGGAGCCACCCCCTTTGAGGTTAGGTGGGTGAGCCGCTAAACAAGACCCTCTGTAGGGGTCTAGGCAAGTGGGACCTCACTGGGAGTGACTTCCCTCTTGGAGACAAGGACTCCCATTCCGATAAGGAACGGTCCAGAGAGGATCATCTGCCTACATGGGAATTAGAACGACTGTTGTTACTTCTGTTTGTAATACTTCTATTTTGAAACCACCATACAGTGACAGTTCCTTTCTCTTTGGTTTGAGGTAATGCTGGATCTCAACTGAACGCCACTGTCAAAAGAGCATCAACAGGGATTCTAGAACTATCAGCTCCAGAGATGGCAGCGTGCAACCTGTGCTCCTGTGCCCTTAACTGACTCCTTCCTTTTCTCAATTTAACATGTCTGTATCTGAAACCCCTGAGGTGACTCAACCAGCTAAAAGACAAAAGGGGGTAGAGAAAAAGAACAATGATGAAAACAGAGAAGACTCGTGAAAAAAGTATACAATATTACATGATTTACCCTGCTATATTTAGAATAGTGCTGGATGGTCAACTGCACTCTTTTACTGAACATAAATCTGCGGAGGCATTCCTGACAGACTTAAATTCAGACCCTTTGGAGGGCACCTCATCAGAGCATGACTTTACAAAAATAACAAAAAAGAAATAAATGTTTGAACAGCCTGTATGCTAAATAATGACAATGGGCCTCATTACGAGATCGCCGGTAGGAAATCCACAATAACGGCATGCCGCAGCTACCGTTACCGGCATGCCTTGAGTTTGGAATCGATGTCTGATTCCAAGCATGATTTGCCGTAACAAACCGCATGCCGGTAACGGCAGTGCCGGCATACCGCTAAAGCATCCAAAAACCCACACAACAGCACCATTAATGCTCTTGCCATCTCTGCACTGGCATCACCAACCCGCAAATACCGGCACTGGTCTACCGGTACCAGAAAATACGACATCGTGCCGGAACGGGAAATGCACCGGCGGCCATCTTTAAAAACACAATCCATTGCAATCCTCCAAACACAGGAGTCAAACACAGGAGACAAACACAGGAGCTGGAAGTTGGAGACCACAAAGGGACATGTCTGCTACCCAGGGAACGTTCGCCACCGCAAACCTAGGTTTAGTGAGCCGGAATTAAATATGCTTGCTGACACCCTCGTAGACAATGCTGACGAGGTATTTGGAGTGGACCTGCGCAGGCCTGCGCAGCTGCGCAAAAAGGAGATCTGGACCGAAGTGGCCTAAAGGTCTCAGCGGTAGGCACCGCGCACAGAACCATAAGGGACTGCCGCAAACGCTGGGACGACCTGCTTCTCAGAGTGCGAAACCTATTGTCTGCTGAGCGCAGGCGGGCAAGCCACTGGTGGTGGACCACATTCTCCCCTCAAACTCCACCCCTGGGAGGAAAGATGTGCCTCCATCTTGAACATGGCCAGCGCCGAGGGCGTGGGTGGCGCTGAGCATGGAGCCACAGCATCTGGAGATGCAGGTGAGTGTCCATTACCAACATCCCATAGCCACTCCGTCCCCTGATCGCCTGATTGCCAATAGTGCCATGTGCATGACTGTAACCAGATACCTGCTGCCCTGCAAGACACTGACCAGACCCTCAAAACAATACATCTTCCCACCATGGAGACTGTCCACAAGCACCACAGGCACACAACACATGTCCCATGCCATGCAGACAGACCCACCGTCTGCATGCGTCAACACACTCCACCGAGGCCAACATGGCCCCTGTGCCATGTGTCAGCATGGCACCAACAACATCTGTCCACAATGCATGCACCATTGCAAACATCCCAATGTGCCCATCCAGTGTCCCCTCTGTAGCTGATGACACCCCAATGACCCTACCTACACACGCATACCCCCACACCCTCACATGCAGACTACACAAATGTACAGACCAGGGTTGCATATACACGACATCAATGGCCGAACACAACAACAACCCATCCCACATGCACATACCAAATCGTGTACACATCATGATGTACCAACACTGCTCCACTCCTGCACATGTGTGTTGCTACACACTGCCGCCACCATGAATCAAAGGATGCACATCACTGTAAATTGAACTAAGTGTGATGGCTGTTGCATGATTCATAGCACAACAATGAAGTACCCCTAAATTGTCGCCCACAGGCACCTCATCCGGCAGCGATGGAGAACTTGCAACTACCCCAACCACCGCTGTACATCGGCACAGCCACAAAAAGACTGCAAGCAGCCAGGTACCAGCATTCAGCTAGGAAATAGCACGCAGCCAGGAACCAGCACACAGCCAGGAACCAGCACGCAGCCAGGTACCAGCACGCAGTCAGGAACCAGCACGCAGCCAGGAACCAGCACGCAGCCAGGAACCAGCACGCAGCGATGGCTGACCAAAGACCACGGCCTCCACGTCACGTCCCCCCAGCCACCCTTGCACACCTGTCAGCCTCAAGAGGCATGCGAAGACACCTTCAGGCAGGCGGCCACGGCAGCACAGCCCTGAATTAGTGTCCGACCCGCCAAGCTGCACCACAACACAGGGCATGAGTGAGGCTACACAAGATGAGGAAGCAGCATCACCGCTGATTGAAATTGAGGATCTGCATCATTCCCCAGCAATGAGCATGCCTGGTGATCCCATATCGCCCATAGAGTAAGCCCCAACTTGAGGATTCAGACACACCACACATGCGTAGCACACAACGTGTCACAGCTGCACCCATCAACATGTAGGAGACCGGGCCCGGTGACAATGACAATGGGCACCATGAGCCAGTACCCAGGTTCAGCCCAGCAGTCCCATGCAGCCCACCACCCAAGGCCCTTGCCGAAATGGTGCACATTAGCAGCATCGAAACCCGCCTCACCCGGACTGAGGAGTGCCAGGAGGCGATGCATGTACTCCTGAACCGGTAACTCACCGAGGCAGAACTCAGAAGCCAGACCGTTCAGGATAACACGAGAAACAGGGAAGGATGCTGGGCTGGGCAACTGAGGTGTTGTACCAACTGGCCAGAAGGGTAGGGTAGGGCAACGAAGTAATGTCCTCAATGGCCATTAACCTCCTAGTCCCGGTCATCGCCGAACAGCGGCACATTATGACGCCGCCAGTCGAGTCAGCAAGTGCTACGCCCAGCCCTTCGACACATGGCAGCCCCCTGCGCCGCTCATTGAGGCTGACCCGTCTGATGGTTCCCCAACCACCAGCTCCAAAGAGGGGGCAGAAGTAGGCCTTTTACAGTGCCTGCAGTGGGAACCTGTTGTTGAAGGGATGTTGTTGGCATTTCGCATACGACATTGGACGTTGTTTTTCACTTTGTGGGGTGGGTGAGTGCAAATGGGTGTTAACGGGGAAGGGTGTTTTGGGGAATTTTTGGTGGTTTAGCTGTTATTGGGAGTTGTAACCATCTTGTTTGGACTGAGATGCATGTCCAACCTGTCACATTTTGTGTATAGTTCACCAGGTATTAATATACTTGTGTTTGAAAGCAATACAGTTATCTATACATCATTCAAGGGGTGTATGAGTATTTAATGTAACACAATGCAACGGCTACAGTGTGGCAATCACACATTTCCATGTGTGGATCATCCTTCAATAATAACTTGCAACCAATGCCTGTCTTGTGGCCTGTCCATCATGGCCATGGTGATGCTGAGGGAGTCCAACATCGTCATCATCGTCCTGTGGCAACATATCCACGTCCGGGAACAGGGGCACATTACGACGGATGCACATGTTGTGCAGTATTGTACAAGCAATCACAATACGCCCCACCCTCTCGGGACCATAGATGAGGGCACCCCCAGACCGGCTTATGCTGCGAAAGCGACTCTTCAGTAGGCCAAAGGTCTGTTTTATTGGGACGCGAGTCCTTGTATGTGAGCGATTGTATGCATCTTCATGTCGGTTACGTGGACATCTGATTAGGGTCAGCAGCCAGCCCATCACTGGATACCCAGAATAACCTTCAAGTTGGCAAGAGAGAGGGTATTTGCATCGTTTGACAAACATGGTTGGGTCTATTCTGTTCAGGCATGATTTTCAGGGATTCAATACTAGCCGTGTGCACCAGTGCTCCAGGATTGCGGTATGCTGTGTAATGTATACACGCCCAACATGGCCCACCCATCAGGCAGATTCCCAGTGCTGGTACATTTCCCCCCCCCCCCAATTTTATCCCATATGGCCCACCCATCAGGCAGATTCCCAGTGCTGGCACAACCCCCCCCCCCAATTTTACCCCACATTGCCCACCCATCAGTCAGATTCCCAGTGCTGGCACATTCCCCCCCAATTTTACCCCACATGGCCCACCCATCAGGCAGATTCCATGTGCTGTCCCCCTCTGGCCCTCCTTCTCCTCCTGTGCATTTGCTGCATGGCCTGCCTCACTACCACCTCATAGAGTAGCTGTTCCTGCATGTACTCCACATCCATCAGGGCTAGTGCTAGTGGTAGCATTTTTGCTTTGAAAGGGGTGTGGTGTGTGGGTGTGCTGCCTTTGTAATGTGGCTGGGTTCAATGGTGTGCACATGTGCTGATTTGTTGCACCTCTGGATGTTTTCTGCTCACCTGATCCCTGTTAACGCCAGCCCTGCGATGCTGGTGGTTCTGGCATCTTTCTTGCTGTTATTACCGCTATGTGGATGGCGGAATATGCATGTCCGTGAACCTCTGAATGTGCACTGGTCTGTGGCATGCAGTGTTTCAGGCACAGCAGGCGTGTGTCAGGGATGCCGCTCACGGAAGGGCCTGTGCCGGTGTTGACGTACTCACAGGTCATAATGATCCGGTCCGGTAATCGATGCAGATATTTCTGTACCGGCATCGATTTTACCAGACCGGCAAGCTTGTAATGAGGCCCAATGTGTTTCTTCAAAATCATTCAAGACATGTTTCATCTATAATATATTAATTTTATGTTTATTATTAATTCTTCTTTAAAATGAACATATGGAAAAGATGGCTGCCATGAAATTGCCGTTAATTTAACTTAATTAGAATGCTGCTTGAGCTTTGTGTTGATTTTCAAGACTTTTGCATGTGTGGAGTAGTGGAAAGAACCTGTCGATGTGACTGGGAAGCTGCTTCTTACAGAATACGCTCAGGAAGCACTGAGGGTTGTACCGGACACTGTGAGAATGACGGCGAGTCGACCGCGGTATGGAAGGGAACAACGTCCTTCCATTGCCGTCCCAAACGCTTAAAAGAGACAGAATCTGCTGGCAGAGGACTCCGGGAGCAGGCACCCGAAAAATCAAGCAGATAGGTGACTGCGAACCCCTCACAATCAACAGGAAGAGTTCTGGCGGTCGGGAGGAGCTGGCGAGGCCGACCGCCGGCTCCACAGATTATTCACTGTGTGCCAGTGGTGCACCGGGCGAGGCGGGCTGCTGCGGGGACCGGGCGCAGCGGCAGATTTCTTGCTGTTGGTCCGGAGAAAGGGGAGGCCGCCGCCACCCGCAGCTACGCTCAGCTAAGGGGCTCGGCGAGGGAGCAGGGCGTGCAGCAGGCTGCGAGGGCGAAGGTGTTGGAGGCGACCCCGAGGCCGAGATACGCACGGTGCCGCGTCTGCAGCGGCGGCACAGCCCATCCGTCCCCGGTGCCCGCGGCCCGTGTGGGACACGAAAGGAAGACATGCAGGAACAGGGGGGCTCCGTGTTGTGCCCCCCCATAACAAGTAAGTGCAGCAGGGCCCCCTTCCCACCACAACGACGTTGGGGCCACGCCATAACCCTCTGGCAAGTCACGGGAGTAAACAAAGACACAACTTGAATACTTTTATTGAAATGAACTTCTTTCAAAATCCTATGCAAGAATATAAAGAAAGAGGATAGCGCCCCAACGAACAGCGCTGGGAACGCGGCGGAGGTCGCTGAGAGAGAGCTCCTGCCGCAGCTGACTTCCGGGGGCCTAGCCGGAGGAGATCCTAGTCCCACTGCAGACAAGACGCGCAGTAGGCCAATTGTACCTGCACCACCCACCTTGCTGGCGTCCTTCAACCTCTTTACAATAGCATGTAATACGAGGGAGTACACAATCCACTCTAAAGTCCACTCTAAGGCCGTGCATCACGCCACCTGGGACGCACAGAGAGGAAAGGCACAGGAGGGAGAAAGACTGGCCCAATGGACTCCTTCGCCAGCTCCCAGCCACAAAGGGCGGCCGACGAGGCGCCACAAGACCACAGCAAGCAAGGGGAAGACCCTCTAGATCGTCTGGCGACACTGGTCCAAAATGGATTCATGGCAGTAAAACTCAATGACATAGTCGCTACAATTGGGTCCCTGAAGGCCCGGGTGGAGAAGGAGAGCACGCGAATCACAGAAGCGGAGAACAGGATAAGCACGAACAAGGACACCATCCTACAACACAGTCGAGACATAGCCCTCCTCCAGACAGAGCTGCGAAAAACACAACACAAATGCGAAGATTTGGAATCAAGATCTCGGAAACGTTTGGGAAGAGCGACATGGAGAGACAAGTGGAAAACCTGTTGCGAAACATCCTGGGAACAGACTCTTTTTCCAAACATTTCCTGGTGAAGAGGGCCCATCATACGCTGGCACCAGTACCTAAACCCGGGGCACCTCCCCGCACAATAATAGCTCGCCTTCTCAACTATAGGGACAGAGACTTAATACTCAGACTGTCCAGAGAGAAAGGCACTCTACATTTTGAGCACAACACGATCCATATATATCCGGATTTCTCCGCCGGTATACAGGCGCAGAGGCGATCCTATGAACCAGTTAAAAAACAGCTGCGAATGCGCAATGTGCCGTACGCCCTCATCTTCCCAGCGAAAATGAGAATACAGCATGGAGGGCGAGCTCATTTTTTCGAAAACCCCACGGAAGCCATGCAATACGTAGAAACCTACATTCCACTACCTCCCAGAGATCGGATGGTTGACCAGAATGCCAGACCGCCACTCGGAGAGGAAATACTGGATGCGGCTGAATGACCAGTGTACACTGTCTGCTCTATACACAAATCAGCAGGGGAACATTTGTTCTCTTTTTTTCCTAGAGGGGTGGCCGGCTCCTCACTCTTCTGAGCAAGGAAATTTTATAACATGGACGGACTGGATAAAGACTTAGGATTTTTGAGCTGAGAGCCTCCATCGGGGTAAACCAGGTGCAAGCAACGGGCGGCCCTCAGGAAGGTTCCACCAGTTTAAGGGGCTGAGCAACATGGGGAGGCATTGTCAAGTTGGGGGAGATGATGTGGGAGGGGGGCTGAAGGATTACGGGATGTGTAGCTTCGTTGAGCAACTCAGGCAGGGGTGGGGGGTACTGGGGGTTTGGGACTCAGTTGGAGGAGTCCTACAAGTTAAAAACTGTGGTGACATTGCAGCGCATGGAACTCTCCTGAGTAACCGTAAATTTAGAGACATAACAAGGGTATACGGACATGGTTGATCCTGGTATGAAGGCCCAAGGGCTTAGACTTAAACTTCTTACATGGCATGTCTGGGGACTGAACAACCGAACTAAGCTGCAAAAGGTGGTAGCTTATGTCACTCGGCACCATCCCCAGATAATTATGTTGCAAGAGACTCATGCGCTCCAGAAGGTTAACACCGAATTCTTGAAAGGGTGGGGTAAGCATAGATATTATACTGAATACTCTTCGCAAGCCAGAGGAGTGCTTGTCTTAATCCACCCCAGATTGGGGAAAAGTAAAATTGACCCTTTGGGTCGCTACGTAATAGTGTGGGGCAACATCGCTGGGGTAGAATTGATATTAATAAACACTTATGGTCCGAATTTAGATGACCCAGATTTCTACACTGATGTAATGCAAGAGGTGGGCTACTCTGGAGGTGAGCAAATATTGTGGGGGGGAGATTTCAATACCATATTGGACACTGCCCTAGATCGCTCCACATCCACACATCGTAATCCTACAAAAACGGCTGTTATGCTACAACAAATAATGTCACAATCAACACTGGTGGACGCATGGAGAACTTTGCACCCCCACCAAAGGCAGTATTCCTTTTACTCCTCGGTGCATGATACCGAATCCCGTATAGATTACTGGTTGGTCTCTGCGTCCTTAGCAAACCATATTGATAACAGCAAAATACTTCCCCGGACCTTGTGAGACCACTCCCCCGTCCTGTTAGATATGACACTAGGTGACCTGAAGCCCCCGACCAGGAGGTGGAGAATGCCCCCTGGCATACTTGAAGACCCCGCAGTGGCAGAGGAATTACAAACGGAGGTAGAACACTTCTTTGAAATCAATAGGAACTCTGTTGACAGCCCTGCAACATTGTGGGAGACATTTAAGGCATGGATAAGGGGGATACTGATTTCCAAATCCACAGGGCTGCTGAAGGCGGTTAGAGGGGAATTGGCCGAAATAGAGAAGCGACTGGGGGTGCTGGAACAGCGATACACAGCCAAACACGAAGATAGCACCCTCACAGACATAAATAGTGCCCTACAAGAATTTAATAAACTGGCTACCAGGGAGCTTCTATACATGGCTACTCCAATCAGAGCGCGCCGGTATGGTGAGGGAAACAGGGCGGGTTGCACCCTAGCCAACCTATTGAAAACCGAAAGACGTCACACTATGATTTCCAGTATAGTAGCAGGGGATGGCACGGTAACCACGAGCGAGGAGGGCATAAACAGAGAATGTACCCGATTTTACAGATAACTATATGCCAACCACGATCTGAAAACTCCCGATGACATCCAGGAGTACCTGGATAGCATCACGCTCCCGACACTGTCAGCAGAGAATAGACTACTATTAGATCAGCCCATAATGGTAGATGAAATAAAGGAAGCAATTAAATCATTGGCTAATGGGAAGGCTCCCGGCTCAGACGGACTGGGGGCTGAGCTGTATAAGGTGCTCCTTGAAGAGCTGGCCCCGATGCTATTGTCAGTGTGGGAGGAGGCCATGGAGACAGGGACACTCCCAGCGTCCATGAGAGAGGCCATAATAACAGTACTCCCCAAACCTAGGTGCCCACCGAGTGAGACGTCCTCATACCGACCCCTCTCCCTTATAAATAGCGACGCCAAGGTATTTGCTAAAATCCTGGGCACTAGGCTCCTGCCCACCATGCCCCTGCTGGTACACCCGGACCAGTGCGGATTTATCCCCACCAGATCAACAGAACTAAATCTGTGTAGATTGTTTGGTGTCATGGCTCAAATCAGACCAGAAGTCCAGGCGGTTGCGGTGTCCCTGGACGCTGAAAAAGCGTTCGACTCAGTGTCATGGACATATCTGTTCATGGTGCTTGGGAAATTTGGAATAGGCCCATACTTCCTAAACTGTGTCAAGATACTATATCATAACCCGGGAGCCAGGGTACTGACCAACCGCACCATGTCAGAGTGGTTTGGGCTGGGCAGGGGTACAAGGCAGGGCTGCCCGTTTTCTCCCATTCTATTCGCCCTTACTATGGAGCCGTTTGCAGCAGCAATAAGGGAACACCAAAAACAGAGGGGTATATGGATGGCAGGCCTAACCCAGTCAGTATCACTATATGCAGATGACACCCTGCTCTATATCCGGAAGCCGGACATACACCTGGGGCCTGCAATGGAGACCATACATACATTTTCAGAGTATTCAGGATACAAAACCAACCGTTCCAAATCCGAAATTTTTCCCCTGACTCCTGCCACGACCTGTCCAGGCAACACACACGGCTTACAATGGTCCCCTGATAAGATAAGGTATCTGGGTGTAATTGTGTCGGGAGACAAGGCGTCCCTGCTCTCCAACAACCACGAGACCTTGTTGACCACCATGGCTGCTAAACTCCGTTTCTGGGCCAAACTTCCCATTTCACTCATGGGCCGGATAGCTATATTGAAAATGGTCATTCTCCCCAAACTACTATACATTTTTACTAATATTCCGATATGGCCTGGTAGGAGATTCTTTGACACTCTTAGGTCCCTGGTGGTTGAGTTTGTCTGGAGTGGAGGGACGCCCAGAATGAAGTGGGAGAGGATGGTGGACCCTACAATAGGGGGGGATAGCAGCCCCTGATTTTGAATTATACTATTTGACAGCACAGGCTCAGTTCGTCAAACACTGGTGTGATGAGCAAGATACTTCACCCCACATCTGCTTAGAAACGCATGCCGCACGCCCAACCGACTTGAGGTCAGTCATTTTTAAGGCAAAACACAGAGATGAATGTCCGTTTGATCCAGTTAGCACAACTGTGGATGCATGGTCCAGAATTTACCGTAGGCTCGAACTGGAAACACCCTACTATGCTGAGGCCCCGTTTTGGAACTTCCCCGGTATACTGCCCACATATGATCCGGATGTGCGGAAGACATGGGATCCAGAGGAGACTTTAAAATTAAAGACATATTTCCTAATGGTAGATTTATAATGCTGGAAGAGTTCAAAACGGGGATGGGAAGGGGCCAATTAATGATCCTGCAATACCATAGAATGAAGATGGCTTTTAAGGCTAGGTGGCCAATGTTCCCGGACGAACCCCCACCACACCCATGTCTGATAGCTTTGTCAACCCGGGCCGGAACTAGCGTCTCGGGCCTGTACATGGCCATACAGGCCAACACCCCATTGACAAATATGATGAAAACTTCCTGGGAAACGGACCTAGGTGCTGTCATACCTGAAAAGACCTGGGAAAGGTACTGTGAACTGACCAAGAAGGTATCCATGAACGCGGGTCTCCGGCTAATTCAATTTAAAGTGTTAAACAGGTTACAATATACACCCCTAAAGATTGCGAAATTCACAAATAAAAGTGTGGTGCAGACCGGGCAGATTCATGCACATGTACTGGAGCTGTCCTCGCATTGGTGTATTCTGGGGGGAGGTGGCGAAAATCCTAGAGGAGGTGACTCAGGTACCGGCGGACCTCACGCCGCAAAAATACTTATTTGGGGATATAGGTAAAAAGTCAGAAAAAACTAGAAGACTCTTTAATATTGCATGTGCGATGGCTAAAAAATGCATCTTGAAAAATTGGAAGATCACGCAGGCTCCACGGGTAAGCCACTTTGTTAAGGAACTGACGTATGTAAATGAATGTGAGGAACGCTATGTGATGTCACTCCCGAATTCATGTAAACCTAAGGACATCTGGGCCCCGTTCAGGATGTATCTGTGTGAGGCGGATTCAGATAACAGTAGCCCGACAGGGCCTAGTAATATGGTTGCTCCGTAGTACTATATCTCATGCTGTATACCTATATTGAATGATTCTGATTAAGCATGTATATGGAATGTCATGTTGTTGCAATGTCGTATACCACAATCAATAAATAAAGTTTAAAAAAAAAAACTGGAGGCGCGAGACGGCTAGTGGCGGTATAATTAAACGGCGAGTTATGAACGTAGCCTCACGTAAGTAGCGTGATAATATGGTTGCTACATGAAAACAAGTTAATGCAAAGGGGTTACATGAACGGACTACGTATTGCTGTTGCGTGAGGGATATATAAAAGTAACGGTAGAGGCTTCACATAATGCCACAGGAGCCAACTGTCATTATTGTGCAGCAAGAACACGCAGTAAAAAAAGGCTCAAGGGAATTTCCCCTGGCAGGAGCTCTAGGAGACGCGTTCGCTGTGAATGGGATTTTCCACTCCTGTACGCGTTTCCTCCAGTCCCTGTCATTCCTCACGTGATCAGGAGGTTGAGAAAGTTCAGGAAATCCATGATCCTAATTGCCCCGGATTGAGCCAGGAGAACGTGTTCCCCGGATCTTCTAGACATGTCCATATGCCCTCCAATATGTCTTCCACAAAGAGAGGACCTTCTCTCGCAAGAGGATGGTTGGGTTCTCCATTCGGAGATCAGGACCCTCAGCCTTCATGCATGGTTTCTGAAAGGCTGAGATACAAGTATAGGGACCTCCCGGGTGACGTAATGGAGATTTTGCTTTTGGCCAGAAGGCCAGCAACTAAGTCTTTGTACCGCTGCCGTTGGAACAAATTCTACAGCTGATGGAGAGATAAGAATGTTGACCCATTTATATGTAATACACTGATGGTGCTATCTTTTTTGTTACACCTAGCTAATCTGGGGCTCCAGATTGGTACCATTAAGGGATATCTGGCGGTGCTTTCTATATTTAAGCGCACTACAGAAGAAGTTTCTTACTTTAAAATACCTCTAATAGTCCAATTTCTAAAGGGATTGACAAATGTTTTCCCTCCAATCCCTTTTCAAGTCCCGATTTGGGATCTCAAATTGTGGTGAAATTCATGATGTGTGCTCCTTTCGAGCCTTTACAATCCTGTACTTTGAGAATACTCATCCTGAAAAACATCTTTTTAGTAGCTATTACATCTACCCGAAGGGTAAGTGAGCTTCAGGCTTCATCCTGCAAGCCTCCTTACACTATTTCTTTATAAAGCTAAGGTGGTGCTGAAGGTAAAACCCACATTTCTACCTAATATTGTCTCTGAATTTCCTCTCACACAGAAGATAACTTTACCATCTTTTTACTCCCCTCCTCACCCTGGAAAGGATGAGGAGAGGCTTCACAGGCTTGACCCTAAACGTGCACTAAGCTTTTATATCACTAGAATGGCTAAGTTAAAACAGGATGATCAATTATTCATGGGCTATTCGGGCCACAAATTGGGTATGGCTATCTCCAAACAGACATTGTGCAGATGGATTATATTGGCAATATCATAATGCTACAGACTGGCAGGAAAAGATCCTCCAGAAGGCCTACATGTTGTCATGATGCCTACCTCCAAGGAGCCAGGCCGGGCCCAGCAACCCCAGAGGCAGACATCATTTTCCCCAGGGAAGTCTCAGCGGGCCCAAGTCGGGGCCCTTTGGACTCAGTCCTGGCGCCTTAGGCGCCAGGCTCACAGCGGACCCCAGTCCTGGCGCCTTAGGCGCCAGGCTCATAGAAGAGGATATGTGTTTAAGTGCTTGGGTGCACACTTACCTGATGCAGACCTTGCTGCTTCATCCAGGCCCTCTTGAGGCCTGAATGGGACTACTTTACCTGTAGGACTACTTCACCACCCGGGTGTGGTCGGGGAAGGATACATACCTGATTGGTGGAATGATACATACCAGGAACTTCTTCCAAGGCTATTTAAACCCCACCCGAACAGCCACTCGTGCTTCGCGTTGTTCTGCACCTAGCAGCTGGACGCTCACTGTGTCAGCTCCTGCATCCTGACTTCAGCCACGCCTGCCAGCACCCTGGAACACCTGCAAGGGGAGAAAGGAAGAGAATAGGTGAAGAAAAGCCCTTACCTGCTAAATCTGCATCCCGGAGTCATTTCTCCAACGGCCCTGAAAAGGAAGACATCATTTTAAAGGCATTTTGTTTCGATCGCTGCAGCGCTGCATTTTACTCACCTTTGCAAGGCGCTTCCATCTTCAGCAGCGATCTTCCGGATTCAGCTACGCCCCGGCGCCTAGAGGAAAAAAGACAAGAACAAAGGTGAGAGGGAGAAAAGGAATAAGGAAAGCTCAGTTTCCTTTTAAGTCTTACCTGTTGGATTATTCCCACTGCATTTCGGGTCCTGCCGCTTCCTGGCATCTCCGGACCCCGGCCCCTATGGGGAAAAAAGACAAAGACATTGAATGAGCGAATGCAAAGACATTACCTGAGCGCTCATCCAGAACTGTTTCACTTCGAGTCGGCGCCATATCTCCGGCACTCCGAACCCCGGCCCCTAAGGGGAAAAAGACATAAGCATTAGCGCTTGCTGCAATTAGACAACGAACATTATTATTAAGCTTGAACTTTTGAACAGAACTTTTACAGCGCCTTACCTGAACAGTCAAGCTTACCTGAACTCCCATCAATCCTCAATCCAGTGAAGTAACTGGGTTTCAACGCGCCCCTGCATCAGAAGCAGGATGGAGAGCTCATCCTTCCAAACCCTAAGGTGAGGCTTCACGGGGAATCGTGGAGGAGGTATCGTGGAGGGTTGGAAGGGAGTGGGAGGCTTGAGCATTGTTCCACAGTTGGTAATACTCCCTTTTCACGCACAGGAGGGTATCCAACGAGCCAGGGAAGCCAGAATAGAGGGGCCCTTCCTGTCCATCTTCAGAGTTCTGCGCCTTCGACGCCGCGCCTCCGTGGGAACCAGGTGAGCGTTACAGAACGCGAAGCCTTACCACAATTTCCCACCTGGGCGCTATGGAGACTTCCGAGACAGATCAGCTGGCCCATCTTTTAGGGGAATTACGGGCAGAAGTGCACTCAGCCCGCCAGGAGACTAATGCTCTCAGAAGGGAACTAATCCTATCCAAGGAAAGAACTGATGATCTGGCCAAAAGGTTATTGCAGGGCCAGGCAGAGCACACTCCTTTACCTGTTTCCGGAGATATTTCTACAACAATGGGTTCGAATAACCCGGTACAAATCGATCTACCTGGACACATGCCTTTGGCCCCGCCGGAACGTTTTGCGGGGGATCCCAAGAAATATGCCGTTTTTATGAACCAATGCCGTTTACACTTTTTATGCAGGCCCGGGGCCTTCCCCAACGACCAGACCAAAGTAGCCTTTGTACTATCTTACCTCAGTGGCTGTGCTGCCGATTGGTCTATTCCATTGGTAAATCAGGATGATCCCATTCTCCGGGATTTCCAGGGCTTCCAGGCCAGCATGGAAAGATTGTTCGCTCGACACTCGCAGGGACAGGCCCTTGACAACGAACTGCTATCCTTACGACAAGGTAATCAGGATCTTTTGTCCTATATCGCCACCTTTAATAGACTAGTTGTGGAAACCGGATGGCCTGAAAATAAAAGGATCACATTGTTTCATCGAGGCCTGCGCGGAGAGCTTAAAGATGTTATAGCTCAGATAGTAGATCCACCCCAGGCCTGCGCAGACTACATAGACTTAGTGGTTCAACTTGATCACAGACTTCAAAATAGAAAAGCAGATCGGCTCAAGTATGAAACCAGAGTACCTATCAAGACCCACGTTAACTCCAAGAGTACTGACGTTTCCGAACCTATGCAAATTGGCAGTGTTAAAGGACCATTAACGCAGAAGGAACGAGAGAGAAGGCGACAATTGCAACTTTGTCTGTATTGCGGAACTTCCGGTCACTTTCTTCAAAGTTGTCCAGTTAAACCACCCAAGAAGGTGGTTGGAGCCACTGATAACGAGTTATTGACACCTGGTTCGGGAAACGACCTAGCCCGACAAGCGTAGGGGTCCGCTTGCCGAGCTTGAAAACAAACTCTTTGACCTCGCATTTTGTCATGCCAATGGTGCTTGTGAACCCAAAACAGCCTCAGCAGTTGCATGCTATAAAAGCATACATAGACAGTGGAGCTATTGGAAATTACATAGACCATGAATTGGTTTCCAGGATTAAGCTTCCTCTCCGCCCGAAAGTAACCCAAGATGTAATTACTACAGTTGATGGAACCGAAATAGCCTCAGGGCCTGTAACGCATTCCACAGTTGAAATCACTCTGGTGGGTCAGGACGGACATCGGGAAGAAATCGTGTTTGATGTGATCAAGGCCCCACAATTTCAAGTACTTCTTGGTATCCCTTGGTTAGAAACACATAATCCGAGAATAGACTGGCGAGCAAAGAAGATAACTTTTCCTGATTGTGAACCAACCTGTTACCCAAGGAATTCAGCTATGGGTCTAGCCTCTGTAACTTCCACCCCTGTACAGCTACCATCTGAATACCAAGAATTCCAAGACGTTTTTCAGAAAGAGCAGGCTAACACCTTACCTCCCCATCGATCTTACGATTGCCAAATCGACTTGGTACCCAATGCACAACTACCTTGTAGTAGGATTTATGCTCTTACTGAACCCGAGAACCTGCATTTGCGCCAGTATTTGGATCAATACCTGGCCAATGGCTTCATTCGCCCATCAAAGTCACCAGTCTCTTCCGCTTTGTTCTTCGTACCTAAAAAGGAAGGAGACCTTAGGGCCTGTATTGACTACCGCGCCCTAAATCAGATAACGATCAAGAATCGTTACCCTTTGCCCCTAATACCTGAGCTTATCGACCAAGTAAAAGATGCTCGTGTGTACACCAAGCTAGATCTCCGAGGAGCTTACCACCTGGTACGTATAAAAGAGGGCGACGAGTGGAAGACTGCATTCCGCACCAAATTTGGGCTCTTCGAATATCAAGTAATGCCCTTCGGTTTGTGCAACGCACCTGCCGCCTTTCAGTACTTCATGAATGATGTTCTTCGGGAACTTATCGATGTTTGTGTCATCGTTTATATTGACGACATCCTGGTGTATTCCTCCTCAGAATCTGATCACAGAAACCATGTTAGGGCAGTTCTTGAGAAATTGCGCCAGCACAAATTATTTGCCAAGCTCGAAAAATGCGTTTTTCATACCACAGAAGTGGAGTTTCTCGGATTCATCCTGACACCTCAAGGAATCCGAATGGACTCGCGGAAAGTGGACGCCATTCTCAAATGGCCATCTCCTAGCTCTGTGAAGGGAGTGCAAAGCATGCTTGGCTTTGCCAATTTCTATCGAAGGTTCATCCCGGAATTTTCTCGAACTGTTCAACCCATCACAGCTCTCCTAAAGAAAAATAAACGCTTTGAATGGACACTTGAGGCTGAACAAGCCTTTCAGGACCTGAAAACCAAATTCACCTCTGCACCTGTATTGAAGCACCCGCGCCCAGATCTCCCTTACATCGTGGAAACCGATGCATCCAGTTCGGCCATGGGAGCTGTCCTGTCGCAAAGAGACCCAGAAACTAACCAACTACACCCTGTAGCCTTTTGGTCCAGAAAATTCTCTCCACCTGAACTCAATTACGCAATTACTGACAAAGAACTACTGGCTATTAAATCAGCTTTCAAGGCTTGGCGTCACTATCTTCTCGGTGCAAGACACACCATCACCGTAATTACGGACCACAGAAATTTGCAGTATTTAAAGACGGCCAAAGCTCAATCTTCGCGACAACTCCGATGGGCTTTATTCTTTGCGGAATTTGATTTTGTAATTACCTATCGCCCTGGCTGCAAGAATGGTAAGGCAGATGCCTTATCCCGGATAGGCATGGAAGAACCCAATTCGAGTTTAGAACCTGTGCCAATCAAACCGGAACAAAGAATTCTGGGCTTGACTTCATTGCAAACCATTGAGGACATCCAAGCTCAAGTAAAACAGCTTTTTGACTCTTCTGCCTTACTGGAATGGAGTCAAAAGGGTCCTCACTACACCGTTAAGGATGATTTACCCTACTTCCAAGAGCGGTTATTTCTGCCAAGTAAAGAATTGCAGGAACTCGTCATTACCCGTCATCATGAATCATTAATGGAAGGACACCCCGGTATTGCGAAAAAAGAAGAAAAGATCAAACGCCACTTCTGGTGGCCTTCTTGGAGAAAAGACATAAAGTCATTTGTGTTGTCTTGCGGAATCTGTGCCCAAAATAAGAGTCAAAAGAAAAGGCCAGCCGGCCTACTTCAACCTTTGGACATTCCACCAGCACCTTGGCACACCTTGTCAATGGACTTTATAACTGACCTGCCTCCTTTTGGTGGTTACAACACGATTCTCGTAATAGTGGATCTATTCTCCAAAATGGCCCATTTTATCCCTTTAAAAGGATTGCCGTCAGCTTCCACCTTGGCCAAGGAATTTATGGAAAATATAGTGCGGTTACATGGTTTCCCTTCCATATTAGTCTCAGACCGTGGAAGTCAATTTATCTCCCACTTTTGGAAGAAATGTTGCCAACTAGCACAAATAGACGTGCGGTTATCCACCAGCCACCACCCCCAGACCGACGGACAAACCGAGAGAACCAATCAGACTCTCGAGCAATATCTGCGGTGCATGTTACACCAATCCGACTTAAATTGGAGAGACATTCTTTGGATTGCAGAATATAGATACAACAATTCAGTGCATTCTGGAACCGGACAGACTCCTTTTTATACCCTGTATGGTCACCATCCTCGGACCTCTGACCTAGATCCACCTCTGACCCTGGAGATGCCTGCAGTAAATCACCTACATTCCACAATAACCCAAGCCTTCAAAGAAGCTACAACCCACTTACAGCAAGCCAAGAAAAAGTATAAAGAAAACGCTGATTTGCACCAAAGTAAAACTCCTCCTTACCAAGTAGGAGATCAGGTATGGCTAGCAACTAAACATCTACCCCTCAAGGGTCAGCGAACTTTTAATCCCAGATTCATTGGGCCTTACCCCATCAAAGCTATTATCAACCCAGTGGCCTTTAAACTCGATTTACCATCCAACATGCGGATTCATCCCGTTTTTCACGCATCTCTTCTAAAACCAGTACAACCTGGAACCAGACTGTCTGAGCCCCCAGGCCCTGTCCAAATTGATGGAGAATTAGAATTCAAAGTGAAAGACATTTTAGATTCCAGGATAGTTAAGTCGAAACTCTTCTATCTTGTTGATTGGAAAGGATATGGACCTCAGGAAAGATCTTGGGAACCCAGTAATTATGTTCACGCACCACGATTAATTCAACGATTTCATCGAAGATTCCCGCACAAACCAAAACCCCCGGAGGAAAAGACCTTGGGAGGGGCCTTGAGGGGGGGTACTGTCATGATGCCTACCTCCAAGGAGCCAGGCCGGGCCCAGCAACCCCAGAGGCAGACATCATTTTCCCCAGGGAAGTCTCAGCGGGCCCAAGTCGGGGCCCTTTGGACTCAGTCCTGGCGCCTTAGGCGCCAGGCTCATAGCGGACCCCAGTCCTGGCGCCTTAGGCGCCAGGCTCATAGAAGAGGATATGTGTTTAAGTGCTTGGGTGCACACTTACCTGATGCAGACCTTGCTGCTTCACCCAGGCCCTCTTGAGGCCTGAATGGGACTACTTTACCTGTAGGACTACTTCACCACCCGGGTGTGGTCGGGGAAGGATACATACCTGATTGGTGGAATGATACATACCAGGAACTTCTTCCAAGGCTATTTAAACCCCACCCGAACAGCCACTCGTGCTTCGCGTTGTTCTGCACCTAGCAGCTGGACGCTCACTGTGTCAGCTCCTGCATCCTGACTTCAGCCACGCCTGCCAGCACCCTGGAACACCTGCAAGGGGAGAAAGGAAGAGAATAGGTGAAGAAAAGCCCTTACCTGCTAAATCTGCATCCCGGAGTCATTTCTCCAACGGCCCTGAAAAGGAAGACATCATTTTAAAGGCATTTTGTTTTGATCGCTGCAGCGCTGCATTTAACTCACCTTTGCAAGGCGCTTCCATCTTCAGCAGCGATCTTCCGGATTCAGCTACGCCCCGGCGCCTAGAGGAAAAAAGACAAGAACAAAGGTGAGAGGGAGAAAAGGAATAAGGAAAGCTCAGTTTCCTTTTAAGTCTTACCTGTTGGATTATTCCCACTGCATTTCGGGTCCTGCCGCTTCCTGGCATCTCCGGACCCCGGCCCCTATGGGGAAAAAAGACAAAGGGCCTCATTACACGGTAGGCGCTAAAAAATGTGATTTACCGTCATGGCGCCATTAGCGTGTCCGCCATCGTAGGAGACCGCTAATAGCGTTACATTACGAGTTAGCGGACACGCGCATAGGGCCATGACGGTAAATGACCCCACCGCCATGGCGGAAAAGCACCTTACCGGCTCCGACCAAAGTGCTGATAGCACCTCCGCCCTCATGCTGCACGCTATTAGCGGCCACCGCTGTTAGCGGTCACTGCTATTAGCGGTCACTGCTATTAGCGGTCACCGTAAAACACCGGAACCGGAAATAGCGTCATCGCACCGGAACGGGAAAGAGCCCGGCGGCCATCTTTAAAAACACAATCCATTGCCATCCCCTGCACTCAGGACCTGCAGCAACACCACGACTGGCAAAACCACATCCCAGAAGAACAAACAATGCCCAAGGCCCTAAAGAAAGCCGATGCGCGCCAGCGCAAAGAACGCTTCTCAAACGAGGAATTGAAAATGCTGGCAGACACCCTGGCTGCAAATGCAGACGTAGTGTTCGCTAGCGACATGCGGCGCCCGGCACTCCTGAGAAAAAAGGAAATCTGGGCTGAGGTGGCGCAGAAAGTCAGTGCGGTGGGCTCCACCCCCCGCACCGTAAAGGACGTGCGCAAGCGGTGGGATGATCTGCGCCTCCGTGTACGCAGCATTTTATCGGCCAACAGGAATCTGGCCATGGGCACAGGAGGCGGAGGTGGATCCCCGATGAAGATGCAGGAGTGGGAGGAGACATGTGCCAGCACCATTGGCATAGAATCCATCGAGGGAGTGGGCCGAATGGAGTGTGGTGTGGCAACAACGTCAGACGGAGGTGAGTGACCACGCAAGACACAGCAATGCCAAGCATGAGTCCCTCCCCTAAATGTGAATTGGGAATCAGCTAATGGATGGGGTCATCACACACACATGTACACAACCCTGCATATATGCCCTGCACATCCCCACACAACCACATGCAGGCAGCACCTCACACACGTGTCACCCTGACACATGTCCGGATGACCCACCCATCTGGCCAACAACCTGCAGGCCCAAAGTAGATGTCCAAATCCAAAGAACTGCAGCAACAACAATATATGCATGATGCACGTTGACCCATCACTGATGTTATCCCTGTCTTGCTCCCCCACAGGGTCACAATCTGACAGTGAGGAGCTGGACGCTGCAACGCAGGCCCCACCACCCAAAAAGCAGGCCAAGGGAAAGGATGCAGGCACCAGGCCCAGTACATCGAGGGGCACTGGGATATCTGGAGTGGCCCAGCGTTCAAAAGCCACCCACGCAACGACCACACCAAGGGTCGAAATGCCATCCGACACTGTGGCAGCACCCCCACCACCCACCCCCACCACTCAGGAGCCAGTGCCAGAAGGCACGCCGTCCGCAGCCAATAGCTCCGTTGGGGAAGCAGCAGCCACGGCACCTATGAGTGATGTGGACGACCCATGTCCGACACCGGAAGGGCAGCGTACACCCAGCCCCCAGCTGTCCCCACTCCACAGCCCATGCAACACATCCAATGGCAACATCCATGAGGTGCATGCCGGAGATGCAATGGATGGGACATTCAGTCCCGTGGCGAGCTCACCTGATGTCGGCCACATGCAGCAAGCTGCGCCGAGGAGTAACAGGGGCAGGGCCGCAGACGACACCATGAGCCTGATACGCCAGCGCCAGGAGGAGCTCAATGCCCTGGTTGCCCGGCAAGTGAGCGAGGCTGCCTCGACCAGGGAGGAGATCCGGGTGTTGTCAAGGGACATGAAAGCTGCCATGGACAGCAACACGACGCGCCTATGTGAGGAGATGGCCGCTGTGAGGCAGGTCCTAACGCGCATTGCTGAGGCGATGGAGAGCATGCGTCACTCACAGGGAGCAGATCAACCAGCCACGCCCTCGTCTACTAGCTCCGACCAGACAACCATCCTGCGCAGGTCCAGCCGGTCCTTGCGGCGGTCAGACTCACAACCCCCCAATGGTGGTAGTGGAGGAGGGAAGTAGGGCCAGCCTGTCCCTGTTGACACTTGGGAACTAATGCAGCACTGATGTGCACACCATGTTCGGTGGAGTTGTGGGGGGAGGGGGGTGAGGGTGTACGGTGGAGTTGTGGGGGGAGGGGGGGGAGGGTGTTTGGGGGAGTTGTGGGGGGAGGGGGGTGAGGGTTGTTGGGGTGGAGGGTACATGCACGTTTGAATGTCATAATGCTCAATACAGACGTAATGGCATGGATAATCACATGACTGGACATTGATAATTGCGTATGTGTGTTTTATTGTTGAAGGGTGCACTGTGATTATGTCCTCCATACACCCCGTGCCCTGAGCTAAACACCAATTGCACCCTCCTAATCCATGTGCATCAGAAACAATGGTCTATCAGGTGCTGCCGCACAGCACGTCCCTCATGGGCATCGCCACCTGCATGACCTGCAGCCCCCTCTCTTCCATCCTCATCCCCGTCATCATCCTCAGACGGTGGTCGCAGTTCTATGTCAGGGGGCATTGGCACATTCCGTCTGATACACATATTGTGAAGCATGACACATGCCATGGTGATCTTGGCCACCTTCTCATGCCCGTACAGGAGTGCCCCGCCCGACCTGCTGAGGCACCGGAAGCGTTCCTTCAATAGGCCGAATGTCTGCTCGATCACCACGCGGGTACGGGTGTGTGCATGATTGTAGTCCTCTTCGTGCCTGTTCTGTGGGTTCCGCACAGGGGTAAGGAGCCACCTCTTCAGGGGATAACCTGCATCACCTGCATGGGTGCAACAATGGGTATGTGTAAGTGTCTACATGATGTGGAGCGTGCACATATCACACAACCAAACATTGCATATTCAACGACATCCACTGATCCAAGCACGCATGGCAATCAGGGTAACTGCAATGTGGGAAGGTGAGGTGGTCCTTGCAAGTGGACATGCACCATGCATGCATACAGCAGGGATTGCCATGTCCCGCCAGAGTTTAAGTGATTTGTGTTTCCTGGCCCTGGCAACGTTAGTGCCACACTGCTAGTACACTGCCATTCCTTAGTTGATGTCCCCATGCTGTTTGATGGCAATTCTGTGGTGGGGTACGGGTGTGCCTCACCACAATGGCTACAGGGGATCCATTTGTAAGCACTCATGTGCGCGGACCATTTCTGATGTTGTTCAGCGTACATTTCAGTTGTGATTTTGATATGCATGTTGCTGATTTGTGTAATGGGGGAATGGTGTGTTGTGCGGTGTGCATGTTGTTTGGAATGGCCTGGATTGATATGTTTGCCGTGGCACTCACTTCCGGCATGTGGTTTTGTCTCTGGTCCATTGTGGGCTGCCTCACTGTACAGTGATGCAAATATGTATGTCCATTCTTCTCATGACACAAGTTCACGCCCAGTTGGAGTATGCATCTCCCCCCCCCCATTCACGGCCAGTTGGAGTATGCATCTCCCCCCCCCCACTCACAATCCACATCACACTGACATGTGGTCGGCCTGCTACTCACCAAGTAGCCACGAACGTTGTCCAGCATGTCGCTCCATGTATCGTGGTATTGTCGAGTTCCGCAGGACCATTGCATCATGGGTTGAACCGGGATATCGGGCACAGCAATGTGTGATGATCTTATTGGAGTCACATACCATTTGGACGTTGATGGAGTGGTATTGCTTTCTGTTACGGTACACTACCTCATTGGCATGTGGGACCACCAGTTCTACATGGGTACAGTCGATGGCCCCGATGCAACTTGGGATGCCTGCCAGTGAATGGAAGCCAACTTTGGTGTTGGAGATCTCCTGGGCAGTCCGTGGCATGTATATGTGTTGACTTGTGTGCTGCAGGAGGGCATCGAGCACCTGGTTCAGTGTGCGTGAGAATACTGGTTGTGATATGCCATGCATCTGACCTACCGTATGCTGGTAGGTGCCTGTGGCCAAGAAGTGGAGCACTGTTACTACCTTCAGTAGAGGGGGGATGGCAGTACGGATGTCAATGAGACTCACAATGTCGTTGTATATCATGTCTACTATGGTGGTGATGGTATCCCAGTCCAGACGGTACAGGGTGTGTATCTGCTCAGGGGTTAGGTTGACTGGACTGGCTCTGATCCTGGGAATTGGTGGCTGCCTCTGTGGTATCACTAGGTGCACTGGTGGTGCTTGCTGCGCCTGTCTTGCCCTCCTCCTCCTCCTCCTGCGTCTCCTCTGTGCTGCCTGTTGTTGTAGCTGCTGCACAGCAATCATGTCCTCTAGCCCATGTAATGCTGCTAGTATTGCATCCATCTTGGTGTGGGAATGGGTGTGGGGAGGGGTGTGGTGTGCTCTTTTGTGCTGCCAGTCTCCATTGCCTCCACCTGTGCTGATTTTGTCCACCTGTGGCAGGTGGGAACTCTGCTGTGCTCTTTTAACGTGTGGGTCGCGATGCCGGTATTAGCGCCTTGCCGGTAAGGGTTCTTTGGGTCTACTACATGCCGGTATTGCCATGTACGCATGGCTCGTGATGCCGTGATATTAGCGCTATGCCGCTATTTCCGGTCTGAGGGGACGCGCGCTCACGGACTTGCCGCTAATAGTGCCACCGTACTTTGCGGTGCCGCTAATAGCGGTATGTCCGGGTCGTGATTGGGGAGGGGATTTACCGATACCGGTAATCCCTTACCGGTAACGGTATGTCCCTACCGCCTACCGTGTAATGAGGCCCAAAGACATTGAATGAGCGAATGCAAAGACATTACCTGAGCGCTCATCCAGAACTGTTTCACTTCGAGTCGGCGCCATATCTCCGGCACTCCGAACCCCGGCCCCTAAGGGGAAAAAGACAGAAGCATTAGCGCTTGCTGCAATTAGACAACGAACATTATTATTAAGCTTGAACTTTTGAACAGAACTTTTACAGCGCCTTACCTGAACAGTCAAGCTTACCTGAACTCCCATCAATCCTCAATCCAGTGAAGTAACTGGGTTTCAACGCGCCCCTGCATCAGAAGCAGGATGGAGAGCTCATCCTTCCAAACCCTAAGGTGAGGCTTCACGGGGAATCGTGGAGGAGGTATCGTGGAGGGTTGGAAGGGAGTGGGAGGCTTGAGTATTGTTCCACAGTTGGTAATACTCCCTTTTCACGCACAGGAGGGTATCCAACGAGCCAGGGAAGCCAGAATAGAGGGGCCCTTCCTGTCCATCTTCAGAGTTCTGCGCCTTCGACGCCGTGCCTCCGTGGGAACCAGGTGAGCGTTACACATGTTCATTCAACCAGAGGCATGGCAACTTCAACTGCATGACAGAGAGGAGTTCCATTAAAAGAAATTTGTGCGGCTGCCACATGATCGCCTGTACATACGTTCACCAAACAGTATAGTTTAGACTCTTCCTCAGGTCAAGAAACTAGTTTTGGAAAAGCAGCGTTGCATTCTGTGCACACACACCCATGAAAGCTATTAAATGGTCATGAACAATTCTGACTCCCTCCTGCAGTAAGCTAGAAACTGCTTTGGGAGTGTATTAGAAAATAAGGAAAACGTGGGAAAACACAATCCATTCAAAGAACAAGTTACTTACCCATGGTAAAGTTCTTTCGATTGGATGTTCCTCCCACATATTCCTTATCGCCCCTCCCAACCTACCCCGCAGTAGAATTTCCCTTGCGATTACAGCCTGCGCTCTCTCAGGAGTAACAGTCAGGTATGGGACCAATACTTCTTTCGTAAAAATCGAACTGAAGCCAACGGGTGCTACATATAGCTTCGGTGATGCCGAAATTGAGACAGAGGCCTCCGAGGGACATCGAGTCGACAGGCATCGATGCACATCGCCCTCTGCTGAAAGTTTTTTCCGGAAGCAGCAGAGCTGGATATTGTATTAGTATGAGTGATCAATGCAACAATCATTATTGATACACATAATGATGTATTTCCATGTGTACAGTCAATTTGAAAGTTTCCATTATTACTAAAATTGAAAACCATACAACACCAAACACATTTTGTTACATATTAAATACAATCATTAAATAACAGCACTTCTTGAGGGTGCTAGAGGGCCAACCAAGATGGCTGCCTTCTAGAGAGCTACCGCACGGCCGAATACTAATCCGCCACAATCATCCTTCAATCGGTATACCCCCACCCTGATCGTCGACTGCCCGTTTCTGCCAGTCACTACTCCACCATCCTGAGAAACCTGGGGAAAAAACGGACACGCAAAGAACCAAAACGCTGCCCACCCTGACACACGGACCTCTGAGCAACAACCAGGCCCGCTGGGAACCAGGACCCAAGGTGCCGAGCCGAGTCGCAGCCAGGCCCTAGAGAGGGAGAGCTGCTTGCTTCACACAGCGATTGCCAGAGACGAGAGTGAGGCACGCATCAGCGGATCACAGCTGCCGACTTGGTGGGGCCTCCCCCTTCCGCATTGACGTTGGCCCGCCCGCGAAGACGCCCGTGGACCGGGCTGGAGCAGACGCCCGAGACCGTGGGAGCCGCGTGAGAGCTGTGTGGTCACCATCCGTGCGCGACGGCCGCTGGGAGGAGAGCGGGTCCATGCCAACTCCGGGCCCCCCCGTCGCCTAAGAGACCAGACGCAGGGCCGTGGCGCCAGTACTGCGGCCGCGGCTCGGGGGTAAGGAGAGCCCCCCTCCCGCTCTCAACCTACACGCCGACTGCAGAGATCCCACGAGGGGCAGAGGAGGTGGGAAGTAGCCGCGGTGGAGTGCCCAGCAGCTGATCACCCGCACCAGGTACGGAGCACACTGGGGGGAGCATACAGGGACTGGCTGCAGCCCAGTTTGGCCAAATACATTCTGATCCAAACCCGACATTTGAGGCGGAGAGCGAGCTGAGGGAAACCAGCTCAGTCCGCCTATATCCGTGACTTTAATCCCCCCCCCAGTGCCGCCCTCCTATCACCCCCCCCCGGCGACTGCTGCCTGCGAGAACACATCACTCGGCTAAGTCCACCGCGCTTGAGCTGTTTCCCCCCGGTGGGGAGCACACGCCAGCCACTAACTTTGGTGCCTAATACCCAGTGCGGTCACGCTGTCACCAGGGAGGGCACGCCGGTCCCCCTCGCCCGACTAAGATCCTCCGGAGACCTACAAAAAGAGCAACCTCCCCCGGAGTCAATCGCCCAAATCGCTGCTTCTGATCCTGCAGGCGCAGCTACCCCAATAATTACTACAGCGTAGCAGAATCTACCCCCGCCTTTGAAAGCCTCCAGACAGCGCAACCACTATCTAGCATCAGCATTCTTTACAAACCGAAGCCCATGACCCCGGCCCAATGGGGAAAACAGACAGGTCCCAAAGGAAATTGTCCTTTGAATCCGGTGCACACCCCAAAACCCCCAGGCTCCACGAGGACCCAGTACCTCTGTCAAGCAGCACCAGATGGATGAGGATACCTCCTCCACAGATATCAAAAGCCTTTCACTGGACCTTAAAGTCGGCATTGGGAGCCTTAATAATAAAATGGATGGGCTTGCATCAAAGGTGGATCTCCTGCAACACAGAATAGATACCCACACAGAACGCCTCAATGAGGTGGAACAACGCGTCTCGAACCTAGATGACGGCACGACAACTCTGGCTGCCAAAGTACACCGGCTGGAACCAAAATGCTAGCAGCTAACTCCAAATGCGAAGATTTGGAGGGTCGTTCCAGGAGGAATAATATTAGGATCATTGGGGTAAGGGAACATCAGATGCAGCTAAAAATGGAAGACTTTGTCGAGGAGCTATGCACTAACCTCTTCGGTCATGAAGCCCTCTCCCACATGTTTGTAGTGGAACGGGCACACAGGATCCCCTCCTCCAAACCCATTCCGGGGGCACCCTCCAGGCGAATAATCGCCAGACTACTAAACTATAAAGACCGTGACAACATCCTTCGCCTAGCCAGGGAAAAGGGCGAGCTAAATCATGATGGAGACAGAATACACTTCTACCCAGATTTCTCCCCGGCAGTCCAGGCACAACGAAGATCCTTCACCTCCGTTAACAAAGGCTCAAGGATAATCAACTCACATACTCCATGCTCTTCCCAGCGCGACTCAGAATTCAACACGAGGGCAAGGTCCACTTGTGGTCTCGTGCAGAAGGGATGTGGCCTAGTAGTTCGGGCTGGACTGCCCCTTTTGGGGTGGGGCCAAGCCTGATTTGCATATTGTCTTTCCCTTCTGTAATGGCTTGGCAGGCGAAGAACGGTGGTCTGGAGGGTTGCCCAGAGCATTGCCAGTGGTTAAGATTAATTCTAAACCTTCCAGCCATCACCTCTTTGTTTTTGCTATGTCACCCCGAGTGGGACGGGTATGCCCAGACGTGGGTCCCGTGCCTGCTGGGCCTAGAGACCCGAGCTACTCCTCACTGATGAGCCTCAAAAAGGGCGAAACATGTTTGGGGATGCTTGTGGTCTCGTGCAGAAGGGATGTGGCCTAGTAGTTCGGGCTGGACTGCCCCTTTTGGGGTGGGGCCAAGCCTGATTTGCATATGGTCTTTCCCTTCTGTAATGGCTTGGCAGGCGAAGAACGGTGGTCTGGAGGGTTGCCCAGAGCATTGCCAGTGGTTAAGATTAATTCTAAACCTTCCAGCCATCACCTCTTTGTTTTTGCTATGTCACCCCGAGTGGGACGGGTATGCCCAGACGTGGGTCCCGTGCCTGCTGGGCCTAGAGACCCGAGCTACTCCTCACTGATGAGCCTCAACAAGGGCGAAACATGTTTGGGGATGCTTGTGGTCTCGTGCAGAAGGGATGTGGCCTAGTAGTTCGGGCTGGACTGCCCCTTTTGGGGTGGGGCCAAGCCTGATTTGCATATGGTCTTTCCCTTCTGTAATGGCTTGGCAGGCGAAGAACGGTGGTCTGGAGGGTTGCCCAGAGCATTGCCAGTGGTTAAGATTAATTCTAAACCTTCCAGCCATCACCTCTTTGTTTTTGCTATGTCACCCCGAGTGGGACGGGTATGCCCAGACGTGGGTCCCGTGCCTGCTGGGCCTAGAGACCCGAGCTACTCCTCACTGATGAGCCTCAACAAGGGCGAAACATGTTTGGGGATGCTTGTGGTCTCGTGCAGAAGGGATGTGGCCTAGTAGTTCGGGCTGGACTGCCCCTTTTGGGGTGGGGCCAAGCCTGATTTGCATATGGTCTTTCCCTTCTGTAATGGCTTGGCAGGCGAAGAACGGTGGTCTGGAGGGTTGCCCAGAGCATTGCCAGTGGTTAAGATTAATTCTAAACCTTCCAGCCATCACCTCTTTGTTTTTGCTATGTCACCCCGAGTGGGACGGGTATGCCCAGACGTGGGTCCCGTGCCTGCTGGGCCTAGAGACCCGAGCTACTTCTCACTGATGAGCCTCAACAAGGGCGAAACATGTTTGGGGATGCTTGTGGTCTCGTGCAGAAGGGATGTGGCCTAGTAGTTCGGGCTGGACTGCCCCTTTTGGGGTGGGGCCAAGCCTGATTTGCATATGGTCTTTCCCTTCTGTAATGGCTTGGCAGGCGAAGAACGGTGGTCTGGAGGGTTGCCCAGAGCATTGCCAGTGGTTAAGATTAACTCTAAACCTTCCAGCCATCACCTCTTTGTTTTTGCTATGTCACCCCGAGTGGGACGGGTATGCCCAACGTGGGTCCCGTGCCTGCTGGGCCTAGAGACCCGAGCTACTCCTCACTGATGAGCCTCAACAAGGGCGAAACATGTTTGGGGATGCTTGTGGTCTCGTGCAGAAGGGATGTGGCCTAGTAGTTCGGGCTGGACTGCCCCTTTTGGGGTGGGGCCAAGCCTGATTTGCATATGGTCTTTCCCTTCTGTAATGGCTTGGCAGGCGAAGAACGGTGGTCTGGAGGGTTGCCCAGAGCATTGCCAGTGGTTAAGATTAATTCTAAACCTTCCAGCCATCACCTCTTTGTTTTTGCTATGTCACCCCGAGTGGGACGGGTATGCCCAGACGTGGGTCCCGTGCCTGCTGGGCCTAGAGACCCGAGCTACTCCTCACTGATGAGCCTCAACAAGGGCGAAACATGTTTGGGGATGCTTGTGGTCTCGTGCAGAAGGGATGTGGCCTAGTAGTTCGGGCTGGACTGCCCCTTTTGGGGTGGGGCCAAGCCTGATTTGCATATGGTCTTTCCCTTCTGTAATGGCTTGGCAGGCGAAGAACGGTGGTCTGGAGGGTTGCCCAGAGCATTGCCAGTGGTTAAGATTAATTCTAAACCTTCCAGCCATCACCTCTTTGTTTTTGCTATGTCACCCCGAGTGGGACGGGTATGCCCAGACGTGGGTCCCTGCTGGGCCTAGAGACCCGAGCTACTCCTCACTGATGAGCCTCAACAAGGGCGAAACATGTTTGGGGATGCTTGTGGTCTCGTGCAGAAGGGATGTGGCCTAGTAGTTCGGGCTGGACTGCCCCTTTTGGGGTGGGGCCAAGCCTGATTTGCATATGGTCTTTCCCTTCTGTAATGGCTTGGCAGGCGAAGAACGGTGGTCTGGAGGGTTGCCCAGAGCATTGCCAGTGGTTAAGATTAATTCTAAACCTTCCAGCCATCACCTCTTTGTTTTTGCTATGTCACCCCGAGTGGGACGGGTATGCCCAGACGTGGGTCCCGTGCCTGCTGGGCCTAGAGACCCGAGCTACTCCTCACTGATGAGCCTCAACAAGGGCGAAACATGTTTGGGGATGCTTGTGGTCTCGTGCAGAAGGGATGTGGCCTAGTAGTTCGGGCTGGACTGCCCCTTTTGGGGTGGGGCCAAGCCTGATTTGCATATGGTCTTTCCCTTCTGTAATGGCTTGGCAGGCGAAGAACGGTGGTCTGGAGGGTTGCCCAGAGCATTGCCAGTGGTTAAGATTAATTCTAAACCTTCCAGCCATCACCTCTTTGTTTTTTCTATGTCACCCCGAGTGGGACGGGTATGCCCAGACGTGGGTCCCGTGCCTGCTGGGCCTAGAGACCCGAGCTACTCCTCACTGATGAGCCTCAACAAGGGCGAAACATGTTTGGGGATGCTTGTGGTCTCGTGCAGAAGGGATGTGGCCTAGTAGTTCGGGCTGGACTGCCCCTTTTGGGGTGGGGCCAAGCCTGATTTGCATATGGTCTTTCCCTTCTGTAATGGCTTGGCAGGCGAAGAACGGTGGTCTGGAGGGTTGCCCAGAGCATTGCCAGTGGTTAAGATTAATTCTAAACCTTCCAGCCATCACCTCTTTGTTTTTGCTATGTCACCCCGAGTGGGACGGGTATGCCCAGACGTGGGTCCCGTGCCTGCTGGGCCTAGAGACCCGAGCTACTCCTCACTGATGAGCCTCAACAAGGGCGAAACATGTTTGGGGATGCTTGTGGTCTCGTGCAGAAGGGATGTGGCCTAGTAGTTCGGGCTGGACTGCCCCTTTTGGGGTGGGGCCAAGCCTGATTTGCATATGGTCTTTCCCTTCTGTAATGGCTTGGCAGGCGAAGAACGGTGGTCTGGAGGGTTGCCCAGAGCATTGCCAGTGGTTAAGATTAATTCTAAACCTTCCAGCCATCACCTCTTTGTTTTTGCTATGTCACCCCGAGTGGGACGGGTATGCCCAGACGTGGGTCCCGTGCCTGCTGGGCCTAGAGACCCGAGCTACTCCTCACTGATGAGCCTCAACAAGGGCGAAACATGTTTGGGGATGCTTGTGGTCTCGTGCAGAAGGGATGTGGCCTAGTAGTTCGGGCTGGACTGCCCCTTTTGGGGTGGGGCCAAGCCTGATTTGCATATGGTCTTTCCCTTCTGTAATGGCTTGGCAGGCGAAGAACGGTGGTCTGGAGGGTTGCCCAGAGCATTGCCAGTGGTTAAGATTAATTCTAAACCTTCCAGCCATCACCTCTTTGTTTTTGCTATGTCACCCCGAGTGGGACGGGTATGCCCAGACGTGGGTCCCGTGCCTGCTGGGCCTAGAGACCCGAGCTACTCCTCACTGATGAGCCTCAACAAGGGCGAAACATGTTTGGGGATGCTTGTGGTCTCGTGCAGAAGGGATGTGGCCTAGTAGTTCGGGCTGGACTGCCCCTTTTGGGGTGGGGCCAAGCCTGATTTGCATATGGTCTTTCCCTTCTGTAATGGCTTGGCAGGCGAAGAACGGTGGTCTGGAGGGTTGCCCAGAGCATTGCCAGTGGTTAAGATTAAATTTAAACCTTCCAGCCATCACCTCTTTGTTTTTGCCACTTCTTCCAGATGCCAGAGGAGACCAACACCTTCCTGGATAGAGCAGGATGCCCCGGGCCAAACCCCAATCAAGCAGGAACGCAATGAGAGAGAGCAAATAGAAACCCGCCTTAAACAGCACGGGATCGACGTCCTATAACTCGCATACAAGAAACTTACCGACCTAACCGAAATACACAGAGGAGTTAAACACTCCAAGGCCATGCAACTTGAGAGGCCCCCTGGTACCTCTTGCACAGCAAAAAGTTCTCAAACAAGTTCAATGTTAATGGGAGGGAAAGTGAGAGACGGACACGCACTGTTGCGGTTCAGTTTCCAATGGCATAAGCAAACAGACCAGTTGGGTTCAATGTTAATGGGAGGGAAAGCGAGAGACGGACACGCACTGTTGCGGTTCAGTTTCCAATGGCATAAGCAAACAGACCAGTTGGGGGTTGCCCGTGTAAGGAAGGAAGCCAGAGAATGGGATTGTGAATGTGCCTTCGACCCACCACACCCCGCCTCACCCCACGCCCACCGTGCCGAACCGGACCTCCCTCACCAGACACTGTTGAACTCCCCCAAGATCAGCCAAACACGCCTCCCACGGAGTCCTACGTCCCTACTGGACAAATACATCAACATCAGCTTACCGGACAAACCGGACGCCGAAGGTAGAGCACTGCTAGTGAAAGGGATCATAGCCGGCAAAGAAATCATATTCGTCAACTCCTATGGCCCCAACGTAGACGGGGCGAACAACTTCGACTGGGTGCTGACGTATCTCGCAACGCAAACTTCAGCGACAATTATCTGGGGAGACGACCTAAACACTGTTCTCGACCCCATGAAAGACAGGTCGCGAAGTACGACACTATGACCTCCAAAGCCAGCCTTCAAATACAAGAAATATGCAGAGCCTATAACCTAATAGACACCTGGAGACACAGCAACTGGAATCAGCGTGACTACACGTTCTATTCGGCAGTCCACAACACCAACTCCAGATTGGACTATCTAATGGTATCTGCCAGTGGCCCCCGCCAGTGGCCCCCTCCTCTGGGAACAATGTCAAATCCTACTTAAAACCTTTTCCGATCACTCACCGGTTACTCTCATATGTAATCTATCTGCACCTACTTCAGTGGCGCTTCAAAGCCGGATCCTTACAAGATCAAGCGTTCTCATCCAAACTCCGAGAAGAAATCGCAACCTTCCTAGACATAAACCTAGGCACAGTCACGTCCGCTGGCACAATCTGGGAAACTCTGAAATGTTTTGTGAGAGGGGTATACCTTGCCAAAGAAAATGGAATCATTAAGCTGATCCGGCAAGAACTCACTGCCAGTGAGGAACGACTGAAACAACTTGAACTCAAACTATCCGCAGCAAACGACCCACGCACCCAAGCAGCACTTAAGGAGGAGCTACAAACGTTCAGGACATTAGCAGAACGAGAACTGAAATTCCTAGGCCGCAACACTGAAATTCGTCAATATGGCGAAGGCAAAAGACCCGGAGCCCTCCTGGCAAGACTGATCAAAGCCGACCGGAAGCCGACAATGGTCGAGAGAATACACTCCAAACACGGCACGTTGGTGCACATTGACAAAGAAATAGCTGAAGAATTACAGACATACTATCAAGACCTATATACATCTAAATTTAACTCAAACTCAGATGCCCTAAACAATTACCTCAAAGACAATGAACTCTTCTGGGTAGAAAGAGAACTACGCGAACCCCTTAATGAACTCATCACCACAGAGGAAATCAAGGAAGCCATTAAAACCCTTCCAAATACCAAAGCCGCAGGGCCTGATGGTCTTACCGGGGAATTCTACAAGGCCTTTGCTAAAACTTTCGCCCCTTTACTCGCAGAGATATACTACGAAGCATTAGAAACAGGTTCCCTCCCACAGTCGCTCCATGAGGCCAACATAATCCTCTTACATAAGGCAGGTAAACCCCCAGAAGAGTGTGCATCATACAGATCCATCTCTTTACTCAACCTTGATAATAAAATATTGGCAAAAATTCTCACAAACAGGTTGCTACCGCTGATGCCGGGCCTCATGCTCCGGGATCAGGCCGGATTTGTGCCCGGACGCTGTACGGCGTTCGGCATCAGGAGGCTTTTCGGCATTATTGAGGCCCTTGACCCCACCAGCCAGGCTGTAGCGGTTCTGCTCGATGCCGAGAAGGCCTTTGACTCCGTGGAATGGCCCTTCCTATTCGCCGTACTTACACAGATGGGTTTAGGGTCCCGCTTCATCAAACTCGTCTCCCTACTATATAACGACCCCCAAGCCACAAAACTTGGTGGGTTCAGTGAGATCCTCTCCCATCAAACTAGAGCGAGGCACCAGGCAAGGGTGTCCTCTCTCCGCGCTAATTTTCGCATTAATAATGGAACCTCTAGCGTCAAAACTTCGAGCTCAGCAACTCCACAGGGGTCTCACCACTGGCCCACACAGGTTAATTATCTCGTTATACGCAGATGATGTGGCGTTATTCATACACGACCCTGTAGAAATCCAATTATGAGGGAAGTAATTAAATTTGTGGCGATATCAGGATTAAAAATGAATCATACAAAATCTATTATACTCCCACTCACGCCAAATACCACACAGTTCACCGACGATTATAATTTTGTATGGGAAACCTCAAAGGTACGATACCTGGGGATACAAATGTCCTGGAAGCATCACAATGTATTTCAAGACAACTATGAAACAGTAGCAAAAACACTACAGGAAAAAGTGAACAGGTGGAAATCTCTCCCACTAACATTGTGGGGAAGAGCCTCACTAGTGAAAATGGTCATACTCCCTAAATTACTATATTTATTCGCCAACATCCCAATTCTAGTCCCACAATCCTTTTTGAAGAAAATCAAAAGCCTTGTTCTAGACCTCCTATGGGCGGGTAAGCCATCTAGGGTCGCTCACTCGACGCTGATACTGCCAGTATCCAACGGCGGACTAGCCCTCCCCGACCTAGAAAGATACTTCTGGGCGGCCCAAGCGCAATTCCTTAGCTTTTGGTATGCCACGCATTCCATCAGACCACACGTGCAGATAGAACCGGCACTAGCGACGCCCAATTTATTAAGGGCCATCATTATCAGCCAGCTCTCAGTGCCTGTCAACACGATAAACGTCTTTCTCGCCACATACGCAATATGGAAAAAACTAGCACAAAAATATGAAGTACAAGTGAGATACCCCCCCCCTTCTCCCAATCAAATGTATTCCAGGAATTCCCCTCACCTCCGAAAGAGTCTTCCACCAATGGGTGGATAAACTACAGATAAAGTCATTAGGAAACTTGTTCAACGAAGGCTCCTTCATCACACCCCAACAAACTACTGAAAGAGGAGGAGTCACACCACTAGACAAGTTCATTTACTTTAGGACCAGATATACCCTGCAGGCTCTATTTCCCACGTTTCCGCAACAACCTCCAACTTGGCAGTTGCTACACAATGTGATCCTAGCCCAGGGCTAGTCTCATCACTCTACAAATCCTTCTTATCAGACACGGTATCCATCGATACTCGTACGAAATCCAGATTGAAGAGGTCCCTCCAGCTAACAATCCCAGAAGAAGAATGGCTGTACATACTGAAACAAACCCAAAAAATAGCCCTCAACACACGCTTCAAGCAAATACATTTCAATTACCTACATCAGACATACTTCACCCCTGAGAAAAAGAATAAACAACACCCGGACCAGCCAGCAAACTGCGAAAGATGTGGAAACTCTCCAGCAGACTTCGCCACCTCGCTTCGGACTGTCCCAAACTCACCCTGTTCTGGTCCCAGGTCCTCCAGACCACGGCTGCAATAATAGGAGAAGAGGTACAACCCACCCCAATGGCAGCATTGCTTGGGATGACGAAACAACTCTCACCTGGTATAAGGAAACTAGCAGGGTTATTATTAACACTGGCTCGAAGGAGAGTGGCCATGTCTTGGGGCAGAGGTCCGATCCCGTCAGTGGCAAACTGGCGAAAAAACATTCTATACTGTCAGGACGTTGAATCTGAATTTATCCGAACACTTCCCCAGCACGCCCACCCACCCGACATCTGGCCACTGGTGTCTTTCTTACTCAACGAAACAGACGAGAACACTTCATCAGCATCATCAGAGAGACACAGTCCTCAAAACGGTGACTCTTAACCCTTATAGAATGTAGGATCTAGCCATCAGCAGACGTCATATCAAGGGGATAGCACCCCAACATTGACTTTAGTGTGGGGGGAAGAGGGGTGTGGACTGGGGTGGCAGGGAGGGGGGGACGGGAAGGCACTTGGGTGTTCCACCCCACAATGGGGTGACGGTGTGTAACTGTTTCTTTTATGTAAAAATCACCAAAAATAAAGTTTAAAAAAAAAATAACAGCACTTCTTATCATACCCTATTACAACCAACCTCCCGTTAGAAGTTGTTGTCTAAACCTTAGACTAATGCATCCACATCGAAATTATCATGTTCAGGCTTTTTTGTGCACCCTAATGTAATAAAACTAGTTATATCACAATTGTGAACTAAGATTGTGACTGTGGATGCCTTCATAATTGTCTTCTCCCCCATTTCTCTTCTTCTATGTGTGCCATGCACTTAATTCTGTTTGTTCTTACCCTTCTCCCCCCCATTCACTATCTCCCTATTTCATGTTTAGCTCTTGCCTATTCTAACGACCTTCGGGCACATACAATATTTTTTGTCACGTGTTGTTACAGTTTGTTTCTCTTGTCCTATATTGTACCACTAAATGCTTAGCACTTGCACATTCCCGAATGTTAAAATGCCTATTAAGAATGTTAAGCTTCACTACTCACCCTCCCTGCGTTGGAGTGCTTTGAAACCTTTTTGTAAATGCATAAGTGCTATATAAATGACCAATAAATAAAAAATAAATACATTTGCATTCACTTAGAAAAATCAGAGATTATTACGTGATAAAATCATTGTATTGTAAATACGGCACCACATATTTCTACATTTATAAACCCTAGTAGCTGTCATTAGGTTGTCACCGGATAGCATTATTCACTCGACAACACAATACTGCTGCTGCTAAAATAATTCAACATAGTCCTCCAGTACGGCTCCGAATGTAAAAGTAGGTTTAGCCGGGCTTTTAAGGCCCTCACTCTTTGACAGGTTGATGGCCATGTATTTTTGTGCGTTGTTTGCATAAGATTATCAAGCTTTTTACAGCTGTCCCATGTATATTTTGACACATCTTTTCTCCACTAATAATTGCTCGATGCTATTTAAAGGCAGTATATTTTGTGATAAGTGTTTGTATTCTTACTTGTGCTGATTCTGGGTTGTGAAGGATAATAACGTCAATGGGAATTCCCTGACACATTCCTAGGAGACTTGAACACCGAACTAAGTTTGAACATAACCCATTTGGGGTGGGCTATTAATGGGCAGAACAAATAAATGCAGTCTGGAATTGCAACCGATCTACTACGTGATATAGTGTGTCTGCAAGAGAAAGCATGAACTGCGTGTCAAGAACCCTGATGTCCGCTGGCAGAATAACAAAAAATAACATAGCCCCATGCATGTTTTCTGACATGAAAACATTCCTATAGAAAATGAAAGCAAGAGCGCATTGGGTCACTAGTAGCAGACAAAACTATCTTGTTCAAGTTAAATGAACAAAATAAGATTAAAAGTATATTTAGTGGGCCTAAAATGTTTGTGGTTACTGATTTAGGTGCACAAAGAGACAGATCCCGTTAGGGAACATCTCTGTGCCCTTCCAAGAACTAATGTTTTGACTTCAGATGGCATACAACAGGACTTTCACCATAGCACTAAATATGTGGTCTGCAATCTTTGGCTCTTCAGATCTTTTGGACTACAAATCCCACCAGCCATAGCCAGCATAATTAATGGTGAGGAGGAATGGTGGGAGTCATAGTCAAAACATCTGTAGAGCAGAAGGTTGCAGGCCCCCACTAAATAAAACATAATGCATCAAACATTAAAACAAAATACCAATAAACATGATAGCTTTTAGACAACAAACAGCATAGTTCTTATCCGTGGATTCTATGGCAAGACAGGAGGCTCCTATTATGCATTAGCTTTCTTTACTCTGACACAGCAGCAAAGAAAATAACATTTTTATAAAGCTTTTCTGAAAATAACATTTTATAAAACTTTTCTAAAAATGTATAACAACATTTCAACCAATCACATTTAAAATGTCCCATTCCAAGATGGCGGACAGGTCATGCCCCCCTGGGAGCCAATGGGCATACAGCCAAGTCCATAAATGTCCCTGTGTCCAATAGCAAATCCTCTTTCTTTGCTGCTCATTGACACAGCTAAGTTACTCTCTCTAGCTCGTGCCTTATTGTGCATTTATATCGAGTTTATGGTGTTATTTCAATTCATATGAGTGTTTTTGTAAACCATTAGCATAAGAAATTGTCATTTCATTTGCTTTAAAGGTTGCGTGTTGGTTCGAACGTTTTTCCTCCAGTCAGGAGGAATTTCCTTGTGAAGTTGTTACTTTGTAACGCCGCTCCGTGTGGAGCGGCGCCTGCTATTTAAACTGTTCTTTATTCCTAATTGCTTTACAAGGGCGTTTGCGCGCCTTTCATTTTGTTGCAATTTCTTGCATTTGTGAAACTCTCCCTCATGTGAGAATGTTTCATTCACTAGCCGGGCCTTTCACAGAGTTCGCGCTCTTTCTGGCAGCTGGGCCCGTGACTCATACTGTTTGTTTGCTGAAGCTTGGCCTCTTCCTGACATGGTTCACTGCATTCTGGCTTTTTGTTTCACACTCAGTGCGTGTTTGTTTATATAGCTGCTCGCATATCATAGAAGGCTCTCAGGCTAGGCCTGCCTGTTTGTGCCTGGGTTGTGTCACGGTGGAAGCATTTCATTTCATTAATTCATTGCACCGTAAAAGGAGTGGTTTAGATTTCATATTTATTTTTTCTGTTTCCCTTATTTTATTCTATGATCCTTTTGTGCTCAGCCTGCTCGGCTGCTCCCACTCCTTTTTTCACCCTGCTCGGGTGTGTATTAGCCTGCTCGGCTGTCACCAGTTTTCACCCAGTTGTGGTGTTTCTTTCCTTTGTTTAAGCCTGCTCGGCTAATTTGGTGCTTTTAGCACACAGCCTGCTCGGCTGCATTGATTGGACGTTTTTACACTTCTGTGGTGACCAATGATGGATAAGTCTGGAATGGGAAATAATAATGTTGTCCCTGCTTCAGCTGATGCCTGTACTCAGGTGCGCCCTTCCAAGAAAACAGATAATGGGGGGGGGGCAGGCGAATAGACAGCCTTCAGTGGAGCAGGCTATCCAGTCATCCATTGATTCAGCCTTGTCTGGCCTTAATAATACATTGGCTTCGGCATTTGACAGGCTAATAAACCGCATAGCGGATTTTCACCCTTCCCAGAGTGCTGGCCCCTCTGTACAGCCCCATGCCCCAAAAAAGTGTACGGGAAAAACAAAGCATATTTCGGGACAACTCAGTCCTCGCCCAGTCTCTTCCCCTGACTCTTCCCCTGGTAGAGCCCAAAAACGCAAGAGGGATGAGTCTCAACCACGTCCCTCAACCCCTTGGCCTTCTTATGCCCAGCTCCCTGCGCAAATATCCCCTATACCTGTTTCTTCCTCAGACTCTTCTGGGGACTCTGATTCGCCCCCTAAGAGGCGTAAGAGGAAGGTGGCTCCCGTTCCCACACTGGAGGGTCCTGTATTAGACATTAATGGGGTCCCCTTTTTTGACCCGGCCCTCATTTTGCATCCCAGGTCAGCAGAGTGGCAACCCTCTCAAGAGATTGCCTCGTTCTTAGAGTATTGGGTTAGGCGCCCGCTACCTAAAGGGGACAGGAGCAAGCTACGATCAGAATGCCCTAGGCCAGTCCTGCAGGACAAAGTGGCGTGTACTCCGGATATTGATCAACCCATGGCTGTGTTCTTGACTCAGAAGGGCAAAGACCCCAGGAAGGGGGTGGACAAGGCCTGGCGCAGCTGTCAGGAAAAGCTCTTAGATGTTCTGGGTCCTGTCACTCAGATTTTTGAGATGGCGGAGGAGGCGGCGGCCTCCAACTCCCCTGTTGATGTAAACATGTTAAGGGGTTGGATACAAAGGACTGTTTGCCTGCTCGGCAACGCCAATGCGGCTATATCAAAGGAAAGGCGCAAGTCTCTTCTAATGAGACTGGACTCAAAGCTGGCGGATATGTCAGAGAGGGAAGCGGGCCCTTCCGCTCAGGGGAATTTGTTTGGTGAGAGTTTTCTTAAGGATCTGTCTGCGTATGTCCATACATTCACGGCCTTGGATAAGGCCCAGACCAATATAAAGAAGGTCTTCACGCACAAGGTTTTCCCCAGGGCCGGAAGAGGTAGAGCCCGCTTTTCCGGCCGCTTTTCCCAGGGCCATTCCCGCCCCCGTCAGTTTGCCTCACGAGGCGCCCAGAATCCATCCTCTGCTCGAGGTGCATACACCCAATTCTTCCCGCAACAGAATTCGGGTTGGAGAGGATGTGGTGGCAGAGGTACCAGGAGGTCCAGAGGAGCATCAGGTATTTTCCCGAGTGTTAAATGTTTTTTCCCTCAAAGGTATGGGAGGCAGGTTGGCCAGGTTTCTCCCACAGTGGGAATCCCTCACATCGGACCCCTGGGTGTTGCAGACAGTCCAAGGTTATCGCATAGAGTTTTACTCCCCTCCTTGCCAGTTGTCAGTTCCCGCCCCTTTGATTCTGGACAGAATAAAGCAGTCGCTGATAGATGTGGAGGTCAAGGACCTCATCTCCAAGGGAGCGGTGGTACCAGCCTCTTACAGGGCATCCCAGTTTCTGAGTACCATATTTCTAGTCCCAAAACTGGAGCAGGGGTTCCGCCCAGTGATAAATTTAAAAGCTCTCAATTCCTTTGTAGTTTACCACCACTTCAAGATGGAGGGAATTCACCTCCTCAGGGACACCCTCCTTCCAGCGGATTGGATGGTCAAGTTGGACCTCAAGGATGCTTACTTAGTGGTTCCCGTGTTCCCTCCACACCAGGAGTTCCTCCAGTTTCAGTGGGGGGGTCGGGTTTGGCAATTTGCATCCCTCCCGTTCGGTCTGTCCTCGGCCCAATGGTGCTTCACCAAGTTGATGAGGCCTGTGATGGCTCTTCTCAGGTCCAAGGGGATAAGGATAATTATTTATCTAGACGACATGCTCCTGTTAGCCCAGGACGCTCAGGTTTTGCTCTCTCATCTGAAGTTCACAGTAACTCTTCTTCAGAGCCTGGGGTTTGTGATAAATGCCAAAAAATCCATATTGCAGCCTACGCAATGTATCCAGTTTCTAGGCTTCGATATAGATTCAAAAGGTTGCATCCTTCTCCTCCCAGACAGCAGACTGTCCAAGATAAAGAAGGAGATCCGAAGTATCCTCAAGAGGGAAAATATCTCTCTCAGGTTATTAGCCAGGATAGTGGGGATGTTGTCTGCGTCTATCCAAGCAATTTTCCCGGCCCCTCTTCATTACAGAGCACTGCAGCGTCTGAAGGCCCGACATCTACGCAGATGTCTCTCTTACTCTCAAATGGTGGAGCTCTCCCCGGAGGCCAGGTTGGAACTCCTTTGGTGGCTCAAACACATGGAGGCATGGAATGGGAAAGCAATTTTTGGTCCCTCCCCGGATGTAGTTCTGGAATCAGATGCCAGCAGAGCAGGTTGGGGAGCCAGGTTAGGCCAGGTCTCCACGGGAGGAAAATGGTCAGAGGTAGAGAGGGATCTCCATATCAATTGTCTGGAATTGTTGGCGGGGTCCTTTGCAGTCCGCAGTTTCCTCAACGATCAGGGGAATTGTTGTGTGCTCCTACGCATGGACAATGTCTCAGCAGTGAGATATGTCAATCGTCTGGGGGAACCAGGTCCAAGGTCCTAGCGGATCTGGCGAGGCAGTTTTGGCATTTCTGTCTGGACCGCAATATTGTATTAAAAGCGGAGTACCTTCCAGGCGTCAGCAACGAAGTAGCAGATTGGAACTCCAGACACCTCCAAGACAGGAGCGATTGGATGTTACACAGGGACCTCTTTGCCAAGATACAATGCCTTTGGGGTCCGTTTTCAGTAGATCTGTTTGCCTCGAGGCTAAACTGTCAGGTGCACAGGTTCTTCAGTTGGAGACCAGATCCTGGCGCTCTAGCTACCGATGCCTTTCTTCAGGATTGGTCAGGTCAGAGGCTTTACGCCTTCCCTCCCTTTGCGATGATAGCCAGAGTATTGGTTCAAGTACGCAGGCAAGAGGTCACGTTAGTGATTCTAACCCCCTTTTGGCCTTCCCAGATTTGGTTTCCGGCTCTCCTGGAGCTATCAGTAGACATTCCTTGTCTTCTTCCCTTTCATCCTCAGTTACTAACGAACCCGGGAGGTTTTCCTCACGAGTTGGTCCTTCAGGGGCACCTCTCCCTTATGGCGTGGAAGATTTCAGCGCTTCCTGGTGCTTCCGAGGCCTTTCGCAGGACTCTATGTCAGTCATCAGAGACTCCTGGGCCCCCTATACTAAATTGGGATACTCTTCAGCGTGGAACCGCTGGTCTAGCTGGTGTGTGGTTGGGCACCTCAATCCCATTTCTGCCCCTCCTGTAGAGGTGGTTAATTTCCTAGTGGGTTTGTTTAAAGAGGGAAAAGCTTACAGAACCATTAATGGTTTCAGGTCGGCTATCTCAGCAGGTCACCTGTTGGTGAAAGGGGAACCAGTGGGTAGACACTTCCTGGTGCGTAGAGCTCTCAAGTCTATTCGTATTAAAATCCCTCCGAAGCCTAAGTATTCAGTTCTTTGGGATGTTAACTTAGTATTGGACCTCTTTGGAGCCTGGCCTCCTAATGAAGATCTGTCTTTGCAACAACTTTTTTCCAAGCTAGCAATGTTGTTATGCCTAGTGTCTATTAAGAGAGTGTCCGATATCAGAGCTTTAGATGTGGATAATAAAATGTTTACCCCTCAGGGAGTTACCTTTTTTGTTTCACGAAGAACAAAGTGCATGACTTCCTCCATATCTTATCCAGCCTTCCCTGAAAACAATAAATTGTGTGTTGTAGCATGTTTAAAATGTTTTGAGTTAAAAACTGAGAGTCTGCGACCTCCTAATACCTCTCAGCTGCTGATTTCCTATAGGAAGCCCTATAAACTGGTATCCCCTTCCACCTTGGCCAGATGGGTTAAATGGGTCATGCGGGAGGCGGGAGTTGACACTTCCTTTTTTGGTCCCCATTCTGTCAGGGGTGCTATGGCCTCTAAAGCCGCCTTTTTGGGGGGCAGCCTAGAACAGATCCTTAAACGAGCTGATTGGTCAAGAGAGTCAACTTTCAAAACGTTTTATCATAAACGCATTGCTCATGTAGCGGTTAATGTTCTGCAAGGGCTTTGAACTTGCATAATATGAGCCTCCTGTCTTGCCATAGAATACCTAATCCCCCACACTAGCGTGAGATGGGGGTTTAGATTCTATTAAAGACAAGGAGGCGGATATTATCCCTCCCACCCACCCTAATTGTGTTCTGGTCGTTTCAGATTTCGGGTGAGAGGTCCTGCTTTAAGGAGATCAGTTCTGGTTCTGTTGAGGAGTTTCAAGTTCTTCTGTTACATGGATTTATCGTTCGTGGAATTGTGTGAAGGATGGCTACAGTAACATATCTTAAGGACAGCGTCAGAAAGAGGATTTGCTATTGGACACAGGGACATTTATGGACTTGGCTGTATGCCCATTGGCTCCCAGGGGGGCATGACCTGTCCGCCATCTTGGAATGGGACATTTTAAATGTGATTGGTTGAAATGTTGTTATACATTTTTAGAAAAGTTTTATAAAATGTTATTTTCAGAAAAGCTTTATAAAAATGTTATTTTCTTTGCTGCTGTGTCAGAGTAAAGAAAGCTAATGCATAATATTCGCCTCCTTGTCTTTAATAGAATCTAAACCCCCATCTCACGCTAGTGTGGGGGATTAGGTATTGTAATACACATAAATGTGTAATTTAAACACACTTCACAGATTCCAAACGTTTTGTATATTTTACTAAACTGGACAGAATAGAGTGAATACACGGAAGCAAAACCTGGCTGTGACCCACTAATCAGAGAGAAAGGCCAACCCTATGGAAGAGGCCGAGGATCATGAGTTTCATTTGCACATGCTGACTCCGCTAACAAAACATGATTGGTGCTTACACACAGGATCATTTTATATTTAGCACTACAAACCTCTAAAAATAAAATAATATTAAGGTGATTTTCTACCTGTAATATAGAACGTGAAGGTGACACCATGGAAGACAAATTCAATTAAGAAAACAGAAATGTGTGTAAAGAACCAGCAGGGAAATCCCTCAATTGTGACAGCCAGCTAAAACTCTTCATAGTAAAATGCATTCCCCATTGCATATACAAAAAACAGCTAAAACACAATTCTGTTGGTAGTACTGTAGAGACTGGCATGAGTTTAAAAAACTATTAAAAACACGGTTCACGGCTAAAATGAAGGGCAGGAGTTTTTTTTTAAGAGAAATGCAGTTTTATGTGTTAAATATTTTATTTATGAATGCTCACGAGGAGCTGAGCAAACATGAACTCAGAGCAGCCAGGAGCTCAGAATGTTTCTAAATGATTGATCAAACAAAAAAACACAATAATCTGGTGGATGTTTAAGGATTGATTCAGATATTAAAGCACAACAGCCAAACTCTCTCCCAACCCATTCAGTTCACCCACAGGAAGTTCCACCCCTTTCAACTTCCCCTATTACATCATGCCCTTGGTGATAGAAATGCATGTCAATCAGCTTGCTCAGAATGAGATACACTGCCACCAAGTGGCCAATATGGTTAATTACACCTGATATTCACAATACATTTCAGAGAGCAAGTTGTAAACATTTTAATACATAAAATGACACAATGGACACATGTCCTTTGATGCAAAACCTTTTTAGTTTATCTTAATAGTCTTAAAAGTGCTAAAGTGCTTGTACAGATGGCAATGGAAAGATGGGGCCTAATCACCAGTTTGGGGGCAGTACAGCAGTAAATCTGCAGAATTACTCTGAAACCAGTAATTACCACTGTGGCATTACCACGGGATTAAGAGTGGCGGTACAGCTACGTAAACAACCTTTCATGGGTTTTTTCAATAGATTTACCAAGAGTAGTAAATCTGACGAGTTTGGGGGCAAGCTGAAGGAATTACCACCAGCAACATAGTACCCCCCAAGGGTCTCGCCAATGGTAGTCACTGCCAAACCGAAGCAACCCAATGCAGTCCGCATATGCATCGACATGCTACTTCCCAATGCTGCAATAGGGCGAGAGAGGCACATCACTCCGACAATAGAAGAAATGATTGTTGATTTGACCGGCACGACATTTTCAGTAAGCTTGATCTCCGGTCGGGCTACCACCAAATCCACCTTGCAAAAGAATCTCGCTATATCACCATGTTATCCTCGCACCTGAGTCTCTGACGTTACTGCCGCCTCAACTTTGGTATCTCTTCAGCAGTGGAAGTGGTTCAACACGAGATAAGAAAAGTCTTTCAAGACCTACCTGACGTGACAAACGTCAGTGACGACATCCTAGTTTATGGGAAGACAGAAGCCGAACACGGAAAACGACTCCCAGCTATCCTCCAACCACTAGAGGACTCAGGGCTCACGCTCCACAAGGAGTGGTGCGAGTTTGAGAAACGTACGCTGAGTTTCTTTGGCTACATATACAACGAGCATGGAGTTTCACCTGACCTTAGCAAAGTCAATGACATCATGAATGCGCAGGCACCAACCAGAGCAAATTAAGAGTTTTCTGGGCATGGCCACTTACTGTGGTCAGTTCATTCCGGACCTAGCCACCACTGCTGCCCCCTTGCACAAGCTTTCGAAAGCTAAAGCTCCCTGGCAATGGGGCATCGAACAAGAACAGGCATTCAGAAGATCAAGGACTCCCTCTCCAATGACGCCACAATGGCGTTCTTTGATATAACCCGCACAATGGAGCTGCGTGTCGATGCAAGCCCAGTAGGGTTAGGTGCAGTATTGACTCAGAGGGATAGCGAAGGAACAGTATTCACCATTGCATTTGCGAGCAGGGTACTCACACCAACAGAGAACAATTACGCCCACATTGAAAAAGAAGTGTTAGCAATCATCTGGGGGTGCAAGCACTTCCATGTGTACATTCTGGGACACCAAGTAAAAGTCATGACTGACCACAAGCCGCTTATCCCTATCAGCACCACACCCCCCTGCCAGGCTTGAAAGTTGGCTACTCCAGTTACAACAATATGACCTGGACGTTCAATATGGAGCAGGTGCTGACAATCCAGCGGATTTCCGGTCACGTCACCCTCGCCCGGCCACCGCCACAGAATGTAAGGCAGCAAAAGTGACAGAAGAACACGTGTGTCAAGTTATTGCATGTGCCAGGCCCAGGACCATGAAGATCCAAGAAATCCAAGTCGCGGCAGACAGGGATCCCTGTCTACAACTGACAAAGACAGCAATCCTCTCAGGCGAATGGAGAACGTTTGTGATGGCATTTGCACAGAAAACAGCCCAAGCACAAGAGCTATTACAAGCACTTTTTGGGATACGGCACAAGGTATCAGTCTCACTAGATGGCCTAATCCTTAAAGGGCACTGAATCGTGCTGCCCACCTCTTTACATGAGAGAGCCCTCAAGCTGGCGCATAAATTACATCAGGGAATAGTGAAAACACAAGCCTTTCTAAAGTCCCGTGTATGGTTACCCCACATGCAATGCAAAGTCATGGCCCTTGTAGAAGCATGCCACCAGAACCTGTCTACACACCAACCAGGGCCACCAGAACCTATGGAGTGCTCCCCCCGCAGTGACTGTAGGTGGGATGCCATAAGCATTGATTTCTGCACAATAGCAAACGAGGCATACCTGCTTGTAGCAATTGAGGAACACACCAGATACCCGGAAGTTGAATCTGTTGGGTCAACGGATGTCACATCTGTCACCACGGCACTTGAAAAGATGTTTGTGACGCATGGCATCCCATCCTCAATCCGGAGCGATAATGGACCCCCCCTTCACAAGCAAAGGATTTAAAGTTTTCATCAACAGTCTAGGGATACGACACCACCATATCACCCCGTACTGGCCACAGGCCAACGGGGATACAGAGAGGTTCATGGCATCAATCAACAAAACAGTGAGAATTGCCAAGGACAAAGGCCGAGCTTGGCTCCCAGAACTCTACAGGTTTCTTCGAGCATATCGGCTGACTCCACCCTCAGCAACACGTGTTAACCCAGCGGCCATGATATTTTTAGCGTCCCCATCCAAGGAAGCTTACCCCTCCACCATTCCTGGAGGCCTCCACCTGTAGACTTAGAAGAGGTGGAAGCCAGAAGGAGCAGACACAACGCCAAGAAAGTTGAAGTCAGGAGAGCCACCCCTTACGAACTCCAAGTAGGGGAAACAGTGCTAGTGAGGAACAGGATCCAAAAAGGAAAAATGTCCCTCCACTATGAATCTGCACCGTGGATAATAGCGCACCAGGAACACGGCCTTGCTTCAGCCACTCAAGGGCAAGTGACTAGAAATGTTTCAATCTTCCAGAAGATCCCGCCAACTCTATGGGAAGAAGGGGATGTGAACCCTAGCTCCACCCTAGCTCCACTGAAGCACAAGCGTCACGTGAAGGCAGCCCCATGGTCAGAGAAGCCAAAAGAAAGCCCAACCTAGAAGCATCCAAATCTGAAAGAAGAAGAGAGGAGCAGGGCCATGCCACAAACCCCACACCGAGAACGGGAAGGAGACTAGTCACTTCGAAAACGACTTGTACCATCAACGAGACTACAAGGCTATGTACTAAACAGCATCTACGTGCGCAAGAGAAGCTGGATATCAAGACCAGCTCCACCAGACAGGCAGTGAAAAAAACCAGTCTTGATGGGTCTGACAGTAACCATGTGTTTACTGAGTTTTGTTTTGTTCATCTAAAGTTGAAAAGGGATGTGATGTCCACATGACTTGGTCACGTGGACAAGTAAATAAATGGAGGCGTGAGCCCGCCAAAAGGCAGTTCCTGCTCCAACTGACGAACCATGTCTCGGGCATTTCATTTATGCGCTGCGCACTAGGGCCGCGCTGCGTCCCCTGCTCAGGCCCAGCCTCCCTGCCCGAGTCCAACATCACACACGGGACCCAGCTCTCCCTATCAGCTGGAGTATGCCCCTGCAATACCACTGCACTACCTGCCTGAGTCCTCTTTCTTAGCTGCACAAGCAGCAGATAAGTACCCTACTGCATTATTCCTCTCTTGGGGGACATGGGGTGACTTAGTGAGAATATTAACCAAGTGAATTGAGTGCTGTGATTAGATAAGTTGCACTGTTTGAGCGGAACCTTCCACCGAAGGCCAAGCAAGGTCTAGCATTCATTTAGGTGTGGAAGGTTGCTCTTCGGTCAGCATGCACAAGGTGCACAGGGGGGAAGCCCGGGCTCAGGAGCCAGGCCTTTCCCTTCTCCTCTTTGACATTACTTTGTTTCCGCAGGCAAGCATGTAGCAGGAGTGCGCTCAGTGGCCTGTACTTCCCACTTGTGCGGCAGTGTGCATCCCCTGGAACGGTGCGCGGCATGTACACCTACTTGCTACACCTTCCTCTTCCTGGCGCGGCTGCTTGTTGACTGCAGACATTGCTGGCCTGTTCCTGCTTCTTACAAAAGTCTGTATTTAAGCCTTAGTGAAGAGCGGAGACAGGCGCGTTTGCGACAGGGACGCATGTCAGAAAAGAAGTAAAAAAAGAAAGAAAGATAATATTTCATAAAAGTGGACAACAAGGAGAAAGTAGACAAAGCCACTGCCCACATTCTGCTGATTGGGTCAGGCACAGCTATTGATTATCCCCACACCAGTCCTATTGCTTGTGCAAACAGCGGGGTGTGTTACAGACATTCTTAGCAGCCTGTTTCAAAAGGGTGCAAGGCTCTTCAGAAGAAGCAACTATCAAAAAGGCTTTTGCCGACATACTGTTGTCAATGCAGCTCAGACTAGATGACATGATAGATGCAATCAGATCTCTAAGCGTGCTAAGGCATCCACCAGGAAAGGAGAATCTTTTCTGGGTAGTGAAACAGCCCGCAAGAGGAATAGTTTGTTTGCGACCACCCCTCCATAGGCTAAGAGCATCCACCAGGCATGCCAGCCTTTTTCACAGATACCTTTGAGAGGCTCAAGAAGGCCTTCTTGGAGAGAAATGGAGGTATTCCCAATGCCAGACCCTTCCACCCAGAGGTAGATAGCAAGGACACTGATGAAGATAGCTTGTCCAGTGCAGGCAAGAGGACACCAGATGGATCCCCAGAGCTGCTGGGGTTAGATTCCCGCTTGCCACTAGGAGGGCAAACGCAAGAAGAGCCTTGCATGGGTATGTAACAAGAAGAGGGGGACACGTCTGCGGCCAAGCAGATGATCGACCGCAAGGGCTTGGTGCACCCCAAGTCCACAGATTGGTCACCATCCCAAAGAGTAGCGGAATACCTCAGATCAAGACTCTAGAAGGCCATGGACAAGATAGTGAGGGGATGCTGCAAGGTGGACATTTATGGTAGCAGCTGAATGCCAGATTGGTAATAATCTCAGATAAACAAAAGACCTGAAGAAAGGCGTAGACTGAGTTTGGTGGTCATGTCAAGATGACCTGTTGGACATAGCCAGGTTGCTGGCTTAGATTGTACCTGACTGAGAGAGCAGTGAGCACGGGATCTCTCAAAGACACACCGGTTATGGCTGGTCGGGCAGAACGTGCTGTATCCTTTATTGGAAACACCACCTGCACCAATTACGCGGAAAGACACAAGGGAGTACCGATAAAGATCAACTCCAAGCTTGGGAGACTTCAACATAAAAGGTAGGCCCCGCAGACTAAGGATTCCTATTTGGTGATCCCTTTGCTATAGACATTTCCAAGTTTGTTAACATCTTTAAGGCCTAGACGAAAGCCCAAACGTCATCTCCATGAAGGTTTTCGTAAGGACTAGAAGAGTCAGGGGCCTCATCCAGGTGATTCTTTCTGGACATTATGCTCCAGCAAAACTGTTCCTTGTCACAGTACTGGCAAGAGCAAAGAGGGGGTATCTTCCTCCCATCCAGAGGCAGAACCAGAGGCTGAGCCAGCGACACTAACCCAGCTAACACTGAGCTTTGCAAATGCTTGCAATGCCTCATTAGGGAATGCTTGGGTGAGGTAGATGATCAGGGACTTCCGTCTACAATCTTAACTGGCACAAGACGAGTACCCAATCGGATAGAAATATTGGTCTACAATCGAGGCCCTGATCAACGAGGTAGCCGAATTGGTGCAGAAAAGGGCCTGCTGTGCACCATCCATGCAGATTTGTCGGCAATCTCTTCTCAGTGAGAAGAAGTCAGAGTGGTCATCAACATATGAGACCTCAACAGTTGTATCCTATATCAGCCTTTCAAGATGGAGGGCAGTCATATGCTCAGAGACATCTTGCTTCTGAAGCAGTGATGCCTTGGTTAGTCTGTCTTCACCTGAAAGACGCCTACCTTGCAATACTGATGTGCTCGCCACAGAGGCGCTTTCTCAAATTCCAATGGGCAGGACACGTTTTGGAATTCGCAAGCATCACCTTCAGGCTCTCGTTCGCACCCTGGTGCTTCACCAAGCAGATGAGGCCTATAGTGGCAGCCGCCAAGGAACAAGACATTAGATTGAACATTTATCGGGACGACATGATTATCATGTTGCAAGATAAGGACCAGTAAAGACAGCAACCACAGGTTGCAGTAGACCTGCTGCACTGCCTCGGATTGGATGAGATACTGGGAAAAATCAAAACAGCATGAAGTTCCTTGATTTTTTAATAGACACAGTGCAGGCCACTCTCAACCCCATTCTACCGGAGAAGAGATGTGTTCTCTGCTGAGGAAAGACATCATCTCTTTGAAGCTACTCGCAGGATCCTTCGCAGCTCACTCTTTCACCAAGGGCAGGCTGAGCTGTTGCATTTTGTAAAAAAAGGACAACATGCTGGCAGTGAGGTACATCAACTACCTCGGAGGCACGAGGTCCAGTTTAATAGTAGAATTGGCAAAGGACTTTTGGAACTTCTGCATGGAGCATCAGATTTCAGTGATGGCAGAGTACTTTCCAGAACTAGCCAACACAGTGGCAGATTGAAACTCCAGATATGTAATAGATTACAACGATTTGAAATCGCACAGATTCTCAGCAGCCTGGCATGCAGTTGCCTGGAACAGGTGAATGCAAACATGGCCTCTCCAGCTCTTAGTAGCCTGCTGCAAACACATGTACTTATTATGCCTACTCCAGCCCTCTGCCTCTTAAACAGCACACATGTACCAGAATGCATCTGCTGGTTTAACCCAAAACCCGGATGAAATTAGATTGTCCAAAACTGCAGCGGTAAAACAAGTACATTAATGCAGAAGCAGTTCGTAGGTTTTAACTCTGCAATTATGCCATAAGCACAGTCTCTGAATGCACGCATGTAGCAGTACTGGGTGGCAGGTGGGTAGGATCCTGGTATACGGTGTCTAACAGCCAACGAGTCAGCAAAGGAGGGTTTGTGGTCTGATTCCAGGGCTCAGTTACTAATCGAAGTCTGAAAGCCCCATAAAGCTATGTCCTCTCTTTCGTTCACGCACTGGTTCAAATGGTCTTTAGCGCAAGTGGATGCGTCTCATTTTCTGCACTCAGTCAGAGGAGAAATGGCTTCCAAAGCATTCCAAGTAGGGGATCGACTGGACGATATCATGAAGATATCAGATTGATCTGGTGAATTGTTAGAGATTATTTTCACAAGCCTATAGCTGGGTTTGTTGGTGTTGAGTAAGCTTTAAACAAGCTTTAATTGTCACCTCCAGTCTTGGCATAGAATGAAGATTCTCCAGAATAAATTATAGGAAAGTCTTGATTCTGCTAACGACATGCAGGAGAATGTTATCCCCGCCCGCCCTTGTCAATTACCACTAAATGAAATGTTATCATGTCAGAATCTGTTGCACAAACCCTCCATAAAGAGAATAGATTAGCTTGGTACACTGCCTTGTATACGCATTGTTTACTGTTATCCTACTATTAGGTTATGTGAATCTGGCCTAGTTACGCTATTGTTTCCCTTCCTGTATGGCCTGTATCTCTCACCTGCAGGCTGAAAAGTTAAATCAGGATAGCGAAGCAGGGGATAGCAGTTCCCTTGAACAGAAAAGAAGTGTTTGGAGACTGGCTGGTGTTTATTTTCTGACTGACTTTCCGACATCGGAATTACTTCAAAAAGGTCCTCGAAATATATGGGTGGGGATGGTAAAAATAGGTGGGGTTGGGGTTGAAACAATAGAGAAAGAGAAGTTCTCTAGAGAAAGGTGATCCCGCCCATGTTTTTTTTTAAAGTCGATTTTTAAAATGTCAGCCGGTAAATTAACATTGAACCATTGACATGGCTGCGAAAGAGGACACAGGGAAGAAGTGCAGGCACAGTGTGCCAAGCGTACAAGAGAGATAGTACTTTTGCTCCCCCAGTCCGGTCATCTTTTGTCCTGTCTGCCCACCCTTGCTTGGCCAAAAGATGGCTGTGCTGAGGATACTCGGAGTTGGAAATCCATTGAATTCTGTAAACTGTGGCTTTTTACACTAGGAGGCACTGGCTATTCCCTTGCATGGACCTCCAGACCATGTCAGGGGACATCACCTTCTAGGAAATGCACTGGATTGTTGCCATTAGGCGTTTCACAAGCGCTTTACCAAAACATCTACTCTCCCACTTTGCTTGGCAGTCTATGAAACAGCATTATTAGCCAATAAAAAGCTCTAATACCTCCCCCTTGGGGTTCGTGGGAGGGAAATTCGTATTTCTGCATTATATGCTGATTTTATTCCCAACACCTTACATAGAGTAACACAAAGAAGAGTGAGTGGCCGACTCACATGCCTTTGATCCACCATATTGATGTTATAATAACATGTGATACACAGGAGACAGTCTAGCCTAAATGGGAATATGTTTCAAGATATGGAAGTATTCCCGAGACTTGGGATATTTTATATATATATATATATAATATCCTAAAACCCCACAATATATAAAGGAATAACACTTTAACATTCCTCCGGGCGGAGGAACTCGGTTTTGAACTTGACACTACAGATATGATGATTTTTTTATTTTTTTTTACCCTGATTCCATGGGTGTCATTTACCCCTCTATGCTCATGCAACACAGGTTCCCATCTTAGTTGTGCGCTTAGAGACTGGTCTTCAGTAATAAGCACGTTATAAAAGATTAATTAATTGATGCTGTTTTTCATGGTGTTACAGATAGCTTTAAAGAAACTCACAAATCGGATCTAGTTCAAAAGTACTTTATTAACCAATTTCTTCTGTTGCAGTTGTGCAGTGATTTGACTGCTGTGTAAAGGGCTGGTAAAGCTGGTCCCTTATCCTCTCCTGGCTCCCACCGCCCTATCCCAGGCAACCCATACACCCAAGTTCAGCTTAAACACTAGCTGTCTGTCACCCCTTCTATCTAGAGCTACAGTGGGAGGGCCTAAAGGTCAAGGTCTTTTCTACAGTATCCGCTCTGGGAATTCCTAAGCGGCGCCCTATACTAGTGTTCCCCAAATTATGGTCTTTAGGAATTAGGAGTGCCTCTATTCGATCAGACAGTCTCTCGCTCTCATTCACTTTCACTCCTCTGCCTGGTCTTGTCCCTTTGTCCTTTTACTCGCCACCCCCAATCTTCCTTTACTAACCTACCTCCTGCTCCCATCACTTATGCCCGCCAGTCCCCCTCTTACTCTCGCAGCTTCTCCTTTCTCTGCTTCTATCGCTCCCCTCCCAGATTCTCCTTCCACCTCTTTTCCTCTCTTTAAACTGTGCATGTAAATTCTGGTTTTCTTTGTTCCGTATACCTGCAATGTGGTGTCCTCCTGCGCCCAGACGCAATTTATTCTGCATGGTTCTGCCAGGAATGATAAATATCCAAATCAAAATCAAAAATACTACTAATCGTGCAATCCCAAGAGATACTGTTTTCATTGTGATGCAACATTCATGACATTTTACAGTACTGTTCTGAAAATTGTTTTCTTAAGAAAAAAGCCCTCCAAATCATTTCTGGTGTCTGGTTTATAATGAAAAGCTATGGTTAGGCCAACATTCCAATGTCAGAGGACCCTCATCAATTTGAAAGGTTAAGGTCATTTGCGTAATATGTTGTCTGTAGTTTCTGTGGAATAGACCCAAGACATGTTGTGCAACTGTCTTTATTGCATCAAGTTTGAGAATCAAATAGATTCTTTAAATAAAGGCTTTAAATTCAGCGCTCACTGCCATATTACATCCGGATCTCCCCCACCCTGGGAGCAGGATGTGGGAGGCTTCGGGGGGCTCTGTAACCATCATGCCTGGCCTTTTTCTTTGTTTGGCCCTAACACCTTCAATATGGCTGCCTGATTCATTGCAATCCGCTGCCCTACCTGAGGCAGCCTGATACTGCAGTACGATTGGCCAGTTCTACATCCTACTGGCCTATCATGAAGCTGGCAGGCGCCAGCCTACCTCCCCAAGGCCAGACCCCTAAGCCACCCGTCTGTGCTTGGCATGCCTGGATGGTCCCCCGCTTCATCTCTTCTTGGACCTCTTCCAAAGCACATTCTGCAAATTGCACCAGAGCCCCGGAGCCTGGCCCACCATCAATGCTGAGATTCACCTTATGACTGCACATGTGAGTAGGCAGCTCTCTTGATTCCAGTGCCATGTGACACTACATCTGCAGCCACATCGGTTCATGTGTGTTCTGTCCCTTACTTAAAAGTTGAATTTAGGCTTTTTACTTACATCTGCAGTCATTTCTCCAAGTGTGCATTCTCTTCTCCCTCCCTTTCTCTTATTCTATGTGTGCCATGCACTTAATTCTGTTTGTTCTTACCCTTCTCCCTATTTCATGTTTATCTCTTGCCTATTCTAACGGCCTTCGGGCACATTAATATTTTTTGTCACATGTTGTTACAGTTTGTTTCTCTCGTCCTATGTTGTACCACTAAATGCTTAGCACTTGCACATTCCCGAATGTTCCAATGCCTATTAAGAATGTTAAGCTTCACTACTCACCCTCCCTGCGTTGGAGTGCTTTGAAACCTTTTTTGTAAATGTATAAGTGCTATATAAATGACCAATAAATAAAAAATAAATAAATATGCATTCAGTGTATTGTAAATACGGCACCACATATTTCCACATTTATAAATCCTAGTGGCTGTCATTAGGTTGTCACCGGATAGCATTATTGACTCGACAACACAATACTGCTGCTGCTAAAATAATTCTACATAGTCCTCCAGTACCACTCGGAATGGAAAAGTAGGTTTAGCCGGGCTTTTAAGGCCCTCACACTTTGACAGGTTGATGGCCATGTATTTTTGTACGTTGTTTGCATAAGATTAGCAAGCTTTTTACAGCTGTCCCATGTATATTTTGACACATCTTTTCTCCACTAATAATTGCTCGATGCTATTTAAAGGCAGTATATTTTGTGATCAGCGTTTGTATTCTTACTTGTGCTGATTCTGGGTTGTGAAGGATGATAGTGTCAATGGGAATTCACTGACACATTTCTAGGAGACTTGGACACCGAACTAAGTATGAACATAACCCATTTGGAGTGGGCTATTAATGGCCGGAACAAATAAATGCAGTCGGGAATTGCAGCGATCTACTACGTGATATGGTGTGTCTGCGAGAGAAAGCATGAACTGCGTGTCAAGAACCCTGATGTCTGCTGGCAGAATAACAAAAAGTAACATAGCCTCATGCATGTTTTCTGACATCAAAATATTCCTATAGAAAATGAAAGCAAGAGCGCATTGGGTCACTGGTATCAGACACAGCTATCTTGTTCAAGTTAAATGAACAAAATAAGATTAAAAGTGTATTTAGTGGGCCTAAAATGTTTGTGGTTACTGATTTAGGTGCACAAAGAGACAGATCACGTTAGGGAACATCTCTGTGCCCTTCCTAGAACTAATGTTTGACTTCAGATGGCATACAGCAGGACTTTCACCATAGCACTAAATATGTGGTCTGCAATCTTTGGCTCTAAAGATGTTTTGGACTACAAATCCCACCAGCCATAGCCAGCATAATTAATGGTGAGGAATGCTGGGAGTCATAGTCCAAAACATCTGTAGAGCAGAAGGTTGCAGGCCCTCACTAAATAAAATATAATGCATCAAACATTAAAACACAAAATACCATAAACATGATAGCTTTTAGACAACAAACTGCATAGTTCTTATCCGTGGATTGTAATACACATAAATGTGTAATTTAAACATACTTCACAGATTCTAAATGTTTTGTATATTTTACTAAACTGGACAGAATAGAGTGAATACACGGAAGCAAAACATGGCCGTGACGCACTAATCAGAGAGAAAGACCAACCCTAGGGAAGAGGCCGAGGATCAGGAGTTTCATTTGCACATGCTGAGTCAGCTAACAAAACATGATTGGTGCTTACACACAGAATCATTTTATATTTAGCACTACAAACCTCTAAAAATAAAATAATATTAAGATGATTTTCTACCTGTAATATAGAACGTTAAGGTGACACCAGGGAAGACAAATGCCATTAAGAAAACAGAAATTTGTGTAAAGCACCAGCAGGGAAATCCCTCAATTGTGACAGCCAGCTAAAATGCTTTTCATAGTAAAATGCATTCCCCATTACATATACAAAAAACAGCTAAAACACAATTCTGTTGGTAGAACATGGAGAGACTGGCATGAGTTTAAAAAACTATTAAAAAAACCAAAACACCTCACTGCGAAAATGAAGGGCAGGAGTTATTTTCTTAAAGAGAAATGCAGTGTCCTGTATGACTAAATCCTTTATTAATGAATGCTCACGAGGAGCTGAGCAAACATGAACTCAGAGCAGCCAGGAGCTCAGAATGTTTCTAAATGATTGATCAAACAAAAAAACACAATACTCTGGTGGATGTTTAAGGATTGATTCAGATATTAAAGCACAACAGCCAAACTCTCTCCCATCCCATTCAGTGCACCCACAGGAAGTTCCACCCCTTTCAACTTCCCCTATTACATCGTGTCCTTGGTGACAGAAATGCATGTCAATCAGCTTGCTCAGAATGAGATACACTGCCACCAAGTGGCCAATATGGTTAATTACACCTGATATTCACAATACATTTCAGAGAGCAAGTTTTAAACATTTTAATACATAAAATGACACAATGGACACATGTCCTTTCATGCAAAACCTTTTTAGTTTATCTTAATAGTCTTAAAAGTGCTAAAGTGCTTGTACAGATTGCAATGGAAAGATGGGGCCTAATCACCAGTTTGGGGGCAATACAGCAGTAAATCTGCAGAATTACTCTCAAACCAGTAATTACCACTGTTGCCTTACCACGGGATTAAGAGTGGCGGTACAGCTTTGTAAACAAGATTTCATGGGGATTTTCAATAGATTTACCAAGATTAGTAAATCTGACGAGTTTTGGGGGCAAGGTGAAGGAATTACCACCAGCAACATATTATGGCGCTGCAGGAATGTGCAGATAAAGTGGTAGGTCAGTTCCTTAGATTAAAACGAAATAGCTCTTGCGGAGGAGAATTTGATATTAAAGCTGCATTACTGAGTGCTAAATTACGATCAAGGAGCTATTCCAAGACGTTAGTTAAAAAGCACGGAAAAGAACAACCAATAACAATCATGAAGCATTGCTAGAATACAAAATCAAGAACAACAAAAATTATAACATTGTATTTGTAGGTACGTTCAATCATCTATCTAACAAACTAAATATCATTGTAAATAGAAACTGGCACATTTTGCATGGAGAAAGTTTCCGAGTTAATTGACCACTGTGTGCCTTTAAACGTGGTAAAAATCTAAAAGATTTACTGACCAAGAATGATGTGAGTGCTTCTAATAGCAATCAAATGAGCATTACTGAAACCTGGGGTTTGGCAATACCTACTAGCCATGCTCCATGCAGAATGTGTAGTTGCTGTGCCCAAAATAAGAGAACAAAAGAGGTGAATATAGCACTTTAGCACTTTTAAGACTATTAAGATAAACTAAAAAGGTTGTCCATCAAAATGCCTGTGTCCATTGTGTCATTTTATGTATTAAAATGTTTTAAACACTGCAATACATGTATGGTAGTCTACACCATTTGCATACATGCCAACATTTTGGAGCAGCTGGGAGGGAGATTCTTTCCGAGCAATCAGGAGAGCTGAATTTCCCCATTAGAATGCAGTGGCGCTAGAATTATTTTAGTGGGGAGGCAGTAAAAAACTGCAACATGTTTGCTACCAAAACGGGGAGTCTCCCGCCTGAATCGGGAGGGTTGGCATGTAGTCATTTGATGCCCCTGCGAGAAGTTATATATAGGAAAAACTGAGAGGAAGGCCAAAACAGGTGTTATTGAACATACAAGTTGCATTTCTAAAGATTTGCTAAATGACCCTTTAGTTGGGCATTTTCTTGCAATGGGACACACATGTGATATGTTGAGATGGAGTGTTCTTATGCAAATACACCAAGCAGAAATCTGGCTAATGACAAAAAGAAACTTTATGAGCAAGAACAACGGCTCATATTTTTATGCAAAAGTGTAGAATGAGATGTTAGATTGGTTCACTTTGTAACATAACTACATTTGTGTTGGTTTCTAATAGACATAATTACAACAACTCCTTTTTAAAATGGCCGCCACCTTTGCACATTCAGGTAAGAAAGGCTATTCAGTAACATGTGAGATTGACGGCTACCTCAACTACAAGCGTTATTGAGTTTGTGTTGCTCATTTGGTTCGGGATGCACAGAGGAATTTTTCCCAGATAGACTATCAAGCAGTAGCTCTGACGCAGGGTATGCTGTACAGAGTTCACATCCCCCATACTCTATTAATGTTAGAAGGTTCCAGATAGCTTTCTTAGTAATATGTTAACACATATTATGTTACCTCATATTTACAGATACAACGTGCCAACAGCTACATTTAGAAAACTAACCGTAGAACTATGTTCATCCACCGACCGTTCCACCTTCCAGCTACGTTCTGAGTAAGTTGGCTGTTCCTAAATCTTGTTTTTCAAATGAGGAATTGAATAATGTTCGACGTGATTAGGTACCTGTGAAGGGGTAAAACCACAGAGCCAAAAGGAGCTGACCGGCATCATCAGGCCACGGCAAAGGAAGAGTGCAGGTGTCACAGAATTCCTCTTTTCTCACCTGTTTTCTCTGTTTTGCGGAGTCCTTCGTCTGGGTTTTTCTTTCGAGTAGTTCGGGTCTTGTACAAGCCCGCTCGGCCGTCTTCGGATTCCAGGATTTTTTCAGCTTCTTCGTCCAGGATCTAGGAAACTCCAGGAAGCTTGGGATGGAGGCAGTACACGGAGGCGGTCTGCGTGGAACGCGGAAGAGACAGGATCTAGGAAGGTAGTAGGAAAGGAAAAGGAGGAAGGTCCGGGAGCCAGGAAGCAACACAGTTCAGGAGAACGAACTACGGAACACGTCAGGCCACAGCAACGGTAGCGTTGAGACGCACGGGGAGTGGCTAATTTATGGAACGTGCTACATAGGACGTAAAGGTCGATAGACCGCGTTCCGTGTATACGCCCATGTTGGGTGTACTACAGCGAGTAACCCCCGACGTGCCAGGGACCAGGAAGACCAGAAGGGGCGTGATCGATGGATCATGACAGCATGCCCCCTTCTAAAACCCGTTCCACCGGGTTTACCTGGATGTATTCGGTGGAACCTTCTGAGCAATCTGGGGGAGTTTAAATTCGAGACTGGTTCCCAGGTACATTCACTGGGTGGATAGCCCTTCCATTCCACCAAGTATTGAAGTCGGCCTCGTCTATATCGGGAGTCACAAATACGAGAGACTTCATATTCCACTTGGTCATCAACAATCACAGGACTAGGTCTAATAGTAGTCTGGGTGGTTTGGATGAATGGCTTCAACAGAGATTTGTGAAAAACTGGATGTATCTTCTTCCAGGAGTCCGGAAGTCGGAGTCGAAAGGCCACAGGATTAATGATTTCTTTTATAGAGAAGGGCCCATAATACCGGGGAGCCAACTTATTCGGTCTGAGATGTAGGGGCAGAAGTTTCGAGGATAGCCATACTTTATCCCCAATAGAGTAAGAAGGTCCTGGTCTTCTCTTTGATTCTGCATAGTGCTTGGTTTGGATTCGCACACTTTCAAGATGTTCCTTGGCGTCTTTCTGTACATTGATGAGTGTTTCGATCCAGGAATCGACAGTTGGAACAGGTGTTGGGTGTGGAAGAACAGAAGGTAAGACCCAAGGGTGGAATCCTTGGCTGCAGAAAAAAGGGCTGGTCTTAACAGCGGAATGATCCGAATTATTGTAGGCGAATTCAGCCACTGGTATTAAAAGTGACCAATCATCCTGGACCTTGTTAGAGAAGCAACGAAGATATTGTTCAAGGGTTTGATTCACTCGTTCTGTGATACTATTGGTTTGGGGATGATATCCCGAGGAAAGAGCTTGTTGGATCCCTAATATGGTGCAGAGGTGTTTCCAAAACTGAGAGATATACTGTGGTCCTCTGTCCGATATGATCTTGGAAGGAAGTCCATGTAGTCGGAAGATGTGTTCCAGGAAAATACCAGCAAGTTCTGATGAGGATGGTAATTTATACAGAGGAGTAAAGTGAGCCATATGAGTGAATAGGTCAATGGTGACCATGATAGTGGTATATCCTCTGGAAGGCGGCAATTCCACAATGAAGACTGTAGCTATGATTTCCCAGGGTCTTGTTGGTGGAGTTGGCTGTAATAAAAGACCTGCTGGCTTCTGGGTATCATGTTTGTTCTGATTACAGATGGAACAAGATTGAATGTACAGTTGTACGTCTGTCTTCATCTTGGGCCACCAAAATTGTCTTTGTATTAGACGGAGGGTGTTGGAAATACCACGATGACCGGAGTGAAGAGTATCGTGGCAGAGATTTATTATCCTTTGTTGTAGTTTCTGTGTGGGGATGACCAGGTTAGTATCCTTGAACAAGTATCCGTCCTTGATTCTTAAGTCCCATTGATTCTTCTCTGAAAGTCCTTTCCAAAGTTCCGAAGTCTGAGTTTGCACGCAAATCTCTTCCAGGAGGTTGTTTGCTTGAGCTACAAATATGGTATGAGGAAACATCTTGGGATACGTCCGATCCTCCGGAGGTTCATAGTCTGGACGACGAGAAAGTGCATCAGCTATTACATTTTTGATTCCAGGGACATGGTGAATCTGAAACTGATACTGGGCAAAAAAGAAGGCCCACCGAGCTTGGCGACTATTCCTACATTCCAGGGCTTGCAATACTTGTAGGTTTCGATGATCCGTGCGGACATGGACCGGAAATTTGGCTTCTAGAAGTAAATGACGCCACTCTGTGAAGGCTTGACGGATAGCTAGCAGCTCTTTCTCTAGGACGGAGTAATGGGTTTCACTAGGAGTTAATGTCCGAGAAAGGTAGGCGATGGGATGTTCCAAGCTATCCACTGATTGCTGTTTTAGAACGGCTCCAATGGCGTAATTGGAGGCATCTGTCTCCACTATGAATGGTCGATTAACATCAGGCTGAGCAAGAATGGGAGACTGTGTAAATTCAGACTTTAACTGTTGGAAGGCTTTCTCTTGGCCCATGGTCCAATGAAAGGGAACATCTTTTTTCAATAAGGCAATTATTGGTTGGACAATCTCGGAAAAGGAAGGTATGAATTTCCTATAAAAATTAGCCAAGCCCAGGAAGGAGTGTATCTGTTTCACTGAGGCGGGGCTAGGCCAGGATAAAATAGCCTGAACCTTGGACTGATCCATACCGATTCCATCGGGAGTAAGGACAAACCCTAGGTAGTGAACAGTAGAAGTATGGAAGATGCATTTCTCGGGTTTCGCCAGGAGTTTATTTTCGCGTAAGTGTTGTAAAACTGCTTTCACATGTTCTTCGTGCTTGAGAGGGTCCTTTGAAAATATTAGAATATCATCCAGATAGACAATCACAAAAAGGAACAGCATGTCCGAGAACACTCGATCCATGAAACGTTGGAACACCGCTGGGGCATTAGCAAGTCCAAAGGGCATGACCAAATATTCAAAATGCCCAAAGGGTGTTCTAAAGTCTGTCTTCCACTCGTCACCTGCCCTGATACGAATCACATGATAGGCGCCCCTGAGATCTAACTTGGTGAACAAAACTGCGCCTCTTACTGCCTCCAGGATGTCTGAGATCAAGGGCAACGGATAGCGGTACTTGAGAGTACATTGATTTAGACCTCGAAATCCAGACACGGTCTGAGTTCTTTAGTGTCTTTTTTAGGAACGAAGAACAGGGAGGCCCCTGATGGAGATTTAGATGGTCGTATGGTGTCATTCGCGAGATTAGTATCCAGGTATTCACGAAGGGCTTTCTTTTCAGGTTCTGATAAGATGAACATCCTTCCAAATGGAATCACCGCGGAAGGTTCCGTCTCAATAGCACAATCTTCAGGTCTGTGGGGAGGTAAGGCCTGGACAATGGCGGAGGAGAAAACATCGGAATATTCCTGGTAAGCCTCCGGTACCCGGATGATGTTTGAAACTGAGATTGTGTTCTGATGAATTGTAGGAAACTCCTTAGATGGTGTAGGATCAAGGTCTGGATGTAAGCAGTGGGACATACAAAACTCAGAACCCAGGAACAAGGATCCAGCTGCCCAATTGATATAGGGGTTGTGTCTTTGAAGCCATGGCATTCCCAAAACCATGGGGTAATGGGTGGACTTGATGATGTCAAAACGTATCCTTTCTCGATGTTGATTTATAGCAAGCTCGATCGTCTTGGTCTGCAGGGTTATAGGTCCGGAAGAAAGGGGTCTTCCATCAATTGCTTCCACAGGTTGCATGATAGTCCGGGATTCGTAGGGAATATGGTGTTTTAAGACCCATTCATGATCTATGAATACCCCCATAGCTCCACAGTCGACCAATGCCAGGATGGGATATATTTCTTTCTTGGATGTTGTCAAAAAGGCCTGTAAGATTACCAGGGAATTTTGTCCAGGAGAGTTCAAGGATGGAATAGAGGTGGAGCAGACATCTCTCTCCCGAACCTGCGCTCCGTTCAGGATCGGGAGCTGGCGTTTCCCGAGCGCCGTGGGGGGCAATCGGACATTCTCTTACTAAATGTTTGTCGGATGCAAAATACATACATAACCCAGTATGAATCCTTTGCATCCTCTCTTGTGGTGTAATGGGACCACGGAAGGCCCCTAATTGCATAGGTTCAGGCTCATTGCTTGGAGTAGAAATGCCTTCTGAGCTCGAAGGGGTTCCAATGGGGTTTTTCTGGAGTGGTAACTTGGTTTTCTTCTTTTCTGCCTTTCTCTCCTGAATGCGAAAGTCAATCTGTAGAGCGAGATCCATTAGGGCTTGAAAGGAACCCGGGCGTGCCACTCTGGCTAGTTCGTCCTTGATCTCATCGTTTAGCCCTCTTCAAAATAAAGTAAAACAAGCTTCAGAGGACCAATCCGCTTCCTTAGCCAGCTGTTTGAAGCGTGGGACATACGTGAGCAAGTCCTGGGTACCCTGATGAAAGTCGAGTAGACGTTCCTGGGCACTGTAAACTTGTTCCGGGCGTTCGAACATGGTCTTGAGGGCCTCAATAAAGCCGTCGTAGTCATCCAGGAGAGCATCACCAGAGTTAACCAACGGGGTGGCCCAGGTCAAGGCATTTCCGGAAAGATGCGAGATTATAAAGCCCACTTTAGCCCTGGGCGTAGAACAATAATAAGGCTTAAATGTAAAGTGGACCAAACAAGAATCTAGGAATCCACGAAGGCTCTTTGCTGAACAGTCGAACTTATCAACGACGCCGCCTAGAATTACACTCTCCTTCGTGGCGGAATCACGGGATAAGACCAATTGTTTTAACGCAGAGTTTTCTGCCTTTAAGTTTTCCACTTCGGTCGTCAGCTCTTGCATGCCACGCATAAGATCCTGGACGGTCGCTTCCATGTCTGTATCGAGATCGGTCAGGTGGCGTCTCAATCTGTCACAGAATTCCTCTTTTCTCACCTGTTTTCTCTGTTTTGCGGAGTCCTGCGTCAGGGTTTTTCTTTCGAGTAGTTCGGGTCTTGTACAAGCCCGATCGGCCGTCTTCGGATTCCAGGATTTGTTCAGCTTCTTCGTCCGGGATCTAGGAAACTCCAGGAAGCTTGGGATGGAGACAGTACACGGAGGCGGTCTGCGCACAACGCGGAAGAGACATGATCTAGGAAGGTAGTAGGAAAGGAAAAGGAGGAAGGTCCGGGAGCCAGGAAGCAACACAGTTCAGGAGAACGAACTACGGAACACGTCAGGCCACAGCAACGATAGCGTTGAGACGCGTGGAACCGCAGGGGAGTGGCTAATTTATAGAACATGCTGCATAGGACGTAAAGGTCGATAGACCGCGTTCCGTTTATACGGCCATGTTGGGTGTACTACAGCGAGTAACCCCCGACGTGCCAGAGACCAGGAAGACCAGAAGGGGCGTGATCGATGGATCATGACAGCAGGGCTAAAACAAGTAGGAGGACCATACAGGCTTGATGGACATGTAATTAAACAAATAGAAAATGATCTACCAGGTGGGGGTAGGTGCCTTCCTCTAATGCTTGTATGTTCGTTACAGGGTAACTGGGATCCTGAGGAGAAGACCTATGAACGGGCTTACTAAGGCTTGAACGAAGAAGTTATTCGATAAAGAAAAGAAAGTTATGTTGGTGTTAACGGCCACGTTGGTCTAAAGAGAAGAGAGTGACATTGTTGTGCTGTAAGGTTGACAAAGAGTAGCAGAGGAGTGAAATCGCCAGGAGTGCCCGTCTCATGAGACCGGAGAAAAGTGAAAGTGGCGACCCTGGCCAACTACCAGCACCCAACCACGACACTGAGAATGAACGGCAACAACTCGCCCAGGATTTGGATCACAAGGGGCACACGGCAGGTTTGCCCTCTATCCCCACTCATCTTTGCCCTGTCTATGGAGCCGTTCGCCTGCAGAGTCCGCGATAACCCCCTGATAAGCGGGCTGACGGTGGGGAGGGAAGCCTACAAAATAGCCCTGTACGCCGATGACGTCCTCCTGACCCTCACCAAGCCTGAAAAATACCTGGAGGCCCTGTGGAGCGAACTGGCTAACTTTGAGGCGGCCTCTGGGTTCTCGGTCAACCTCGAAAAATCAACGGCCCTCGGGATCAACACCTCAAGAGCATCGGTCGAGTCGCTGGCCGGCAGCCACCCCATCCAATGGGTCAACTCACACTTCAGCTACCTGGGGGTCCAGATCCCAAGTAAAATAGAGAAAGCGTATAAGCTAAACCTCCCCACTTTCCTCAAGGAGCTGCAATCAGACCTGAATAGATGGCAAAAGCAAAAGGTGTTGTGGTGGGGAAGAATAACAGCGGTCAAAATAAACCTGGTGCCCAGACTCCTATACTACTGCCAGGCCCTCCCTATCTCCATCCCCAGGAAGGACCAACAGAAACTTCAAGAAAACATCCTGAAGTTCGTCTGGGGGGGAGAAACCATGAATAGCCAGGATGGTGATGCTCCGAGGCAGGGAATCTGGAGGCCTGAGGGCCCCAGAGGTGGACAGGTATTGCCTCGCGGCCCAGCTTACACCAGCTTTCACCTGGACTCTAAACTCCAACAGACCGCGCTGGATAAAGCTAGAGGAGGACTGGTGCGGCGGCCCCCTGGAGCCACTCCCGCACACCATCAGGCCTATCGACCCCCCAAATTTGGGACTACTGTCCGCAACCAAGAACACAGTAGAAAACTGGAGGAAGGCAAGCAGACGATGGGGCTGCAGGACCACAACTGGCCCATTATCTCTGATCTGGAACAACCCAGACTTCACGCTCGGCGAGGCACCGAACAACTTCAACCGCTGGAGGGCTGAAGCATGTAGGGGACTTCTACGTGGAGGGAAACACGCTAACCTTTGAGGAATGCAAGAGCAAATTTGGGGTGCCTGAATCGGAAAGATTCCGCTAAGCGCAGCTCCGAAACTGGCTCTCACATGAGTCAATGAAGCTGCACGGCAGCAGAGAGCTGACGGCTCTGGAAAGTACCTTTACAGCGCCGCCCCCTGCAGGGAAAATATTGACCCTTTATAGACTACTGGACAAAGGAGACAAAGGAGACCCCAACAAAAAGGAGGCCTATATGGAGAGGTGGGAAAGGGACATTGGCAGACCAATCGAGCTCGAAATGCATCACAAATAAAGAGGGAGCGATCAAAACCTGTTACAGATGGTACCTAACCCCGGAGACCCTAAACAAAAGTAACCCAGCAATCTCCCCGCTGTGCTGGAGAGGATGCACAGACACCAGGCACATTGTTCCATTTGCTCTGGTCGTGCCCGATGGCCACGACATATTGGAAAGAGATCCTGGACCTTATCAAACAAATCACTGGCCTGTCAATCCCGTGGGACTTGGGGATAATCTTACTAGATAGCACAGGGGACGGCCAATTTCCACTCACCGGCAACCTGGCAAACCTGTGCACCCAGCTCCTCACGGCGGCTAAGATCGCCATAGCCAGACTGTGGAAGCATCCAGAGGGCCCCGCAGTGGCCCTGTGGTGGGCCAAGTGCTGGGACATCGCAGTGGTGGAAAAAATAACTGCCGTCCCCCTGGGAAAGAGGAACAAGTTCTATGACACCTGGGCCCCCTTCCTGGACTACGTGGAGCAGTTCCCCGACATGGCAAGAAAGCCCACGTCCCTCCGCTGGCTGTCCAAATATGACTAGGAGCCCCCGAACCCTGGCCGGAGGCCCTCATGGAACACTCCCCCCGGGCTCTGGCAAGGCGTAGCTGAAGCATCGACACCCAGCAGGCACACCCCGAGGCTCTCCTACCTCAGAAGTTCTCCAGCCAGATCTCCCAGTGGAAATCAGCAGCTATCCCCCAGGACTTGCAGCACCCCTGCCCGGTCCTCTGCCCCCCACCCCCTGCTCCCACTGTTCTCCCCCTAGTCCCCATTTTGTTATTGGTCCTGTTTCGTAGTGTTTCATCTCTGAACTCACTTTGTGCTAACTAAATTTATGCTGATGAGATGCTTGTTTATTGTCAAAATCAAAAAGATTTGTTGAAAATAAAATACTGTAAAGCTGATTTAGTTCAGTTGAATCAATAAAAAAAATAAAAAAAGATTAAAAAAATTAAAAAAAGAACTGCCATTTTATTGCTGTTTTTACCGCACTGGCATCCTTACTCCTTATGATAGCACTGTTTTTTTCATCTTTAGTTTTAGGACATTTTACAATTTGACAAAAATGTACAGAAACATTCCAAAATGTTGTCACGAGATAATTTGTATCTTAACCCTCGCTCCTCTACTCCCTCCTCCCCGCAGAATGCAGGTTGTAAATAGTATCATTGTAAATTGATACTATTAACACTCCGAGTCAACTACTATTTTAGGCATGTTATGTAGGATTTGGGTCCGCAGAACTGTGATATTTGTGTATAGCCTTTCCAATTTCATAAATATCCCATGCCTTTATGCACCATTCTTTTTGTGTAGGCAGTTGCTCTGAAGTATTAGACATGCCCTTGCGGCCAGCAATAGGAAGTGCACAATTTGTGGTTACCATTTCCAACCCACTTCCCCTCGTCTGCATACATTTTGGAAGGTTTCAATTGGTCTACTGCCATCTGTGTAGTAGTTTCACCCCATGCATTTTTTTGTATTGCATTTGGTGTAAACCACGATTCAAACCTTTACAAATGATATAAAACACATTCATCATCATACAGCAGAACACATCACTATGAACAATTCAGATCTATGATCACACAAATATATCGTTTTTCAACTGAAGTTTCACAGCTTTACAAATGTTACTACCGCCACAACCATAGACACAGATAACTCATAAGAATCGTCAACCACAGCATTTCCACGTCTACCCTTGCAACACTGTGCACACATTTGCCAAATGCTATGAAGCGATGTTCACGCAAACTGGGGCAATGCTCTCAATGCTACCGGGCTGTTCACAGAATCGTCACCCGGATGACCCTGGTGCTGTTTTATTCCCAATACTTAGCACTGCATTGGTACCTAGTACATTGCATCTAAATCTCATATACTCATTTCTGTACTTTAAGTCGGGGAATCTATACACATATGCTTCAGCTCTCCCAGTTTTTGTAGGGATTTTAGTTAGACAGCCATATTTGCGGTACGCAGTGAGGCTTTCCCTCGTCTCAATTCAATCAGCCAGTTTGACTCTATCTGCCTCAATCAGCCAGTTTCACTTGGTTTATCAGCAACGTTTCCACAGATAGGACCGCACTTTCCAGTTGTTCATTACATTACTTTGAGAATTCCCACACTGGAGGTCCCACATCCTGCAGACCCTTACTGCACTACTGTTAATGTATGCCAACTGCGTCGCCAACCTTGTAGCTGTACCCTCTAGCAGTACACGTAAGGGAGTTTTTAGGGGATTGACCATGGCCAGAAGACCAGGGTAAAACAAGCTGCCCTACGTTTCCAATCGTATACTCTAAGTGAACCAGGCAAAGCTTTGCTTTTGTTTTTTCCAATTAATTGTTCGAATGTTGGTGTTTGTGGGATTTAACTTAAGCCTGTTATTGTTCATGAAGTTCTTGAAGGCTGTCAGAAGGCGTTACAGGTTAACTGGGGTCTTGTAAAACAATAAAAAATCATCTGCATAGGAGAGCCAAATTATTCTTAGGTCTCCTGGCGCTATAAAGGAAGCCTTATCCGGACAGTCCCTATATCTGCCATGTACAGGTTAAAGAGACAGGGAGCCAGAACACACCCCTGTCTCAAACCAAAGAGTGTATCAATCCTTTGAGACAGGTGGTCTTCACTGTCCACCCTAAACTGTATTGATGTGTTCTGATGCAGATAGTCCAGTATATTCAACAGCCCGTGTTCTATTCCCCATTGATTTAATTTCACCCACCACAGGTTTCTGTCAACTGTGTCATATTCCATGGAGAGGTCAAGTGAGGGCATATAGGTTGCAGAGGCGTTCTAGGTTGCAGAGGTATTCTTATTCCAGGCTATTTCTTGGATGAATGGCATTATGAGGCCACTGCAATCAGTCCCAATCCTCCATCTGAAGCCTGTTTGGTTTACCTTTAGTACCCTCTCTCGATCAAGCCAGGCTTCTAGTTCTTTCAACACTAACATTGCAAAAGCCTTGCATCTAGCAGTGCTATGGGGCGATAGTTAATTGGCTCTGCCCGGTTGCCTTTTTTGAAGATTGGAATCACAAAGGCATTCTTCCATGACCTGGGAGTTTGTCTTTTAAGTATGATATTAGAGAGTAACAAAAATAATATACATGCCCACATCGCAAGGCAGCAAATTGGTTAGGACTCGCTGCCCTTGAGCCACTAGCTCCTTTCCCCTTCCTCTACTGACAATTTTAGTTGGTATGTGCTATCCCCAGTTGTCACAGTCTGACCCTGGTCTCCCGCCTGGTAATAATAGAGCTTCGAAAAATGTTTTACACAAGCCTCCTCTAATATTGGAATTGCTTGAGCATGACCCTGATCTACTTCCAGGTTATTAACCAATGTACAGAAGTTTGATTCCTTCGTTTGCAGCAACATGGATAACATTACTTCCCCATCTTTCTGAAACAGTTGGTTTTCTGATTTCTCAACAAGTTCTTATATCGCTGCGTCTCCTTAACCAACCTAAAAAGCTGCTCTACCTTCTCAGCCAGTTCTTATATCGCTGCTTCTCCTTCCCAACCAACCTAAAACGCTCCTCTATCTTCTCAACCAGTTCTTATATCGCTGCTTCTCCTTCCCAACCAACCTAAAACGCTGCTCTACCTTCATGTTAGAGAACGTAATTTGCTGTACCAACCTTTGTGAGAATTTCTTTTGCTCCTCAACATCTTTATCCCATCTATGATTTGATTTGTTAATTAATGGGGACCTACGACAATCATAGTAGATTTGAGCTGATGGTTCACAGCCCAGATGTTCTTGTCACTCCATCCAATCCTGTCGCTTGCGCAGTTGACCAGCAGATTTCGCTGGGGCATAACACCACTTACTTGCTTGGAATATTTAATACCAGTGATCAACATATTATGATCGCTAAGATTCGTTTCCTCAATAGTAAAGAAAATAAATTTATCCAGCAACCTGCAGGAAACAAACATATAGTCTATGATTGAACTGGAGCGCCCTCTATGCCATGATGGAGGTTTCATATGGTCCCTTTCAAGTTCATCATTGAAAATAAACAGTCCCCATTCCTCTAGTAACTGTCGCCATAGCTCCCCCTGTTGCATTCTCCCATCGATCTAAACGCCATTGCCTCATGCAAATTCAAACAGTATGAGTTATTGTCCCCTGTTATTAATATGTGCCCTCCCGGGCATTTAATTATCTATTCTTCCAAAAGCTGTGATAGATTGGTCAAAATGTGTAGGTCACAATGCACCCTCTGCCAGTATTTATTTACCACCAGGAAATTGCCCTCAGTGCCTCCCGCCCTTCTTAAACCTATAGGCAATATACTCCTAGAAGTATTTAGCTGTTCAACAAATGAAAATCTGCATCATTCCTCACTCCAATAATCGTTGGAGAGGTGAGGTTGTTCCCTATAGAACGGCCACTTTAAAACCACTCAGCGCTGATAATCATATTATTTTTAACTACTCAATGTACTCTGAAAGCTGCTAATGATTTTACTGTATGTATGTATTTGGGAATTTAGGGATTTTATTTACTATTTCGGACGCCGCAGTCTCGGTTAGTCTTTTTTTACTCTCAGCGAGGGGGGGTCTTAGCCTCTCTACCCTCTCCATATGGGCATTTATGCACTACGGCAGTCGCCTGCGCAGTTTAGAGGTGAGGTTGTTCCCTATATAACTGTCACTTTAAAGCCACTCAGCGCTGATAATCACATTATTTTTAACTACTGGATGTATTCTGAATACTGCTAATGATTTTACTGTTATGTATGTGAAATTTACCTATTTGGCAATTTAGGGATTTTATTTACTATTTCGGACGCCGCAGTCTTGGTTAGTCCTCTTTTACTGTCGGCGAGGGGGCAGTCTTAGCTGCTCTCCCCACTCCATACCAGCATTTATGTGCTATGCCGGTCGCCCGCGCAGTGATGGGCGTAGCAGGCACGCCGTCAGCGCGCCAAAGGCGTGCTTAATGCAAGCCGTCTGTGCCCGTCCGTGCGACAGACGTGGACGGAAGACCCATTTTTATTCCAGGGAAAGGCTTGTGTCACTGGCTCCTCTTAGCACGTTATTTCCTTCTGGATGGGCAGATGAACCTGTTAAAACTATACCATCTTGCGTGCAACAGCAGCCTCTGGCGGATTCTAATACTAAGATGCTTTCTTTATTATTGTTAAACACTTGGCCACTGCCGGGCATGCAGCAGAAATTAATGTCCTGCTATCTCATCGCTGTCCCGCTATGTGGCTTCTCACTGAGACTTGGCTTCAAGAAAGCTTGGCCCCAGCTCTTATCCAGGCTATTCCTGATGGATATAAGGTTGTTTATTTGGATCGGCCTGCTCCTCAGCATGGAGGTGGGGTGGCTGCTATTTTTGACTCAGTTGTGTTGTCCTCATTCTTTTTCTGTGGAGGCTATGCTGCTGAGATGTGTGATCTCCCCCACTTTCACTTGTCATGTTTTGATTGTTTATCGCCCCCCAGGTTCCCATGCTGGCTTACTTGAACCTCTAGTTGACCTCATAGCAGATCTCCATGTCAAGCATACTCATTTGATTGTGCTGGGTGATCTGAATTTGAAATTTAAACTCCCTAGGGACCATGCCCTTGATGGATTTTTTGCCAGCCTGTCTGATGTTGATTTTTATCAGCACGTTGTAGGGCCTACCCATAAAATGGGTAATACTCTCGATGTAGTACTGGCTAATAAAACCTTACTTACTTTTCTATCTGCAGAGCCCATGTTATGGACAGACCACTATCTGGTGACTTTTTCACTCTTATCAGTTCGAAGACAGCCTAAGGTTACGCCCGCTAGAGTCTGGCAACATGGCTGGCGCTCGGCCAATCTCCAAGGCCTTGCATCCTCTGTTAAAGCGAAGTGTGTGGCAGCTACAGTTCCTTCTCTGTCGCTCCTTTCTGCTGCTCTTCAGGTAGCAGCTGAGGAAGTAGCCCCACTTCAGATTACTTAACTTCGTAGGCTTCCTTCAGAGCCTTGGTTTTCGGAACAGTTGAGGTCCGCTGGAACGTAAATGACGTATTGATTATGATCCTGTTCTTAAGACCCAGTATAATGTTTGCTCAGTGGCCTATTCGCTGCCATCTTAGAGGCAAAAAAATCGTATTTTGACCAGAGAATAAAAACCTCCTTGTGTCAGCCCAAGGCCCTTTTTGCAGCTGTTAAATCTGTATCTTCTTCGATAAAATGTGCACCTGGTGTCAAGCCGACCCATGAGCTCTGTGACTCTTTATCCCAGTTCTTCATTAGGAAGATACGCATTATTCGTGCCAACATCTCAGCTAGCTCTGCACTAGCTGCTACAACACCCACTATTGGCAATGTACGTTCTGAATATGTTATGAGTACTATGCGTTCGGGTTGGTCTTCTTTCGCTCTCTTCTCTGAGGAGGCAGTATTTAAGGCCATTCAACAGATCAAATCCAGTGCTCCATCTGATGTGGTGCCTTTGAGAGTTTTGAAGGAGATTTCGTCTGACCTTTTAGGGCTGATTACGGAAGCCGTAAATACCTCCTGCCAGTCGGGGTATATCCTGCCTGAGCTAATGGCTGCTACGGTAATCCCCCTTTAAAAAAACCTTTGCTGGACGCTTCTGTTCCATCTAATTTTCATCCTATTTTTCTTCTACCTGCCCTTATGAAACTCTTGGAATAACTGGTTTCTCCTCTCTTGTCTTCCTTTCTTGAGTTATCTGATTGTCTTGACCCGGCCCGCCTGGCTTTCGGCCGGTCAGCGGCACTGAGAGCGTCCTGGTTTCTGTCCAGGACGATATGGCCAGGCTGGTGGAAGCAGGGGGTGGGGGGAGTCGGAGCCCTGATTTTCCTAGACCCATCAACGGCCTTCAACACTGTGGACCACCCCACCCTGCTTTCCCACCTGGCACATTTTGGTATATCAGGTCAAGTATTAGCCTGGTTTTCCTCCTTCCCGGCTGATAGATCTCAATCTCTTCTGCTTCCTCCTTTCTCTTCTAATCCCTGCCACCTTAGCTGTGGTGTGCCTCAAGGCTCTGCCCTGTCCCCTATTCTCCTCAACATTTACATCTGGGCACTAGTGTGCATCATCCGCTCCTTTGGCATCAGGTGCTACTCCTATGCCGACGACACCCAGATCCTGATCCGTTTAGATCTTGATCGGGCTGAGGTGTCGTTGTGCCTTTATCAGTGCCTGACGTAGGGGAGAGGATGGGACTAAACTGGCTGAAGTTGCATGGGGACAAAACAGAGGTGTTGGTGGTGGGTTCCCCTCCTGATCCCTCACTTTGGATTGCTTCTTTTTGGCCTTCTTCTTTCGGTTCTCTCCCGGTCCCCACAGCTAAGGTGAAAAATGTAGGGGTGATTATGACAGCCACTTTGTCCATGGACGCCCAGGTATCGGCTGTATGCCACACTGGGTATATCCAACTGAAAAAGTTCAAAAAGGTGCTTCACATGATACCGCCATATCTGCGCCCGCCGCTCGTGGCTGCGTTGGTGTTGAGCCAGTTGGACTAAAGCAACTCTCTCTATCTGGCACACCATAAGGGCTTGGTCCACCGACTTCAAAGTCTTCAAAATCTTGCAGCACGTGTGGCAATGGGGTCACCCTATGGGGCTCACATTTCCCCAGTTCTACGCCTTTTGCACTGGCTCCCGGTTTCCCAGCATATTGGATTAAAGGCGCTGTGCATTGTTCACCGGCCTCTCCATGACAAGGAGGCAGGGTATCTTTGCACTAAATTAGTGCGTTACCTCCACGAAGCGTTCCCTGCGATCAGCATAGGCTGGCCTGCTGTGTGTGCCCTCCTTCTGTCGCTCCCGGATTTGGGGGCGTGATTTTTCCATTGCTGCGGCTCAGCTGTGGAATGAAGTTCTTTTGGCAATGAAAAAAAATGTCTAACCATTTGGCTTTTAGGAAAGCCCTAAAAACTCATTTACTTTGAGCCTATGGGTTCTGTCTCTTCCTCTCCAGCGCCATGATGCTTTTAGGCGACTGAGCGGTATATAAGAATTCATAACCTAACATAACACACCCCCTGAGGGACGGCCTTGCATACCCTTTACAGGAGGCTGTAGCCACATTTGTACTCCATTCAAAACCAGGTAGGATAACAACCAGACCACCTGGAGCAGCATAATACAATGTTCTAACAAAAACCTACAGAGGGTACCATTAAGCATCAGTTGTTATGCCCTCTTGCATTCCAAGATAAGCAACTATATTATTCCTCTCCCCTAAAGCTGCTGCTTTAGTTCCCTTCATAGGGAGATTGATTCATGCAGTTATATTGCCAACCATCTCCAGTCACTCACTTCTGTTACCCCCATCCACTCTACTCCTGTTTACACATTTAGGAGCTTGGTGAGGTACATATAGTGAGGCTTGTCCCTCTTCATGGGGTTTGTTCTCTTCTCACTCAAGAGCGTTAGAGACCCTTTTTTGTAACATAGGAGGTTGTACCCTAGCTGTCTCAGACTGCTTGACTTCTTTAGCATGGCATTGATCACTATACGAGAGGGAACAGTCAGTATCATTCGATAATCATATCTATTGTCAATAAACTCAACCAGATCAATGTCCTTAGACGTAATGAGTCTCAGACTTGGGGGTTCATACAGTAGCTCAACACTTTGGTCATGCTCAAAACCCCTGGACCCCAAGTTTGAAACAAATATTCCAAGAGCAGTCTGGACACGTTAGCCGGCAGTAGTCCCCATCATCCTGGCCTGCATTTACTGGAGCACTGTTCGCATTCCCTGACTGCCTTGCAGTATTGTGGTCAGCACATTTGCAACCTGTACCAACTGGAGCCCAGGAATTACTGGCACCCTGGGATACACAATTGTCACTAATAAGTGGCTTGGGAGGAGTACCCACTCTTTGATCTCCTCCGTCAGTGTTGTACCCTGACTGTATTACATATATCCAGGCCCTCCTTGACTGCTTCTATTTAAGCGGCTGATGTGATGGGCTTAGCCCCGGGTGGAACTATCATCTTATTCCCCTGAGAGCCAAGCCCAAAGATCCCATTTAGATTGGCAGCCCCTAGGGCTTGTGACTCCCCATCTGAGGATCTTTAGTCTGACACGCCACATTCACCATTCTAGGAGTCACTAGGGTCACTGCTCTTTTACCACTCTCTTTGAATATATATTATGTAGAGCTGGAGACATGGGCCGATCGTGAAACTAAAAATTGCCCACTGTTATTATTGAGATGGGCACTTCGTCTTCAATCTCTCAGCTGGTTAAAACTGGATCAAACTCATTTGAGGGCTTATTAATAGGGGAGTCATCCATTTGTTTTTAAAGTACTCCGGCACAATGCGTAGGAACTTCCATGATGATTTAGCCATTGGGACCGGGGCTTTGTTCTTCTTTCTCCCTTTAGACTTTGGCTTACTAGCTTGTTCCATTACATTCTTTCTTACTTTATTGTGCACAGCAGACTTTTGTTGAGGCTGCCATTCCGGTAAAAGATTCAACTGCTGGTCCAGTCCTTTCATCTCCTCATTTGTCTTCCTCAGAGGAGCCGATGAGGCTTGGAGCTCATCCCACGTGCCTCGATTGTTTGGAGGCTTTCTGCAATGTGGTCTAAAATGCAGGATGGAACTTTTGGTTCAGCGAGAATGTTATTGTTCACACTGTACTCACAGAAGAGCATACCGCAGAGGTGACAAGCCCCGCCGGGGCTACTGGTGGTGTCAGATTCCTGTTATCCAGATTTACTTCACCCCAGGACTGCATTTCCAGCTGATCATCGATGAACTCCTCTGACTCATATACTGATAAATCCTACCAGTGAATACATGGGGGGTATTGAGCAATGAAGCTGTCAATTGTGGTACGTCAAAATCAACCGCACCATACTGCTTTCCCTCACTCTCGGGGAGATGCACTTTCCCCAGAATCAGATTTACTACAGTTGGCTGTAGGAGGCACAGATCACTCCTTTGTGAAACTACCCTTTTTTCCACTGCATAGGATCGGGATAAGAAGTAGACTTCAATATTATGATTCATAGGTTTCTTCTTGCCAACATCGTGGAGAACAGCTTGAACGGTTTCCATGATATGATATATCATATGATATAGCCTTTATAACGTGCCTATACACAAGTGTTTCAAGTGCGACGAGGCAAGGGAGGGAAGACAGAGACAATGATCTTACTAGTCCAGGTGACATTGAGATTGCGCAAGTGCTAGAGGGGAAAAGTGTGAGGGTCAAGGGGAGGGGAAGTGCAGTACATAGGAACAAACAATAAGAACAATAAATAAGAAGTGTGGCCCGCTGGTGGCAAGTGCAAGGGTATGGGCAGACATCTGGTGTCAAGTGCTGGTAGCAGGCTGAAGGGATACATAAACAGCCCCAGAGGGCAAGGGTTGCCAGGGGGGCAGTGCAGGTGTGCAACTGGCGTGGACGGGACCTGGGCCCGAGAACAGAGGGTGCCATGTGACCAGTGCAGTTTCAGTCAGGAGCTCAGCAGGGGAGAGGAGGAGAGAAAGCAGAAGCAAAGAGGAAGGTCTAGAGGGGCTTCCGGAACTGGAGATGGTTCTCCTCAATTTTCAGAGAGGCAGGGAGGCTGTTCTAGAGGGATGCCCCAGCCGAAGAAAGAGATCTACCACCAACTCGTTGCTTGGAGAAGCGACTGACCCTGAGGGAGTTGGAGGCGGCTGAGCGAAGAGCTCGAGAAGGAAGATATTTAGGAAGAGAGAGTTGAAGGTATTGAGGCCCCAGAAGACCTTGTGGACAATGCAGAGGGTTTTGAACTTAATCCTCGCAGCCACTGGGAGCCAGTGCAAAGATTTCAGTCCTGGAGAGATACGATCCCTGGGCTTGAGGCCACGGACAAGCCTCGCAGTCCTGTTTTCGATGAGTTGCAGAGGGCAGGTAGATTTAGAAAGAGGCTGTTGCAGTACTACAGCTTAGAGAGAACCAGAGCTCTGGAGACAGTGAGTGGAGACAGGGAAGTAGAGGAAAGGAAGAATACCTCGGAGGAGGTGCAGCTGGTAGTGTGACTTTTTAGAGACGTCAGAGATGTGAGTAGAGAAGGAGAGTGTAGAGTCAAAGATGAACCCAAGATTTTTAGCCTCACAGGTGAGAGCAGGAAGAGGGCCAAGAGAGGCTGGCCAGAGAGTGACAGGAAAGGAGGGAGCAAGTGTGCCGATGACGAGAATCTCAGTCTTACTGGCATTAAGGTAGAGCTCATTGTCGGAACACCACTCCTGGATAGCAGACAGACAGTCAGAGATGAGAGTGAGAAGGAAATGAGGTGGCTGAAGGGAGCCTGAAAACAAGCTGAGTGTCATCCGCATAGCACTGAAAGTTGGGGCAGAGAGCGGCAATGCAGTAGGCAAGAAGTGCCCGGTATTGGTTGAACAGCCAGGGCTAGAGGTTAGTCCCCTGGGGAACTCCACAGGTAGAGATAGAGGATAGGAAGGACCCAAGTTGGACCTGGGAGGGTCGATCGCTGAGGAAAGAAGTCAGCCAAGCCAGGGCCTGATCGGTGATACTCAGGTTATCACAGAGACGGTTGAGCAGGATGGCATGGTTGACCATGTCAAAGGCAGCAGAGAGATCAAGTAAGATGAGGACACAGGGGGTGTTGAATCAAGGTTGGAGAGCAGGTCTTCGCGGATGTTCAGGAGAGCAGTTTCCGTGCTTCTGGCAGCTCTGAAGCCACACTGATGGTCATGGACCAAACCAACAGATTCTGTGTGAAGATTAAGGTGGGAGATGGCCAGCTTTTCCAGGAGTTTGCCCAGGAAAGGAGTGATGAAGATTGGGTAATAGTTAGCTGGGCAGGATGGGTCAGCAGAGGGATTCATAAGAAACAAGGGAGTGCTTCAGGGGGGAAGGCTCCAGTGGCGAAGGAGTGGTTGCAGAAGTTAGCCAGAGCAGGAGCTAAGGTGTCAATATGGTCATTGATGGTTTTGTAGGAACAGGGGGGAACCTGTTTTGACGAGACTTACATAGATCGGACTTGTAGAGAAACCTTGTCTGGGGAGAACAGGGGAAAGGCAGAGAAGGAGGGAGGAGAGGTGGCCGAAGAGGGGCCAGAGGAAGAGCAGGGAGTAGATGGAGGATGGGGAGAGAAAGAGAGAGGACAGGATGACCTGAGTTTTAGAGATGAAATGAGAAGCCAGAGCCATGCAGAGGGCCTGTGAGGGGACAGGAGAGGTAGAGATTGCAGCAGGATTGGCCAGTTCCTTGCAGATTTTAAAGAGTTTGGCTGAGTTGTTAGATGCCGCAGAGACTCAGGCTTGGATGTGAGTTCTCTTCTTGGTGCGGACAGAGAGCCGGTATTGCCTTTGGAGCAGGCGGCAAGCCAGTTTGTCAGAGGATCCACTGGAAGCACGCAATTTCCTCTCAGCCACCCTGCACTTGCGTTTGAGGATGATGAGTCGTAGCAGGAGTTGCACTTAGCTTTGTGCTTCAACCGGATCCTCTTGACAGGGGAAAGAACACCAAGAGTATCAGATATAGCAGAGTGGAGCATGGAAAGGGCTGTGTCAGGTTGGGAGGCGCAGGAAAGCGGCGGCGAAAGCCTCAACTGACACAGGCTTCACGGGTTGGATACTGAGAAGGTGGGTGGCAGTGCTGGAGGAGGCTTGGCCTGAGGGGTAGAAAGGGTGAGCTGGGAGGAAAGGAGAAAGTGATCACTCCAGGAGAGAGGAGTGGTGAGAGGGATAGAAAGGGGACGGTCTGAAGAGATCAGAACATCCAGAGTGTGCCCTGCAGAGTGAGTAGGGCCAGAGGGGAGAACAGAGATTGAGAGAGAGTTGCAGAGGTTGCAAAAGAGTCCAGAGGAAGGACAGGAAGCATCCAGGTGGATGTTAAAGTCTCCAAGGAGGAGGAGTTCAGTGGTCGGGACCAGGAGGGGCTTGCACAGTGAATACACCGGACACGGCAGGAGAAACCAGGTGGCAAAGTAGCTAGAGCAAGGGCCACGTGGTGAAATGCACTGACCTGCTGCACAGGATGGAACAAGCACACAGGGGCTTGCACGGTGAATACACCAGACACGGCAGGAGAATAATCCAATCAGGGACGGGGGCAGGCTTGGAGGGAGAGGGGAATGGAGGTGCCGGGGACTAACAGAGTGCAAGGCAGGGTCAGGGCCTGAAAGCACGGAAGAACAAGCCCCTAGCGGACTTGCTAGTGGGGCATCAGGGTGTGCAGCGAGGGTGGTAACAGAGTAGCAATCGCAAGACTCAGGCTATCACTCCTTCCAGTAAAGACCAGTGGAGCGTCTAGAATCACCATCTTCAGCATGCCCCCCCCTCCCTTTCTGTCCTTTAAATCATACATGGTGCTCCACTGCCAAACGCAAAATGACCCAACAGTCCTCCAAGTGCACTACATCAATGTTTACCTAGCCAACACTGTCACAAACATGATACCTATATGACTATATCAAAGTTCACCGATACAACCTGCGGTTTGAACTGGAACAGCGCTGTCATTAAAACTGGAGGCCATCAATCTCTGGAGCACTAGAATGCTGCAAGGACCCTGACACTACTCATATTCTCACCAGTACCAGCTACAAAACTGCAAGACCGTACTCTACAGTACTTTGCAGCACTTTAGCGCTTTTGAGGGGCAAATACTCACACGCCACCAACAACCACATCCGGAAAACACAACAATGGTGATGGCAAAAGACAGATTTCCAGTTGAATTACATGCTCCCCAGCAAAGCATGGTTGCTGTGTTGTGATAGCAGGAAATTCCAAAAGATATAGGGCCTGATCACAAGTTGGGCGGTATCCCTCCTGGGATACCGCCCAACTATATTAGCGTTAGCGCCCACCGGATCACGGGTTGGGTGCTAACCATTAATCCCCATTCCCCATTGGGCCATTTTGGAGCCAATGGGGAATTTTCGGCACAATTACAGCGCAGTAATACCACCAGTGGTAATTGCACCGCAAGTTGTCATTTTTCCAGCAAATTTACCCGCAACTCAGAGCTGGGGGTCAATAAGCCAGAAACGTGATAGGGCCAGCCCTTCAATGCAGTGGCAATACCATCACCGCCACCCAACTCGTGACGAGGCCCATAGATTACCAGTAGTGCCACACTGCAGCAGACTGCAAGAATGTACATTGCAGTATTTCGCCCCAAGCATTTCATATTGGCATGATATTTATTTATTTTAGCAATTGTATTGATGTCTTGAATATCAGTGTACAGAGTTTGCCCATTCTTTGTCTGTGATTGGACTGCCCAAGGCATTAACCCATTTGCCTCTCACTTTCAGCGTGCCCTGAAAATCTGCCAATATTAAGCATCTATCTCATTTTCTTATGAGCTCTCAACCCCCCAAATCAGAGGCATACTGATAGTTTTTCCCACCCCAAATTCTTCCTCATGTCAAGGGAGTGAAATAAAGTTCTTGTTTCTCCATAGCTGGCCTGCCCTCTTCAGTCCGCCTCATACCATTCTTGAAATCTCACGGGTAACATTATGTCAGCTCTGATCGGAGCTGCGGATGCATAAGTAACTAAGAGGGGGGGCATGTACAGAGGCCAACAGTGTCCTTTCCTTTACTTCATATGGACGAAAGTGTGTTCAGGACCATGGGTTCTTTGACCCTTTTGGGGAGTATGTTAATTGAGATCCAAATCCATTCTCCCACGGTCACTGGGGCCAACAACTGGTTCTCAAACTGTACCCATTGTTTACGTTTGCCCTCTCTCAGGTGAGCCACCAGCACTCTTACTTGGAAAGCTTTACAAATATTTTTCTATGTTGGGGATCCATACCCCTCTCAATTAGTTTGGGAAGATCAGCGTCTGATAGACCACTCTAGCTCTTTCCCCTACCATAGAAGTGTTACCATTTTATCTCCCTGTCTCTTAGCGATGTTCTGTTTTTTTTACTGGCAGCATCTGTAATAGAAACTGGCCCTTAGGCAGCACATTCATCTTACGGGCATCGAGTCTGGCCATCCAGGAAAGGCCCAGCTTTGTGCGCCATCTCATCATGTCCTTGCTAAGTTTTTTTCCATAAAGCGATGAAGATGGTCTCATATAACCCTTCTAAATTCTTTGTCGGGTAGACTCTGAAGTGTTTAATGCTTTCCTTTTCCACTGAGAGCAGAAGACCTGCCAGGTTGTCACAATCGTCCTCTTTACGCCTCTTAACGGGGAAGAGCATCGACTTCTGGTAATTAACTTTCAATCCAGATAGTTTCCCATATCACTGTATTATTGCTATTATCTCAGAGATTGACGTACAAGGATTAATTAGATGCAACAGTACGTTGTCAGCCAATAATCCCTGCCTACTGTAATACCTTGTACATGTGAGTACTTCTGTTAATCTGGAAAGTAAATATGCATGTTGAATGGGTGTACCATCTGATTTCTTTTAAACCCTCTCCTCTTCCATCTGGACAAACCTGAGCTTACTGTTAATGTGCCATATGCTGAATCTAAATAAATGGTGACAGAACATCCTTTTGACATTTCTATTGCTGTTATCAATGCCACAGGTTCTGCTGCTTGAGTGAATAGTGTAATGGAAGTAACATTTTGTATATGACCTCAAACTTCCCATCCTCATATCATACCACTGCCACCCCGTGTGTGTGTAGCCAGTGTTCTGATCGATCGTTGATGACCCATCAACAAAGAGTATCTCTCTTTACCACGTCTCTGGCCAGTCGCTCCCAAACTGTACCCGCTGAGGGGTTACCATAGAATTGCGAAAAACTTAATGTAGGAGATATCACTTCTCAAGAGTTCTTTAAAGCTTGTACTTCAAGTAAAATAAGTTTTCCTAACAAAAGTCATGAGATTTCTTCAGTGCAAAAAAAAAAGAAAATGTAATTTTCAACAGAAAAGGAGGCCAGCTGTTGCCTCAAAAAGGGAGAGCTCTAGTGCCAAAGCATTTCTGAGTTAAAACTCCTTCATCAGGGCTGAGCCCTACAGAATGTTATAGTGAGCGAGTTAAACATAATTCACAAATTCAGCACAGTTCGAACATCACAATATTTGCATACAACAGTGAACATTTTGACAAAACAATGTGCAATCAAAGTGAAGAATACAATACATACCGCGTTGTATGTACGCAGAGATGTGTGGAAAATAAAATAAAAACAAAAAACACGAAGTATAATAAGGTTACACTTCTGTAGTGCTTATGTACACAAGTGTGCAGAGATCGAGGAAATGGTAGGTACCTTCGTATTGTGACCAGGCAGTCATTTACAAAATGCTCTCTAACGAGAAATGTGAGTGATGTTCCCTTAATTCCACGCTCTAAAATCAAGAGAAAAGGGTACTTCTGCGTATTTTGAAATGCACACCGTGTTTTGCACGGAGGAGCTGTAAGACTATGATCACTGGAGGTGTACAGTACACGCAACGGAACACAACGTTTATCTGCTGCTTGTGCAAGACATTACGTGTAAGTAGAACGCACGGTAGTGCACGCTTGAATGAGTTATCAAGTATTGCCATGGTGACTGATAGGGCGCCGAGGCATGGCACACCACAGGGTGTAGCCATGCCCACGGCGCCTTGCGTCCCGATCCCCCCAGGGTTGGAGAGATCGGGATGCGTCAGCCCACCCTGGCAAGTTTCACCAAAAATACAAACTAAGGATGTCCAACAAAAGATAAATAGAAATATACAAAAGAATGGAATAAATACATGCCGAAATGGAGTGGCTCTTAGTATGTGAAGACCAATAGGGCTGTGCATAGCGGCACACCCCTGGGTGTGGGTTCGCCTACATCGATTTGTGTCTCGGCATCTCCATGGGAAAGGAGAGGTTGGTATGTGTATGAATGTAAAGACATGGCGGTTAACAGTTAATGTTGACTAGCAACATCTACCTAAAGTAATCGCATGAAACTTGCAGTTGGTCTCTTTTCGTATCAAATACTCCAATTGTTTAATATGTTTCGCTGGATCTGTGTTTGAGGTGTTAGATTTGCTGAATGAAGTGTCACTAATTAGGCCTAAATTGGCGTCTGCCTCTTCTGTCGTGAATCCAAGCGTTTCTGCGCATTTGGTAGTTAAGGTTTCTATAGAAGCCGGCATGGATAGTGTGTTACAACCCGTGGGGAAGTATGTTGATTTCTTCCTGCAACCTGTCTTACAGCAAACACACACATATGTGAGAGATACCACTCATTTTCTGCAACTACTCAAGACGACCAGATATGATCCTAATTTCATTCTATTCACAGTGGACATCAAAGGCTTGTATACGCCAATACCCCATGATCTAGGACTCAAAGCTATTGAGTGGAAGCTCCTGAGAGAGACAGATATCAAAGCACAGAAAGAGGTTATCCTGGTTTTGCTACAATTCATAGCTGAAAACTCATACTTCCAGTACAAAGATAACTTTTATTTACAGGTCTATAGAACATCCATGGGAGCGATTATGGCCCCTACGTAAGCCAACTGCTTTATGTTTAAATTTGAAATGGATCATGTACTGACACGCACCACTTGGAAAAAGAACATTCACCTATAGATTCGGTATATAATTACATTTTCGGCATCTGGTCTGGCACAGAAACAGATCTGAAGAATGTTTTCATCTACCTCAATGACATAGATCCGAGAATCCAATTTACTCATGAGATTTCTAAAGCAGAGATACACTTCTTAGACGTCAATATCGGAACAGGCAGCAACAGATACAGTACCAGCCTATATGGCAAGGACACATATAGGAATAATCTCCTCTATCGTCTCAGCTTCCATAAGCCTAGTCTTATCCAAAATGTTACCTTCAACCAATTGCTCCGCGAAAACGGATAGTGAGCAATCCTGAAGATTACATCAAAGTGCACTCAGAGATGGCAAAAATTGCCACGAGGGTGCAAGAACACGGATGTAGAGGCGGCCACCACTAGGATTGATTTAATTGACTGTGACTCTCCTCGGGTCAGAAGAAAGACGGAGTCGCTATCTTGCTTAGCCAAGCAGCACCATAAACGAAGGTCACAGTTAAGCGGCATCCTGGGGGCAGATACCTACTGCTTAAATGTCTCCTGATAGAACTCCCAATCACTATCACAGCAATATACTGTCCAAACGAGGCCCAGGAGCACTTTCTGCGCAAGATCATCCCGACAATAACCTCATCCGCCGAAGGAAAGCTCTTGATTGGAGGTGAATTCAACCTCACTCCAGATCCCAGCGTCGACAATACTCTACCGCCCACCAGATCGGACTTCGCACGAGCCCTGGGACTCCCGGTGTTCCTAAGGGAAACTGAAACGATCGATGCATGGAGACTGGCGAATGACAGTGCCCAACATTACACCTTTTTCTCACACGTTCATAGGGGGTTCACGAGGATAGATAGATTTTTTTTTACATTATTATTATTTGCATTAATCAATTAATTGATTTTTACAACATCATCTTCTACAGCCGCTGAATAGGAAAGGAAAGGAAAGAGAATGTTTTGATCAGGTTTTTTCTCGAAGTTTGTTTTTTCGGCCGTAGGTCGGCCCTTTAACACTGTTACACTTTTTGGCAGATGTCATGTCGACAGGGAGATAAGAGTGTCAGAGAATTTGGTCTCAATGTTCAAGGACATTTTCGGAATCACGGCAGGTTTTCCAGCATGGTCATTAGATGTTTGAGTATTTTAGCCGATGCCGTTAACCAGGTTGGATTGTCTCCACTTATCCTAGACCACCAACAGTTTTCATTCTCCATCGAGGGGTCACACGAAAAGTGCTTCATGTACGTTGACCTGATTTTTACTGTTTCTGTGCAATTTAAAAGGAGATGCCGGACAGTATCTTTTTCGTTTGGTTTTCGGCAAAGTCTACAGTGGTTTGTTCTTGAGAGTCCTCTGATGCTTTAATTTCGTTGGATGGTAGTAAATTGAGTCTAGCTCTTAGGAGGCAGTTTCATGCTTGTCTACTAGGAAATTGTTTAATAAAACCCTGTAGTTCGTTCAATTTCTTTATGTTTGTGGGCAGGTGAAATGTTAACTTATTTTCTGAGGCTTTTGCCAAAGTCTGAATCCAGTCTAGTTCTTTGATTTTGTTCAGAACTTTTACCAGATTGTTCACCAATTCCTCCTCGCCGCTCTCGATCGAGCTTAAAAGGGCTGTGATTCCTGTCCTCTAAGTTTGTAGCATCTTATTGGTTTGATTCTCCATCTCTGAGTTTATTAATCTGTAGGGCAGCATGCTCGTAGGAAGCAGGCATTTTCTGAATAACATCAAGAAATTGCAATTCAGTGACCCTTGTAAGGACAGGAGGCTCAGTTCTCTTCGAATTGACGCTACAGGTGTAGAGGTTGGTAGGCCGAGAACTGTCCTCCAGTAGTACGCTTCGAGTTTAGGCCATGTTTCACTTGGTATTAATAGCATTGCCTCAGCTCCATAGATTATTGAGGGCACTACTTTCATTTTGTAGAAATCAATGACTGGTATTGATGCGAAACGGACAAATTTCTGGTCAATTGCCTTTCCTTGGGTTGTCAGTTTTCTGATTTTTGTTCGTAAGGCATCTTGCATGGCGGATTCTCTTTTTGAACTGTCCAATGTTATGCCTAGGTACTTGAAGCTCTTTACTTTGTCGATCTCAGACGATTGGAAGTGCCATTTAGTCTTGTCCGGTTTCCTGGCTGTTCTTTCCAGAATAATCTTTTTTTTTTCCTTATTGACTTCTAGGTTGTTAATGGTTGTATATGACAGTAGGTTATCAAGTTGGCGCTGTAACCCAATGGGTGTCTGATCGATTAGAATTAGGTTGTCAGCCTAGAGTAGCCTGCTGATTTTCTGTTGCTCTAACTTAGGTGGGAATGATCTGACAGAGTCTTCTGATGTTTGGTAGTCTCCGAGGTAAGCCAAAAAGAGAGAGGGGGCCAACGGGCATCCCTGTTTGACTCCCCTTTGGATCGCGATGGTTGCCGATAGGGACCCTTGACAGTTCAGCCGAACTCTCACAGTGGTGTTTTTGTGGAGGGCTCTGATGGGGTCTAAGATTTCGTTTGGACAGGACCAACCTTCTAGTTTGTCCCAAAGGCGGGTCCTGTCGACCCTATCAAAGGCTTGAGTGAAGTCTATGAAAGCCATGAACAGCCTTGGACCCCTTCTATCACTTTGCTTTTCAGGGCACTTATTAACAGGATGTTGGCTGTAGTTCCCATATTTTTCTTGAACCCTGATTGGAACTGATTGTTGCACAGCTCCTCGTTTGCCCAAGAGTAGAGAACCGTAGACCTTTCCAATTGGGTCTAGCAACGCGATTGGGCGGTAGTTGGAAGGATTATTGCTGTCGTCTCTCTTATATATAGGAACTATGGTGGCTGAAGTCCATGAGGCTGGTATAGATTTGGTCTCTGAGCATCTTGCGAAGACTTGGCAATTAATTTTGTCCAGGCTTCGGGGTGGGCTTTTAGATCTATGTTGGTGATGCCCTCGGGGCCTGGAGCTCTTAAATTTTTCTATTTTTTTATTAAGTTACAGATTTCTTCTTGGTCATCTAGTTTTTCCCAAGATGTCCGTTTTTTATGGGTTTTGGGGATGTCTGACCCGATGGTAATTTAAAAATTGCCTTGATGTAATTTGTCCAGGTTGTTTCACCAATGCCATTCCGAATGGCTTCACTCTTATTTGGTGTAGTGGAGTTTAGCAGTGACCAAAATTCTCTCTGTTTACGAGTCTTGTTGGTAGAGCTTTGCTCGATGTGATCTCAGCCAGGTCCGGTAGATTTTTTTCGCCTCTTGTCTGTCAATTTTGGCTTACTTCGTGTCTAGCTCCACTGTGTTCCTCATTACTTTTCGATATTCTCGTCGCTTTTGAACTAACAGAATATCGTAAGTATGTTTCTTAAGGTTAGTAGATGGTTGTTTGCTTTAGCTAGGTGTTTTGTATGCTGTTAGAAGGGCACCGTAGTCAGTTGAGTTGTACTGGTTGCTAGTTTTGGTCTCTCCGTACTTGCTGCTCAGCTCTCTGATATCTTTGGCCGAGAGCCGAAGTCTGTTCCTTTGGGGGTTTAATTCAAGCTGATGGGCCAATTTTTCCACTGGGTCGTTAGTACTCTTCCAAGTGGTTGTTAAAAGGTTGTGGTCGCTAGCCTTGGTTTGGGCCACTTCGAAAGACGTGATCAGTTCTAAGAACGGTCTCGAGACAACGATGTGATCAATTGTTGATTGTATCTTCCCGTTAGTCCAGGTAGGCAGGCGATCGTGATTAGGGAAGTCTGTGTCTAGACTTTGCAGTTTTCTGGAGTTCATTAGGTTTAACCAGAGAGAACCTCTGTGGTCCGATGGTGTGGGATTTCTTTTGGGTTTGTGGAGTATACAAGTGGAATTCAGATCTCCCCAGATTAAGATATGTGTCACTTGTTGGACCGCCAGAATCTCATCATTCACAGTCTCGATTTCCATCAGAAAGGTTGTAGCTTCGATTTTGGCAGGGTCCAAGTATGTATTCAAGATGGCTATCGATGTACGTTGCACGGTCTTGTCTAGGTCACTTTTGTGGGTCCATATTAAGAGGGCTGCTAGCAGGTTTTGATTAGCCGTCAGGACTTTTCCATCTTAAGCCCATGTCGAATGCTACTAGCCATAAGGAGGCCAGATGAAGGTCGACCCATAGAACTCCATCCTTACCAAGCTTCGCCAACATCATCTTTATGCCAAACTTGAAAAATGCTCATTTCACGTTACTGAGGTAGAGTTCCTTGGGTTCATCCTCACTCCAAAGGGAATCCAAATGGATGTGCACAAGGTTGATGCCATTCTAAATTGGCCAGCTCCAAGTTCATTCAAAGGGGTCCAGAGCATGTTGGGCTTTGCAAACCTTTATCGCCGATTCATCCCGGGATTCTCTCAAATAGTACATCCAATCACGTCTTTATTGAGGAAGTGCAATAAGAAGTTAAAGTGGACAGAAGAGGCTGAAAAGGCTTTTCAGGAACCCAAGGTGAGATTCACTTCCGCTCCAATCTTACGACATCCTCGCCCAGATCTTCTGTATGTGGTAGAAACGGATGCCTCCAGTATGGCTATGGGTGCTGTTCTATCGCAAAGGGACCCACACACCAGCCAGTTACATCCAGTAGCCTTCTGGTTGCGTATGTTTTCGCCACCCAAACTCAATTATGCCATCACAGACAAGGAGCTTCTGGCCATAAATCAGCCTTCAAGGCCTGGCGACATTACCGACCATCGAAATCTATAATTCTTAAATAGTGCGAAGGCTCAATCCTCTCGGCAACTACGCTGAGCCCTTTTCTTTGCGGAGTACGACTACGTAATCACGTTCCGACCCGGAGTCAAAAATGGCAAAGCTGATGTCCTTTGGCACATGGGCACAAATGAACTGGTGTACATGACTGCTGATCCTGTGGCTATCATCCCGAGCGACAAACTCCTAGGTATCACAACCACCATGACTCAAGACTAATTGCTGCAAGGAATCCGACAGGTGATGACTCCTGAATTATTACAAGAATGGGATTTGAGCGGAGAACACTATGCAGTTAAGGACCAACTACCATACTTCAGGAATCGTTTATTCTTGCCCAAGAAAGAGCTTCAGGAACAGTTCATCTCGGAATATCATGACTCCCTCATGGAAGGCCACCCTGGAATTGCCAAAACTCTGGCCAAGGTGAAACAGAGCTACTGGTGGTCCACGTGGCGCAAGGACGTTATTCAGTTCATCATCTCTTGTGGTATTTGTGCACAGAATAAGTCATCGAAACAGAAACCAGCTAGGCTCCTTAGACCATTGGACATTCCGCCGGCTCCATGGCATACTTTATCTCTCGACTTTATCACCGACCTACCCTCTTGTCAAGTATATAATACCATCCTAGTGGTCGTAGACCTGTTCTCTAAAATGGCCCACTTCTTGCCGTTTAAAGGTCTCCCAAATGCATCCAGCGTGGCTAATACATTCCTAGAACACATTGTACGGCTCCATGGGTTCCCGTCAGTACTGATCTCGGATCGGGGTACCCAATTTGTATCCAACTTCTGGAGGAAATATTGTTCAATAGCCCAAATCGACATTAGGCTATCCACAAGCCACCACCCCCAAACGGATGGCCAAACGGAAAGGACGAACCAAACGCTCGAGCAGTACTTGCGCTGTATGCTCCACCAAGTGGAAGGAGATTGGAAAGACTTGTTGTGGATTGCCGAGTATGCCTGTAACAATTATCAACACAGCAGCACTCGACAGACTCCATTTTATACTATATACGGCAGACACCCACGCACGTCCGAACTGGACAGTCCTACCACTCTGGAAATGCCAGCCATCAAAACCTTACACGCCATCATTTCTCAGGCCTTCACAAGGGCCATTGAGCATTTACGTCAAGCCAAGGTTCGCCAAAAGAAATACGCAGACCTGCATCGTGAAAGGGCCCCCAACTACAAGTAGGAGACAGAGTGTGGCTAGCATCCAAGCATGTACCTCTATAAGGGACCCGGACATTCTGCCCACAATACCTAGGACCTTTTACCATTGAATCCATCATAAACCCAGCTGCAGTCACACTGGTCCTGCCGACCAACATGCATATTCACCCTGTGTTCCATGTGTCCCTCTTAAAACCAGTTCAGCCTGGAACACGGCCAACCACACCACCCGAACCTGTAATGGTTGATGGAGAACTGGAATTTGAAGTCAGGGACATCCTAGACTCAAAGTACGTCAGAACAAAATTATACTACTTAGTAGACTGGAAGAGATATGGTCCACAGGACAGAACATGGGAACCTAGCGATTACATCCATGCACCACATTTGATGCGACGTTTTCATCGTGAGTACCCCACCAAGCCAGGACCAGACAGAAGAACCACCTTGGGAGGGGCCTTGGGGGGAGAGCTGTCATGGCCATAGCCCCTGGCCCTGGCACTCAGTGCCTCTGGGCCGCATCACAGTGTCCCTGCATGGCCCCAAGGGCCCAATCATGCCCCCCAAGACTCTCTTGCAGTCCGTCCTGGTGCCTTTGGCGTCAGGCACATATGGCAGAAGGAGGAGCTGGTGCTCTCAATGGAAAAGGAAGCCACATGGCTCCAAAGCGCCCCATCCACGACGCACCCCTGCACAGAACTGCAGGACGGAGAGTGCATCATATCGAAATCCAAGGTGAGGAAAGCTCTAAGGGGGTTGTTGGGTTCACAAGGGAGGTGGGCCCAGAGAGGAAGAGATTGTGGGCTAAGTCTGAACTCCTGTATTCCAGACTAGATCCTCGGCAGAACGAGAACCAGGGGGAGGTGGATCCAGGTCGGGAGCGATCCAACCAGATCGGTTGGCGTCCCTGTGGATACCAGGTGAGCGTTACAGCTTCCCAGTTGAAAGAAAGAGTAGAGAAAATACAATCAGTTGCCAGGGACAATCTACTACAAGCCCAAGGAAGACAAGAGCGATATTACAATCAGCACACAAGGATGAAAAGTTTCCAGGTGGGGGACCAAGTGCTAGTTTTTCTACCGACGTTGGAGAACAAGATGTTGGCAGCGTGGAGAGGTCCTTACACAGTAGAACAAGTTCTGGGACCAGTCACTTACAGAAATTGCCAACCGGACAGGAAGGCGACTTTACAAACTTACCACATCAATCTGTTGAAGAAATGGATAGAGCCCACTCCCACGGTCTCAATGATTAATACCGAAGAAGTCCCGACTGAGCATCTTCCCCAGAGTTGGGAGAACGTGGGTAAGGAAGCCCTGAACATAAATCCAGATTAACCTTCCACCGCTTAGAAACAACACCAGGAACCACTGTCAGACTATGCCCCAACAGAATTCTAGAAGCTCGGATTCAGACCATCAATCAGGAAATACAGACTATGCTACAACTAGGAGTGATAGAACAATCTCACAGTGCTTGGTGCTCTCCCATGGTACTAGTGCCCAAACCCGACGGGAGTTCTCGTTTCTGTATGGACTTCCAAAAACTAAATGAAATATCCAAGTTCGATGCATACCCCATGCCCCGAATTGAGGACATCCTCTCTGAAAAGCAAGATTTCTGACCACCATCGATCTCACAAAGGGGTATAGGCAAAAACCACTCCATCCACCTGATAAGGAGAAAACGGCCTTTGCCTCACCTACAGGCCTCTACCAATTCACAGTACTACCCTTTGGTCTTCACGGGGCACCAGCCACTTTTCAAAGACTTATGAATTCCCTGATTAAGGGTCATGAACAATACGTGGGGGCCTATCTGGATTATATCATTGTGTATAGCCAGACCTGGCCGGAACATCTGAAACACCTGGAAGCCATTCTCTAGTCTCTGCAGCAAGCAGGCTTGCACGTCAACGCAAAGAAAAACCCACGTGGCGAATTTCCATACCAAATACCTGGGTTACTTTGTCGGTCAAGGGGCCATCAGACCACAAAAGGAGAAGATGGACGCGATACAACACCAGACAAGTCTGAGCCTTTCTGGGATTTGTATGATACTATCGTAGGTTCATCCCACATTTCTTGACTATCGCAGCCTCTCTGACCGACCTCTTAAGATCACCTGCACCCGCCAAAAGGGAATGGCGGAACGAAGTGACGGAAAAAGCCTTTAATTCTCTCAAGAACGCTCTTAAAGATCAAGCAATATTACAATGTCCTGACTATGATGCACCTTTTTTCCTGAATTCTGATGCTTCTGGGACCGGACTGGGGGCTGTCTTATACCAAAATCAAGGGGAAGCAGAGAGACCCATCCTCTATAAGCTGGAAACTACTTTCACATGAAATGGGTTACGCAACCATAGAAAAGGAATTTCTAGTAGTCAAATGGGCGGTGGAGGCCCTCAGATACTACCTCCTGGGCCAACATTTCACCTTAGTGATGGACTACGTCACATTAGTCTGGCTAGCCAGGAACAAGGATACCAACCCCAGAATTTTGAGATGGTTTCTTTCTCTACAACCGTTCTCCTTCCAAACTATTCATCACCCGGGACGTTTGATGGCCCATGCGGACTTCCTGTCACGTGCCCATACCCTTCCAGAACGTAAGGACCTACAAGGTAGCGTCTGTGAATGTCAGGTCTCTGAACTAATGCAAGAACTTTATTATCTAAAGCAAGAACTTTATTATTATTTGTTTCCGAGTAGATAAACTGCAAGAACTTTATTTTTACACTCTGTCTGTTTTTGGTTTGGCCTTAACTTAAGTTTTCAGGAAGCAGTTGGGATCCCAAGCCAAAATGGTGGAATCGAGCTGGAGCTCTGATTGGTTGAGGAGTAAACAAAGGTTTAATCCAAACATTCTAAACTGCCTTTCATTTAGTTTTGTCTTATGAGAAAGTCATGTTTTTGTGTTCACCTGAACTTTAGGCCTAAAGATTCCAGTAAGAAGTCTAATGTTGAATATAATCTTATAAAAATCATCACAACTCTTTTGGAAGGAAGAATTCATGTTTGTGCGCAGAAGAATTAAAATCAGCAACCTGCATTTCAAAAACCAGAGCTAAGTACCATTCTTCAAACAAAATATAGTGGATTTCAAGTTGAAAGTTAAAATCCTTGTAAAATAATGTTATTCTGGACTTTTAGGGTCTAATTAATATATATGCGCATATTATTATACGTGCACGTTTTAAAATAATATATCTCTTTATGCATGTGTTTATGTAAATATTTTCTCTTCAAAGGTCAAAGCGTTACCTTTGATTCCTTCCGTCTTGTTGATGTGAAGCTGCCTGGTACTGCTTGTGTTACGGAGCTGACATATGGAGAATCGGATCACGGGAGTTCGTCGCTTGAAGCGTGAAAAAGGCTTGTAAGTCCTTTCTGAGTTGTTCATCTTTGAAGATAAGGTAAGCAACTCGTTTTGTTGTATATTTTCCCGTCAAATTGATTTTTGTTGCTACACGTATCGCGCGTGTGAAAATTCAAACTGTTTTGTTTACTTTCATTTCCTGAAGTGAACACGAGTGCGCGTGCACGGTGCGGCGAGAAAGTTATTGAAAATACTTTATAATAAATCAATTGTAGTCAGTATTTTACTCAAGAATATCAGATTTAAATGACTTTACAATTCTTGAAGCTTAATCTGAATAGAAGTGAAATATGGAAAACGTTTAAAGCAGAAAGTTCAATTCTGACACAGTACAAACTCTGGAAATAAATACACAATACAATTTATGTGAACATAAAGAACTAATATCTTCTTTTGAGAGCAAATATGGAATAACTGTAAAACCAGTTCTCAAAAAGAAAGTGCATACAATTCTTAATTGCAAAAAGGATTCATAATGCATTAGTTTAATGATCCATGAATTTAATTATATTTTAGCTCTCAGCAAAGGAAAGAAGAAAGAAACCAGTTCAATGTTAAAGTTTATTAAAGCATCTCAAGAGTTGTGACAATAAGACTAACTGATGAACTCTCTGCATGAATCATTTGAGTCTCAGGAAAAGCCAGTTAATTGAGAGTGCACATTTTAATTTTATATGAATTAAGAACTTTGCTGAACTATTTCAATTTTGAAAGTCATTTCTTGTCAAAAGAAAAGATCCTCTTGGCAAATAGCAGAGGATATTCAGATACTTACCTCCTGAAAGGATGTCAAGTTCCAGTGTCTGATTCCCCTTTCCCCCTAGAGTGTCAAAAACTCAACTGGTCATTATAGTTAGTTGAGGACGCTACGCTTTGGTGGGTCTGTGGGGCTCAGCAGCTCCTGCGTTGAAATTGAAGATAAGTCTTGACAGTGAAGGGGTAAAACCACAGAGAACAAACTTAAAGGAGCTGACCGGCGTCATCAGGCATCAGGGCAAAGAAAGATTGGAGGGCTAAAGCAAGTAGGAGGACCATACGATATTCGATAAAGAAAAGAAAGTTATGTTGGTGTTAACGGTCACATTGGCCTAAAGAGAAGAGAGCGGCATCGTTGTGCTGTAAGGTTGACAAAGAGTAGCAGCGGAGTGAAATCGCCAGGAGTGCCCGTCTCATGAGACTGGAGAAAAGTGAAAGTGGCAAGCCCCATCCGGAGACAAAAGCTCAGAGCCGTCAGCTGAAGCCGTCAGCTGTGAGGACAGCTGACGGAGAAAGCATTACTAGAGAAGACGAGTGAAACTGACATACAGTTCCGAGCACCACCACTGCGAGTGTAAAAAAAGGACAGCGAGCGCCGAACTGAGCCGCGGAATCGTGAGGAGATCTGAGGGAGGTGAAAGAACCAACCGGGCCGCTGGAAGAAACTTGACCTACGCTCACAAACGAAGGTGTGGATCTCGTCAAGCCGGTATGTTTGGGAAATAAATACAGCTTGGGGTTTGAGTTGAGATACCCAGAGGAGCGAACAATATAGTTTTTGTCACATCAGAAGGGAAGTACTGTTTGGAATAAAACTAAGATATTTTTTTTCCATTCATGGCACGTTACCATAAAGGGGAAGGAGAACAACCACAACAGAAGGAGGAGTATGAGAATCTGGACAGAAACATTTTAATACAAACAGAGTAAACTAATGAGAGAGTATAGTAGTCAAAGTAGTGCTACAGGATAAAAGTTACAGGACAATCTTTATGAACGAAGGGGAAGGTAGTGAATCCAGAGACTGTTAACAAGAAAGATCGTACAGAACCTCCCATTTCCTGCCACCTTTCTGAGTCACCACATGGACAGACGCTCTGGAACTACAGAGGAACCCAAGTCTTTCATCTGAACATCTCTTGGTCCCGTGCTTTCACTCCAAAACAAATAAAGTTTGTTGAGAAAGTCTTCTACAGAGTGCTGTCTTTATTCCCCACAAAGTGAAGTTCTAACAGTACCTTTTGTAAACATTTTTGAAGACCCGCTACATGAATTGTACGGCTATATTTTTAAATGGACGACACTCTGTACGTAACAACTCTAGAGCGCTCTAGTTGAGATCTATAATTAGTTGTGTTTTGTTAGGACGAGTTCTGGTGAGGGAGTGGTTTTACTGATACCACTTTGGGTAGTGTCTGTTTGTATCAATAGGGTGATGTCTATCGTTAAAACGCTTGGTACATCAAGACTGAATTAAAGTTATTTTGGTGGCAAGTCCTCTTTGTTTGAATTAATTTCAAGAGTAGCACCGATAAAATTGATATACGTACTAATTACAGCTGTTTCTGCACTATGTCTATAGGTATTTCTTCACCACAAGAGTTTAAGAATGTACTCCTACTACCTGTTGTTGAACGTATTTGAACCAAGGAGAACATTATCTTTTGAGTTTTGTTTTACCCCTGAAGAAGTTCTACCATCTTTACCAATGTATTTTAGTAGAATGGAACATGTAGGGTTATTTTTTGACTGCAGTGAGTAGCAGTTCGATCAATTGAACATTGATGCATATAAGAGTTAGATATTAGTAGCCCTGGTATTTGTAAACCCTGCATGGTTGAGCACGATTGCTAATTGGTGTATGCTTCCAAATGTAATTTGGCAACTGATGGAGATGCATTATTCTTTTCCCTAAAAAGTTCTCTGGTGTTTGTTTGTAAGGTTTTAGTAGTGTACACTTTGTGAAGTCATTGTGTATGAATCATTTTGATAATTGCACCTGCCACTTTAATGAAATATGAAATGTCTTTTGTTGATTTTATAATGAAATTGTGAATCCGATGTGTTATTATATATAATGCCTTTCTTTGGATCGTGAATATTAGTATTACTACTATTTAGTATAGTCAGGAATGCTATTAATTTCATACCTGCCTAACCCCATTTAATCAAATGTATGTCTAATTATCTAGACAAAGCAGAAGTGGCGGGTTCTTTATTGCAAATATATTTTCTTAAAAAATAGTTTTCTTAAAACTAAACAAATAAATGAAATTTAAATTTATTGCAAATTATAACCTGTTGTTGCTCAGGGTTTGATCCTGCCGCTTGTCTGTGACTCAGTGTCTCTCTTTACGTGCTTCATGGTAATTGAATAACTGCAATTTTACTGCCGTTTTTACCTCACTGGCATCCTTACTCCTTATGATAGCAGTTTTTTTCATCTTTAGTTTTAGGACATTTTACAATTTGACATAAACGTACAGAAACATTGCACAATGTTGTCACAAGGTAATTTGTATCTTAACCTCGCTCCTCTAATCCCTCCACCCCCTAGAATGCAGCTTGAAAATAGTATCATTGTAAAACAATACTATTAACACTCTGAGTCAACTACTATTTTAGGTATGTTATGTAGGATTTGGGTACGCAGAACGCTGATATTTCTGTATGAATTTAGCCCATTCCATCACAACATTGAAGTGCGGGTCACATGATACATTCGAAAACCTTTCTAATTTCATAAATGTCCCATGCCTTTATGCGCCATTCTTTTTGTGTAGGCAGTTGCTCCGTAGTATTAGACATGCCATTGCGGCCAGCAATAGGAAGTGCACAATTTGTGGTTACCATTTCCAACCCACTTCCGCTTCTCTGCATACATTTTGGAAGGTTTCAATAGGTCTACTGCCATCTGCGTAGTAGTTTCACCCCATGCATTTTTTTGTATTGCATTTGGTTTAAAACACGATTCAAACCTTTACAAATGATATAAAACACATTCATCATCATACAGCAGAACACATAACAATGAACAATTCAGATATATGATCACACAAGTATATCCTTTTTCAACTGAAGTTTTACAACTTTACAAATGTTACTACCACCACAACCATAGAAACAGATAACCCATAAGCATCGTCAACCACAGCATTTCCACGTCTACCCTTACGACACTGTGCACACATTTGCCAAATGCTATGAAGCGATGTTCACGCAAACATGGGCAATGCTCTCAATGCTACTGGGCTGTTCACAGAATCGACACCCGGATGACCCTGGTGCTGTTTTATTCCTAATACTTAGCACTTCATTAGTACCTAGTACATTGCATCTAAATCTCATATACAAATTTCAGGACTTTAAGTCAGGGAATCTATACACATGTTTCAGCTCTCCCTGCTTTTGTAGGGATTTTAGTAAGACGGACACATTTACGGTACACAGGGAGGCTTTCCCTCCTCTCAATCCAATCATCCAGTTTGACCCTATCTGGGTTTATCAACAACGTTTCCACAGATAAAACCACACTTTCCAGTTGTTCATTATAGTACATTCGAGAATTCCCACACTGGAGGTCCCACATCCTGCACACACTTACTGTAATACTGTTAATGTATGCCAACTGCGTCGCCAACCTTGTAGCTTTACCCTCTAACAGTGCACGTAAGGGAATTTTTAGGGGATTCACCATGACCGGATGACCAAGGTACACCAAGTTGTCCAACGTTTCCAATCGTATACTCTAAGTGAACCAGGCAAAGCTTTGCTTTTGTTTTTTCCAATTAATTGATGTAATGTTGGTGTTTGTGGGATTTAACTTAAGTCTGTTGTTGTTCATGAAGTTCTTGAAGGCTGTCAGAAGGCGTTACAGGTTAACTCGGGTCTTGTAAAACAATTCAAAATCGTCTGCATAGGAGAGCCAAATTATTCTTAGGTCTCCTGGCGCTATAAAGGAAGCCTAATCCGGACAGTCCCCTATATCTGCCATGTACAGGTTAAAGAGACAGGGGCCCAGAACACACCCCTGTCTCAGACCAAAGAGTGTATCAATCCTTTGAGACAGGTAGCCATCACTGTCCATCCTAACCAGTATTGATGTGTTCTGATGCAGATAGACCAGTATATTCAACAGCCCGTGCTCTATTCCCCTATTGATCTAATTTCACCCACCGCAGGTTTCTGTCAACTGTGTCATATGCCATTCAGAGGTCAAGTGAGGGCATATAGGTTGCAGAGGTGTTCTTAATCCAGGACATTTTTTGAATGCATGACATTATGAGGCCATTGAAATCAGTACCAATCCTCCATCTAAAGCCTGTTTGGTTTACCATCAGTACCCTCTCTCGATCAAGCCATGCTTCTAGTTCTTTCAACACTAACAAAGCAAAAGCCTTGCATCTAGCAGTGTTATGGGGCGATAGTTAATTGGCTCTGCCCACTTGCCTTTTTTGAAGATTGAAATCACACAGGCATCCTTCCATGTGTCATGGGAGGATAGCCCAGATGCAACGTGCTCGACTTGCAGGCAAACCAACACAGAGCAACAACGTTTTGTTCCCCGGGTCTGCGCTTAGAAACCTCTGGGTATTAAGCGTGTTATAAATAACCTATCATATCATACCTGGGAGTCTGCTTTTTTAAGTATGTTAAGTATGATATTAGAGAGCAACAAAAACAATTTTAAATGCCCACATCGCAGGGTCCTCATTAAATAGTTTATTAGCAGGTTGGTTACGACCCGCTGCCCTTGAGCCACTAGCTCGCCTGATAGCCGGTTCCCCTTCCTCTACTGACAATTTTAGCTGCTATGTGCTATCCCTAGTTGTCACAGTCTGCCTCCGGTCTCCCGCCTAGTAACCATAGAGCTCCGAAAAATGTTTTACACAAGCCTCCTCTAATATTGGAATTGCTTGAGCATGACCCTGGTCTACCTCTAGGCTATTAGCCAACGCCCATGATTCCTGTTTTTGCAGCAATATGGATAACATTATTTCCCCATCTTTTTGAAACAGTGTCTGATTTCTCATCCAGTTCTTGTATTACTGCTTCTCCTTCTTAACCAACCTAAAAGGCTTTTCTACCTTCTCAGCCAGTTCTTATATTGCTGCTTCTCCTTCTTAACCAACCTAAAACGCTCCTCTACGTTCTCAGCCAGTTCTTATATTGCTGCTTCTCCTTCGATGGCACGTCTGCATCCATTGTCAGTCTCACGTATCCTGTCGTGATCATTGGGGTCACAGTGTTCGGCACCAAGGACGGTGCCCCACCCCCCAAAACAACGCCCATGGCCCAGCCAGCAGACAGGATGAATATGCTTGTGCCCCCCAACAACAACCCCCATGGCCCTGTGGTTGGACTTACCCAGCGGCCAAGCAGGTTGCGCAGCGTGTAGTTCCATGTAGCGGGGAAGCGTGGAGTTGCGCAGCACCATTGCGTCATGTGTGGATCCCGGGTATCTGCCACTGCAATGCGTAATTATCTTGCTTGCATCACACACCATCTGGACATTCAGGGAGTGGTACTGCTTCCGATTGCGGTACACTACCTCCACAGCATGCCGGACTACCAGTTCCACATGGGTGCAGTCAAGGACACCAATGACGTTTGGCATGCCTGCCAGTGCATAGAATGCAATTTTGGTGGCATTCACCTCCTCCACAGTCCGTGGTAGCGATATGTGGGGCCTTGCATGTTTCAGGAGTGCATCCAGTACCTGGTTCAGCACACGTGAGAAACATGGTTGTGAGATGCCATGCAGCTGCGCCACTGTGTTCTGGTAGGTGCCTATGGCAAGGAAGTGGAGCACAGACACTACCTTCAGCAGAGTGGGGATGGCGGTACGGATGTTGATCAGGCTGACCAGGTCATCATGAATGAGATCCACAATTGTGCGTATTGTGTCCCTGTCCAGGCAGTGCAGGGTGTGGATCTGTGCAGGGGTTAAGTCAAAGGGACTGGCCCTTATGCGACGGATTGGTGGCTGCCTGCGGGGTACCACTGCCTGCACTGCTGCTATGTGCTGGCCCAGTCTCACCCTCCTTCTCCTCCTGCGCCTCCTCTGCATTCCCTGGTTTAATGCCTGGTGGAGTAGTAGCAGTGCAGGCATGTCCTCCAGCTCCTGTATTGCAAATGCTAGTGGTATAATTTTGGACTTGGAAGGTATGTGGTGTGTAGGTGTGCTCCTTTTGTGCTGTGCCTGACTCCATTGCCTCCACCTGTGCTGATTGTGTGCACCTGTGACAGTTTGGAACACAGCAGATTGCTATTAACGGCTGCCCCGCGATCCCAGTGTTACCGGCATCATGGTAACCGTTCTTACCGGCATCTGGATACCGTAAGTGCATGGCCGCGCAACTCGTAATGTTCACTTCCTTACGACAAGCCGGTTTTACTGGCACGGCTGCTGCGTGCCTTCGCCCATACCGGGTAGGTGCTACCCGGGCACAACAGGTCCCTGCGGTTGCCGGTAGCACCAGCATTGCGGGTCGTAATGCACTGGTCCAGTAAACGATGCCAGTATTCCCTTACCGGTATCGTTATTACCGGACCGCCAACCTTGTAATGAGGCCCATAATCTTGTTGAAGCTACTCGCAGGATCCTTCGCAATTCGCTCTTTCACCAGGGGCAGGGTGAGCTGTTGCATTTTGTCAAAAAAGGACAACATGCTGGCAGTGAGGTACATCAACTACCTCGGAGGCACGAGGTCCAGTTTAATAGTAGAATTGGCACAGGACTTTTGGCACTTCTGCATGGAGCGTCATATTTCAGTGATGGCAGAGTACTTTCCAGATCTAGCCAACACAGTGGCAGACTGGAACTCCAGATATGTAATAGATTACAACGATTTGAAATCAGACAGATTCTCAGCAGCCTGGCATGCAGTTGCTTGGAACAGGTGAATGCAAACATGGCCTCTCCAGCTCTTAGTAGCCTGCTGCAAACACATGTACTTATTATGCCCCCTCCAGCCCTCTGCCTCTTAAACAGCACACATGTACCAGAATGCATCTGCTGGTTTAACCCAAAACCCGGATGAAATTAGATTGTCCAAAACTGCAGCGGTAAAACAAGTAAATGAATGCAGAAGCAGTTTGTAGGTTTTAACTCTGCAATTATGCCATAAGCACAGTCTCTGAATGCGCGCATGTAGCAGTGCTGGGTGGCAGGTGGGTAGGATCCTGGTATACGGTGTCTAACAGCCGACGAGTCAGCAAAGATGGGTTTGTGGTCTGATTCCAGGAGTCAGTTGCTAATCGGAGTCCGAAAGCCCCATCAAGCTATGTCCTCTCTTTCGTTCACGCACTGGTTCAAATGGTCATTAGCACAAGTGGATGCATCTCATTTTCTGCACTCAGTCAGAGGAGACATGGCTTCCAAAGCATTCCAAGTGGGGGATCAACTGGACGATATCATGAAGATATCAGATTGGTCCGGTGAATTGTTAGAGATTATTTTCACAAGCCTATAGAACAGCTGGGTTTGTTGGTGTTGAGTAAGCTTTAAACAAGATTTAATTGTCACCTCCAGTCTTGACATAGAATGAAGATTCTCCACCCGCCCCGCCCTTGTCAATTACCACTAAATGAAATGTTATCATGTCAGAATCTGTTGCACAAACCCTCCATAAGGGGAATAGATTAGCTTGGTACACTGCCTTGTATACGCATTGTTTACTGTTATCCTACTATTATGTTATGTGAATCTGGCCTAGTTACGCTATTGTTTCCCTTCCTGTATGGCCTGTATCTCTCACCTGCAGGTTGAAAAGTTAAATCAGGATGGCGAAGCAGGGGATAGCAGTTCCCTTGAACAGAAAAGAAGTGTTTGGAGACTGGCTGTCTACCTTCTTCGACAGGAGGAGTAAGTTAGATTGATGCAGTATCGTGTTTATTTTCTGACTGACTTTTTTTCAAAGTACTTTCCGACATCGGAATTACTTCAAAAAGGTCCTCGAAATATATGGGTGGGGATGGTAAAAAATAGGTGGGGTTGGGGTTGAAACAATAGAGAAAGAGAAGTTCTCTAGAGAAAGGCGACCCCTCCCATGTTATTTTTTAAAGTCGATTTTTAAAATGTCAGCTGGCAAATTAACATTGAACCATTGACACAGCTGCGAAAGAGGACTCAGGGAAGAAGTGCAGGCACAGTGTGCCAAGCGTACAAGAGCGATAGTACTTTGGCTCCCCCAGTCCGGTCATCTTTTGTCCTGTCTGCCCACCCTGGCAGTGCTGAGGATACTCAGAGTTGGAAATCCATTGAATTCTGTAAACTGTGGCTTTTTACCCTAGGAGGCACTGGCTATTCCCTTGCATGGACCTCCAGACCATGTCAGGGGACATCACCTTCTAGGAAATGCACTGGATTGTTGCCATTAGGCGTTTCACAAGCGCTTTACCAAAACATCTACTCTCCCACCTTGCTTGGCAGTCTATGAAACAGCATTATTAGAAAATAAAAAGCTCTAATACCTCCCCCTTGGGGTTCATGGGAGGAAAATTCGTATTTCTGCATTATATACTGATTTTATTCCCAACACCTTTCATAGAGTAAGACAAAGAAGAGTGGCCGACTCACATGCCTTTGATCCACCATATTGAGGATTATAATAACATGTGATACACAGGAGACAGTCTAGCCTAAATGGGAATATGTTTCAAGATATGGAAGTATTCCCGAGACTTGGGATATTTTATATATATATAATATCCTAAAACCCCACAATATATAAAGGAGTAACACTTTAACATTACTCCGGACGGAGGATCTGGGTTTTGCACTTGACGCCACAGATATGCAGATTTCTTTTAGCCGATTCCATGGGTGTCATTTACCCCTCTATGCTCATGCAACACAGGTTCCCATCTTAGTTGTGCGCTTAGAGACTGGTCTTCAGTAATGAGCGTGTTATAAAAGATTAATTAATTGATTCTGTTTTTCATGGTGTTACAGATAGCTTTAAAGAAACTCACAAATCGGATGTAGTTCAAAAGTACTTTATTAACCAATTTCTTCTGTTGCAGTTGTGCAGTGATTTGACTGCTGTGTAAAGGGCTGGTAAAGCCGGTCCCTTATCCTCCCCTGCTCCCACCGCCCTATCCCAGGCAACCCATACACCCAAGTTCAGCTTAAACACTAGCTGTCTGTCACCCCTTCTATCTAGTGCTACACTGGAAGGGCCTAAAGGTCAAGGCCTTTTGTACAGTATCCGCTCTGGGACTTCCTAAGTGGTACTCTATACTAGTGTTCTCCGAATTATGGTCTTCAGGAATGAACAGTGCCTCTATTCGATCAGACAGTCTCTCGCTCTCATTCACTTTCACTCCTCTGCCTGGTCTTGTCCCTTTGTCCTTTTACTCGCCACCCCCAATCTTCCTTTACTAACATACCTCCTGCTCCCATCACTTATGCCCGCCAGTCCCCCTCTTACTCTCGCAGCTTCTCCTTTCTCTGCTTCTATCGCTCCCCTCCCAGATTCTCCTTCCACCTCTTTTCCTCTCTTAAAACTGTGCATGTAAATTCTGGTTTTCTTTGTTCCGTATGCCTGCAATGTTGTGTCCTCCTGCGCCCAGACGCAATTTTTTCTGCATGGTTCTGCCAGGAATAAATATCCAAATCAAAATCAAATATACTACTAATCGTGCAATCCCAAGAGATACTGTTTTCATTGTGATGCACATTCATGATATTTTACAGTACTGTTCTGAAAATTGTTTTCTTAAGAAAAGAGCCCTCCAAATTATTTCTGGTGTCTGGCTTACAATGAAAATCTATGGTTAGGCCAACATTCCAATGTCAGAGGACCCTCATCAATTTGAAAGGTTAAGGTCATTTGCGTAACATGTTGTCTGTAGTTTCTGTGGAATAGACCCAAGACATGTTGTGCAACTGTCTTTATTGCATCAAGTGAGAATCAAATACATTATTTAAATAAAGGCTTTAAATTGAGCGCTCACTGCCATATTACTTCCGTATCTCCCCCACCCTGGGAGCAGGCTGTGGGAGGCTTCAGGGGGCTCTGTAACCATCATGCCTGGCCTTTTTCTTTGTTTGGCCCTAACACCTTCAATATGGTTGCCTGATTCATTGCACTCCGCTGCCCTACCTGAGGCAGCCTAATACTGCAATACAATTGGCCAGTTCTACATCCTACTGGCCTATCATGAAGCTGGCAGGCGAACGTCAGCCCACCTCCCCAAGGCCAGACCCCTAAGACACTCGGTCTGTGCCTGGCATGCCTGGACGGTCCCCCGCTTCATCTCCTCTTGGACCTCTTCCAAAGCACATTCTGCAAATTGCACCAGAGCCCCGGAGCCTGGCCCACCATCAATGCTGAGATTCACCTTATGACTGCACATGTGAGTAGGCAGCTCTCTTGATTCCTGTCCTATGTGACAATACATCTGCAGCCACATAGGTTCTTGTGCGTTCTATGCCTTACTAAAAGTTGAACTTAGGCGTTTCTGCTTACATCTGCAACCACATTAGTTCATCTGTGTTTTGTCCCTTACTTAAAAGATGAATTTAGGCTTTTTACTTACATCTGCAGTCATTTCTCCAAGTGTGCATTCTCTTCTCCCTCCCTTTCTCTTATTCTATGTGTGCCATGCACTTAATTCTGTTTGTTCTTACCCTTCTCCCCCCATTCACTATCTCCCTATTTCATGTTTAGCTCTTGCCTATTCTAACAGCCTTCGGGCACATGCAATATTTTTTGTCACATTTTGTTACAGTTTGTTTCTTTCGTCCTATGTTGTACCACTAAATGCTTAGCACTTGCACATTCCCGAATGTTCCAATGCCTATTAAGAATGTTAAGCTTCACTACTCACCCGCCCTGCGTTGGAGTGCTTTGAAACGTTTTTTGTAAATGTATAAGTGCTATATAAATGACCAATAAATAAAAATAAATAAATATGTATTCACTTCGAAAAATCAGAGATTATTCCGTTATAAAATCAGTATACGGCACCACATATTTCCACATTTATAAACCCTAGTGGCTGTCATTAGGTTGTCACCGGATAGCATTATTGACTCGTAAACACAATACTGCTGCTGCGAAAATAATTCAACATAGTACTCCAGTACCACTCGGAATGGAAAAGTAGGTTTAGCCGGGCTTTTAAGGGCCTCACACTTTGACAGGTTGATGGCCATGTATTTTTGTACGTTGTTTTCCTAAGATTATCAAGCTTTTTACAGCTGTCCAATGTATATTTTGACACATCTTTTCTCCACTAATAATTGCTCGATGCTATTTAAAGGCAGTATATTTTGTGATCAGCGTTTGTATTCTTACTTGTGCTGATTCTGGGTTGTGAAGGATGATAGCATCAATGGGAATTCACTGACACATTCCTAGGAGACTTGGACACCGAACTAAGTATGAACATAACCCATTTGGGGTGGGCTATTAATGGCCAGAACAAAGAAATGCAGTCTGGAATTGCAACCAATCTACTACGTAATATAGTGTGTCTGCAAGAGAAAGCATGAACTGCGTGTCAAGAACCCTGATGTCCGCTGGCAGAATAACAAAAAATAACATAGCCTCATGCATGTTTTCTGACATCAAAACATTCCTATAGAAAATGAAAGCAAGAGCGCATTGGGTCACTGGTAGCAGACAAAACTATCTTGTTCGAGTTGAATGAACAAAATAAGATTAAAAGTGTGTTTAGTGGGGGGCGCTGTTGCGCCGAAGTAAGATGGCCGCCTAACTGCGGAGCTCCGAGCTGGGAGAGCGCACAAATCCCGAAAACAGACCCTATTGCTGTGGCTATCCTCCTGTGTGCAGGCGGTGCTTCTCCCTGAACACATCCACTGCACTCCTGCAGATTCCTGGCCCCCGCAGCCCCCTGGGGACCGCACTGCTGCCTTCCGACTCCACCGGCTCCGCCGGGACTGAGTGGGCCTGGCCGCTCCGCGGCTCCACCAGCTGCGGCTCTCCCTCCTACTTCGGGGCGTGGCGCTGCGGGCCGCTGTGGGGGAGGGGCGCCGGGAGGGGCGTCCGGCTCCTGTGGGGGCCCCGCGCTCCATCTACAGCCTCATCACCCTTCCGGCTGACCCCACGCACCATGCCTGGGCCTGTGACCACCTGCATCTTCAGGCTCCCGCGGCGCTCGTGACGCCGCACTGTCCGGCTTCCCTGTCTCGTGCCGCGGGGAGCGGAGACATCACCGCGGACCCCTGCTTCTCCACACCACTTGCCCTCGGCGCCCCCCCCTCCAGCGGACCGTAGCCCCTTATCCACGACAAGGTAGGGGGGGGTGCGGAGGGAGGGGGCCGCTTGGTTTCTCCCGTCTCCTGCGATCCTAGGCTGCGGTTGAGCCTGTGTACTGGGTTAGCCACCGTGCTACTTCTCCTTGGCTGCTGTCCCTTGTTCGCTCCAGCGGACCCTGCCTGCATTGACTTTGGACCCTGAGCCCCAGCGGACACTTGTTCTTGGACACCGCTGCTTTCTCCGGCCTCCACCTCGCCTGCCCCCCCCTCACCACATCAGGTCGGGGGGGTGCGGTTGTGTCCTGCCTCGGAGGTCCCTGCGGCCACCCCATCCGCCTGCTGCGGGTTTGGCTGACCACCACTTGTTTCCCTGCCACCCCGGCGGCTGACACGGCTGGGGGGCCTTGCTCCAGCGCTACTTCTCTCCCCTGGTGGTCCACGCCTGCCCTCACTGCACCATCGTCCTTCTCTGCCCCCCCCTTCTTCGGCTACTGATTGCTGCCCGCAATCACAACTCTGGATCCGGACCCCTCACTGGGCAACCTCCGGTGTAATGCCCCTCTCAGCTCCACTTCTAGCCCACGGACAATTGGCTTCCCTCACCTCGTAATCGCGCTGTCACCAGCCAACCCACTACTTACCAACTGTGTGGGCTCTCCAGTGCTCCCAGGCTCTTGCTAGCAGTTTGCCAATAACACCGGCGCGCTCCTTGTGGAAGGGCCCTCGGCCCCTACAACTACGGAACTGTCCCTACACATCACTGGCAACCCCACGTCTGGCCTACCCCTCTGGTCCTTGTGCCCGGCGATCTCGCTCTGTGTGCTCTGGTGAGGACCCCTGGTGTCTTCCCCAGCCTCGTTAGCTGCTCTCCACGCCTTGCCTCCTTTCCCCCTGGGCGTCCTGCGGGCCGTCGATCGGAAGGCCTCCCGCCATATCGGCACCGGATCCTGGACGCCGGACGTGTTCTATCTCCATGACCAAGGGAGCCGGTTCTAACAAGAAGCAGGCCTCGCTAAATATGTTTGCTAAAACTTCCTCCAAGCCGCTGACTGACCCTCCGGAGGAGCCGCCGGTCACTGCAACTCCCTCTACCTCCGACGACGTGCAGAAAATGATGGAATACATGCGAGAGGGTTTCACCACGCTCCACACTAAGCTAGATTACATGAATAGGACCATCTCATCCATAAAGGCCCATATCGAAAGGACAGACAGCAGGGTTGCTAAGATCGAGACAAGGGTTGGCACCGCAGAGGACGACCTGGTCTCCCTTCGCACAGCTGTGACCACCCTGACCAGCCGGGTCTCTATGGTCGAAAAGAAAAATGACGACGTTGAATCCCGCTCCAGGCGGAATAAACTCTGCGTTGTCGGTATTCCGGAGGACGACATCAGGGAGCCCATGGAGGACTATGTAGAGCGCACCCTTTTGACCCTGCTGGACAGCCCCAAGCTTTCGGCACAATTTGCAGTGGAGCGAGCTCACCGCTCTTTGACCGCGAGACCCAGGCCGGGTGCCCCACCCCGCCCTATCATAGCCAGAATCCTCAATTTCCGTGACCGCGACGCCTTGCTCCGGGCGGCCAAGGCCAAGGGTGAGCTTCATCTTGGGGCGGCGAGGATACACTTGTACCCGGATTACTCTGTGGCTGTGCAGCAGGAGCGTAAGACCTTCCTTGCGGTGACCTAGGGGTCAAGTACTCCATGCTCTTTCCCGCCAAACTGAGGATTGAACACTCTAATCAAACACACTTTTTCACTATCCCCGAAGAAGCCTCGAAATTTATAGATGAACACTTTCCTGGTTGATGTAAACAATGTTGACATAGGTTGTATGGTTTCTCAATGATTGCTGTGGTACCTGGGCCGCGGGTCGGGGCCGCCATGCCGCTCCCCCCCCCGCTATTGCCACTATTCATCGTACTTTATTGTAGTTCATATTGCTGATGTTGCTCCATTTCCTATCTGTGTGGGTGTGTCTTCGCACCCTGCTGTTGCACCGCTGACTGTAATGACCATCTCTCTTGGGTCCCTTCTCGGAGTCACCCGACAGTTCATCCCAGTTACTTTTGTCGATTTGACCGCGGGACCCAGGCCCCTTCTGGCTAAATATGCACCCAACTATGTTGCCACCGCGTCTTGTCACACGGCTGCACCCCAAACTCCGTTGGGCCCTCTCGCTCATAGATTTGGTCCCGAGGTAACTTGCATGCACTCTAAATGCCCTGCCTAATCCTACTACGTAGCACAACTCTCCTTACGCTCTCCCAACCCGGCGCGCCATTGCCCGGCTGCAAGCAGACCCCCAGGCGTTGGTGCCTAAAAGTTTACTTTTGTTGTGGTTTTGTTTGGGTTTCGTCCCTCTGATTGGGGGAGGGATGTGGGTGAGGGGTAAGTTGGGAATGTTATGGTTTGTAAGAGTCTTGACAGCCTTCAGAGGCGCCGCAGGCACCGCGTTCAATCAATTCACACATATGGTCGGGAGGCCGCATACTCCCAGGGTCCACACCGTTCACCTTACTGGAATCCACTTTTATCTATTCCACCATCACCCCTTCAAATATGGCTGATTCAACTCTGACCTTTATGAGCTGGAACGTCAGGGGATTGGGCAACTATAAAAAGATGAGACAGATTCAGCTTCACGCTGAACGCCACGGAGTGAAGATCCTATGTCTACAGGAAACCCACTGTGCTCGGAGCACTGTGAGCGTTTCGCCAAGCAATGGGGCCCCCAGAGGTATTATACTAATTATTCCACTCAGAGCCGTGGCACCCTCACCCTAATACATAAAAGCCTGAAGTTTACGTGTCAGCACTCCCACATAGACCCGCTTGGTAGGTTTGTGCTCATCGCCGGTATATTACAGCAACAGGAGATAGCCATCCTGAACATATATGGTCCCAACATCGACGACCCTGACTTCTACCTTCATCTGGCCACTCTGCTCGAGAGCTACCCCCTAATTCCTATTCTATGGGGCGGTGACTTCAACACGATACTAGATGTCACCCTGGATAGATCGGGTTCTCGTCCCCGCCAACTTTCTAGGGCAGCATACTCTATCCTTACCTCGCTCCCCCACTTGGCACTGGTGGACGCCTGGCGCCTGATGTATCCTGATGACCGTACATACTCCTACTCCTCAGTGCATGATTCCCACTCCAGGATAGATAGGTGGCTCGTCACAGATATACTCGTTAGATGCATTACCCACTTAGCCATTCTTCCCAGGACGCTATCAGACCATTCACCTGTAGTCATCTCTTTAAACTGGGGATTAGATGCCAATAAAACAAGACAGTGGAGGCTGAGCCCCCACGCGCTCCTTGACCAGGTTTTCGTATCTGAGCTTGAGACCTCTATCGAGGAATACTTCGAGATTAACTTACATTCTGTCTCAACACATGCGGTGCTCTGGAAAGCCTTTAAAGCACACACTAGAGGGATTGCCATCTCCAAGTGCAGTGGAATACTTAGGGACATCCGTGCCGATATCGCTGCCAGCGAATCGGCCCTGTCCGTCTATGAATCCCAATACGCAGAGGACCATTCCCCGGCTACGCTAGCGCTGCTGGGCTCTGAGTTAGACAGGTTCCGTGGCCTTGCAGAGCGCAAGGTTAGGTTCCTGGATTCCCCTCAATCAGCGAGGAAATATGGCGAGGGTAAACGGCCCGGCAGAATGCTAGCTAGACTGCTTTGCCGCGAGCTTGGTGCCCCCCATATCACAGCCATTTCTAGACCAGATGGCACACTTGCCACCTCCCCGCAGGACATCAACTCTGAGTTCCTCGCGTTCTACACGTCCCTATACTCGGAGGTAGACAGGTCCCAGGTTTCCGACATCAACTCCTATTTAGAGAGTCTTCCTCTATCAGTCTTGTCGACGACGCTAGCACCTCCGTCGAGAGGCCTTTCGCCCTAGAGGAAATTGTGGAGGCCATTGAGTCACTGGCATCCGGTAAAGCCCCTGGCCCCGATGGGCTTCCGATGGACTTCTATAAACCATTCAAGGCCCAATTAGCGCCGCACCTACTGATGCTTTGGGAAGAATCATGTGACACGGGCATACTTCCACCGTCCCTCCGGGAGGCATTGATTACAGTGCTCCTTAAATCAGGTAAAAACCCTACGCAGTGCAGCTCATACCGTCCCCTTTCTCTGATCAATAGTGACATCAAAATATTTGCCAAACTACTTGCTAACCGCTTAGCCCCGTACATGTCCCACATTATCCATCCGGATCAAGCCGGCTTCGTCCCCGGCAGGTCCACTTCCCTGAATTTGAGGAGACTTTTCAATGTAATCAGCAGGATCGACCCTGCCACTCAGGCAGTGGCGGCTGCATTGGACATGCAAAAAGCATTTGACTCAGTCTCATAGAGATACCTGTGGTGTGTTCTTGAGAAATGTAACTTCGGTCCTAATTTCTGCACCTGGATAAAGCTCCTTTATGCCGCCCCGTCCGCCAAAGTCCGCACAGAAGATAGGTGCTCTTCCCCCTTTCAGATATTTAGAGGAACACGCCAGGGATGCCCCTTCTCCCTGCTTATCTTTGCTATTGCCATGGAGCCCTTTGCTGACATGATCAGACAATCGCACTCGCACAGGGGGTTGCGCACATCTGGCCAGACCGACATAGTCTCCCTCTACACTGACGATACCCTGCTGTATGTTCGATCCCCTGCAGTCAACCTTTTGCCTATACTGACGGATGTGGCTCGTTTTGGTGACATATCCGGTCTGAGGATTAACTGTTCTAAATCTGTATTGTTTCCACTCACAGACTCCACACAGGCTCCACCCGAGCTACATGGGTTCAACTGGTGTCTTAATAGCTTCACCTACTTAGGGTGGTGGTCTCCCGGCACACACCTCAGTTGCGCGATGATAACTTCCATACTTATCTAACTAACCTGGAGGCTAAGGCCGCCAGCTGGACTAAACTTCCTCTCTCGCTTGCAGGCAGGATTGGAATACTCAAAATGATAGTATTGCCTCAATTACTGTACCGATTTACTAATCTGCCTCTATGGCCAGGGGACAATTTTTTTCAAACACTTTGCAGCATATGTAACACCTTCCTGTGGCACTCCGGGGCTGTCCGCCTCAAATTTTCCACACTATCCGCCCCTAAGGCGTTGGGCGGTTTCAGCGCACCCGATTTTGTCAGATACTGGGTGGTGGCCCAATCACAGTTTGCTGCATTTTGGTTCAATACTGTTGATCCCCCCCCCACACGTTCGCCTCGAGAAGCTGACTGTCTGTGACCGTGTGATCGGCTCCCTGATCCTCCAACCGATCCCCCCTGATTTGAACTCTGCGAATCCAGTGGCCAGCACATCCCTGGCCTTGTCCAAATTCTGGTCCATGGTTGACACTCCCTGTCCGTTCCACGGGGATCTCCCACTGTGGAACTTCCTGCCCGATGTTCCGCACGTTCCACTTTCAGTGGTCACCCGCTGGGCCGCTGCGGGCTTCTTGACTCTGCGTGATGCCTTTGAGCAGGGGAACTTTATAGAATGGCCTGACCTTCCTCCCTCACTTAGGCGCCGACCCTTGGTGTGGCTACAATACTCGTCACTCCGCGGACATCTTCAGGCCAGATACTCAGACTTCCCTGCCTTGCCCCCTGACGAACCGATAGTGGAGGAGCTCTGCTCCTATCTTTCCTTCAGAGGCAAAGTGTCGAGGCTTTACTCCTTACTACAGTCCAGAGCGGCCCCCCACTTCACCGAGCTGCGGCGCAAATGGGAGAGGGATCTTGGCTCTGAGATCACTGATGAGAGGTGGGCTCAGATGTGCGCCCGTACCCACGAGGTCTCCTACAATACCAAATTTAAACTCATCCAGTTCAAAATCCTGCACAGGTATCATTATACACCTATGAGACTTCATCGTATGTCCGATGCTAACCCCCCCTCTTGTCCCAGGTGTGGCACAGACCAAGCTTCCTACATGCACATGTTGTGGCTCTGTCCCCGGTTATCCCAATTTTGGCTAGACATTTGCTCTACATTGTCTGACATTCTGGAACACCCGATAACCCCTACCCCACTGCATTGCTTTTTCCATGACTTCCCTCAGTTACCTCGAGATTCTAAGAAGCTGGCAGGTCTTTGCATGCTGCTGGCAGTTCGCTGTATATTAATATGTTGGCTCCGCCCGAGAGCGCCTACCTATACACAATGGCTTAGATCGGTCACATGGGCTCACGACACCGAGCAGTCCTGGAGTGCGATGCAGTGTTCCCGCTCCAGGCCGAGGGATGTCTGGCCGAGATTTCAAGACTATATCTCTGCGCTGGCCTCACCATCAACGTCCGCCTCTGCTTCCCCAGGCGGTTCCCCATAGTGGATGTCCTGTTAAAATGTATGTATTAATAACTTGTACTCTCCATTCTCCCAATACGTCATATTTTGTTTCAATTTGTATTGCCTAAAAATCTCATTGCATGCTTTCTGCGCTGGTGCCATGTGGCTCCCTCTGTTTTTCTTTGTTGTGCTGTCAAGTTAATAAAAAGAATTAAAAAAAAAAAAAGTGTATTTAGTGGGCCTAAAATATTTGTGGTTACTGATTTAGGTGAACAAAGTGACAGATCCCGTTAGGGAACATCTCTGTGCCCTTCCAAGAACTGTTTTGACTTCAGATGGCATACAGCAGGACTTTCACCATAGCACTAAATATGTGGTCTGCAATCTTTGGCTCTACGGATGTTTTGGACTACAAATCCCACCAGCCATAGCCAGCATAATTAATGGTGAGGAATGGTGGGAGTCATAGTCAAAACATCTGTAGAGCAGAAGGTTGCAGGCCCCCACTAAATAAAACATAAAGCATCAAAGAAAACAAAATACCAATAAACGTGATAGCTTTTAGACAACAAACTGCATAGTTCTTATCCGTGGATTGTAATACACATAAATGTGTAATTTAAACATACTTCACAGATTCCAAATGTTTTGTATATTTTACTAAACTGGACAGAATAGAGTGAATACCCGGAAGCAAAACCTGGCCGTGACGCACTAATCAGAGAGAAAGACCAACCCTAGGGAAGGAGGATCAGGAGTTTCATTTGCACATGCTGACTCAGCTAACAAAACATGATTGGTGCTTACACACAGAATCATTTTATATTTAGCACTACAAACCTCTAAAAATAAAATATTAAGATGATTTTCTACCTGTAATTTAGAACGGTGACACCAGGGAAGACAAATGCCATTAAGAAAACAGAAATGTGTGTAAAGCACCTGCAGGGAAATCCCCCAATTGTGACAACCAGCTAAAACGCTTTTCATAGTAAAATGCATTCCCCATTACATATACAAAAAACAGCTAAAACACAATTCAGTTGGTAGAACTGTAGAGACTGGCATGAGTTTAAAAAACTATTAAAAAAAACAAAAACACCTCATTGCTAAAATGAAGGGCAGGAGGTTTTTTTTTAAAGACAAATGCAGTGTCCTATGTATGACTAAATCCTTTATTAATTAATGCTCACGAGGAGCTGAGCAAACATGAACTCAGAGCAGCCAGGAGCTCAGAATGTTTCTAAATGATTGATCAAACAAAAAAACACAAAAATCTGATGGATGTTTAAGGATTGATTCAGATATTAAAGCACAACAGCCAAACTCTTTCCCAACCCATTCAGTGCACCCACAGGAAGTTCCACCCCTTTCAACTTCCCCTATTACATCATGTCCTTGGTGACAGAAATGCATGTCAATCAGCTTGCTCAGAATGAGATACACTGCCACCAAGTGGCCAATATGGTTAATTACACCTAATATTCACAATACATTACAGAGAGCAAGTTTTAAACATTTTAATACATAAAATGACACAATGGACACATGTCCTTTGATGCAAAACCTTTTTAGATTATCTTAATAGTCTTAAAAGTGCTAAAGTGCTTGTACAGATTGCAACTGGAATCACCAGTTTGGGGGCAATACAGCAGTAAATCTGCAGAATTACTCTCAAACCAGTAATTACCACTGTGGCATTACCACGGGATTAAGAGTGGCGGTACAGCTACGTAAACAACATTTCATGGGGATTTTCAATAGATTTACCAAGAGTAGTAAATCTGACGGGTTTTGGGGGCAAGTTGAAGGAATTACCACCAGCAACATAGTATAGCGCTGCAGGAATGTGCTGATAAAGTGGTAGGTCAGTTCCTTAGATTAAAACGAAATAGCTCTTGAAGAGGAGAATTTGATATTGAAGCTGCATTACTGAGTGCTAAATTACGATCAAGGAGCTATCCCAAGACGTTAGTTAAAAAGCACGGAAAAGAACAACCAAAAACAATCATGAAGCATTGCTAGAATACAAAATGAAGAACAACAAAAATTATAACATTGTATTCGTAGATACGTTCAATCATCTATCTAACAAACGAAATAGCATTGTAAATAGAAACTGGCACATTTTGAATGGAGGAAGTTTCCGAGTTAATTGACCACTGTGTGCCTTTAAACGTGGTAAAAATCTAAAAGATTTACTGACCAAGAATGATGTGAGTGCTTCTAATAGCAATCAAATGACCATTACTGAAACCTGGGGTTTGGCAATACCTACTGGCCATGCTCCATGCAGAACGTGCAGTTGCTGTGCCCAAAATAAGAGAACAAAAGAGGTGAATATAGTACGTTAGCACTTTTAAAACTATTAAGATAAACAAAAGGTTTGGCATCAAAATGCCTGTGTCCATTGTGTCATTTTATGTATTAAAATGTTTTAAACACTGCAATACATGTATGGTAGTCTACACCATTTGCATACATACCAACATTTTGGAGCAGCTGGGAGGGAAATTCTTTCCGAGCATTCAGGAGAGCTGAATTTACCCATTAGAATGCAGTGGCGTTAGAATTATTTTAGGAGGGAGGCAGTAAAAAAACTGCAACATGTTTGCTACCAAAATCGGGAGTCTCCCACCTAAATCAGGAGGGTATGCATTTGATGCCCCTGCGAGAAGTTATATATAGGAAAAACTGAGAGGAAGGCCAAAACAGGTGTTATTGAACATATAAATTGCATTTCTAAAGATTTGCTAAATGACCCTTTAGTTGGGCATTTTCTTGCAATGGGACACACATGTGATATGTTGAGATGGAGTGTTCTTATGCAAATACCACCAAGCGGAAATCTGGCTAATGACAAAAAGAAACTTTATGAGCAAGAACAACGGCTCATATTTTTATGCAAAAGTGTAGAATTTGGCCTTAATGAGATGTTAGATTGGTTCACTTTGTAACATAACTATATTTGTGTCGGTTTCTAATAGACATAATTACAACAACTCCTTTTTAAAATGGCCGCCACCTTTGCACATTCAGGTAAGAAAGGCTATGCAGTAACACGTGACATTTACGGCTACATCAACTACAAGTGTTATTGAGTTTGTGTTGCTCATTTGGTTCGGGGTGCACAAAGGAATTTTTCGCTGATAGACTATCAAGCAGTAGCTCTGACGCAGGGTATGCTGTACAGAGTTCACATCCCCAGTACTCTATTAATGTTAGAAACGTTCCAGATAGCTTTCTTAGTAATATGGTAACACATATTATGTTACCTCATATTTACAGATACAACGTGCCAACAACAGCTACATTTAGAAAACTAACCGTAGAACTATGTTCATCCACCGACCGTTCCACCTTCCAGCTACGTTCTGAGTAAGTTGGCTGTTCCTAAATCTTGTTTTTTTAATGAGGAATTGAATAATGTTCAACGTGATTAGGTACCTGTGAAGGGGTAAAACCACAGAGAAAGAACCTAAAGGAGCTGACCGGCGTCATCAGGCATCACGGCAAAGAAAGAGTGCAGGGCTAAAGCAAGTAGGAGGACCATACAGGCTTGATGGATATGTAATTAAACCGATAGAAAATGATCTGCCAGGTGGGGGTAGGTGCCTTCCTCTAATGCTTGTATGTTCGTTACAGGGTAACTGGGATCCTGAGGAGAAGACCTATGAATGGGCTTACTAAGGCTTGAACGAAGAAGTTGTTCGATAAAGAAAAGAAAGTTATGTTGGTGTTAACGGCCACGTTGGCCTAAAGAGAAGAGACCGGCATCGTTGTGCTGTAAGGTTGACAAAGAGTAGCAGCGGAGTGAAATCGCCAGGAGTGCCCGTCTCATGAGACCGGAGAAAAGTGAAAGCGGCGAGCCCCGTCCGGAGACAATAGCCGTCAACTGGAAGCCGTCAGCTGTGCGGAGAGCTAACAGAGAAAGCATTACCAGAGAAGACTAGTGAAACAGACATACAGTTCTGAGCGCCACCACTGCGAGTGGAAAAGGCCATTGCGAGACGAACTGAGCCGCAGAATCGTGAGGTGATCTAAGGGAGGTGAAAGAACCAACCGGGCCACTGGATGAAACTCGACCTGCGCTCACAAACGAAGGTGTGGATCTCGTAAAGCCGGTATGTTTGAGAAATAGATACGGCTGGCTGTGAGGACTCAGATGGACAGTGCTTTCAGAAGGCAAACCAATAGAAATAAATGTGTCACGTTAGAAGCTGTAACTGAATACACTAAGCCAAATTAAAAGGGTTTGAGTTGAGATACCCAGAGGAGCGAACAATATCGTTTTTGTCACATCAGAAGGCACGCACTGTCTGGGAGTAAAACAAATAATTTTTTTTTCCATTCATGGCAACGTAACCATAAAGGGGAAGGAGAACAACCACAGCAGAAGGAGGAGTATGAGAATCTGGACAGAAACATTTTAATACAAACAGAGCAAACTAATGAGAGAGTATAGTAGTCAAAGTAGTGCAACAGGATAAAAGTTACAGGACAATCTTAATGAACGAAGGGGAAGGTAGTGAATCCAGAGACTGTTAACAAGAAAGATCGTACGGATCCTCCCATTTCCTACCACCTTTCTGAATCACCACACGGACAGACGCTCTGGAACTACAGAGGAACCCAAGTCTTTCACCTGAACATCTCTTGGTCCCGTACTTTCACTCCAAAACAAATAAAAGTTTGTTGAGAAAGTCTTCTACAGAGTGCTGTCTTTATTCCCCAACAAAGTGAAGTTCTAAAAATACCTTTTGTAAACATTTTTGAAGACCCGCTACATGAATTGTAAGGCTGTATTTTTAAATGGACGACATTCTGTAAGTAACAACTCTAGAGCGCTCTAGTTGAGATCTATAATTAGTTGTGTTTGTTAGGGCGAGTTCTGGTGAGGGAGTGGTTTTACTGATACCTCTTTGGGTAGTGTCTGTTTGTATCAATAGAGTGATGTCTATCGTTAAGACGCTTGGTACACCAAGACTGAATTAAAGTTATTTAGGTGGTAAGTGCTCTTTGTTTGAATTAATTTCAAGAGTAGCACCAATATAATTGATATAAGCACTAATTACAGCTGTTTCTGCACTATGTCTATAGGTATTTCTTCACCACAAGAGTTTAAAAATGTACTCCTACTACTCGTTGTTGAACGTATTTGATCCTAGGAGAACATTATCTTTTGAGAACACTGCCTTCGCTGAGTTTTGTTTTATCCCTGAAGAAGTTCTACCATCTTTACCAATGTATTTTAGTAGAATGGAACATGTAGGGTTATTTTTTGACTGCATTGAGTAGCAGTTCGATCAATTGAACATTCATGCATATAAGAGTTACATATTAGTAGCCCTGGTATTTGTAAACCCTGCATGGTTGAGCACGATTGCTAATTGGTGTATGCTCCCAAATGTAATTTGGCAACTGGTGGAGAGGCATTATTCTTTTGCCTAAAAGGTTCTCTGGTGTTTGTTTGTTGGGTTTTAGTAGTGTACACTTTGTGAAGTCATTGTGTATGAATCATTTTGATAATTGCACCTGTCACTTTAATGAAATATGAAATGTATTTTATTGATTTTATAATGAAATTGTGAATAAAATGTGTTATTATATATAATGCGTTTCTCTGGATCGCGAATATTAGTGTTACTACTTTTTAGTATAGTCAGGAATGCTATTAATTACATACCTGCCTAACCCCATTTAATCTAATTTAGGTCTAATCACTAGACAGTGCAGAAGTGGCGGGTGCTTTATTGTAAATTATAACCTGTTGTTGTTCAGGATTTGATCCTCCCACTTGTTTGTGACTCAGTGTCTCTCTTTACGTATTTCATGGTAATTGAATAACTGCCATGCCACCCAAAAGGCTACTGCAGTCCTATTATATGGGACTGAAACGAAACCGATCATCTCCAGTAACATATGGACAAGGTTCGAAGGCAAGTATTGGAAACAAATCTTGTGCTTGCCCTCGTCCATGCCCATTGCTTGGATCAGAACAGAAACTAGGGTTGGTGTCACTGTACGCGAGATACCTATGGCAGGTTATTGTTCTCTTTCGGGAATTGTTCTGAACTCAAAAAAACTGATAAATGACTTAGCTAATTTTATTTTTGGGTCACATGATCTGTTTATATGTAAATGACTTGATTTGGTTATAAATGCTCTTGCTGACAGAATACACGAGACAAATGTCTGACATATCAGGATTTTCCCCAAAACCTGTTTTTGCATAAGAAAGCCAGCCATTTGGAATTGTATCTGCAGTAATCACCTTCTCCAGCACATAGAGCAAAATGTATGCGATTAAGATTTAATCTTTGGCAGACTAACGACCTCCTAGCAAAACGTGGAATTATACTATCTAAAGATAATCTCTGTCGGTTTTGTAAGGCTGTAGACCAACCAGAGACCACACGCCATCTGATAACAGAATGTGTGATACTAAGACAGAAACGCGAACAGCAATTTTTAAAAATATTCCAGAACTTTGTAAATCTGACAACAGACACTATGTGGTGGATGATCTATGGTGGACAAACTGTTATGTTAAGAATCGCTGCAATTATTGAGTGTTGAGTTCAAAGCTTTGTTAAACTTTTGGTGAAATGTATGCTGATTGTTTGAAAATCTACTAAATAAATACATTTAAAAAATTTAAAAAAAGAATTTCTGCTATTTCCTTTTTAAATGATCTAAATGTATCTGAAGAATGAAATTGAGATTATTTCACTTTGTTCTCCTGTAAATAAGAAACCTGAAGATTTTATCCTATTTCATAATTCTTTTCTTTGTGTCTTGATGATTTTGTTAGTTGGCAGGTGTGTTTTGATTTTAATACTTTTTCTCTAAATTTGTAAGTGGTGTTAATATGAAATTTACTTTGTATTTAACTTTTACTGAAGTATTTTTTCTTTTGTTTCTTTTCTTAAAATACTGTAAAGTATATCCTCCCCGGAATATAGAGACCACTAAAGAACTTACCATGATAACATGGAATGTACAGGGGCTGAACTCACCCAGAAAACCTAAATCTGTGGAACACAGACTAGCCTACCTGGTAGTAGACATAGTGTGCCTCCAAGAAACTCACCTCCTGGAACCGGATGAGAACAGGGTGAACTTTAGACAATATCCCATGAAATTCTTCGCCTCATCGGGCCAGAAGAAAAGGGGGGTAGCCATCCTCCACAGCCGCGCAGTGCCACTAACCCGAATCTCGGTCAAGCAGGACCCGGCGGGGAGATACCTGTTACTTATGGGGCTCCTGATCGAACTCCCAGTAACCATAGTTGTGATATACACCCCGAACACCGAACAAGACCACTTCCTCAGCAACATCCTCCCTGTGCTCACCTCCTTCGTAGAAGGGCGCCTACTAATTGGAGGAGACTTCAATCTCTCCCCGGACCCAAACCTAGACAAAACACTGCCGCCCTCCAGGGAGGACTTTTCCCGGGCGCTGAGGATGGCAGAATTCTTAAGGGACACAGATACCATCGATACCTGGAGGTTGGCTCATAATGGGGACCGGGACTATACAATCTACTCCCACGTTCACAGAGCCTGTCAACAAGTCCACATCGTTGTTTGGGTGGGCCGCTGTTGAGGCCCCGGGCGCGAAGCGCACCGGATGTTACGTTGTGGATAGGGTGGGGCGGGTTTAGGGGAACGACAGTAGCGGTGTATGTTTCAATGAAGAAGGTTGTAAAGCAGCCCGGCTCCGTGTCTCATTTACGGGAGCCACGCATTCCCTAGCCACGAGGATATCTAACAATGGCGACGAGGGGTACGCAACCCGCTCGTATCATCATGAGGCCTGCCGACGGGCAGTGAAGCGCGTCGGCGCGCCTCTGACCATTTTCAAAGGGATATCACGTGTCACGCCTCGTTTGAGTCGGAGACCCACTCAGCAGGCAAAGTGAAACACGTGCCTACTCCACAAACAGCAGAGGAGCACGCGACTGCATCGGCAACAGAGGGGCATATTAGCACCCCGGCAGCAGAGGAGCACGGGAGCACCCCCGCAGGAGGAAAGCACGTCTACACCCCAGCAGCAGCAGAACATGTGAGCGAACCGGCAGGGCGGCCCATACACGCCTGAGCGCCTCGACCACGTCAAGGGGTAGCCCCACCTGCCAGAGCTCAGCAGGTGAATCACAGAGTGGCCTCTCACGAGCCACACGCGGGTGACCGCTCCGGCAGAAAAACAAACACAGCGGCCCAGGGTGTAGAAACCTTGTCACGTGCCCCGACACGTGTCACACACTCATGTGACGCATGGACACACAAAATCAAGTGATACAAAGGATCTGGGCGTACACCCAACGCCACGACCAGAGTAAAGTTACTGCAAAAGACAATCAGAAGGGAGCTCCAACTTTAACAGCAGAATCCCCTTACACATACACACCCTCAAGCAAGCATGTCAGACCCAGCTCTAGCAACTGCTTCATCCTCAGGGGGGGCAGACAACCCACAAGAAAATTGGACAGCAACCACAGATCAACAGCAGCACGTCACAAGTCATGCACATGCCAAATCCTTTTGAGATACGGGACACCTCGAACCTAGAACCTCGCTGGGCCATATGGCTCTGAGACTTCAAGTTTTACGCAGGTGCCATAGGTTTAACGGACGGCGAAAGACTCCAGAACACACTCTTCATGGCGGTAGGCCCGGCAGTAAGGGACATTGCGGGCGAATTACTGAACGTGGACACAGTGACATACAGAGAACTCCACGCCAAACTCTCCAAATATTTCACGCCACACACCAACCTTCGACTCCACACTCTCCTTCTCTCCTCATATATCTGACGTCTCTAAGAAGTCACACTACCAGCTGCACCTCCTCAGAGGTATTCTTCCCTTCCTCTCCTTCCCCCAGAAGCTCACTGTCTCTCGAGCCCTGGTTCTCTCAAGGCTGGACTACTGTAACAGCCTCTATCTTAATCTGCCTGCCTCCACTCTCCGCCCTCTGCAACTTATCCAGAACAGAACTGCGAGACTTGTCCTTGGCCTCAAGCCCAGGGACCGTATCTCTCCAGGACTGAAATCTCTTCACTGGCTCCCAGTGGCTGCGAGGATTAAGTTCAAAACCCTCTGCATTGTCCACAAGGCCTTCTGGGGCCTGGGACCTAAATACCTCCAACTCTCTCTTCCTAAATATCTTCCTTCACGAGCCCTTCGCTCATCCGTCTCCAACTCCCTCATGGTCAGCCGCTTCTCGAAGCAACGAGCTGGGGGTAGATCTCTCTCCGCAGCTGGGGCCTCCCTCTGGAACAGCCTTCCTGCCTCCCTGAAACTTGAGGAGAACCATCTCCGGTTCCGGAAGCACCTCAAAACCTTCCTCTTCGCTTCTGCCTTCTCTCTCCCTCTCCCCTGCTAATCCTGCTTAACTCCCCACTGAATTCAGCACTAAACCTGCATCTGGGCCACTCTCAGCAACCTCGGTCCAGGGCCCAGCCACTCTCCACTTGCACTGCCTCCCCGGCTCCCCCTGCACTGTGGGACTGTCACTGTATCCCTACAGCCCCTTTCCCAGCACTTGCTCTGCACTTACCTCGCACTTGCCACCAGCTGGCCCTTTCTATTTATTATTTTTTATTATTTTCTACGCTACTTACCTTGTACTGCACTTCCCCCCCCACCTCCTCCCCCCTGCACTTCCTCCTTTTCCCCTTACCTCTGCACTTGCGCGATCTGAATGACACCTGGCCTAGTAGGATCGTTTGTCTGTTTTCCCCTTGTTTCCCTCCCTCCCTGCCTCGTCGCGCCTTGAAACACTTATGTATAGGCGCGTTACAAATACCATATCATATCATATCATATCATATCAAATACCATATCATATCATATCATATCATGAGCGCCATATTTTTCACACGACCAGACAAGAGAAAGGTGAATCCATTGACAACTTCGTCATGCGCCTTCGCATCAAACTAAAACATTGCAAGTTTCACAAGTACTCAAATGAAGAAGCACTTAGATCACAAGTGATTGCAGGATGCCTTTCCCAACCATTTCGCAAACAATTGCTGCAAAAACAGATCATTGGAAGAAATCCTGGCGTTGGCCCGCATGGAAGCTGCAGTAGACCCACAACTGGACAACCTGGGTAAGACCTCTATACAACAGCCCACGGAAAACCCCATCAACAAACTATATGCAAACCCCACTCACAGAGGTAAGCGCCCCAACGCCACATGTTACAAATGTGGATATGAATACCAGCATGTGGGGGAGTGCCCAGCTTTAGGACAACAATGCGCCGCTTGTGGCGGAATGGACCATTACAGGGCCATGTGCAGGAACGCGCCGGGATCCACTTCAAGCAGACGACGTACGCAGGAAAGGCACAGATACACCCGCCAAAGTCCACCAAGATCTGGAGGTGAGAATGATTGCCCGAATCCCAGGAGGAAAGATAGAGACAGGAGGAACATCTACACCCGAGAAGACAGACGCCCGCCAGCAGCGACACACCATCGTCAGAAGAAGATCAACGGAAAAAGGGATACGTCTGGTCTCTGAACAACAACACCACGGCCACTCAACACAGCCCCATCCTCACACTACTTGTCAACTACACCCCACTACAATCCTTGATCGACACTGGCGCAACATTCAATATCATCAGCGAACAGGCATATGAATCTCTAACACCGCCGCCGAAGATAAAGAAATCATTTGTGGACATATACCCTTACGGCACCACTACCCCCTTACCATGCAAAGATACGATCACGGCCTGGTGCACCCACAAAGAGCATGCAGCGAAGATTCCTCTGCACATCTTAAAAACCGAGGCCAACAGCGGATGCATTCTGAGTTTTAGTACTGCAGTGGACATAGGTCTAGTGCATATCTTATATCAACTGATGGCCCATAAATATTTTGCCAAACCAGAAGCAATTGAACAAACATTCCCAAAACTATTCAGTGGCCTTGGGAAACTTGAGAACAGAAAAATACATCTTCACATAAACCCCCTCATAAAACCCGTGGCTCAACACTATCAAGGCATTCCTATAAATATTCAATGGAAGGTGGAGGACGAACTGGACAAACTCATCAAGATGAAGGTGATTGAACCGGTGTCAGGCCCCATGCCCTGGGTATCGCCCATCGTCCCCATCCCCAAGAAATCCCCAGACGGATCCATACGCCTGTGTGTAGATATGCGCAGAGCCAATGTCGCTATCGAGAGGGAAAGACACCAGGCGCCCAGGATCACGGACATGATCCATCTCCTCCACGGGGCAAAGATCTTCTCAAAACTAGATCTAACGAAAGGTTACCACCAGATTGAAATCGTGCCCGAATCCTGATACATTACCACCTTCGTAACCCACCTCGGCCTTTTCCAATACAAAAGGCTCAGCTTTGGCATCTCATCCGCTGCTGAAATGTTTCAAGAAGAGATACATAGGGTGATTAGACACGTACCAAACTGTTTTAACTATTCAGATGATGTACTGGTATACAGCAAAACACAGGAAGAGCACGACACAGCGTTACACAGAGTATGCCAGGCCCTCCAGGAAGCAGGACTCACGCTAAACAAAGCGAAATGCAAATTCTCAAGTGAGTCTCTAAGTCAAAGCACTTAACTCGGCTACGCCCCCTGAGAACACAACAGATCTGCGCTCATTTTTAGGTCTGGCCAGTTACTGCTCAAGGTACCTGAGAACACAACAGATCTGCGCTCATTTTTAGGTCTGGCCAGTTACTGCTCAAGGTACCTGAAGGACTATGCCACTGTGAGCAACCCTCTACGCCTGCTCACGTGCAAAGACACACCATTCGTCTTGTCAACTGAGTGCCAGAAGGCATTTGAAGCGATCCGGAATGCCATCTCGCAAGCGGAAGACATGGCATACTTTGACGCTCGCCGGGACACTGAAATTATCGTCGACGCCAGCCCTGTGGGACTGTGCGCAATACTTACCCAAAAGGACTCAGCAGACCCGCACAACATATATGAGGTAGCCTATGCCAGCAAGAGCTTGACCCCCACGGAAAGGGCATGTTCGGAGGCAGAAAAGGAAAGCCTGGCAGTGGTATGGGCGTGTGAGTACTTTCACTTATTCCTATTTGGAAAGGAGTTCACGATAGTGACGGACCACCAAGCACTGCTCACCATCTATGGTGACCCCAAAGCCAGGATGCCACCAAGAATAGCTAAAGGAGGTCTGCGCTTACAGGACTATAAATTCACAGTAAAACACCGACCCGGCAAAGAAGAGAACCCAGCAGACTACCTATCCCATCATCCGACGGCATCAACCGAATCGCAGCCCTCCATCGCAGATGCATACATAAACTACATAGTTCACCACCTCCAACCACTGCCGGTAGAATGGGCAGAACTATCCGCCCAGTCAGAACGAGACCCAGCACTCCGAATCGTGAGGCACTGCCCGCAGACAAACAAGAAGGTACTTATGAGACAGCAAGCAAAATCGGAGGCGGAAACAACACGGGAAGACGTCAAGTGGTTTGATCAGGTCTGAGACGAAATAACGGTGGTAGATGACCACATACTGCTAAAGGGTTGCAAAGTTATTGTTCCAAGAACACTTCAAGAAAAGACAGTACATCTGGCCCATGAGGGACACCGAGGAGTGGCAGCAACGAAGCGCCTCCTTAGACAAAAGGTGTGGTTCCCGCAGCTTGACCGACTAGTAGAAGACATTGTGGGAGGCTGCTATATCTGTGCGCAAGTAGCATCACCACCGGACCCAAACCCGCTGCAAACATCGCCACTACCAAAACAGGTGTGGGAGGAACTGGCAGTAGACCTTTTTGGCCCGCTAAACAACGGCACACATGTAGTGGTGCTTATGGATGAACACTCACGATTCGCGGACGCTCAGATAGTCCAAAGCAGTGCGACATCAAGTGTCATCCCAGCGCTTGATCGAATGCTGTCGGCGTATGGGATCCCCAAGATTATAAAATCGGACAACGGCCCCACGTTTGCAAGCCACGACTTCCAGAAATTCGCCAAGTACATGGGTTCCAACATCGCAAAATAACCCCTCGCTGGCCACAGGCAAACAGCATGGTCGAAAGGTTTATGGCCAGCGTCAAGAGGATTCTCCAAATCGCCCACGTTCAAAACAAACCCTTCGAGCAGGCTCTCAACCAACTACTCAGAGAATACAGACACACGCCCCACAGCACGACGGTGATATGCCCAGTAGACCTATTATTCCGGAGGCCGATCACAACAAGGTTACCCAAGGATCCCCGGCCACGAGAGCCGACGGCACTGGAACAAGAGGCAAGAGACAATGATGAAGCGAGCAAAGCAAAAAGAAAGGTGGTCACTGATCGGAAGAGACGAGCTTATGAGAACCCTATGCAACCCGGCGATGGAGTATGGCTCCGACAACCAAAGAATCGAAAGGAAGAAGCCACTTTCGCATCCACCCCACTCATCGTGACACACAAGAAATGCACGATGGTCACGGCACAGAGAAGTGATTGCTCATCAGTGACACGCAACAGTTCGTACTTCAAACGGGTGACGTCTCACCAGGGAGAAGTTGAGGAAAGAGACAGAGACAGTGAAGAAGACAGGACACGGGATGAACCGTACCCGGGAGATGGGGAAGCGCCCGAACATGAGCAAAACACTATATCACAGACACCTGGGTGGGCGACCCTGCACAAGTCCAGGCGCCCCCAAAGGAGTGGCATGAAGCCGCTTCGCCTCATAGAAGAAATGGGGTAAGAACAGAGAGAACTAGCATGTTAAAAAGGGGGGAGATGTCAGCAAGTCCACATCGTTGTGTGGGCAGGCCTCTGCTGAGGCCCCGGGCGCGAAGCGCACCGGACATTATATTGGGGATAGGGAAGGGCGGGTTCAGGGGAACGGCAGTTGCTGTGTATGTTTCAATAAAGAAGGTTGTAAAGCAGCCCGGCTCTGTGTCTCATTTACGGGAGCCACGCGTTCCCTAGCCACGAGGATATCTAACAGAGGCCACTCAACAATAGACCTTCTGCAGGTGTCCAGTGCACTCTACCCCTGCATCGAGGACATGCAAATCGGCAGCACAGTGATATCTGACCATGCCCCAGTCATAGCCCGCCTGCGAGTTGAAGGCCTCCTAGCATCTCCGCAGAGGTCCTGCAAACTACAAGACTACATTTTAGCAGATATAGCTTCCAGCGGCGAAATCCATGACTCCCTTACAAATTACGTTAAGGAGAATGCAGCAAGAGGCACCTCCGAAGCCATGGTCTGGGACGCAATGAAGCCAGTCATCAGAGGAGTGGCCATCAACTGCACAGCAGAGGAGACACCAACTCAAACTCGCCAAACTGGAAGCGGAGGTGGAGGAACTAGAATCCCGATTCAAGAAACACCATTCTGTGAAAATAGGCAGGGAATTCAAGAAAGCAAAGGCAAATCTCGAAATGCATCTGGCAGATCGGATGGCTCGGGCGCTAGCCTACACAAAACAATACTACTATGTAAACAGCAATAAGGCCAAATGGCTGCTAGTGCAGAAACTGAAGAAGCTACACTCCTGGAATAGGATACTAACTCTCCAAGACCGGAATAGCAAGCCCTGTTGCGCAGAAACAGAGAAAATGGAAATCATCACTGAGCACCACACAAGGATTATGTCCGGTCCCGCTACGAGTAAAGAAGCACAATCTCAGTACGTGCATGCAACCCGACGAGCCCTCCCACTCTCACAGCTCGACTCCTTGGAAATCCCCATCTCTACGGAAGAGGTATCAGACACAATTCGATACCTGAAGAACACAGCCACAGGCCCTGACGGATTAACGTCCCAGTTCTACAAAAAATACGCCCAGATCCTGGCCCCACACCTCGCATTGTTGTATAACTCCCTCCTAACCTCCGGCTCCATCACCCCTTCTATGGAGGAGTCCCAACAGTTTTAATCCTGAAGCCAGGGAAGAAACCAGAGCTTTGCTCATCATACAGACCGATCACCCTACTAAACAATGACGCCAAAGTCTTCTGGAAAATGCTGGCGCACAGACTGGCAACATTTCTCCCAGAACTAATCCACCCAGACCAGACAGGATTCATCCCAGTCCGCAGCACCTTCGACAACATTAGGCGCACCCTAAACGTCATTGAATAGGCGGGCAGGACGGGGGAGCAGATGGCAGTCCTGTCGCTCGACGCATAAGGCATTTGACATGCTGGACTGGGGATACATCGAAGCTACGTTAAAACTCCTAGGCTTCGGCTCAAAGTTCCGGAAATGGACCCTGGCCAAATACCAGCACCCAACAACGACACTGAGAATGAACGGCAACAACTCGCCCAGGATTCGGATCACCTGGGGCACACGGCAGGTTTGCCCTCTATCCCTGCTCATCTTCGCCCTGTCTATGGAGCCGTTCGCCTGCAGAGTCCGCAATAACCCTGTGATAAGCGGGCTGACGGTGGGGAGGGAAGCCTACAAAATAGCCCTGTACGCCGATGACATCCTCATGACCCTCACCAAGCCTGAAACATCCCTGGAGGCCCTGTGGAGCGAACTGGCTAACTTTGGGGCGGCCTCTGTGTTCTCGGTCAACCTCGAAAAATCAACGGCCCTCGGGATCAACACCTCAAGAGCATCGGTCGAGTCGCTGGCCGCCAGCCACCCCATCCAATGGGTCAACTCACACTTCAGCTACCTGGGGGTCCAGATCCCAAGCAAAATAGAGAAAGCGTATAAGCTAAACCTCCCCACTCTCCTCAAGGAGCTGCAATCAGACCTGAATAGATGGCCAAAGCAAGAGGTGTTGTGGCGGGGAAGAATAACAACGGTCAAAATGAACCTGGTGCCCAGACTCCTATACTACTGCCAGGCCCTCCCTATCTCCATCCCCAGGAAGGACCAACAGAAACTTCAAGCAAACATCCTGAAGTTCGCCTGGGGGGGAAGAAACCGCGAATAGCCAGGAGGGTGATGCTCCGAGGCAGGGAATCTGAAGGCCTGGGGGCCCCAGAGGTGGACAGGTATTGCCTCGTGGCCCAGCTTACACCGGCTTTCACCTGGACTCTAAACTCCAACAGACCGCGCTGGATAAAGCTAGAGGAGGACTGGTCTGGCGGCCCCCTGGAGCCACTCCCCCACACCATCAGGCCTATCAACCCTGGGACTACTGTCCGTGACCAAGAACACAGTAGAAAACTGGAGGAAGGCAGCCAGACGATGGGGCTGCAGGACCACAACTGGCCCATTATCTCCAATCTGGGACAACCCAGACTTCACCCCTGGCAAGGCACCAAACAACTTCGACCGCTGGAGGGCGGGAGGGCTGAAGTATGTAGGGGACTTCTACGCGGAGGAAAACCTGCTAACCTTCGAGGAATGCAAGAGCAAATTTGGGGTGCCTGAATCGGAAAGATTCCGCTAAGCGCAGCTCCGACACTGGCTCTCACATGAGTCGATGAAGCTGCACGGCAGCAGAGAGCTGACGGCTCTGGAAAGTACCTTTACAGCGCCGCCCCCTGCAGGGAAAATATTGACCCTGTATAGACTACTGGACAAAGGAGACAAAGGAAACCCCAACAAAAATGAGGCCTAAATGGAGAGGTGGGAAAAGGACATTGGCAGAGCAATTGAGCTCGAAATGCATCACAAATAAAGAGGGAGCGATCAAAACCTGTTACAGATGGTACCTAACCCGAGATCCTAAACAAAAGTAACCCAGCAATCTCCCCGCTGTGCTGGAGAGGATGCACAGACACAGGCACATTGTTCCATTTGCTCTGGTCGTGCCCGATGGCCACGACATATTGGAAAGAGATCCTGGACCTTATCAAACAAATCATTGGCCTGTCAATACAGTGGGACTTGGGGATAATCTTACTAGGTAGCACAGGGGACAGCCAATTTCCACGGACCGGCAACCTGGCAAACCTGTGCACCCAGCTCCGTATGGTGGCTAAGATCGCCATAGCCAGACTGTGGATGCATCCAGAGGGCTCCGCAGTGGCCCTGTGGTGGGCCAAGTGCTGGGACATCGCAGTGGCGGAAAAAATAACTGCTGTCCACCTGGGAAAGAGGAACAAGTTCTATGACACCTGTGCCCCCTTCCTGAACTACGCGGAGCAGTTCCCTGGCATGGCAAGAAAGCCCGCGTCCCTCTGCTGGCTGTCCAAATATGACTAGGAGCCCCCCAACCCCGGCCGGAGGCCCTCATCGAACACTCCCCCCGGGCTCTGGCAAGGTGTAGCTGAAGCATCGACACCCAGCAGGCACACCCCGAGGCTCTCCTACCTCAGACGTTCTCCAGCCAGATCTCCTAGTGGAAATCAGCAGCTATCCCCCAGGACTTGCAGCACCCCTGCCCAGTCCTCTCCTCCCCACCCCCCGCTCCCACTGTTCTCCCCCTATTCCCCATTTGGTTATGTTCCTGTTTCGTAGTGTTTCTTCTCTGAACTCACTTTGTGCTAACTAAATTTATGCTGATGAGATGCTTGTTTATTGTCAAAATCAAAAAGATTTGTTGAAAAAAAAATACTGTAAAGCTGATTTAGTTCAGTTGAATCAAACAAATTTTAAAAATTTTAAAAATTTAAAAAGAACTGCCATTTTATTTCTGTTTTTACCGCACTGGCATCCTTACTCCTTATGATAGCACAGTTTTTTTCATCTTTAGTTTTAGGACATTTTACAATTTGACAAAAACGTACAGAAACATTGCACAAAGTTGTCACGAGATAATTTGTATCTTAACCCTCGCTCCTCTCCTCCCTCCTCCCCCCAGAATGCAGGTTGTAAATAGTATCATTGTAAAACGATACTATTAACACTCTGAGCCAACTACTATTTTAGGCATGTTATGTAGGATTTGGGTCCGCAGAACTGTGATTTTTGTGTATAGCCTTTCCAATTTCATAAATGTCCCATGCCTTTATGTGCCATTCTTTTTGTGTAAGCAGTTGCTCTGTAGTATTAGACATGCCCTTGCGGCCAGCAATAGGAAGTTTGCCATTTGTGGTAACCATTTCAAACGCACTTCCGCTTCTCTGCATACATTTTGGAATGTTTCAATAGTTCTACTGCCATCTGTGCAGTAGTTTCACCCCATGCATTTTTTGTATTGCATTTGGTGTAAACCAAGATTCAAACCTTTACAAATGATATAAAACACATTCATCATCATACAGCAGAACACATCACTATGAACAATTCAGATCTATGATCACACAAATATATCCTTTTTCAACTGAAGTTTCACAGCTTTACAAATGTTACTACCACCACAACCATAGAAACAGATATCCCATAAGCATCGTCAACCACAGCATTTCCACGTCTACCCTTGCGACACTGTGCACACATTTGCCAAATGCTATGAAGCGATGTTCACGCAAACTGGGGCAATGCTCTCAATGCTACCGGGCTGTTCACAGAATCGTCACCCGGATGACCCTGGTGCTGTTTTATTCCCAATACTTAGCACTGCATTGGTACCTCATATACTCATTTCTGTACTTTAAGTCGGGGAATCTATACACATATGCTTCAGCTCTCCCAGCTTTTGTAGGGATTTTAGTTAGACGGCCATATTTGCGGTACGCAGTGAGGCTTTCCCTCGTCTCAATCCAATCATCCAGTTTGACTCTATCTGGGTTTATCAGGAACGTTTCCACAGAAAGGACCGCACTTTCCAGTTGTTCATTACATTACTTTGAGAATTCCCACACTGGAGGTCCCACATCCTGCAGACCTTTACTACACTACTGTTAATGTATGCCAACTGTGCCGCCAAACTTGTAGCTTTACCCTCTAACAGTAGACGTAAGGGAGTTTTTAGGGGATTGACCATGGCCAACGTCTCCAATCGTATACTCTAAGTGAACCAGGCAAAGCTTTGCTTTTGTTTATTCCTATTAATTGTTAGAATGTTGGTGTTTGTGGGATTTAACTTAAGTCTGTTGTTGTTCATGAAGTTCTTAAAGGTTGTCAGAAGGCGTTACAGGTAAACTGGGGTCTTGTAAAACAACAAAAAATCATCTGCATAGGTCCTGGCGCTATAAAGGAAGCCTTATCCGGACAGTCCCCTATATCTGCCATGTACAGGTTAAAGAGACAGGGGGCCAGAACACACCCCTGTCTCAAACCAAAGAGTGTATCAATCCTTTGAGACAGGTGGCCTTCACTGTTCACCCTAAACTGTATTGATGTGTTCTGATGCAGATAGACCAGTATATTCAACAGCCCGTGTTCTATTCCCCATTGATTTAATTTCACCCACCACAGGTTTCTGTGAACTGTGTCATATTCCATGGAGAGGTCAAGTGGGGGCATATAGGTTGCAGAGGCGTTCTAGGTTGCAGAGGCATTCTTATTCCAGGCTATTTCTTGGATGAATGGCATTATGAGGCCATTGCAATCAGTCCCAATCCTCCATCTAAAGCCTGTTTGGTTTACCTTTAGTACCCTCTCTCGATCAAGCCAGGCTTCTAGTTCTTTCAACACTAACATTGCAAAAGCTTTGCATCTAGCAGTGTTATGGGGCGATAGTTCATTTTCTCTGCCCGGTTCCCTTTTTTGAAGATTGGAATCACAAAGGCATTCTTCCATGACCTGGGAGTCTGTCTTTTAAGTATGATATTAGAGAGTATGTATTAGAGAGTAACAAAAACAATATACATGCCCACTTCACAAGGTAGCAAAATTGGTTAGGACTCGCTGCCCTTGAGCCACTAGCTCCTTTCCCCTTCCTTCTCTGACAATTTTAGTTGGTATGTGCTATCCCCAGTTGTCACAGTCTGACTCTGGTCTCCGCCTGGTAATAATAGAGCTTCGAAAAATGTTTTACACAAGCCTCCTCTAATATTGGAATTGCTTGAGCATGACCCTGGTCTACATCCAGGCTATTAACCAATGTACAGAAGTTTGATTCCTCCATTTGCAGCAACATGGATAACATTACTTCCCCATCTTTCTGAAACAGTTGGTTTTCTGATTTCTCAGCCAGTTCTTATATCGCTACGTCTCCTTAACCAACCTAAAAAGCTGCTCTACCTTCTCAGCCAGTTCTTATATCACTGCTTCTCCTTCTTAACCAACCTAAAATGTTCCTCTATCTTCTCCACCAGTTCTTATATCGCTGCTTCTCCTTCCCAACCAACCTAAAATGCTGCTCTACCTTCATGTTAGATAACTTAATTTGCCGTACCAACCTATGATTTGATTTGTTAATTAATGGGGACCTACGACAATCATAGTAGATTTGAGCTGATTGCTCACCGCCCAGATGTTCTTGTCACTCCATCCAATCCTGTTGCTTGCGCAGTTGACCAGCAGATTTCGCTGGGGCATAACACCACTTGCTTGCTTGGAATATTTAATACCAGTGATCAACATATTATGATCGCTAAGATTTGTTTCCTCAATAGTAAAGAAAATACATTTATCCAGCAACCTGCAGGAAACAAACATATAGAGCCTCATTACGACCCTGGCGGTAATCGCCCGTCATTACCGCCATGGCGTAATGAGCGTTTACGCCGTGGGACGATGGCGTAAAGAGCGCCACATCACGACCCATCGCGCACGAGCATTACGCCATGGCGGTAATGCAATTAACGCCATGGCGGAAAAGGCCCCTACCGGCATCGCTAAGCGAGCAAGGTGCCCTTCCGCCAGCGTAAGTAGCGGCCACCGTAATTTACGGCCACCGTAATTAGCGGCGGCCGTAAAAGGCCAAACCGGAAATAGCGTCATCGCGCCGAAACGGGAAGCAGCCCGTCGGCCATCTTTAAAAACACAATCCATCGCCATCCTACCAAACAACACCAGACCCAACCCTGACACCTGTCCCAACCAAACACCCACCCATCCAAGTTCCCAAAAATGCCAAAATCCGTGAAAAAGGCATGTGACCGCCAGCGCCAGGAGCGATTCAGCCGGGAGGAACTCTGCATGCTAGCGGAGACCCTGCAGGACAACGCAGGTGTTGTTTTCTCCCCTGAAATGACCAGGACAGCAATCGGGAAGAAGAAGGCCATCTGGGCCCTGGTGGCTGAGCGCGTCAGCGCGGTGGGGACCGTACCCCGCACCCCACAGCAGTGCCGGAAGCGCTGGGATGACCTGCGCATACGGGTCAGAGCCGTCATCTCAGCAAACCGCAACCTTGCCCAGGGAACCGGTGGAGGGTCGGAATCCCCCCTGAAACTCCAACCGTGGGAGGAGATCTGTGCAACCACCATCGGCATGGAATCCATCAAAGGCGTTGGAGGGATGGAAAGGGGAGCCCCGACATCAGGCGATGAAGGTAGGTGCCTCATACAAGACATGCCATAGTCACAGCAGTCCAATCATGTGTAGCACAAGGTTGCCCTAGAGTGTAAATGCAACACAAATCAATACTGCCCATAGCCACATGCGAGCACCACCCTGCATACACTGCTGGCACCCGCATACCTGCATCCACATACCACACTAAAAGGAGACAACCTGCATGTCACTGCCTGAAATCTGCCTCATCCACTGGCCAAAATAATGTCAACCATTGTCATTCCAAAGTCCGTAGACCCATCAATAACGCCCTCCCACCTTTGCTCCACCACAGGCACAGAATCACACCCAGAGGACCAGGACACCCCTGCGCCGAAGAGAGCGAAGTCCAACAACAACGTCCCTGCACCCTCAACCTCAGCTGCAGTGAGGCAGACCCCACGACAAGCAGGTCCCACTGCAGGCATACCGGAGGTCCCACCGGCAAGCACCCCTGTTGGCAGCAGGCCAGCAGCAGCTGCTCCACCTCCACCGACATTGCCTGCCACAGAAGGCAGGGGGTCAGCGGCCAGCAGCAACATCGGGGAGACAGCTGCAACAGCTGCATGTTCTGACTCGGACATGGAGCAGGAGGTCAGAAGCCCCACTGACCAACTACATTCCCCCTGTTTCTCAGACGCCAGCCCCCATGAGGGTGACACACAGGGGCACACTGAGGCAGAGGAGTGGCCTTCCACCCCATGCCCTGTCCACACTCCACAGGAGGGGAGCAGCCTCTCCATCACTCCACCTGCACTGGCCATGGGCCAGCACGGCCAGCAGTCCCTCGAGGACATCACTCAACGGCAGCATCAACTGTCCGCAATGCTGGATGAGCATGCCGCGGAATGTGTGGGGGCTAGGTTTAGCATTGAACAGGCCACGGAGACACTAAGGGCCGAAGTGGCGCAGAGCACTGCCACCCTGAGGGATGCCATGCAGGCCATGTCCAGGGACATCTGTGCCGAACTTGCGGGCTTGCGTCGTGCGGTCACTGACCTCACCCACACAGTACAGGAGCTGCATGCACAGGGGCAGCCAGGGACATCCTCCACTGCCAGTTCTGCGCAGAGCAGCCCCGTGCGACGTTCCGGATGCAACCTGCGCTCCACAGCCAGGGGTACCCCGGGGGCCGGGAGAGGGGGCTTGTGACGGCCTGTGGACACTGTCACAGGCATCTGTTGACACCTACATGGGGTGTGTTGGGGTGTGCAGGGGGGAGGTGGGAGGTGGGAGGGGGTGTGTTGGGGTGTGCAGGGGGGAGGTGGGAGGTGGTGTGTTGGGGTGTGCAGGGGGGAGGTGGGAGGTGGAAGGGGGTGTGTTGGGGTGTGCAGGGGGGAGGTGGGTGGGGGTGTGACACGACAGTTCATAGTTCCAATACACTTTTTTCTTTCAAAAAAAGAAATGTGTGGACATTTTCATTGCGTATGTGTGCTTTATTGGTGTACAGTCCACAGTGTGCATGTCCCAGAGACACACAGTGCCCCAAGTGCAGTCTCCATGCGATAAACACCAGCCGTGTGTGCTAGAAGCAGTGGTCGATGATACTTTGGCGCATGGCACGCCCCTCCTGTGCATCGCCTCCTCCATGTGGTGGCGCCCCATCTGCACCCTCCTCATCCTCATCGTCAGGTGGTTGCAGTTCTGCGTCAGGGGGCAGGGGCACATTCCGTCTGACGCACATATTGTGCAGCATGACACATGCCATGACGATCTTTGCCACCTTCTCATGGCCATACAGGAGTGCCCCACCAGACCTGCTGAGGCTTCGGAACCGTGCCTTCAGGAGGCCGAATGTCTGCTCTATGACCACACGAGTACGTGTATGTGCACGGTTGAAGTCCTCCTCGTGCTGGTTCTGCGGGTTCCGGACTGGTGTGAGGAGCCACCTCTTCAGGGGATAGGCTGCATCACCTGTATGTAGGCGAGAATGTATGTGTCAGTCATGTTGTCTGATCAGGAACATGATGTTCCACCATGGCTGGCATGGAACTGTTACCTTGGCTCACTTCTACATGCACTAATTGATTCACACAATGCAACCAGTATATGCTCATTGCTGCCATGGCCTGTTTTGCATGCCATCACCCTATGTATGCAGAGGGGTTGTGTGCATTGTGAGTGCCCTTCCTCTGTCTCCGTTCTCTGTGTTACTCACAGCCAGGTGGAGTATGCATCATCCCCCCACCCTTTCTGCCAGGTGGAGTATGCATCATCCCCCCCCCCCTTTCTGCCAGGTGGAGTATGCACTGGTACGTCATTCCCATGCCCACTTCCATGACATTGCACTCACCGAGTAGCCAGGATCTTGGGCCTGCATGTCGCTCCATGTAGCGTGGTATTGTGGAGTTCCTCAGGACCAGTGAATCATGGGTTGATCCGGGGAATCGGGCACAACAATGTGTGATGATCTTGTTGGAGTCACAGACCATTTGCACGTTGATAGAGTGGAACTGTTTCCGGTTGCGGTACGGTACCTCCATGGCACGTGGAACCACCAATTCCACATGGGTGCAGTCGATGGCACCAATGCAACCGGGTATGCTGGCTAGTGCATGGAAACCCACTTTGGTGTTTGCAATCTCCTGGGCAGTCCGTGGTAATGAGATGTGGTCGTCTGGTGCTTGAGGAGGGCATCGAGCACTTGGATGAGTGTTCGTGAGAATAATGGTTGTGAAATGCCATGCAGGTGCCCCACTGTGTGCTGGTAGGTGCCTGTGGCCAGGAAGTGGAGTACAGCCACTACCTTCAGTAGGGGGGGATGGCGGTTGGACTTTCTATCATGCTGACGATGTCGTTGTGTGTCATGTCTACGATGGCGGTGATGGTGTCCCGGTCCAAACGGTACAGGGTGTGGATCTGCTCAGATGCGTGGGATTGGGGGCTGCCTGCGTGGTGGCACTGGCTGTGCTGGTGGGGCTTGCTGGGCCTGCCTTGCCCTCCTTCTCCTCCTGCGTCTCCTCTGTGCTGCCTGTTGTTGTTGTTGCTGTTGTAGTAGCACATGCATTGCTATCAGGTCCTCCAGCCCCAACATTGCTAGTCGTATTGGCATCATTGTGGAGTGTGACTGGGTGTGGGTAGGGGTGGGGTGTGCTCTTTTTGTACTCCCCTGAGTCTGTATTGCCTTCACCTGTGCTGTTTCTGTGCACCTGTGGCAGCTGCATTCACTTGACATGGCCCTTTACGGTTGGTTCGCGATGGCGTTATTTGCACCATGGCGGTAAGGTACTTAGCGGCCTCGGTGATGGCGTTAGGTGCATGTCCGCTTGGGTCGGCATTTGCGTACCTTTCCGCCATGGCGCTAAGTACGGTGTGGGCGGTCGCGTGCGCGCACCCTTAGCGCAGTTAGCGGCAGCGTTAACTACGATGCCGCTATTGGCATCGTAGTTTACGGTCAGGAGTCATGATCGGACCTGGCGGAAAACGATGGCGGTAACCATTTACCGCCATCGTTTTTCACTTAGCGCCAGGGTCGTAATGAGGCCCATAGTCTATGATTGAACTGGAGTGCCTCTATGCCATGATGGAGGTTTCATATGGTCCCTTTCAAGTTCATCATTGAAAATATACAGTCCCCATTCTTCTACTAACTGTCGCCATAGCTCCCCCTGTTGCATTCTCCCATCGATCTAAACGCCATTGCCTCATGCAAATTCAAACAGTATGAGTTATTGTCCCCTGCTATTAATATGTGCCCTCCCGGGAATTTAACTAAACATTCTTCCAAAAGCTGCGATAGATTGGCCAAAATGTGTAGGTCACAATGCACCCTGTATTAATTTACCACCAGGAAATTGCCCTCAGTGCCTCCCGCCCTTCTTAAACCTATAGGCAATATACCCCTAGAAGTATTTAGCAGTTTAACAAATGAAAATCTGCATCATTCCTCACTCTAATAATCATTGGAGAGGTGAGGTTGTTCCTTATAGAACGGCCACTTTAAAGTCACTCAGCGCTGATAATCACATTATTTTTAACTACTCAATGTACTCTGAAAGCTGCTAATGATTTTACTGTATGTATGTATTTGGGAATTTAGGGATTTTATTTACTATTTCGGACGCCGCAGTCTCGGTTAGTCTTTTTTTACTCTCAGCGAGGGGGGGGTCTTAGCCTCTCTACCCTCTCCATATGGGCATTTATGCACTACGGCAGTCGCCTGCGCAGTTTAGAGGTGAGGTTGTTCCCTATATAACTGTCACTTTAAAGCCACTCAGCGCTGATAATTACATTATTTTTAACTACTGGATGTATTCTGAATACTGCTAATGATTTTACTGTTATGTATGTGAAATTTACCTATTTGGGAACTTAGGGATTTTATTTACTAGTTTGGACGCCGCAGTCTTGGTTAGTCCTCTTTTACTGTCGGCGAGGGGGCAGTCTTAGAAGCTCTCCCCTCTCCATACCAGCATTTATGTGCTATGCCGGTTGCCCGCGCAGTGATGGGCGCAGCGGGCACGCCGTCAGCGTGCCAAAGGCGTGCTTAATGCAAGCCATCTGTGCCCGTCCGTGCGACAGACGTGGACGGAAGACCCATTTTTATTCCAGGGAAAGGCTTGTGTCACTGGCTCCTCTTAGCCTCTTAGCACGTTATTTCCTTCCGGATGGGCAGATGAACCTGTTAAAGCTATACATTATTGCGTGCAACAGCAGCCTCTGAAGGATTCTAATACTAAGATGCTTTCTTTATTATTGTTAAACACTCGGTCACTGCCGGCGCATGCAGCAGAAATTAATGTCCTGCTATCTCATCGCCTCCCCAATATGTTGCTTCTCACCGAGACTTGGCTTCAAGAAAGCTTGGCCCCAGCTCTTGTCCATGCTATTCCTGATGGATATAAGGTTGTTTATTTGGATCGGCCTGCTCCTCAGCATGGAGGTGGGGAGGCTGCTATTTTTAACTCAGTTGTGTTGTCCTCATTCTTTTTCTGTGGAGGCTATGCTGCTGAGATGTGTGATCTCCCCCACGTTCACTTGTCATGTTTTGATTGTTTATCGCCCCCCATGATCCCATGCTGGCTTACTTGAACCTCTAGTTGACCTCATAGCAGATCTCCATGTCAAGCATACTCATTTGATTGTGCTGAGTGATCTGAATTTGAAATTTAACCTCCCTAGGGACCCTGCCCTTGATGTATTTTTTGCCAGCCTGTCTGATCTTGATTTTTATCAGCACGTTGTAGGGCCTACCCATAAAATGGGTAATACTCTCAGTGTAGTACTGGCTAATAAAACTTTACTTACTTTTCTATCTGCAGAGCCCATGTTATGGACAGACCACTATTTGGTGACTTGTTCACTTTTATCAGTTCGAAGACAGCCTAAGGTTACGCCCGCTAGAGTCTGGCAACATGGCTGGCGCTCGGCCAATCTCCAAGGCCTTGCATCCTCTGTTAAAGCGAAGTGTGTGGCAGCTACAGTTCCTTCTCTGTCGCTCCTTTCTGCTGCTCTTCAGGTAGCAGCTGAGGAAGTAGCCCCACTTCAGATTACTTAACTTCGTAGGCTTCCTTCAGAGTCTTGGTTTTCGGAACAGTTGAGGTCCGCTGGAACGTAAATGACGTATTGATTATGATCCTGTTCTTAAGGCCCAGTATAATGTTTGCTCAGCGGCCTATTCGGCTGCTATCTTAGCGGCAAAAAAATTGTATTTTGACCAGAGAATCAAAACCTCCTTGTGTCAGCCCAAGGCCCTTTTTGCAGCTGTTAAATCTCTATCTTCTTCGATAAAATGTGCACCTGGTGTCAAGTCGACCCATGAGCTCTGTGACTCTTTATCCCAGTTCTTCATTAGGAAGATCAGCATTATTCGTGCCAACATCTCAGCCAGCTCTGCACTATCTGCTACAACACCCACTATTGGCAATGTACGTTCTGAATATGTTATGAGTACTATGCGTTCGGGTTGGTCTTCTTTCCCTCTCTTCTCTGAGGAGGCAGTATTTAAGGCCATTCAACAGATCAAATCCAGTGCTCCATCTGATGTGGTGCCTTTGAGAGTTTTGAAGGAGATTTCATCTGAACGTTTAGGGCTGATTACGGAAGCCGTAAATACCTCCTGCCAGTCGGGGTATATCCTGCCTGAGCTAAAGGCCGCTACGGTAATCCCCCTTTAAAAAAAACCTTTGCTGGACGCTTCTGTAACATCTAATTTTCGTCCTATTTTTCTTCTACCTGCCCTTATGAAACTCTTGGAATAACTGGTTTCTCCTCTCGTCTTCCTTTCTTGAGTTATCTGATCGTCTTGACCCGGCCCCGTCTGGCTTTCGGCCGGGCAGGTGCACTAAGAGCGTCCTGATTTCTGTCCAGGACGATATGGCCAGGCTGGTGGATGCAGGGGGTCGGGGGAGTCAGAGCCCTGATTTTACTAGACCTATCAGCGCCCTTCGACACTGTGGACCATCCCACCCTGCTTTCCCACCTGGCACAGATTGGTATATCAGGTCAAGTATTAGCCTGGTTTTCCTCCTTCCTGGCTGATAGATCTCAATCTCTTCTGCTTCCTCCTTTCTCTTCTAATCCCTGCCACCTTAGCTGTGGTGCGCCTCAAGGCTCTGCTCTGTCCCCTATTCTCCTCAACATTTACATCTGGGCACTAGTGTGCCTCATCTGCTCCTTTGTCATCAGGTGCTACTCCTATGCCGACGACACCCAGATCCTGATCCGTTTAGATCTTGATCGGGCTGAGGTGTCGTTGTGCCTTTATCAGTGCCTGACGGCCATAGGGGAGAGGATGGGCCTAAACTGGCTGAAGTTGCATGGGGACAAAACTGTTGGTGGTGGGTTCCCCTCCTGATCCCTCACTTTGGATTGCTTCTTTTTGGCCTTCTTTGGGTTCTCTCCCTGTCCCCACAGCTAAGGTGAAAAATGTAGGTGTGATTATGACAGCCACTTTGTCCATGGATGCCCAGGTATCGGCTGTATGTCACACTGGGTTTTTCCATCTGAAAATGTTAAAAAAGGTGCTTCACATGATACCGCCATATCTGCGCCCGCCGCTCGTGGCTGCGTTGGTGTTGAGCCAGTTGGACTACTGCAACTCTGTCTATCTGGCACAACATAAGGGCTTGATCCACCGACTTCAAAGTCTTCAAAATCTTGCAGCACGTGTGGCAATGGGGTCACCCTATGGGCATTTCCCCAGTTCTATGCCTTTTGCACGGGCTCACGGGTCCCAGCATATTGGATTCAAGGCGCTGTGCATTGTTCACCGGGCTCTGCATGACAAGGTGGCAGGGTATCTTTGTACTAAATTAGTGCGTTACCTCCACAAAGCGTTCCCTGCCATCGGCATCAGCTGGCCTGCTGTGTGTGCCCTCCTTCTGTCACTCCTGGATTTGGGGGCGTGATTTTTCCATTGCTGCGGCTCAGCTGTGGAATGAAGTTCTTTTGGAAATGAAAAAAATGTCCTACCATTTGGCTTTTAGGAAAGCCCTAAAAACTCATTTATTTTGAGCTCAGTGGCTGATGGCCAATGGCTTCTCTATGCCTGGGCTCTGTCTCTTCCTCTCCAGCGCCATGATGCTTTCGGGCGACCGTGCGGTATATAAGAATTCATAACATAACACACCCCCTGAGGGACGGCCTTGCATACCCTTTACAGGAGGCTGTAGCCACATTTGTACTCCATTCAAAACCAGGTAGGATAACAACCAGACCACCTGGAGCAGCATAATACAATGTTCTAACAAAAACCTACAGAGGGTACCATTAAGCATCAGTTGTTATGCCCTCTTGCATTCCAAGATAAGCAACTATATTATTCCTCTCCCCTAAAGCTGCTGCTTTAGTTCCCTTCATAGGGAGATTGATTCATTCAGTTATATTGCCAACCATCTCCAGTCACTCACTTCTGTTACCCCCATCCACTCTACCAATGTTTACACATTTAGGAGCTTGGTGAGGTACATATAGTGAGGCTTGTCCCTCTTCATGGGGTTTGTTCTCTTCTCACTCAAGAGCGTTAGAGACCCTTTTTTGTAACATAGGAGGTTGTACCCTAGCTGTCTCAGACTGCTTGACTTCTTTAGCATGGCATTGATCACTATACGAGAGGGAACAGTAAGTATCATTCGATAATCATATCTATTGTCAATAAACTCAACCAGATCAATGTCCTTAGACGTAATGAGTCTCAGACTTGGGGGTTCATACAGTAGCTCAACACTTTGGTCATGCTCAAAACCCCTGGACCCCAAGTTTGAAACAAATATTCCAAGAGCAGTCTGGACACGTTAGCCGGCAGTAGTCCCCATCATCCTGGCCTGCATTTACTGGAGCACTGTTCGCATTCCCTGACTGCCTTGCAGTATTGTGGTCAGCACATTTGCAACCTGTACCAACTGGAGCCCAGGAATTACTGGCACCCTGGGATACACAATTGTCACTAATAAGTGGCTTGGGAGGAGTACCCACTCTTTGATCTCCTCCGTCAGTGTTGTACCCTGACTGTATTACATATATCCAGGCCCTCCTTGACTGCTTCTATTTAAGCGGCTGATGTGATGGGCTTAGCCCCGGGTGGAACTATCATCTTATTCCCCTGAGAGCCAAGCCCAAAGATCCCATTTAGATTGGCAGCCCCTAGGGCTTGTGACTCCCCATCTGAGGATCTTTAGTCTGACACGCCACATTCACCATTCTAGGAGTCACTAGGGTCACTGCTCTTTTACCACTCTCTTTGAATATATATTATGTAGAGCTGGAGACATGGGCCGATCGTGAAACTAAAAATTGCCCACTGTTATTATTGAGATGGGCACTTCGTCTTCAATCTCTCAGCTGGTTAAAACTGGATCAAACTCATTTGAGGGCTTATTAATAGGGGAGTCATCCATTTGTTTTTAAAGTACTCCGGCACAATGCGTAAGAACTTCCATGATGATTTAGCCATTGGGACCGGGGCTTTGTTCTTCTTTCTCCCTTTAGACTTTGGCTTACTAGCTTGTTCCATTACATTCTTTCTTACTTTATTGTGCACAGCAGACTTTTGTTGAGGCTGCCATTCCGGTAAAAGATTCAACTGCTGGTCCAGTCCTTTCATCTCCTCATTTGTCTTCCTCAGAGGAGCCGATGAGGCTTGGAGCTCATCCCACGTGCCTCGATTTTTTGGAGGCTTTCTGCAATGTGGTCTAAAATGCAGGATGGAACTTTTGGTTCAGCGAGAATGTTATTGTTCACACTGTACTCACAGAAGAGCATACCGCAGAGGTGACAAGCCCCGCCGGGGCTACTGGTGGTGTCAGATTCCTGTTATCCAGATTTACTTCACCCCAGGACTGCATTTCCAGCTGATCATCGATGAACTCCTCTGACTCATATACTGATAAATCCTACCAGTGAATACATGGGGGGTATTGAGCAATGAAGCTGTCAATTGTGGTACGTCAAAATCAACCGCACCATACTGCTTTCCCTCACTCTCGGGGAGATGCACTTTCCCCAGAATCAGATTTACTACAGTTGGCTGTAGGAGGCACAGATCACTCCTTTGTGACACTACCCTTTTTTCCACTGCATAGGATCGGGATAAGAAGTAGCTTCAATATTATGATTCATAGGTTTCTTCTTGCCAACATCGTGGAGAACAGCTTGAACGGTTTCCATGATATGATATATCATATGATATAGCCTTTATAACGTGCCTATACACAAGTGTTTCAAGTGCGACGAGGCAAGGGAGGGAAGACAGAGACAATGATCTTACTAGTCCAGGTGACATTGAGATTGCGCAAGTGCTAGAGGGGAAAAGTGTGAGGGTCAAGGGGAGGGGAAGTGCAGTACATAGGAACAAACAATAAGCACAATAAATAAGAAGTGTGGCCCGCTGGTGGCAAGTGCAAGGGTATGGGCAGACATCTGGTGTCAAGTGCTGGTAGCAGGCTGAAGGGATACATAAACAGCCCCAGAGGGCAAGGGTTGCCAGGGGGGCAGTGCAGGTGTGCAACTGGCGTGGACGGGACCTGGGCCCGAGAACAGAGGGTGCCATGTGACCAGTGCAGTTTCAGTCAGGAGCTCAGCAGGGGAGAGGAGGAGAGAAAGCAGAAGCAAAGAGGAAGGTCTAGAGGGGCTTCCGGAACTGGAGATGGTTCTCCTCAATTTTCAGAGAGGCAGGGAGGCTGTTCTAGAGGGATGCCCCAGCCGAAGAAAGAGATCTACCACCAACTCGTTGCTTGGAGAAGCGACTGACCCTGAGGGAGTTGGAGGCGGCTGAGCGAAGAGCTCGAGAAGGAAGATATTTAGGAAGAGAGAGTTGAAGGTATTGAGGCCCCAGAAGACCTTGTGGACAATGCAGAGGGTTTTGAACTTAATCCTCGCAGCCACTGGGAGCCAGTGCAAAGATTTCAGTCCTGGAGAGATACGATCCCTGGGCTTGAGGCCACGGACAAGCCTCGCAGTCCTGTTTTCGATGAGTTGCAGAGGGCAGGTAGATTTAGAAAGAGGCTGTTGCAGTACTACAGCTTAGAGAGAACCAGAGCTCTGGAAACAGTGAGTGGAGACAGGGAAGTAGAGGAAAGGAAGAATACCTCGGAGGAGGTGCAGCTGGTAGTGTGACTTTTTAGAGACGTCAGAGATGTGAGTAGAGAAGGAGAGTGTAGAGTCAAAGATGAACCCAAGATTTTTAGCCTCACAGGTGAGAGCAGGAAGAGGGCCAAGAGAGGCTGGCCAGAGAGTGACAGGAAAGGAGGGAGCAAGTGTGCCGATGACGAGAATCTCAGTCTTACTGGCATTAAGGTAGAGCTCATTGTCGGAACACCACTCCTGGATAGCAGACAGACAGTCAGAGATGAGAGTGAGAAGGAAATGAGGTGGCTGAAGGGAGCCTGAAAACAAGCTGAGTGTCATCCGCATAGCACTGAAAGTTGGGGCAGAGAGCGGCAATGCAGTAGGCAAGAAGTGCCCGGTATTGGTTGAACAGCCAGGGCTAGAGGTTAGTCCCCTGGGGAACTCCACAGGTAGAGATAGAGGATAGGAAGGACCCAAGTTGGACCTGGGAGGGTCGATCGCTGAGGAAAGAAGTCAGCCAAGCCAGGGCCTGATCGGTGATACTCAGGTTATCACAGAGACGGTTGAGCAGGATGGCATGGTTGACCATGTCAAAGGCAGCAGAGAGATCAAGTAAGATGAGGACACAGGGGGTGTTGAATCAAGGTTGGAGAGCAGGTCTTCGCGGATGTTCAGGAGAGCAGTTTCCGTGCTTCTGGCAGCTCTGAAGCCACACTGATGGTCATGGACCAAACCAACAGATTCTGTGTGAAGATTAAGGTGGGAGATGGCCAGCTTTTCCAGGAGTTTGCCCAGGAAAGGAGTGATGAAGATTGGGTAATAGTTAGCTGGGCAGGATGGGTCAGCAGAGGGATTCATAAGAAACAAGGGAGTGCTTCAGGGGGGAAGGCTCCAGTGGCGAAGGAGTGGTTGCAGAAGTTAGCCAGAGCAGGAGCTAAGGTGTCAATATGGTCATTGATGGTTTTGTAGGAACAGGGGGGAACCTGTTTTGACGAGACTTACATAGATCGGACTTGTAGAGAAACCTTGTCTGGGGAGAACAGGGGAAAGGCAGAGAAGGAGGGAGGAGAGGTGGCCGAAGAGGGGCCAGAGGAAGAGCAGGGAGTAGATGGAGGATGGGGAGAGAAAGAGAGAGGACAGGATGACCTGAGTTTTAGAGATGAAATGAGAAGCCAGAGCCATGCAGAGGGCCTGTGAGGGGACAGGAGAGGTAGAGATTGCAGCAGGATTGGCCAGTTCCTTGCAGATTTTAAAGAGTTTGGCTGAGTTGTTAGATGCCGCAGAGACTCAGGCTTGGATGTGAGTTCTCTTCTTGGTGCGGACAGAGAGCCGGTATTGCCTTTGGAGCAGGCGGCAAGCCAGTTTGTCAGAGGATCCACTGGAAGCACGCAATTTCCTCTCAGCCACCCTGCACTTGCGTTTGAGGATGATGAGTCGTAGCAGGAGTTGCACTTAGCTTTGTGCTTCAACCGGATCCTCTTGACAGGGGAAAGAACACCAAGAGTATCAGATATAGCAGAGTGGAGCATGGAAAGGGCTGTGTCAGGTTGGGAGGCGCAGGAAAGCGGCGGCGAAAGCCTCAACTGACACAGGCTTCACGGGTTGGATACTGAGAAGGTGGGTGGCAGTGCTGGAGGAGGCTTGGCCTGAGGGGTAGAAAGGGTGAGCTGGGAGGAAAGAAGAAAGTGATCACTCCAGGAGAGAGGAGTGGTGAGAGGGATAGAAAGGGGACGGTCTGAAGAGATCAGAACATCCAGAGTGTGCCCTGCAGAGTGAGTAGGGCCAGAGGGGAGAACAGAGATTGAGAGAGAGTTGCAGAGGTTGCAAAAGAGTCCAGAGGAAGGACAGGAAGCATCCAGGTGGATGTTAAAGTCTCCAAGGAGGAGGAGTTCAGTGGTCGGGACCAGGAGGGGCTTGCACAGTGAATACACCGGACACGGCAGGAGAAACCAGGTGGCAAAGTAGCTAGAGCAAGGGCCACGTGGTGAAATGCACTGACCTGCTGCACAGGATGGAACAAGCACACAGGGGCTTGCACGGTGAATACACCAGACACGGCAGGAGAATAATCCAATCAGGGACGGGGGCAGGCTTGGAGGAGGGAGGGAGAGGGGAATGGAGGTGCCGGGGACTAACAGAGTGCAAGGCAGGGTCAGGGCCTGAAAGCACGGAAGAACAAGCCCCTAGCGGACTTGCTAGTGGGGCATCAGGGTGTGCAGCGAGGGTGGTAACAGAGTAGCAATCGCAAGACTCAGGCTATCACTCCTTCCAGTAAAGACCAGTGGAGCGTCTAGAATCACCATCTTCAGCATGCCCCCCCCTCCCTTTCTGTCCTTTAAATCATACATGGTGCTCCACTGCCAAACGCCAAATGACCCAACAGTCCTCCAAGTGCACTACATCAATGTTTACCTAGCCAACACTGTCACAAACATGATACTTATATGACTATATCAAAGTTGCTACAATATTTACTCACGAGGATCGATAACAAGTGATCACATTTGAATGTAGCCATTCACCGATACAACCTGCGGTTTGAACTGGAACAGCGCTGTCATTAAAACTGGAGGCCATCAATCTCTGGAGCACTAGAATGCTGCAAGGACCCTGACACTACTCATATTCTCACCAGTACCAGCTACAAAACTGCAAGACCGTACTCTACAGTACTTTGCAGCACTTTAGCGCTTTTGAGGGGCAAATACTCACACGCCACCAACAACCACATCCGGAAAACACAACAATGGTGATGGCAAAAGACAGATTTCCAGTTGAATTACATGCTCCCCAGCAAAGCATGGTTGCTGTGTTGTGATAGCAGGAAATTCCAAAAGATATAGGGCCTGATCACAAGTTGGGCGGTATCCCTCCTGGGATACCGCCCAACTATATTAGCGTTAGCGCCCACCGGATCACGGGTTGGGTGCTAACCATTAATCCCCATTCCCCATTGGGCCATTTTGGAGCCAATGGGGAATTTTCGGCACAATTACAGCGCAGTAATACCACCAGTGGTAATTGCACCGCAAGTTGTCATTTTTCCAGCAAATTTACCCGCAACTCAGAGCTGGGGGTCAATAAGCCAGAAACGTGATAGGGCCAGCCCTTCAATGCAGTGGCAATACCATCACCGCCACCCAACTCGTGACGAGGCCCATAGATTACCAGTAGTGCCACACTGCAGCAGACTGCAAGAATGTACATTGCAGTATTTCGCCCCAAGCATTTCATATTGGCATGATATTTATTTATTTTAGCAATTGTATTGATGTCTTGAATATCAGTGTACAGAGTTTGCCCATTCTTTGTCTGTGATTGGACTGCCCAAGGCATTAACCCATTTGCCTCTCACTTTCAGCGTGCCCTGAAAATCTGCCAATATTAAGCATCTATCTCATTTTCTTATGAGCTCTCAACCCCCCAAATCAGAGGCATACTGATAGTTTTCCCACCCCAAATTCTTCCTCATGTCAAGGGAGTGAAATAAAGTTCTTGTTTCTCCATAGCTGGCCTGACCTCTTCAGTCCGCCTCATACCATTCTTGAAATCTCACGGGTAACATTATGTCAGCTCTGATCGGAGCTGGGGATGCATTAGTAACTAAGAGGGGGGGGCATGTACAGAGGCCAACAGTGTCCTTTCCTTTACTTCATATGGACGAAAGTGTGTTCAGGACCATGGGTTCTTTGACCCTTTTGGGGAGTATGTTAATTGAGATCCAAATCCATTCTCCCACGGTCACTGGGGCCAACAACTGGTTCTCAAACTGTACCCATTGTTTACGTTTGCCCTCTCTCAGGTGAGCCACCAGCACTCTTACTTGGAAAGCTTTACAAATATTTTTCTATGTTGGGGATCCATACCCCTCTCAATTAGTTTGGGAAGATCAGCGTCTGATAGACCACTCTAGCTCTTTCCCCTACCATAGAAGTGTTACCATTTTATCTCCCTGTCTCTTAGCGATGTTCTGTTTTTTTTACTGGCAGCATCTGTAATAGAAACTGGCCCTTAGGCAGCACATTCATCTTACGGGCATCGAGTCTGGCCATCCAGGAAAGGCCCAGCTTTGTGCGCCATCTCATCATGTCCTTGCTAAGTTTTTTTCCATAAAGCGATGAAGATGGTCTCATATAACCCTTCTAAATTCTTTGTCGGGTAGACTCTGAAGTGTTTAATGCTTTCCTTTTCCACTGAGAGCAGAAGACCTGCCAGGTTGTCACAATCGTCCTCTTTACGCCTCTTAACGGGGAAGAGCATCGACTTCTGGTAATTAACTTTCAATCCAGATAGTTTCCCATATCACTGTATTATTGCTATTATCTCAGAGATTGACGTACAAGGATTAATTAGATGCAACAGTACGTTGTCAGCCAATAATCCCTGCCTACTGTAATACCTTGTACATGTGAGTACTTCTGTTAATCTGGAAAGTAAATATGCATGTTGAATGGGTGTACCATCTGATTTCTTTTAAACCCTCTCCTCTTCCATCTGGACAAACCTGAGCTTACTGTTAATGTGCCATATGCTGAATCTAAATAAATGGTGACAGAACATCCTTTTGACATTTCTATTGCTGTTATCAATGCCACAGGTTCTGCTGCTTGAGTGAATAGTGTAATGGAAGTAACATTTTGTATATGACCTCAAACTTCCCATCCTCATATCATACCACTGCCACCCCGTGTGTGTGTAGCCAGTGTTCTGATCGATCGTTGATGACCCATCAACAAAGAGTATCTCTCTTTACCACGTCTCTGGCCAGTCGCTCCCAAACTGTACCCGCTGAGGGGTTACCATAGAATTGCGAAAAACTTAATGTAGGAGATATCACTTCTCAAGAGTTCTTTAAAGCTTGTACTTCAAGTAAAATAAGTTTTCCTAACAAAAGTCATGAGATTTCTTCAGTGCAAAAAAAAAAGAAAATGTAATTTTCAACAGAAAAGGAGGCCAGCTGTTGCCTCAAAAAGGGAGAGCTCTAGTGCCAAAGCATTTCTGAGTTAAAACTCCTTCATCAGGGCTGAGCCCTACAGAATGTTATAGTGAGCGAGTTAAACATAATTCACAAATTCAGCACAGTTCGAACATCACAATATTTGCATACAACAGTGAACATTTTGACAAAACAATGTGCAATCAAAGTGAAGAATACAATACATACCGCGTTGTATGTACGCAGAGATGTGTGGAAAATAAAATAAAAACAAAAAACACGAAGTATAATAAGGTTACACTTCTGTAGTGCTTATGTACACAAGTGTGCAGAGATCGAGGAAATGGTAGGTACCTTCGTATTGTGACCAGGCAGTCATTTACAAAATGCTCTCTAACGAGAAATGTGAGTGATGTTCCCTTGATTCCACGCTCTAAAATCAAGAGAAAAGGGTACTTCTGCGTATTTTGAAATGCACACCGTGTTTTGCACGGAGGAGCTGTAAGACTATGATCACTGGAGGTGTACAGTACACGCAACGGAACACAACGTTTATCTGCTGCTTGTGCAAGACATTACGTGTAAGTAGAACGCACGGTAGTGCACGCTTGAATGAGTTATCAAGTATTGCCATGGTGACTGATAGGGCGCCGAGGCATGGCACACCACAGGGTGTAGCCATGCCCACGGCGCCTTGCGTCCCGATCCCCCCAGGGTTGGAGAGATCGGGATGCGTCAGCCCACCCTGGCAAGTTTCACCAAAAATACAAACTAAGGATGTCCAACAAAAGATAAATAGAAATATACAAAAGAATGGAATAAATACATGCCGAAATGGAGTGGCTCTTAGTATGTGAAGACCAATATGGCTGTGCATAGCGGCACACCCCTGGGTGTGGGTTCGCCTACATCGATTTGTGTCTCGGCATCTCCATGGGAAAGGAGAGGTTGGTATGTGTATGAATGTAAAGACATGGCGGTTAACAGTTAATGTTGACTAGCAACATCTACCTAAAGTAATCGCATGAAACTTGCAGTTGGTCTCTTTTCGTATCAAATACTCCAATTGTTTAATATGTTTCGCTGGATCTGTGTTTGAGGTGTTAGATTTGCTGAATGAAGTGTCACTAATTAGGCCTAAGTTGGCGTCTGCCTCTTCTGTCGTGAATCCAAGCGTTTCTGCGCATTTGGTAGTTAAGGTTTCTATAGAAGCCGGCATGGATAGTGTGTTACAACCCGTGGGGAAGTATGTTGATTTCTTCCTGCAACCTGTCTTACAGCAAACACACACATATGTGAGAGATACCACTCATTTTCTGCAACTACTCAAGACGACCAGATATGATCCTAATTTCATTCTATTCACAGTGGACATCAAAGGCTTGTATACGCCAATACCCCATGATCTAGGACTCAAAGCTATTGAGTGGAAGCTCCTGAGAGAGACAGATATCAAAGCACAGAAAGAGGTTATCCTGGTTTTGCTACAATTCATAGCTGAAAACTCATACTTCCAGTACAAAGATAACTTTTATTTACAGGTCTATAGAACATCCATGGGAGCGATTATGGCCCCTACGTAAGCCAACTGCTTTATGTTTAAATTTGAAATGGATCATGTACTGACACGCACCACTTGGAAAAAGAACATTCACCTATAGATTCGGTATATAATTACATTTTCGGCATCTGGTCTGGCACAGAAACAGATCTGAAGAATGTTTTCATCTACCTCAATGACATAGATCCGAGAATCCAATTTACTCATGAGATTTCTAAAGCAGAGATACACTTCTTAGACGTCAATATCGGAACAGGCAGCAACAGATACAGTACCAGCCTATATGGCAAGGACACATATAGGAATAATCTCCTCTATCGTCTCAGCTTCCATAAGCCTAGTCTTATCCAAAATGTTACCTTCAACCAATTGCTCCGCGAAAACGGATAGTGAGCAATCCTGAAGATTACATCAAAGTGCACTCAGAGATGGCAAAAATTGCCACGAGGGTGCAAGAACACGGATGTAGAGGCGGCCACCACTAGGATTGATTTAATTGACTGTGACTCTCCTCGGGTCAGAAGAAAGACGGAGTCGCTATCTTGCTTAGCCAAGCAGCACCATAAACGAAGGTCACAGTTAAGCGGCATCCTGGGGGCAGATACCTACTGCTTAAATGTCTCCTGATAGAACTCCCAATCACTATCACAGCAATATACTGTCCAAACGAGGCCCAGGAGCACTTTCTGCGCAAGATCATCCCGACAATAACCTCATCCGCCGAAGGAAAGCTCTTGATTGGAGGTGAATTCAACCTCACTCCAGATCCCAGCGTCGACAATACTCTACCGCCCACCAGATCGGACTTCGCACGAGCCCTGGGACTCCCGGTGTTCCTAAGGGAAACTGAAACGATCGATGCATGGAGACTGGCGAATGACAGTGCCCAACATTACACCTTTTTCTCACACGTTCATAGGGGGTTCACGAGGATAGATAGATTTTTTTTTACATTATTATTATTTGCATTAATCAATTAATTGATTTTTACAACATCATCTTCTACAGCCGCTGAATAGGAAAGGAAAGGAAAGAGAATGTTTTGATCAGGTTTTTTCTCGAAGTTTGTTTTTTCGGCCGTAGGTCGGCCCTTTAACACTGTTACACTTTTTGGCAGATGTCATGTCGACAGGGAGATAAGAGTGTCAGAGAATTTGGTCTCAATGTTCAAGGAAATTTTCGGAATCACGGCAGGTTTTCCAGCATGGTCATTAGATGTTTGAGTATTTTAGCCGATGCCGTTAACCAGGTTGGATTGTCTCCACTTATCCTAGACCACCAACAGTTTTCATTCTCCATCGAGGGGTCACACGAAAAGTGCTTCATGTACGTTGACCTGATTTTTACTGTTTCTGTGCAATTTAAAAGGAGATGCCGGACAGTATCTTTTTCGTTTGGTTTTCGGCAAAGTCTACAGTGGTTTGTTCTTGAGAGTCCTCTGATGCTTTAATTTCGTTGGATGGTAGTAAATTGAGTCTAGCTCTTAGGAGGCAGTTTCATGCTTGTCTACTAGGAAATTGTTTAATAAAACCCTGTAGTTCGTTCAATTTCTTTATGTTTGTGGGCAGGTGAAATGTTAACTTATTTTCTGAGGCTTTTGCCAAAGTCTGAATCCAGTCTAGTTCTTTGATTTTGTTCAGAACTTTTACCAGATTGTTCACCAATTCCTCCTCGCCGCTCTCGATCGAGCTTAAAAGGGCTGTGATTCCTGTCCTCTAAGTTTGTAGCATCTTATTGGTTTGATTCTCCATCTCTGAGTTTATTAATCTGTAGGGCAGCATGCTCGTAGGAAGCAGGCATTTTCTGAATAACATCAAGAAATTGCAATTCAGTGACCCTTGTAAGGACAGGAGGCTCAGTTCTCTTCGAATTGACGCTACAGGTGTAGAGGTTGGTAGGCCGAGAACTGTCCTCCAGTAGTACGCTTCGAGTTTAGGCCATGTTTCACTTGGTATTAATAGCATTGCCTCAGCTCCATAGATTATTGAGGGCACTACTTTCATTTTGTAGAAATCAATGACTGGTATTGATGCGAAACGGACGAATTTCTGGTCAATTGCCTTTCCTTGGGTTGTCAGTTTTCTGATTTTTGTTCGTAAGGCATCTTGCATGGCGGATTCTCTTTTTGAACTGTCCAATGTTATGCCTAGGTACTTGAAGCTCTTTACTTTGTCGATCTCAGACGATTGGAAGTGCCATTTAGTCTTGTCCGGTTTCCTGGCTGTTCTTTCCAGAATAATCTTTTTTTTTTCCTTATTGACTTCTAGGTTGTTAATGGTTGTATATGACAGTAGGTTATCAAGTTGGCGCTGTAACCCAATGGGTGTCTGATCGATTAGAATTAGGTTGTCAGCCTAGAGTAGCCTGCTGATTTTCTGTTGCTCTAACTTAGGTGGGAATGATCTGACAGAGTCTTCTGATGTTTGGTAGTCTCCGAGGTAAGCCAAAAAGAGAGAGGGGGCCAACGGGCATCCCTGTTTGACTCCCCTTTGGATCGCGATGGTTGCCGATAGGGACCCTTGACAGTTCAGCCGAACTCTCACAGTGGTGTTTTTGTGGAGGGCTCTGATGGGGTCTAAGATTTCGTTTGGACAGGACCAACCTTCTAGTTTGTCCCAAAGGCGGGTCCTGTCGACCCTATCAAAGGCTTGAGTGAAGTCTATGAAAGCCATGAACAGCCTTGGACCCCTTCTATCACTTTGCTTTTCAGGGCACTTATTAACAGGATGTTGGCTGTAGTTCCCATATTTTTCTTGAACCCTGATTGGAACTGATTGTTGCACAGCTCCTCGTTTGCCCAAGAGTAGAGAACCGTAGACCTTTCCAATTGGGTCTAGCAACGCGATTGGGCGGTAGTTGGAAGGATTATTGCTGTCGCCTCTCTTATATATAGGAACTATGGTGGCTGAAGTCCATGAGGCTGGTATAGATTTGGTCTCTGAGCATCTTGCGAAGACTTGGCAATTAATTTTGTCCAGGCTTCGGGGTGGGCTTTTAGATCTATGTTGGTGATGCCCTCGGGGCCTGGAGCTCTTAAATTTTTCTATTTTTTTATTAAGTTACAGATTTCTTCTTGGTCATCTAGTTTTTCCCAAGATGTCCGTTTTTTATGGGTTTTGGGGATGTCTGACCCGATGGTAATTTAAAAATTGCCTTGATGTAATTTGTCCAGGTTGTTTCACCAATGCCATTCCGAATGGCTTCACTCTTATTTGGTGTAGTGGAGTTTAGCAGTGACCAAAATTCTCTCGAGTTTTTTGTACAGATGGACTTAGGTACTGTTTACGAGTCTTGTTGGTAGAGCTTTGCTCGATGTGATCTCAGCCAGGTCCGGTAGATTTTTTTCGCCTCTTGTCTGTCAATTTTGGCTTACTTCGTGTCTAGCTCCACTGTGTTCCTCATTACTTTTCGATATTCTCGTCGCTTTTGAACTAACAGAATATCGTAAGTATGTTTCTTAAGGTTAGTAGATGGTTGTTTGCTTTAGCTAGGTGTTTTGTATGCTGTTAGAAGGGCACCGTAGTCAGTTGAGTTGTACTGGTTGCTAGTTTTGGTCTCTCCGTACTTGCTGCTCAGCTCTCTGATATCTTTGGCCGAGAGCCGAAGTCTGTTCCTTTGGGGGTTTAATTCAAGCTGATGGGCCAATTTTTCCACTGGGTCGTTAGTACTCTTCCAAGTGGTTGTTAAAAGGTTGTGGTCGCTAGCCTTGGTTTGGGCCACTTCGAAAGACGTGATCAGTTCTAAGAACGGTCTCGAGACAACGATGTGATCAATTGTTGATTGTATCTTCCCGTTAGTCCAGGTAGGCAGGCGATCGTGATTAGGGAAGTCTGTGTCTAGACTTTGCAGTTTTCTGGAGTTCATTAGGTTTAACCAGAGAGAACCTCTGTGGTCCGATGGTGTGGGATTTCTTTTGGGTTTGTGGAGTATACAAGTGGAATTCAGATCTCCCCAGATTAAGATATGTGTCACTTGTTGGACCGCCAGAATCTCATCATTCACAGTCTCGATTTCCATCAGAAAGGTTGTAGCTTCGATTTTGGCAGGGTCCAAGTATGTATTCAAGATGGCTATCGATGTACGTTGCACGGTCTTGTCTAGGTCACTTTTGTGGGTCCATATTAAGAGGGCTGCTAGCAGGTTTTGATTAGCCGTCAGGACTTTTCCATCTTAAGCCCATGTCGAATGCTACTAGCCATAAGGAGGCCAGATGAAGGTCGACCCATAGAACTCCATCCTTACCAAGCTTCGCCAACATCATCTTTATGCCAAACTTGAAAAATGCTCATTTCACGTTACTGAGGTAGAGTTCCTTGGGTTCATCCTCACTCCAAAGGGAATCCAAATGGATGTGCACAAGGTTGATGCCATTCTAAATTGGCCAGCTCCAAGTTCATTCAAAGGGGTCCAGAGCATGTTGGGCTTTGCAAACCTTTATCGCCGATTCATCCCGGGATTCTCTCAAATAGTACATCCAATCACGTCTTTATTGAGGAAGTGCAATAAGAAGTTAAAGTGGACAGAAGAGGCTGAAAAGGCTTTTCAGGAACCCAAGGTGAGATTCACTTCCGCTCCAATCTTACGACATCCTCGCCCAGATCTTCTGTATGTGGTAGAAACGGATGCCTCCAGTATGGCTATGGGTGCTGTTCTATCGCAAAGGGACCCACACACCAGCCAGTTACATCCAGTAGCCTTCTGGTTGCGTATGTTTTCGCCACCCAAACTCAATTATGCCATCACAGACAAGGAGCTTCTGGCCATAAATCAGCCTTCAAGGCCTGGCGACATTACCGACCATCGAAATCTATAATACTTAAATAGTGCGAAGGCTCAATCCTCTCGGCAACTACGCTGAGCCCTTTTCTTTGCGGAGTACGACTACGTAATCACGTTCCGACCCGGAGTCAAAAATGGCAAAGCTGATGTCCTTTGGCACATGGGCACAAATGAACTGGTGTACATGACTGCTGATCCTGTGGCTATCATCCCGAGCGACAAACTCCTAGGTATCACAACCACCATGACTCAAGACTAATTGCTGCAAGGAATCCGACAGGTGATGACTCCTGAATTATTACAAGAATGGGATTTGAGCGGAGAACACTATGCAGTTAAGGACCAACTACCATACTTCAGGAATCGTTTATTCTTGCCCAAGAAAGAGCTTCAGGAACAGTTCATCTCGGAATATCATGACTCCCTCATGGAAGGCCACCCTGGAATTGCCAAAACTCTGGCCAAGGTGAAACAGAGCTACTGGTGGTCCACGTGGCGCAAGGACGTTATTCAGTTCATCATCTCTTGTGGTATTTGTGCACAGAATAAGTCATCGAAACAGAAACCAGCTAGGCTCCTTAGACCATTGGACATTCCGCCGGCTCCATGGCATACTTTATCTCTCGACTTTATCACCGACCTACCCTCTTGTCAAGTATATAATGCCATCCTAGTGGTCGTAGACCTGTTCTCTAAAATGGCCCACTTCTTGCCGTTTAAAGGTCTCCCAAATGCATCCAGCGTGGCTAATACATTCCTAGAACACATTGTACGGCTCCATGGGTTCCCGTCAGTACTGATCTCGGATCGGGGTACCCAATTTGTATCCAACTTCTGGAGGAAATATTGTTCAATAGCCCAAATCGACATTAGGCTATCCACAAGCCACCACCCCCAAACGGATGGCCAAACGGAAAGGACGAACCAAACGCTCGAGCAGTACTTGCGCTGTATGCTCCACCAAGTGGAAGGAGATTGGAAAGACTTGTTGTGGATTGCCGAGTATGCCTGTAACAATTATCAACACAGCAGCACTCGACAGACTCCATTTTATACTATATACGGCAGACACCCACGCACGTCCGAACTGGACAGTCCTACCACTCTGGAAATGCCAGCCATCAAAACCTTACACGCCATCATTTCTCAGGCCTTCACAAGGGCCATTGAGCATTTACGTCAAGCCAAGGTTCGCCAAAAGAAATACGCAGACCTGCATCGTGAAAGGGCCCCCAACTACAAGTAGGAGACAGAGTGTGGCTAGCATCCAAGCATGTACCTCTATAAGGGACCCGGACATTCTGCCCACAATACCTAGGACCTTTTACCATTGAATCCATCATAAACCCAGCTGCAGTCACACTGGTCCTGCCGACCAACATGCATATTCACCCTGTGTTCCATGTGTCCCTCTTAAAACCAGTTCAGCCTGGAACACGGCCAACCACACCACCCGAACCTGTAATGGTTGATGGAGAACTGGAATTTGAAGTCAGGGACATCCTAGACTCAAAGTACGTCAGAACAAAATTATACTACTTAGTAGACTGGAAGAGATATGGTCCACAGGACAGAACATGGGAACCTAGCGATTACATCCATGCACCACATTTGATGCGACGTTTTCATCGTGAGTACCCCACCAAGCCAGGACCAGACAGAAGAACCACCTTGGGAGGGGCCTTGGGGGGAGAGCTGTCATGGCCATAGCCCCTGGCCCTGGCACTCAGTGCCTCTGGGCCGCATCACAGTGTCCCTGCATGGCCCCAAGGGCCCAATCATGCCCCCCAAGACTCTCTTGCAGTCCGTCCTGGTGCCTTTGGCGTCAGGCACATATGGCAGAAGGAGGAGCTGGTGCTCTCAATGGAAAAGGAAGCCACATGGCTCCAAAGCGCCCCATCCACGACGCACCCCTGCACAGAACTGCAGGACGGAGAGTGCATCATATCGAAATCCAAGGTGAGGAAAGCTCTAAGGGGGTTGTTGGGTTCACAAGGGAGGTGGGCCCAGAGAGGAAGAGATTGTGGGCTAAGTCTGAACTCCTGTATTCCAGACTAGATCCTCGGCAGAACGAGAACCAGGGGGAGGTGGATCCAGGTCGGGAGCGGTCCAACCAGATCGGTTGGCGTCCCTGTGGATACCAGGTGAGCGTTACAGCTTCCCAGTTGAAAGAAAGAGTAGAGAAAATACAATCAGTTGCCAGGGACAATCTACTACAAGCCCAAGGAAGACAAGAGCGATATTACAATCAGCACACAAGGATGAAAAGTTTCCAGGTGGGGGACCAAGTGCTAGTTTTTCTACCGACGTTGGAGAACAAGATGTTGGCAGCGTGGAGAGGTCCTTACACAGTAGAACAAGTTCTGGGACCAGTCACTTACAGAAATTGCCAACCGGACAGGAAGGCGACTTTACAAACTTACCACATCAATCTGTTGAAGAAATGGATAGAGCCCACTCCCACGGTCTCAATGATTAATACCGAAGAAGTCCCGACTGAGCATCTTCCCCAGAGTTGGGAGAACGTGGGTAAGGAAGCCCTGAACATAAATCCAGATTTAAGCACCACTCAAAAGAACTATCATATTTAGTGGAAAAGTATTCAAAAGTGTTCTCTTCTACCCCAGGGAGGACCACCTTAACCTACCACCGCTTAGAAACAACACCAGGAACCACTGTCAGACTATGCCCCAACAGAATTCTAGAAGCTCGGATTCAGACCATCAATCAGGAAATACAGACTATGCTACAACTAGGAGTGATAGAACAATCTCACAGTGGTTGGTGCTCTCCCATGGTACTAGTGCCCAAACCCGACGGGAGTTCTCGTTTCTGTATGGACTTCCAAAAACTAAATGAAATATCCAAGTTCGATGCATACCCCATGCCCCGAATTGAGGACATCCTCTCTGAAAAGCAAGATTTCTGACCACCATCGATCTCACAAAGGGGTATAGGCAAAAACCACTCCATCCACCTGATAAGGAGAAAACGGCCTTTGCCTCACCTACAGGCCTCTACCAATTCACAGTACTACCCTTTGGTCTTCACGGGGCACCAGCCACTTTTCAAAGACTTATGAATTCCCTGATTAAGGGTCATGAACAATACGTGGGGGCCTATCTGGATTATATCATTGTGTATAGCCAGACCTGGCCGGAACATCTGAAACACCTGGAAGCCATTCTCTAGTCTCTGCAGCAAGCAGGCTTGCACGTCAACGCAAAGAAAAACCCACGTGGCGAATTTCCATACCAAATACCTGGGTTACTTTGTCGGTCAAGGGGCCATCAGACCACAAAAGGAGAAGATGGACGCGATACAACACCAGACAAGTCTGAGCCTTTCTGGGATTTGTATGATACTATCGTAGGTTCATCCCACATTTCTTGACTATCGCAGCCTCTCTGACCGACCTCTTAAGATCACCTGCACCCGCCAAAAGGGAATGGCGGAACGAAGTGACGGAAAAAGCCTTTAATTCTCTCAAGAACGCTCTTAAAGATCAAGCAATATTACAATGTCCTGACTATGATGCACCTTTTTTCCTGAATTCTGATGCTTCTGGGACCGGACTGGGGGCTGTCTTATACCAAAATCAAGGGGAAGCAGAGAGACCCATCCTCTATAAGCTGGAAACTACTTTCACATGAAATGGGTTACGCAACCATAGAAAAGGAATTTCTAGTAGTCAAATGGGCGGTGGAGGCCCTCAGATACTACCTCCTGGGCCAACATTTCACCTTAGTGATGGACTACGTCACATTAGTCTGGCTAGCCAGGAACAAGGATACCAACCCCAGAATTTTGAGATGGTTTCTTTCTCTACAACCGTTCTCCTTCCAAACTATTCATCACCCGGGACGTTTGATGGCCCATGCGGACTTCCTGTCACGTGCCCATACCCTTCCAGAACGTAAGGACCTACAAGGTAGCGTCTGTGAATGTCAGGTCTCTGAACTAATGCAAGAACTTTATTATCTAAAGCAAGAACTTTATTATTATTTGTTTCCGAGTAGATAAACTGCAAGAACTTTATTTTTACACTCTGTCTGTTTTTGGTTAGGCCTTAACTTAAGTTTTCAGGAAGCAGTTGGGATCCCAAGCCAAAATGGTGGAATCGAGCTGGAGCTCTGATTGGTTGAGGAGTAAACAAAGGTTTAATCCAAACATTCTAAACTGCCTTTCATTTAGTTTTGTCTTATGAGAAAGTCATGTTTTTGTGTTCACCTGAACTTTAGGCCTAAAGATTCCAGTAAGAAGTCTAATGTTGAATATAATCTTATAAAAATCATCACAACTCTTTTGGAAGGAAGAATTCATGTTTGTGCGCAGAAGAATTAAAATCAGCAACCTGCATTTCAAAAACCAGAGCTAAGTACCATTCTTCAAACAAAATATAGTGGATTTCAAGTTGAAAGTTAAAATCCTTGTAAAATAATGTTATTCTGGACTTTTAGGGTCTAATTAATATATATGCGCATATTATTATACGTGCACGTTTTAAAATAATATATCTCTTTATGCATGTGTTTATGTAAATATTTTCTCTTCAAAGGTCAAAGCGTTACCTTTGATTCCTTCCGTCTTGTTGATGTGAAGCTGCCTGGTACTGCTTGTGTTACGGAGCTGACATATGGAGAATCGGATCACGGGAGTTCGTCGCTTGAAGCGTGAAAAAGGCTTGTAAGTCCTTTCTGAGTTGTTCATCTTTGAAGATAAGGTAAGCAACTCGTTTTGTTGTATATTTTCCCGTCAAATTGATTTTTGTTGCTACACGTATCGCGCGTGTGAAAATTCAAACTGTTTTGTTTACTTTCATTTCCTGAAGTGAACACGAGTGCGCGTGCACGGTGCGGCGAGAAAGTTATTGAAAATACTTTATAATAAATCAATTGTAGTCAGTATTTTACTCAAGAATATCAGATTTAAATGACTTTACAATTCTTGAAGCTTAATCTGAATAGAAGTGAAATATGGAAAACGTTTAAAGCAGAAAGTTCAATTCTGACACAGTACAAACTCTGGAAATAAATACACAATACAATTTATGTGAACATAAAGAACTAATATCTTCTTTTGAGAGCAAATATGGAATAACTGTAAAACCAGTTCTCAAAAAGAAAGTGCATACAATTCTTAATTGCAAAAAGGATTCATAATGCATTAGTTTAATGATCCATGAATTTAATTATATTTTAGCTCTCAGCAAAGGAAAGAAGAAAGAAACCAGTTCAATGTTAAAGTTTATTAAAGCATCTCAAGAGTTGTGACAATAAGACTAACTGATGAACTCTCTGCATGAATCATTTGAGTCTCAGGAAAAGCCAGTTAATTGAGAGTGCACATTTTAATTTTATATGAATTAAGAACTTTGCTGAACTATTTCAATTTTGAAAGTCATTTCTTGTCAAAAGAAAAGATCCTCTTGGCAAATAGCAGAGGATATTCAGATACTTACCTCCTGAAAGGATGTCAAGTTCCAGTGTCTGATTCCCCTTTCCCCCTAGAGTGTCAAAAACTCAACTGGTCATTATAGTTAGTTGAGGACGCTACGCTTTGGTGGGTCTGTGGGGCTCAGCAGCTCCTGCGTTGAAATTGAAGATAAGTCTTGACAGTGAAGGGGTAAAACCACAGAGAACAAACTTAAAGGAGCTGACCGGCGTCATCAGGCATCAGGGCAAAGAAAGATTGGAGGGCTAAAGCAAGTAGGAGGACCATACGATATTCGATAAAGAAAAGAAAGTTATGTTGGTGTTAACGGTCACATTGGCCTAAAGAGAAGAGAGCGGCATCGTTGTGCTGTAAGGTTGACAAAGAGTAGCAGCGGAGTGAAATCGCCAGGAGTGCCCGTCTCATGAGACTGGAGAAAAGTGAAAGTGGCAAGCCCCATCCGGAGACAAAAGCTCAGAGCCGTCAGCTGAAGCCGTCAGCTGTGAGGACAGCTGACGGAGAAAGCATTACTAGAGAAGACGAGTGAAACTGACATACAGTTCCGAGCACCACCACTGCGAGTGTAAAAAAAGGACAGCGAGCGCCGAACTGAGCCGCGGAATCGTGAGGAGATCTGAGGGAGGTAAAGAACCAACCGGGCCGCTGGAAGAAACTTGACCTACGCTCACAAACGAAGGTGTGGATCTCGTCAAGCCGGTATGTTTGGGAAATAAATACAGCTTGGGGTTTGAGTTGAGATACCCAGAGGAGCGAACAATATAGTTTTTGTCACATCAGAAGGGAAGTACTGTTTGGAATAAAACTAAGATATTTTTTTTCCATTCATGGCACGTTACCATAAAGGGGAAGGAGAACAACCACAACAGAAGGAGGAGTATGAGAATCTGGACAGAAACATTTTAATACAAACAGAGTAAACTAATGAGAGAGTATAGTAGTCAAAGTAGTGCTACAGGATAAAAGTTACAGGACAATCTTTATGAACGAAGGGGAAGGTAGTGAATCCAGAGACTGTTAACAAGAAAGATCGTACAGAACCTCCCATTTCCTGCCACCTTTCTGAGTCACCACATGGACAGACGCTCTGGAACTACAGAGGAACCCAAGTCTTTCATCTGAACATCTCTTGGTCCCGTGCTTTCACTCCAAAACAAATAAAGTTTGTTGAGAAAGTCTTCTACAGAGTGCTGTCTTTATTCCCCACAAAGTGAAGTTCTAACAGTACCTTTTGTAAACATTTTTGAAGACCCGCTACATGAATTGTACGGCTATATTTTTAAATGGACGACACTCTGTACGTAACAACTCTAGAGCGCTCTAGTTGAGATCTATAATTAGTTGTGTTTTGTTAGGACGAGTTCTGGTGAGGGAGTGGTTTTACTGATACCACTTTGGGTAGTGTCTGTTTGTATCAATAGGGTGATGTCTATCGTTAAAACGCTTGGTACATCAAGACTGAATTAAAGTTATTTTGGTGGCAAGTCCTCTTTGTTTGAATTAATTTCAAGAGTAGCACCAATATAATTGATATAAGTACTAATTACAGCTGTTGCTGCACTATGTCTATAGGTATTTCTTCACCACAAGAGTTTAAGAATGTACTCCTACTACCTGTTGTTGAACGTATTTGAACCAAGGAGAACATTATCTTTTGAGTTTTGTTTTACCCCTGAAGAAGTTCTACCATCTTTACCAATGTATTTTAGTAGAATGGAACATGTAGGGTTATTTTTTGACTGCAGTGAGTAGCAGTTCGATCAATTGAACATTGATGCATATAAGAGTTAGATATTAGTAGCCCTGGTATTTGTAAACCCTGCATGGTTGAGCACGATTGCTAATTGGTGTATGCTTCCAAATGTAATTTGGCAACTGATGGAGATGCATTATTCTTTTCCCTAAAAAGTTCTCTGGTGTTTGTTTGTAAGGTTTTAGTAGTGTACACTTTGTGAAGTCATTGTGTATGAATCATTTTGATAATTGCACCTGCCACTTTAATGAAATATGAAATGTCTTTTGTTGATTTTATAATGAAATTGTGAATCCGATGTGTTATTATATATAATGCCTTTCTTTGGATCGTGAATATTAGTATTACTACTATTTAGTATAGTCAGGAATGCTATTAATTTCATACCTGCCTAACCCCATTTAATCAAATGTATGTCTAATTATCTAGACAAAGCAGAAGTGGCGGGTTCTTTATTGCAAATATATTTTCTTAAAAAATAGTTTTCTTAAAACTAAACAAATAAATGAAATTTAAATTTATTGCAAATTATAACCTGTTGTTGCTCAGGGTTTGATCCTGCCGCTTGTCTGTGACTCAGTGTCTCTCTTTACGTGCTTCATGGTAATTGAATAACTGCAATTTTACTGCCGTTTTTACCTCACTGGCATCCTTACTCCTTATGATAGCAGTTTTTTTCATCTTTAGTTTTAGGACATTTTACAATTTGACATAAACGTACAGAAGCATTGCACAATGTTGTCACAAGGTAATTTGTATCTTAACCTCGCTCCTCTAATCCCTCCACCCCCTAGAATGCAGCTTGAAAATAGTATCATTGTAAAACAATACTATTAACACTCTGAGTCAACTACTATTTTAGGTATGTTATGTAGGATTTGGGTACGCAGAACGCTGATATTTCTGTATGAATTTAGCCCATTCCATCACAACATTGAAGTGCGGGTCACTTGATACATTCGAAAACCTTTCTAATTTCATAAATGTCCCATGCCTTTATGCGCCATTCTTTTTGTGTAGGCAGTTGCTCCGTAGTATTAGACATGCCATTGCGGCCAGCAATAGGAAGTGCACAATTTGTGGTTACCATTTCCAACCCACTTCCGCTTCTCTGCATACATTTTGGAAGGTTTCAATAGGTCTACTGCCATCTGCGTAGTAGTTTCACCCCATGCATTTTTTTGTATTGCATTTGGTTTAAAACACGATTCAAACCTTTACAAATGATATAAAACACATTCATCATCATACAGCAGAACACATAACAATGAACAATTCAGATATATGATCACACAAGTATATCCTTTTTCAACTGAAGTTTTACAACTTTACAAATGTTACTACCACCACAACCATAGAAACAGATAACCCATAAGCATCGTCAACCACAGCATTTCCACGTCTACCCTTACGACACTGTGCACACATTTGCCAAATGCTATGAAGCGATGTTCACGCAAACATGGGCAATGCTCTCAATGCTACTGGGCTGTTCACAGAATCGACACCCGGATGACCCTGGTGCTGTTTTATTCCTAATACTTAGCACTTCATTAGTACCTAGTACATTGCATCTAAATCTCATATACAAATTTCAGGACTTTAAGTCAGGGAATCTATACACATGTTTCAGCTCTCCCTGCTTTTGTAGGGATTTTAGTAAGACGGACACATTTACGGTACACAGGGAGGCTTTCCCTCCTCTCAATCCAATCATCCAGTTTGACCCTATCTGGGTTTATCAACAACGTTTCCACAGATAAAACCACACTTTCCAGTTGTTCATTATAGTACATTCGAGAATTCCCACACTGGAGGTCCCACATCCTGCACACACTTACTGTAATACTGTTAATGTATGCCAACTGCGTCGCCAACCTTGTAGCTTTACCCTCTAACAGTGCACGTAAGGGAATTTTTAGGGGATTCACCATGACCGGATGACCAAGGTACACCAAGTTGTCCAACGTTTCCAATCGTATACTCTAAGTGAACCAGGCAAAGCTTTGCTTTTGTTTTTTCCAATTAATTGATGTAATGTTGGTGTTTGTGGGATTTAACTTAAGTCTGTTGTTGTTCATGAAGTTCTTGAAGGCTGTCAGAAGGCGTTACAGGTTAACTCGGGTCTTGTAAAACAATTCAAAATCGTCTGCATAGGAGAGCCAAATTATTCTTAGGTCTCCTGGCGCTATAAAGGAAGCCTAATCCGGACAGTCCCCTATATCTGCCATGTACAGGTTAAAGAGACAGGGGCCCAGAACACACCCCTGTCTCAGACCAAAGAGTGTATCAATCCTTTGAGACAGGTAGCCATCACTGTCCATCCTAACCAGTATTGATGTGTTCTGATGCAGATAGACCAGTATATTCAACAGCCCGTGCTCTATTCCCCTATTGATCTAATTTCACCCACCGCAGGTTTCTGTCAACTGTGTCATATGCCATTCAGAGGTCAAGTGAGGGCATATAGGTTGCAGAGGTGTTCTTAATCCAGGACATTTTTTGAATGCATGACATTATGAGGCCATTGAAATCAGTACCAATCCTCCATCTAAAGCCTGTTTGGTTTACCATCAGTACCCTCTCTCGATCAAGCCATGCTTCTAGTTCTTTCAACACTAACAAAGCAAAAGCCTTGCATCTAGCAGTGTTATGGGGCGATAGTTAATTGGCTCTGCCCACTTGCCTTTTTTGAAGATTGAAATCACACAGGCATCCTTCCATGTGTCATGGGAGGATAGCCCAGATGCAACATGCTCGACTTGCAGGCAAACCAACACAGAGCAACAACGTTTTGTTCCCCGGGTCTGCGCTTAGAAACCTCTGGGTATTAAGCGTGTTATAAATAACCTATCATATCATACCTGGGAGTCTGCTTTTTTAAGTATGTTAAGTATGATATTAGAGAGCAACAAAAACAATTTTAAATGCCCACATCGCAGGGTCCTCATTAAATAGTTTATTAGCAGGTTGGTTACGACCCGCTGCCCTTGAGCCACTAGCTCGCCTGATAGCCGGTTCCCCTTCCTCTACTGACAATTTTAGCTGCTATGTGCTATCCCTAGTTGTCACAGTCTGCCTCCGGTCTCCCGCCTAGTAACCATAGAGCTCCGAAAAATGTTTTACACAAGCCTCCTCTAATATTGGAATTGCTTGAGCATGACCCTGGTCTACCTCTAGGCTATTAGCCAACGCCCATGATTCCTGTTTTTGCAGCAATATGGATAACATTATTTCCCCATCTTTTTGAAACAGTGTCTGATTTCTCATCCAGTTCTTGTATTACTGCTTCTCCTTCTTAACCAACCTAAAAGGCTTTTCTACCTTCTCAGCCAGTTCTTATATTGCTGCTTCTCCTTCTTAACCAACCTAAAACGCTCCTCTACGTTCTCAGCCAGTTCTTATATTGCTGCTTCTCCTTCGATGGCACGTCTGCATCCATTGTCAGTCTCACGTATCCTGTCGTGATCATTGGGGTCACAGTGTTCGGCACCAAGGACGGTGCCCCACCCCCCAAAACAACGCCCATGGCCCAGCCAGCAGACAGGATGAATATGCTTGTGCCCCCCAACAACAACCCCCATGGCCCTGTGGTTGGACTTACCCAGCGGCCAAGCAGGTTGCGCAGCGTGTAGTTCCATGTAGCGGGGAAGCGTGGAGTTGCGCAGCACCATTGCGTCATGTGTGGATCCCGGGTATCTGCCACTGCAATGCGTAATTATCTTGCTTGCATCACACACCATCTGGACATTCAGGGAGTGGTACTGCTTCCGATTGCGGTACACTACCTCCACAGCATGCCGGACTACCAGTTCCACATGGGTGCAGTCAAGGACACCAATGACGTTTGGCATGCCTGCCAGTGCATAGAATGCAATTTTGGTGGCATTCACCTCCTCCACAGTCCGTGGTAGCGATATGTGGGGCCTTGCATGTTTCAGGAGTGCATCCAGTACCTGGTTCAGCACACGTGAGAAACATGGTTGTGAGATGCCATGCAGCTGCGCCACTGTGTTCTGGTAGGTGCCTATGGCAAGGAAGTGGAGCACAGACACTACCTTCAGCAGAGTGGGGATGGCGGTACGGATGTTGATCAGGCTGACCAGGTCATCATGAATGAGATCCACAATTGTGCGTATTGTGTCCCTGTCCAGGCAGTGCAGGGTGTGGATCTGTGCAGGGGTTAAGTCAAAGGGACTGGCCCTTATGCGACGGATTGGTGGCTGCCTGCGGGGTACCACTGCCTGCACTGCTGCTATGTGCTGGCCCAGTCTCACCCTCCTTCTCCTCCTGCGCCTCCTCTGCATTCCCTGGTTTAATGCCTGGTGGAGTAGTAGCAGTGCAGGCATGTCCTCCAGCTCCTGTATTGCAAATGCTAGTGGTATAATTTTGGACTTGGAAGGTATGTGGTGTGTAGGTGTGCTCCTTTTGTGCTGTGCCTGACTCCATTGCCTCCACCTGTGCTGATTGTGTGCACCTGTGACAGTTTGGAACACAGCAGATTGCTATTAACGGCTGCCCCGCGATCCCAGTGTTACCGGCATCATGGTAACCGTTCTTACCGGCATCTGGATACCGTAAGTGCATGGCCGCGCAACTCGTAATGTTCACTTCCTTACGACAAGCCGGTTTTACTGGCACGGCTGCTGCGTGCCTTCGCCCATACCGGGTAGGTGCTACCCGGGCACAACAGGTCCCTGCGGTTGCCGGTAGCACCAGCATTGCGGGTCGTAATGCACTGGTCCAGTAAACGATGCCAGTATTCCCTTACCGGTATCGTTATTACCGGACCGCCAACCTTGTAATGAGGCCCATAATCTTGTTGAAGCTACTCGCAGGATCCTTCGCAATTCGCTCTTTCACCAGGGGCAGGGTGAGCTGTTGCATTTTGTCAAAAAAGGACAACATGCTGGCAGTGAGGTACATCAACTACCTCGGAGGCACGAGGTCCAGTTTAATAGTAGAATTGGCACAGGACTTTTGGCACTTCTGCATGGAGCGTCATATTTCAGTGATGGCAGAGTACTTTCCAGATCTAGCCAACACAGTGGCAGACTGGAACTCCAGATATGTAATAGATTACAACGATTTGAAATCAGACAGATTCTCAGCAGCCTGGCATGCAGTTGCTTGGAACAGGTGAATGCAAACATGGCCTCTCCAGCTCTTAGTAGCCTGCTGCAAACACATGTACTTAGTATGCCCCCTCCAGCCCTCTGCCTCTTAAACAGCACACATGTACCAGAATGCATCTGCTGGTTTAACCCAAAACCCGGATGAAATTAGATTGTCCAAAACTGCAGCGGTAAAACAAGTAAATGAATGCAGAAGCAGTTTGTAGGTTTTAACTCTGCAATTATGCCATAAGCACAGTCTCTGAATGCGCGCATGTAGCAGTGCTGGGTGGCAGGTGGGTAGGATCCTGGTATACGGTGTCTAACAGCCGACGAGTCAGCAAAGATGGGTTTGTGGTCTGATTCCAGGAGTCAGTTGCTAATCGGAGTCCGAAAGCCCCATCAAGCTATGTCCTCTCTTTCGTTCACGCACTGGTTCAAATGGTCATTAGCACAAGTGGATGCATCTCATTTTCTGCACTCAGTCAGAGGAGACATGGCTTCCAAAGCATTCCAAGTGGGGGATCAACTGGACGATATCATGAAGATATCAGATTGGTCCGGTGAATTGTTAGAGATTATTTTCACAAGCCTATAGAACAGCTGGGTTTGTTGGTGTTGAGTAAGCTTTAAACAAGATTTAATTGTCACCTCCAGTCTTGACATAGAATGAAGATTCTCCACCCGCCCCGCCCTTGTCAATTACCACTAAATGAAATGTTATCATGTCAGAATCTGTTGCACAAACCCTCCATAAGGGGAATAGATTAGCTTGGTACACTGCCTTGTATACGCATTGTTTACTGTTATCCTACTATTATGTTATGTGAATCTGGCCTAGTTACGCTATTGTTTCCCTTCCTGTATGGCCTGTATCTCTCACCTGCAGGTTGAAAAGTTAAATCAGGATGGCGAAGCAGGGGATAGCAGTTCCCTTGAACAGAAAAGAAGTGTTTGGAGACTGGCTGTCTACCTTCTTCGACAGGAGGAGTAAGTTAGATTGATGCAGTATCGTGTTTATTTTCTGACTGACTTTTTTTCAAAGTACTTTCCGACATCGGAATTACTTCAAAAAGGTCCTCGAAATATATGGGTGGGGATGGTAAAAAATAGGTGGGGTTGGGGTTGAAACAATAGAGAAAGAGAAGTTCTCTAGAGAAAGGCGACCCCTCCCATGTTATTTTTTAAAGTCGATTTTTAAAATGTCAGCTGGCAAATTAACATTGAACCATTGACACAGCTGCGAAAGAGGACTCAGGGAAGAAGTGCAGGCACAGTGTGCCAAGCGTACAAGAGCGATAGTACTTTGGCTCCCCCAGTCCGGTCATCTTTTGTCCTGTCTGCCCACCCTGGCAGTGCTGAGGATACTCAGAGTTGGAAATCCATTGAATTCTGTAAACTGTGGCTTTTTACCCTAGGAGGCACTGGCTATTCCCTTGCATGGACCTCCAGACCATGTCAGGGGACATCACCTTCTAGGAAATGCACTGGATTGTTGCCATTAGGCGTTTCACAAGCGCTTTACCAAAACATCTACTCTCCCACCTTGCTTGGCAGTCTATGAAACAGCATTATTAGAAAATAAAAAGCTCTAATACCTCCCCCTTGGGGTTCATGGGAGGAAAATTCGTATTTCTGCATTATATACTGATTTTATTCCCAACACCTTTCATAGAGTAAGACAAAGAGGAGTGGCCGACTCACATGCCTTTGATCCACCATATTGAGGGTTATAATAACATGTGATACACAGGAGATAGTCTAGCCTAAATGGGAATATGTTTCAAGATATGGAAGTATTCCCGAGACTTGGGATATTTTATATATATATAATATCCTAAAACCCCACAATATATAAAGGAGTAACACTTTAACATTACTCCGGACGGAGGATCTGGGTTTTGCACTTGACGCCACAGATATGCAGATTTCTTTTAGCCGATTCCATGGGTGTCATTTACCCCTCTATGCTCATGCAACACAGGTTCCAATCTTAGTTGTGCGCTTAGAGACTGGTCTTCAGTAATGAGCGTGTTATAAAAGATTAATTAATTGATTCTGTTTTTCATGGTGTTACAGATAGCTTTAAAGAAACTCACAAATCGGATGTAGTTCAAAAGTACTTTATTAACCAATTTCTTCTGTTGCAGTTGTGCAGTGATTTGACTGCTGTGTAAAGGGCTGGTAAAGCCGGTCCCTTATCCTCCCCTGCTCCCACCGCCCTATCCCAGGCAACCCATACACCCAAGTTCAGCTTAAACACTAGCTGTCTGTCACCCCTTCTATCTAGAGCTACACTGGAAGGGCCTAAAGGTCAAGGCCTTTTGTACAGTATCCGCTCTGGGACTTCCTAAGTGGTACTCTATACTAGTGTTCTCCAAATTATGGTCTTTAGGAATTAACAGTGCCTCTATTCGTTCAGACAGTCTCTCGCTCTCATTCACTTTCAATCCTCTGCCTGGTCTTGTCCCTTTGTCCTTTTACTCGCCACCCCCAATCTTCCTTTACTAACATACCTCCTGCTCCCATCACTTATGCCCGCCAGTCCCCCTCTTACTCTCGCAGCTTCTCCTTTCTCTGCTTCTATCGCTCCCCTCCCAGATTCTCCTTCCACCTCTTTTCCTCTCTTAAAACTGTGCATGTAAATTCTGGTTTTCTTTGTTCCGTATGCCTGCAATGTTGTGTCCTCCTGCGCCCAGACGCAATTTTTTCTGCATGGTTCTGCCAGGAATAAATATCCAAATCAAAATCAAATATACTACTAATCGTGCAATCCCAAGAGATACTGTTTTCATTGTGATGCACATTCAGGACATTTTACAGTACTGTTCTGAAAATTGTTTTCTTAAGAAAAGAGCCCTCCAAATTATTTCTGGTGTCTGGCTTACAATGAAAATCTATGGTTAGGCCAACATTCCAATGTCAGAGGACCCTCATCAATTTGAAAGGTTAAGGTCATTTGCGTAACATGTTGTCTGTAGTTTCTGTGGAATAGACCCAAGACATGTTGTGCAACTGTCTTTATTGCATCAAGTGAGAATCAAATACATTATTTAAATAAAGGCTTTAAATTGAGCGCTCACTGCCATATTACTTCCGTATCTCCCCCACCCTGGGAGCAGGCTGTGGGAGGCTTCAGGGGGCTCTGTAACCATCATGCCTGGCCTTTTTCTTTGTTTGGCCCTAACACCTTCAATATGGTTGCCTGATTCATTGCACTCCGCTGCCCTACCTGAGGCAGCCTAATACTGCAATACAATTGGCCAGTTCTACATCCTACTGGCCTATCATGAAGCTGGCAGGCGAACGCCAGCCCACCTCCCCAAGGCCAGACCCCTAAGACACTCGGTCTGTGCCTGGCATGCCTGGACGGTCCCCCGCTTCATCTCCTCTTGGACCTCTTCCAAAGCACATTCTGCAAATTGCACCAGAGCCCCGGAGCCTGGCCCACCATCAATGCTGAGATTCACCTTATGACTGCACATGTGAGTAGGCAGCTCTCTTGATTCCTGTCCTATGTGACAATACATCTGCAGCCACATAGGTTCTTGTGCGTTCTATGCCTTACTAAAAGTTGAACTTAGGCGTTTCTGCTTACATCTGCAACCACATTAGTTCATCTGTGTTTTGTCCCTTACTTAAAAGATGAATTTAGGCTTTTTACTTACATCTGCAGTCATTTCTCCAAGTGTGCATTCTCTTCTCCCTCCCTTTCTCTTATTCTATGTGTGCCATGCACTTAATTCTGTTTGTTCTTACCCTTCTCCCCCCATTCACTATCTCCCTATTTCATGTTTAGCTCTTGCCTATTCTAACAGCCTTCGGGCACATGCAATATTTTTTGTCACATTTTGTTACAGTTTGTTTCTTTCGTCCTATGTTGTACCACTAAATGCTTAGCACTTGCACATTCCCGAATGTTCCAATGCCTATTAAGAATGTTAAGCTTCACTACTCACCCGCCCTGCGTTGGAGTGCTTTGAAACGTTTTTTGTAAATGTATAAGTGCTATATAAATGACCAATAAATAAAAATAAATAAATATGTATTCACTTCGAAAAATCAGAGATTATTCCGTTATAAAATCAGTATACGGCACCACATATTTCCACATTTATAAACCCTAGTGGCTGTCATTAGGTTGTCACCGGATAGCATTATTGACTCGTAAACACAATACTGCTGCTGCGAAAATAATTCAACATAGTACTCCAGTACCACTCGGAATGGAAAAGTAGGTTTAGCCGGGCTTTTAAGGGCCTCACACTTTGACAGGTTGATGGCCATGTATTTTTGTACGTTGTTTTCCTAAGATTATCAAGCTTTTTACAGCTGTCCAATGTATATTTTGACACATCTTTTCTCCACTAATAATTGCTCGATGCTATTTAAAGGCAGTATATTTTGTGATCAGCGTTTGTATTCTTACTTGTGCTGATTCTGGGTTGTGAAGGATGATAGCATCAATGGGAATTCACTGACACATTCCTAGGAGACTTGGACACCGAACTAAGTATGAACATAACCCATTTGGGGTGGGCTATTAATGGCCAGAACAAAGAAATGCAGTCTGGAATTGCAACCAATCTACTACGTAATATAGTGTGTCTGCAAGAGAAAGCATGAACTGCGTGTCAAGAACCCTGATGTCCGCTGGCAGAATAACAAAAAATAACATAGCCTCATGCATGTTTTCTGACATCAAAACATTCCTATAGAAAATGAAAGCAAGAGCGCATTGGGTCACTGGTAGCAGACAAAACTATCTTGTTCGAGTTAAATGAACAAAATAAGATTAAAAGTGTGTTTAGTGGGGGGCGCTGTTGCGCCGAAGTAAGATGGCCGCCTAACTGCGGAGCTCCGAGCTGGGAGAGCGCACAAATCCCGAAAACAGACCCTATTGCTGTGGCTATCCTCCTGTGTGCAGGCGGTGCTTCTCCCTGAACACATCCACTGCACTCCTGCAGATTCCTGGCCCCCGCGGCCCCCTGGGGACCGCACTGCTGCCTTCCGACTCCACCGGCTCCGCCGGGACTGAGTGGGCCTGGCCGCTCCGCGGCTCCACCAGCTGCGGCTCTCCCTCCTACTTCGGGGCGTGGCGCTGCGGGCCGCTGTGGGGGAGGGGCGCCGGAGCCCTCCTCGTTGCCCCGGGCCGTCCGGCTCCTGTGGGGGCCCCGCGCTCCATCTACGGCCTCATCACCCTTCCGGCTGACCCCACGCACCATGCCTGGGCCTGTGACCACCTGCATCTTCAGGCTCCCGCGGCGCTCGTGACGCCGCACTGTCCGGCTTCCCTGTCTCGTGCCGCGGGGAGCGGAGACATCACCGCGGACCCCTGCTTCTCCACACCACTTGCCCTCGGCGCCCCCCCCTCCAGCGGACCGTAGCCCCTTATCCACGACAAGGTAGGGGGGGGTGCGGAGGGAGGGGGCCGCTTGGTTTCTCCCGTCTCCTGCAATCCTAGGCTGCGGTTGAGCCTGTGTACTGGGTTAGCCACCGTGCTACTTCTCCTTGGCTGCTGTCCCTTGTTCGCTCCAGCGGACCCTGCCTGCATTGACTTTGGACCCTGAGCCCCAGCGGACACTTGTTCTTGGACACCGCTGCTTTCTCCGGCCTCCACCTCGCCTGCCCCCCCCTCACCACATCAGGTCGGGGGGGTGCGGTTGTGTCCTGCCTCGGAGGTCCCTGCGGCCACCCCATCCGCCTGCTGCGGGTTTGGCTGACCACCACTTGTTTCCCTGCCACCCCGGCGGCTGACACGGCTGGGGGGCCTTGCTCCAGCGCTACTTCTCTCCCCTGGTGGTCCATGCCTGCCCTCACTGCACCATCGTCCTTCTCTGCCCCCCCCTTCTTCGGCTACTGATTGCTGCCCGCAATCACAACTCTGGATCCGGACCCCTCACTGGGCAACCTCCGGTGTAATGCCCCTCTCAGCTCCACTTCTAGCCCACGGACAATTGGCTTCCCTCACCTCGTAATCGCGCTGTCACTAGCCAACCCACTACTTACCAACTGTGTGGGCTCTCCAGTGCTCCCAGGCTCTTGCTAGCAGTTCGCCAATAACACCGGCGCGCTCCTTGTGGAAGGGCCCTCGGCCCCTACAACTACGGAACTGTCCCTACACATCACTGGCAACCCCACGTCTGGCCTACCCCTCTGGTCCTTGTGCCCGGCGATCTCGCTCTGTGTGCTCTGGTGAGGACCCCTGGTGTCTTCCCCAGCCTCGTTAGCTGCTCTCCACGCCTTGCCTCCTTTCCCCCTGGGCGTCCTGCGGGCCGTCGATCGGAAGGCCTCCCGCCATATCGGCACCGGATCCTGGACGCCGGACGTGTTCTATCTCCATGACCAAGGGAGCCGGTTCTAACAAGAAGCAGGCCTCGCTAAATATGTTTGCTAAAACTTCCTCCAAGCCGCTGACTGACCCTCCGGAGGAGCCGCCGGTCACTGCAACTCCCTCTACCTCCGACGACGTGCAGAAAATGATGGAATACATGCGAGAGGGTTTCACCACGCTCCACACTAAGCTAGATTACATGAATAGGACCATCTCATCCATAAAGGCCCATATCGAAAGGACAGACAGCAGGGTTGCTAAGATCGAGACAAGGGTTGGCACCGCAGAGGACGACCTGGTCTCCCTTCGCACAGCTGTGACCACCCTGACCAGCCGGGTCTCTATGGTCGAAAAGAAAAATGACGACGTTGAATCCCGCTCCAGGCGGAATAAACTCTGCGTTGTCGGTATTCCGGAGGACGACATCAGGGAGCCCATGGAGGACTATGTAGAGCGCACCCTTTTGACCCTGCTGGACAGCCCCAAGCTTTCGGCACAATTTGCAGTGGAGCGAGCTCACCGCTCTTTGACCGCGAGACCCAGGCCGGGTGCCCCACCCCGCCCTAACATAGCCAGAATCCTCAATTTCCGTGACCGCGACGCCTTGCTCCGGGCGGCCAAGGCCAAGGGTGAGCTTCATCTTGGGGCGGCGAGGATACACTTGTACCCGGATTACTCTGTGGCTGTGCAGCAGGAGCGTAAGACCTTCCTTGCGGTGACCTAGGGGTCAAGTACTCCATGCTCTTTCCCGCCAAACTGAGGATTGAACACTCTAATCAAACACACTTTTTCACTATCCCCGAAGAAGCCTCGAAATTTATAGATGAACACTTTCCTGGTTGATGTAAACAATGTTGACATAGGTTGTATGGTTTCTCAATGATTGCTGTGGTACCTGGGCCGCGGGTCGGGGCCGCCATGCCGCTCCCCCCCCCCGCTATTGCCACTATTCATCGTACTTTATTGTAGTTCATATTGCTGATGTTGCTTCATTTCCTATCTGTGTGGGTGTGTCTTCGCACCCTGCTGTTGCACCGCTGACTGTAATGACCATCTCTCTTGGGTCCCTTCTCGGAGTCACCCGACAGTTCATCCCAGTTACTTTTGTCGATTTGACCGCGGGACCCAGGCCCCTTCTGGCTAAATATGCACCCAACTATGTTGCCACCGCGTCTTGTCACACGGCTGCACCCCAAACTCCGTTGGGCCCTCTCGCTCATAGATTTGGTCCCGAGGTAACTTGCATGCACTCTAAATGCCCTGCCTAATCCTACTACGTAGCACAACTCTCCTTACGCTCTCCCAACCCGGCGCGCCATTGCCCGGCTGCAAGCAGACCCCCAGGCGTTGGTGCCTAAAAGTTTACTTTTGTTGTGGTTTTGTTTGGGTTTCGTCCCTCTGATTGGGGGAGGGATGTGGGTGAGGGGTAAGTTGGGAATGTTATGGTTTGTAAGAGTCTTGACAGCCTTCAGAGGCGCCGCAGGCACCGCGTTCAATCAATTCACACATATGGTCGGGAGGCCGCATACTCCCAGGGTCCACACCGTTCACCTTACTGGAATCCACTTTTATCTATTCCACCATCACCCCTTCAAATATGGCTGATTCAACTCTGACCTTTATGAGCTGGAACGTCAGGGGATTGGGCAACTATAAAAAGATGAGACAGATTCAGCTTCACGCTGAACGCCACGGAGTGAAGATCCTATGTCTACAGGAAACCCACTGTGCTCGGAGCACTGTGAGCGTTTCGCCAAGCAATGGGGCCCCCAGAGGTATTATACTAATTATTCCACTCAGAGCCGTGGCACCCTCACCCTAATACATAAAAGCCTGAAGTTTACGTGTCAGCACTCCCACATAGACCCGCTTGGTAGGTTTGTGCTCATCGCCGGTATATTACAGCAACAGGAGATAGCCATCCTGAACATATATGGTCCCAACATCGACGACCCTGACTTCTACCTTCATCTGGCCACTCTGCTCGAGAGCTACCCCCTAATTCCTATTCTATGGGGCGGTGACTTCAACACGATACTAGATGTCACCCTGGATAGATCGGGTTCTCGTCCCCGCCAACTTTCTAGGGCAGCATACTCTATCCTTACCTCGCTCCCCCACTTGGCACTGGTGGACGCCTGGCGCCTGATGTATCCTGATGACCGTACATACTCCTACTCCTCAGTGCATGATTCCCACTCCAGGATAGATAGGTGGCTCGTCACAGATATACTCGTTAGATGCATTACCCACTTAGCCATTCTTCCCAGGACGCTATCAGACCATTCACCTGTAGTCATCTCTTTAAACTGGGGATTAGATGCCAATAAAACAAGGCAGTGGAGGCTGAGCCCCCACGCGCTCCTTGACCAGGTTTTCGTATCTGAGCTTGAGACCTCTATCGAGGAATACTTCGAGATTAACTTACATTCTGTCTCAACACATGCGGTGCTCTGGAAAGCCTTTAAAGCACACACTAGAGGGATTGCCATCTCCAAGTGCAGTGGAATACTTAGGGACATCCGTGCCGATATCGCTGCCAGCGAATCGGCCCTGTCCGTCTATGAATCCCAATACGCAGAGGACCATTCCCCGGCTACGCTAGCGCTGCTGGGCTCTGAGTTAGACAGGTTCCGTGGCCTTGCAGAGCGCAATGTTAGGTTCCTGGATTCCCCTCAATCAGCGAGGAAATATGGCGAGGGTAAACGGCCCGGCAGAATGCTAGCTAGACTGCTTTGCCGCGAGCTTGGTGCCCCCCATATCCCAGCCATTTCTAGACCAGATGGCACACTTGCCACCTCCCCGCAGGACATCAACTCTGAGTTCCTCGCGTTCTACACGTCCCTATACTCGGAGGTAGACAGGTCCCAGGTTTCCGACATCAACTCCTATTTAGAGAGTCTTCCTCTATCAGTCTTGTCGACGACGCTAGCACCTCCCTCGAGAGGCCTTTCGCCCTAGAGGAAATTGTGGAGGCCATTGAGTCACTGGCATCCGGTAAAGCCCCTGGCCCCGATGGGCTTCCGATGGACTTCTATAAACCATTCAAGGCCCAATTAGCGCCGCACCTACTGATGCTTTGGGAAGAATCATGTGACAGGGGCATACTTCCACCGTCCCTCCGGGAGGCATTGATTACAGTGCTCCTTAAATCAGGTAAAAACCCTACGCAGTGCAGCTCATACCGTCCCCTTTCTCTGATCAATAGTGACATCAAAATATTTGCCAAACTACTTGCTAACCGCTTAGCCCCGTACATGTCCCACATTATCCATCCGGATCAAGCCGGCTTCGTCCCCGGCAGGTCCACTTCCCTGAATTTGAGGAGACTTTTCAATGTAATCAGCAGGATCGACCCTGCCACTCAGGCAGTGGCGGCTGCATTGGACATGCAAAAAGCATTTGACTCAGTCTCATAGAGATACCTGTGGTGTGTTCTTGAGAAATGTAACTTCGGTCCTAATTTCTGCACCTGGATAAAGCTCCTTTATGCCGCCCCGTCCGCCAAAGTCCGCACAGAAGATAGGTGCTCTTCCCCCTTTGAGATATTTAGAGGAACACGCCAGGGATGCCCCTTCTCCCCGCTTATCTTTGCTATTGCCATGGAGCCCTTTGCTGACATGATCAGACAATCGCACTCGCACAGGGGGTTGCGCACATCTGGCCAGACCGACATAGTCTCCCTCTACACTGACGATACCCTGCTGTATGTTCGATCCCCTGCAGTCAACCTTTTGCCTATACTGACGGATGTGGCTCGTTTTGGTGACATATCCGGTCTGAGGATTAACTGTTCTAAATCTGTATTGTTTCCACTCACAGACTCCACACAGGCTCCACCCGAGCTACATGGGTTCAACTGGTGTCTTAATAGCTTCACCTACTTAGGGTGGTGGTCTCCCGGCACACACCTCAGTTGCGCGATGATAACTTCCATACTTATCTAACTAACCTGGAGGCTAAGGCCGCCAGCTGGACTAAACTTCCTCTCTCGCTTGCAGGCAGGATTGGAATACTCAAAATGATAGTATTGCCTCAATTACTGTACCGATTTACTAATCTGCCTCTATGGCCAGGGGACAATTTTTTTCAAACACTTTGCAGCATATGTAACACCTTCCTGTGGCACTCCGGGGCTGTCCGCCTCAAATTTTCCACACTATCCGCCCCTAAGGCGTTGGGCGGTTTCAGCGCACCCGATTTTGTCAGATACTGGGTGGTGGCCCAATCACAGTTTGCTGCATTTTGGTTCAATACTGTTGATCCCCCCCCCCCACACGTTCGCCTCGAGAAGCTGACTGTCTGTGACCGTGTGATCGGCTCCCTGATCCTCCAACCGATCCCCCCTGATTTGAACTCTGCGAATCCAGTGGCCAGCACATCCCTGGCCTTGTCCAAATTCTGGTCCATGGTTGACACTCCCTGTCCGTTCCACGGGGATCTCCCACTGTGAAACTTCCTGCCCGATGTTCCGCACGTTCCACTTTCAGTGGTCACCCGCTGGGCCGCTGCAGGCTTCTTGACTCTGCGTGATGCCTTTGAGCAGGGGAACTTTATAGAATGGCCTGACCTTCCTCCCTCACTTAGGCGCCGACCCTTGGTGTGGCTACAATACTCGTCACTCCGCGGACATCTTAAGGCCAGATACTCAGACTTCCCTGCCTTGCCCCCTGACGAACCGATAGTGGAGGAGCTCTGCTCCTATCTTTCCTTCAGAGGCAAAGTGTCGAGGCTTTACTCCTTACTACAGTCCAGAGCGGCCCCCCACTTCACCGAGCTGCGGCGCAAATGGGAGAGGGATCTTGGCTCTGAGATCACTGATGAGAGGTGGGCTCAGATGTGCGCTCGTACCCACGAGGTCTCCTACAATACCAAATTTAAACTCATCCAGTTCAAAATCCTGCACAGGTATCATTATACACCTATGAGACTTCATCGTATGTCCGATGCTAACCCCCCCTCTTGTCCCAGGTGTGGCACAGACCAAGCTTCCTACATGCACATGTTGTGGCTCTGTCCCCGGTTATCCCAATTTTGGCTAGACATTTGCTCTACATTGTCTGACATTCTGGAACACCCGATAACCCCTACCCCACTGCATTGCTTTTTCCATGACTTCCCTCAGTTACCTCGAGATTCTAAGAAGCTGGCAGGTCTTTGCATGCTGCTGGCAGTTCGCTGTATATTAATATGTTGGCTCCGCCCGAGAGCGCCTACCTATACACAATGGCTTAGATCGGTCACATGGGCTCACGACACCGAGCAGTCCTGGAGTGCGATGCAGTGTTCCCGCTCCAGGCCGAGGGATGTCTGGCCGAGATTTCAAGACTATATCTCTGCGCTGGCCTCACCATCAACGTCCGCCTCTGCTTCCCCAGGCGGTTCCCCATAGTGGATGTCCTGTTAAAATGTATTGTAGGGGAGGACTGGCCGCGAGGCCCTCCTCACCTGCAGCCTTCTCCCCAGGTGAGGACCATGACTCGGCGGCCGTTCCCTCATGCCACCCGGGCCCAGGTGGAGGAGGGGTCACCCGCCGACGACATTGCCCACACATATCCGTTCCCTACATATACCCAAATTCAGTTAGGCCTAGAAGCCATCTTGTTTAGCAAACATGGCGTGAGTTCAGCACACTGTAACGAGGCCCCCACCTTTGGAGGACCTTTCATGCATCTCTGCCGCCGCAGTAGCCCTGGTAGATCCGCTGCGAGCGCGTTCCCATGAGAAAGTCGGATATGAGCTAACCCGAGATGCTAACACTGTAACATTATTCTCATCCACAATGTAATATCGCACCCTGCATGACCTGGTCCGCGAGGCCGGGGTGACGGGAAAAAAAAAGCTGAAGCATCACTATCTGAAGAAAGTAGAAAATAATTCAAGTATTGGTATTAACGAACTACCTCGGTTTAAACAGATCATGTAAACTGTGAATAAACCATAAAGATGTAACGTTACATGATACCACCCTAGGTCTGGACTAGTGCTGCTACAACCACAGAGAAAGATGTCGACCAAATGTATAGCCTTTACTTACTCATATATGTTTTCTTAATCACCTAAAGCAGCGAGCATCAATTTCTGTAGGCCATAACCTAGAACGACCTCGTGTAACGTTTAATGTACATAAAATAATCACATCATGTAGTAAATATAATGTTAGGTAACGAAAAGGTACTCGGACCGACTGTATTAAAGAAATGTGTAACGAAATGGAAATATATATGTGTGTTTAAATAACATCAAAATAAGGCGGAACGTTATAAAAGTTCTGCATTTAAAAGTTAGCAACGCACGAGGAAAAAACCTTTGTGAGTATATGCAAGGCCATTCTCCCTCCCACCCTGCCAAGCCTGCCAGATAAGGAAGCTAAGGCCTGTGCCGCGCTCCCTCACCTCCCCCAACCAAGCTGGAGCCGCTTCAGAGAGTCAGAGGCCCCGGTACCGCACCCAAGGCCACAGCCCACCACCTGTGTTATTTACAGCACGGTAATAAACCCACGTTTTGAATCCACTGATCTACCAGCACCCTCTCGTAAAGTCCACAACCCTCCCCCTAGACCACCCCAAGAACGACCCCCATCACTGGGACAAGACACAGAGACCCATTTATATAATAACTTCTAACGCGGCAGACAGGCATGTACCAGTCGGCTCAGGCCCCAAAACTCAGCCCCTCGACCTAAAATACCGGTCAATAGGACACAGGTAAATCTCACCCTAACCAACAATCACCGGACCTCTCAAGAGGTGCATTCCTCATGCGTTGCGTTTATTGTATAAGACAAACTGCCGAGCGATTTATTGATGAACTTAGATGTCGTTTCTTGAATAACTGCAGTGTGCATGGCCTAGGGCAAACGAGTCAGGAGAGGTATTCATCTTTGTCACAGGCTGCCCCAGCATACCAACACCGCTCGGATGACCTCAAGCTGGCCTGCCAGGCCCAACCCAACCCACGAGGCTGACCAGTGACGTCCTCACGCCAAGACCAACCACGCTGCAGCAACACCTATAGTTAGTCGACGCCACCCAATCCCAATTAACTTGTGCCCCCTATAGTGTGTAGGTTCTGATGACGTTTTTTGTATTAGAAATACGCCTGTCTTTGCTATTGTCAGACAGAGCGCTCTCGGAGGTTGCAGAGTTCTTTGCATGCCCTATTCTTTGGATAAACTCCCACTTACGCTCACCCGCACTCTGTCTTGGCCTTATTCCCACTACGGGAGAGTCCCTTATTGTCTCTCATTGCGGGGAGGATCGTGCTGAAATTGGGGGCGCTTCCTTTCAGTGGTGACCCCGATAGCGTGATATCTCCAAATTATTTATCCTAACTCCTTTCTAACGACCCCCTTGTGGCACGAGAATCTCCGGTCGAGAAGGGATACGCACGGTGAGCCGGCTCCGGGAGGCCGCCCGCCAACGGCGACCGGCACAATAAGAAGTGCGCACTCAATGAGAAAGGGTACGGGATCCCGATTGGAAAAAAATCCCCTTTGAGTGCCGCTCGCCGGAGCCAGGGGCTGACCGTTGAGTTACCGGTGACACCGCCTGGACGGACCCAGTTTCGGAGACTATCGGTTCAAGACGGGCACGTGAGTACTGAGTGCGAGCGATCGTAAAGGGGAAGGGAGGGGAAACGGTGAACAGGAGAACGGGGACAGGTAGAGGAGAAGAATAACGGGGGTCTACTAAAGACGGGTCTTGAAACTTTCTTTATCTTTTCTTTGCATATGGCCATTAGGAGTAAGAAATAAGTGAAGTGGTAGAAGTGACGGAAACCTAGCTCCGAAAGGGGGTGGAAGGCGGCGCCGCATAGTGCTATCTAAACTAGTACTGGGAATATATGAAGAAGTAAGAAATAAGTTATTGGTGTCTGGCAAAAGGAGACACCGGGAATATTTTTTAGTGATTGCTACTCTCTCTATTTTCTTTTTTCCATTTCACGGGGCAGGGGAAGAAAGCGAAAAGGGTATAAGATAAATATACTTGTAGAAGGACTATAAAATAGGGAGCACATTTTGAGGAGTGGGGACTAAGTAGTGGCACGTACAGACGTGAACATAGCAACCTTAGCAGAAAAATAGGGACAGCTGGCCAGGGAGGAAAGGGAGGAAATAAGACGAGGTGTGAGTGGAAAGGCATTGTGATGGGTGCGCGCACCGTGTGAGTGTTGGACTAGCGAATTGACCGCGAGGTGGCGCCAGAGAGTGTTGACCATAACTAGTACTTGATCAGTTGTGAGCGGAATCACATGAGAGTGTATGGGAATGGGAAGGAGATGAGCTATGGTGAGTACGAAAGGATTTGCGCAGAGAATAAACTTGGGTGATAATATTTGAGACGTCCGCTCTTGTCTGTGCCATAAAGGTATACACACATAGATCTACACCTAACTAAAACGTAAAGAAGGTGGACACGGCTGTGAGAGTGATTTAGAGGATGGGGGCCGAAACTCCCTTGTCACATATTTGTAAGAGCTTACCGGGATACGCTGAACGAATAAATAAGTATCACGATCAATGGGTAACAGAATTGAAGGGGGAGGGTCTGCCCCAGATTTGGCCCGAGGGAGGGTCTTTTGACAAAAGCGTTCTTGATATGGTACGAACATGCATTAGCCTCAAGTATAAGGGGAAACAATGGCAAAATAGGAAGGAGATACTAGACCTCTGGAGATTGTTTGAGGAGGTACCCCCACCCAAAGCTCCGGCACCAAATATTGATCTACCTTCCACCACAGATAATCCATTGATGATTCCAAGAGAGGAAAAGGAACAGCTAGGTACAGCGCAACCTGCGGAGGTGATTAGTTTGTACCCGATATTACCTAAACCAGCCCCCGCAGCAGGATACAGCGACCCTACGTATGTGCCTCCCCCCACAACTGGTACACCACAAAGACCAACAGCCCCCCCGCCATACGAAAGCACCAGAGAGCGCGCCCAGGGAAGCACACAGAGGGTGGATATAGAGAAGCTAACGAGTGACCTAGAGTCGAGGCTTACTGTGGCAAGGGATGAACTTTCAAGAATAAAAGACATATGTGAGCGCACAGCGTGTGCCCCCACACAATCAGGACGCACGTCTAGAGCGTCGAGCGAAGGTAGACAGATTGAGGAAGGATGGAAAAAGGGGGAAATACTGTTCAGGATTGAGGAAGAGCCGACACGAATAATAGAGGTAGGAGCAGTAGGAGAGAGTATTGGTGATGTATCACGAGAGAGAGGGATCAGAGAGGACTTGTTATGTGATGTCAGAGGAGGGTTGGATGACAGTGATAGGATGAGTATGGCAGTGGGAGGGGAAAGCGAGGAAGTGGACGGTGCATGTTCACTAGGGACTATAGACGACGAATGGATGGGACGACTAAGAAATAGGGTGGGGAAGATGGCGTCATTGGAGTCAGCAGCGACTAAGGAAAGGGAGGGTGCAACTGCAAAAGGGAAGTTACAACTTCCATTGATACACAGAGGGGGGGGGGGACCAAACTATATACCATGGGCTCAGATGGATAAGGCTAATTTAATGAAATTATTGCCCCAGCTGTCAGGAGGGGCGAGCAAGTGGATATATGCATTTGAGAAACATACCGCCGGCATACCGCTGGCAGTAGGCGATGTGAAAAGCCTACTAGTAACCGCAGTAGGAGATCAAGCGGACAGAGTATGGGCTAAGGCTGGTTTCCCGGCCGTGACGTTAGATTATGATCGTCATGATGGGGCTTCCTTTAATACAGTACGAGCAAGGGTGTGGGACGCGCTGCGGGAGACATTCCCAGATACCCCTGATTTACAGTCAGTAATGCAATGTACAATGAATGACGGGGAGGATGCTATGGATTACATTCTCCGGGTGCAGGAGATGTGGAGAGCGGAAACGGGCACGCCCTGGCACCAATCCACATCTCTATTTTATTTTATCATTAAGAGAGGGCTCCCAAAAGAGGTGCAGAAGGCACTCGATAAGATAGCGGGCGTTGAGGCGAAGGGGTGGCCAGAGATCCAAAGTATAATAGTGCACCATTGCAAAAGGATCAAAGAGAGGGAGAGGGAAGTAGCACAGAAAAGGTTGGCAGACGAGGCGAAGTTGGTACAATCAAAACTAGTGAAGGTTGCAGCAGCGGTAGCAGGACTCCCACTCATGAGGGAGGGAGACGAAGGAGAGGAGGGGCAAATAGCAATACAAGGAAGAATAGCAGCAAATTGGGCAGGACAAGGACAACGACAGTGGACTGAGCAGGAGCAGAACGGAGGTCCAATGTGGCAAGAGTGGGCCCCAAGAGGGGGAAGAGGTGGGTACCGGGGCCGAAGAGGAGGACAAGGGTATGGAGGAATGGGAGGTAATGGGTGGCAGGGTCCCAGAGGTCCACAGGGGAGCTGCTGGAATTGTGGGAGATGGGGGCACTACTCAAGAGAGTGCAGGAGCAGACAAAACAACGGGTTCCAGGAGACAGAACAGTACGGTCACCCCCACCCAGGAAGCCCCTACGGCCTCCCCATGGGACAATACCAACAACCAGAAAATGTAGGACAAAGAAGTAACGCACAACTACACGGACATCAGTACAGGACACAAAACCACCCACAGAATAATGACAATATGCAATACACGCCAGGCAACACTTTCGCCACAGTAGCTAACGGAGCACCTGCTCCTGCACCTTACAGCGGGGTGTCAGTAGTTTCGGGGAACATTTTTGATCAAGGGGGGGCAATGAGACACCCCGCATAGGACAGCCCACAGAGAGCACTTGCGTGTCCAGTACTATCTACGACCCACAATGCATCAGAGGAACCATTGATAGGAGCGCAGATAGGAGACAAGCAGTTCATATTCATGGTGGATTCGGGAGCGGAGAAATCATGCATTAGAGAGGGCCGGTTCCCGTTATCTAATAGAACGTTAGAGACGCAGGGGTTCTCTGGGGCTGTAATTGAAGTTCCTTACACAGAGGCATTGGATGTGACAGTGGGGGGTAAAACAGTGAAAGCACCCTTACTGTACTATGAACACTCTCCCATTAATTTGCTGGGGAGAGATCTCTTAAGCAAACTAAATATGACAATATCATTCACAGGGAGCGGTATCGTATGTTCGACGCCAGGCATATGCCCCCTCCGTATATTAGCAGTAATACACGGCCACACAATTATGCAAGAGATCAGAGGGTTACCAAGAAACGAGGAGATGTTTGTTGAGGGCATGAGAGCATTGGCTCTCATAGTACCAGAACTAAAAAGGATGGATTGGAGGATTCCAGCCGAATTCCTCTTCCGCCCCATAGCAAGCCCCGACACTGCTCTTGGGTCAGTGCTATCGTTGGATTTACACGCAGTACACGTGTCAGCAAACAGAATATGTGTGATTGGCGTTGACATGGAAGGATGTGAGTGGCGGACAGTACTGTGTACAAATGCAAATATCCCACTGAGGGAGCTCTCGGACGAGGAGCTATTTTCAGACACTGAGACAGATGGCGAAATAGTGATGGAACTAGCAATGCCGTGTGACATTGTAGTTACAGCCAGAAAAACTAAAGTTGAATTAATGGCAGTGGTAGGAGCACCACATGCATTTTTTGATGACGACATGAGGTTAGTACCCACTAACATATGGACAAATGGCCCCCATGACGTGGGGTTATTACATGAGGTTCAGCCTGTGGTAATAAAACTGAAACCGGGAGCAATTATACCCCGGGTAAAACAATATCCATTGTCACGCGAAGCAGAAGAAGGGATCAGAGAGACACTAGATGCACTGCTAGCACAAGGAATAATAGTGCCCTCAAACTCCCCATGCAACACATGCATTTACCCGATTAAAAAGGCGAAGGGAGGTTCATGGAGAATGATACAGGATTTACGCCCACTCAATGATGTGATTCAGAAGGAGTTCCCTTTAGTCCCGAACCCATCAACAATACTGTGCAACATTCCGAAAACGGCATCCCACTTCACAGTTATTGACTTAAAAAATGCATTTTTCTCGATTCCCTTAGCAGAGGAGAGCAGGTACTTAACAGCGTTTACACTAGGGGGGAGGAGGTTCGAACACTGCAGACTACCACAAGGGTATTGCGAGAGCCCAAGCATATTCAACAGGGTACTACATGAAGATCTGGGGAATCTGTGTGTAGAAAGCACAGTGATTCAGTACGTTGATGATTTATTGATCTGTGCACAAACTGAGGAAGAGTGTAGAAAGGACTCAATAACACTCCTGACATTATTGGCCAATAAAGGGTACAAGGTGGACAAGGGGAAGTTACAATACTGTCTGACCGAGGTCCTATACTTGGGACAGCTGATATCAAAGGATGGCAAGCGGATCATACCAGACAGGGCACAGGCGATTAGAGCAGTTGGGGAGCCCAAAACAGTAAAAGAGATGCAGAAATTTCTGGGTATGTGCAACTATTGCCGAGCATGGATATTGGATTATGCAGCATACACGATGCCCTTGTTACAGGCACTAAAAGAGGCACAGCAGGAAAACAAACACATAAAATGGACAGAAGAGATGAACACAGCATTTGACTCACTAAAAGAGCTGATATCAAGCGCTCCAGTACTGGCAAATCCAGACTATGGGCGCGAATTCTTCTTATTTTCACACTGCAAAGGAACACTGATGACAGCAGTATTGACACAAAAGACATCGTTAGGGCACAAACCACTGGCTTACTATAGTGGCACCCTAGACGCAGTAATGCAAGGTCATTTCGCGTGCGAGCAATCTCTAGCTGCAGCCGCGTTCGCGATTGAGAAAAGTGCCACGATAGTGATGGGCTGTCCTGTGACACTGTTTGTGGAACACTCACTCTTTGCAATATTAGAGCGATCAAAGAGCACATTGACAACACAACGCGCCACAGCATATGAAATAATACTGTCCAGCGCAAACATCCACATAGTAAGATGTAAAACAGTGAACCCAGCCACATTCATCACAGAGGCGTGCACCGTAGAGGACATGCAAAACCACAACTGCGCTACGTTCACAGGTGACGAAGGTCAGGATCAAGTGATTTTTGAGAATGCCCTGAACGAGGGAGAGGTGTATTTCGTAGACGGGTCAGCATCAATAGATATGGAGACAGGAGAGAAACATGTGGGTATGGCAGTTGTACGATTAGAGGAAGATGAATACGAGACACTAGTGCAACACCGCCTCCCATCCCACTATTCAGCCCAAGCAGCAGAACTAATTGCGCTAATAGAAGCATTGCATGCCGCCAAGGGGTGCGCAGTGACAATATATACCGACTCAGCATACATGACAACGACAGTACACGGCGGGTTGGCGCGGTGGGGGCGGAGAGGGTTCCGACGAGCAGATGGAACACCAGTTCAGCATGCAGAACTATTGAAAGAACTGATTGAGGCTCTGCAAGACCCCACGGCAGTGGCCATTGTAAAATGCCAAGCCCACACCACAAATACAGATTTTATATCTTTGGGGAACGCGGCAGCAGACGCCGCTGCCAAAGAAGCTTCGTATTTACAGAAAGGTGTAGTAGGAGAATACATGTTGCACCACACAGCAAGCCAAGAGGTCCCCACAGGATACAACATGATGCCCACACAGGAAATAATAGAGCTGCAAGAGGGAGCTAGTGCAGAAGAAAAGTTGCTGTGGACTAAAAGGGGATGCAGCAAATCGCCGACTGATTTGTTATGGCGACAAAAAAGTTCAGGAAAAGCGGTAATGCCAGTCACATTGTTAGAAATAGCATTTCAACAACTACACTTTCCCGCACATAACGCAAAGCAACACATAATGGCGGAGATACAAGAAGATTGGTTTGCACCTTGCCTCCATGAACATGTCACAAGACTGGCTTTAGAATGCACGACATGTCAGATTTACAACTCAGGTATGACATTGCGCACACTGAGAGGAACGATACCCAAACCAAATGGCCCATTCAGAGAGCTCCACATTGATTATGTAGACATGGGAGAAAGATGTAACGGGGCTCGCTACATGATTGTGGTTGTATGTCCATTTTCGAGATGGGTGGAGGCAGGCCCCTGTGCGCGCCCTGATGCGAAGGGCGCCGCGAAGTTCCTAGTGCGGGAAGTGTTCCCGCGCTGGGGGATTTGCGAAGTTATCCGCTCAGATAACGGCACGCATTTTGTTAATGAACTATTCAAGGAAGTGACTACCCTATTGGGAATAAAGCACAAATTATGTTCAATTTATCATCCTCAAAGTAATGGCGTAGTGGAAAAAATGAACGGTCTGTTAAAAAGCAGATTGTCAAAACTGTGTTTTTCCCTTAAAAAGACCTGGATGTACTGCCTGCCTTTGGCCTTGTTCGAGTTACGAAATCAGCCAAGTAAAGACCACCACTTGTCCCCGCATGAGATCGTCACGGGAAGGAGAATGCACACAGCGCATTCACCTCTCCGTGAACGTTCTGATGCACACAGAAGCGCAGCGATATTAGGAGAGGAGTTCACAGAGTACTTGAGAAAACTGACACGGGCAGCGCGCGTAATTGCAAAGCAACTAGCCCCCCCCTCTACAAGAGAGGAGGGGAACACAACAGAAACAGAGAGAATGCCTGAAAACCCATTACAACTAATGCCTGGTGACCTTATATATGTCCGAAGTTTTGTGCGAAGGTGGAATGCACCACGTTTCCATGGCCCTTATGAGGTAGTGTTTTGCACACCCACAGCAGTAAAGGTAAAGGGCCTACGATACTGGGTGCATTTGACAGACGTACGCAGAGCTTATAGCGCCGCGGAAGGTGAGGTACAGGACGAGGCACAGACAACTGCGGACAATGAAGTTGTGCAGAATGGATGATGGGAATTTTGTGTGCATTAAGTGTTGAACACTGAACACGAATGGCGCGCGACATGCGTACTGAAATGAACATGTGTATATACATATATATATATAATTTTTTACAACTTTTGAAGGTTTTTTGGTCCTTTTTGGGTTTTGGAGAAGTTTTCTTTTCTCTCTCTCTCTCTCTCTCTCTCTCTCTCTCTCTCTCTCTCTCTCTCGACTTTTCTCTTTATGTATGAAATAATGTACTGATAGTAATATTTGTAAAGTAACCTTGTCTGTGGACATACCCCCTCCTTCACCCACTCCCATACTTTGCCGAAAAAATTTCACAACGTTCTAAATGTTTACATGCGTGTACTTAATGCACTTTTATGTCTCAAACAGGATTTACTATGGCATCGGATGGGCAGCCTGCAACTAATAGATTTGTTAGATTTAGAGAAATGTTAGTAGATAGATTGACATATTCATACGAATGCGGTTTATCAATGTGTGTTATTGTGTTCTTCATCTCAATATTATGCCTAATGACACATTGGGTCATAGCGTTCATCTCTACTGAGATGAACGAGGGGGGAGGGGGGAGTAACACCACCCTTGCCCCTGGCACGAATTCAATTACAAATATGAATATTAAAGAAGGTGATTTTTTGATCTGGGATGGATCCCGCCTTGTATGGGGTTACTACACTGCACCACCCACTGCTGCCCCGTCACGATCAAAAGATAAAGATATGGAAAATGACACAATGTCCCTACCTGATATATATAACAGCCCCACTACCCTTCCCACCCCGATACAAAACAGCGACTTGTTGTTTATTGAGGAAAATGGAAAAGTAATTACAATGACAGAACACAAGTCCCTATATGAAGAATTGGAAAAGGGGGGAGGGAATGAGAAAGGGGGGCCTATTCTTACACCTATGGAAACTATAAGGTATAGGAGGGGGGAGAGAAGTAGGCGAAGAAGAGAGACAAGCAGGAGGGGGTATGATGAGTATTATGGGTTAGGATTAGACAAGATGGAAGACCCACGACACCCCCACCAAGCAAATAAATGGTATGCAGATATGAGTACAACAGCTAAACAGACAACTAATGAAAGCTGCTATGTCTGTTCGCTCATCCCCCATGCATCAGGTACACCCAAAGTGTTGTTGCCAAGAGAATTGCCCATTGTGGATGCCCAGTGTCTCCTTCATCTCACACTGTGTAGAATAAAGAACACCTTTCAAGCACACGATGTCTCTTTCAAAATAATACAGGACAACAAAACGTGCTATTCAAAAGCGTCTGGAGTGGTCTGTCCTAAAGAACCTTTCTTTGCAATACAAGGGACGCTGTTTTCAGAAAACAAATGGAAAGATGAAGAAGTACTGTGCAAAGCGGAAGCACTGAGAGGTGTCCAACCAGACAAGCTGCGATGGATGGAAAACACGTGCTTACCAATATGGAAAGAACACATCTCTAAACTAACATGGGTAACAGCGATGGAGAAACCCTTCAAGCTACAAAGTGAAATACAAAACAAACTATGTTTCAAGGGAGAAGGAAAAGTGGCAATGGGAACGAACAAAAACTGTAACAAAACTCTCACCATCCCAGACATGAAAAAAGGAACAGCAGCACTAATGGACACATACTGGGTGTGCGGGAATCAGGCTTACTTGCACCTTCCCCAGGCATGGAGTGGCAGCTGCTCAATGGCCACTTTGCATTCGGCCCTAATGGTGATTCCAGAAAGCCACGTCAACAAAAATAAAAAGACGCAAGGAAACACGAACAAGGACGAGCCGTCTCCCACTGCAGAAGCACACCTCTATGTCCTGTCCTCCGGAGGGAAAGAAGAGGAGCTATCACGGAACAAGCGAGCATCAAACTATATATCACAAGCGTCATCCGATTTATTGGCACAGATCCCAGACAGGTATCGCCTGTTCAGCTCCGTGGAAACATTTTTTGCCTCACTGGTTTCAAGTGTCCAAGCAAGAGCAAATGCAAAATGGCTTCAGATCACACGGTGGGAACTGATTCAGCTGGCCAATGACACTGAAGAAGGATTCAACATAATAAAGGTGGAATTACGAGCTCTGCGACTAATGACCATGCAGAACAGGTATGTTCTGGACCTGCTAACAGCAATCGATGGAGGTGTTTGCCGAAAAATAGGAAGTGCGTGCTGCACGTTCGTACCTTCTGAAGACGCAGAAAATGGGTCCCTGTCCCACGTCATTGAAGCAGTCCATAACCTGGGAGAGAAAATGAAGCTGGAAGGTGGGGCTAACGACAGCTCATGGTTCGACAATATCTTCTCCTGGGTTCCCTCCTGGCTTGGGATGACGATGAAATTATTGATACCGGTTGCGGTGGTCCTCCTCGTGGTGTTCTGCCTGTGCCAGGTGGGCCTTCGATGTTGTGCTAACGCAGTCCCTAACGGTGCGATGATGATGGTGACAATGGGCAACTCTGGTGGTACAATTAAGGCGACACAAGAAGTACATGTACAGACAGGACCGGATAACACTCCCAGATACCAGTTAGTGCCTATGTGCCGTGATAAGTACATAGTAGACAAACTATGGCACACCACTATCAAAGAACCCCGAGATGTGGAACTGGAATGGTATGAGGAGGTCTGGGTAGACTTGGAAGAGACGGGTGACTGTATATATTTAACATGTACCCCAGATGAGTATGCTAGAAGAGGTGAGAGCTTGAGGGGGGTATGCAGAGCCTGGATGCCTAGAAAAGGAACACCTGCATGGGATGACGCAGTGATAGAGGAGCAAGAATGTAGGAGATTAGAAGAGCTAAAGAATTCGTTACTTTAGTAACGAAAGGGGGGAAATGTAGGGGAGGACTGGCCGCGAGGCCCTCCTCACCTGCAGCCTTCTCCCCAGGTGAGGACCATGACTCGGCGGCCGTTCCCTCATGCCACCCGGGCCCAGGTGGAGGAGGGGTCACCCGCCGACGACATTGCCCACACATATCCGTTCCCTACATATACCCAAATTCAGTTAGGCCTAGAAGCCATCTTGTTTAGCAAACATGGCGTGAGTTCAGCACACTGTAACGAGGCCCCCACCTTTGGAGGACCTTTCATGCATCTCTGCCGCCGCAGTAGCCCTGGTAGATCCGCTGCGAGCGCGTTCCCATGAGAAAGTCGGATATGAGCTAACCCGAGATGCTAACACTGTAACATTATTCTCATCCACAATGTAATATCGCACCCTGCATGACCTGGTCCGCGAGGCCGGGGTGACGGGAAAAAAAAGCTGAAGCATCACTATCTGAAGAAAGTAGAAAATAATTCAAGTATTGGTATTAACGAACTACCTCGGTTTAAACAGATCATGTAAACTGTGAATAAACCATAAAGATGTAACGTTACATGATACCACCCTAGGTCTGGACTAGTGCTGCTACAACCACAGAGAAAGATGTCGACCAAATGTATAGCCTTTACTTACTCATATATGTTTTCTTAATCACCTAAAGCAGCGAGCATCAATTTCTGTAGGCCATAACCTAGAACGACCTCGTGTAACGTTTAATGTACATAAAATAATCACATCATGTAGTAAATATAATGTTAGGTAACGAAAAGGTACTCGGACCGACTGTATTAAAGACATGTGTAACGAAATGGAAATATATATGTGTGTTTAAATAACATCAAAATAAGGCGGAACGTTATAAAAGTTCTGCATTTAAAAGTTAGCAACGCACGAGGAAAAAACCTTTGTGAGTATATGCAAGGCCATTCTCCCTCCCACCCTGCCAAGCCTGCCAGATAAGGAAGCTAAGGCCTGTGCCGCGCTCCCTCACCTCCCCCAACCAAGCTGGAGCCGCTTCAGAGAGTCAGAGGCCCCGGTACCGCACCCAAGGCCACAGCCCACCACCTGTGTTATTTACAGCACGGTAATAAACCCACGTTTTGAATCCACTGATCTACCAGCACCCTCTCGTAAAGTCCACAACCCTCCCCCTAGACCACCCCAAGAACGACCCCCATCACTGGGACAAGACACAGAGACCCATTTATATAATAACTTCTAACGCGGCAGACAGGCATGTACCAGTCGGCTCAGGCCCCAAAACTCAGCCCCTCGACCTAAAATACCGGTCAATAGGACACAGGTAAATCTCACCCTAACCAACAATCACCGGACCTCTCAAGAGGTGCATTCCTCATGCGTTGCGTTTATTGTATAAGACAAACTGCCGAGCGATTTATTGATGAACTTAGATGTCGTTTCTTGAATAACTGCAGTGTGCATGGCCTAGGGCAAACGAGTCAGGAGAGGTATTCATCTTTGTCACAGGCTGCCCCAGCATACCAACACCGCTCGGATGACCTCAAGCTGGCCTGCCAGGCCCAACCCAACCCACGAGGCTGACCAGTGACGTCCTCACGCCAAGACCAACCACGCTGCAGCAACACCTATAGTTAGTCGACGCCACCCAATCCCAATTAACTTGTGCCCCCTATAGTGTGTAGGTTCTGATGACGTTTTTTGTATTAGAAATACGCCTGTCTTTGCTATTGTCAGACAGAGCGCTCTCGGAGGTTGCAGAGTTCTTTGCATGCCCTATTCTTTGGATAAACTCCCACTTACGCTCACCCGCACTCTGTCTTGGCCTTATTCCCACTACGGGAGAGTCCCTTATTGTCTCTCATTGCGGGGAGGATCGTGCTGAAATTGGGGGCGCTTCCTTTCAGTATGTATTAATAACTTGTACTCTCCATTCTCCCAATACGTCATATTTTGTTTCAATTTGTATTGCCTAAAAATCTCATTGCATGCTTTCTGCGCTGGTGCCATGTGGCTCCCTCTGTTTTTCTTTGTTGTGCTGTCAAGTTAATAAAAAGAATTAAAAAAAAAAAGTGTATTTAGTGGGCCTAAAATATTTGTGGTTACTGATTTAGGTGAACAAAGTGACAGATCCCGTTAGGGAACATCTCTGTGCCCTTCCAAGAACTGTTTTGACTTCAGATGGCATACAGCAGGACTTTCACCATAGCACTAAATATGTGGTCTGCAATCTTTGGCTCTACGGATGTTTTGGACTACAAATCCCACCAGCCATAGCCAGCATAATTAATGGTGAGGAATGGTGGGAGTCATAGTCAAAACATCTGTAGAGCAGAAGGTTGCAGGCCCCCACTAAATAAAACATAAAGCATCAAAGAAAACAAAATACCAATAAACGTGATAGCTTTTAGACAACAAACTGCATAGTTCTTATCCGTGGATTGTAATACACATAAATGTGTAATTTAAACATACTTCACAGATTCCAAATGTTTTGTATATTTTACTAAACTGGACAGAATAGAGTGAATACCCGGAAGCAAAACCTGGCCGTGACGCACTAATCAGAGAGAAAGACCAACCCTAGGGAAGGAGGATCAGGAGTTTCATTTGCACATGCTGACTCAGCTAACAAAACATGATTGGTGCTTACACACAGAATCATTTTATATTTAGCACTACAAACCTCTAAAAATAAAATATTAAGATGATTTTCTACCTGTAATTTAGAACGGTGACACCAGGGAAGACAAATGCCATTAAGAAAACAGAAATGTGTGTAAAGCACCTGCAGGGAAATCCCCCAATTGTGACAGCCAGCTAAAACGCTTTTCATAGTAAAATGCATTCCCCATTACATATACAAAAAACAGCTAAAACACAATTCAGTTGGTAGAACTGTAGAGACTGGCATGAGTTTAAAAAACTATTAAAAAAAACAAAAACACCTCATTGCTAAAATGAAGGGCAGGAGGTTTTTTTTTAAAGACAAATGCAGTGTCCTATGTATGACTAAATCCTTTATTAATTAATGCTCACGAGGAGCTGAGCAAACATGAACTCAGAGCAGCCAGGAGCTCAGAATGTTTCTAAATGATTGATCAAACAAAAAAACACAAAAATCTGATGGATGTTTAAGGATTGATTCAGATATTAAAGCACAACAGCCAAACTCTTTCCCAACCCATTCAGTGCACCCACAGGAAGTTCCACCCCTTTCAACTTCCCCTATTACATCATGTCCTTGGTGACAGAAATGCATGTCAATCAGCTTGCTCAGAATGAGATACACTGCCACCAAGTGGCCAATATGGTTAATTACACCTAATATTCACAATACATTACAGAGAGCAAGTTTTAAACATTTTAATACATAAAATGACACAATGGACACATGTCCTTTGATGCAAAACCTTTTTAGATTATCTTAATAGTCTTAAAAGTGCTAAAGTGCTTGTACAGATTGCAACTGGAATCACCAGTTTGGGGGCAATACAGCAGTAAATCTGCAGAATTACTCTCAAACCAGTAATTACCACTGTGGCATTACCACGGGATTAAGAGTGGCGGTACAGCTACGTAAACAACATTTCATGGGGATTTTCAATAGATTTACCAAGAGTAGTAAATCTGACGGGTTTTGGGGGCAAGTTGAAGGAATTACCACCAGCAACATAGTATAGCGCTGCAGGAATGTGCTGATAAAGTGGTAGGTCAGTTCCTTAGATTAAAACGAAATAGCTCTTGAAGAGGAGAATTTGATATTGAAGCTGCATTACTGAGTGCTAAATTACGATCAAGGAGCTATCCCAAGACGTTAGTTAAAAAGCACGGAAAAGAACAACCAAAAACAATCATGAAGCATTGCTAGAATACAAAATGAAGAACAACAAAAATTATAACATTGTATTCGTAGATACGTTCAATCATCTATCTAACAAACGAAATAGCATTGTAAATAGAAACTGGCACATTTTGAATGGAGGAAGTTTCCGAGTTAATTGACCACTGTGTGCCTTTAAACGTGGTAAAAATCTAAAAGATTTACTGACCAAGAATGATGTGAGTGCTTCTAATAGCAATCAAATGACCATTACTGAAACCTGGGGTTTGGCAATACCTACTGGCCATGCTCCATGCAGAACGTGCAGTTGCTGTGCCCAAAATAAGAGAACAAAAGAGGTGAATATAGTACTTTAGCACTTTTAAGACTATTAAGATAAACAAAAGGTTTGGCATCAAAATGCCTGTGTCCATTGTGTCATTTTATGTATTAAAATGTTTTAAACACTGCAATACATGTATGGTAGTCTACACCATTTGCATACATACCAACATTTTGGAGCAGCTGGGAGGGAAATTCTTTCCGAGCATTCAGGAGAGCTGAATTTACCCATTAGAATGCAGTGGCGTTAGAATTATTTTAGGAGGGAGGCAGTAAAAAAACTGCAACATGTTTGCTACCAAAATCGGGAGTCTCCCACCTAAATCAGGAGGGTATGCATTTGATGCCCCTGCGAGAAGTTATATATAGGAAAAACTGAGAGGAAGGCCAAAACAGGTGTTATTGAACATATAAATTGCATTTCTAAAGATTTGCTAAATGACCCTTTAGTTGGGCATTTTCTTGCAATGGGACACACATGTGATATGTTGAGATGGAGTGTTCTTATGCAAATACCACCAAGCGGAAATCTGGCTAATGACAAAAAGAAACTTTATGAGCAAGAACAACGGCTCATATTTTTATGCAAAAGTGTAGAATTTGGCCTTAATGAGATGTTAGATTGGTTCACTTTGTAACATAACTATATTTGTGTCGGTTTCTAATAGACATAATTACAACAACTCCTTTTTAAAATGGCCGCCACCTTTGCACATTCAGGTAAGAAAGGCTATGCAGTAACACGTGACATTTACGGCTACATCAACTACAAGTGTTATTGAGTTTGTGTTGCTCATTTGGTTCGGGGTGCACAAAGGAATTTTTCGCTGATAGACTATCAAGCAGTAGCTCTGACGCAGGGTATGCTGTACAGAGTTCACATCCCCAGTACTCTATTAATGTTAGAAACGTTCCAGATAGCTTTCTTAGTAATATGGTAACACATATTATGTTACCTCATATTTACAGATACAACGTGCCAACAACAGCTACATTTAGAAAACTAACCGTAGAACTATGTTCATCCACCGACCGTTCCACCTTCCAGCTACGTTCTGAGTAAGTTGGCTGTTCCTAAATCTTGTTTTTTTAATGAGGAATTGAATAATGTTCAACGTGATTAGGTACCTGTGAAGGGGTAAAACCACAGAGAAAGAACCTAAAGGAGCTGACCGGCGTCATCAGGCATCACGGCAAAGAAAGAGTGCAGGGCTAAAGCAAGTAGGAGGACCATACAGGCTTGATGGATATGTAATTAAACCGATAGAAAATGATCTGCCAGGTGGGGGTAGGTGCCTTCCTCTAATGCTTGTATGTTCGTTACAGGGTAACTGGGATCCTGAGGAGAAGACCTATGAATGGGCTTACTAAGGCTTGAACGAAGAAGTTGTTCGATAAAGAAAAGAAAGTTATGTTGGTGTTAACGGCCACGTTGGCCTAAAGAGAAGAGACCGGCATCGTTGTGCTGTAAGGTTGACAAAGAGTAGCAGCGGAGTGAAATCGCCAGGAGTGCCCGTCTCATGAGACCGGAGAAAAGTGAAAGCGGCGAGCCCCGTCCGGAGACAATAGCCGTCAGCTGGAAGCCGTCAGCTGTGCGGAGAGCTAACAGAGAAAGCATTACCAGAGAAGACTAGTGAAACAGACATACAGTTCTGAGCGCCACCACTGCGAGTGGAAAAGGCCATTGCGAGACGAACTGAGCCGCAGAATCGTGAGGTGATCTAAGGGAGGTGAAAGAACCAACCGGGCCACTGGATGAAACTCGACCTGCGCTCACAAACGAAGGTGTGGATCTCGTAAAGCCGGTATGTTTGAGAAATAGATACGGCTGGCTGTGAGGACTCAGATGGACAGTGCTTTCAGAAGGCAAACCAATAGAAATAAATGTGTCACGTTAGAAGCTGTAACTGAATACACTAAGCCAAATTAAAAGGGTTTGAGTTGAGATACCCAGAGGAGCGAACAATATCGTTTTTGTCACATCAGAAGGCACGCACTGTCTGGGAGTAAAACAAATAATTTTTTTTTCCATTCATGGCAACGTAACCATAAAGGGGAAGGAGAACAACCACAGCAGAAGGAGGAGTATGAGAATCTGGACAGAAACATTTTAATACAAACAGAGCAAACTAATGAGAGAGTATAGTAGTCAAAGTAGTGCAACAGGATAAAAGTTACAGGACAATCTTAATGAACGAAGGGGAAGGTAGTGAATCCAGAGACTGTTAACAAGAAAGATCGTACGGATCCTCCCATTTCCTACCACCTTTCTGAATCACCACACGGACAGACGCTCTGGAACTACAGAGGAACCCAAGTCTTTCACCTGAACATCTCTTGGTCCCGTACTTTCACTCCAAAACAAATAAAAGTTTGTTGAGAAAGTCTTCTACAGAGTGCTGTCTTTATTCCCCAACAAAGTGAAGTTCTAAAAATACCTTTTGTAAACATTTTTGAAGACCCGCTACATGAATTGTAAGGCTGTATTTTTAAATGGACGACATTCTGTAAGTAACAACTCTAGAGCGCTCTAGTTGAGATCTATAATTAGTTGTGTTTGTTAGGGCGAGTTCTGGTGAGGGAGTGGTTTTACTGATACCTCTTTGGGTAGTGTCTGTTTGTATCAATAGAGTGATGTCTATCGTTAAGACGCTTGGTACACCAAGACTGAATTAAAGTTATTTAGGTGGTAAGTGCTCTTTGTTTGAATTAATTTCAAGAGTAGCACCAATATAATTGATATAAGCACTAATTACAGCTGTTTCTGCACTATGTCTATAGGTATTTCTTCACCATAAGAGTTTAAAAATGTACTCCTACTACTCGTTGTTGAACCTATTTGATCCTAGGAGAACATTATCTTTTGAGAACACTGCCTTCGCTGAGTTTTGTTTTATCCCTGAAGAAGTTCTACCATCTTTACCAATGTATTTTAGTAGAATGGAACATGTAGGGTTATTTTTTGACTGCATTGAGTAGCAGTTCGATCAATTGAACATTCATGCATATAAGAGTTACATATTAGTAGCCCTGGTATTTGTAAACCCTGCATGGTTGAGCACGATTGCTAATTGGTGTATGCTCCCAAATGTAATTTGGCAACTGGTGGAGAGGCATTATTCTTTTGCCTAAAAGGTTCTCTGGTGTTTGTTTGTTGGGTTTTAGTAGTGTACACTTTGTGAAGTCATTGTGTATGAATCATTTTGATAATTGCACCTGTCACTTTAATGAAATATGAAATGTATTTTATTGATTTTATAATGAAATTGTGAATAAAATGTGTTATTATATATAATGCGTTTCTCTGGATCGCGAATATTAGTGTTACTACTTTTTAGTATAGTCAGGAATGCTATTAATTACATACCTGCCTAACCCCATTTAATCTAATTTAGGTCTAATCACTAGACAGTGCAGAAGTGGCGGGTGCTTTATTGTAAATTATAACCTGTTGTTGTTCAGGATTTGATCCTCCCACTTGTTTGTGACTCAGTGTCTCTCTTTACGTATTTCATGGTAATTGAATAACTGCCATGCCACCCAAAAGGCTACTGCAGTCCTATTATATGGGACTGAAACGAAACCGATCATCTCCAGTAACATATGGACAAGGTTCGAAGGCAAGTATTGGAAACAAATCTTGTGCTTGCCCTCGTCCATGCCCATTGCTTGGATCAGAACAGAAACTAGGGTTGGTGTCACTGTACGCGAGATACCTATGGCAGGTTATTGTTCTCTTTCGGGAATTGTTCTGAACTCAAAAAAACTGATAAATGACTTAGCTAATTTTATTTTTGGGTCACATGATCTGTTTATATGTAAATGACTTGATTTGGTTATAAATGCTCTTGCTGACAGAATACACGAGACAAATGTCTGACATATCAGGATTTTCCCCAAAACCTGTTTTTGCATAAGAAAGCCAGCCATTTGGAATTGTATCTGCAGTAATCACCTTCTCCAGCACATAGAGCAAAATGTATGCGATTAAGATTTAATCTTTGGCAGACTAACGACCTCCTAGCAAAACGTGGAATTATACTATCTAAAGATAATCTCTGTCGGTTTTGTAAGGCTGTAGACCAACCAGAGACCACACGCCATCTGATAACAGAATGTGTGATACTAAGACAGAAACGCGAACAGCAATTTTTAAAAATATTCCAGAACTTTGTAAATCTGACAACAGACACTATGTGGTGGATGATCTATGGTGGACAAACTGTTATGTTAAGAATCGCTGCAATTATTGAGTGTTGAGTTCAAAGCTTTGTTAAACCTTTGGTGAAATGTATGCTGATTGTTTGAAAATCTACTAAATAAATACATTTAAAAAATTTAAAAAAAGAATTTCTGCTATTTCCTTTTTAAATGATCTAAATGTATCTGAAGAATGAAATTGAGATTATTTCACTTTGTTCTCCTGTAAATAAGAAACCTGAAGATTTTATCCTATTTCATAATTCTTTTCTTTGTGTCTTGATGATTTTGTTAGTTGGCAGGTGTGTTTTGATTTTAATACTTTTTCTCTAAATTTTTAAGTGGTGTTAATATGAAATTTACTTTGTATTTAACTTTTACTGAAGTATTTTTTCTTTTGTTTCTTTTCTTAAAATACTGTAAAGTATATCCTCCCCGGAATATAGAGACCACTAAAGAACTTACCATGATAACATGGAATGTACAGGGGCTGAACTCACCCAGAAAACCTAAATCTGTGGAACACAGACTAGCCTACCTGGTAGTAGACATAGTGTGCCTCCAAGAAACTCACCTCCTGGAACCGGATGAGAACAGGGTGAACTTTAGACAATATCCCATGAAATTCTTCGCCTCATCGGGCCAGAAGAAAAGGGGGGTAGCCATCCTCCACAGCCGCGCAGTGCCACTAACCCGAATCTCGGTCAAGCGGGACCCGGCGGGGAGATACCTGTTACTTATGGGGCTCCTGATCGAACTCCCAGTAACCATAGTTGTGATATACACCCCGAACACCGAACAAGACCACTTCCTCAGCAACATCCTCCCTGTGCTCACCTCCTTCGTAGAAGGGCGCCTACTAATTGGAGGAGACTTCAATCTCTCCCCGGACCCAAACCTAGACAAAACACTGCCGCCCTCCAGGGAGGACTTTTCCCGGGCGCTGAGGATGGCAGAATTCTTAAGGGACACAGATACCATCGATACCTGGAGGTTGGCTCATAATGGGGACCGGGACTATACAATCTACTCCCACGTTCACAGAGCCTGTCAACAAGTCCACATCGTTGTTTGGGTGGGCCGCTGTTGAGGCCCCGGGCGCGAAGCGCACCGGATGTTACGTTGTGGATAGGGAGGGGCGGGTTTAGGGGAACGACAGTAGCGGTGTATGTTTCAATGAAGAAGGTTGTAAAGCAGCCCGGCTCCGTGTCTCATTTACGGGAGCCACGCATTCCCTAGCCACGAGGATATCTAACAATGGCGACGAGGGGTACGCAACCCGCTCGTATCATCATGAGGCCTGCCGACGGGCAGTGAAGCGCGTCGGCGCGTCTCTGACCATTTTCAAAGGGATATCACGTGTCACGCCTCGTTTGAGTCGGAGACCCACTCAGCAGGCAAAGTGAAACACGTGCCTACTCCACAAACAGCAGAGGAGCATGCGACTGCATCGGCAACAGAGGGGCATATTAGCACCCCGGCAGCAGAGGAGCACGGGAGCACCCCCGCAGGAGGAAAGCACGTCTACACCCCAGCAGCAGCAGAACACGTGAGCGAACCGGCAGGGCGGCCCATACACGCCTGAGCGCCTCGACCACGTCAAGGGGTAGCCCCACCTGCCAGAGCTCAGCAGGTGAATCACAGAGTGGCCTCTCACGAGCCACACGCGGGTGACCGCTCCGGCAGAAAAACAAACACAGCGGCCCAGGGTGTAGAAACCTTGTCACGTGCCCCGACACGTGTCACACACTCATGTGACGCATGGACACACAAAATCAAGTGATACAAAGGATCTGGGCGTACACCCAACGCCACGACCAGAGTAAAGTTACTGCAAAAGACAATCAGAAGGGAGCTCCAACTTTAACAGCAGAATCCCCTTACACATACACACCCTCAAGCAAGCATGTCAGACCCAGCTCTAGCAACTGCTTCATCCTCAGGGGGGGCAGACAACCCACAAGAAAATTGGACAGCAACCACAGATCAACAGCAGCACGTCACAAGTCATGCACATGCCAAATCCTTTTGAGATACGGGACACCTCGAACCTAGAACCTCGCTGGGCCATATGGCTCTGAGACTTCAAGTTTTACGCAGGTGCCATAGGTTTAACGGACGGCGAAAGACTCCAGAACACACTCTTCATGGCGGTAGGCCCGGCAGTAAGGGACATTGCGGGCGAATTACTGAACGTGGACACAGTGACATACAGAGAACTCCACGCCAAACTCTCCAAATATTTCACGCCACACACCAACCTTCGACTCCACACTCTCCTTCTCTCCTCATATATCTGACGTCTCTAAGAAGTCACACTACCAGCTGCACCTCCTCAGAGGTATTCTTCCCTTCCTCTCCTTCCCCCAGAAGCTCACTGTCTCTCGAGCCCTGGTTCTCTCAAGGCTGGACTACTGTAACAGCCTCTATCTTAATCTGCCTGCCTCCACTCTCCGCCCTCTGCAACTTATCCAGAACAGAACTGCGAGACTTGTCCTTGGCCTCAAGCCCAGGGACCGTATCTCTCCAGGACTGAAATCTCTTCACTGGCTCCCAGTGGCTGCGAGGATTAAGTTCAAAACCCTCTGCATTGTCCACAAGGCCTTCTGGGGCCTGGGACCTAAATACCTCCAACTCTCTCTTCCTAAATATCTTCCTTCACGAGCCCTTCGCTCATCCGTCTCCAACTCCCTCATGGTCAGCCGCTTCTCGAAGCAACGAGCTGGGGGTAGATCTCTCTCCGCAGCTGGGGCCTCCCTCTGGAACAGCCTTCCTGCCTCCCTGAAACTTGAGGAGAACCATCTCCGGTTCCGGAAGCACCTCAAAACCTTCCTCTTCGCTTCTGCCTTCTCTCTCCCTCTCCCCTGCTAATCCTGCTTAACTCCCCACTGAATTCAGCACTAAACCTGCATCTGGGCCACTCTCAGCAACCTCGGTCCAGGGCCCAGCCACTCTCCACTTGCACTGCCTCCCCGGCTCCCCCTGCACTGTGGGACTGTCACTGTATCCCTACAGCCCCTTTCCCAGCACTTGCTCTGCACTTACCTCGCACTTGCCACCAGCTGGCCCTTTCTATTTATTATTTTTTATTATTTTCTACGCTACTTACCTTGTACTGCACTTCCCCCCCACCTCCTCCCCCCTGCACTTCCTCCTTTTCCCCTTACCTCTGCACTTGCGCGATCTGAATGACACCTGGCCTAGTAGGATCGTTTGTCTGTTTTCCCCTTGTTTCCCTCCCTCCCTGCCTCGTCGCGCCTTGAAACACTTGTGTATAGGCATGTTACAAATACCATATCATATCATATCATATCATATCAAATACCATATCATATCATATCATATCATGAGCGCCATATTTTTCACACGACCAGACAAGAGAAAGGTGAATGCATTGACAACTTCGTCATGCGCCTTCGCATCAAACTAAAACATTGCAAGTTTCACAAGTACTCAAATGAAGAAGCACTTAGATCACAAGTGATTGCAGGATGCCTTTCCCAACCATTTCGCAAACAATTGCTGCAAAAACAGATCATTGGAAGAAATCCTGGCGTTGGCCCGCATGGAAGCTGCAGTAGACCCACAACTGGACAACCTGGGTAAGACCTCTATACAACAGCCCACGGAAAACCCCATCAACAAACTATATGCAAACCCCACTCACAGAGGTAAGCGCCCCAACGCCACATGTTACAAATGTGGATATGAATACCAGCATGTGGGGGAGTGCCCAGCTTTAGGACAACAATGCGCCGCTTGTGGCGGAATGGACCATTACAGGGCCATGTGCAGGAACGCGCCGGGATCCACTTCAAGCAGACGACGTACGCAGGAAAGGCACAGATACACCCGCCAAAGTCCACCAAGATCTGGAGGTGAGAATGATTGCCCGAATCCCAGGAGGAAAGATAGAGACAGGAGGAACATCTACACCCGAGAAGACAGACGCCCGCCAGCAGCGACACACCATCGTCAGAAGAAGATCAACGGAAAAAGGGATACGTCTGGTCTCTGAACAACAACACCACGGCCACTCAACACAGCCCCATCCTCACACTACTTGTCAACTACACCCCACTACAATCCTTGATCGACACTGGCGCAACATTCAATATCATCAGCGAACAGGCATATGAATCTCTAACACCGCCGCCGAAGATAAAGAAATCATTTGTGGACATATACCCTTACGGCACCACTACCCCCTTACCATGCAAAGATACGATCACGGCCTGGTGCACCCACAAAGAGCATGCAGCGAAGATTCCTCTGCACATCTTAAAAACCGAGGCCAACAGCGGATGCATTCTGAGTTTTAGTACTGCAGTGGACATAGGTCTAGTGCATATCTTATATCAACTGATGGCCCATAAATATTTTGCCAAACCAGAAGCAATTGAACAAACATTCCCAAAACTATTCAGTGGCCTTGGGAAACTTGAGAACAGAAAAATACATCTTCACATAAACCCCCTCATAAAACCCGTGGCTCAACACTATCAAGGCATTCCTATAAATATTCAATGGAAGGTGGAGGACGAACTGGACAAACTCATCAAGATGAAGGTGATTGAACCGGTGTCAGGCCCCATGCCCTGGGTATCGGCCATCGTCCCCATCCCCAAGAAATCCCCAGACGGATCCATACGCCTGTGTGTAGATATGCGCAGAGCCAATGTCGCTATCGAGAGGGAAAGACACCAGGCGCCCAGGATCACGGACATGATCCATCTCCTCCACGGGGAAAAGATCTTCTCAAAACTAGATCTAACGAAAGGTTACCACCAGATTGAAATCGTGCCCGAATCCTGATACATTACCACCTTCGTAACCCACCTCGGCCTTTTCCAATACAAAAGGCTCAGCTTTGGCATCTCATCCGCTGCTGAAATGTTTCAAGAAGAGATACATAGGGTGATTAGACACGTACCAAACTGTTTTAACTATTCAGATGATGTACTGGTATACAGCAAAACACAGGAAGAGCACGACACAGCGTTACACAGAGTATGCCAGGCCCTCCAGGAAGCAGGACTCACGCTAAACAAAGCGAAATGCAAATTCTCTTGTGAGTCTCTAAGTCAAAGCACTTAACTCGGCTACGCCCCCTGAGAACACAACAGATCTGCGCTCATTTTTAGGTCTGGCCAGTTACTGCTCAAGGTACCTGAGAACACAACAGATCTGCGCTCATTTTTAGGTCTGGCCAGTTACTGCTCAAGGTACCTGAAGGACTATGCCACTGTGAGCAACCCTCTACGCCTGCTCACGTGCAAAGACACACCATTCGTCTTGTCAACTGAGTGCCAGAAGGCATTTGAAGCGATCCGGAATGCCATCTCGCAAGCGGAAGACATGGCATACTTTGACGCTCGCCGGGACACTGAAATTATCGTCGACGCCAGCCCTGTGGGACTGGGCGCAATACTTACCCAAAAGGACTCAGCAGACCCGCACAACATATATGAGGTAGCCTATGCCAGCAAGAGCTTGACCCCCACGGAAAGGGCATGTTCGGAGGCAGAAAAGGAAAGCCTGGCAGTGGTATGGGCGTGTGAGTACTTTCACTTATTCCTATTTGGAAAGGAGTTCACGATAGTGACGGACCACCAAGCACTGCTCACCATCTATGGTGACCCCAAAGCCAGGATGCCACCAAGAATAGCTAAAGGAGGTCTGCGCTTACAGGACTATAAATTCACAGTAAAACACCGACCCGGCAAAGAAGAGAACCCAGCAGACTACCTATCCCATCATCCGACGGCATCAACCGAATCGCAGCCCTCCATCGCAGATGCATACATAAACTACATAGTTCACCACCTCCAACCACTGCCGGTAGAATGGGCAGAACTATCCGCCCAGTCAGAACGGGCCCAGCACTCCGAATCGTGAGGCACTGCCCGCAGACAAACAAGAAGGTACTCATGAGACAGCAAGCAAAATCGGAGGCGGAAACAACACGGGAAGACGTCAAGTGGTTTGATCAGGTCTGAGACGAAATAACGGTGGTAGATGACCACATACTGCTAAAGGGTTGCAAAGTTATTGTTCCAAGAACACTTCAAGAAAAGACAGTACATCTGGCCCATGAGGGACACCGAGGAGTGGCAGCAACGAAGCGCCTCCTTAGACAAAAGGTGTGGTTCCCGCAGCTTGACCGACTAGTAGAAGACATTGTGGGAGGCTGCTATATCTGTGGGCAAGTAGCATCACCACCGGACCCAAACCCGCTGCAAACATCGCCACTACCAAAACAGGTGTGGGAGGAACTGGCAGTAGACCTTTTTGGCCCGCTAAACAACGGCACACATGTAGTGGTGCTTATGGATGAACACTCACGATTCGCGGACGCTCAGATAGTCCAAAGCAGTGCGACATCAAGTGTCATCCCAGCGCTTGATCGAATGCTGTCGGCGTATGGGATCCCCAAGATTATAAAATCGGACAACGGCCCCACGTTTGCAAGCCACGACTTCCAGAAGTTCGCCAAGTACATGGGTTCCAACATCGCAAAATAACCCCTCGCTGGCCACAGGCAAACAGCATGGTCGAAAGGTTTATGGCCAGCGTCAAGAGGATTCTCCAAATCGCCCACGTTCAAAACAAACCCTTCGAGCAGGCTCTCAACCAACTACTCAGAGAATACAGACACACGCCCCACAGCACGACGGTGATATGCCCAGTAGACCTATTATTCCGGAGGCCGATCACAACAAGGTTACCCAAGGATCCCCGGCCACGAGAGCCGACGGCACTGGAACAAGAGGCAAGAGACAATGATGAAGCGAGCAAAGCAAAAAGAAAGGTGGTCACTGATCGGAAGAGACGAGCTTATGAGAACCCTATGCAACCCGGCGATGGAGTATGGCTCCGACAACCAAAGAATCGAAAGGAAGAAGCCACTTTCGCATCCACCCCACTCATCGTGACACACAAGAAATGCACGATGGTCACGGCACAGAGAAGTGATTGCTCATCAGTGACACGCAACAGTTCGTACTTCAAACGGGTGACGTCTCACCAGGGAGAAGTTGAGGAAAGAGACAGAGACAGTGAAGAAGACAGGACACGGGATGAACCGTACCCGGGAGATGGGGAAGCGCCCGAACATGAGCAAAACACTATATCACAGACACCTGGGTGGGCGACCCTGCACAAGTCCAGGCGCCCCCAAAGGAGTGGCATGAAGCCGCTTCGCCTCATAGAAGAAATGGGGTAAGAACAGAGAGAACTAGCATGTTAAAAAGGGGGGAGATGTCAGCAAGTCCACATCGTTGTGTGGGCAGGCCTCTGCTGAGGCCCCGGGCGCGAAGCGCACCGGACATTATATTGGGGATAGGGAAGGGCGGGTTCAGGGGAACGGCAGTTGCTGTGTATGTTTCAATAAAGAAGGTTGTAAAGCAGCCCGGCTCCGTGTCTCATTTACGGGAGCCACGCGTTCCCTAGCCACGAGGATATCTAACAGAGGCCACTCAACAATAGACCTTCTGCAGGTGTCCAGTGCACTCTACCCCTGCATCGAGGACATGCAAATCGGCAGCACAGTGATATCTGACCATGCCCCAGTCATAGCCCGCCTGCGAGTTGAAGGCCTCCTAGCATCTCCGCAGAGGTCCTGCAAACTACAAGACTACATTTTAGCAGATATAGCTTCCAGCGGCGAAATCCATGACTCCCTTACAAATTACGTTAAGGAGAATGCAGCAAGAGGCACCTCCGAAGCCATGGTCTGGGACGCAATGAAGCCAGTCATCAGAGGAGTGGCCATCAACTGCACAGCAGAGGAGACACCAACTCAAACTCGCCAAACTGGAAGCGGAGGTGGAGGAACTAGAATCCCGATTCAAGAAACACCATTCTGTGAAAATAGGCAGGGAATTCAAGAAAGCAAAGGCAAATCTCGAAATGCATCTGGCAGATCGGATGGCTCGGGCGCTAGCCTACACAAAACAATACTACTATGTAAACAGCAATAAGGCCAAATGGCTGCTAGTGCAGAAACTGAAGAAGCTACACTCCTGGAATAGGATACTAACTCTCCAAGACCGGAATAGCAAGCCCTGTTGCGCAGAAACAGAGAAAATGGAAATCATCACTGAGCACCACACAAGGATTATGTCCGGTCCCGCTACGAGTAAAGAAGCACAATCTCAGTACGTGCATGCAACCCGACGAGCCCTCCCACTCTCACAGCTCGACTCCTTGGAAATCCCCATCTCTACGGAAGAGGTATCAGACACAATTCGATACCTGAAGAACACAGCCACAGGCCCTGACGGATTAACGTCCCAGTTCTACAAAAAATACGCCCAGATCCTGGCCCCACACCTCGCATTGTTGTATAACTCCCTCCTAACCTCCGGCTCCATCACCCCTTCTATGGAGGAGTCCCAACAGTTTTAATCCTGAAGCCAGGGAAGAAACCAGAGCTTTGCTCATCATACAGACCGATCACCCTACTAAACAATGACGCCAAAGTCTTCTGGAAAATGCTGGCGCACAGACTGGCAACATTTCTCCCAGAACTAATCCACCCAGACCAGACAGGATTCATCCCAGTCCGCAGCACCTTCGACAACATTAGGCGCACCCTAAACGTCATTGAATAGGCGGGCAGGACGGGGGAGCAGATGGCAGTCCTGTCGCTCGACGCATAAGGCATTTGACATGCTGGACTGGGGATACATCGAAGATACGTTAAAACTCCTAGGCTTCGGCCCAAAGTTCCGGAAATGGACCCTGGCCAAATACCAGCACCCAACAACGACACTGAGAATGAACGGCAACAACTCGCCCAGGATTCGGATCACCTGGGGCACACGGCAGGTTTGCCCTCTATCCCTGCTCATCTTCGCCCTGTCTATGGAGCCGTTCGCCTGCAGAGTCCGCAATAACCCTGTGATAAGCGGGCTGACGGTGGGGAGGGAAGCCTACAAAATAGCCCTGTACGCCGATGACATCCTCATGACCCTCACCAAGCCTGAAACATCCCTGGAGGCCCTGTGGAGCGAACTGGCTAACTTTGGGGCGGCCTCTGTGTTCTCGGTCAACCTCGAAAAATCAACGGCCCTCGGGATCAACACCTCAAGAGCATCGGTCGAGTCGCTGGCCGCCAGCCACCCCATCCAATGGGTCAACTCACACTTCAGCTACCTGGGGGTCCAGATCCCAAGCAAAATAGAGAAAGCGTATAAGCTAAACCTCCCCACTCTCCTCAAGGAGCTGCAATCAGACCTGAATAGATGGCCAAAGCAAGAGGTGTTGTGGCGGGGAAGAATAACAACGGTCAAAATGAACCTGGTGCCCAGACTCCTATACTACTGCCAGGCCCTCCCTATCTCCATCCCCAGGAAGGACCAACAGAAACTTCAAGCAAACATCCTGAAGTTCGCCTGGGGGGGAAGAAACCGCGAATAGCCAGGAGGGTGATGCTCCGAGGCAGGGAATCTGAAGGCCTGGGGGCCCCAGAGGTGGACAGGTATTGCCTCGTGGCCCAGCTTACACCGGCTTTCAACTGGACTCTAAACTCCAACAGACCGCGCTGGATAAAGCTAGAGGAGGACTGGTGTGGCGGCCCCCTGGAGCCACTCCCCCACACCATCAGGCCTATCGACCCTGGGACTACTGTCCGTGACCAAGAACACAGTAGAAAACTGGAGGAAGGCAGCCAGACGATGGGGCTGCAGGACCACAACTGGCCCATTATCTCCAATCTGGGACAACCCAGACTTCACCCCTGGCAAGGCACCAAACAACTTCGACCGCTGGAGGGCGGGAGGGCTGAAGTATGTAGGGGACTTCTACGCGGAGGAAAACCTGCTAACCTTCGAGGAATGCAAGAGCAAATTTGGGGTGCCTGAATCGGAAAGATTCCGCTAAGCGCAGCTCCGACACTGGCTCTCACATGAGTCGATGAAGCTGCACGGCAGCAGAGAGCTGACGGCTCTGGAAAGTACCTTTACAGCGCCGCCCCCTGCAGGGAAAATATTGACCCTGTATAGACTACTGGACAAAGGAGACAAAGGAAACCCCAACAAAAATGAGGCCTAAATGGAGAGGTGGGAAAAGGACATTGGCAGAGCAATTGAGCTCGAAATGCATCACAAATAAAGAGGGAGCGATCAAAACCTGTTACAGATGGTACCTAACCCGAGATCCTAAACAAAAGTAACCCAGCAATCTCCCCGCTGTGCTGGAGAGGATGCACAGACACAGGCACATTGTTCCATTTGCTCTGGTCGTGCCCGATGGCCACGACATATTGGAAAGAGATCCTGGACCTTATCAAACAAATCATTGGCCTGTCAATACAGTGGGCCTTGGGGATAATCTTACTAGGTAGCACAGGGGACAGCCAATTTCCACGGACCGGCAACCTGGCAAACCTGTGCACCCAGCTCCGTATGGTGGCTAAGATCGCCATAGCCAGACTGTGGATGCATCCAGAGGGCTCCGCAGTGGCCCTGTGGTGGGCCAAGTGCTGGGACATCGCAGTGGCGGAAAAAATAACTGCTGTCCACCTGGGAAAGAGGAACAAGTTCTATGACACCTGTGCCCCCTTCCTGAACTACGCGGAGCAGTTCCCTGGCATGGCAAGAAAGCCCGCGTCCCTCTGCTGGCTGTCCAAATATGACTAGGAGCCCCCCAACCCCGGCCGGAGGCCCTCATCGAACACTCCCCCCGGGCTCTGGCAAGGTGTAGCTGAAGCATCGACACCCAGCAGGCACACCCCGAGGCTCTCCTACCTCAGACGTTCTCCAGCCAGATCTCCTAGTGGAAATCAGCAGCTATCCCCCAGGACTTGCAGCACCCCTGCCCAGTCCTCTCCTCCCCACCCCCCGCTCCCACTGTTCTCCCCCTATTCCCCATTTGGTTATGTTCCTGTTTCGTAGTGTTTCTTCTCTGAACTCACTTTGTGCTAACTAAATTTATGCTGATGAGATGCTTGTTTATTGTCAAAATCAAAAAGATTTGTTGAAAAAAAAATACTGTAAAGCTGATTTAGTTCAGTTGAATCAAACAAATTTTAAAAATTTTAAAAATTTAAAAAGAACTGCCATTTTATTTCTGTTTTTACCGCACTGGCATCCTTACTCCTTATGATAGCACAGTTTTTTTCATCTTTAGTTTTAGGACATTTTACAATTTGACAAAAACGTACAGAAACATTGCACAAAGTTGTCACGAGATAATTTGTATCTTAACCCTCGCTCCTCTCCTCCCTCCTCCCCCCAGAATGCAGGTTGTAAATAGTATCATTGTAAAACGATACTATTAACACTCTGAGCCAACTACTATTTTAGGCATGTTATGTAGGATTTGGGTCCGCAGAACTGTGATTTTTGTGTATAGCCTTTCCAATTTCATAAATGTCCCATGCCTTTATGTGCCATTCTTTTTGTGTAAGCAGTTGCTCTGTAGTATTAGACATGCCCTTGCGGCCAGCAATAGGAAGTTTGCCATTTGTGGTAACCATTTCAAACGCACTTCCGCTTCTCTGCATACATTTTGGAATGTTTCAATAGTTCTACTGCCATCTGTGCAGTAGTTTCACCCCATGCATTTTTTGTATTGCATTTGGTGTAAACCAAGATTCAAACCTTTACAAATGATATAAAACACATTCATCATCATACAGCAGAACACATCACTATGAACAATTCAGATCTATGATCACACAAATATATCCTTTTTCAACTGAAGTTTCACAGCTTTACAAATGTTACTACCGCCACAACCATAGAAACAGATATCCCATAAGCATCGTCAACCACAGCATTTCCACGTCTACCCTTGCGATACTGCACACATTTGCCAAATGCTATGAAGCGATGTTCACGCTAACTGGGGCAATGCTCTCAATGCTACCGGGCTGATGACAGAATCGACACCCGGATGACCCTGGTGCTGTTTTATTCACTTCATTAGTACCTAGTATATTGCATCTAAATCTCATATACTCATCTCAGGACTTTAAGTCGGGGAATCTATACACACATACTTCAGCTCTCCCAGCTTTTGTAGGGATTTTAGTTAGACGGCCATATTTGCGGTACGCAGTGAGGCTTTCCCTCGTCTCAATCCAATCATCCAGTTTGACTCTATCTGGGTTTATCAGGAACGTTTCCACAGAAAGGACCGCACTTTCCAGTTGTTCATTACATTACTTTGAGAATTCCCACACTGGAGGTCCCACATCCTGCAGACCTTTACTACACTACTGTTAATGTATGCCAACTGTGCCGCCAAACTTGTAGCTTTACCCTCTAACAGTAGACGTAAGGGAGTTTTTAGGGGATTGACCATGGCCAACGTCTCCAATCGTATACTCTAAGTGAACCAGGCAAAGCTTTGCTTTTGTTTATTCCTATTAATTGTTAGAATGTTGGTGTTTGTGGGATTTAACTTAAGTCTGTTGTTGTTCATGAAGTTCTTAAAGGTTGTCAGAAGGCGTTACAGGTAAACTGGGGTCTTGTAAAACAACAAAAAATCATCTGCATAGGTCCTGGCGCTATAAAGGAAGCCTTATCCGGACAGTCCCCTATATCTGCCATGTACAGGTTAAAGAGACAGGGGGCCAGAACACACCCCTGTCTCAAACCAAAGAGTGTATCAATCCTTTGAGACAGGTGGCCTTCACTGTTCACCCTAAACTGTATTGATGTGTTCTGATGCAGATAGACCAGTATATTCAACAGCCCGTGTTCTATTCCCCATTGATTTAATTTCACCCACCACAGGTTTCTGTGAACTGTGTCATATTCCATGGAGAGGTCAAGTGGGGGCATATAGGTTGCAGAGGCGTTCTAGGTTGCAGAGGCATTCTTATTCCAGGCTATTTCTTGGATGAATGGCATTATGAGGCCATTGCAATCAGTCCCAATCCTCCATCTAAAGCCTGTTTGGTTTACCTTTAGTACCCTCTCTCGATCAAGCCAGGCTTCTAGTTCTTTCAACACTAACATTGCAAAAGCTTTGCATCTAGCAGTGTTATGGGGCGATAGTTCATTTTCTCTGCCCGGTTCCCTTTTTTGAAGATTGGAATCACAAAGGCATTCTTCCATGACCTGGGAGTCTGTCTTTTAAGTATGATATTAGAGAGTATGTATTAGAGAGTAACAAAAACAATATACATGCCCACTTCACAAGGTAGCAAAATTGGTTAGGACTCGCTGCCCTTGAGCCACTAGCTCCTTTCCCCTTCCTTCTCTGACAATTTTAGTTGGTATGTGCTATCCCCAGTTGTCACAGTCTGACTCTGGTCTCCGCCTGGTAATAATAGAGCTTCGAAAAATGTTTTACACAAGCCTCCTCTAATATTGGAATTGCTTGAGCATGACCCTGGTCTACATCCAGGCTATTAACCAATGTACAGAAGTTTGATTCCTCCATTTGCAGCAACATGGATAACATTACTTCCCCATCTTTCTGAAACAGTTGGTTTTCTGATTTCTCAGCCAGTTCTTATATCGCTACGTCTCCTTAACCAACCTAAAAAGCTGCTCTACCTTCTCAGCCAGTTCTTATATCACTGCTTCTCCTTCTTAACCAACCTAAAATGTTCCTCTATCTTCTCCACCAGTTCTTATATCGCTGCTTCTCCTTCCCAACCAACCTAAAATGCTGCTCTACCTTCATGTTAGATAACTTAATTTGCCGTACCAACCTATGATTTGATTTGTTAATTAATGGGGACCTACGACAATCATAGTAGATTTGAGCTGATTGCTCACCGCCCAGATGTTCTTGTCACTCCATCCAATCCTGTTGCTTGCGCAGTTGACCAGCAGATTTCGCTGGGGCATAACACCACTTGCTTGCTTGGAATATTTAATACCAGTGATCAACATATTATGATCGCTAAGATTTGTTTCCTCAATAGTAAAGAAAATACATTTATCCAGCAACCTGCAGGAAACAAACATATAGGGCCTCATTACGACCCTGGCGGTAATCGCCCGTCATTACCGCCATGGCGTAATGAGCGTTTACGCCGTGGGACGATGGCGTAAAGAGCGCCACATCACGACCCATCGCGCACGAGCATTACGCCATGGCGGTAATGCAATTAACGCCATGGCGGAAAAGGCCCCTACCGGCATCGCTAAGCGAGCAAGGTGCCCTTCCGCCAGCGTAAGTAGCGGCCACCGTAATTTACGGCCACCGTAATTAGCGGCGGCCGTAAAAGGCCAAACCGGAAATAGCGTCATCGCGCCGAAACGGGAAGCAGCCCGTCGGCCATCTTTAAAAACACAATCCATCGCCATCCTACCAAACAACACCAGACCCAACCCTGACACCTGTCCCAACCAAACACCCACCCATCCAAGTTCCCGAAAATGCCAAAATCCGTGAAAAAGGCATGTGACCGCCAGCGCCAGGAGCGATTCAGCCGGGAGGAACTCTGCATGCTAGCGGAGACCCTGCAGGACAACGCAGGTGTTGTTTTCTCCCCTGAAATGACCAGGACAGCAATCGGGAAGAAGAAGGCCATCTGGGCCCTGGTGGCTGAGCGCGTCAGCGCGGTGGGGACCGTACCCCGCACCCCACAGCAGTGCCGGAAGCGCTGGGATGACCTGCGCATACGGGTCAGAGCCGTCATCTCAGCAAACCGCAACCTTGCCCAGGGAACCGGTGGAGGGTCGGAATCCCCCCTGAAACTCCAACCGTGGGAGGAGATCTGTGCAACCACCATCGGCATGGAATCCATCAAAGGCGTTGGAGGGATGGAAAGGGGAGCCCCGACATCAGGCGATGAAGGTAGGTGCCTCATACAAGACATGCCATAGTCACAGCAGTCCAATCATGTGTAGCACAAGGTTGCCCTAGAGTGTAAATGCAACACAAATCAATACTGCCCATAGCCACATGCGAGCACCACCCTGCATACACTGCTGGCACCCGCATACCTGCATCCACATACCACACTAAAAGGAGACAACCTGCATGTCACTGCCTGAAATCTGCCTCATCCACTGGCCAAAATAATGTCAACCATTGTCATTCCAAAGTCCGTAGACCCATCAATAACGCCCTCCCACCTTTGCTCCACCACAGGCACAGAATCGCACCCAGAGGACCAGGACACCCCTGCGCCGAAGAGAGCGAAGTCCAACAACAACGTCCCTGCACCCTCAACCTCAGCTGCAGTGAGGCAGACCCCACGACAAGCAGGTCCCACTGCAGGCATACCGGAGGTCCCACCGGCAAGCACCCCTGTTGGCAGCAGGCCAGCAGCAGCTGCTCCACCTCCACCGACATTGCCTGCCACAGAAGGCAGGGGGTCAGCGGCCAGCAGCAACATCGGGGAGACAGCTGCAACAGCTGCATGTTCTGACTCGGACATGGAGCAGGAGGTCAGAAGCCCCACTGACCAACTACATTCCCCCTGTTTCTCAGACGCCAGCCCCCATGAGGGTGACACACAGGGGCACACTGAGGCAGAGGAGTGGCCTTCCACCCCATGCCCTGTCCACACTCCACAGGAGGGGAGCAGCCCCTCCATCACTCCACCTGCACTGGCCATGGGCCAGCACGGCCAGCAGTCCCTCGAGGACATCACTCAACGGCAGCATCAACTGTCCGCAATGCTGGATGAGCATGCCGCGGAATGTGTGGGGGCTAGGTTTAGCATTGAACAGGCCACGGAGACACTAAGGGCCGAAGTGGCGCAGAGCACTGCCACCCTGAGGGATGCCATGCAGGCCATGTCCAGGGACATCTGTGCCGAACTTGCGGGCTTGCGTCGTGCGGTCACTGACCTCACCCACACAGTACAGGAGCTGCATGCACAGGGGCAGCCAGGGACATCCTCCACTGCCAGTTCTGCGCAGAGCAGCCCCGTGCGACGTTCCGGACGCAACCTGCGCTCCACAGCCAGGGGTACCCCGGGGGCCGGGAGAGGGGGCTTGTGACGGCCTGTGGACACTGTCACAGGCATCTGTTGACACCTACATGGGGTGTGTTGGGGTGTGCAGGGGGGAGGTGGGAGGTGGGAGGGGGTGTGTTGGGGTGTGCAGGGGGGAGGTGGGAGGTGGTGTGTTGGGGTGTGCAGGGGGGAGGTGGGAGGTGGAAGGGGGTGTGTTGGGGTGTGCAGGGGGGAGGTGGGTGGGGGTGTGACACGACAGTTCATAGTTCCAATACACTTTTTTCTTTCAAAAAAAGAAATGTGTGGACATTTTCATTGCGTATGTGTGCTTTATTGGTGTACAGTCCACAGTGTGCATGTCCCAGAGACACACAGTGCCCCAAGTGCAGTCTCCATGCGATAAACACCAGCCGTGTGTGCTAGAAGCAGTGGTCGATGATACTTTGGCGCATGGCACGCCCCTCCTGTGCATCGCCTCCTCCATGTGGTGGCGCCCCATCTGCACCCTCCTCATCCTCATCGTCAGGTGGTTGCAGTTCTGCGTCAGGGGGCAGGGGCACATTCCGTCTGACGCACATATTGTGCAGCATGACACATGCCATGACGATCTTTGCCACCTTCTCATGGCCATACAGGAGTGCCCCACCAGACCTGCTGAGGCTTCGGAACCGTGCCTTCAGGAGGCCGAATGTCTGCTCTATGACCACACGAGTACGTGTATGTGCACGGTTGAAGTCCTCCTCGTGCTGGTTCTGCGGGTTCCGGACTGGTGTGAGGAGCCACCTCTTCAGGGGATAGGCTGCATCACCTGTATGTAGGCGAGAATGTATGTGTCAGTCATGTTGTCTGATCAGGAACATGATGTTCCACCATGGCTGGCATGGAACTGTTACCTTGGCTCACTTCTACATGCACTAATTGATTCACACAATGCAACCAGTATATGCTCATTGCTGCCATGGCCTGTTTTGCATGCCATCACCCTATGTATGCAGAGGGGTTGTGTGCATTGTGAGTGCCCTTCCTCTGTCTCCGTTCTCTGTGTTACTCACAGCCAGGTGGAGTATGCATCATCCCCCCACCCTTTCTGCCAGGTGGAGTATGCATCATCCCCCCCCCCCTTTCTGCCAGGTGGAGTATGCACTGGTACGTCATTCCCATGCCCACTTCCATGACATTGCACTCACCGAGTAGCCAGGATCTTGGGCCTGCATGTCGCTCCATGTAGCGTGGTATTGTGGAGTTCCTCAGGACCAGTGAATCATGGGTTGATCCGGGGAATCGGGCACAACAATGTGTGATGATCTTGTTGGAGTCACAGACCATTTGCACGTTGATAGAGTGGAACTGTTTCCGGTTGCGGTACGGTACCTCCATGGCACGTGGAACCACCAATTCCACATGGGTGCAGTCGATGGCACCAATGCAACCGGGTATGCTGGCTAGTGCATGGAAACCCACTTTGGTGTTTGCAATCTCCTGGGCAGTCCGTGGTAATGAGATGTGGTCGTCTGTGTGCTTGAGGAGGGCATCGAGCACTTGGATGAGTGTTCGTGAGAATAATGGTTGTGAAATGCCATGCAGGTGCCCCACTGTGTGCTGGTAGGTGCCTGTGGCCAGGAAGTGGAGTACAGCCACTACCTTCAGTAGGGGGGGATGGCGGTTGGACTTTCTATCATGCTGACGATGTCGTTGTGTGTCATGTCTACGATGGCGGTGATGGTGTCCCGGTCCAAACGGTACAGGGTGTGGATCTGCTCAGATGCGTGGGATTGGGGGCTGCCTGCGTGGTGGCACTGGCTGTGCTGGTGGGGCTTGCTGGGCCTGCCTTGCCCTCCTTCTCCTCCTGCGTCTCCTCTGTGCTGCCTGTTGTTGTTGTTGCTGTTGTAGTAGCACATGCATTGCTATCAGGTCCTCCAGCCCCAACATTGCTAGTCGTATTGGCATCATTGTGGAGTGTGACTGGGTGTGGGTAGGGGTGGGGTGTGCTCTTTTTGTACTCCCCTGAGTCTGTATTGCCTTCACCTGTGCTGTTTCTGTGCACCTGTGGCAGCTGCATTCATTTGACATGGCCCTTTACGGTTGGTTCGCGATGGCGTTATTTGCACCATGGCGGTAAGGTACTTAGCGGCCTCGGTGATGGCGTTAGGTGCATGTCCGCTTGGGTCGGCATTTGCGTACCTTTCCGCCATGGCGCTAAGTACGGTGTGGGCGGTCGCGTGCGCGCACCCTTAGCGCAGTTAGCGGCAGCGTTAACTACGATGCCGCTATTGGCATCGTAGTTTACGGTCAGGAGTCATGATCGGACCTGGCGGAAAACGATGGCGGTAACCATTTACCGCCATCGTTTTTCACTTAGCGCCAGGGTCGTAATGAGGCCCATAGTCTATGATTGAACTGGAGTGCCTCTATGCCATGATGGAGGTTTCATATGGTCCCTTTCAAGTTCATCATTGAAAATATACAGTCCCCATTCTTCTACTAACTGTCGCCATAGCTCCCCCTGTTGCATTCTCCCATCGATCTAAACGCCATTGCCTCATGCAAATTCAAACAGTATGAGTTATTGTCCTCTGCTATTAATATGTGCCCTCCCGGGAATTTAACTAAACATTCTTCCAAAAGCTGCGATAGATTGGCCAAAATGTGTAGGTCACAATGCACCCTGTATTAATTTACCACCAGGAAATTGCCCTCAGTGCCTCCCGCCCTTCTTAAACCTATAGGCAATATACCCCTAGAAGTATTTAGCAGTTTAACAAATGAAAATCTGCATCATTCCTCACTCTAATAATCATTGGAGAGGTGAGGTTGTTCCTTATAGAACGGCCACTTTAAAGTCACTCAGCGCTGATAATCACATTATTTTTAACTACTCAATGTACTCTGAAAGCTGCTAATGATTTTACTGTATGTATGTATTTGGGAATTTAGGGATTTTATTTACTATTTCGGACGCCGCAGTCTCGGTTAGTCTTTTTTTACTCTCAGCGAGGGGGGGGTCTTAGCCTCTCTACCCTCTCCATATGGGCATTTATGCACTACGGCAGTCGCCTGCGCAGTTTAGAGGTGAGGTTGTTCCCTATATAACTGTCACTTTAAAGCCACTCAGCGCTGATAATTACATTATTTTTAACTACTGGATGTATTCTGAATACTGCTAATGATTTTACTGTTATGTATGTGAAATTTACCTATTTGGGAACTTAGGGATTTTATTTACTAGTTTGGACGCCGCAGTCTTGGTTAGTCCTCTTTTACTGTCGGCGAGGGGGCAGTCTTAGCCGCTCTCCCCTCTCCATACCAGCATTTATGTGCTATGCCGGTTGCCCGCGCAGTGATGGGCGCAGCGGGCACGCCGTCAGCGTGCCAAAGGCGTGCTTAATGCAAGCCATCTGTGCCCGTCCGTGCGACAGACGTGGACGGAAGACCCATTTTTATTCCAGGGAAAGGCTTGTGTCACTGGCTCCTCTTAGCCTCTTAGCACGTTATTTCCTTCCGGATGGGCAGATGAACCTGTTAAAGCTATACATTATTGCGTGCAACAGCAGCCTCTGAAGGATTCTAATACTAAGATGCTTTCTTTATTATTGTTAAACACTCGGTCACTGCCGGCGCATGCAGCAGAAATTAATGTCCTGCTATCTCATCGCCTCCCCAATATGTTGCTTCTCACCGAGACTTGGCTTCAAGAAAGCTTGGCCCCAGCTCTTGTCCATGCTATTCCTGATGGATATAAGGTTGTTTATTTGGATCGGCCTGCTCCTCAGCATGGAGGTGGGGAGGCTGCTATTTTTAACTCAGTTGTGTTGTCCTCATTCTTTTTCTGTGGAGGCTATGCTGCTGAGATGTGTGATCTCCCCCACGTTCACTTGTCATGTTTTGATTGTTTATCGCCCCCCAGGATCCCATGCTGGCTTACTTGAACCTCTAGTTGACCTCATAGCAGATCTCCATGTCAAGCATACTCATTTGATTGTGCTGAGTGATCTGAATTTGAAATTTAACCTCCCTAGGGACCCTGCCCTTGATGTATTTTTTGCCAGCCTGTCTGATCTTGATTTTTATCAGCACGTTGTAGGGCCTACCCATAAAATGGGTAATACTCTCAGTGTAGTACTGGCTAATAAAACTTTACTTACTTTTCTATCTGCAGAGCCCATGTTATGGACAGACCACTATTTGGTGACTTGTTCACTTTTATCAGTTCGAAGACAGCCTAAGGTTACGCCCGCTAGAGTCTGGCAACATGGCTGGCGCTCGGCCAATCTCCAAGGCCTTGCATCCTCTGTTAAAGCGAAGTGTGTGGCAGCTACAGTTCCTTCTCTGTCGCTCCTTTCTGCTGCTCTTCAGGTAGCAGCTGAGGAAGTAGCCCCACTTCAGATTACTTAACTTCGTAGGCTTCCTTCAGAGTCTTGGTTTTCGGAACAGTTGAGGTCCGCTGGAACGTAAATGACGTATTGATTATGATCCTGTTCTTAAGGCCCAGTATAATGTTTGCTCAGCGGCCTATTCGGCTGCTATCTTAGCGGCAAAAAAAATGTATTTTGACCAGAGAATTAAAACCTCCTTGTGTCAGCCCAAGGCCCTTTTTGCAGCTGTTAAATCTCTATCTTCTTCGATAAAATGTGCACCTGGTGTCAAGTCGACCCATGAGCTCTGTGACTCTTTATCCCAGTTCTTCATTAGGAAGATCAGCATTATTCGTGCCAACATCTCAGCCAGCTCTGCACTATCTGCTACAACACCCACTATTGGCAATGTACGTTCTGAATATGTTATGAGTACTATGCGTTCGGGTTGGTCTTCTTTCCCTCTCTTCTCTGAGGAGGCAGTATTTAAGGCCATTCAACAGATCAAATCCAGTGCTCCATCTGATGTGGTGCCTTTGAGAGTTTTGAAGGAGATTTCATCTGAACGTTTAGGGCTGATTACGGAAGCCGTAAATATCTCCTGCCAGTCGGGGTATATCCTGCCTGAGCTAAAGGCCGCTACGGTAATCCCCCTTTAAAAAAAACCTTTGCTGGACGCTTCTGTAACATCTAATTTTCGTCCTATTTTTCTTCTACCTGCCCTTATGAAACTCTTGGAATAACTGGTTTCTCCTCTCGTCTTCCTTTCTTGAGTTATCTGATCGTCTTGACCCGGCCCCGTCTGGCTTTCGGCCGGGCAGGTGCACTAAGAGCGTCCTGATTTCTGTCCAGGACGATATGGCCAGGCTGGTGGATGCAGGGGGTCGGGGGAGTCAGAGCCCTGATTTTACTAGACCTATCAGCGCCCTTCGACACTGTGGACCATCCCACCCTGCTTTCCCACCTGGCACAGATTGGTATATCAGGTCAAGTATTAGCCTGGTTTTCCTCCTTCCTGGCTGATAGATCTCAATCTCTTCTGCTTCCTCCTTTCTCTTCTAATCCCTGCCACCTTAGCTGTGGTGCGCCTCAAGGCTCTGCTCTGTCCCCTATTCTCCTCAACATTTACATCTGGGCACTAGTGTGCCTCATCTGCTCCTTTGTCATCAGGTGCTACTCCTATGCCGACGACACCCAGATCCTGATCCGTTTAGATCTTGATCGGGCTGAGGTGTCGTTGTGCCTTTATCAGTGCCTGACGGCCATAGGGGAGAGGATGGGCCTAAACTGGCTGAAGTTGCATGGGGACAAAACTGTTGGTGGTGGGTTCCCCTCCTGATCCCTCACTTTGGATTGCTTCTTTTTGGCCTTCTTTGGGTTCTCTCCCTGTCCCCACAGCTAAGGTGAAAAATGTAGGTGTGATTATGACAGCCACTTTGTCCATGGATGCCCAGGTATCGGCTGTATGTCACACTGGGTTTTTCCATCTGAAAATGTTAAAAAAGGTGCTTCACATGATACCGCCATATCTGCGCCCGCCGCTCGTGGCTGCGTTGGTGTTGAGCCAGTTGGACTACTGCAACTCTCTCTATCTGGCACAACATAAGGGCTTGGTCCACCGACTTCAAAGTCTTCAAAATCTTGCAGCACGTGTGGCAATGGGGTCACCCTATGGGCATTTCCCCAGTTCTATGCCTTTTGCACGGGCTCACGGGTCCCAGCATATTGGATTCAAGGCGCTGTGCATTGTTCACCGGGCTCTGCATGACAAGGTGGCAGGGTATCTTTGTACTAAATTAGTGCGTTACCTCCACAAAGCGTTCCCTGCCATCGGCATCAGCTGGCCTGCTGTGTGTGCCCTCCTTCTGTCACTCCTGGATTTGGGGGCGTGATTTTTCCATTGCTGCGGCTCAGCTGTGGAATGAAGTTCTTTTGGAAATGAAAAAAATGTCCTACCATTTGGCTTTTAGGAAAGCCCTAAAAACTCATTTATTTTGAGCTCAGTGGCTGATGGCCAATGGCTTCTCTATGCCTGGGCTCTGTCTCTTCCTCTCCAGCGCCATGATGCTTTCGGGCGACCGTGCGGTATATAAGAATTCATAACATAACACACCCCCTGAGGGACGGCCTTGCATACCCTTTACAGGAGGCTGTAGCCACATTTGTACTCCATTCAAAACCAGGTAGGATAACAACCAGACCACCTGGAGCAGCATAATACAATGTTCTAACAAAAACCTACAGAGGGTACCATTAAGCATCAGTTGTTATGCCCTCTTGCATTCCAAGATAAGCAACTATATTATTCCTCTCCCCTAAAGCTGCTGCTTTAGTTCCCTTCATAGGGAGATTGATTCATTCAGTTATATTGCCAACCATCTCCAGTCACTCACTTCTGTTACCCCCATCCACTCTACCAATGTTTACACATTTAGGAGCTTGGTGAGGTACATATAGTGAGGCTTGTCCCTCTTCATGGGGTTTGTTCTCTTCTCACTCAAGAGTGTTAGAGCCCCTTTTTTGTAACATAGGAGGTTGTACCCTAGCTGTCTCAGACTGCTTGACTTCTTTAGCATGGCATTGATCACTATACGAGAGGGAACAGTCAGTATCATTCGATAATCATATCTATTGTCAATAAACTCAACCAGATCAATGTCCTTAGACGTAATGAGTCTCAGACTTGGGGGTTCATACAGTAGCTCAACACTTTGGTCATGCTCAAAACCCCTGGACCCCAAGTTTGAAACAAATATTCCAAGAGCAGTCTGGACACGTTAGCCGGCAGTAGTCCCCATCATCCTGGCCTGCATTTACTGGAGCACTGTTCGCATTCCCTGACTGCCTTGCAGTATTGTGGTCAGCACATTTGCAACCTGTACCAACTGGAGCCCAGGAATTACTGGCACCCTGGGATACACAATTGTCACTAATAAGTGGCTTGGGAGGAGTACCCACTCTTTGATCTCCTCCGGACCCAGGACAGTTTTGTACCCTGACTGTATTACATATATCCTGGCCCTTCTTGACTGCTTCTATTTAAGCGACCGATGTGATGGGCTTAGTCCCGGGTGGAACTATCATCTTATTCCCCTGAGAGCCAAGCCCAAAGATCCCATTTAGATTGGCAGCCCCTAGGGCTTGTGACTCCCCATCTGAGGATCTTTAGTCTGACACGGCACATTCACCATTCTAGGAGTCACTAGGGTCACTGCTGTGTTACCACTTTCTTTGAATATATAATATGTAGAGCTGGAGACATGGGCCGATCGTGAAACTAAAAATTGCCCACTGTTATTATTGAGATGGGCACTTCGTCTTCAATCTCTCAGCTGGTTAAAACTGGAGCAAACTCATTTGAGGGCTTATTAATAGGGGAGTCATGCATTTGTTTTTAAAGTACTCTGGCACAATGCGTAGGAACTTCCATGATGATTTAGTCATTGGGACCGGGGGTTTGTTCTTCTTTCTCCCTTTAGACTTTGGCTTACTAGCTTGTTCCATTACATTCTTTCTTACTTTATTGTGCACAGCAGACTTCTGTTGAGGCTGCCATTCCAGTAAAAGATTCAACTGCTGGTCCAGTCCTTTCATCTCCTCATTTGTCTTCCTCAGAGGAGCCGATGAGGCTTGGAGCTCATCCCACGTGCCTCGATTTTTTGGAGGCTTTCTGCAATGTGGTCTAAAATGCAGGATGGAACTTTTGGTTCAGCGAGAATGTTATTGTTCACACTGTATTCACAGAAGAGCATACCGCAGAGTGACAAGCCCCGCCGGGGCTACTGGTGGTGTCAGATTCCTGTTATCCAGATTTACTTCACCCCGGGACTGCATTTCCAGCTGATCATCGATGAACTCCTCTGACCCATATATTGATAAATCCTACCAGTGAATACATGGGGGCTATTGAGCAAAGAAGGCCGTCAATTGTGGTACGTCAAAATCAACCGCACCATACTGCTTTCCCTCACTCTCGGGGAGATGTACTTTCCCCAGAATCAGATTTACTACAGTTAGCTGTAGGAGGCACAGATCACTCCCTTGTGACACTACCCTTTTTTCCACTGCATAGGATCGGGATAAGAAGTAGACTTCAATATTATGATTCATAAGTTTCTTCTTGCCAACATCGTGGAGAACAGCTTGAACGGTTTCCATGATATGATATATCATATGATATAGCCTTTATAACGTGCCTATACACAAGTGTTTCAAGTGCGACGAGGAAAGGGAGGGAAGACAGAGACAACGATCTTAATGGGCCAGGTGACATTGAGATCGTGCAAGTGCAGGGGGGGAAGGGAGGGGAGGGGAAAAGTGTGAGGGTCAAGGGGAGGGGAAGTGCAGTACATAGGAACAAACAATAAGAACAATAAATAAGAAGTGTGGCCCGCTGGTGGCAAGTGCAAGGGTAAGGGCAGACATCTGGTGTCAAGTGCTGGTAGCGGGTTGAAGGGATACATAAACAGCACCAGAGGGCAAGGGTTGCCAGGGGGGCAGTGCAGGTGTGCAACTGGCGGGGACGGGACCTGGGCCCGAGAACAGAGGGTGCCAGGTGACCAGTGCAGTTTCAGTAAGGAGCTCAGCAGGGGAGAGGAGGAGAGAAAGCAGAAGCAAAGAGGAAGGTCTAGAGGGGCATCCGGAACTGGACATGGTTCTCCTCAATTTTCAGAGAGGTAGGGATGCTGTTCTAGAGGGAGGCCCCAGCCGAAGAAAGAGATCTACCACCAACTCATTGCTTGGAGTGACCCTGAGGGAGTTGGAGGAGGCTGAGCGAAGAGCTCGAGAAGGAAGATATTTAGGAAGAGAGAGTTGAAGGTATTGAGGCCCCAGAAGGCCTTGTGGACAATGCAGAGGGTTTTGAACTTAATCCTCGCAGCCACTGGGAGCCAGTGCAGAGATTTCTTTCCTGGAGAGATACGATCCCTGGGCTTGAGGCCACGGACAAGCCTCGCAGTCCTGTTTTCGATGAGTTGCAGAGGGCGGAGAGTAGAGGCAGGTAGATTTAGAAAGAGGCTGTTGCAGTACTACAGCATAGAGAGAACCAGAGCTCTGGAGACAGTGGCCCTCATTCCGAGTTAGGAGGTAACCATGGAGTAAATAGCTCCATGGTTGCCTCCCAACTCGCCGGAAATCCGGCATGGTGTATGGAGTAATTACTGGTCCCATTCCAAGGTTGGAGGGACCGGTAATTCCCCATTCACATTTTCCCTTCCCCATTCCCATTTCTGCCCCATAGGGCTCAATGGGAATTGGGAAGGAGGTAATTACGGCACCGTAAATTACGGTACCGTAATTACCTCCGAGGTACCTTTGCGGGTCCCGTAATTTACTCCTGCTAAAAGCAGGAGGTAAAGTGGGACCCGCAAAGGGAACTCGGAATAGAGAGGTAAGGGATTACCGGCATCGGTGCCCTTACCAGCGCCGGTAATCCCTTACCTCCAACCTCGGAATGACCCCCAGTGAGTGGAGACAGGGAAGTAGAGGAAAGGAAGAATACCTCGGAGGAGGTGCAGCTGGTAGTGTGACTTTTTAGAGACATCAGAGATGTGAGTAGAGAAGGAGAGTGTAGAGTCAAAGATTAACCCAAGATTTTTAGCCTCACAGGTGGGAGCAGGAAGAGGGCCAAGAGAGGCTGGTCGAGAGTGACAGGAAAGGAGGGAGCAAGTGTGCCGATGACGAGAATCTCAGTCTCACTGGCATTAAGGTAGATCTCATTGTCGGAACACCACTCCTGGATAGCAGACAGACAGTCAGAGATGAGAGTGAGAAGGAAATTAGGTGGCTGAAGGGAGCCTGAAAACAAGCTGAGTGTCATCCGCATAGCACTGAAAGTTGGGGCAGAGAGCGGCAATGCAGTAGGCAAGAAGTGCCCGGTATTGGTTGAACAGCCAGGGCTAGAGGTTAGTCCCCTGGGGAACTCCACAGGTGGAAATGGAGATAGAGGATAGGAAGGACCCAAGTTGGACCTGGGAGGGTCGATCGCTGAGGAACGAAGTCAACCAAGCCAAGGCCTGATCGGTGATACTCAGGTTATCACAGAGACGGTTGAGCAGGATGGCATGGTTGACCGTGTCAAAGGCAGAAGAGAGATCAAGTAAGATGAGGACACAGGGGGTGTTGAATCAAGGTTGGAGAGCAGGTCTTCACGGATGTTCAGGAGAGAAGTTTCCGTGCTTCTGGCAGCTCTGAAGCCAGACTGATGGTCAACGGCCAAACCAACAGATTCTGTGTGAAGATTAAGGTGGGAGATGGCCAGCTTTTCCAGGAGTTTGCCCAGGAAAGGAGTGATGAAGATTGGGTAATAGTTAGCTGGGAAGGATGGGCCAGCAGAGGGATTCATAAGAAACAAGGGAGTGCTTCAGGGGGGAAGGCTCCAGTGGCGAAGGAGTGGTTGCAGAAGTTAGCCAGAGCAGGAGCTAAGCTGTCAATGTGGTCATTGATGGTTTTGGAGGAACAAGGGGGAACCTGTTTTGACGAGACTTACATAGATCGGGCTTGTAGAGAAACCTTGTCTGGGGAGAACAGGGGAAAGGCAGAGAAGGAGGGAGGAGAGGTGGCCGAAGAGGGGCCAGAGGAAGAGCACGGAGTAGATGGAGGATGGGGAGAGAAAGAGAGAGGGGACAGGATGACCGTAGTTTTAGAGATGAAATGAGAAGCCAGAGCCATGCAGAGGGCCTGGGAGGGGACGGGAGAGGTAGAGATTGCAGCAGGATTGGCCAGTTCCTTGCAGATTTAAAGAGTTTGGCTGAGTTGTTAGATGCCGCAGAGAAGCAGGCTTGGATGGGAGTTCTCTTCTTGGTGCGGACAGAGAGCCGGTATTGCCTTTGGAGCAGGCGGCAAGCCAGTTTGTCAGAGGATGTACTGGAAGCACGCAATTTCCTCTCAGCCACCCTGCACTTGCGTTTGAGGATGATGAGTCGTAGCAGGAGTTGCACTTAGCTTTGTGCTTCAAGCGGATCCTCTTGACAGGGGAAAGAACATCAAGAGTATCAGATATAGCAGAGTGGAGCATGGAAAGGGCTGTGTCAGGTTGGGAGGCACAGGAAAGCGGCAGCGAAAGCCTCTACTGCCACAGGCTTCATGGGTTGGATACTGAGAAGGTGGGTGGCAGTGCTGGAGGAGGCTTAGCCTGAGGGGTAGAAAGGGTGAGCTGGGAGGAAAGGAGAAAGTGATCACTCCAGGAGAGAGGAGTGGTGAGAGGGATAGAAAGGGGACGGTCTGAAGAGATCAGAACATCCAGAGTGTGCCCTGCAGACTGAGTAGGGCCAGAGGGGAGAACAGAGAGTGAGAGAGAGTTGCAGAGGTTGCAAAAGAGTCCAGAGGAAGAACAGGAAGCATCCAGGTGGATGTTAAAGTCTCCAAGGAGGAGGAGTTCAGTGGTCGCGACCAGGAGGGGCTTGCACAGTGAATACACCGGACACTGCAGGAGAATAATCCAATCAGGGGTGGGGGGCGGACTGGGAGGCTGAAGGAGGGAGGGAGAGGAAAGTGGAGGTGTCGGGGACTAACAGAGTGCAAGGCCGGGTCGATACCTGAAACCAGGTGGCAAAGTAGCTAGAGCAAGGGCCACGTGGTGAAATGCACTGACCTGCTGCACAGGATGGAACAAGCACACAGGGGCTTGCACGGTGAATACACCGGACACGGCAGGAGAATAGTCCAATTGTAGAGATATCGCGAGAGTCACCAACTCTCGCAAGATCTCGTTTCGGCGGCGAGTACCGCCCCCGCGCGCATTAAGGGAGCACCAGAGGACGCGGCAAGACGCGTCTTGCCTGCTCCTCCGAGATTTGGGGCCTGGGGGCTCGCATCACGAGACATTTCAGTCCCACAGCCCTTCAGCAGTTATTAGGCACGTTAGCCTAGCCGCCAGGCTCTTTATTACTTACATGTTCCCGGAAGATGTCCCTTATGCAATAAAAGACATCCAGCCAGTTATCACGTCTCCTGTCATCTGTGCAAGCGTTTACTACATAAATTGGCGACGAGGATCACCACTGCAACCCACGTGGGAACATGCAAGGAGCGACGCCGCCACCTCCTTTCCTGCAAACTTCAGGTAGGCCTGCCATCCCGTGGCCGCAATGGCAACCCCTTTTTCACAACATATGTAGAGGCGCTAGGAGGGGCAGGATTTTCAGCGGCACGGCGTAGGGCTATGTTACTTAATGCCCTAGGAGTGGAAGGGCAGCGGGTGTTTGAGAGTCTCACCCCGATCCCGGTGGCGGGGGACAACGATGACGTCTTTAAGGAGGCAGTTAGGAGAATAGTAAAGAGATTTGCCAGTAAAGAGAACACAGTGTTGCATAGAATACGCTTTTACACCCGCAGACAAGAAATTTCTGAACCAGTCGACGACTACGTCACCAAGCTGCGAGAACTGGTGGCGCTGTGCAGTTTCGGCAACAATACTGAGAGCCTCATCTGCGACATGTTGACAGTCCACACTAACAGCAGAAAAATTCAAGATAAATTCATTATAGAGAAAGAATTACAACTGGAGGAGGCGATCGAAATTGCTAGAGCGGTTGAAGAAACAGCGGGAAGACGAAAAGAACTCACGGGAACCCAGAGTTCTGCTGAAATCCAAGCAGTCACATTTAACTCAAAGAAAGAAAGACACCTGACACAAGAGAGGGGAGAGGAGGTAAGAAAGAACCTCTGAAATGCCACAGGTGCACCAGCACGAAACACCTGGCGTTCGACAGGGAGTGTCCAGCTAGAGACAAAGAGTGCTCCATCTGCAAACGCATTGGCCATTTCTCGTTGGTGTGTCGGTGGAGGAACAAGAAAGTTACCAGTGTAAACACGGATCACAACAGGGAGCGAGAATCGTCCTCAGAAGATGAGGGGAGACCCACAGTCATTATGGTAAACAGCACAAGGGCAAGAAGAGAAAAGCCCCATTGCACAATCAAAATTGACGGTCGCGAAACAAGAGTTATGGCGGACTCTGGTTCGGACCTCACCATAATACCCCTACGGACATACAAGGAAATGGTGGGAAAAGAAAAGGTCCAAGTTCTCACCACACGACACAAACCCACAGTATTTGGTGGGGCGTCAGTTGAACTACTGGGATATATCAAAGGCAAGGTGGAGTTTAAAGGAAGAGAAACCACCACCAGAGTTTATTTCAGCCACGAAGGCCTAGCAGTACTGGGATGGGACGACCAAGACAAGCTTAAAATCAAACTGGACCCCAGCACGGAAGACCAGGTACTGTCTGTCTGCGCGAGGAATGGGCCCATTGTCAAGAGTGATTACCCAAAACTTTTCTCGGAGGAGCCGGGTCACATCAAGGGCTTTGTCCATAAAATATTGCTCAAAAAGAATGCCGTCCCAGTCAAACATCGAGTGAGGCCCGTGCCAGCAACCGCAAGAGACACTCTCAAGAATCAATTGGACAAAATGAGAGCGGAGGGTGTCATTGAAGAAGTTGAAGCGTCAGAATGGTTGAGCCCAGTAGTGCTGATAAAGAAACCGAACTCGCAAGAGCTAAGGGTGTGTATAGACCTTCGCAGTTTGAACTTAGAGGTCATCACCGACAACTACCCAATACCGAGCATAAATTAACTCATTCTGTTGATGAAGGAAGCCAAAATTTTCTCAAAACTGGATATGAGAAACGCATACCACCAAATACAATTGCATGAAGAGTCGAAACCCCTCACAGCATTCAAAACACCATTTGGCACCTATCAATTCACCAAGATGCCATTCGGGTTATCGTCGGCAGCATCAGCGTTTCAACGCATGATGGATGTCTTGTTACGAAAGGTCAAAAATGTCGCATATTTCCAGGACGACATCCTTGTGTACGCAGGGGATGAACAAACGCATGACGCCACATTGAAAACTGTCCTGACCAAGTTGCAAGAAGCAGGGGTGAAGCTACGCCATGAAAAATGTGTATTCAAAGTGAAAGAGGTCGAATACTTGGGGTACAAAATCTCAGAAAAAGGGATCAGTCCCAAACAAAATCTGATGCATGCAATCATAAAAGCACCGGAACCCACCAGCAAAGACGAAGTAAGATCATTTCTTGGACTGGCGGAATATTACGTAAAATTTATCCCCAGGTTCTCCGAAACCTCAGCACCACTCCGTGACCTACTCAAAAAAGGTTTGGTATTCTCGTGGCAAGAACCCCAGAAGAAGGCGGTTGAAAGTATAAAACGGCACATCATGGAAGCGCCGTGTTTACAGCCATTTAACCCAGAGTGGGATACAGTCATCACCACGGATGCCAGTGCATACGGACTAGGAGCAGTTCTTACGCAGAAGAAGGGGGACACGGAGCATGGGGTAGCCTTTGCCTCGAAGGCCTTGTCCTCGGCGGAACCGAACTACTCTACCATAGAAAAGGAAATGTTGGCGTGCGCATGGGCGGTAGAACATTTTAGAACATATGTGTGGGGCACGAAATTCAAATTGGTGACAGACCACAAACCCCTCATCCACATGCTCAGCCCGGGAGGTACCAAAGTGTCCACACCCAGATTGGCACACATTGCAGCAAAACTGCAGGAGTACACGTTTGAAGTGCAGCACATATCAGGGTGGAAGAATTCGCAGGCTGACTGCATGTCTAGATTGCCAGAAGGTAAAGACAAGGCCACCACGTTTCTACAAGGAGAATGCATAGTGGCATCTATCACCGATATAAAAGCACCTGATTATATGGAACTCAGCGAGAAACATTGGCTGGAAGAGGACAGAAAAGACCCGGCCATGGCGAAAATCCGCGACTGGATCAAGGAAGGGTGGCCAGGTGAAAAAATGGTGCCAGAAGGTATGAGGCCCTATTGGAAGGTGGCCGAAGAGATATCTGAAACGGACGGAATAATAATGAAGACGGACCAGATAATCCCACCCGTAGGCATGAGGAGCACCATTCTATGCAGAGCCTGTGATGCTGGAAATGCATCGGAGGGACAGGGCCTCCGTATCCTTGTCCTTTACTGTTTTTATCGTGTGTTCTGTCGTGTTTTCCGCGCAGAAGTCCATGTGGGACTCCTGGCGGTGCAGCTCTCTCTTTTTGGTTTGGTGTACAGACCCATGGGATACCCTTATGGCACCCATGGGTAGGGGTACAACCCTGTGCCCCTAGTGTATGTTTTTGGGCACCTGTGGGTGGCCCACAGAGCAGGGTATGGGCTGGTGGCAGCTCCATGCTGAATTTGACAGGTGCGCTGGGTATCCTCCATTTTGGGATACCCCGGCCCTGCCATTGGGATCAGTTGATTCCTGATAGGAAACAAGATGGCCCCTGTGGCCTCTTGCTTTCTATTGCCTGATACCTTGTTTTCCCAAAGTCCTGGGAAGCCCTGACTCTGTCCCTTCCCCCTGACTGGCTGTTGGGTGGAAGTTCCATATATGGTGTTGTTGTGAAGGCCCAGCTAGACTGACTGGAGCCTTCCCGCTGACTGTATGTTGTGGGTACCTCCTGTGGGTGGGACCTGGGTGAATGGAGAGTGTGACCAATATGCACTCCTTGTTGTGGCTGTCTGGTTTCTGTCATGAGGGACAAAGACAGAGACAACCCTGCCCGAAACTGGCCTGAATGCAGTGTGTAGTGTTGAATGGCTGAGTACTTGTCCCAATCCACATTCCTTGTTGTGAGTGTCTGAGCGGGAGAAGAGTGGCCTGAATGCCCTGCGTGCCTGATTGGCTGACTGACTGCATGAATGCCCTTCTGTACGATTGGCTGCTGAGTGTGTGCCAGCAGTGTGGATGGGAGACCGAATAGTATATCTGGGGACCTCTCACCACTGGAAATTGTTCAGAAGCTGAAGTCCACTACGACGAGTAACTGGAATAACTGACGCTTGACCTTGAAGCCCTGCTGGAAGAGAAGAAGTGCTGTTGCTCTCCTTCACGATCTGAAAGCTGCTGTGTCTCCAAGGACTGACCCAGAGAGGACCTGGTAAGGCGCCCTCTTCCCGAGCTACGAGGGACCATCGTGCACAGCTGATCTTTGCCAACGCTCCCTGGTAGACAGACCTACGACAGGCTGCCGACCGGAGACGGGGACTGCTGCGGAATCCCAAAGAGAAGCGCCCAGACTGTTGTCCGCCACTGTCGACGACCGCCGTCGCCGACCGGAGACGCCGTGCTCCCGTTTGCCTAAGAACTTTCACTTGATCAATGGACGCTCTCGTCTGCATCGTCGCCGCCGTCTCCTGCTGGAGAAGGCCTGACCGTCGACACGCCGAGGAGTATCCGCCGGTGGGTTTCCCGCCACCCAAAGACCGCAGAGACGCCGTCGACCCGACGCCCTTGCTGCGCCACCGTTCTTCATCATCTCTTTGCGGTCCAGAACTATCGTCACCGAGGTGCCCCGCGCCTCTTCCTTGCAGGACGCCAACGCTCTGTCATCGACGAGCACCGGTCGGATCAAAGCCTGCTGCCTCATCGACGCCGTTCTACCCAGTTCACCGTCGGACGTTCGACGCCCCGTGTCTCCCGCTTGAAAGGGAAGGCATTCAAGAAGGGCCGTCGATTCCCCGACAACGAACCCCGAGTCCGCGACGCCTCTCGACGATCCGTGGCTCCTGCCTTAAAGGGAGTCACTCAAGAAGGATCTGTCGACGCCTCTCCAACGAACTCTACTCCACCAGGTACATTGGGGGGGTAAAAACATTGTGGGAGAGAATGAGACTCTTGAACAATATATGGACTGGGCTTGTTTTATATATCTTTATTTTACAGGTTGCCCAGGTGGGGGGATCTCCACTCAGAACTGTGTTCCGTGGTAAGGGCCAGTCTTCTGCCTATTGTTTCCCCCGTCTACTTTCTCTCCTCTCTCTATTGCTGGTTTCCTTGTTATTGATCTGTGTGGCATTCTAACAGTCTTGTTGATGCACTCTAATCGAATATTAGTGGTACCACTTTAGAATTGTAGATATTTACCATTGTTGATTTTCCGGAGCACAAAGTGCGTTATTGTGATAAGTGTACATAACCTTTGAATATTAATTATATAAAGACTGTGTTTTCAGTAATACAGTGTGTGGACATTCCTTTGTGGGGGTTTGGGGACTACACTGTACTTAAGAACCAGCCTGCATCACCTCCCGAGAAGCTAGGCCTTGATTGCTCGTCCATTGCTACCATATTAGAGAATCTTGGCTGGGGTCTTCTGTGCCTCTCCTCTACCATATAGAGAGCGGAAGTACAGACACCCCCTACCGGTCCTTTACAGAGCCCATGCCGGTCACCTGGGAAACACGATGACCCGGCGCAGAGTCCGGGAGGCCTACTGGTGGCCGTCCATGGACCAAGAGATCCGCACCATGATAGAGCGGTGTCATGAGTGCCTCAATAGCGACAAAAGACTGAAACTCAGACAGGCACCCCTAATTCCCACAGAAGTACCAGAAGCGGTGTGGTCAAAGTGGGCATAGACTTTATAGGACCTCTGGAAGCGATGGCACCAGAACATCGGTACGGCATAGTGCTGGTTGATTACCTATCCAAGTGGGTCGAGGCTGAGTTCGTCCCAAACATTACCACAGCGACGGTAATTGAAGTTCTCACTGACATTTTTCAAAGAGACGGCCTCCCCAAGGAAGTAGTAACAGACAATGGGGTACAACTGATCTCACGGGACAGGGAACAATTCCTAAGAAAGCACAATATAGGCCAAAAGAAGGCGGCCTTGTATCATCCCCAAGCCAATGGGCTTGTTGAAAGGGCCAACAGGTACATTAAGGGAGCAATCCAACTAGCCACGGCTTCTGGAATGGACCCCCTAAAAACTACTAAGGAGGCCATAGCGGCCCACAGACTCACTCCTAACGGAATAACGCAAATATCCCCGTTTCGAATGTTGAGAGGGAGGAGTGCAGCCTCCACGCTCATACCACCATGGTTATCCAAAGTAAGAGAAGATGAAGCAGTGGACATGTCAGAAGTGGTGTGGAGAATTTAAAATAGCAAGGCACGCATGAAAACATGGAGTGACCAAAGAAGAAGAACCAAGCAAGCGTCAGACATTGGAGGGGGAGATTGGGTCAAAATAAAACTACCAAAAAAAGACCAAATCACGGGCTCTCGGTTCAGCAGACCCACCAAAGTGATCCACAGGGGAACGAACCATGTCCGCACCGAGGACGGCCGCACATGGAATCTGGAAAGAGTAGCCCTATATCAGACGAGGCAAGAAAGAGCAAGAACCCCGGAGAAACCACATGCCGAAGAAGGAATAGACAATGAGCGAAGGGAAGAACGGGAGCCTGTGAGAAACGACAAAGAAAGGGAAGAAACAGAGATGGAACCGGGATCGCCCATGCCAGAATCAGAACAGGAGCAACAGGAAGATCGCGCTGCAAAGTGTGAACGGCCTAGAAGAGAGCACAGAAGACCGGTGAGATATAGTGACTATGTCATGCAATGAACTTCCTCTTTCCTTACCAAAGGGAGGTGTGTAGAGATATCGCGAGAGTCACCAACTCTCGCGAGATCTCGCTTCGGCGGCGAGTACCGCCCCCGCGCGCTTTGCGCGCATTACGGGAGCACCAGAGGACGCGGCAAGACGCGTCCTGCCGGCTCCTCCGAGATTTGGGGCCTGGGGGCTCGCATCACGAGACATTTCAGTCCCACAGCCCTTCAGCAGTTATTAGGCACGTTAGCCTAGCCGCCAGGCTCTTTATTACTTACATGTTCCCGGCAGATGTCCCTTATGCAATAAAAGACATCCAGCTAGTTATCACGTCTCCTGTCATCTGTGCAAGCGTTTACTACACCAATCAGGGACGGGGGCAGGCTGGGAGGAGGGAGTGAGAGGGTAATGGAGGTCCCGGGGACTAACAGAGTGCAAGGCAGGGTCAGGGCCTGAAACCAGGGAAGAACAAGCCCCTAGCGGACTTGCTACTGGGGCATCAGGGTGTGCAGCGAGGGTGGTAACAGAGTAGCAATCGCAAGACTCAGGCTATCACTCCTTCCAGTAAAGACCAGTGGAGCGTCTAGAATCACCATCTTCAGCATGTCCCCCCCTCACTTTGTCCTTTAAATCATACATGGTGCTCCACTGCCAAACGCCAAATGACCCAACAGTCCTCCAAGTGCACTACATCAATGTTTACCTAGCCAATCACTGTCACAAACATGATACTTATATGACTATATCAAAGTTTGCTACAATGTTTACTCACGAGGATCGATAACAAGTGATCACATTTGAATGTAGCCATTCACGGATACAACCTGCGGTTTGAACTGGAACAGCGCTGTCATCAAAACTGGAGGCCATCACTCTCTGGAGCACTAGAATGCTGCAAGGACCCTGACACTACTCATATTCACACCAGTACCAGCTACAAAACTGCAAGACCATACTCTACAGTACTTTACAGCGCTTCAGCGCTTTTGAGGGGCAAATACTCACACGCCACCCACAACCACATCCGGAAAACACAACAATGGTGATGGCAAAAGACAGATTTCCAGTTGAATTACATGCTCCCCAGTAAAGCACGGTTGCTGTGTTGTGATAGCAGGAAATTCCAAAAGATAGAGGGCCTGATCACAAGTCGGGCGGTATCCCTCCTGGGATACCGCCCAAATATATTAGCGTCAGCGCCCACCGGATCACAGGTTGGGTGCTAACAATTAATCCCCATTCCCCATCGGGTCATTTTGGAGCCAATGGGGAATTTTCGGCACAATTACAGCGCGGTAATACCACCAGTGGTAATTGCACCGCAAGTTGTCATTTTTCTGGCAAATGTACCCCCAACTCAGAGCTGGGTGTCAATAAGCCAGAAACGTGATAGGGCCAGCCCTTCAATGCAGTGGTAATACCATCACCACCGCCCAACTCGGAAGAATGTACTTTGCAGTATTTCGCCGCAAGCATTTCATATTGGCATGATATTTATTGTAACAATTGTATTGATGTCTTGAATATCAGTGTACAGAGTTTGCCCATTCTTTGTCTGTGATTGGACTGCCCAAGGCATTACCCCATATGCCTCTCACTTTCAGCGTGCCCTGAAAATCTGCCAATATTAAGCATCTATCTAATTTTCTTGTGAGCGCTCAACCCCCCAAATCATAGGCATACTGATAGTTTTCCCACCCCAAATTCTTCCTCATGTCAAGGGAGTGAAATAAAGCTCTTGTTTCTCCATAGCTGGCCTGCCCTCTTCAGTCCGCCTCATACCATTCTTGAAATCTCACGGGTAACATTATGTCAGCTCTGATCGGAGCTGCGGATGCATAAGTAACTAAGAGGGGGGGCATGTACAGAGGCCAACAGTGTCCTTTCCTTTACTTCATATGGACGAAAGTGTGTTCAGGACCATGGGTTCTTTGACCCTTTTGGGGAGTATGTTAATTGAGCTCCAAATCCATTCTCCCACGGTCACTGGGGCCAACACCTGGATCTCAAACTGTACCCATTGTTTACGTTTGCCCTCTCTCAGGTGAGCCACCAGCAATCTTACTTGGGAAGCTTTACAAATATTTTTCTATGTTGGGGATCCATACCCCTCTGAATTAGTTTGGGAAGGTCAGCGTCTGATAGACCACTCTAGCTCTTTCCCCTCCCATAGAAGTGTTACCATGTTATCTCACTGTCTCTTAGCGATGTTCTGTTTTTTTTACTGGCAGCATCTGTAATAGAAACTGGCCCTTAGGCAGCACATTCATCTTACGGGCATCGAGTCTGGCCATCCAGGAAAGGCCCAGCTTTGTGCGCCATCTCATCATGTCCTTGCTAAATTTTTTTCCATAAAGCGATGAAGATGGTCTCATATAACCCTTCTAAATTCTTTGTCGGGTAGACTCTGAAGTATTTAATGCTTTCCTTTTCCACTGAGAGCAGAAGACCTGCCAGGTTGTCACAATCGTCCTCTTTACGCCTCTTAACGGGGAAGTGCATCGACTTCTGGTAATTAACTTTCAATCCAGATAGTTTCCCACTTCACTGTATTATTGCTATTATCTCAGAGATTGACTTACAAGGATTAATTAGATGCAACAGTACGTCGTCAGCCAATAATCCATGCCTACTCTAATACCTTGTACATGTGAGTACTTCTGTTAATCTGGAAAGTAAATCTGCATGTTGAATGGGTTACCATCTGATTTCGTTTAAACCCTCTCCTCTTCCATCTGGACAAACGTGAGCTTACTGTTAATGTGCCATATGCTGAATCTAAATAAATGGTGACAGAACATCCTTTTGACATTTCTATTGCTGTTATCAATGCCACAAGTTCTGCTGTTTGAGCGAATAGTGTAATGGAAGTAACATTTTCTATTTGACCTCAAACTTCCCATCCTCATACCATACCACTACCACCCCGTGTGTGTGTAGCCAGTGTTCTGATCGATCGTTGATGACCCATCAACAAAGAGTATCTCTCTTTACCACGTCTCTGGCCAGTCGCTCCCAAACTGTACCCGCTGAGGGGTTACCATAGAATTGCGAAAAAGTTAATGTAGGAGATATCACTTCTCAAGAGTTCTTTAAAGTTTGTACTTCGAGTAAAATAAGTTTTCCAAACAAAAGTCATGAGATTTCTTCAGTGCAAAAAAAAAGAAAATGTAATTTTCAACAGAAAAGGAGGCCAGCTGTTGCCTCAAAAAGAGAGAGCTCTAGTGCCAAAGCATTTCTGAGTTAAAACTCCTTCATCAGGGCTGGGCCCTACAGAATGTTATAGTGAGTGAGTTAAACATAATTCACAAATTCAGCACAGTTCGAACATCACAATATTTGCATACAGCACTGAACATTTTGACAAAACAATGTGCAATCAAAGTGAAGAATACAATACATACCGCGTTGTATGTACGCAGAGATGTGTGCAAAATAAAATAAAAACAAAAAACAAGAAGTATAATAAGGTTACACTTCTGTAGTGCTTAAGTACACAAGTGTGCAGATATCGAGGAAATGGTAGGTACCTTCGTATTGTGACCAGGCAGTCATTTACAAAATGCTCTCTAACAAGAGAAATGTGAGTGATGTTCCCTTGTTTCCACACTCTAAAATCAAGAGAAAAGGGTACCTCAGCGTATTTTGAAATGCACACTGTGTTTTGCACGGAGGAGCTGTAAGACTATGATCACTGGAGGTTTACAGTACACGCAATGGAACACAACGTTTATCTGCTGCTTGTGCAAGACAGTACATGGAAGTAGAACGCACGGTAGTGCACGCTTGAATGACTTATCAAGTATTGCCATGGTGACTGATAGGGCGCTGAGGCATGGCACACCACAGGGTGTAGCCATGCCCACGGCGCCTTGCGTCCAGATCCCCCCAGGATTGGACAGATCGGGATGCGTCAGCCCACCCTGGCAAGTTTCACCAAAAATACAAACTAAGGATGTCCAACAAAAGATAAATAGAAATATACAAAAGAATGGAATAAATACATGCCGACATGGACTGGCTCTTAGTATGTGGAGACCAATAGGGCTGCACATAGTGGCACACCCCTGGGTGTGGGTTCGCCTACGTCGATTTGTGTCTCGGCATCTCCATGGGAAAGGAGAGGTTGGTATGTGTATGAATGTAAAGACATGGCGGTTAACAGTTAATGTTGACTAGCAACATCTACCTAAAGTAATCGCATGAAACTTGCGGTTGGTATCTTTTCGTATCAAATACTCCAATTGTTTAATATGTTTCGCTGGATCTCTGTTTGAGGTGTTAGATTTGCTGAATGAAGTGTCACTAATAAGGCCTAAGTTGGCGTCCGCCTCTTCTGTCGTGAATCCAAGCGTTTCTGCGCGTTTGGTAGTTAAGGTTTCTATAGAAGCCGGCATGGATAGTGTGTTACAACCCCTGGGGAAGTATGTTGATTTCTTCCTGCAACCTGTCTTACAGCAAACACACACATACGTGAGAGATACCACTCATTTTCTGCAACTACTCAAAACGACCTAATATGATCCTAATTTCATTCTATTCACAGTGGACATCAAATGCTTGTATACGTCAATACCCCATGATCTAGAACTCAAAGCTATTGAGTGGATGCTCCTGAGAGAGACAGGTATCAAAGCACAGAAAGAGGTTATCCTGGTTTTGCTACAATTCATAGCTGAAAACTCATACTTCCATTACAAAGATAACTTTTATTTACAGGTCTATAGAACATCCATGGCAACGATTATGGCCCCTACGTACGCCAACTGCTTTATGTTTAAATTTGAAATGGATCATGTACTGACACGCACCACTTGGAAAAAGAACATTCACCTATGGATTCGGTATATAATTACATTTTCGGCATCTGGTCTGGCACAGAAACAGATCTGAAGAATGTTTTCATCTACCTCAATGACATAGATCCGAGAATCCAATTTACTCATGAGATTTCTAAAGCAGAGATACACTTCTTAGACGTCAATATCGGAACAGGCAGCAACGGATACAGTACCAGCCTATATGGCAAGGACACATATAGGAATAATCTCCTCTATCGTCTCAGCTTCCATAAGCCTAGTCTTATCCAAAATGTTACCTTCAACCAATTGCTCCGCGAAAACGGATAGTGAGCAATCCTGAAGATTACATCAAAGTGCACTCAGAGATGGCAAAAATTGCCACGAGGGTGCAAGAACACGGATGTAGAGGCGGCCACCACTAGGATTGATTTAATTTACTGTGACTCTCCTCGGGTCAGAAGAAAGACGGAGTCGCTATCTTGCTTAGCCAAGCAGCACCATAAACGAAGGTCACAGTTAAGCGGCATCCTGGGGGCAGATACCTACTGCTTAAATGTCTCCTGATAGAACTCCCAATCACTATCACAGCAATATACTGTCCAAACGAGGCTCAGGAGCACTTTCTGTGCAAGACCATCCCGACAATAACCTCATCCGCCGAAGGAAAGCTCTTGATTGGAGGTGAATTCAACCTCACTCCAGATCCCAGCGTCGACAATACTCTACCGCCCAATAGATCGGACTTCGCACGAGCCCTGGGACTCCCGGTGTTCCTAAGGGAAACTGAAACGATCGATGCATGGAGACTGGCGAATGACAGTGCCCAACATTACACCTTTTTCTCACACGTTCATAGGGGGTTCACGAGGATAGATAGATTTTTTTTTACATTATTATTATTTGCATTAATCAATTAATTGATTTTTACAGCATCATCTTCTACAGCCGCTGAATAGGAAAGGAAAGGAAAGAGAATGTTTTGATCAGGTTTTTTCTCGAAGTTTGTTTTTTCGGCCATAGGTCGGCCCTTTAACACTGTTACACTTTTTGGCAGATGTCATGTCGACAGGGAGATAAGAGTGTCAGAGAATTTGGTCTCAATGTTCAAGGAAATTTTCGGAATCACGGCAGGTTTTCCAGCATGGTCATTAGATGTTGGAGTATTTTAGACGTTGCCGTTAACCAGGTTGGATTGTCTCCACTTATCCTAGACCACCAACAGTTTTCATTCTCCATCGAGGGGTCAGACGAAAAGTGCTTCATGTACGTTGACCTGATTTTTACTGTTTCTGTGCAATTTAAAAGGAGATACCGGACAGTATCTTTTTCGTTTGGTTTTCGGCAAAGTCTACAGTGGTTTGTACTTGAGAGTCCTCTGATGCTTTAATTTCGTTGGATGGTAGTAAATTGAGTCTAGCTCTTAGGAGGCAGTTTCATGCTTGTCTACTAGGAAATTGTTTAACAAAACCCTGTAGTTCGTTCAATTTCTTTATGTTTGTGGGCAGGTGAAATGTTAACTTATTTTCTGAGGCTTTTGCCAAAGTCTGAATCCAGTCTAGTTCTTTGATTTTGTTCAGAACTTTTACCAGATTGTTCACCAATTCCTCCTCGCCGCTCTCGATCGAGCTTAAAAGGGCTGTGATTCCTGTCCTCTAAGTTTGTAGCATCTTATTGGTTTGATTCTCCATCTCTGAGTTTACTAATCTGTAGGGCAGCATGCTCTTAGGAAGCAGGCATTTTCTAAATAACATCAAGAAATTGCAATTCAGTGACCCTTGTAAGGACAGGAGGCTCAGTTCTCTTCGAATTGACGCTACAGGTGTAGAGGTTGGTAGGCCGAGAACTGTCCTCCAGTAGTACGCTTCGAGTTTAGGCCATGTTTCACTTGGTATTAATAGCATTGCCTCAGCTCCATAGATTATTGAGGGCACTACTTTCATTTTGTAGAAATCAATGACTGGTATTGATGCGAAACGGATGAATTTCTGGTCAATTGCCTTTCCTTGGGTTGTCAGTTTTCTGATTTTTGTTCGTAAGGCATCTTGCATGGCGGATTCTCTTTTTGAACTGTCCAATGTTATGCCTAGGTACTTGAAGCTCTTTACTTTGTCGATCTCAGACAATTGGAAGTGCCATTTAGTCTTGTCCGGTTTCCTGGCTGTTCTTTCCAGAATAATCTTTTTTTTTTTCCTTATTGACTTCTAGGTTGTTAATGGTTGTATATGACAGTAGGTTATCAAGTTGGCGCTGTAACCCAATGGGCGTCTGATCGATTAGAATTAGGTTGTCAGCCTAGAGTAGCCTGCTGATTTTCTGTTGCTCTAACTTAGGTGGGAATGATCTGACAGAGTCTTCTGATGTTTGGTAGTCTCCGAGGTAAGCCAAAAAGAGAGAGGGGGCCAACGGGCATCCCTGTTTGACTCCCCTTTGGATCGCGATGGTTGCCGATAGGGACCCTTGACAGTTCAGCCGAACTCTCACAGTGGTGTTTTTGTGGAGGGCTCTGATGGGGTCTAAGATTTCGTTTGGACAGGACCAACCTTCTAGTTTGTCCCAAAGGCGGGTCCTGTCGACCCTATCAAAGGCTTGAGTGAAGTCTATGAAAGCCATGAACAGCCTTGGACCCCTTCTATCACTTTGCTTTTCAGGGCACTTATTAACAGGATGTTGGCTGTAGTTCCCATATTTTTCTTGAACCCTGATTGGAACTGATTGTTGCACAGCTCCTCGTTTGCCCAAGAGTAGAGAACCGTAGACCTTTCCAATTGGGTCTAGCAACGCGATTGGGCGGTAGTTGGAAGGATTATTGCTGTCGTCTCTCTTATATATAGGAACTATGGTGGCTGAAGTCCATGAGGCTGGTATAGATTTGGTCTCTGAGCATCTTGCGAAGACTTGGCAATTAATTTTGTCCAGGCTTCGGGGTGGGCTTTTAGATCTATGTTGGTGATGCCCTCGGGGCCTGGAGCTCTTAAATTTTTCTATTTTTTTTATTAAGTTACAGATTTCTTCTTGGTCATCTAGTTTTTCCCAAGATGTCCGTTTTTTATGGGTTTTGGGGATGTCTGACCCGATGGTAATTTAAAAATTGCCTTGATGTAATTTGTCCAGGTTGTTTCACCAATGCCATTCCGAATGGCTTCACTCTTATTTGGTGTAGTGGAGTTTAGCAGTGACCAAAATTCTCTCGAGTTTTTTGTACAGATGGACTTAAGTACTGTTTACGAGTCTTGTTGGTAGAGCTTTGCTCGGTGTGATCTCAGCCAGGTCCGGTAGATTTTTTTCGCCTCTTGTCTATCAATTTTGGCTTGCTTCGTGTCTAGCTCCACTGTGTTCCTCATTACTTTTCGATATTCTCGTCGCTTTTGAACTAACAGAATATCGTAAGTATGTTTCTTAAGGTTAGTAGATGCTTGTTTGCTTTAGCTAGGTGTTTTGTATGCTGTTAGAAGGGCACCATAGTCAGTTGAGTTGTACTGGTTGCTAGTTTTGGTCTCTCCGTACTTGCTGCTCAGCTCTCTGATATCTTTGGTCGAGAGCCGAAGTCTGTTCCTTTGGGGGTTTAATTCAAGCTGATGGGCCAATTTTTCCACTGGGTCGTTAGTACTCTTCCAAGTGGTTGTTAAAAGGTTGTGGTCGCTAGCCTTGGTTTGGGCCACTTCGAAAGACATGATCAGTTCTAAGAACGGTCTCGAGACAACGATGTGATCAATTGTTGATTGTATCTTCCCGTTAGTCCAGGTAGGCAGGCGATCGTGATTAGGGAAGTCTGTGTCTAGACTTTGCAGTTTTCTGGAGTTCATTAGGTTTAACCAGAGAGAACCTCTGTGGTCCGATGGTGTGGGATTTCTTTTGGGTTTGTGGCGCATACAAGTGGAATTCAGATCTCCCCAGATTAAGATATGTGTCACTTGTTGGACCGCCAGAATCTCATCATTCACAGTCTCGATTTCCATCAGAAAGGGTGTAGCTTCGATTTTGGCAGGGTCCAAGTATGTATTCAAGATGGCTATCGATGTACGTTGCACGGTCTTGTCTCGGTCACTTTTGTGGGTCCATATTAAGAGGGCTGCTAGCAGGTTTTGATTAGCCGTCAGGACTTTTCCATCTTAAGCCCATGTCCAATGCTACTAACCATAAGGAGGCCAGATGAAGGTCGACCCATAGAACTCCTTTTCGCCGGGGCCAGGATAATTTCATACCCGTCGAGGGTGGGTTCTTTCATGAGCCACATTTCTTGTAAGCACAAGATGTCGCAGTGGCCAAGGTTTACATCGCCGGTGGTGGTCAGGTGCAAAAAAAAAAACTGTGTTCCAGGAGCAGAGTCTTAAATCGTGCGTGACAGTGTGTTTTGCTGGCTCCGAAGTGGTGTTATCTTGGCACTTGAGTTGCTATTTGTTCCTCTTAGCTGTAAGGGTTTTGGGGAGGCAAGCCCATAAGCCAGATGTAGTCGGCTTGTTCACGTTGGTTTCTGTCTAGGTTGATAAAGTTTGGACTTCTTGTCTGATTGTTTTTTTCATATCTTGGTAAGTTTTGTTGCTTTTGCTGGTCGATTGGTTATTACTCTCGTTTGCTGAATAGTTGAAGTATTGCTTTTGTTTACTTGGGTCCTTGTCTATCTGGTGTGCACTTTGTGGTTCATGTTTGTGTTTTCCGAGTGAGGGGGCAGGATAAAAAAGGTGAGGTTTAGCTTTTTGTGATGTCGTCTCTGGCCCTCTGTAGTTTTTCCTGTAATTTCTGTCTTCACTAGTTGTCTAGTTGATTTTTTGACCTTTACCGATCCGTAGGAGTTTGAGCCTTTCCCCGTGGGCTCTGTCTATTATCACTCTGTTCGGTAAGGTCATACCCTAGTCTTAGAAGGTCTTTTGCCTCTTTCCTTAACAGGTCTTTGGCCGTCACTGACGAAATGTGTAAATAAGTTAATGCTCTGCCGTGTCTATGGCTGGGGTCCACAATCTTTATGTCTTCTGTTTTTATCCTCCTCAGTTTCGGTACGTGGTGGAACAAAGTCAACACTGAGCCTCTGTTAAGGACCACGTCGTCGTGGTTACCCTGTATTTGTTCCAATTTAAACAGCCACCACAACTCTGATTTTACAGTTGGGGCTTTTCGGTATTTTTCCGTTTTGGATCGATAGTGAAACTCTCTAGTATCCTTTCTTCGGGTATGAGAGTCTGTTGGAAGTCTTTTGGCTTCTTTCTCTCGTGTTGATCTTTCTTGTTGGGTACTTTGGTTACTGTTCGTTTGGCTGACCACTGGGTCTCTCCGACTTGGCTTTTTTAGTGCTGGTGTAGTGGGTACCGCATCCATTGGACTTTGGTGGAACCATAAAGACATCAACTGTTTTTGGTGATTGAAGGTGCCTGGTTTGCTCAGAAGTTTTTTTGATGGGTTTGGCTGTAATTTCTTGCTTTTCCGGTGACCTTGGGTTCGACCTTAGTCTCTCGGACATGGCTTCTTTTGGTTTCGCTTTTGTTTGAGCTGTTGAAGTCACTATCCTTGTGTTTTTAACTGGTCCCTTCTCACAATTAGTGACTCTTTCCTTTCCTACATTTTTTTTGAAGATCAGGAAAGGTTGGTCTGGATTTTGTGAAGTAATGCGATTTGCAGTTTCAGAGTAAATGTTGTCGTCCACGATGAGTAGCACTTCCTTTTCCCTCAGGTGTCACTGGCCATTTGGTTCATTTTTGTTGATTGGGGTTCTGTTTGACTTTGATTACTGCTCAGAGAGGTAGGTATGGTGAGGTCGATAACTGGTAGAGTTTGTTCGGCCACGTCTCTCATAGTTCTGCTCAAGCTGCGCCCATCTTTCTTTGGGCTGTTTTTCTTCACGGGAATCTGTGCTTGGGTTTTACGTTGGTTGTGATCTTGGGCAGATTTTATTCGTTCTTCATGTGCCATTACATAGCCTTCCAAATAGATCAGTTTGGTATGGATCATTGTCGTAAAGTTTTGTAAACGGTGCTAATGCTATAGTAATGGCCGACATGATTGAGAAAATGTACGTTTTTTTGGAAGGAGTCTCTTTAGGCAGTGGGGACCCTTGGGCACTATGTTTACTTGGTGATAGAAATGAGGGCGGTGGCACAATCAATGGTCTTCGGTGGCTCTTAGTTGGTGGAAGGTCCAAGGAGTCTTCTGTGCGGACCACAAGGCGGGGAAAGAACAGGTAGCTCCCCACATCTGCCCCAACCTTTCCTACTGCCTCAGGAAATCATAGCCAAGAGAAGACTTTCGTAGTCGTTTACTGTTATGAGGGTATTGTTTTTCTGGTTTACGTCCAGAAAGGGTGCTCCCGGCTTGACATTTTCTTTTGGTTTAATTAATTCAAGGAGGGTAATAGTTGACATAGACGGGCTAACAGTTTGAGGTGAACAACCACCTGGGCTGATCAGAAAAACGTTCTGTGTTGTTGGCACTGGAGATTTTGTTAGCAGTACTGCACTGATATGGCTGTCTTTACTGTCTATGGGTTCTTGTGCGCAAACTGGCCTGGGTTGGAGGTGATCTAGTTGCTCCACAGCTCCTGGGTCGGCTGTTTGAGGTAAGGGATCTTTTCCCCCCCGATTTTTGTGGTTCAGGGTAGATCGGAGGATCAGATGACTTGCTGCTTCCCAAAGGGCTTACCGTTTGAAAGGTCTGGACAAAGTCTTTGGGCAAGGATTCAGTTGGTTTTAGAGCTGGTACAATTGGGTTTTCCAACCTTCTAAGTTTAGACATTGGCTGGCAGTCTAGTATTGCTTCAAGAATTTCAGAGTCTGTTAACTCCAACCCACGGACTGCTCGTGGGTTGGTGTTACTGTTGAAGAAGCTTGTGAGGAGGTTCTGTGAAATGCTTTTTTTCTTGGCATTTTCCCTCTGTGCCGTTAAAGAACTGTCTTCATTAGGGTTTCTTTTGGTGTTTGTATGTTTTTGTGGGAGCGAGCCCCTCTTCGTGATTTCTTTCTGCTCGTTTCTGTGATTGCTTCTTGTCTGTTGCACAGGTGTGGGGTGTCTTTGGCGCTTCTTGGGATTTGGTTTTAAAGGCATTTCCGTGTTTCCCAGCTGCTTTTCTAGGGTGATTGATAGTGACTGGTCGTTGGTGGTGTTTTCTTGGTGTATTTGATCGGGCTCGGTCACCCATGGTGTTACTGGGGACTCGCTTTTCTGCTTTTCCGTTGGAGTGTCTCCCGCGTTGCAGTGAATGAGAGCTTGCACTGTGATGGGCGTGTGGATTTCTCCTACTCCTCGCTCTGCCCCCACAGCGCCTCCCCCGCTCTCCGGGGTTGGCAGCTCTTGGCCTCCAACGTTTTCTCGGGTCGCAGTGCCATCCGCCACCTCCGGCGTCGCGGCCGCACAGGGTGGAATCACTGGATCCTCTTCACATGGCAACGCCGACCCGTACCCCCCTCTGGGATTCACAGGTAAGCGGGCTGTTGGAAGAGTGTTCACTGGATTCAAGGTGGATTTTCCTTCGTCGTGGGTTTTTCCGGCTGCAAGCGGTACAGTCTGTTTCTGTGTTTTGGAAACTGGTTGAGGTGGCATGTCTTGGTGGTTATTCAAGGGTTCCATTGCGTTTCGCTTAGGCTTTTGGAATGCCTCACTTTTAGTCAGTTTGCCTTTGTTGCCTTTTAGGGCTACTTTCTGTTAGGTATGTTGATTCTTGCAGAGACTCCGTTATTGTGGCTCTATCAGAGTCCGGGTGGAGGCGCGAGCTGCGCATCCAGCGTCTGTCTTCGTCCGGGGGAGAGTTTGCTGAGGTGGCAGTCCTCGCAGCCTCGACTGCCATGACTGCTACTCTCTGCCACTCCACGTCTGCTCCGCGGGCTGCTGCACATCTTGTAGGTAGTAGTGTAGTAACTCCTCCTCCAGATAGAATGAACAGGGAAGACAGACACTGCTGGATGGAGATCACTGCAGGACTGCCACTCTCCGCCACTCTCCGCCACTCCGCGTCCGCTCCGCGGGCTGCTGCACTTCTTGTAGGTAATAGTGTAGTAACTCCTCCTCCAGATAAAATGAACAGGGAAGACAGACACTGCTGGATGGAGATCACTGCAGGACTGCCACTCTCCGCCACTCTCCGCCACTCCGCGTCCGCTCCGCGGGCTGCTGCACTTCTTGTAGGTAATAGTGTAGTAACTCCTCCTCCAGATAGAATGAACAGGGAAGACAGACACTGCTGGATGGAGATCACTGCAGGACTGCCACTCTCCGCCACTCCCCGTCTGCTCCGCGGGCTGCTGCACTTCTTGTAGGCAGTAGTGTAGTAACTCCTCCACCAGATAGAATGAACAGGGAAGACAGACACTGCTGAATAGAGATCACCGCAGGACTGCCACTCTCCGCCACTCCATGGAGAAAGATAGATAATCTGTACTTGGGGTCGGCCCGAAATTTCTGAAGTGGACTCTGGCAAATTACCAACACCCCACCACAACACTCAGGATAAACAGCAGCAACTCTCCCAGGATCACGATAACCAGGGGCATGAGGCAGGGCTGCCCCCTGTCCCCTCTCATCTTCGTGCTATCCATGGAACCATTTGCTTCCAGAATTCACCAGAACCCGCTGATCCACGACCTCGTGGTCAAGGACGAAACCTACAAAGCCGCCTTATATGCTGATGATGTGCTGCTGAGGTTGAATCATCCGGAAACCTTGCTCAAAGCCCTGTGGGAGGAAATGTCTTCACCATCAACCTCTCGAAATCAACAGCTCTGGACATCAACATCCCTAGAACCACGGTGGACTCCCTGGCAGCCAGCCTCCCCATCCCATGAGCCAGAACCCACCTCGATTACCTGGGCATTCGGCTCCCCAGAAACATAGAGCAGACCTACAAGGCGAACTTCCCGGCCCTGTTCAAAGATTTTCAGGTGGATCTGTCCTGTTGGCAAAAGCAGGAGATATCCTGGACGTGGAAGATCACAGCAGTTAAAATTAACCTGGTGCCCAGACTGCTGTTCCACTGCCAGGCTCTCCCAGTGTCGATCCCCAAGAAAGCTAAGCAGAAACTGCAAGCGCACATCTTGAAATTCGTCTGGGGGGAAAAGCCACGCATCACGAGGACGTTCATGCTCCGTAGCCCTGGAATTGGGGGCCTGGGAGTCCCGGAGGTGGACAGATACTGTCTGGCAGCTCAGCTTTCAGCAGCATTGACATGGCAAACAGACACCTACAAACCCCGCTGGCTGAAGCTGGAGGAAAACTGGAGCCGTTACCCACTGGACTCTCTCCCGCACATCACTTGGCCCAGAAACCCTACAAACACTGACCCCCTCACGGCGACCAGGAACACGGTTGAGTGCTGGAAGAGGGCAGCCCGGAAATGGAGCTGCAGGAACACGGTGGCCAGCTGTCCCCGTTCTTGGAGAACCCCAACTTCACCCCAGGGCTGGAGCCAAACGACTTCAGCTGGTGGAAGACAGGCGGGTTGAGGCGCATTGCAGACTTCTTCACAGAAGGTACCCTACACATGTTCGATGGTTGCAAGGAGACATTTCTGGTGCCGGAAAGCGAACAGTTTCGCTACGTCCAGCTTAGACATTGGCTGTCCCACAAACCGATGAGAACGCACAGAAGCAGAGACCTCACGGCACTGGAGCGCACACTGACGGCGACCCCACCAAAAGAGAAAATCTCAACCTTGTACAGACTGCTGGACAGGGGGCCCTCCGACTTGAAAGAACCCTACATGTCGCGATGGGAGCGAGACATAGGCAGAGAACTGGAAGAAGTAACCTGATACCGCATCTGGACGAGAGCTCACAAGAGTTCCAAATGTGTCACGAACAAGGAGGGAGCAATCAAGGTCTGCTATAGATGGAACTTGACACCGGAGATCCTACACAAGTGTAACCCTGCCATCCCACCGCAATGCTGGAGAGGCTGCGCGGATACGGGGACGCTGTTCCATCTTCTGTGGTCATGCTCGAAATTGGCCTGTTTCTGGAAATAGGTCCTGGAACAGATTAAACTAATCACCGGCCTATCAATACCATGGGACCCGGGCATAGTTCTGTTGGGTGACACTGGCGAGGGTCAATTCCCGATGTCCGTCCAACTGGCAGACCTCTGCACACACCTGCTTACAGCTGCAGAAATCTCAATAGCAAGACTGTGGAAACACATTGAGGGCCCGGCGACCCCCATGTGGTGGGCAAAGTGCTCGGATATCGCAGCAGCTGAAAAGATCACTGCCATCCGATTTGGGAACAGGAGTATGTTTCACAGCATCTGGGCCCCTTTCTTAGACTACGCTCAACAGTTGCCCTGGGTGGCCAGGCAGCCACCGTCCCTCCGCTGGATGGCAAAAGCGGATTAAATCCATCTGTGCCCCCACCGGCAAGGCCCGGGCAGCCCTCTACAAGTGAACTATTGGCCAAAGCAACGCACCGAGAGGCTTGAGACGGACAAAGCGGCCTAGAAGATAGCAGCGTTATGCAGTCCAACCTATTTAATGTTGGTCTTTTGTGAGGGATTTTAGATCTAAATAACCACTGCATAACCTTTCCTGGTCATCTAAATTATACAACAAGTTCTCAATTTCATGAATTAATATATGTGCTTCCTCTATTGGTTTTGCTAGAACATGGCATTGTCTGTGCAAAGTTTGGGGTGAAAGGCTTTTCGTGGCCTTCCTTTTGACCATGGTGAGGTATCCGGAAACAAATTATTAGTCGTGGATAAAACACAGTTAAAAGAGTTTTAAAAATTGATTAGGGATACTGCTCAATTTCAGCCAAATTAAATATAATAGCTGATTGTATAGTTAGATGCTGTGTCGTATCTGCTAGTGTGAAGAGCGGCACTGCCACTGCTACGCCTCGACTACTTGAGGTGCTGTCAAGAGTCCGACTTCCCCCCTCAACCTCACACATACTCCCAGGTGGAATAGTCCAGATCAGCATCTCTGAATAGGCCTTCAGCGGTCAGGTAATCATTTAATTGAGTCTGTGCAGCCTCTTCTGACTAGCAGCAGTCAGAGTCCACATAATCACCCCACACACACAGCCAGATCCCCGCTTTATCCATACACTTGGTTGGGCCTGTTTAGCCTTAGGTGCTCACTAGGTCATTCAGTAACGAAGGGGGTGCCTAGTACAGTGGTATCTGCTCAATAATGACCTATAAGGATGACGGGCTGATTGGAGATGATGTTTCAAGCAATCCTTTGAGAAACATAAGTAAACCTACTTTATGCAGCATAACCATTTGGCAAAACCAATGTGGTTTTGAACGTGCCTGGCAAATAGCTGGTAATTACTGGTGTTGTCCTGAGATGAGGTGAGTGTAATTATCCACCTAAGCAAAGATTTATGGGTGGTGATCTGTAATGTGTATGTCCTTAGTAGTGTAGGGATATGTTAATTAATCAAAAGAGACGCTCAGCACCAGGCACTAAGCTTTAGCAGCAGTCATAGCAATGGGCCGTGTTGTTAGCAGAAAAAAACGTTTAAGTACCTGCCACTCAGATCAGGTGTATTTCATAAGATAAAAGGCCATGGGTGAAATGGGTGGCGGGATGCAGTCAGAGGACATCAAATTGTCTATAGGTAAAGAGCAGGCGCATCTTCTATTATAGGAACAGAATAACAGAGGCAACAGTTTTTTGTTCAACTTTGGCAGGGCAGTGTTGCACCTATTACCCACGTCAACTACACAGACATGATTGCGGCCGGCACAAAAAGTAGCAGTCAGAGTGATGGAGCAGGCACGGCTAATATGGGGAGCAGTGGAAGATCCAACTGTGATTCTAAATGTGGCAGACATCTTGAAATTGTCACTGAATCCCAATAAATGGCGATACTTAGCAGCAACGGTACAAGAGCCATGGCACACTATCGGTGTTGTCGTTGCGTTGTCATCTGCCTGACCGGGACCAACATTCTTTAGCTTCTGTGCTGGCGTTTTTTGGGCAACGTGAAGTCGAATTGCAGTGTTCGTAATTCTGTGGCATGACAAAAACATCTGCCAGCTGGAGATACTTCATGGTGGAGTAGCATTATTTGAGGAAAGAGATTGAACAAGTGCAGTGCAAATTCTGCAAAAAGCAGCTACGCATTGGACCTTTTAATGTGCCTTCGCAGAGCTCGGGTTCAACGTCGATGATGACTTTTACAAGGCCCATGAGCAACACAAAATAAAAGCACATGGGCCTAACTCTCTAGAGCGTCCAACAGCTGCCGTGGCGTCAACCTCTGCACCAGCAACCACCACCTCAACCTCTGAACCATCCACCTCCTCCACCACCACCGTACCTTCCATGGCCTCCACTGGGACCCAACCTCCTCCACTGCTGCCCAGACCGGATAAGTGCAAAATTGTGTGCTGCAAATGTCCCAATTGATGACAGTGGGAGATGACGCCCTAGATTGCTGGGCATGGGCCATTTCAGAACATCAGGCCCACTGACACTAGGACTAAATATTGTTTGAAAGTGGCAATTCTTTTCATCCTTTTTGTAAAAAAAAGAAAACAAATCTCCACAAAAGGTTCTGTTCTTTTAACCCATTGTTAGTTTGTTTGTAAACCCTAATGTTCTTCCTTCCCTAGTCCCACCCTCCTCCTTCCCTCTCCCCCAAAATGGCATATACATAAGCTTATTCATAGGAGGTGGTTGGCAATATGCATTTCAGAACCTGTTAAGGACACAGGGTAATTCCCCCTCAGCAAGATAAGTGCCTGTCTTCAACCTGCAACCATAGGGTTCGATCTCTGCATGACTGACTTACCATTTCATCCTTGTGAGGTCAATAAAATGAGTACCATTAAATTGGGTAATGAACACTGATTAGTACCCGGCGAGGGACAATCATTTGTCATTGTGCATCATGATTGGCCTTCGCTGGGTCGTTACTTGGCTGACAAGACTTTGTCGTTCCGTTGTCATCTGCCTGATCGGCACCAACATTCTTTAGCTTGTGTGCTAGCGTCCATTTGGGCAACGTGAAGTGGAATTGCAGTGTTCGTACAAACATATTTTTAAGCAAAAAAAAGCACTTTCTAATTTCTCCAAACCGCTAATCCAGATAACGCCATCCTACCTTTACAGTGTGCAGCGCACCAATGTGTTCTGAAATGAGCTATCCTTTTCTTTGGATCAATAAAGCAGCTCTGAGTTGTCACTGCTGCCAATCGATTCAACACAGAGCTCCCGAAGGATAATGGAGGTGGCGCTAAAGAGAAATGACACATCCTTGAACCAATTGCCAGAGCCATACATTTCCCCAAAAGTACATTTCTATTTAATTGTTGAAATGAGTGTAGAAGAGTGGCTCCAAGAAAGCCCAATGAACATAGAAGACCTTCCTGTTCAATTATTGAGCCTTCCTGTAATGAATTGTGCTCCAAAGTAGATGTCAGCAGACGTGCAAATATAAACCCAAGTGATTTGGATTTGAATTAAATAAAGAAGAATTAGAAACACAGTCTGAGAAAAAGTCGTGGCCAGGAGCGCCAGCAATGTAGCAGCTCCTGTGAGGGCCTCCGCATATGGCCTGCAACTATAGCTGAATAAAAGCAGTCCGAGCCATCCCTCTACAGCCTGGAAATCAGCTGCGGCAATCGGGAACCCTGAGGATTCCTTTGGTGGCAAAGCGAATCTTAATCATTCCCTGAAGCCTCGGAACGGACCGTCTGAAGTCCGCTGGGCCAGCCGCCAAGTCACCATCTAAGATGGCGGCCCAGCCGAAGAAACGCTTCATCAGCAACCAGCGTGGGATCTGAGGCGAACTCCAGCTGCAGCGACATATGCAGTGGGGAGCCCTGGCCTCAGGAACAGCACCTGCTCTGCCGACTCCCCGTGCCTGATGCTGTGTCGAGCCCGTTAGCTGTCCGCCAACGACAAGGAGTTGCCCCAGCCCCGGCGGAGCACAGACACGGGTCCAGGCGAACCCCTGCGAGGAGGCAGACCCAACCCGCACCAGAGAAGCGGGTGAAACCATCCTGCCCTCTCAATGTGAGCTGCCCGGTGCACCCACCACCTTTTGCGCCCCTCCTCTGCTCAACCTCCTTGGACGCCCCAGGTGGCTCAGGAGCCACAGCTGCTTGACTCCGCAGAGACCGAATGTCGGTGCCTGGATAATGGTACCCGCGCTGCCTTCCCTCGAGACTGCATGAGTTTACGCCTCGCTCCTGCTGGGGCTGCCTGAGCCGTTGGGAGTAGTGCGCGGTCTTGAGACCTGCTGACACTGCGTCTCCCTCTGCGGCTGACCTCCCCCCTGCTTGCTTGCCAGGACCATCTTGGGCCACATCAGAAGGGCACCCCGACCTGGGTCTCTATGCAGCCCCGCTCCACCGCTCTTTGACCTCATGCCCACTGCAGATAGCTGTGCGAGCTTCTACTGCTGCAGCCCTATACCTGGACATACTGCCACCGCCTGGGGTGCCCCGGCACACACTCCTATTCTCCCTTACTCTCACCTGGCTACCATAGGCCCTGACTGTGCCCACTGGGGGACGCCTGGACCCCCCCTCCACATTGCTCCTGTAAATGGCTGGTCCTTCGTGAATCATCCACCTCCCTGGGTTCCTCCTCGGACTGCAAGAACTTGACACTGCAGCCTTCATTGAGACGTGTGAATTACCGCAATTGCCATCCAACTACCCGCTCAAGTTCCCTAATTTCACAGCGAAACCCTGAGGACTCCTTCCTCTTCCCTCTTGAAACCAGACCTCCTCCCACCTGAAGCCTTATCCATCGAGGCCCTAACCAAGGCTACCACCACCAGCTGAAGCTTTGGGCTAACCCACAACCCTCCGTTCAGCTTCTGGAATCACGCTTCCGATCGCCCCTCTTCTTGGAGTGTGCCGGCCCAGTCTTGGCGGACCCTCCTTCCGATTGACCTGGGTAACAACCCTCCTCAAGTCACCCTCCCCCCCACGGTCCTACCGTTCAAGATCACCCAGGCACCCCCTGACCGGACCCAGAGAAGACGGCCAAGCACCTGAAGTCCAGTAAGAATCCTGATATTACCACCATGCTCCTGTCAGCAGATAAGGGGAAGAAATCCGATCCCCCAAAACTCACCCCTCAAAGGCCCTTGGAATACAGGGGGGGGCGCTCGCAAACCAAGGAAGACCTCCAGGCCTTAATGTCATACATCAAGGCAAAATTTAGAACGTGCATGTCAGAGCTTACAAGTAAACTAGAGCAGATGGATCAGAGGGTCACTGATGCAGAGGAAAGGTTTGGAGAGGTGGAGGATCTGACTCAGGAACACGCCTCTAGACTCGCAGAAGTTCAACGCTCGATCCAGACTCTCCAGCGAGAGCCTACAATTCAAGCAGGAGGATCTTGAAAACAGAGCCCGATGGAACAACCTGCGAATATGGGGTGTTCCCTCCTCGGTTCTTGACAAGGACCTGGCTGAATACGTGGGTGACTTCTTTCATTCACTACTCCCGCATCTGGACAAGGCACAACTCATCCTGGACCGCACCCATAGGCTCCGTCCCCAGCGGAGTGGAATCGGACTCCCCCCCAGATGTAATAACGAGGGTGCATTTCTATATCACCAAAGAAGCCATTTCAGCAATAGGGCGATGCCGGGACGAGCTCAAATTTCAGGGCGCCCGCTTCAAATCTACCAAGACCTCTCCCTCCTGACGTTACAAAGGAGAAGGGCCCTCCGGCCGCTCAAGCTGTTTCTTCAAGACCACCAGATTCGCTATCGATTGCTCTTCCCAACAGTCCTTCAGTTCTCCTACAAGGGTACCCCTCGCATGATAAGCCACCTTTAATGCGCCACTGAGATCCTACGCGCGGACCAGCCTGAGGGGGCAAAAGAGGCTACTGGTGACCGCCCGATCAGCGACCCGAGCGGATCTCCCCCTAAACCGAGAAGGTCATCCTGGTCAACAGCACAGAAGAAACGGAACACAGAATGATTATCTAGGATCTGCTTGAATGAGGGAACCACCAACGCTACTGGCAGAAAGTTTGCGGCTTGGAACAAGAAACAAAGAATACATAGCTGCGAGCCTCGTGCGGCATATGCCCAACTCGAGGGTGTTTGTTACCAATGTTCCCCTTGAGTGGATTATAAGAATTCCTGTTACAGGTCGACCTGCCCCCGTTGGCCGTATGGTTGACTGTTCCGGCCATGTTGGATAAGGAAAATGCCGAACCTGAAGAATTGGCTTCCCAAACATTTATGGATCTGGCCTCCCGTTGGAGGTCGGCGTTAAAACCCCAGCCGCAAAGGGACATCATGTTAACCAAACCCCCAGGAGATGACTGAGTCACACTCTCCCCAGTCCCCCCTCCAGTACCCTCGAATGCTGGGACCTCCCACTCCCTCATTTGACCCTGAAATTTGTTTCGCTCAATATCAGTGGATTGAACTCCCCTGCCAAGCGTAAATCTGTTTTGCACGATTGGGACAGAGCAGTGACTTTCCTACAGGAGACACACCTTCTTCCAGCAGTCTTTATACACCTCCGAAACAAGCATTTCCCTGGCTTCTGGTGGCGCGAAGAAAGGGGCTACAGCGAACCACTTTGCGAAAGGGCTGAATTCACAAATACTGGAAACCCGACGTTGCCCTGAGGACCGCTACATAGCGGTGAAATGTCTTATGCTTGGACAGCTGTATTCTCTCGTCTCGGTATATGCCCCGAATAATGGACAAGACATCTTCTATGAGGTGCTGGGCAACACTCTCCTCTCGTTTGCAGAAGGCCAAATCATCATTGGGGGAGACTTCAAGGGGGTCCCCGACCCCGCAAAGGACAGATCTCAACCCCCATCCAAAGAGACTTTAAGCTCGCAACCAGCCTCCTTCACTTCTTCCGAACCCTAGACGTAGTGGACACGTGGAGAGTGCAAGACTTTTCTTTATACTCTCAGGTGCACAGAACGTTCTCGCAGATCAACCTACTATTGGCCTCCCCGCAGATCTTGGCCTATGTTGATGAGGTAGCAATTGGATCCAGAGTGCTATCTGACACTGCTCCAATCACCTTGTCCCTCTGGGCCCACGACCCGGACCTGACGTTGCAACGCCAATGGAATCTGTACGATCCCATCCTTAATGATATGGCACTGAGAGACTTGGTGGCTCAAACAATCAAGATCTTCTTCAAGAAAAACCTAAATGAGGATACCACCCCGGCCAACAACTGGGATGCCATGAAAGCGGTGGTGCGAGGCACACTGATCGCGCACGCAGCAGCGTTTCATAAACGCAGTAAACAAGTCCGAGTGGGCCTGGAGGAGGAAGTCCAAAGAGCAGAGGCGAATCACAAACATAAATGCTTGTCCCCGAAGACTCAAAGGGCTGTACAAGCTGCCAGGAAAAAATCAGAAGCCCACTACACGGAGCACACCGCTCACCTGCTGGCCAAGATCAAGCAAAGCTATTAAGCAAGGAACAACAAGGCGAACAAATGGCTAGTGGAGAAGTTAGCCAAAACGAAGAGGAGGAACACGATCATAGGGCTCCGCGACCATCAAGGCAAGGTGCATTATGCGGAACAGGAGAAACTGGAGCTAGCGGCCGCCCACCCCTCTGAGGTAATGTCGGCACCAATGAGAACAACGGGAGTACCTGCGAAACGATGCACTTCCTCAGCTTAAAGACTCCGTTCAAAAATATCTCGACACCCCATTCTCAGGTGAGAAGGTTGAGGTGGCTATTAAATCTCTTAAATGTAGAGCACCGGGCCCTGACGCTATTCAACAAAATTTTATGAAATCTTTTGCCCGCAATTGATTCCCCCCTTGATCTCTCTCTTTAATTCATTCATAGTATCGGGAACAGTTAGACCCTCTATGCAAGAGTCCATCACTATCCTCCTGGTCAAACCAGGGAAGGACCCCAGGGACAATGTTCATATAGGCCCATCTCCCTTCTGAACATAGATGCCAGCATCTACTCACAAAATTCTAGCAAATCGACTCACGGGGGTCCTGCCCGATATAATAAACCTGGACCAAACGGGCTTCATCAAAAATAGATCTACAGGGGACAATATCTGCAGGGCCCTGAATTTAATTGATATCGTGGCCCAAGACTCGCGGAAACTAGCACTGCTGGCCTTAGATGCAACCAAAGCGTTCGATAAGGTGGATTGGTCCTTCATGCGCCTCACCCTGGAGGCCTTACGCTTTGGGCCAATGTTCCAAAAACTAATTCTGGCCAACTATCAGCACCCGAAGACCCCTCTAAGGGTAAATGGCGCCCTGTCAAACCCCATCCCTTTAATGTGCGGAACCAGATAGGGGTGCCCCTGTCTCTGCTTCTGTTTGCACTGGTCATGGAGCCCTTCACCCAGAGGATTTGCTTGGACCCGGAGATTGGGGGCCTCCTGGTTGGGACCTCTCAGCATAACATCACCATCTATGCCGACGACATGCTCCTATCCCTTATGGATATTAGCTCCTCATTACCGCCCTCCCTCACTGAGATTAATCATTTCGGGAAGTGGCATGTTTCGCCATCAATTTTGGCAAGTAATATGCCCTGGGGATCGGCTTCAATCCGGGGGAGCGGGAATCACCTGAATCTCTTTGTCCAGTCCAATGGAGCGAAACAGTCATGCCTTATCTGGGTGTCCAGATCCCCACCCATCCAAGCGAGGTATATCGTGCAAATTTTCCTTCGCTCTTCAGGAAACTCGAGAGGGACCTAGATCGATGGTTGCCACAAAAAATCTCCCTCATTGGTCGCATCACCGCCTGTAAAATGAACCTCCTTCCAAGGTTCCTGCAGGCCTGTTTCTCCTTACCCACCACAATCCCTCTGCCCCCCTCTGTCGCTTGCAAAGGAAATTGTTCCGATTCATTTTGAAGGGCAGGAAGGCTAGGATTCCCCAAAGGGTGATGTTGTGCAGCACCAGAGTAGGTAGGCTAGGGGTCCCTGACCTGCATAAATATCAGGTTGCGGCACAGCTGGCACACATGTTGGAATGGGCCATGTCCTTGGTACGTCCAAGTGGGTGGAATTGGAGCAATCCCATCTGTCGCTCCCCCTTCGTTTTCTCCCGCACCTCCCGCCCCCACTGTGCCACCATTGGAAGAAGACACTATCAGGTCCAACTGGGGTCCTTCCTTTCTGACATCTTTTTCTCTACCTGTGGTGTCCCCCAGGGATCTAATCTTTCTCCCTGGCTGTTCAGCCAGTATCTGGCACTCCTTGCCCATCGCATCGCCGCTCTCTGCCCCAACTTTCAGTGCTATGCGGACGATACCCAGCTCATTTTCAGGCTACCCTCGGCCTCCTCCTCTCCTTCCCTCATCTCTGACTGTCTGTCTGCTATCCAGGAATGGTGTGCCGCCAATGACCTCTGCCTTAATGCCAGTAAGACTGAGATTCTTCTCATCGGCACACCCACTCCCTCCTTCCCTGCAGCTCTCTGGCCAGCCTCTCTTGGCCCTCTTCCTGCTCCTACCTGCAAGGCAAAACACCTTGGGGTCATCTTCGACTCCACACTCTCCTTCTCTCCTCATATATCTGACGTCGCTAAGAAGTCACACTACCAGCTGCACCTCCTCAGTATATGTTATGATGCAAAAAATGCACTCCGTAGACACTGTCATTTACTGATGCTCATCCCAAGTCACTACAGTAGGTAATAGAAGGAGGCAACATTTGGTATAGTGTCTGAAGCAAAATGTTTGATGTGTTGGTTATTCATTTGAAATGTACTACTACTGTATACAGTTCAAAAGTGTTTATTAAAGCATTTTTAAAAGGAATTCAAATAAATAGTATTTATTTTATCACAGCACTCCAAATATGGGAAATGGCAAGGTTACAGTTTACTTAAGTTCATTAACGAGAAGAGAGCGCAATCAATAATCTTTCTTGGACATTTTTTCAAATGTGCTGAAGCCATTAAGTGACTGAAACATGCTGCACAAAAACGAACATCACTTGAAAAAGTTCCATCTGATGCAAAGCGAACATCAATATCAAGAGCTTTTGAAACACAACAACAAACAGCAGCATGACTTGCCTACCAGAGGACAAGATGCCAGAGCCAACTGAAGCAAGACCTGCTGACATGAGGACAAGAGCAACATCCTACAGGGCACATGAGACACCAGAGCAAACTGAAGCAAGACTTGCCGATAAGAGGACAAGAGCAACATCCTCCAGGGCACATGAGACACCACTCGATCAGGACACGGGCAACGCCGGGAACGCCAGCTAGTGTTGTATATTGTTACAATCACTTTTATTATTTCAGTGTTCATATTTTACTATCGTGAGGATAAAATGAACTATGTTTTTAGTTTTCTGGTGATATATATAGGTGTTTATTGCTGGTAGTCCACGTGTGACTTAATGTTTTGGTTAATGATGGTTGATAGATCCTTTGAATCCGAATAAACAGATTTGAGCTACTGACTCACCAACATTACCTCTCTCCCAAATGAGAAATGTATTTAGATTTTATTTTGCTCGGCAACCACTGGCATGGCCTACTTTCAAAAACCATTACACGTGCAGGATCATCAAAGGCATCTTGCAGCACATTATTCAAGAGCAATTAGTTACGACATGGCATCATTCCTGCACTCCAATGCAGATTTTGGGTAACACTATTGATTATCGTACAGGTTTATTCCAATATAAACCCACTACGTTTGCATTGCTCTATATTACATTATATGTTTTCATATAATAAACACAGGACTACAAGTACCAGAAAGTAATGTGATGTTTTCACACCTGACATGGGAGAACTTGCGACGTCTGTTAAGTGAGCCATGGGTTCTACTGTTATAATATTTGAAGAGACATCACAGAAGAGGGTGTGTGATAACGCCATATGCTTTTAGGGTTTGTTAACATGTATGCAGCTTGTTATTCATTATGCAAATTAAATGTGAAATCCCAAGAAAAGGTAAACAGGTTTCTCTACCTATGAAGGGCAGGAACACCCCAAGAAGCCAAATGGTGCCTCTGTGATTTCATAGCTGTGCATGGCACAGCTGCCTAAAATCAATACATAGAACAACATCTGCCAAAATACTGCCAAACTCGATTACCGTTACCATCACTTGGTCCCGCAGATTTACTGCAGGATTACAAGTGGTGATAAGGTGGTGTAATACCCATTTTTGGAGTACATGCAACTCTGTGGAGTCTTTGGCAGGCTTACCACGAGCAGTAATTTCGCTGCAGTGGTTCTGACGATTTTTTAAGTAAAGGTGGAGGATTTACCTGCAGAATTTAGCTAGAGGTAAATCCTCCACTTTTCCTCCAAACTCAGAATTCGGCCGTGCAATACAAACAGCAGTAATTAAGTTATCTCCAAAACTGCACCAGCAAACTCATAATGAGGCCCACTATGCCTGCAAGAAAATGCATAAACTGCTTGTCAAAAACTCTTTGTGCTAGCGGAATAAAAAAAAGAAATAGCCTCACATTTATTTTCTGACATCAAAATGTTAAAAATGTTCATATAAGATATGTAGACAGAAGAGCATTGGGTCACTGGTAAAAGACAAAACGTTCTTAAACGAGAAAATAGGATTTCAAAATGATGCAATGCTCTAAAAGGTTTGTGATTAGTAAGTTCACAATATGACAGATCCCATTATGATACATCTGGGAGCCCTTCCGACAACTGGTCTATTGAATGCAGAAATCACAGAGCTGGGCTTTCACTGCAACATCGAATGAATAACATCCAATGTATGGAACTAAAGTTCAAGCAAAATACTAAAAAAGTGAAAATGGTCTCTTTTATCAGGAAATATATAGTTCTTGCACATGGATTATAATACAAATAAATAAATGTGTAATTTAAAGATACATTGCAGACACTCTTTTTATATATTTTACTGAACTGACCGAATATGCATGGTATTTGCACCAAAGCAAAACAGTAGACAGGCCGTCACTCAGACAGAAAGGCTGTCACTGGGCGAGAAGCAGAGGATCAGGAGTTTTCTCTCTACATGTCGACACAAAACATGATTGCTGATTAGACAAAGAATCAGTTTAGATTTTGCACCGGAAACCTCCAGAAATGAAATACTGGAAAACTGATTTTCTTCCTCTAATATATAAACTTAAAGTGACAAAAGGGAAGGCAAACAACGCATAAATGTGTGTATAGAAAAAATCCCTCAATGTTCACAAGCACTTACTGGACTTATAGTTACAACTCTGATCATTCAGAGTAAAATGAGTAAAATGTATGCCTTGTTCCACATACAAAAAACAGATAAAGGACGGTGCTGCTGGCCATATTGTATATAAACACCACACCTAGCACTCCATATCCAGTAAATGAAAGGATCACAGAAGAGAAGGGCATATATGATTTAAACAGGTACTTTTACATCACTGCCTAAATACAGGGAAGGAGGTTCACTTAAAAGCAACTAGAGTGTCATTTGCTGAGTAAACCTGCAGTCAGAAGATCAGAATGTTTCTAAAAGAGGTTTTTAAGTAATGTTTTCAATGAACTAACAATCTGGTTGTTGAAATGTAGTCTTGTCTTGTTATGTCACTGGCCTGGAGTGCTTGATGTCAGAATGTTGATGCATGAATGCAGCTCAGGTATATGTTGGGTGGATCTGTGAGTGAATGTTCTGAGTGTGTCAGTTGGGGGCCTGAGCTGGAGTGTGAAGGATGGCCAGTGGGTCTGCTCTGTAACTATGTCCTGTCTCCTGTCTACTGTATATAGATACAAGAGAAACTGGATTGATGTACATTTGTACCTATGTAAATAAAGCTACCTTGAACAAACCCAATGACTCCCCAGCAGGTCTGTGTCTCGAGTCCCAGCTTTATTAGCACCAAATATACTTCACAACAATTGGCGACGAGGGTAAAAGAACCATGTATCAAAAGGAAGAAGGAATAATGAAGTAAAGAAGCAGAGATAAAGGACAGAAAGACTGCAGGAGGAGCTTCAGTAACGCTAATGATAGTAAGGAGAGCTGCGGACGGGGGAGGGGGGCAGCAGCTGAAATGAGAGACCCACCGTTCTTCCATGCGATTATAATCCATCCTGCCCAGTATAACGGAGATTAGGTTCTCTGGGAGGGAGGCCTCCATCAACAAAGTAGGCCCCAGAGATCTCTGATCAAGATGTAAAAGGCCCTGCTCCCACATCGAATTTATAAATATATTTGAGTCAGTGTATTATAGAAAATGGGAAAAGGGAGTTCTGGCACGACATCACTGCAAGGCGGAATGTTTTGAAACTTTTTTTTTTTTTTTAAATATATTTTTATTATTTTCAAATACTAAAATACAACTGATAACGTATTCCCACTTCCCTCGCCCTCCCCCCTCCCACCCCGGAAGTTCTCCTGAGTGTCTCTGTTTTTGCCTGGGTATGTCTAGGAACTAAAAATGTTCGAGATTCTTATGTTGTGCGGGCACCATTGCTCCATGTAGTCCGATTGCAGGTAGTCCAAAACCTCTCCCCATTCTTTTGTGAAGGCCTCTTTTGATCCCTGTATGGTGTGTGTGAGTTTTTCCATGGTCAATTGTGACCATACTTTTTGTAGCCATGCATACAGCTGAGGTGGTTCTTGTTTCTTCCAATTTTGAGCTATAGACGCCCATGCAGCTTTGAGTAGGCCCATGAAGCTTCTCCATTGTGTTTTTTTGAATTTCTTGGCCGTCTGATCTTTCATTCCACAAAGCCATACCCTTTCCCCTAATAGATCCACATCCGGAAAGATCTTTGACATTTCAGACTTTACCTCTGACCAAAAGCCTTTGATCCCCCACAGTCCCACCAGATGTGCTTCCATGTGCCCACCTCTTTGCATCCTCTCCAGCAGGTGTTAGTTGTTCGTAGGTACATGGAGTGTAGCCTCTCCGGCGTATAGTGCCATTGGGTGATGATTTTTTGCCACATTTCTCTTTTTTGGACTGATCGAGTCATTTTTGGGATGGTGTTCCAGAGGTCCGTCCATTGCTGCTTGTGGATTTCTTCCCCCAGTGTCTTCGTCCACTTGACCATGTAGGCCCATTTGACTTCTTCTTCTTGAGTGTTGATGAAGCTATATAGGGAGGACACTAGCTTTCTTGTCCCTGAATTGGAAGTTAAAAAAATTTCAAATGGGGTGAGGTCTCTAGTGGCCGCCGCTTTGATGTCTGGAGTCGCAAGCCAATGTCTGAGCTGTTCGTATTTGAACCTGTCTGACTCTTTTAGATTTAGTAGTGTTTTGCATTCGTTGAAAGTGGTCTCTACTTCACCTCGAAACATTTCCCCTATTTTTGTGCATCCTGCGGTTTCCCATTTCTCATAAGAGCCTTGTTCCATTCCCGGGGGGAATTGGGGGTTCCGGCAGATAGGTGTGAATGGGCCTAGGACCGTGGTCATGGTGCCCTTCCGAGTTTGTTCGTCCCAGGCCTCTAGGGTGGTTTTCATAATTTCACTAATGCGGAGATTAGGATGCCTATGCGGTTTCGCTTTCCATAGGATGTCCTCCAAGGGGGATCTGGCTAGCGCCCGATCTTGTGTCACCCACACTGTTTTTTGGTCGTCTCCCAGCCATTCTCGAAGGACCCATAATTGCGCTGCCTGATGGTAGTTGCGGAAATGTGGCAAGGACATACCCCCCGCCCTGGTCGGAGCTGTGAGGGTCGCTCTGGCAATCCTTGGGGACTTCTTGTTCCAGATATATGATGTGACCGCTTTAGATAGTGCCTTGAAGAATGATTTGGGGACCCTAATTGGGAGTGCCTGAAAGAAAAATAGTATCCTTGGGAGGATGTTCATTTTTACTGCCTGGATTCTGCCCCACCATGAGACCATTAGGGGATTCCAGCGTTCCAGATCCCTCTTTACCCGCTCCAGGAGTGGGGGAAAGTTCATTATGTATAGCGTCTCTATCTTCTGTGTCAAGGTTATGCCCAGATATTTAATTCCTTTTTCTGCCATTTTTAGATCTAGTGTAGCCGCTATTCATTCTATTTCCGCTCTTTCTCCTGCTAAGAGTAGAATCTCCAATTTATTCCTATTTATTTTGAGGCCCGATATTGCCCCGAATGTCTCCAATTCTCTTATTGCTGTGGTCAGTGTCCTCCCAGGGTCTGCTAGGGCCAGTAACAAATCGTCTGCGTACGCAATTACTTTGTGTTGTACGCCTGCCATGTCTATCCCCGTAATGCGGGCTGACTCACGTATTCTGATTAAGAGTGGTTTTAGAAATATGGCATAAAGAAGGGGGGAGAGCGGGCATCCCTGCTTGGTACCCCTTGTTATTTTCACTGTGTCTGAGACCTCGCCATTAACGGCTATTCTGATTGTTGGGGAGTTGTAGTTGGCTTTTACCATATTTATATACCGTTCCCCGAATCCCATGCATTTGAGTGTTTTGAAAAGTATTGACCATTATACCCGGTCAAACGCCTTTTCGCGTCTAATGAGAGGAGGGCTGCCGGGGTGTGTGTAATCCCTGTTTTTTCCACTAGGTGTAGTATTCTTCTCAAATTATCGTGTGTTTGTCTCCCTGGGATGAAACCTGATTGGTCGGTGTTTATTAAGTTGGGCAGTAGTGGGGACAGCCTAGTTGCTAGAATTTTAGTATATATCTTGGCGTCCAGGTTAATTAGAGCTATGGGGCGATAGGAGCTTGGGAGGGATGGATCTTTCGTTGCTTTATGGAATACCAACACTTTTGCTTCGTTCATTGACTGGGTCACATTTCCGCTTTCTTTGAAGGAGTTTAAGAGTCTCGTCATAACAGGGGTGAGTAGGTCTGCACATTTTTTGTAGAATGGGGCTGTGAAGCCGTCTGGGCCAGGTGCTTTGTTGTTTGGAAGTCCCGCTATTGCTTTCTTTACTTCTTCTTCGCTGATCAGGTTTTCTAATGCTTTTTTATCTTCTTCTGGGATTTTTGGGATGGGGAGGGATTGTAGATATGTATCTTGGTCATTTTCGTTTGGGTGATCTGATGTATATAGCTTTTGATAGAATTCTCTAAAGGCCTTTCCTATGTCATGGGATCGTGTTTGGGGTTCACCCTGTGCGTCTCGAATGCTCATGATGGTTGTTGCTTTTTGTTTCTCTCGAAGCTGTCTCGCTAGATATCTGTCCGCTTTGTTGGCTTTTATATAGAGGCGTTGTTTAAGGTATTGGAGAGATGTATGTGCTTCTTTGGTGCGCAGCATATCCAGTTGCCCTTGGACATGTCTAAGGGCCTTCTTGAGACCTCTGGAGGGTTGGGATAGTAACTTTTCTTGTGTGTCCGTTATTTTTTTTTCTAGTTCTTTTTCCCAGGAGCGTCTCTGGGTTTCTTTGGTGGCCTTCAATGCTATGAGGTGTCCTCTGATTACCGCTTTGAATGCTTCCCAAACTGTGCCCAATGGGATTTCTCCGGTGTCATTTTGTTGAAAATATTCTGTAATTTTCTCCCTTATCCCTTCCCCCATTATCGGGTCTGTAAGAATGTCCTGTGGGAGCTTCCAGCGCCAGAGCCCACCCCCCTTCCTTGGGGTCGTCAAGTCCAGCCACACTGGGGCATGGTCTGAGAGTGAAATTGCGCCTGTTTCTATTCCTTGAATTTTGCCCATGAGGCCCACTGATACCCAGAAACAGTCTATTCTTGACATTGTGTTATAAACATGCGAGAAGTATGTGTAGCCCTTCTGTTGGCCCTTTAGTTCTCTCCACACATCACAAAGTGCCAGCTGGGTCATTTTATGTTTGAGGTGTTTGGAGGGGGCACCCTGGTTATGGGGACCCCCCGTGCTCCTATCTGTTTGGGGATGCCATGCTATGTTTAGGTCTCCTCCCAGAATCACTTCGCCCTTCGCAAAGCCCTCGAGTTTCTCCAATGCGTCTCGAAGGAAGCCATCTTGACCTGTATTGGGCGCATATATTGTAGCTAGGGTTAGGCAGCAACCCTCGAGTTTGACGTTAATAAATGCTAGCCTCCCCTCCTTATCCGTTAGCCTGTCTATTAGGGCTACATCCATGCCCTCTTTAATTGCTATCAACACTCCAGCCCTTTTATCATTGGCATTTGCTTGCACCCATATCTTGTACCCCCTGAGATGTATCTTCTGTTTGTCCTGAGCTTTTATATGGGTTTCTTGGAGTAGGAGAATGTTCACCTTTTCCTTCCTCATCAAGGCCTCCACCTTCTTCCGCTTCACCGGGGAGTTCAGGCCCCTTATGTTAAATGTTAGGATTCTTAGTTTCCCCATTTTGCAGCAGGTTGTAGTGGATTTAACTGATTCCCAGATTTATAAGCTCCTTTCTTCTTCCGGAGTAACCCCTCCCCTCTACCCCCCCTAACCCCCAACTTCCCCCCCAACAGTAAACCTTGAAACAAGTAACATCCCGAGGAGGGCCCGGATTCCTAGGGTTGCTAGGGCGTTGCGCCTATCGCTTCCGGCCCTCAAAACACTCGGTATAACTGTCGCGGGGGTTCCTAAATCCCGCATTTCCTCAGTCTACTCTGAGTGTCAGATTCCCGGCCTCCTTTCCGGGCCGCCGATTTGTGCATTCTGCATGTATTTTTGTATATGCCTTTCTCTACCCGCTTTGCTTCTTTTTTTGTCGCACAACTTCCCAGCCTCTCGGCCATTTGTGATGTCCTCCGCTTGATTTGTTGGCCTGGCTTTCTGGCCCCTCTGTATGTATATCCATTATGTGTAGGCCTTCGTCGCATGTGGTTACTCTTCTTTGTTTACCTTCCCAGGAGAACAGGAGGCCAAACGGGAATGTCCACTTGTATCGAATTTCTTTCGCCACTAGTTCCTTGATAAGCGGTGCCATATCTCTTCGTTTCTGTAAGGTCACTGCTGCCAGATCTTGGTATAGATGGATTTCCACCCCGTTCATCCTTATGTGGTCCATTTGTCTGGCCCTTTTCAAGATCTGTTCTTTCTGTGGATATGAGGTAAGGGCTGCTAAGACATCTCTTGGTCTTTCCCCTGGCATCCCTGTTCTTTTCGGACCCACTCTGTGAACCCTGTCGATCCCTATGTCGGCAGTTTCTTGCTCCTCCAAAATGTCTCTAAACACTTCTTGGACCGCTCTTTTGAGGTCTTTGTCGAGTACCGATTCCGCCATGTTCTTTATTCGGATGTTTGATCTGCGGGACCGATTTTCTAAGTCCTCGGATTGGATCTCTAGGTTGTGGGTCAGCCGCACCAGGTGTTCCTGAGTCTCGCTAACTTGGCGTGTTTCATCTTCTAGGTTTTGGACGATTCTCTCTATCGTATCTGTTCTCTCTTCTAATTTGGCCACGTCCAGCCTTACCTCTTGGACCGCCTGCTTCATTTCGTTCCTCATGGTGGTGAATTGGTCCTGGGCCGTGGTCATGAACTTCTCTTGTAGCTCCACGAACCATGTGTGCATATCTTCTCTTGTAGGAGGAGATTGGGATGAGTTGGGGTGGTTGCTGTCTCCTGGGGGATCTTCCTGTGCCCTTCCTCTAGTATGAACCTGGGGTTCTGCCGACCACAATTGGACCAGGTTTGCATCTTGTTTAGATGATTGTGGGTTCGGGAGTGTAGAGCCCCCCCTCCCCTTTGTTTTTGACATGGCCTCCCGGGGGCTGCCCCTCTTCCGGGGCGAGGGGGGTGGGGGGTTGAGGCGCCGTGCGATCCCCCTGGGCCGTTCCCTCTGCTTATTGCCCCTTTGGACCGCCACCTGGTTAGGGTGGGCTGATGGGGGGTAGCTGTCTTGCGGTGAGGCGGGGGGGTGGTTGTTATGATGCCCCCCACCTGTCTCCTTTGACTGCTCCAGGGGGTTATCGCCGGTCGCCCCCTCCGCTCCGCTGTATAAGGTGGGGGGTGCTCCTTTACCCCCCTTCCGCCCCTCCCCCCCTCTCCACGGCCGGGCTGGTCAGCGCGGGCCCCCGAGGGGAGATTTAAAATAGTTTTATTTATTTATTTATTATTATTTTTTGGTGCCCCTCGGGGGTTAATTGCCTCCGGTGATTATTAATGGGGGGGCGGGGGGCGCTCACCTTCGCGCCTCCGGGCGACTGCTGGCGTGCAAGGAATCCGGCCCAGGCGCTCCGCTCTCCTCAGCGCCGGGCCTTGCGGTGCTCTCCTTGGTTCCCCCGCCCCTTCAGTGAGGGCCGGCCCTGTGGGGAGGCGCGCCGCCGCGCTCTGAGCGAGGGCTCCTGTCCACCCAGCTGTGCAGCCCCGGGCGCTCCGCTATGCCGAGGGTGTTGCCTCGGCCTCCGGCGACCCCCAGTGGGTTTCTCTCCTGCGCGGAGGCCCGCGATGTGCTCCGTAGGGGGAGGGGCGGGCACGTCTCTTCTCCCTCGATCCTCCGTGTCTCCTGATCACCGCAGCTGCTGGGTCGGGACTCGCCTGCCGGGTGTGTCTGGTGCTGGCCCCCTGACACGGGTACGTTTTTTTTGCAGAATTTGTCCTTCTTTACTGTAGTTCTTGTTGCGGCCCGGGAGGAGTGAGACTTAAACACGTCTCTCTTCCCCGGCGGCCATCTTGAATCCTGTTTTTTTGAAACTTTTGAGTTATATTATAATGCACGTAAGGTGACTTACATGAAATGATGTTATGTGGCCACCAGAGGGAGCTGTGCGGCCAATGTTATTGTGCTCCTTCTCAAGTGGGAAGTTTGTTCCCTGTAAAGTTTCTTTGCGGCCCGTATCGGGGGAAAATAATGCGGATTGCCTATCCAGTGCGCTGCCACGGCGACAAGTTGGATGCTGTAGATGGCAGTTGGGTTCATTCTGGCAGTTGGCTGGGAGGCTCAGGCATGGTCCTACCTTTCTGCTGCTTCTGAAGGAGTGATGACGTAGTAGAGGTGGCGTGGGGGATTGGCGGACCGGAGAATGCATTGTTACTGCATTCTAATTCTTTCTGAGGAACGTATCAGTGTGTGTCCCTGACCAAGACGCACAAACTAGCACATCGGAGTCACATTGAGGCTTGAATCCGGAAAGTGACCATCAGAAACACGTTCTCAGCCCAAACGTGACTAATGAAGGAAGTTAGAGGCCATGTAAAGTATTTATAATTGTCTGATCGTTGCAAGAGGAGTTACTTTATTTATGAGAGTGAAGGAATCTTTGAAGTTTATGGATTTGTTCTAATGGTGTGACCAGGCAGTGTTGCAATAGTTGTATTTAAAAAGGTCAAGGCAACGCATCGTGGGAAATTAAGTATGGTACAAGACACTGTTTTTCATAACTATGCCCTCTCATTCAATGATGACTTTCAATGGACCTGGCTATCAGTGCCACAACGTTCCGTGATGAGTACAGTGGAATAGTGAGAGAAGTAGGAAAATGCTGCATCTAGTGCAAGTCGGGAGAGCATTTTTTTTTTTGTTATATAGAAATGGAATCAAACAGACACGTTTTAGCGAAGGAAGTCATTGTAGGCACCATGCATATATATATATACATATACACATATACACATATACATATACATATATATATATATATACGTATATACATATATACATATATACATATATACATATACATATATATATACATACATATATACCTATATATATATATGTATAAAAACACATGTGTGAATGAAAGTTTGTAACACTTCAAAAAAAACCCAATCACATCATGTAGAAAAAGAACCCTGCACACAAGACCATACCGCTTGCTACAAGAAAACGTCTTTTATTGCATTATAAAGAATCTCGTACAACCAACACTGCCTAATGGCTTAAAAGGGGCAGACATAATAACCATGCCTCCCTTGCTGACAATCAGGTTAAAAAGGAACACTCACCCCACCAGGGTGGAAACCGCCACGCGTTCCGCTTGATTAACAAGCTTCTTCAGGCTATTTACTTCCCAAATACGTGAAAACACATTACTTTTATAAACAGGAAACGGGTCAGAATCGGCATTAAGCACCTCCAATATACTTTTAAATTTCCAATCATGTGATCGCAGAAGATTATAATACATGACTTACAAACTTGGCAGCCATATTTGAGAGAGTTCAAGATGTTTAAATTTCAATGGGCGCTAGACCCATATAAGCAAATGCTATAATGAAAAGTGAAAAAAATGAAAAAAAGCGTGGATGAAAGCGCATACCAGATGCCTGACCCTATTTCCTGACAAAAACATTTAAAAACAACAATGATGTGTTATTGAGCGCCAGTGCGCTAAAATATCATAAAATGGTTTGGTCTCATACTACATGCTGAAAACCACAAACCATTACACTCCATGGTATGGAGTGACCTCAAATGAAGCCAGAGAGAAGTGCAGCGCCTTCATCTGTACTATAATAGTTTACAAAAAGCTCAATTGGTTTAGCCTCACAAATGCAGAATACATGCCTAGGTAAACAGCAGACCAGAAAGTGCGTCATGCATATTTAGCAGCAGTGACTCCTCTATAAGAAGACAAATACTCTCGATAAAGTGCCAGTGCATATAAATTACGTCAATACATGCCCCAAAATACGTTTTCTTGTAGCAAGCGGTATGGTCTTGTGTGCAGGGTTCTTTTTCTACATGATGTGATTGGGTTTTTTTTGAAGTGTTACAAACTTTCATTCACACATGTGTTTTTATACATATTTAGAAATCCGGCCAAGATTTCTGTCCCTAGCACCAGCTACGTGTAGGCTGAGCACTATTTTTGGCACATCCATTGTTTTTTGTATAGCCATTAGCTGCCGCCTCCCACAACTTTGGATATGACATCTATCATCTAGCTGCGGTGCAGCTTTGATTATTAGTTGTGGTGTAGCCCCCATTCTTGGAATAGAAATTCCAGAAATATTGGGAAATTTTCTCATATATTATAGACTGGAATTGGGGAGACCAACTAGGCGCACCTCAGCCGCCTTGTGAGGTGGAGTGAGAGTGCTTTTGGGAGGATTATATATATCTTACCCTACCCAGCCTGGTTTGCTTACCGCTTGCCTCTGCAACCAACCCCTATGTTTGTGTCAGCCCTACAATCTGTAGAAGAGGCACAATGGCAGATCAGGTTGAAGCCAAGAGAAGAGCAGCAGCGCAAATTCTGTTTAAACATGATCAAGCAGCCACTGTGGCAATTGAAGATAATAGCCTACCGGCAAGCCTCACGGTACAGCAAAAAATGGACAAACTTGAAAAAATAAAGAAAAAAGAAATTTCTAAATGGTGGGAGGCAATGACACTTCAAACCTATTTGGAGGTTCAGCGCATTCCGAGAGGGCTGAGAATCCTCACGATCCCTACTTTTGAGGACATCGATCCCAGGCTGATAGAAGAATGGACGCAACACACTAATCAGTGTTCCTTTCAAATGATTGAAAGCCTTGTAAAATATGCCAAACTGGACAGAATCAAACTTCTGAAAGATATAGAAGAAATGGAAGAGCATCTCTTCTCATCAGAAGATGGAAATGAGTGCAAAAAACGTATGTCTAGAGTTGAAGAAAATTTGGAAAGGTATGAGGGGGAAATCCGGATGAGAAAGCAACATAAATTTAAACGTGACCGTCTGGACTATGAACAAGGCAGAATATATACGTTTGCCAAACGCTTTGATGCCCCCATTAAAAGTAGATTGGAACAAATTGCTACAAACAACCATCCTGTAGTGAGTGCATTAGAAGAACCTAGCAGTTCCGATGTGGAAATTTCAGAAACAGAAGGGTCTTCATCAAAAAGGCTCAACTTTTTAGAAGAATTCAAATTGCTGCACCTAGACAGCAGAATGGAAAAGAGAGGGAGAGGCCAGCCATCCGGACAAGGAAGAGGTGCCGTGGGCAAAGCAGGAAAATCAAAACAAGGAGGGGATGCCAACATAAACAACCCTCCCAGCGTGATCACACGCTCTGGAAACAAACCGAGGGGGAGGCCGAGAAGCCAGAGAACCTACAAATAAATAAAAATCTTTAACATCTCTAACAGAAGTCTATCTAAGGAAGAAACAGCAGTATTGTCGCTAGGGCTATCCTTTAGCCCTACATACAGCTATGACTACACGGCTACTAGGGTGGACCTCTATAAATTTCTTAGAAAACTCAAACTGACTAAATTTTATGCAACAAGGGCCAATGAGGGACCTAGGCACAAAGATACGCCGAGAGAAGAAGCATCTCCCTTAACAGGCAAAGATATGACCAGCTTAATCTGTCTAGCCAACCTGGAACAACCAATGGGATTGGAAATAGAGAGGACACAGATTTATGGCAACTCTATGCTAGAAGAGCAATTTGGGATAACCACAGATATGAGCTGCCCAAGTCATCTCAAACCTAAATCGATCTTCTGTCCCAATATTATATGTGGACCGATAGACACGTTTGAGAATCTTGTTATGCAAGACCTGAAAAAACTGTCTAGTAATATACTGCCAACTTCTAGAAATTTGAAATTCTTGCAATACAAAGCACTGGAGAACTTGAGAAATGATCATTCCATAGTCATACGACCCTCCGATAAGGGGGGTGGAATAGTCGTCATGGACAGTGCCAAATACAAG